>NC_084934.1:10002500-11352500 GCF_958298935.1 Phragmites australis
GCTAGCACTGAAGAAAATATAAGCACAATGGCATAAACCATGATGCGGTGTGGGTTTACTAGATGAGGTAACTGAATCAAGCCATGTGTTTCAGGCATGCCAGAAGGGACTTGTTCCTTGACAACAAGCTCTGATGTTGCCCACTAGATGTAAGGGAAGCTTCTTCGCTATTAATGCTAGTTTAGATTTATTGGGATTATTGATTATAATTTCCGCACCTAATGTGATACATTCCCTCTCTTAGAATATGATTGAGAGTGGTGTGCTCGTCATAACAATTTCTAGCATAAATGCTTCCTTTGCTTATCATTTATTCGCCGCTCACTGTCTAACTGATATGTGGACCAAATAATGGATTTCGTTGGTAGGTAAGGAATTGGCCCACTTTCTTAAAGGATTGTTCCGCACAAAAATTTGCTTCGACCTGTTCAATACGAGCAAATGATCCATATTTGAACAATGCAACAAAAAGAACGATTGCTACTATAGGCCCTTTTGACATTATGTCACACGACATGGAATTCCTGTAGCATTTGTTGGAGAACAATTGAACAATAGTAGAGAGACGATAGTAGAGAGTAGGAAATAGAATGAACTCTTCTTTCTTTCATTGTATTCATGTTAGATTTATACAGGATGAAGGGACAAGTTCATGTCCCTTTGAAGAGACATCCCTCCCCAATAGATGGGCTTTAGGGAGACATTCCTCCCCAGTAGATGCCCCTTTAGGGAGACATTCCTCTCTAATAGTTGTCTAATTGATCATTAACATTTGTGTCATAGCATTTTTCTTGATCAATTTGGTCATTTGTACATAACGCAAAGAAATCTCATCTGAAAACCTTGTGGGAAAAATATAGAGAGAAATAATTATAATATGCCATAAGAAACTCCTTAAAAACTCATTGGCATATATGCTTGTATTGATATTGCCTCGTTAAAAATCTTATATGAGAAACCATATTAGAAAAAATCATAAAGGAAAAGAGTGCAATATTTATGATCTGAGGATCTTAACAGGTTATATATTAGGGATTTACTTCCCCTAAACTTTGCATATCTTAAAATTGTCTCATACCAATTTTATGAATAGAATAAATTTGAATTAGAGATGTTAAAAATAATCAACCAACATAGACTATAACCCCTAACCTTCCAAGCTAATGATGCGGGTTCGATTCCCGCTACCTGCTTCATTTTGTATAAAAAGACTATTCTATTTGTCTAGACATGGTAGAGACTTGTATTCAACCTTTTTGTTTGCAAAGTATTTTATCAATACAAGCAATATTATCTTCATAGATAGTGGTAGATGATTCTAGTGAACCAATAACACATGATTATTGTGTGTGGTTAATCATTCTGTGAAGCCATACACATTCATGTGACACTTCATATAATTATTTCAGAATAATTAGTGGAAGTAGCCATGAGAGTCTATTTTAATAACTTCTATTAGAAGGCTTTTCCACCATATAAAAAAACAAAGTTTATCTATGATCTAGTATTGTGGGGATCAAATAAATAAACAATTTCTGTATATCCAACCATAGTCATGTCTTGGTTTTTTTTGATATAATCAACCAAGATTCTTTTATACCTTTGAGATATCTGGAGATATCTTTTGCTCCTACTCAATGGCACTTTGTTGAAGTTACACTATGTTTAGCTAGCAAGTTGTCTGCATATGTAATATTAGACATGTAGCAATTTGCAAGATATATTAACGCTACAAAGGTACTAAGATATGGAACTTTAGGTCCAAATATCTCTTTATCATTATCTCAATATTTGAACGGATCTTTATCCATTTCAAGGGATTGAACGGCTATAGTTATTTGGATGATATATCCATATTGAATTTCTTCAATATCTTCTGGATATATTCTGACTAGTATACAAGTATTCCTGAGGGAATATGCTCAAGTTGTAGACTTAAGTAAAATTTAGTTTTACCCAAATTATTCATCTCGAATTCCATCTTAAGATGATTGTGTGCTTCTTGTGTATTTCCGACATACACTGAGATGATTCAAAATCTTTTTGAGGATTTCTTTGTAAACACATTTGAGTAACCCTTTTGCAGAAGAAACTCATTCGATCGGTTTGTACCATATTTTATCTGAAATTTCAAGTCTTATATATATATATATATATATATATATATTTCCAAATCAAGTGACCAGATTTTGCCAATGATATTAAATATCAGAACGATATTTTACTTATAACTAGAGAGAATATTTCATCGAAAATCGATGCTGAGTCTCTACGTGAACCCATGTGTTACATGCCTCACTTTTTATCACCACCTCATTGTTTTTATTCTGTTTGCGGACAAAAACCCTTTGATCCCTCAGGGAGGATGTTTTGAGGAGTAGGTACTACTTGGTAAATACCGCTCTTTTATTGAGCGAGTGTAATTCTGTATCAATTGTTTCCTTCTATCTGGTCCAATCCAAGCGCTTGATGCACTTTGCCATGGTCATGAACTTTGTCATGGATCCAGTTGAAGATCTTTTGCAATTTTTGAGGAGAAATAATTGTCAAAAATTGTAGTCTTTCTATTGTATGATTCTCTAGAATCAAT
Organism: Phragmites australis; assembly: GCF_958298935.1. Classification (NCBI taxonomy): domain Eukaryota; kingdom Viridiplantae; phylum Streptophyta; class Magnoliopsida; order Poales; family Poaceae; genus Phragmites; species Phragmites australis. Next base: position 10,005,091 of record NC_084934.1, read on the forward strand.
ATAGTTTTGTGGATATATCATTTACCTCTTATAACTTCTTGTGATTTACCACAAAAATGGAGTTAGGGTGTTCTAATACCACATCACCTTAAAATAGTGTGTACATTTATGTTGGTCCTTGGATGTTGAGCATCCGTAGGCCTTGGATATTGAGTATCCAGAAGGTGTCAATCAACTTGAGGTTGATTTGCATTTACTGTTTTGTTTCCGCGGATGCTTATAAAAAGCATTATCCCTTGTGACCATACTTCCCCTATTATTTTCATTTGGGAGTAGAGTGGGTTTTGAGGTACCCCTACTCTTTCTGGTGTATTGTGTTTGAGGATATGATTTAGTGACGACCTTTGTTGTCAGTAAATGTATATGGAAGATTATTTACAATGTGTTGCAAATTTATGAATTTTTGAACTTTTTTTCTTCTGATTCTTTAGTACGTGGATCTAAGGACTGAATGTCCATATCTGAGGACTGAATGCATATGGCATTCTTATTTATTTCCTGGCATTCTTTGTGGTAGTTTTAATCTTCCCGCAATGCCTAGAAATTATCCTCATTATTGTACTGGGCTGTGAATTAAGTCCCCTGTTAGGGGCTTGAGGTATTTATGATTGATGGAAAATATACCTGATATAGATCCTCAATTTCCTATGAGGACAATGTGGTGGTGATATCAGTACATATGCAATATAGCCGAATTATCGCTGATGGAAAATACTTATTTTATTTTTATGTACTTAATGGCAACGGGGAGGCCGTATGATATGCAATTGGTCTTATTTGAAATAAATCTGCGGTGTGTATGGCCGCATGATTTCCAACATGAGGTTGGTAAATTGCAATTCTAGAATTATGGACATGCAATTAATTTAATTTTTTTTGATGAGAGATTCAGCTAGACCATTTTGAGAGTGTACATATAATGTACTTTATGCTCCAAATTAATGTCTAAGGCCATAAAATAATTAGTGAAGGCATGTCAATTGAATTCAGTGGCATTGACAGTCTAATGGATTTTATCATGTGTTCACAATAATTTGCTCATAATAGATGCGTCTATGAGCAACACAAAGTACCTCAATATAATTGTTGAATATGACCATACATATTTCCTTGGATACGTTCAAAGAAATTGAGTGGCTCATTTTTAATTTTAAGTAAGAGAGCCTTAAAATTAATTTTTCTATGACACATGTGGTGCATACAAAATCTGAGAATTTTGAGAATTTTTCAACAGTTTTATGTTGTGACCAATAGAATTGCTGATAATTTTTCTTATCATCTATAGACTAGGATGACCAAGGTAATCATGCCAAATCTCGAATTTATCAAGATTCTAAAAAATTATCTTGAACGCAACATGTGTAAGTACAATAAAATTTAGATGAAAAATGAAGGCATTTTTCTCAAGCATTTGCTATTCATATCCATAATGGTGATGAAGTAATATTCATCATTATTTTTATTATAGGTTTCTAATGGAAACCATTTTGACAAATACTTTTGTAATTTAATAGGGTATATGTAGAATCAATATATATGAGTATATCCTTGATTACTATTTGAATACCCATAGGACAATGATTGCGGTTCTCCCAGAACTGATAATCAATGTATCGTGCTCAGTGATATGTTTAATATTTCCTTTCCTCTTTTTAAGAGTATGGAAATAGTTTGTCTTCCTTAATATTGTACTAGTGGTACAACTTTCCACTAAACTAATTTCCTTCTTTATCTGATTGTTCCTCGTAAATTCTATATTAGAGAAAACTCATATATAGAATTCATATCGATAGTATCTTTTGAAGATACAAATAATGACAATTAATCAAATTACAACATTTAGTAGTACTGAGATTGTCTTATAATAATTCTTGGTGATTTAGGAGACAAATTTAGGTCTCCAAACATGTCTAGGTAATTGTATTTGACAAGCATGTTATCTTTGATGAGGAAGTCATCCAGATTCCGCTGGATCATGTTGTTATAATGCTCTTGAGGAACATATTGAGAACAACTTGCTTCCATATTATTTTCGGTTTGAAATGAGCTTCAAACTTATCCCCACGAATTTATTTTCCTTTTTCCAACAGATATGAGGTATAGATCAACCACATGCTTAGGGTTACGACATTTCGTGGTACAATGATTTGTACATCCAAACTTATGACAAGCCTACGAGTCGTCATTATGGTAATTTTTATTGAAAATAACATTACCCTTATTAGATCCATAAAAATTCTACTTAATATTGTGTTTCCACTTTCCTTTGAATTATTCCAAGTGCGGTATTTTTGTGGCAATGCCCTCTTAGGCGGAAAAATAGTTGATAAAATCTCCTTGATCATATTTGCTTTTGCGACAAGTTGATCATAGAAACACAATTGGGGTCATGTTTTATGAACAACGGTGTTATAAGCTATGGTGGACTTAAAGTCCAGAAAATGAATGACTGATCATTCACATATTGCTTCTGGTAGAATAACAACCTTTCGCTACTCATATCGCTCTTTAAGAGATATCTAAAAAGCATATGGATCCTCTTCCATCAGATTTGGATGGAGGTGGTACCTTAAAAATATAAGTCATGATCCTTGATTTATTCAAAAACCTCTGCGGCTTGATTTTGAGGTTCATTTGCTGCAGCAATGAAACATTAGGACGTCAAACTAATGTTTATGTCCATAGCCTAGGTTAGACAGTTGCGACTATCTAACACGAGTTTATTAAACTCTTTGTTTGAAATATGAGCCATGTACTACATGAAATGACCATGTACTCAATTAATTTACCATGATAGTAAATTGAATAACATGGAAATGTTGTAATGTATGCAAAATTTAAATTCAAGATGTGTCTTGAATATAGATGTAGTCTTCTATAAAGAACAGGCGACAATGTTGTTGATAATGTTTTGAACTCTATTCTTGAGGGAATAGGTGATTTCATAATCATTGCCAGAATATAGGCTCTATTATATAAATTTTGTCTATACACGTTGAATATAGTCATCATGTTGATGCGTAACATGATGTAGACCTCATAGTAGTGTTCAAGAAACACTCCATTGCCTTATGTTTTACCAATATTATAGAAGATATTCATCAAAAATATTTTGCAATGATTTTTTTGCTTTTTATTGAAGCAACAATATGAACTAAAATATGTCAAGAGTGACATTTAGGTGTAAACCTTCAATACAAGACAAGCGAAAATTCGCTGCTAATGTCTCAGACTCCACTTATGAGGAAGTGATTGACATACGGCCACTGCCAAGATATAGTCTATGTACATGTTAAATAGTAGGTAATAATGCAAAATTAAAATTCAATATGAGTATTGAATAATTATTGGTGTAGACCTTCATGATAGGCGAAATATTCGCGACTAAAGTATTGGTCTCCATTTTGAAAATAGGTGACATACAATCACTGCCAAATACTTAGTCTCTATATATATAAATATTGGAAAACACGTTGAAGGTAATCATCAATATGGTGTAGACCTCGCAATAGTAGATGAGCAACACGCTGCCATGACATGGACGCCATTTAATTAAGGTGGATGATACTACAGTCGCAACCATGTCATAGATTCTACTATCTTGTGTTTATGCCAATACTATAATAAGGTGATGAGCAATATACATTCTGCATAATTTTCTGCAAATTATTTAAGATCATGTGAGGCTTAAATAAATTACAAAGGCAGAAATAAATATAATTGTGTAATGAACTACAATATATTTAACGGCGGAAAACTACTGAGGTAATACAATGAAAATGTAGTAATACAAAATATTTTATGCAATTTATAAAGACCCGAGAGTCTAAAATGCAAGAAAAAAATAATATAACTGAGGTTATATTGTAGGAGCACAAAATTCACAGAAATCCAGAGGGTTTTTTTCTAAAAAATTGGCATCGGCTGCCTGTTTGCATGTAATTTCATTAAAATCTGAGGGGTTTTTCCAAATTACGCCTTTAACGAGCCTTCGGCTCTTCTGAGATCGTTGGCCCATCAAATGCATATATAATGGGAGGGGGTGGTTAGGCTTCCAGGCGGACGATCAGGTAGCCACCGCCACCATCACCGTGCTTGTCTATGAGGCATCAGGCTTTGCCACTGTCGAAAGGGTCCGGCTGATCGCCGTTATCTCTGGGTGGCTCGTGTTAGGAATAATCTTGACATTATCGTGTGAATCGGTCATGATACGTCTGTGTGTACATGTTAGTGGAGTTAACGCAAGGTTAGTCGTTGCATGTGTGATAGAGGTGCACGTGTGATGCAAAGGATAGAGTAGCTACCTAGTGAGTTAGTTGAGTTTCTACAAGCATGGGTGCATGCGTGAGCTGTTAGTATGCATGGGCCTGGTCAGCCGCACGATGTGCATGGAAGGGACAAATGGCATGCACGTATAGCTGAGTCGTGGTATCAGGAGCAGACCGTGATGGCTGCAGGTGTATGTTTAAATAGTAGTCCACATGTAATAAAAAAAGGAGGAGGTAAGAGACAGAGAAAATGTAGATATTTTGGGGCTGCCGTGTAGGAGCCTTGTGGCCATTTTTCTGGTGTGCTTTTGTTCATTCACTTGAGTTCGCGTGTGTGTGTGCCTTGGGGGTTTGTCTATGAGAGATAAACACAAGTTTGCGGTAGTGAGAAAGTTAGAGAGATGGAGATGAGCGGATCATCTCCGACAATTGCTATCGGAGCCTGGACATCTTGGAGGAAGTTGATGCCGACCGTGTGATGCCGGAGATCAGCAACAATGACATTGTGATGTCGAGGCTATCAGTGAGAGGCTAAGGTGCTCGAGCGCTTGAGCAGGCCATGAATGGCAGTGCGAAGCTGTGTTCATGGAGATAGCACTGTGATGCTACTGCAAGGGTCGGCGTGAAGCCGATGATGGCGAGGCGAAGCTGCTGCGATGAAGGGTCGGTGTGAAGCTGACAATGATGGCTGTGCGGCCGCCGAGTTGGTGCGAAGCCAACAATGAGGGTGGTGTGATACCGCTAGAAGGTGACGGTGGTGTGATGCCACTAAAAGAAGAAGACACGCACCAATGTAAGGTCAAGGAGATGATTGCGGTGCTGTGAGCCTGCAAGGAGATGATGGTGGCGTGGAGCTACTAGAAGACGATGGCAAAAGGCCGTGATAAGGCGAGGCAGTGCGAAGCCGCCAGAAGTGACAATGGTGGCACCAGGGCACTGCGTGCATGGAGGTGCAAAAAGAAGCTATTGTGTATGGCAAGGTGTGGCTTATCTGCATCGGTAATTGTATATGACAAGGTTAGGGGGTTGAATGTTAGCAATAATCTTGTCATTATCGTGTGAATCGGTCATGACATGTCTATGTGTACATGTTAGTAGAGTTAACGCAAGGTTAGTCATTGCATGTGTGATAGAGGTGCAAGATGTGATGCAGAGGATAAAGTAGCTACCTAGTGAGTTAGTTGAGTTTCTACATGCATGGGTGCATGCGTGAGCTGTTAGCATGCACGGGCCTAGTCAGCCGTACGATGTGCATGGAAGGGACATATGGCGTGCACGTATAGCTGAGTCGTGGCATCTGGAGCAGACCGTGATGGCTGCAGGTGTATATTTAAATAGCAGTCCACATGTAATAAAAAAAGGAGGAGGTAAGAGATAGAAAATGTAGATGCTTTGGGGCTGCTGTGTAGGAGCCTTGTGGCCATTTTTCTGGTGTGTTTTTGTTCATTCACTTGAGTTCGCGTGCGTGTGTGTGCCTTGGGGGTTGTGTCTGTGAGAGATAAACACAAGTTTACGGTAGTGAGAAAGTTATAGAGATGGAGATGAGCGGATCATCTCCGACAGCTCGGGCTAGCCGTCCTTGGGTGGACCACTGCCGGATCCGGACGGCTGCCGCCTTGACCGGCATGGATGTGCGTCGTTGTTAGAGGAGGCGGCCGCCACCGTTGAGGTGCCGAGCGGTTGGCCGCCACCGTCACCGGGTACGTTACTGCTGCACCCCGTTCACCGGACGGTTGGTGTGCCGTTGGCCGCCGGCATGCGCGCTGCCACCACCCTCTCAGCTCCGTCGTCTCGGGGGAAAACCACCGAGGGCTGGTGCCACACAGTCGGTCGCCAGCCATGAGGGCAGGCGACGCAGAGGAGTGCAACAGAGGACCACCGGCCTAGGACCAGTGCGCCACAATGGGCTCCTTTGGGAGATGGCACGTTACCGGCCGCTACGCCGTGCGACACCTCGGGCACTGGAACCGTCGCCCGGCTTCTTCCTCGAGTGCAGTACCAAGAGGAGCTCATGGTGGTCGGTTAGGCTTACCACCGGGCGGGCTGTGCCGGCTGCCACTCGGGTTGGGCCGGTCGTCGGGAGTCGAGCGGTGCCTTTGGCCGGGCTACTACTGGGAGCCAACTACATGACGACTGACTAAGAGGCCATCGCCGGGAGTAGTCGCTGAATCCGGGCCATTGGTGCCGTTGGGATGCATCGGCCTTCATCGCCAGAATGCTGGTCGCCACTCTAGATTGCTCAGGCTGCCATTAGCTGACAAGGGTGGCGTGTCACTGGGCTGCGCCGCCACCGTCGGGGTGATGGCATCCGAATAATCGCTGGATGGGCTGATGCCATCTGTGGGTGATTGCCGATGTAAGGCAGAGCGGCTACTCTTGGAGGAACGCTGTTCGTCATCGGGACTCGATGGTGTGGACGCCGTCACCGCGTGACCACGTCATCTGTTGCCAGGAGGAACCCGGCTCCGTGATGGCCGAATAGTGATGTAGAGTCATGTTGCTTGATAACGTGTTGCAGAACAATTGAAGAGTATGGAATAGAATGGACTAATTTTTTTATTGTATTCATGTTAGATTTATACAGGATGAAAGTTCTCTTTAGGGGAGTATCTCTCTTAATAGGTGTGCCTCCTTTCAGGGAGACAATCCTGTTTAATAGGTGTCTAATTAATCATAAATATTTGTGTCATAACAATATTTTTGTAATATTTTGTTAGTACATGCATAGCTGGATCGGATCATATTGGATGGATGCCATTGCATTCAGTATTTATATTTATATATATAGATATATATATTTTAATAAACCTTTTCCTATCCGAGTCAATGTAATGTTATCATCAACTTTGTGTTACCCACAAATATCTAACCGTGATAATAAAATTAATGGCTTGTACTAGAACTCCTCATTAGTAAACATGTACTTCATTTTCAGATCTACTCTTTTCAGAATTAGCATTCTCATCAATAGCCTTTAAAACCTAACCTTTTCAGAAATAGCCTTTTCAGACGTAGCCTTTTCAGACGTAGCCTTTTCAGAAGTAGACTTTTCAGTTAACATGACCAATCCTTACATTGGAATCAACTGCTTTTCCAGGGCCAATTTCTGTGGACTTAGTCCATGCACCAGCACGAAACTACAATATAAATAAACAATCTCATGGCCACATGTAGAAGCAAACCATTAGCCTCAACATCTACAACTCCAACCAAAATAGCGTCTGATCCTTTCCTTAAGAAATACTTGCCGGATACTATGCCTGATGGGGTCGAAGTGTCTATGTGCTGGTGTGAAGACCTTTATAGGGTGATGAAGTCCTCCAAGTTCTCCACGTTTATGGAAGGAGGTTCTTCATGTGACTCAACTATGAGTACGATCCACCCCAGGGAAGCACCAATGTTGGCTCCCGCCACTAAGTAATCACTTCTGGCCAAACTACTTCAAATACAACTGAGATTTACCACTGAACATTCTGGTATCTGTTGCAGTCTCCGTCACCACTATGTGACTACTTATAATGGCTGGATACTCAGCAGTCGCAAGCGGATATATTCCTCCTTCACACTCAGCACCACACCACTTTGAGACCACTACACCAAAACAACATATTAGTGATGGTTACAGCACCCGTCACTCTTATTGCATTGGGATCCGTCACTAATGACAATCACCAGTGATGGGTCATAATTGAGACCCGTCACTAAAATATACCTCCTATGACCTGAGCAGGCCTATTGCCCATCTCCAAACATAATATCTCTCTTTGAATCCCCACCTTAACAAGTGATCGTATACATTGTTAGGTTTTGGGAACTTCTTCTCATTCTTACAATCACAACATGGACACCAAATCACCGTTTTATCCTAACCTTCCATATCCGCCACCGCAACAGTCAAGAAAGACTTCACCCCTCTTATGTACTTGTTACAAGTACGACAATCAAGGTACATCCAACTTTGGTTCACCATCTACAAATTCAAAAAGTATTAATTCTAAATAGAAACGACAGAGAAGATAGAATAAGGATAAAAATTCTATCTAAACTCCTCCTTTATGTGTTCATACATATAATGAGACCCACTTGTGAATACCATTTGTAGGAATGTAGCACTATATGCACATCTAGACAATAAGTAGAGGTAGGAAGTTTCAGTCATATCATGCATGGAGGTAGCTTAAATATAGAAGTGAACTGACAATTATACCAATTGAAGCATTGAAGTATTGCATACCTCTGGGGATGTCTTGATTTCTACATGAGACTACAAAAGATACATCTAGCAACACATGTTAGTCTTAAAATCACAACCCATAGGATATACTCCCCCTAAATGTGTACAAACAAGTGTTGAATACTTGCGAGATATATGCACTTGTTATTAATAACAATGGGGAAGGGTACCCTATAGATTGGTTCATGGCACATAAAAGGTACCAATTGTGAAACTAATGCCATGAAAAGAATCCACAACAAATAAACCATGTAGGTTGCTCATAGGTTAGAGACAAGCAAGCAACCTACCATATAAAAACTAGGTATTGCAAAAAATTGAAATATGCACATGCAATCCTAGACAAGGCAATGGTTCAAAACATGAACAAAAGTCTAGCTACCATTACTTCATTAGTTTGGATGGGGATTTGGGTATATAAAGATCATGATCTTCATCAAAGCGTCCAATCTTATGTACTTGGCTTCTTCGATTGAACCTCCATTTCATTTTGTGAGCCAAGTCCCCAAATCCCTTAGCCGACTTGTGGGCTTCAAGTCTTCTTTGGAATCCAAACCGATTAGGGCCCCTTCATGTTGTGTGACTTACTTGGGCACCCAAATGGGTTGGTTCCACCCCCGATCCTTTCTCCCAACCATTTGTGCAACCACCTGGCCATTGTTCTTCTTCTTGAGCTTATAGTAGTTGCTCTTGGCCTTGGTTTTATAGTTAGGCTTGGTGTGACTTACCTGGAAGGCATTTGCATAGCCTCGAGTGTCGAAGTCACACCCCGGGGGATGTCCTGAGTGGCGGAGTTGCGGTGCTCCGAGGAATGCTGTCGCAAGGAATCCTCGTTGCACGACATGCCTACACACCACGGGCATAGCATGCCTAGGTCACCTGGAAGGCAAGACTGCCTAGGTTTCCTAGAAAGTATTATGTAGCCTCAATAGTGTGTAGATGCCGATTATCAAGGGAGTTCCTTGGTAATGTAGTTGCGGTGCCCTCGGGGGGATTTCTCCAAAGGCATGACAAGCCCACGCACCAGTAAGCATCACTTGCCTAAACCCAAGGTCACCTGAAAAGGTTTCTCGGAGGGTAGGCTTTGCCCTGGTCGAAAGTGGAGCCCACACACCGCGGGTGTAACATGCCTAGGACACCTGGGAGCCATGACTGTTGAGGTTTTCTGGAGGGTATTGTGTAACCTCGATAGTGTGTGGACATCGCATATCAGGGGACTGCCCTAATGTGAGGATGCAGTGGTTTGAGGAATGTTGTCGCAAAGAATCCTCTCTGCACGACATGCTTATATACCACGGGCACCGCTTATGCCTAGGTCACTTGCAAGGCAGATTATGCCCCGGTGCCCTGGAAGGCATTGCATAGCTTCAGTCATATAAATGCCACACGCCAGGGCACATCCTTGGTGGACAGTGTTGCGGTGCACCCCGGGCGTTTCCTTGGGAGCACGACAAGCCTACACACCGCGGGCGTAGCATGCCTAGGTCACCTGGAAGGCAAGACTGCCTAGGTTTCCTGGAAGGTACTGCGTAGCTCCGATAGTGTGTAGGACCTTCAGCATTAATACATGCCAAGGAGTCTTACGAAACCTCCAACAAAAACAGAGAGTCTTACCAAACCTCCAGACAAAACGGAGAGTCTTACCAAAACCTCTAACAAAAATGGTGAGTCTATCCAAACCTCCGGCAAAAACGGAGAGTCTTACCAAAACCTGCGACAAAAATGGAGAGTCTTACAAAAACCTCCGGCAAAAATGGAGAGTCCTACCAAAACCTCCGACAAAAATGGAGAGTCTTACAAAAACCACTAGCAAAAACGGAAAACCGTACAAAACCCTCCGGTAAAAACGGAGAGCTTTACCAAAACCTCTGGTAAAAACAGAAAACCTTACAAAACCCTCCGGTAAAAATAGAGAGCTTTACCAAAACCTCCGGTACAAATGGACAACATTACCAAAACCTCCGGTAAAAACGGAGAGCTTTACCAAACCTCCAGTAAGAACGGAGAACTTTACCAAAACCTCCGGTAAAAACGGAGAGCTTTACCAAACCTTCGGTAAGAACAGAGAACCTTACCAAACCTCCAGTAAAAACGGTGAGCTCTACCAAAAACCTCTAGTAAAAACGGAGAACTTTACCAAACCTCCGGTAAAAACGGAGAGCTTTACCAAACCTCCGGTAAAAACGGAGAGATTTTCCAAACCTCCGCACAATGGAGAGCCTTACCAAACCTCCGCCAAAACGGAAAGACTTACAAAAACCCCCGCGAATGGAATGTTTTCCGGGAACTCCATCGGGCGAAAAGGTTCTGAAAAGACCTAACGGGAAGAGTACCCCGGTATCTTGAAGGCAAAACGCCTCCGTGCCAAATGGGTACAAAACCCACTAGCCTCTAAAAAGGCACAGCAAACAAATCAAAGTGGTCTAAAAATCCCCCTCCCTGCAGGGAAAGGTATGACCCGTGTGACTCCAAAAATGCATGGTAAAAGGTAAAATCATTACCCTACCATCTCCTTTTAAGACACATTTCATACGTCATTTTTGTTATACTAACATTTAATAAAAGCCCACGTTGTGTGGCACAGGAAACATAGTGGAACCCTCGACTGCCATTGCAGAGACCACCATTCTGCAGTGGCTAAAGGTCGAGGGGGGTCGCGGACCCTCTCTTCCGCCTGGCCTTCGGCTTCGCCTCCGATGCGCCATCGCTAAGCTCCAGACGGAATACCTCTAGAGCCAGGCAGCGGCTAAGGGCCGAGGGGGTCGCAGACCCTCTCTTCCGTCAGCGTTCGACTTCGCCTCCAAGCCATCGCCAGGCTCCGGACGGAATACCTCCAGAGCCGGACAACGGCTAAGGGCCAAGGGGGTCGCGGACCCTCTCTTCTGCCCAGCCTTCGGCTTCGCCTCCGACGCGCTTAATCAAGTGATGATCAAGAACAAGTATCTTTTGCCTACTATTGATGTTCTCTTTGGTCACCTGAGGGGAGCCAAAGTATTCTCGAAGATTGATTTTCAATCGAGTTATCATCAACTACTAATCAGAGATGAGGATATAGAAAAAGTGGCTTTCAGTACAAGGTATGGCCATTTCGAATATGTCGATATGTCATTATGTCTTTTGGAGTAATAAATGCCCCTGTTGTTTTTGTGGAAGTAATGAATCAGATGCTCCATGAGTACCTGGATGTTTCTGTGGTGGTTTTCATCGATAATATCTTGGTGTATTCCAAAATAGAGGAGGAACAAGAGTTACATCTCATTCTGGTTCTGGATGCCCTTCGAAAGAATAAGTTTTATGCAAAGTTGAAGAAATGTGTTTTTCTGGCTATTCAAGGTGGGCTTTCTTGGTCATACTATCAGTCAACATAGGATCACAGTTGATACGAAGAATGTGTCTACGGTGGTGAGGTGGCAGAGGCCAACTAGTATGTCGAAGATCTAGAGTTTCCATGTGTTTGGTGGCTATTATCGGTGCTTTGTGTAGGATATCTCTATCATTGCCAAGTCAATGACCAGGTTCATGCAAAAAGGGGTTTCTTTTTGTTTGGATGGATGAGTGTGAGGCTAGGTTTCAGATGTTGAAGAATAAACTAGAAAATGGACCTATCTTATCTCTACCCGAGAGTGTCAAGCGCTTAACGGTATACACGGATGCTTCTTGGATTGGTCTTGGTTGTGTGCTGATGTAGGAAGGCTATGTTTTTGCTTATGCTTCCACACAGTTGAAGACTCATGAGCATAACTATCCCGCTCATGATCTTGAGTTAGCAGCAGTCATCTTTGCTTTGAAGTCATGGAGGCACTATCTGTATGGAGAGTCGTGTGATATCTTTATTGATCATAAGAGTCTTAAGTACATCTTCACTAAGTGAGAGCTGAATTTGAGGCAATGGAGGTAGTTGGAATTGATCAAAGATTATGATCTCATGATCAAGTATCATCCTAGCAAGGCTAACTTTCTAGGAAAACTTTCTGTTTTGCTGGCACTACACATGAGGAGACTTAGATGCTCATTCAGTCTACTATACCTGAGAAGGTTTCTGAGGATCAGCAGCATGATCGTCTTCTTCTGGAGGTTCAGAGGAGGATCTCATAGGGGAAACCTTGAGAGTTTAGTATTGAATAGCACGATGTGATACGCTTCATCATGTGCCTTTGTGTTCCACATAAGGCAGATGTGAAGATAGATATCTTGAGGGAGGCTCATTATACTCCTTATACTGTCATCTGGGTGAGACCAAGATGTACCGTGACTTGAAGAATAATTTTTGGTGGAAAAGGATGAAGGTAGACATGTGGCAACATGTGGGGTTTGTCAGCAAGTCAAAGCCAAGCATAAGAGACCTGCAAGGTTGTTGCAACCGTTAGTGATTCCTAAGCTGAAGTGGCAGCATATCACTATGGACTTCATGGTTGGCTTACCACTCTCGCCTCATGGTCTTGATGCTACTTGGGTTATTGTGGATAGGCTTACCAAGTCCGCACATTTCATTCCAATGAAGACGACCAACGCAGTTTAATATCTAGCCCCGTTATATATCAAGGAGGTGGTAAGGTTGCATTGTGTGCCCAAGTAAATTATTTCTAACCAGGACACCAAGTTCGTCTCCAAGTTTTGGTAGAGTCTTCGGGTTGCATTGGGTACGATGGTTTCTCTTAGCACAACTTTTCACCCTTAGACAGATGGTTAGTCACAGCGGACCATTCAAACTCTGGAGGATATGCTTTATGCTTGTGTTTTGTCTTGGAAGGGTGTACCAAAAATGGCCCTATTAGGCCATGATTGTGATTTTGATGATTAATGATAACAAAGTCAATGGGACTAACATATTTGTTAAGAATATATGTTAGTAGGTCTCATGGATACAATACATGAAGAAGCCACCGTAACCAAGATAAAGTTTGGTCAAATTGAAGAAGTCCCAAGAAGATTTGCCTCACTAGAGGTCCGGTGTTGTGGATGTTGAGCTCACTGGAGCATATTTGACAAAAGGGGAGAAAGGCCTAAAGACCTCACCGGAAGGTCCAGTGATTAGCAAGTGTGCTCACCGAAGCAATTCTTCCAGAGAAGGGTGTCGTGTTGAAGAATGAAGGCTAAGCCTCACCAGATAGTCCCGTGATCAAAGCATGGCAGCACCAGAGTGTTTCTATCCAAAAGACAGAATAGAACAACCCACCAGATAGTCTGATAATCAGAGGAAGATACACACCAGAGCATTTCAACTAGAGAAGGTTGCAGCCATGGAAGATGAAAGATCAACACGTTGGAAGGTCCGGTGATAAAGCAAGGCTATACCAGAAAATACACCAAACACTGAATAGTGCAAAGAGGCAAAACAAAGTTCAAGGCATCGGATAGTCCAGTGATGAAGTGATGTGCACCAAATGCTTACACCGGAGCAATTTACATAGAAAGGATGCAGTTGGCTTGGATGCTGAGTATATATTCACCGAATAGTTCGGTAATGGAGATGAATTATATAGCAGAGTGTCCTATGTTCACATAGGCTTTAGTGGGGGTTCCAACGACTAATTTATCAGAGTGTACTCACCGAATGATCCAGTGTTAGTATTATTATTCTCACCGGATCATCCGGTGTTAACAACTTTTCTAAAACGTTGGGTTAATGGCTAGTGTGCGGGTTTGAGGCTATAAATACCCCTCCACTCAATCATTTGAGGTTGCAGGAGTCCTGAGAAATTCATGTACACCTGAGAATACGTTCAAGCCACCAAAGTGCTTAAAGTGATCATCTAAGGTGATTAATCACACCATTAGAGGGTGATTAGTGCTTAAAGGCCTAGAGAGTGTGTTACTAGGTGATTGCTACCTAGAGAGTGGATTAAGGAGTGATCCAAGCTTGTATCTCTTTGTACACCGGCACCTTGGAGTCTTGGTGATTCGCTGGCAAGCTTGTTGACCCTCTAACTTGGTGCGGAGCGGTGACGAGAAGCGTGTACAGGGACGCGGAGACCCTTGCCTTGGTGGCTCAAGCTCCAAAGTGATCACGGTGGCAAGGAACCAGAAGAGAGGCTAGTGGTGAGACCTTGCCTTGGTGGTTTGGTGGCTCATCTGGGTGGAGGGCCAAATAGATTCTAAGTGTCCTAATTCACCCCCCTCTTAGTACGTCACCAATCCCTTCAATTGGTATAAGATCTAGGCTCATATCTAGCTCTTCAATTTGTGTTAGAGTTTCACAACTTTCACAAGGTTTCGCAAATTCAAGTGACATTTGAGGCTTAGTCTCTTTGTGATCTGTTAGACTTCAGCGCCTCATGAGTAGTGATGTTCGGGGTTGGGATGGATTCCCATAGTGCTCCACTTTTCGATAGCACAAATTTCTCATGTTAGAAAATTCTAATGTCTTGTTGTTTGCAAGCCCGAGGGTTGGATGTTTGGAGAGTCAATGGGGAAGGGATAAAATCTTGCATCACCAACAATGAGAGACAATTAGATGCATTGGCCAAGAGTATCCTTTTATCATCTATATGTGTTGATGTATTTAAACATGTATATTCTCTCACCAATGCACATGATATTTGGAATAGTCTCATTGAAATACATGAAGGCACAAAGGATTTGTGCAATGAGAAATATCATGTGTTTGTTACTAAGCTCAATGGCATCAAGAAATTACCCCATAAAAGTGCTAATAACACGTACTTACGTTTGAATATTCTTGTTAATGAGATGAATGGGTTAGGTTTGACGCCAATTGAAGTTGGTCAAGTAGTGAGAAGAATACTTCAAGCTCTTCTTCCAAAGTACAAGTTGATAGTCTACATCATCTACAATAACAATAACATCAAGAAGATGACTCCAAGTCAAGTGCTCGGCAAGATCACCACCCATGAGATGACAATTAACATGGAGGTAGAAGCTCCTACCACATCTAACGCCAAGAATCTTACCCTCACAAGAAAGCAAGCTCAATACTCACACATGAAGGTAAATATGAGGAGGTAAGAGCAAGAGTCAAGCTCAAGCGAAGATGATGGTGATCACGATGAAGAGAGCGATGAAGAGGATGATCAAAGCATATCAAGTGACGATGAAATTGATCCAAAGGTGGCCAAGCTCTTCTCAAAGATAGAGAAGAATATGAAGAGGATCAATGCTAAGATTCTCCCTCCTATGATAAACTCCTTCATTTGATCAATGAGCAACAAAGGGCACTTAAGAAACAATCAAAAGAGCTTAAGAAATTCAATGCGCTTAATGACATTCATGCTATCTTTGTTTTCTAATTATGAACAATTATTAAGCAAATTCAATTTGCTAAACAAGGTGCATGATGAGCTCAAGCTTAAATTTGAGTGCATTAAATCACAAACTAAGGTCCCTTTGGCAATCTACCTCTCTATTTAATCTCAATCCTAAGGTAGACGCTTCTACTTCTTGCGATGATTTAATTGCTTTATTTAGCTCACCCTTTTGCAATGAGATTTGTGTTGAGAAGGTTGTTGTAGAATCATCTAACAACTTCATTGCACAAGATAATGATGAGCTTAAGAAAGAAGTGGAGAAGCTCATGAAGGACTTAGCTAGACTAAAAGGCTTAGAACATGTCCAACCTTCTCAAGATAACCGTGCTAAAATAGTGAAGAAGCTTACGGAGGGGTCCACCATGACATGCTTCAAATACCATCAAGAAGACCACTAGTCCTTCCAATGCAAGCAAGCCAAGAAGGAGACAAAGGAGAAGAAGAAGATGGCGAACCTCTCCAACAAGACCTCCAACCTCTACACCAAGCCCAACTACAAGAACAAGATCAAAAGCAACTACTAAAAGCTCAAGAAGAAGAACAATGGCAAGGTGGTTACACACATGTTTGGGAGAAAGGATTCAAGGTGGAACCAACCCATTTGGGTGTCCAAGGAAGTCATCATCAACATGAAGGGGTCTCAATTGATTTGGGTTTCAAAGAAGACTTGAAGCCCGAGGCGGCTATGGGATTTGGAGACTTGGCTCACAAGATGAAGTGAAGGTTCAAGCAAAGAAGTCAAGTATACAAGTTTGGGTGCTTTGATGAAAATCATGATCATTGTATACCTAAATCCCCATAAAAAGGTAAAAGAGGTAAACGGTAGCTAGACTTGTATTCATGTATTTTGTTTTTTGCTTCTAGCTTATTTGCCTCGTCTAGGATTGCATATGCTTATTTTAATTTATTGCAATGCCTAGTGTAGATTTTTGTATGGTAGGTTCCTTGTGTTTATCTCTAACCCATGAGCAACCTACATAGTTTATTAGTTGTAGGTTCATTTCATGACACTAGTTTTTACAATTGGTATCTTTCATGTGCCATGATCCAATCTATAGGCTAAAAATCCTCATTGTTATCAATAACAAGTGCATATATCTTACAAGTATTCAACACTTGTATGCACATATTTAGGCGGAGTATATCCTATAGGTTGTGATTTTAAAACTAACATGTCTTGCCAGTTATATCTCTTGTAGTCTCATAGAGCAATCAATATGTCCCTAGAGATATACAATGCTTCAATTGGTATCATTGTCAAATCCTTTATTCATTTAAGCTACCTCCATGCTTAATATAGCTTAAACTTTCTATCTTGATATATTATCTAGTTGTGCATATGTTTCTTTCTCGTTGTATGTATGCACACATATATGAGGAGTTTAGACTATATTATGTGAGTTTCATAAATTATGATACATGTGTTTTCATAGCCTACAATTGGTATCATTTATTTGTAGTGATATTCATACAATTGGTATCCTTTTAATTGGATCATGATTTGTGAAGCTCTCTCTCATGTGCTCTAATCGTTTTCCCTTTGAGTTCAACATGTGCATATAGCCTTTTTGGGAGATTGTTGACAAAAGGGGAAAATTTTGATGACCAAAGCAAGATGCAAGTTGCAAGATGAATAATGTGTAATAGATTATAGCAACTAGCACGATGTCTAAGAATGCCAAAGTTGACAAAAGAGGAGGAGAAGAAGAAGCTCCTGCATGTGTCGATCAAGGGAGATAGTTGTGATGGAGAAATGGGGAGCCACAACAAAAGGGGACTAAGTGGTAAGAACATGCATCCAAGCAATGTGGTAAGATTTTGTGCTTATTTATGATCTTTACATTTAGTATCATTTATTATTTACCACTTGCTTTGGTTGTGTTATCATCAATCACTAAAAAAGGAGAGATTGTAGCGAAAATAGCTCTATTAGACCATGATTGTGATTTTGGTGATTAATGATAATATAGTCTATGGGACTAACACGTTTGTCAAAAATATATGTTAGTAGGTCTCATGGATAAAATACATGAAGAAGCCACCACAGCTGGGACAAAGTTTGGTCAAATTTGAGAAGTTCCAGGAAGATTTGCCTCACCGAATGGTCCAGTGTTGTGAATGTTGAGCTCATCGGAGCATATTTGACAAAGGGGGAGAGAGGCCTGAAGACCTCATTGGAAGGTCTGGTAATTAGAAAGTGTGCTCACTGGAGCAATACTTCTAGAAAAGGGTGTTGTGCTGAAGAATGAAGTCTAAGCCTCACTAGATAGTCAGGTGATCAAAGCATGGTAGCACCGGAGTGTTTCTGTGCAGAAGGCGTAATGGAAAAACCCACCAGAGAGTTCGGTGATTAGAAAAAGATACACACCAGAGCATTTCCATTAGAGAAGGTTGCAGTCGTGGAATATTGAAGATCAACATGCCAAAAGGTCCAGTGATGAAGTAAGGCTACATCGGATAATAAATAGTATAAAGAGGCAGAACGAAGTTCAAGACATTAGACAGTCTGGTGATTAAGTGATGTGCATCGAATGCTTACACCGGAGCAATTTACACAGAGAGGATGCAGTTGGAGATGAAGTATACATCGGAGTGTCCTGTGTTCCCAAAGGCTGGAGTGGAGGTTCCAATGGATAGTTTGTGAAAGTGTACTCACCGGATGATCTGGTGTTAATACTATTATTCTCACCAGATCATCCAGTGTTAATAACTTTTCTGAGCCGTTGGGTTAATGACTAGTGCGCGGGTTTCAGGCTATAAATACCCCTCCACTCGGTCATTTGAGGTTGCTGGAGTCCTGAGAAGTTCATGGATACCTGAGAAGACATTCAAGCCACCAAAGTGTTTAAAGTGATCATCCAAGGCAATTAAACACACCATTAGAGAGTGATTAGTGCTTAAAAGCCTAAAGAGTGTGTTGCTAGGTTATTACTGCTTAGAGAGTACATCAAGAAGTAATCCAAGCTTGTACCTCATTGTACGCCAACACCTTTGAGTCTTGATGACTCACCGGCAAGCTTGTTGACCCTCTAACTTGGTGTGGAGCGACGATGAGAAGCGTATACGGGGACATTGAGGCCCTTGCCTTAGTGGCTCAAGCTCCGAAGTGATCACGATAGTAAGGAACCGGAAAAGAGGCTAGTGGTGAGACCTTGCCTTGGTGGCTTAGTGGCTCATCCGGTGGATGCCTTTCATTTGTGACTTGGTGGCTCAAGAGCCGTGACAGGGTGCTGACCGGGAGCATATCCTTTCTGGATCTCCAACATGGACTAGAGGTGATATTCATGCCATCGATACCACAGGATAAAAATCTTTGTGCCGAGTTAGCTCTCTCTACCTTATTTACATTTTTGCATTTACATTCTTGCAATTTACCTTCCTAGATAGGTTGCAAGCTCTTTTGATTGGTAGAGTAGACACACTAGATAAACCTAGAGCACATTTAGATAGAAATTGATATAGGTTTATTTTGTACAATTTTTTTAAGCTGAATAGATTCTAAGTGTCCTAATTCAGCTCCCCCTCTTAGGATGTCACCGATCCCTTCAAAGGGAAGTTGGGAGGACCATTTAGCCTCAGTGGAGTTTGCATATAACAATAGTTAATAGGAAGTATCAATATGGCTCCTTTTGATGCTTTGTATAGCCGGAGATATGTTCCCCTCTCTGATGGGATGTTGCGGGTGAGAGATCATTGCTTGGGCCAGATGTGGTTCAACAGACAGCACAGAAGGTACATGAGATTTGACAAAAATTGTTGGCCGCTCAGAGCCAACAGAAGAGTTATGTTGATGTTTGGCATCGTGAGTTGGAATTTGTTGTGGGTGACTATGGGCAGTTTGAGAGGGAGTTGCTGGGTTTTGGGTGTAGCGGCATTTACCTTTCAATTATGAATGTTATTTTTGAGGCTTTGTGTGAGTGGTGACTTGTGAACAGGTGGCTTCGCTCTTGACCGTGCTTGAGCCATTTGCTCCCTTTGGTAGAGGCAAGTAAACATAGCGATTGTAGCTATAGTTTAACTTGCTAAATTTACTTCCTTCACCATGATTGTTCATGTTTGGTAACTAATCAACCATTAAATGAAGATGTCATACTGTGGTATGTACTTCATTTACATATTGTGGTTCATGTGGTTATATTTCTAATGAATCAATCATGCTCATATCATAGCATGTCATTGCATTGAAGCTATATCGCCGTTTTATGGCCGCGACCGTACGGATATAACATCGTACATTGCTGTAGTACGATGCACACTCTTATGTTTCCACGTAAGAGTGCAATGGATCACTTTCATACATAATGCATTTCATGAGAGTGCAGTGGATCATTTTCATACATATGTATTTCATGAGGATAATCTTTAATCTGAGGTTTAATGAATTATAGACTCATGAGAGTCACTTGTGGCATGAGGTATATTTGTGGATGCTGGTTTAGTAGTTGAGGTTTTGGATATGATGGATGCTATAGTGTGGTTGACGAGAATTAATTGTAGATGCTTTATCTTTGTACCATGATGTTTTAAATTGATGTTTAATCAACCATAGTTTATTTAGCTTGTTAAACAGTTTGCTTGCTGAGATTTTATCTCAACCCCGTATTAGCATGCTTAGGAAGGGTAGAGCAGTATGACACTATTACATAAGTCTTCATAACTTTTGCTAGTTTTGTTGTAATAAGTTAGAGGAATTTAATTGCTTTTTTCTCTCAATTGTTGAGGACAATACTTTAATGATCCTAGATCATGGTTGGCTTTAGTGAGGTTTAAGAATTCAAAGCTAGGTTGATAAAAGATGTCTATGTTTTGACTTTCATACTGTTTTATTGCCTCCTCATATATGATATGTTATATGCTTCCAAGTAGTCTCTCTTTTCTAGGGAGGTGCTGCCGGATTTTCTTGTGATCCGGCTAGTCGTAGGTGTAGCTTTGTAGCATCTCGGGTAGTGTGGTTCTTGGGATGTTACAGAAAAGCGCTAGCATTAATAGCTTGGTAAGTTCTTCTTAGCCTGTTCATAGGACGACAACAAAAGAAGGCAAGACTGAGTCGCTTGATGATTCTGTGCAAATGGCAAAGTGTTTGGTCAATGATCCTGGAATTATTAGCAGCAACCTCATCCTCATAGTCAATCCATTTTTCCATCAGCCATATAAGCTATTTGTAGACCTTGTGTCTCTGTACACTGATGGTCGGCTTGAAAGACAGAATTTTCAGCACTTGAAAATGTCATGGCATATCAGTTTCTGCAAAAACACCTCTACAGCACATTTGACCTTCTCTACACCAAAGCAAAGATGACTACCTTCATCAACCGCTTTATCAAGGAAAAAGGACACCGCTTGTCTGCTGACGAATTGCTGAGAATAAACTTTCTCAGATGCAATCTTGGTATGACTGTGCGCACAGTACCTGTATAGCTACCATTGGTGGCCATCGGCTTATTCCATAAGAGTCACAGAGAAGCTTACAGTAATTGCGATGTCAAGGTTACATATATCCTGTTATGTTTACTGCTGTGCTAGAGTTAAGTATCTATGATGTAAGTATCAAAGAGTTGGAAAAAAAGGAAAAGGATACAAGGTGCCAATGACATGGTTTCCCAATATGGTCTTATAGGATTCTTCACCGGCAACAGAAAGCATTCAAAGAGGATGAGCATCATTAGATTCTTACAATGTAAGGACTATGTTGATCAACATTGGCTCATGAAGTCCTGCACCTCATCCCGCAGCATTACAAACTTAGTTCTTAGATAGGTGAAAGGTTGGTGGAAACATGACATAAACAACGCGTCCTCTTACAGGATGTTCAACAACACCAGAGATCAGTGGACTCTTCAACGCAGCGGATGTGAACAGGAATTGGGCTGGACCGTTGGAGCATAAAGGAGGCATTCGATGAGGGCGTCCTTCTCTGGCACATTACCACGGCTTTCTGTTTCTACTACATGTGTGCATCCCCTGATCATCAATGTGCCGCTGGTCGGTGTGAACACGGTCATGGATGTGCTGCTTGGTGTGAAAATTCTCCTCATCATTGAAAGGCTGTTTGGTGCAGAGAGATATCCAACGACATGTTATACCTTCTGTTTGTTAATCCAGAGATGCTAATGGCAGCCACAAAACAAAATCTATTCACAGCTGCCTTTGACGAATTAAACGACATTTTCAAGGAGGAGACACCGCCTCTCGAAGAAAGAGAACTTACACAGGGAATAATTGCCAAGGTAAAGCAGTCGCCAGGTGGTTCCCGAGAAGGCTTTATCCAAGAAGCATGGGGTATTGCTAAGCTTTTAGTGGATCTGCGTGATGGGACCAAGATGTGGACGGTGATGAAGGTGTATGGGTTGAAATGCTCTGCTTCTCTGCTGCTAGATGCCGAGGGTACTTGCATTCTAAGAGTTGAGAAATCAAGTGAAGAAGTATTTTGGTTTTCATGTGAGGAGGTATTAATAATGGTTGATTTGTCTTGAACTTGGTTAGCATGTGTTTGAGGATGCTTTTCTTGTTCATGACTAACTCGAGTTGGCGGTGTTAGGAATTGGCAAATTCTTCTCTGTTCGCAGAAAAATTATACACACCGGAAGTTCCGGTGTGTTTCGGTGTTCACCGGAAGTTACGGTATGGGCAGTGCATACTCGCCGGACTATTTCTTATAGAGAGCAATTTTTTGGGCGAAATTGGAGATCAATGCAATTCGGTGAGTGTGATGGCTACACCGGAGCACATTACCGGAGCTTTTCTTGCAGAAAAGAGATCTTTTAGAGAAAAATTGAAATTCTTCACACCGGAAGTTCCGGTATGTACACCGGAAGTTCCAGTGTGTTGTCTGTGAACTAGACTGGATGTTCCGATAAGCTGTGCTTCGGGTTGAGAACAGTGCACACACTGGATGTTCTGGTGTTCAGACCGGAACATCCAGCGTTTAGGAAACTGCTGCGATGTGCTCTAAATTGAATTGGATTTCAATTGAAGATTTTGATAGTGAGCTAACATAAGATGATTTGGAGAATGTTTGGAGAAACATGTTTGCTTGTCTTATAATATGTAGGTGACGGATGCAAGTTGGCGATCAACGGCGAGTGATCAGAGCCAAGAGGGATGCTTGGTGTCGGACGATCAAGGAGGCTGTACGAAGTCAAGGGTGATTCTATGGTACACATGGAGGTCAAGCTAAGCATGGAAGATAGATGGAGACAGCGTGTGACCAAGTCTAGCGAAGGGGAAAGCTGGTACAAGTGACAAGGCGGCCCGAGGGATTGGGAGTGGGAGAGACTTGTCGGCGGTCAAGATTGCAAGTCAGAGTACACACGTCAACATCAGACCGCTTACTTAAGGTGTAAGCAAGATGGAGAGTCACACTTTGAGAAGTGTTCTAGGGTTTCGCGATTTGGCCTCAAAACCACAGGAGGTCTGGAGGGTAACGTGGCATCAACATGAAGCTTACGTCGAGGTGAAGCTAAGTCATGAACAAGACGTGACCATTCGATGGATGGAGAATAATTTGGACCAAAAAGTCCCGATGGTAGGTAGGATGACATTGGAAGCTAGGGGTATTTTGGGAATAAGAAAACTTAAGGGCTAAGGCACCTCCCTAGGCCTATAAATAAAGGGGTAGAGCTGTAGGGGAACTTTGAGCCAGCCATTTGAGAGTCTAGTGATAGGTTTTGGAGGAGATGAAAGGATAGGCTTAGCCTTTGTAATAGGTTAGAGCTTTTGTGAGAGAAAATACTTTGTATTCTACCTAAAATAGGGCTGACCTCCGAGCTTAATAAAGTTTATGTTGGAGGTCGTTATTAAGGACCCCCGACGGCCCCTTAGCTTAATCAGCTCAGCCTCCCAAAGGCTCGGCCTCTCAAAGCCTCTGCCTTCCGAAGCCCCGGCCTTCGGAGCTCAGCCTCCCGACAACAGGATAGAAGGTAGTTATCCGGGATAAGGCTCAGTAATTTAGCCAGATCCTGGATATTTGTACATTATGATAATGTGTACGCCAAGCTACGCATGACCCTATAAATAGGAGGCTATGGTCCTCTGGAAAAAGGAGGAGAAACCCGAGGTCACAGCGAAAAAGAACACGCATCCAAGCGAACGTTGTGATACTCCTCCCAGAGCAATACATTTTTCTATCATTAATATACTCGTGGTGGTCCTTCCTCTCAAACTTTGTCTCCAAATTTGAGTCTCCTCCTCAGAAGAAACTCTCGCAGTACTTGCTGGAGCAAGACAAACTCTTGCTCCAACAGTGTGCCGTCTGTGGGGATTCGAACACATAAGTGCTAAGAGAGGTAGGATGCCACCCAAGAAAAAGACCACTAAGGCTGCATCGGCAGCTGCCAACCCCCCAGTCACAGATGCGCGATAGTCTAACCGGCTATACGTGGCCGACACCGACAATGGCCCCCAGCAAGGGGGAACGGGAACCTTACGGCCACCACCGACCCAACCATAACTATAGCTGCGGGCGACACCGAAGGGTTCTCTACCCTGGAGACCCAGTAGTAGCAATGTGAGGCCCCCGCTACGCCCCTAGGGGTTGTGGTCGGCGCTGCCGCCGGAAACACCGCTCCACCCAAGCAACAATCACGCTTGACGGCACTCCTCGCGCAGATGGAGGAGCTACAAACGGCCCTACAGGTTGAGCAGGAAGCTGCCCACACCTTCGCCGCCACTCCCGGGATGGCCGGCACATTTTTGACCCAAGCTCTATGAACCGGTGAGCCCCTTGGCGCAAGGATGTGATTCGTTCGGTCCCCGGAGCATGACTCCCCCCTACGGGCCGACCTGCAGGCCATGCCCTTCTCGGAGAGTTTTTGGACCCTGAAGTTCCCTAGGTTTAAAGGCGATTCAGACCCCAACGAGTTCACTCGATCCTACGCCCTAGCCATAGAGGCCAGGGGGGAGGACCGGCCACCATGGCTAAATGCTTCCCCCTCGCCCTAGAAGGGTTGGCCATACGCTGGTTCTGGGTGCTGTACCCCAGCACCATTCACACCTGGTCCCAACTCCAAGACCTCTTTCGCAGCAACTTCCATAGCACCTTCATCGAACCAGTAACCTCCGACAGCCTATTCATTATCAGGCAGGGGCCAGAGGAAACCCTCCGAGACTACTTTCGAAGGTTCTCCCAGACCAAAGCCCAGATTAGGGGCATATCGGACTCTTCGGTCATCGATGCCACAACCCAGGGCCTGGCCAAAGGCCCCCTATATGATCAACTAAACCGACGCCCAATACGCACGGTAGAAATCCTCATGAGCAAGTTTGAGGAATACGCACGGGCAGAGGAGGAAAAACTCCGCCAGAGGCGCTCACAAGATGGTGAGGCTTCCCATGCCAATTCCAAGAGACCACACCCGCAGGCCGGATCGTCACACGCCCCCACCCCCCAGCAAAAAGGAGCTTCAAGGAGGCCCTTATTGCCGGGTCCGAAGGGGGGCGGCAACGACAATGCTGAAACATCAGCAATATTAGCCCAAGCCGCAGGGCCCCGAACCAAGGCCACCCCAGGGGACGAGACCGAGGATGCTCCGGAGGCCTTTGGAAGCAAAGCCATGCCCCAAACCACCGTTCTGAGGAAGAGTCCTAGTGCACTCTACACGACGCAAGACGAGGGCATAATACCGATAACTGCCAAACCCACACCACCTTCCGAGAGGAGTACCTCGGGAGGCAAGCGGCCTTCGCCTCCAGCGGTGGGGCCCCAAGGGGCAGTCCGAAGATCGTAGGCCATCGGCCAACCGACGGGTCGACCACCTAGCCCTATAGAATCCTCCGTAGCTGGCCCTACCTTCACCACCCCAGTCATCCCTAGAATGGTACGGTGACAAAAGAGCGCGGGGCAAACAGATCGTCCTCGCCATTACCAGCGGAGGGCACTTCGGTGGCACTTCAAAACGACAGCGGTGAGACTACGCCCTCGAGGTACACCACATCGAAGCAACTAGCATCCATCGACAGGCCCCTGACTGGGCCGGCGCCCCCGTAACATTCACCATCGATGACTCCGAAGGGATAAAATTTCCCCACTCCGATGCCCTAGTCATCTCATCCAATATCGCCGAAGTTGAGGTCCCAAGAATACTGGTCGACGGAGGTAGCCAGGTGGACCTCCTATTTGTGCATGCCTTCGACCAGCTCCGAATTCCGTGAAGCTGGCTCTCACCGAGCTACATCCATGGGTAAAGACCAACTAATAGGCACCTTCCTCGATACCCTACACTAGCCGACCGCCAGATCTCTTGACAAGACAGCCGTCGCCATCCTCCCCATCCAAACTGCGGACTAGAGGGCCCCCCTCCTATCCTTCCTGAGAGGAATAGCAGAACCGGATGACCCAATTGCACTCCACCGCATCCAGCATCGTGCTAGGGTTACCATCTCATAAATGATGCCCTTTACAAGACAGGTGTCTGCGCTCCCCTCCTTCGATGCATTACTAAACATGAAGGAGCCAACCTCTCAGGGAAATACACGAAGGCCTTTGTGGCAATCATCTGGTGCCTCGTGCTCTAGCCGGTAAGGCACTTCACCAGGGGCTCCATTGGCCTATGATCATGTCCGATGCGGAAGAACTCGTCTGCACCTGCCAAGGATGCCAATGGATGGGACACCAAAGCCACCGACCTCCAACTCCTTTTCAACCAATCACCTCTGTCTGGCCCCTGGCTTGTTGGGGTAAGGACCTCATCGGTCCATTTCCCAGCGCCAAAGGAAACCTCCAGTACACAGTGGTAGTATTGGAATATTTCTCCAAATGGGTCGAGACCGAACCCCTCACTGCAATCACATCAAAAAATGTCCAGAAATTCTTCTGGAAGAACATAATTTGCCACTTCGGTGTCCCATGACAGCTCACGGTGGACAACGGCACACAATTCGACTAGGGGCCTTTTAGAGAATTGTACGATGACCTCGACATCGAATTATGCTTTGCAGCAGTTCAACACCCTCAGTCCAATGGAGCCGTCAAAAGGGCTAACTACAACATCCTCTCGAGGCCTATGGGTTGATGAACTACCCAAGGTTTTATGGTCCCTCCGCACCACTGTCACGCGGGCCACCGGGTTCACACCCTTCTGCCTCCTGTACGGAGACGAAGCCATGACCTCCACCGAGGTCAAGGCCTGCTCACTCAGGGTACGACTTCCACAAACTGACGGAGAAAGGGAGCCCTCCCTTGACCTTACCTAAGGCATGCGGCTTCATGCCATTCAGAATCAGGATCATTACATTAAGAAAACTAAGGCCTTGTACGATCCAAGGGTTGCGCCACGAAACTTCAAACCCGGCAAACTAGTGCTTCGACGCGCCCTAGCCCCAGGAAAGCTACGCAACTAATGGGAAGGCCCATACCTAGTCCTCAAATCTAACAGACTCGGCTCCTACCGACTGGCCGATACAGAGGGGACCCCCATCGAACACAGTTGGAATGTGGAGACCCTCCGCAAGTACTACGTATAGAGAACCCCAGGCTCAATCCTCTCCAAAGATACCAAAAAAAAACCCAGCATCCTGAAAGCATAAGCCTCCATGCTGGACAGGCATTCCGTCCGCCATCTTTAAGGTCTCGCCAACCTACGTGGCAGATAGGCAAAGATTGCTCCAGCATCTTGAAGGTATAAGCCTCCGTGCTGGACGGGCATTCCGTCTGCCATCTTTAAGGTCTCGCCAACCTACGTGGTAGATAGGCAAAGACTGTTCCAGCATTTTGAAGGCATAAGCCTCCATGCTGGACAGGCATTCCATCCGCTATCTTTAAGGTCTAGCTAACCTACGTGACAGATAGGCAAAGACTGCTCCAGCATCTTGAAGACAAAAGTCTCCATGCTGGACAGGCATTCCATCCGTCATCATTTGGGCCTAGCAAACCTAAAATAGCAGATAGGCAAAAACCGCTCCAGCATCTTGAGGGCAGTGCCTTCATACCGGACAGGCATAACACCCCCGTCATTTCTAAGGCCAGGTCGGCCTAACATGCCGAAGGGATAAACACCCCAACACCAGCACGACTAAAAGTCTCTATCACCTGACCCTTCCGATGCCCCTCAAAGTCTCGCACCCCATGGCCTCAGAGCAGCCACAGGATGCGAAGGGGCTGGGACAAGGGGCATAGGCGAAACGTCGGCGTGATCAATCATAAAAAAGGGAGAGGAAAAGAAACAAAAACAACAAGCTAACACAATGCAAGTTTTACACACATGACATACAAAAGGTCTTTTTATACAGTTAACCGTTGTACATCGAATCTATGCCCAGCAAACTGGCTAGCCTACTACGCCCCCTGTACCACTATAGGAAGACAAGGGTGAACAACCGCCACGCCTCTCGGACACACCACGGGACCTAGAGAGTCGTCCACGACGACTGCGCATGGGAGGCCGATGCAAGCCCCCTCCGTAAGAAGGGCCGCTACCCGAAACAGACACTCGGCCTCGGGAAGATGAAGTATCCGCTGGGAAGGGTTATGAGTTGAAGGCCAAGAAGTCCAGCTCTTCCTCCTCCTACCCTACCGGCGAGGCCTCCACGGCCTGTGCCTCCTCCACCTTCACCTCACCCAAGATAGACTCGAGGATTTCCGAGGGCACCCTTCCGTCAGAACCCCTGGGAAAGACAAAATGTCGTAAGAAGCGTGAGCCAGCAACCTCCCAGACCATTCGGGCCACACACCAATCATCTCTTGCGGTAAAACATACATTTGGAGCGGACAACAGAGGATCCTCTGGCTTGACCTTAACCAAGACGTCAGCAGCCACTTGCGGGCCAATACGCCCCTCAGGATCATGGGGCATAATGAAATGACTCCGCCGACGAATGAACAGAGTAGCCCCCAACGCACTAGACGCACTCAATCCCTCCCCATAGGCACTATCCAAGGTACGGACGAGGCTTCCTTCGACTTCAGGCCGCTGTACCTATACACGCAGAGTAGACTCCGGTTAAAATTCAAAAGCACAAACATCCCAGAAACAACATGGGTAGAACACAGGAAGACAGGCGCGGTTTCCATCAAATAAAGGAAAGGTTATATAGACGAAGCAGAAGGAGGCGGACAGCATACTAGAACTCGACACCCCTCCCTGGGTAAGAAAAGAAAACAAAGACAGCCGCGGCAGAGCTACACCTCCGAGGCATCCACGCTCCGCTCCGGTGGGGCAACAACTCCCGACAAAGCTCCCCCAAAGGGCCGCAAAGCGCCTGTAGACTCCGGGTGAAGCACCGGACCCCCCAACGAAGAACTCGGGCGAAGGCCCCCCAAGGCACCCGGAGTCCCCCGACCGGCCATAAAGCGTAATGTCACGCTCTGGCCATGCTTCGCCAATACGCCGCGACAAAAACTCTCTAAGGCTGTGCAAATCTCCACCGGAGGTGCCTCTGGCTGGAAGGCCTCGACCACGGAGTTTGGCACTTGCCACTCCAGAGCTTCGAAGGGACCAACCCCCGTCTGGTGTAGCAGGGTCAGTTGAAGCGCAGCGGCCACATGAGCGCTGGACCTCGCATAGACCTTCGCGGCCCTAACCATAATCTTCGCAGCGGACCAAAGCCAAAAGAGCGGCATGACTGACGCCTCCGAGTCGGATGGCAGTGACGGACACCGAGCCCCTAGGCCGCTCAAGGCATCAGAGGTAATCCGGGCCACTATTGACACAAGCACCGTAAATTGTTGGCACTCCAAACGCAGTGCCCCCTCCGATGCCCGAACCTCCTCTAGTTCTTGCCGCATATTTACCACCGCCGCCCGAAGGGTGTCAATGTTACTCTCGACGGAGATGCGGGCTGCGTTGGCCGCATCGGCAACTTCCTTCGCCTCCCGGATGTCTTCGGTAGCCTTCTGTGCCTCAGCCTCCGCACGCTCGCGAATCACCATCTCCTCATGAAGACAGCCCTCCACGGACTCCGCCTGTTTTCGGGCCTCTTCCAAAGCCTAGCGTCCTCCACCACCCAGCGCCCTCGTCAAAATTACTTGCTACAAGGCATCACCAAAGATAAAAAAAGACAAGATGAGCTACTTAGGACCCAACACAGGACCCAGCAATCATAACTAATACCACCGACCTGAAGCGTCGCTGCTGCCAACCGCGCCTCCAGCTCCTCCAGGGGACGCTGGGCCAACGATTGCTCGACCTCTCCACTCTGGAGTAGAGAGGAGGCCACGGCGAAAGCCCTTGACACCTCCGGGCACAGCACGAAGTCATCCGGCATCAGGACCCCGAGGCCGGGGCCCCCCTCAACCGCTTCGAAGGGATTCTCGATGGAGGGCACAGTGCCTCGGGCACTAGCTGCTACGGGTGAGCTACCAGCTGACTCAGGGCCTCGCAGGAATGAAGCCATGTCCCCAAAGACGGCCCTCAGAGACCCCTCCCAAGGAGTCCCCGATCTCCACTGGGCCTCCAGGGCCTCGAGGGGTGGAGTCAAGGACGCATCCACCTCGAAGGTCACTACAAAAAAGCAACACAAATTAAGATCCCAGCGCACGACCAAAAAAAAAGGGATATGACTAACGAAGCAAATCACACCTGGTTCCCCCGAACCTCTTACAGGAGGACCCGTAGCATCCTCAGCATCTGAGTCAACAATACTGAAGTCAATGTCCACGGAGGCCATGCCTCCCCGTTGTCTCTGGCCATGACCCGCAATATCCGAGGAGGCTCGGTCCTTCCTGCGGTCATCGCTGCTACCCTGGCCCTCACCTTTGGACTGATCCCTCATACTCCCAACCCGCCTTAAGCACTTCTTGCAAACTAGGGGCACCTCTGACAACTCGGCCGTTGAACCAGTATGCGAGCCTACGAACGCTGAAGGCCGTCGGGCCTGGAGCATCTTCGCATGAATGGGGGCCCTGCACACGCTACTTTTCCAGCAGCCCTAGGCTCTAGAGGATCCCGCCATGTCAGAGCCCCCACACCAAGGTAAAAGCAGACACGATTGTAACGCTCCCAACTCCGTGCCAGGGCCACCTTCTGCTCCCGCTTTGTGATAGTAGGGGGCACTAGGATCACCTCCGTAGTCTCTGCCACGCACTCCAGCGGGAGGCAGCTCTCTGAAAGAAAAAAGATGGCTCACATCGGCAGATCGAGAACCCAACTACAAAGGGAACTCACCAGCACTGACGGGCGGACCAGAATACACCTTCGGCCACTCTTTCGCACCTTGCTCAAAAACGCAGCTCCAGCCTGTTTGAATGGGTTGGACACGCAACATGGTGAACTCCTCTACGAGGTCACGGATGCTCATCTTCTCGACCACCCTCTGGAGAAGGGCCAGCTGTGAGGTGAACTGGTCGTCCGTAATCCCCATCTCCGGCTCTGGAACATACGCGATATCCCAGTTTGTGGAGTGAAGGGGCGATGCAGGGCCGACGCTGTAGTAAAACCACCGCTGCAACCAGCCGATATACCACCGGCCGTTAATGACCTTCGCCGGGAAGGCATCACGATACTGCGGCCGTATCTGGAAGTTGATACTCCCAAAACTAAGGGGCCTCTTCGTCCCCTCGACCTTGATCAACTTCGGCTGGCAGCTGGCAAAGTGGAGTTCCGCGAAGAAATCTACCCTCCCTTCACACCCCTCCGCCCGCATGGCCCACTCAAAGGTGGCCAGGTGGCCAATGGCGTTGAAGTGGAGCTGAGGAAGCTCCATGTAGAAGTGGCGGAGCACCTCTTTAAGCAACGGCATCAAGGGAAAACCCAGGCCCACCTCAAAGAAGGCTTCAAACACCACGACCTCATGGGCTAGAGGCTTCGGGACCTCCTCGCCCAACGAAGGCTGAGTGACAGTGAAGGCCGAGTGAGAGCTCAGGAGGGAATCTTCCCCTCCCTAACCATCCAGTCGAGCTCGTTGTCACTGATGACTGACGCTCCCAGTGCAGTGGTTTGCTAGGAGTGGCTTTTGCTGGCACGCTAGAGCTCCACTCCTGGTGGCGGCCCCATCAGCAGCGGGGAAGCCGGTGACACCTGAGGGTCCCCCACCGCGGCTACTCCAGCCATCTCCCTTGCCGCCCGAGTTTCCGCTTCACTCAGGGTACTTAAGTCAGCCATATGAACCACAAGAGGGTGGCGTAAGGTGCTGGATTACGAGAGAGAGAAGAGTAGGGATCAAAGAATAACTCTCACAAGGCAAAAGGCGCCGAAGACAAAGACAGATGAGAACAAGGAGTCGACAAAGGGTTGCTCTAGGCAATCCCACTTTTGCTACAAATAGGGAGCAACTGCCCCCTCTAGGCGGTGGGCGCACGCGCCGTCCTTTCACCTGCCAGGACGAAATCATGGGGGAGCGAAACCGACTCCCTTGCCCCCCCCCCCAACAACAAGACAACACGCGTCCCACACCCTACCAGATAAGGTAGGACTACACCTATCCCCAGGGCACATTCAATGCCCCCTGTCACCAACTTCATCCAACATGCCGCTCCGTCACCCGGGTGAAACCGTCCTGGACAAGCCAAGCGATTCTCGAAACAATGAGCCATCAACCACAAGCCAGGGACCACCGGGGGCCCTGCTCCGAAGGAACCGCGGGCCCGACTGCTCCGCTGGTCGCCCTCGCAAGGGGCTACTGTTGTGGGTCGTTATTGAGGACCCCCGACGGCCCCTTGGCTTAATCAGCTCAGCCTCCCAAAGGATCGGCCTCTTAAAGCCTTTGCCTTCCAAAGCCCTGGCCTTCTGGAGCTCAGCCTCCCGAAGGCTCGGTCTCCAAGGCTTCGGCCTCCTGAAGCCTCCCCCTTTCGAAGCCCCGGCCTTCCGAAGCTCAACCTCCCGAAGGCTCGGCCTCCCAAAGCCTCGGCGTCCCACTTCCCGGGCTGGCTTCCCGGAGGTTACTGCGTGGGTCATCAGGCCTCAGGAAAAATCTACCAAAAGGGAAGAACTAGTCGTACTTTGCCTACGAGAAGGTGATCGGCATTAAATGCCTAAGCTAGTGGATGCCACTCTGACACCCTGGCATGATAGTACCTATCCTGACACCCCTGACAGTGTGGCGCCGGGCCGCAATTGGCGACCGACTCGCCCCCTTCATGGGGCAGGCACCACGATAATTACCATGGTGGATATTTATCTCCCGACAGGATAGGAGGTAGTTATCCGGGATAAGGCTCAGTAATTTAGCTGGATCCCGGATATTTGTACATTATGATAACTTGTACGCCAAGCTACGCATGGTTCTATAAATAGGAGGCCATGGTCCTCTAGAAAAAGGAGGAGAAAACCCGAGGTCACAGCGAAAAAGAACACGCATCATAGCGAACGTTGTGATACTCCTCCCAAAGCAATACATTTTCCTATCATCAATATATTCGTGGTGTTCCTTCCTCTCAAACTTCATCTCCAAGCTTGAGTCTCCTCCTTAGAAGAAACTCTCACCGTACTTGCTGGAGCAAGACGAACTCTTGCTCCAACAATTTATTTTCTCGCAAGTGTTCTTGTTCATCTCCTTCTAGTCTCTCTCTATTAGTTCAATTGTTTTGGTTGTCGGTTTTACTTTTTCGATGGTGATTTTTGTTTTCGGTCTTGAGCTGGAAATTTTCCACCTTGGCAAAGTATTCTTATTATTGCTAGAGGCATAAAATTCACATACACATGCATACGTGATGGGTCTTGAATTCCCTTGCCTCTAGATCATCAACATGGAGAGTTTCTATTGCACGGTGATCTTCTTTGGTCTTGTTTCTTTTCAAAGTTGTGAGCTTTTGTGTACAAAGATACATGGAATGGTCTTGAGTAGAACCAATGGTTCGTATTTCATTCGTGGAGTCATGATGCACTGAATCTTTCTCTCTTGCGTTATTTATGCTTCCGATAGTGCGCTTTTTAGTGTTTTTGGGTGAACAAAGACTAGGCCATCTATTTCGTAAGAAATTTGTAAGGCGCCTATTCACCCCACCTCTAGTCACCATTCTCGATCCTACAATTGGTATCAGAACCGGTTTGATCACTTATTGACCTTAACCGGCTTTGTCATCCATATGCGACATGCAGAGAAGTGGGAAGATTCCGCTATTTGATGGCCATGATTTTTTGTACTGGAAGGTGCGCATAGAGGATTATCTCTTAAGCCAACAAAGTGCAATTTGGGAGGTAGTTAATTTCAACTACGAGATCTTTCCTACTCGCACGACTCAGGTTCAAATCAAATAGTATGAGGCCAACAACAAGGCCAGAAATATTTTGTTCACAAGCCTGAGTCAGAATGAGTTTGATAGGGTTCGACACCTCCATACTGTCCGGGAGATCTAGACTACTCTAAGTGTCTTTCATGAAGGCACTAATCAGATTAAGGCTAGATGCCAGAGCACATACAATCAAGAATATCAATTGTTTGTGCAATGCCTTGGAGAGTCTTTGGTTGTGATGTTTGCTCATTTTGATGGGATTGTTAGCAATCTTTAATCCAGTGGTGTTCTACCCTATTCGAACCACGAGAGAGTGATCAAGCTTCTCTATGCTCTGGATCGTAACATATAGGAAGTGAAGATCTCGAGCATTGAAGAGTTATCAAGTTACAACACGTTAACTTGTGATGAACTCTTCCACAAACTTAAGTCTACCGAGATAGCCAAGACGGCTCGTATTGGTCTCAGGAACCCCCTGCCTTAGAACATAGTGTTGGTTTCCAAATCTAGTGGTGGCAATCATACTAGAGCTGGTGTTCTCTATGCTAACTCTTTATATGGTGGTTTTGCGTTGTCTTCTTTGGTCTTTATCATAGAGGAGCAAGTGGATGTGCTCAATGATGAAGATCTTGTACTGATTGTGAAAAAGTTCACCCACTTCTACAACAACTGTCGAGATCGGAGGAGGGCGGTTCCCGTGCCTGCTTTGAGTGTGGGGTCACTATCATTGTCGTCCACTATGAAGGCGGACTACCCCAAGCTCAAGAAGAAGGAAGACCACAACCACGACTACGAAAAACACAAGAAGAAGAATAAGAAGCCCTTCTTCAAAAAGAACCGCGACAAGATGGCCGAGAAGGCGACCAAGGTAGCTTCTAGGGTGTTCGTGGTGGCTCTTAGCGACATCAACACCTCACCTAGCAAGGAGGAGAGCTCAGAAGAGGATGAACCGTGCGTGAAGAACAAGGGCAAGAACAAGGACTTTACCGTCCTCTGCTTCATAGTGGACGACAATGATAGTGACCCCGAACTTGATCCCTCCGAGGTATTACCTTCCTATGATCAGTTTTCCATCCAAGTTGATACCTTGAATGATGCTCTCGTTAGCTAGGATAGGTTAATCAAGAAAGTTGAGTGTGAGTTGAAGGAGCTTAGGCCTAAGTATAAGTTAGTTTCTTCTAAGCTTGCATTGCTTAGGTCTAGGCGTGATGATGAGGAATGTGAGAGCTGTTTGGTGGTTATGATAGAACTTGTCGAGCTTTATGCTTAACATGCTCAAGTTGCCAGTTGGCTTGAGACTACTTAGAAGAAGCTATCTAAGGAGGAGTCTAGATCCACTCTTTTAGGCATCTGCATGAATTGCCCTTTTCTTCCAAAGGATGTTGAACTGAAAGTAGTGTGCATCAAGGAGTTGGAATTTAGATTGGAGAGTGTTGAGAGTTCGAAGGATGTGCAGCCGAATTATTCCACCTGCATCATCTTCCGGGACAAACTCAACTGGGTTAGAGGGCAAGTTGAGAAGCTTTTAGCGAAGAATGAGTATCTCCTTTCTCTAGTGGAGAAATGCTCATAAGGCAAGGGCAAAATGAATTTGATCTTGGCCAAGACCAAGATGTGTGTCGATAAGGCGGGTTTTGCTCTTGGTTTGGGTTTTGAGAGGGTTGCTTAAAATAGGGATAGTAAAACTATTTTCACCACAGCTACTACCCTAGAAGCTCAAAAGTCCAAAATCCATACCACACCATAACTCATCAAGAAACCCATCCCTCAACCCACAAAGAAAAAGCCAGCACCACAACCCAAGAGAGCTCCACAACCTAAGATGAGAGACCCTATGAGAGAGCCTAGAGCGACCGACAGTTGAGTTCTCGAGAGAAGCTACCACTGCACCTACTGCCAAAGAGAGGGTCACTTGGTTGGGTTTTGCTTTCACCGTAGGAGGGATGAGCAGCATCATTGGGAGTAGAGCACCTGGGACATGTACCACCCTTCTATTGGTGTACATGACCCTTTTCTTCTCTCTCACCCACAAGTCTTTGACACTCCTCAGTTTCCTCCTAGAGGTATTGCTCGGCGTGAATTTTACCATGACTCATATGGTTTTGGTCTACATGTAAGAGGCTTTGAGTCATAGCACTTTGGGAGACCACGTTTTCCTCTTCATGGTTCTAGCCCCCAGCATGCTAGTGTTGATCTGTATACATCTGCTTTTACCTCTGCTCCTTGAGTGTTTCAGTTCTGGATTCCCAGGAAATTTCTTACTCACCCTAGCACTGAGCACTCGAGCTTGTCTTATTTGATATAGGTGGCAGGTCAAGGCCTGGAGAACAAGTGGTCCATTTACTTTGGTTGTTCATACCATATGACCGGAGATTCATCATGGTTCTCTAGCCTCACCCCGATGATGTGGAACAAGTACATCACATTTGAGGATGATCGGAAAGAAAGAGTGAAGGTAAAAGGTATGGTAAGAGTGAATAAGAGTTTTACTCTCAAGGATGGGGCCTTGGTGGAGCATCTGGGATACAATCTTCTCTTTGTATCTTAGTTGCTAGATGAGGACTTGGAAGTGCATTTCAAATGTGATACTTCTCGAGTTCTTGATTTTTTTGGCATTTTGATTTGCAAGATTTTTAGAGTGGGAGGATTTTTTTGAGCTGATTTTCATGAATCTCTTGGTTCTTCTTGGTGTTTACTTGCTCAACTTTCTTATGATCTTTGGATATGCCATAGGAGACTAGGGCACATGAGCTTTGATTTGGTTACTCGTTTGAGTACCCTAGGCTTGATCCGAGGATTGCACAAGCTCAAGTTTGAGAAGAATCTTGTTTGTCCTCCTTGTCGACATGGCAAGATGGTTGTCGCTCCTCACCCACCAGTCAATCTGGTGATAACTGAATGACTATGATAACTTCTCCATATGGACATTGTTGGTCCTTCCTGGGTTCGTTTGGCGGGTGGAAAGTGGTATATTATTATCATTGTTGATGATTTATCTTGCTACTCTTGGGTCTTCTTTCTTGTGAGCAAGGATGAAGTGTTCTCACACTTTCGAAGCTTGGCATTGAGATTGTTCAAGGAAGTATCTGGTGCATGGAAAGCAATTTACAGTGATAATGGCACCGAGTTCAAAAACTATCTCTTTGATGCTTTTTGTCTTGAGCATGGCATTGAGCATTAATTTTCTGCCTCATGCGTTCCTCAGTAGAATGGCGTCGTTGAGAGAAAGAATCACACTTTGGTGAAGATAGCTAGGATGATGCTCGATGAACATATGACTCCTAGGAAGTTTTGAGCTGAGGCCATTAGCACAGTTTGCTATATCTTCAATTGGGTTTTTTCGCGCTTGTTCTTGAATTTGACTTCTTATGAGCTGCGTTTTGGGAGGAAGCTGAAAGTTTCGCATTTCAAAGTTTTCGGTTGTCGGTGGTTCATCTTAAAGCATGGCAATATTGATAAGTTCAAGTCTTGTTCTTCCGATGGCATTTTCTAGGGGTATTCTCTTCATGGTCATTCTTACAGGGTCTTTGATCTTGACACTAACACCATCATGGTGTCTTATGATGTGACCTTTGATGAATTAACCTCTTGTGCGAGTCCTGTCTTTGAGTGTGCAGGTGATCAAGAGATGAGAGAAAGAATATTTGTAGATGATGATCTTCCAGCTCTTGGGGATGACGAGGATGATCCTCTACTTTCTACTACTACACTCTCTCTCGAGCTGGTCCCTGCCTCTTCTACACCGGTAGAGGGTCCTGCAGCCTCTACTTCCACTTCAACTGCTTTAGAACCTACACCAGCAGTGTTTGAGGGTGAGATCATCTCACAGTATGAGGCCCCTCAACACATTCAGCGGCGACATCCCCCACAGCTAATGATCAGCGACCTTGGTGGTAACGGGGTCCAAATTTGCTTCTCATGCTCACTTTACTAATTCTGCATTCGTTGCTTCTTTTGAGCCCCATGATGTTGGACATGCTTTATCTGATTCAAGTTAGGTCAATGTCATGCATGAAGCGCTTGAAAACTTTGAGGAAAACCAAGTTTGGGTCCTAGTAGAGTCACCTCCAAATGTCAACACAATAGGAACCAAATGGGTTTTCAAAAAGAAACATGGAGAGGATGGATCTGTAGTGAGAAACAAAGCTAGACTAGTTGCTCAGGGTTTCAGGTTGAGGGGATAAACTTTGGAGAGACATTTGCTCCAGTAGCTAGACTATAAACCATTAGGATCCTCCTAACATTTGCTGCATCCCGAGGTTTCAAGTTGTACAAATGGATGTCAAGAGTGCTTTCCTTAAAGGTTTCATAGAGGAAGAGGTCTATATCAAGCAACCCCAGGCTTTGAGCACCCCAAATACTCTCATAGAGTATACAAGTTTCAGAAAGTTTTGTATGGGCCTAAGCAGGCACCTAGAGCTTGGTATGATAGGCTTAAGTCTTTCTTGCTAGGGCATGGGTATGTGATGGGGTCTGCTGTTAAAACTTTGTTCACTCTCAGGTATGGCATTGACTTTCTACTAGTTCAGATTTATGTGGATGATATCATCTTTGGTGGCTCTTCTCATGCTCTTGTGGCCAAGTTTGCAAAAACTATAAGTAGAGAGTTCGAGATGTCGATGATGGGCAAGCTCAACTTCTTTCTTGGACTGCAAATAAAGCAATGCAAGCAAGGTACTTTCATCCACTAGGTGAAGTACATTAAGGATTTGCTAAAGAAGTTCAACATGAGCGACACGAAGCCCTTGGTGACACCAATGGCTACCTCGACCGTACTTGATCTGGATGAAGATGGTGAGGAGGTGGACCAGAGAGAGTACAAGAGCATGATTGGCTCCCCCTTGTACTTGACAGCGATGAGATCCAACATCCACTTCGTCGTCTGCTTATGTGCTCACTTTCAGGCTTCACCAAGGACGTCTCACCGCCAAACGGTGAAATGTATTCTGAGATATCTCAAACACACTCTCGAGTATAGCCTTTGGTTTTCTACATCCTCTTCACTTTCTCTTTGTGGCTTTTCGGATGCGAACTTTGATGGTTGTAGAATTGACATGAAGAGTACCTCTGGTACTTGTCATTTCTTAGGTACCTAGTAAACAGTCTAGCATTATGTAGTCTACTGCTGAAGCTGAATATGTAGCTATTGCTAGCTGTTGCTCACATATTTTATGGATGGTTACTACTTTGAGGGATTTTGGGTTGGATTTCAGAAGTGTGCTACTTTGGTATGACAATACCAGTGCCATAAGTCTTGCCAACAACCCAGTACAATACTCCAGAACTATACACATAGATATGAGATTTCACTTTCTGAGAGACCACAATGAGAAGAGAGATATTGAGTTAAGCTACATAGGTACCCAACACCAGCTAGTCGATATATTCACCAAGCCTCTAGATGCTACAAGATTTTCCAATTTGAGGGGAGAGCTTGGAGTGTGCCATTCATATGGTATAATGTGAGGGGGAGTTGTCCTGTGTACATATTCTATCATACTTTTGTTGCATTTGCATTGCATCTCATCGTATAAGATAATCATAGTAGTTAAGCTTTGACTTGTATGTCTTTGGCATTTTATTGTGCTAGTCTCAAATTTGGACTAAGTTGAGTAGTTGTGTGGAGCAAGCATTAAATCTTAGACTTTTCTTGATGTTTTGACATGAAACATTCTAAGCAAGGTTGCTTTGCTAAATATGAAAATTAGCAATTTTATGAATCATGTAGACTATGAAATATTATATTCTTATCACCATGTTCATAATTGCTTAGGCTTAGTCAATGCTTGTATTAAGGCTAGTTTGATGGATATCTTGTTCTAGGTCTCTTGATTCATGATAGTGGATTGTCGAACATTGCACTATATTTTATGTCTTTGTCAACTGTTTAAATGATGATAAAACCTTGAGGGATTGTATCGCAAAGACACTACTTGACTTGATCTTGTGAAAATATTGATTAATTTGTGAAATTTAAATAATCATGAAAAATCAAGTCTCTTATGCTTAAATGTGACCCAATACAATTGTCTTGAAGTCTCAAGGTGCTTGCCATACCCAGTCGCGTGACACTTTACTTGAATAAGAGGAAACCTGAGGATAAAAATTAAAATAAAAAAGGAAATGTGCCCAATTGTTTAATCTTTAAATCACTTGATCAAACAAAATCTTAATTTCGTATGTTAGCGTTTGCAAAGCCTTCTACCAGAAACTATTTTATGCCTAGGTTGAGATTGAAATTAGTTAGTTCTTCATGCTTGTTTTGTCTCGGCTCGAGTGGATGCTTATGTGATGATCACCTTTATCATGTTTTGGCAATGTGGACCTAAATGAGCTATTAATTCTTCGGTTTAGCTTGTGTAGCTTCATATTCCTGTGATACTATATCTTTTTGAGCCTTTATGCAATGGTAAGCTCTACTTTCAACTCTCCATAGCTCTTTGATGTCTCTAGCTCTTGCAAATGCTATGTGGTATACTTGTGAAAACTCATTCGGATTGCATATTCATGTCTTGAATAATGTTTTTGCTCTTGATTTTTGCATTGCCAAAGGGGGAGAAATGAAAATTTGCACCAAAACTTAAAGATGCGTAATGAAAAATGTGTATTCATGAAGGGGGAGCATTTCTTTTTAGCTCTTTTGAGGTTTCTGGCTCGTCTTAACCTCTCTTCGGCCTCTTGCAACTCTTCTTATGCCAAGTGAGATTTTTGTGCTCTTTCTTGAGTTTTTGGTCAATTGGATATGCTTCACTTCTTTTATCCTAAATCTTTATATTTTGAGGGTTGTCAATGCACTTATCAAGGGGGAGATTGTGAAATCAAGTGGAGAAGTGCCTTGGTTTTCATGCGATGAGGCATTGACAACAGTTGATTTATCTTGAACTTGGTTAGCATGTGTTAGTGTATGCTTGTTGTTGT
Source organism: Phragmites australis (assembly GCF_958298935.1). Lineage (NCBI taxonomy): Eukaryota > Viridiplantae > Streptophyta > Magnoliopsida > Poales > Poaceae > Phragmites > Phragmites australis. The sequence continues at coordinate 10,045,879 of NC_084934.1, forward strand.
TCATGATTAACTCGAGATAGCGGTGTTGAGAATTGGTAAATTCTTCTCTATTCGCAAAAAAATTACACACACCTGAAGTTCTGGTGTGTTCTGGTGTTCACTGGAAGTTTCAGTGTGGATAGTGCATACTCGCCGGACTATTTCTTGTAGAGAGCAATTTTTTAAACGAAATTAAAAATCAATGCACCGGAAGGTTCGGTAAGTATGATGCTACACTGGATGGTATTACCGGAGCTTTTTTGTAGAGAAGAAATCTTTCAAAAAAAAATAGAAATCTTTACACTAGAAGTTCCCATGTATTGTCTGTAAACTGGATCAGATGTTCCGATAAATAATGCTTCGATTTGAGAATAATGCACACACTGAATGATCTGTGGCTGTTACTGCGAACAAGGCATCCACTATAGCCCTGGTTCACACTCCATTCAGACCGGCAAGTAACATGTTAGTTATGATAAAGTAAGAAAACTTAAGGATTCATATTAAATTGGCGAGGATGTTGCTTGCTCCACGAACATTGAACAGCTTCCAGTTACCTGCCACGTGCTGAAATGGTGATGAGGCCACGTGCCACATTGTAGATACTGTTTCCACGAAGAATCCGGTCTACCTCATATTTTACACGAACGAACAAGTTGAACACGGTAGCTCACCCTCCAGCCATCCTTGCAAGTTCTACCACTGCCACTAAAGAATTTCCGCAAACAACTGTGCTGCAAGAATCATAAACCGATGCTGTTCACTGCCAGGCAGCCGCAGAAACAGATTGAGCTTGTAAACGCAATGGGCAATGGCAGGGGATAAATCAAAGTACATCCTCAGATATAATGGTAACACCGGTACGGCTCCATCAGACAACCCCTAAGCTCCGAGGAACCAGGTGGACTCTGATGAGCTATTCCCAACATGAGGAATGGAGCAGCTGCCAGTGGGTGTGGCATTTCAACGAACGCCTTCTGCTCGCCTGAACGCTTCCAGCGGATGCCCCGCCGGAACCGCTCTGGATGCGGTATTTCAACTCGGGAAGGAGCAGTCGGGGGCAAAAAATATGTAGCCTATAGGTGGATGTGTGCACATATATGGATAGTTAGGCCAACGCTCTAGTTCTTTCGGCCTCTAAATTCAAGAAATAAATAAATAAGAACTCGCCATTGAACAATGTCAGCAAGAACTCGCCCTGTGCAATCCAGGAATTCCCGTGTACATGTCTGGGATTCCCTCTATTTCTCCGGAAGTTGACAAAAGCAGAGCTGGTGCCCCTTATTGAAAAAGTGGCGGACAAACTTCCGGGATGGAAGTCTGCCATGATGAAAAGCTTGAGCTAGGAGGGCTTGGCATCCACGACCTCACCACTCAGCCAACCTTGCTCCACATCTTTTTTGCTTTAATTCCAAAGCGCATGGTGAAGCAGAGGATTTTACAGCAGGCCATACTCAAAAGTCCCTCCGTACGAAAGAGTGAAACTTGCATCCTAAGTTAGCTAAGCAGGTGCTGGCTCGCTAGGTCTTGGATCCTTAATTTATTGCGCGGTGCACGCAATGAAACTGGTTTTCTTAATTTAGAGCAGAAGAGTCCACATATAGCCATCACTACAATCCAAAACAAACTAGTAGTCTGAGCATTGAAAGAAACTAAGCCAACAAATTTTCTTCAACCGTAGAAGTACAGAGGAAAGCTAGACAAGCTAGCACAAACTAAAACTACAACACTACAGCTGGGTTTCTGAACCGACGCTTAAGTAGAATGGCTAATCTACTTCGAACAAGCAGTGCTTTGATGATTCTTGCTCATCAAAGCATACTCAAATCGCTCATTCGCTCATCGAATGTCAGCACCTGATGTTTCTTCATCAAGCTCTCTAACCATACTATTGCTGTAGATACATACAACACCATTTCTTTAACAAATGCATGAAAAGGAAGATCATTTGACATTCCTTTCTCCTAATTTTCTATAAGAGAAGCATAATTAACTCTTTTCGTCACATTAAGATGATACAACTATTAAAGAGCATACTCCTGATCTCTGTATAACTAGGATGCTCACAGCCAAAAAGGGAAGAAAAAAAAGACTAAACACACAAAACTGAAAGGTGGAACACTATGAAACGGGTCTAAAAGTTTTAATCAGTTATTCGTAGTTTAGATAGCCACTCAAACCAGGTAAAGAGTTCTCTAACTGTCCACTCCAAGTCACCTCTTTTCTTGTACACGTTGTAGCCACCGAAAGTCGTCGCTCCTGATGCTGCAAAATAGACCACGTACAGAGCAACCGTGTACAAGAACAGATAACTTGCAAAGGAGAGGAAACATTATTTTTGGTTAAAGAACATGTCATTTCTACATAGCCAAATAGACCAACAAAAGGCGGCAGCATCCGCCATTACATCGGCTTTCCATTGTTTAGTTAGATCACAGAGCCAATTACCAAACATATTAGTTGTTGTACGTGGTGGATAAACATTGGAGACCACTTAGACAATGAACCATGATGATCGGGCAAAAGCAACACTTTTGGCTACTTCTCATTGTCTTTTAGAAAGGTTATCCTTAGCTAGGAGAGCTCTTTTGCATAGGTATCAAAGGAATACTTTAATTTTTAGGGGGGTCTTCAATTTCTATAGCTGACTATTCATGTTTGGCACATTGTGATGAATTAGTGTGCGATATAAGTCATTTACATAGAATTTTCCATCTGGGGAGAGAATCCACCGAAACTCATTAGGATCTTGTGATAAAGAAATATAATTAAGGCGTTGAGTCAGCTCGTTCCAAGCGAGCAACTTTGGGCCAACAAGGCTCCTCCAGAAGGATATTCTAGGTGGGTTCGAGTGTAGCACAATGGCTATCGTGTTCCCTTTGTTTCGTGCAATATTATATAGGCTAGGATACTACTCTCTAAATGGAGTATTTCCTAGCCATAGATTCTCCTAAAATCTGATTTGGGAACCATCTTTTATGATGAAGGAACCAAAGTGGAATAGGATATGCTTGACCTTCATCATCCCAGCCCAAAAATGGGATCCAAGGTATTTGTTCCGTAGCAATTCTTGCCAACTCCCTTCACCAGTTTGTAAATTATAAAGCCATTTACAAAGCATGGCCAAGTTATGTGCATCAAGATCCCTGATCCTTAAACCACCCTAGTCTTTTGGTTGGCACATGACACTCCACTTCGCAAGATGGTACGTTTTCTTATGAATATCGCCTTGCCAGAAAATCTAGAGCGATAGTAGTCAATTTGCTTTAGCAACCCCCGGGGGATAAGGAAGAAGGACATCATGTAAGTAGGAAGGCTACTGGGAACTGAGTTGAGGAGAAGTCCACCTACTGACAGGTGTTTACTCAACCAGCTGCTCAATATTTTCTTGATCCAGTCCATGACACCCAACCAATTCGAGTTCTTTAACTTACAGTAGTGAATAGAGATTTCCAGGTAGCACAAAGGTAACTCCCCCAAAGCACATATGAAAAGCTCAACATATTGGGTCACATTTTTCTTAGGCTTGGCTGAAACAGAATAATTCGCTTTTGTGGAAATTGATCTTCAGACTAAAAAGCTGCTTGAAGGCACATAGCAAAGTTTTCAAATTTCAAGCTTTTTCCATGCCATGTTCCAAGAAAATAATGGTGTCATTTGCATATTGTAGGATAGATAAGCTATTCTACATGAGGTGTAGTACTACACCATCAATTTGCTCTTCTCTTTTGGCTCTCTCGATCAGAACTGTCAACATATCTGCAACTATGTTAAACAATATTGGAGAGAATAGGTCTCCTTGGTGCAGTCCTTTTTTTGTTTGGAAATGTTTACCAATGTCGTCATTGACCTTCACTGCTACACTGCCTCCCAAAATGACAGATTGTATCCAAGAGCACCATTTAGGTGAGAAACTTCTCATTCAGAGCGATTATAGTAAGAAATGTCACTTGACTTTATTGTAAGCCTTTTTGAGGTCTAGTTTTAGTAAGACTCTACTCATCTTTTTACGATGCAATTCATGGATAGTCTCATGAAGAATTATGACTTCTTCATGGATGTTTCTGTCTCTCATAAACACGGTCTAAGTGTGTTGGATTATCCAATCCACAACCCCATTTATATGGTTGATTAATATCTTTGGAAAGATCTTAAAGGTGACGTTTAGCATGCAAATGGGCCTATATTGCTGGATACGAGATCCACTTGACATTCTTCCAAACAAGAGGCATGAAAAGCAAGATCATTTTTACTCTTCCAAATCCGCCACAAGACAGAATTACATTGTGGATTAAGACGAGCATGTTCTTTATTGCTATGTTTTAAAAGATGGAGCCACACTAATTCCATGACATAGCTCAGCTGATTAAAGAGATATGCCTTCACTTAAACAAGAAAAAAGAACAACAGTGTCGTATTAAGAGTCAAACTACGAAACCGTCTGCACGTTTCTCAAAGTATGACTCACCGCCTTGCTTACACCTTAAGCAAGCGCTTCGATATCGACACGTGTACTCCGTCATGCGATCCTGACCGCCGGCAAGTCTCTCCCGCTCCCGATCCTTCGGGCCGCCTTATCACTTGCACCGCATTCCCTTCGCTTGACTTTGTCAACACGCTGTCTCCATCCACCTTCAATGCTTTGCTTGACCTCCACGTGTTCAACTAGGATCACCCTTGACTCCACCGGCCTCCTTGATCATCTGGCACCAAGCACTTTGCTTGGCCCCGATCATCCCGTCGTCGACCGCTAAGTTGCATCCATCACCTGTGTCGGAGGGTGAACTCCTGTCGCAGGGATCCCGAGAGACCCCTTTTTAGAGAATCGGCCGGGGGGATGATCCTGGATAATCTTGTCTGGGAAATAAGTGAGAACGGAAATAAATGCAGTGGCTGGTGGAAGATGATCGCCCTAATGCGAGAAAGATGGGTGCTCCGGGGTTTAGACAGGTTCGGGCCGCGCGGAGGCGTAACACCCTACTCCTGTGTGAGTGCTATATCTATCCTTGAAGGGAATTCTTCAAGGATGTATCTGGTTACAAGAGAGAGCCACTTATAGAGAGCTTGAGGCTCTCGTGTTCTAACTTGGCTTGAGCTGGTTCGAGCGTCTGCGTCCTCTTTCTTTTTTTTCCACACCTTTTACGTGTTCTCCATCCTTTCCTTTTATAGGCGCGCCGACCTCGACATATCCTGAATGGGAAAGAGGGGATGCGAGTGCCAAGGTGCCACGGAGAAAGGCGTCATCATTCCATTTTGGCGAAGTGATAGGGGCGGTGGAAAAATGCGGCGCGCATCCGACCACCCGCCACTGTGGATGCCCTGCGGCGCCATTAAGGGGGCCCACCGGGCAGCCTCAGAGGTGCCCGGTGCGCCCACCCTGTCTTGTTCTTCTGCCAGGGCAGGGTGGCAGGCGGAGCGCTTCGATCCTGGCAACGTTATCCCGAGGCATCCAAATGAAACGGGACGGGACCCGTGCATTTAATGGACTCACGCCCCCCTGCCAGTGTATGGCAGGGTCTGACACTGGGGCGTGGGCAGCTGAGAATGTCAGGATGTCAGGATGTCAGGCCGCGCGTGCCTATTAAATGCGGCATTGGGCCCTTGACTGGCTGATACCCCGACGATGGGACCATTCGAGTCGTCGGACGATCTTGCGCGAACCTTCGGGGAACCGAGTCCTCGGGGGCTGCCACGTGCAGCACCGAGCACTCTCTCCTGAGCACTTGGGTGAGACCTTCGGGGAACCGAGTCCTCGGGGGCTGCCACGTGCAGCTCCGAGCACTCTCTCCCGAGCACTTGGGTGAGACCTTCGGGGAACCGAGTCCTCGGGGGCTGCCACGTGCAGCCCCGAGCACTCTCTCCCGAGCACTTGGGTGAGACCTTCGGGGAACCGAGTCCTCGGGGACTGCCACGTGCAGCCCTGAGCACTCTCTCCCGAGCACTTGGATGAGACCTTCGGGGAACCGAGTCCTCGGGGGCTGCCACGTGCAGCCCCGAGCACTCTCTCCCGAGCACTTGGGTGAGACCTTCGGGGAACTGAGTCCTCGGGGGCTGCCACGTGCAGCCCCGAGCACTCTCTCCCGAGCACTTGGATGAGACCTTCGGGGAACCGAGTCCTCGGGGGCTGCCACGTGCAGCCCCGAGCACTCTCTCCCGAGCACTTGGATGAGACCTTCGGGGAACCGAGTCCTCGGGGGCTGCCACGTGCAGCCCCGAGCACTCTCTCCCGAGCACTTGGATGAGACCTTCGGGGAACCGAGTCCTCGGGACTTAGTTTCTTCTTCTCCTGCAGGGTGGACCCTGCGGGATGGTGACATGTGGCGGACGGCCGGTCCGGTCTTGGGACTCAGGGACCCCTGGTTCCTAATACACCGACAGTAGCCCCCGGGTCCATTGGTAGGCGACGGGACGGAGACTGCGAATGGGCCCTTCGTCGCGGCCGAGGCCGAGGCTGGTGCAGATGCCACGTGGCAAGGTTTTGAGAGGTGGCCCTTGCGGACCCAGACCTCAAGTACGCCCCAACGGGAAAAAAGAGTGGACGCGTGTCTACGCAACTTCCGAAGGGTATGATGACCATACGGGCGGCACGCGCGGTCACCGCGCAGATCGAGGAAAATGTGCCTGGCAGCCGCTGACATTGCGCAATCGGCGGGAGATTCGCCTGGCGGTTGTGCCGAACGAGGCGACGCTTCGCCGAGCGAACCGTTTCGGCGGCAGTTTTTGAACTTTCGAGATATAAAAGGGGGATATGATCGGTCCGTCCCCCTCTTTACGCTTTCTTGCTCTTGCGCTCTTGCCTTCTGTGTGCTCCGAAGCCCTTAGGAAATTCTCAGGCGACTGGAGCACTCTTCCTTCTCTCTCTTTCCACCGCCAAAACACCTTTCATTCTTGTCGAGATGACGAGGGTTGGAGGAGGACGCCGGGACAAGGCTTCGGACAGCATCTTGCCAGAGTCTCGTCTGAGGAACGAGGAGGCGGCGGACAAGATCAGGAAACTGCTGGTGCCGGAGGGGCAAGAAGGTGCCGTGGTGGTGACGCCGGCGAGCCTGACGCCGACGACGACCGTCCCGGGGCGGATCGTCCTCTTCACCTCCTTTGTGGCGGCGGGGTTGGTGCCGCCGTTCTCCACCTTCTTCCTGCAAGTGCTGGAGACGTACGGCATTCAACAGGCGCACCTAAGCCCCAACTCTGTGGTGGTGTTGGCGGTCTTCGCGCATCTCTGCGAAATGTTCGTGGGGGTGATGCCGTCGGCGACGCTGCTTCGCTATTTCTTCGTCCTTCGGCCGGTGGGGAAGAAGAGGGGGCACTCCACGACGGACGTCGCGGGGTGCTGCAACCTTCGGCTCCGGGACGGCCTGGGGGATCATTACATTCCCCAGGTGCTGCGCAGCAAGTGGGAGGAGTGGCGACGGGACTGGTTCTTCGTCGACGTCGACCCCCACGAGCGCCTCAAGCTGCCGGAGGCGGCGGCGGAACCTCGGTGATCGACGTGGGAGGCGCCGCCACCAGAAGATGCGAGGCTGAAGCCGGTGCTGGAGCGCATCCTGGAGCTGCGCGAGTCCGGGCTGACCTCCGTCATGGTGGTCGTGGACTTTCTGTGCCGTCGGCTGGCGCCCTTGCGAGAGCGGGCCCGGCCGAGCTGGTTCTATACCGGGCCGGAGGACATCACCAGGACCCAGATCGGCGCGAGCTGGGATCTGGGGCAGGCGGAACTGCGGGGGATGACACGGGTGATCACCGGAACAGAGGACATGGGCCGGACGGAGCTCCCGTGGCCGGAGATGGCGCTTTGCGCCAACCCCAACCGGGTGGCCATTATGGCGGGGCTGCCGGAATTCGATGCCCAGGGGCTTGTGGACCGGCCACGAAGCCGGAGTCCCGAGGCCTCCGAACTCCCCGGGCTGGAAGAGCTACTTGGCGAGGAGGTCGCTGGCAGCTCGGCACGGGCTGGTGAAGGGGTCGCCGCAGGCAGCAGCCACCGTTCCAGGGAGGAGGGCGCGACTGAAGTCATAGAGGAGGTGGCACCGGGAGACCGGGGAAAGCGTCCCAGGGCCCTGATTCTAGTGCCGGACTCTCCGCCGTCGCTGACGGCGGCGGCGGCGTTCCAGGTGCTGGCGCCGCGGCTGGTGCGGATGGGGCCTGTGCCGGCGCCAGAGACCCGCGCGGCGGATCCTGAGCCCCGCGCGACGGCACCCGAGGCCCGCGCAGCGGCCCCGCCGAACCCCCAGCGGAAGAGGCGGCGGGAGGAGTCCGGACTGAGGGCGCCAGACCTGGACATTAGGCTCCCAGCGGCCAAGTGGCAGTATCGGTGAGTCTCCTTTCTTGCTTTTTTCTGGGCATTTCTGGCCCGAACTAAGCTTTGACAATTTTCATCTGTCTCCCGTAGGCCGGCCGCGGGCGCCATTGCGACGGGGAAAGCGTGGGCGCCAAGGCCAGAAACAAGCCTGCCTGCAGCTCCGACGGAGGCGGGCACCGGAACGGCGGAGGCGCCAATCGTCGTGGTGGCCAGCGGAAGAGAGGCGGAGGCGACGGCCAGCGGGAGAGAGACGGAGCAGCCATCCGAATCTTTGGTGCCGGCGGAACCTACCCCAGGCGCGGAGAGCCCGGGGCGGATGATGGGGGAGGTGGATGCCCTGCCGGGGCCGGCGGACAGGGCCGCCGATGCGGGAATGCGGCCGCTGTCCGAGTCTTCAGCGACGGTGGAGCCTACCCCGGGCAGGCAGAGCCCGGGGCGGATGGCAGCGCGGGGCCCTGCGGAGAGCTCGGCCCCCCTGGAGGCACTCTGCGGAGAAGCCTGGGCCCCACCGGTGGTGGGCCAGCCCGCCGACCCTTTCCTGGCCGCCATTGAACGCGTCCAAGTAGCGGTCGGGCGGCTGGGCGCAGCGGTGAACGTCAAGGAGGGGGAGCTCGAGGCCGAGCGCGCCCGCCTGGTGTTGGAGAAGGCGCAGCTGGCGGGCGCCCAGGAGGAGGCCCGCGTGGCGGCCGCGCGGGAACAGAAGCTTTTAGATGACATCCGCGCGGAAGCCACGCGGGAACAAGAAATTTTGAAGACCGTGCGGGCAGAGGCCGCGCAGGAACGAGAAGACGCCGCCTGCCTGGCTGAGGCATCGAAGCAGCAAGCTACTGAGGCCCTTGCCAGGATGGGGCAGGCGCAGGAGAGGGAGATGGCAGTTGCAGCCCGGGAGCAGGCGGCGGAGGAGCGGCAAGCCGAGCTGACCCGCCGGGAGGGCGCGGCCGAGAGGACACGCGCCGACCTCCAGCGCTGGGAAGACGACCTCCGGAAGATCAGAGAAGAGATCCACCGCTGGGAGGAGAACGTTTCCATCCGTGAGGGGGACAATGAGTTGTCGGCGTCGGATCTCGACACCCGGGAGAATTCGGTGGCCCAGAAGGAGGACGCGCTGGCCCGGCGGGAGGGCGAGCTGAGTCACCGAGAAGGCGAACTGAGTCGTCGAGAAGGCGAACTGAGTCGTCGAGAAGGTGAGGCTGACGCGGCGGCGGCGGCCATAGCGACCAGGGTGGAGCAGAGCGCGAAGCATGAGGCGGAACTGGCCTCCCGCGAACGCACTTTATCCGAGATGGTGGCCAAGACGAAGCAGGCTGCCGCCCCCGCAGCAGTTGGCGGTTCTTCCGGTCCGGTCGGGAACCAGGGACTCGAGGCGCAGCTGCGGGCCGCCAAGGAGAAGCTCGAGACCGCCTTTGTCTCGCGGGTCAACCTCGAGCATATGCTGGAAGACATACTCCGGCGGATGCGGTGGGCCGTAGAGAAGGGTGGTCTCGGACGGCTCGTTGAAGTCGAGAAAGGCGATGGCCCCGCACGACAAGTGTTGGGGCTACAGCAGGTCTGCGAGCGCCTCGAGGCCCTGCCTTGGGCAGTCCAGGAACTCGCCGCCCGGGAGGGACGTGGCTTGGCACATGCAGTGGCCGAGCACGTTCTGGCCTACTACCGAAGCAGGGACCCAAACTTCCCGCTGGAGCCGGCGCGGGAGGGAGTGGTCGAGGCTGAGGGAGAGGCCGCCCGGGTAGCGGTCCGGAGTACCGCCGCCGTGGTGGCGGCCGGCTTCAGGCGAGAGGTGCCGCCGCCGCCAGCCCCCGGGGACGACTCAGAGGATTCAGCCGACGCCCCTGCGGCCGACTAGATCTTTTGTAGTCTTTTTTTTTGTTGTCTTGATGAATGTAGATGTAGGAGTGAACCCTTAGAAAAAGCCTTGTATATATCCTGTGAATATTAATGGCAATTTTTCCTTGGGCTCGCAACTCCAGTTTCTTTGAGTGTTTGATGTTCCTTCTGGTGTTTTGTCCGGAAGTCCCGGGGAGTACTCAGTCGGGCCATTCCCGACCTTCCCGTCCCCGAGAATGAAGTTATCCGGATCGCTGCTGCTGGCGTAGTCGGCCTTCGAGCTCTCGCGAGTCCGCATTTGCCTAAGTTAAGAAACAAAGACACAGACTTCCTTGCCCGGGAGATAGATCGATCCTGCTCGGAACACGCCATACCTAGTGAACACTTTTTCACTTTGCGACCACTCAGTTAGTAGAAGGGAGACGCGTGCGGGCGAGAATGTGACCAAGAGTCCTCGTGGTCCGGTGGTGCCCGGGCTTAAAACGGGCCGGACCGAGCACTGACAGCCCGCCCCCGAGGCCTGAGCTCCGGACTACTCGAGCAGCTCGAGTGATAGGATTACCCAGGGTACCCGAGGACTCGGTAGTGCTCGGGGTCCTTAAAAGCGGACCGAACACCACGACCACCACGAAGGGCTTCGGTCAGACATTACCGCACGCGCGCTACTCCTTTCTACAAACCGCTCTGTCGTTCTGGAAAAAAGTAGACACGTGGTAGGGTTTTTGCGTGCGAGGAGACCACCTCGCCGAACAGATTAAAGTGCGAGAGCCCCCGAGAGTGACTCGAGGACACAAATTTACTTAAAGCAGACTTGTCTGAATATAACCACTCACCGGACAGCTGTCAGCCTTCCGGCCAACCGATCCAGGAGGGGTGTGCTTCCGAGCTCGGGTGCCCGGGGACTTGATTCTTTCAACGGAGCGCCCGAGTGCCCAGAGGCATACGAGGCTCCTGGGGTCGGGTGATCTAGACCACCCATGCATAAGTGGTAGGATCACCCGAGGACCCTTGGGGCCGACCAGAGACTGGGGCATCGAAGCCCTCGCGGCCGAACTGCTCGCGATTGCCAGCCTGTGACTTAAGAGAGAATATAGAATTTCTTTGTCTGGTGCGCTCTGTTAGTGCGGTACTTGCTATAGACTGCTCTCGTTTTTGACCCGAGACCTCTCGAACACCCAAACCGACGGACAAGAGCGGGCAGAGGCATAACCCAGAGGTCCTATGGTTCGATGGCGCCCGGGTATGACAGACCAGACCGAGCACCAACAGCCCGCTCCGGGGGCCCGAGCTCCGGACTATTCGAGCGGCTCGAGCGATGGGATTACCCAGAGCACCCCGAAACTCGGTAGTGCCCGGGAGCCTGCCATGACACCGAACACCACAGCCTACCATGCCGGACGTAAGTCAGCGGCGACTGCTCGCATGCATACCGATTGGGATTCTTTTATCAGCGGGGAAAATGAGAGAGCGAACTTTTTCTCGCACAACCGAGCACCTCACCAGACAGATTAAACATACGGAATCCAGAAAAAATATTTTGACATAGTGATTGCTTATCGAAATACTGAATGTGCAATATTTACAAGGTTGGGCGACAGCGACTTACCCAAGGGGCGAAGCCCTCGGACTGCTTGGGCGGGGAGAAGCCCCCGGCCTTGCTGACCTGAGCCGCGAGCACGACCATCTACGGGTAGAAGCGTCAGAGATGCTCGATGTTCCACGGATTCGGGAGTGGCTGTCCTTCCTCCGTCGCCAACCTGAAAGAACCTGCCCGCGGGACCGCGATCACGGTGAAAGGACCTTCCTATACCGGGGACAGCTTATTCATTCCTTCGCGTGACTGGACGCGTCGGAGAATTAGGTCCCCCACCTAGAGAGACCGGGCCCGGACATGACGCAGATGATACCGCCGTAGACTCTGCTGATACCGAGCCGCCCGGACAGCGGCACGCCGCCGGCGCTCTTCTAGGTAGTCCACGTCGTCGCGTCTTTGCCGCTCCTGCTCACCCTCAGAGTATGCATGCACTCGAGGGGGAGCCCAGAGTGAGCTCGGAGGGGAGGACTGCTTCGGCGCCATAGACGAGGAAGAACGGAGTCTCCCCGGTGGCGCGGCTTGGCGTAGTCCGATTGGCCCACAGCACGGCTGGCAGCTCGTCCACCCATCCCTTCCCGTGCTTAGCGAGCACGTTATAGGTCCGGGTTTTGAGGCCCTTCAGTATCTCCGCGTTGGCGCGCTCGACCTGCCCGTTACTCCGAGGATGAAAGACGGAAGCGAAGCAGAGCTTGATGCCGAGATCTTCGCAATAGTCCCCGAACAAGGCACTTGTGAACTGGGTGCCATTGTCGGTGATGATCCGGTTCGGGACGCCAAAGCGGCTGGTGATGCCGCGGATAAACTGGAGCGCCGTGTTTTTGGTCACCTTGATGACTGGGACCGCCTCCGGCCACTTGGTGAATTTGTCGATAGCGACATATAGGTATGCATAGCCCCCGACTGCTCGGGGGAATGGACCCAGAATGTCCAAACCCCAGACCACGAAAAGCCACGACAGGGGAATGGTATGAAGAGCCTGAGCTGGCTGGTGAATCTGCTTTGCATGGAACTAGCACGCCCTGCAGCGCCGAACCAGCTCGGAAGCATCCTGGAGAGCTGTAGGTCAGTAGAAACCTAGCCGGAAGGCCTTCCCGACCAGCGTGCGGAATGATGAATGGCCACCGCACTCGCCCTCGTGGACCTCAGCGAGAAGATCGCCGCCTTCTGCCCGGGAGATGCATTTCAGGAGGACACCTCCTGCGCTACGTCGGTAGAGATCCCCATCTACTATGGCATAGCGTCTGGACTGCCGAGCAAATCTTTCGGCAGACGCCTCATCCTCGGGTAGGAACTTTTCTTTCAAGTACCCTCGGATGTTAGACATCCACGAGGCATCTTGAGAACATTCGGCGAGCACAGCGCACTCGCCGGACGGCGGCGCCCTGACGGGGCTTCCCACTGAGGGCACCGCCGGGGTCCCCTGAATTGAGTTCGAGGTTTCCCCTTCATCCTGTTCGGCAGGCAGGACGGAAGGCCGTGCGAGTCTTTCTTCAAAGACTCCGGCAGGGACGCGCGCACGTGAGGAGGCCAGGCGAGAGAGCTCGCCGGCCGGAGCATTGTCGCGGCGAGGGATGTGCCGCAACTCGAGGCCATCGAAGCGTCTCTCGAGCTTCCTGACCGCAGCCACGTACGCCGCTATTTGAGGATCCATGCACTGGTACTCCTTGGATACCTGGTTGACGACCAGTTGGGAGTCCCCTTTGACCAGGAGGCGACGAATCCCGAGCCCCACCGCAGCCCGGAGGCCAGCGATGAGACCTTCATACTCCGCCATGTTGTTGGATGCGCGGAACTGCAACTGCACGACGTACCGGAGCTCTTCACCTGTTGGGGAGGTGAGAACCACTCCGGCCCCTGCGCCTTTAAGCGAGAGGGAGCCGTCGAAGTGCATGACCCAGTACCCAGGCGCGTCGTGCCCGGGATAGGCAGAGATCTCTTTCGGGACGATGTAGGGGACGGGCGTCCATTTTGCCAAGAAGTCGGAGAGCGCCTGGCTTTTGATTGCCTGGTGACTAACGAAGTGTAGGTCGAACTCCGCCAGCTCTACTGCCCATTTGACAACGCGCCCGGTGCCTTCCCGGTTCCGGAGAATGGGTCCCAGTGGATAAGTGGTAACCACCGAGACCTTGTGCGCCTGGAAGTAGTGGCGCAGCTTCCGGGAGGCGACGAGCACGGCATAGAGTAGCTTTTGCGCCTGGGGATATCTTGTCTTGGCTTCCCAGAGGACTTCGCTGACGAAGTACACCGGTCGCTGCACCCGGCTAGCCCAGACGGCGGCTCCACCCGGGGGGCTACTGCAGCCCCCAGGGTTGGCGGCACGGTCGGGGCTGGCCGGGCACTCGGGCTCGACTCCTTGGCTGGGAAGAGCAGTGTGCTCGGGCTCGACCCCTTGCCCAGGGGGAGCCGCGAGGACAAGTGAGTGGTCGGGGGCCTTTGGGAGCTGGGACCCAGCACCCGGCCCCAAACACTCATCGCGCTCCACCACCAGCACTATGCTCACGACCTGAGGAGTGGCCGAAACGTAGAGTAGTAGGGGCTCACCTTGAGAGGGAGCCACCAACACGGGTGGCGAAGTAAGGTACTTCTTTAAGTCGCGGAAGGCCTACTCGGCCTCCGGCGTCCAGTCAAAACGACCGGATTTCTTCAGAAGCTTGAAGAGGGGGAGCCCTCGCTCCCCGAGCTTGGAGATGAAGCGCCCGAGGGCTGCCATGCAGCCGGTGAGGCGCTGGACCTCCTTGAGTCGAACCGGGGGTCGCATCTGCTCGATGGCCCGGATCTTTTCTGGATTGACCTCGATCCCTCGGCCAGACACCAAGAAACCAAGAAGCTTGCCCGCCGGCACCCCGAAGAAACACTTCTCCGGGTTGAGCTTGAGGCAGGTAGAACGGAGACTGTTGAAAGTCTCGGCAAGGTCCTCGAGCAGGGTGGCACGGTCTTGGGTTTTGACCACGAGGTCGTCGATGTAAGCCTCGACGTTACGGCCAACCTGCGAGTCAAGAGTAATACGAATAGCGCGCTGGAAGGATGATCCAGCGTTGCGCAGGCCGAAAGGCATTGACATGTAGCAATAAGTCCCCACCGGGGTGGTAAAAGCAGTTTTTTCCTCGTCCCCTACGGCCATGCGAATCTGGTGATACCCAGAGTTTGCATCTAGAAAGCATAAAAGATCGCATCCCGCAGTTGAATCTATAATTTGATCAATGCGAGGTAAGGGGAAGGGATCTTTAGGGCAAGCCTTATTTAGGTCGGTGTAGTCCACGCACATGCGAAGCTTGCCATTGGCCTTTGGGACGATAACTGGGTTTGCTAGCCAGTCGGGGTGGAGGACTTCTCGGATGAATCCGGCGTTGAGGAGCTTGCTGACCTGCTCGCGGATAAACTCCTGGCGCTCTGGCGCCTGCTGCCGGACCTTCTGCTTCACCGGGCGGGCGTCCGGACGCACCGCCAAGTGATGCTCGATCACCTCCCTAGGGACCCCGGGCATGTCGGACGGTTACCAGGCAAACACGTCTACGTTAGCCCGGAGGAAGGCGACGAGCGCGCTTTCCTATTTGCTGCCCAGGTTGCTGCCAATACGGACAACCTGGGTAGTGTCTTCGCCCACCACGACCTCCTTCGTTGGAACAGAGGTGTCGGCGGCGAGTCGGGGTTTGGATGAAGAGGGTCCCAGGCCCCCTGTAGAGCCATCGACCTCGGCCTGCGCTGAGACCAGAGCCATGTATGACTGTTCAGCGCAGGAGACGGTGCCGCAGGAATCGGCGATCACAGAGATGGAGCCTGCGGGGCCGGGCATCTTAACCGTAAGGTATGCATAATGCACGGACATCATAAACTTGGCGAGCGTCGGACGCCCGAGGATGGCGTTGTAGGGGAGAGGGAGCTCCGCGACATCGAAGAGGACGCACTCCGTGCGGAAATTGTCCCGGCTCCCGAACGTGACAGGCAACTCAACCTGCCCGAGGGGCAGGGAGTGCCCAGGGGTCACTCCACAGAAAGGGAGCGACGACTTTAGGCGTCGGGAAGACACCTGCAGCTTCTCAAAAGCCTCCTTAGAAAGGAGGTTGAGGCCAGCACCACCGTCGATCAGCACCCTGCCGACCTTGACATTGCAGACAGTGGGGGACACTACCAAAGGTAGTCGCCCCACGGCTGCAGTACTGGCGGGGTGATCAGCCATGCTTAACGTGATCGAAGTATCCGACCACCTTAGGGGCCTTGCGGCCTCCTCGCTCGGGGTTGCCGAGCACACCTCGCGTCGCATGACCTTGATGCCACGGCGCGAGGAAGGCGTATACGCGCCCCCGTCGATGAAGGCGACGGTGTGCTCGGGCTCCTGGAAGCCGAGCTCGGCGTTGTCGGGGGAGACCTCAGTATCGCCTCCTCCACGGGACTCGTCGCGTTCCCTCTGGCGCTGCTCCACGAGTCCTTTGACCGTACAACACTCCGTGAGGTCGTGCCATCTGGTCTGGTGTATGGGACACCATTTACCTGGCTCGGGCCCCGCGGGAGCGGGGGCCCTCGCTGGAGCGGGAGCTCGGCCAGGGGCCGGGGCTCTCGCTGGAGCTGGTGCCCTTGCTGGAGCCGGGGCCCTCGTAGGCACGGAGCCTCGAGGAGGAGCCCGAGCAGGGGCCCTGACGGGGCGTCGATCGACACCCGACCGGCGCTCTTGCCGGTGATCGGGCTCTTGCGGCACCCTGTGAGCGGGGACCTGGGTTGGCTCAACGGGAGCGGCCTCGCGCTTCCTTCTCTTCTTCTTTTCCCGCTTGTTGGAGCGGGAAGAACTTGGCTGGTCGGAGGCGGGGCGAGGAGCATGCCACGCCCTGGCCTCCGCAGCCATGGCGCACTTATCGGCCAGTGCGAAGAGTTCCGCAGTGGTCTCGATCTCGTGCGTACCTAGCTTTTCGAGCATCCGCTCATCGCGGACGCCCTGCCGGAAAGCAACAATAACAGCGTGAGGGGCCACTCGTGGAATGGTGTTGCGAACCTGGCTGAAACGCTGTATAAAGCGCCGTAGCGTCTCCCCTTCCTGCTGTTGGACGGCGTGGAGGTCGCACTCCAAATCGGGACGCGTAAACGTGCCCTGAAAGTTGGCCATGAAGTGGTGGCACAGGTCATCCCAGGAGCCAATAGACCCTGGGGGTAAGTTCATAAGCCAAGAGCGGGCGGAGCCCCTCAGGGCAACATGAAAGTAGTTTGCCATCACCTTTTCGCTGCCTCCGGCCGCTTGGACGGCCGTTGTGTAGATCTGGAGGAACTCGACGTGGTCGATGGACCCGTCGTACTTCTCCGGCAGCTCGGGGCGGAACTTGGAAGGCCACCTGACCCGGCGGAGCTCGGTGGTGAAGGCACGGCAGCCGGTGCCGTAACCCGCAGCGCGAGCGGGGGTCCTCGATGGCGAGTGGCGGTGAGCCGGGGATCCCCGGTGGCCTTGGGCCGGGAGAGAGGAAGCCTGGTCCTCTGCCCCGACCCCCTGCCGGGTCTCCCGCTGACGCTCGAGAGTAACTCGGGCATCCTCGTGGCCCCTCCGCTCGTCAAGGCGCAAACGAAGGTCCTGGGCTTCAGATACGACCAGGGGGACGTCACTCCGCCTGGAGACCCCTCGGCCCGTGCGGGTGTTGCCCGTTGAGGAGCCGGCTCTGGCGGCACCATGCCGGGAAGTGGTGCGAGGACTCCCGGCCTGCACCTGGCGACGAGCAGTGCAGACCAAAGCGACGACATCTTGTATCCACCGGCCTTCCGGAGTGTTCGGCGTGGCCTGAACGGGCGGGTGCCTAAGGAGAGCATGCGCTGCAAGCAGCGCGCTCCCTGGGCTGGCCTCGCTGAACGCGAGCCTGCGTCGTGGTGGCACCCGATGCGGTCCAGAGGCGAATCTGGCGGCCGGGGTCCCGACCACCTGCTGGGGGTCGGAAAGTGCGTCGGCAGCGGCGGCGGTGGCCCTGATGGGCCCAGCGCCTTGATCCCCTTGAGCGGGAAAAACCGCGCACGTGGATGGTGGCTGTTGCTGGTACGCAGCAGCGACTGGGCCTCCTCTGGCGTCGGGCAGCGCCCCGTCACTGGAAGTGGAGCCGGAACGCTGGAGGCGATGCCCACCGACCATCTTTTCCTGTGGGAAGAAAGCGAAACAAACAATCCAGGGATATTCCCCCCTACCTGGCGCGCCAGCTGTCGGAGGGTGAACTCCTGTCATAGGGATCCCGAGAGACCCCTTTTTAGAGATTCGGGCGGGGGGATGATCCTGGATAATCTTGTCTGGGAAATAAGTGAGAACGGAAATAAATGCAGTGGCTGGTGGAAGATGATTGCCCTAATGCGAGAAAGATGGGTGCCCCGGGGTTTAGACAGGTTCGGGCCGCGCGGAGGCGTAACACCCTACTCCTGTGTGAGTGCTATATCTATCCTTGAAGGGAATTCTTCAAGGATGTATCTGGTTACAAGAGAGAGCCACTTATAGAGAGCTTGAGGCTCTCGTGTTCTAACTTGGCTTGAGCTGGTTCGAGCGTCTGCGTCCTCTTTCTTTTTTTTCCACACCTTTTACGTGTTCTCCATCCTTTCCTTTTATAGGCGCGCCGACCTCGACATATCCTGAATAGGAAAGAGGGGATGCGAGTGCCAAGGTGCCACGGAGAAAGGCATCATCATTCCGTTTTGGCGAAGTGACAGGGGCGGTGGAAAAATGCGGCGCACATCCGACCACCCGCCACTGTGGATGCCCTGCGGCGCCATTAAGGGGGCCCACCGGGCAGCCTCAGAGGTGCCCGGTGCGCCCTCCCTGTCTTGTTCTTCTGCCAGGGCAGGGTGGCAGGCGGAGCGCTTCGATCCTGGCAACGTTATCCCGAGGCATCCAAATGAAATGGGACAGGACCCGTGCATTTAATGGACCCACGCCCCCCTGCCAGTGCATGGCAGGGTCTGACACTGGGGTGTGGGCAGCTGAGAATGTCAGGATGTCAGGATGTCAGGCCGCGCGTGCCTATTAAATGCGGCATTGGGCCCTTGACTGGCTGATACCCCGACGATGGGACCCTTCGAGTCGTCGGACGATCTTGCGCGAACCTTCGGGGAACCGAGTCCTCGGGGGCTGCCAAGTGCAGCCCCGAGCACTCTCTCCCGAGCACTTGGGTGAGACCTTCGGGGAACCGAGTCCTCGGGGGCTACCACGTGCAGCCCCGAGCACTCTCTCCCGAGCACTTGGGTGAGACCTTCGGGGAACCGAGTCCTCGGGGGCTGCCACGTGCAGCCCCGAGCACTCTCTCCCGAGCACTTGGGTGAGACCTTCGGGGAACCGAGTCCTCGGGGGCTGCCACGTGCAGCCCTGAGCACTCTCTCCCGAGCACTTGGATGAGACCTTCGGGGAACCGAGTCCTCGGGAGCTGCCACGTGCAGCCCCGAGCACTCTCTCTCGAGCACTTGGGTGAGACCTTCGGGGAACCGAGTCCTCGGGGGCTGCCACGTGCAGCTCCGAGCACTTGGATGAGATCTTCGGGGAACCGAGTCCTCGGGGGCTGCCACGTGCAGCCCCGAGCACTCTCTCCCGAGCATTTGGATGAGACCTTCGGGGAACCGAGTCCTCGGGACTTAGTTTCTTCTTCTCCTGCAGGGTGGACCCCGCGGGATGGTGACATGTGGCGGACGGCCGGTCCGGTCTTGGGACTCAGGGACCCCTGGTTCCTAATACACCGACAACCTGCATACCATGAGACAAGCAAACATATATCTTCAACTCCAATTCCAATTAATCCATAATCAATATGCTCAAATAAAATCTCCAATCATATCAAAGCTCATGCAAAATCGAAGATCATCAAACCAAATAAATGATAATATCATTCACTCATCATAAGAAAATAAAAATACATTTCAACTTAATTTCTCAATATAAAAATGGCTCACTCAAGTACTCAACTCAAGGGCCGTCATGGAATCAATCTTCACACACAGGGAGTGTTATTTAACCGCTGTCGCTGCCGCTGGGAACCAGCGATGCCTCGTCATATAGGTGGTAGTTGAGATATCAAGGTCCAAATCTCTTTTCCACATGGATAATTTTGTTCTCTTTTTAAAAGAAGACCTGGACCTAGATGGTCTCCATGGTCAGGTTATTTATGGATCCTAAACTCATAATGAACATACGTTGGTTGCAATCGGGGAGAGTCAATCATTCATCCTTTCTGTCCCTGGGAGCTTTCTGAAGGTTTGTCTGGGCAGATTGAAGGCTTGTCAAAGTTAAGCAAAGGCGAATCATCGAGAAGGGAAAGAAAGGTTTGTTCTGTTACTCAGTTGCATGTGTGTGCTTGCTTTCTTAATGATCATATGGTGTACATGTAGGAATAAGATTTCCTTGGAATAGTTCGGATAATGAATCTTACTTGTTTTATCTGTTATCAGGCGAGATGGCACTGTGGGGTTGTCTGGGGCAGGCTGCCAACATAACGCAGCTGGCCGGAGTAGATATCTTGGGCATTATCACCTTGATTGTGAAGGGTGTTCTGACGGTCCGCCGGAACCAGGAGGAGTGCAGGCAGCTCTCCAGCCATGCTTCGATGATGGAAGACCTGCTGCGGCGGTTGGTGGCCTCAGAGGTCATAGAGCACCCAGAGACATGGAAGCCGATACTGGGGCTCCGAGGCACCCTTATCCGAGCATACATGCTCGTCAGATCCTGTCAGCATAGCAGCTACGCATACCACTTCTGCATGGGCTGCGAGGTCGCCGACCAGTTGCACTCGGTGAGGACAGATATGGGTGTCTACATTTCGTATCTGTCGGCACTTTTACATAGCATCAACTATGATGAACTCACGGTCATCGGGCATACTACGCAGGAGATCAGGAATGCTCTTACACAGGTATAAATGTACAATCAATACAAAAGATTCACTTTATGTTTGGGCCAGTGTACAACAAGGGTGGTTGAATAGGAGAATTATATTCAATCATCCTTGGCTCATCATTCTTAATACCGGTAGTCTTCTAACAACATGAGAGTGTGTGAGCCTAATTTTGTTATTCTAGGATGGTGGACAAGTACCTGCTGCTGCTGGGTCATCAGCTTATCATTTCGACCGCAATTACAGGTACAGTATATGGTTAGACATGTGTCTTTCCCTGTTCTAGAATTAATTGATATAACAACCACTTTGCATTATTTAAATGGGTATTTTATACACTATATTTTTGCTGTTAATAAACCGTCCTTAGCCTTCAAACTAAAAATGTTACTCATTTTATTTGAGCCATTAGCTAATTCTTAAGAGTTGTTAACGACATCCGGACATGATAGGGGCACGGTGGGTTTTGCAACGGTTCAGCTGGTAACAGAATCTTCCATAGTTAATGAAGGCCACTTGCCAGGTACCTCGCTTTTACAGACTCATTGGCAAATCATAGAATTGTCAACTAAAGGATCTTTTCTTGAGTTAATATTTTATTATGTTATTACCTATCAAACTTTTCTTGAGTTAATATTTAATGCACTATGCTTACGCTGCATTTCTGCATTCCCTCTAATTATTGATCTGACCAGAAAATCAACGATCAAGATGGTGTTGTTGGTGTCCATGGAAGGAGACATCTACTGCTCCCAACATTAACATGCTCATTGGCCACCGCGAAACAGGTATTATCATAGCGAGATGTAATAGTATACACTAAAATTCTGCATGTAAGATCCTGCGTTCTATACTTATTAACGTTTCAATGCTGAAAACAAAATACATCTAAATGAATTTATATTGAATCCATCCATCTTTCTGTAACAAAAAGGTCCTGCAAAATTCACATTCTCTCAGTTGGCGCGTGCTACAAGTTACTTCTCACTGAAAAACGCAATCGGCTTTGGTGGTTCAAGTATTGTTTACAAGGTACAGCTTTGAGTTAGCTTTGCTTTTGGCCTCCTTCTGCACTCAGCAAAAAGTTGCATATGCTTTCCTCTTGATCTTTTACATTCAGCAAAAGGATTATCGATCCTTTTATTGAGTTGTTTCCCACCTCCTCTCTAGTACCCAGATAAATATAGTAACATTTAACGTGAGAGAAATTGAATGGTAGGTGGCTAGAATGAGCTTGAGAGCTTGGGGAAAATATATGAGGAGGGAGAGGGGAAAATACCTCTCTTACCCTTGGTACGGTACATGATTTATAACATATACAATTATATAGATTGGGCTGATTCCTTACATGGGCCTATTTCTAGGTTATTAGGCTATCCCTCAACAGTACTCCATCAGCAGTAGGCTCCTAAGCATAAGAGGCCTATGTCTATAACTAAGGATAGCCCTTAACCTCTTAGGAATAGGAGCATTTACTCTAAGAACCCATGGCACCAGTACACTTCATTAAAAACTCTAGCCTAAAAATCCAGTGGGAAAAGGCTTGCAAAAGAGCGCGTAGCAGGCTGAAGCCTAACAAAGTCAAAGGAGCCACATCGCTCGAAGTCATGCGGCTGCTGCGAGGCCGAAGGCATAGAACCATAGCCTTCGGCTCGACGAAGATGAAGGAGAGCTGTGATGACAAGACTCGATGAAGTCGTGAGTGGAGATTGGCGGTGGCACCTAGCAAAGTCCCTCATCGATGAAGCTCGATGTAGTCAAAGTAGAGCCGCAGCGGCGAAACCCGGAGTCGCAGTCCATTAGGTCTACTTCGGTGCCGATGAGGCCTAGCGTAGTCATAGTTGAAGTCGCTGAAGTAATTGAATGAAGCGAACGAAGTCAAAATCGACAAACCCCCACGGAGTATTCGATGAAGCTTGCCAGAGTCGAAGGCGTCGTACCCCCTGGGTGTACTTAGTGCCTTCGGGAGTACTTGACGAAGCATGCTGTAGTCGAAGGTGAGCCGAATTTTGAAGTTGTCGGCATAGCTAAAGTCGTCATCGTCGATGTAGCCGAATGAGTCTGCGATGTCGGTACCTAAACGAAGCCGAAGGAGTCACACTCCCTCCAGTGTGCTCCGGTGCTGACGAAGCCTGGCGAAGTCAAAATCGTTGATGAAGTCGAAGTCAAAGTAGAGACACGACGGCGAAGGTCAATATAGTCAAAGTCGTGAATGAAGTTTCGCAGACCGATAAGGTTGCAAGTGCAAAGCCGTGCGAAGTCAAACGGAGGTGTTTGTTCAAGAGCGAAAGTTAAACTCAAGTAATGCTCTAATGTTGGTCGCCAAACCCAATATTACCTCCTACTCCCTCTTTAACTAGTGCTATAGAATAGATTACGCATTCCGTCCAATACTTTGAACTATGCCCGGTGAGGGCTTGAGGAATGTTGAGGCAGTGACAGTCAAGGATGCTACCCGAGACCCTCGATGGCTTGAGCCAGGGGCTTCATGTTCCCTTGGTGTTTCCTGATGAAGCTGAGGGAGTCAGGCATAGTCTGATGTCGACAAAGCCTAGTAGAGACAAAGTCGATGAAGCCGAAGGAGCCGTACTCCTTCCGGCACGCTCTAGTGGCGACGAACCTGGTGCAGCCGAAGGAGACGTACTCCCTCCCACGCTCTAGTGGTGACAAAGACTGGTGGAGCCAAAGTTGATGAAGCCGAAGGTGCCGCACTCAGCCATACTTCGCGTGTCGCTAAAGCATAGCAAAGTCAAAGGCGTTGTACTGCCTCGGGCGCTCTCAATGTCTCATGGAGTTCCAACAAAGCCTCCCAAAGTCGAGGTTGAGCCAAGGTCGGAAGGAGCTCGATCCACGAAGGCCGATCCCTATTGCAGAAAGACTAGCGCCAAATCGGAGTTCGATCCACGGAGGTAAAACTTGACGCAGAGAGTCTAGTGCCGAAAGCTCAATCTGCGGAGACGAATCTCGACGCAGAGAGTGTACCACCAAAGCAATGCTCGATCTGCTAAGGCGAACCTCGACGCGGAGAGTCTACTGCTAAAGCAGAGGTTGATCCACAGTGGCGTTCCTTGACATAGAGAGTCTAGCGTCGAATCGATGCTCCATCCACGGAGGTGAACCTCGACGTAGAGAGTCTATCACCGAAGTGATGCTCAATCCACCGAGGCGAACCTTGACGTAGAGATCTAGCACTGAAGCAATGCTAGATCTGCGGAGGCAAACCTCGACGAGGAGAGTCTAGCACCGAAGCGACGCTCAATCCACAGAGGTGAACCTCAACGCAGAGAGACCATCACCGAAGTGAATGG
The DNA here is from genome assembly GCF_958298935.1 of Phragmites australis. Taxonomy (NCBI): domain Eukaryota; kingdom Viridiplantae; phylum Streptophyta; class Magnoliopsida; order Poales; family Poaceae; genus Phragmites; species Phragmites australis. The sequence goes on from NC_084934.1 coordinate 10,069,708, forward strand.
AGTCGTACTCGCTCTGGCACACTTTGTTATTGGGTCTTCGGTCCTTAGACCCCGGCCCTTCTTAGGCGGTAAATCCTTATAATACGTCCTCGAGGAGTCCTTAGGCTTCGGCACATCATCGGTGGCAAGTTCTTAGATTGCGGCTTCGAGGAGTCCTTAGACTGCTAGGCGGGGAGCCCTTAGGTTTCTACCCGTCTTCTCTATACGGGAGCCTTTAGGCTTCAGTCCATCTTCAACGGCAAGTCCTTAGACTGCAGCCTCGAGGAGTCCTTAGACTACTTAGTGGGTAGCCCTTAGGCTTCGACCCATCTTCTCCAATGGGAGCTCTTAGGCTTTGGCCCATCTTCGACGGCGAGTCCTTAGACTGTGGCCTCAAGGAGTCCTTAGACTGCTCGGTGGGGAGCCCTTAGGCTTTAGCACGTCTTCATTGTGGAGGGTCCTTAGGCTTTGGCCTGTCTTCAGCAGCGGGTCATTGGACTCCAGCCTCATTTTTTATGTTATGTATGTGTGCAGAAAGTTAACACTTCAATGCATAGGAAAAATTAACACTTTGGAGCGCTTATGCCATGTGTGCATGCGAAGGGTGAATATTTCGAAGCACTCATGCCACGTATGCAAATAAAAGGTAAATATTTCAAAGTGCTTGTCCAATGAATGCATGCGAGAAGCAAATATTTCGAAGCACTCATACAACACAAACATGCAAAAGATAAATATTTTGAAGAGCTTATGCAAAGTATGCATGCGAAAAGCAAATATTCCAAAGTACTTATGCAACGCACACATGCAAAAGATAAATATTCTTAAACGCTTATGCAACGTATGCATGCGAAAAGCAAATATTCCTAAGCGCTTACGCAGTGCTCATGTAACATTCCAGAAACCTCCACAAGCCTGGAATGCTACTAAACTACCTACCAGCCATCGAACAAGAAAAGTTCAATAGCATCTCCCTAAAAATGAGATAACATGAAAGCAACAACAGATAGAGATATGTCATAAAAGAAAGAGGAATAATACACTAACAAGATTTCAAGCACCCTAACAGGATTAAGAAGCAACTCCAAATCAAAGACAAGCCACGACATAAACATTCACAAGCAGATAACCAAAGGGATTCACTAGTGAATAAAACTAAAGGCATTATCAGATATCACCACTATACAAGTGGTAGTGAATTTGTATGTGATATGAAGCTACACCATCCCAATGCTCGTCAACTTAAGAAAAACCTTTTACCGATGAACCTTAATGATGAAACTTAGGACGGTTGGGAGCGGTACTTCCCTGCTCTTCTTGTTGTTGACCACTGCTACTCACGCGGTCACGCCTTGCTGTTCCTAGTCACGATCTCCTGCTGTCATGCTCTGTATCTCCTAGTTTATCCGCACAATAGGGAATACCAGCCGCCAGCACACAAGAAGAACCAGCAGCCAACACAGCAGCAACGCAGGAGGATCTGGCCAGCAGCAGCATGGATACAGTAGATCAGCAAGCCACACAGGGAGATCAACAGGCCGCAAGGAAGATCATGTGGCGGCGCTGGGTAGCAAAAACAAGTCCAGGGCAGAGGAATCGTAGCGTAGTAGTGGGCAGTCTCCTTTGTTTTTTTCTTGTTACCACGAATTATCACGAGCGTCTAAAATTCCATTACTCGCAATTTTGTGATCCAAACTCCAAACGAGACATACGAATACTCAAACAAAATCATTTCAACGGACTCTATGCATCCGCAGTCTCCGATCCTCGATTCTAGATCAACATTTTATAATTATTTTTTATTAGATTTTGGGTATTACAGCTCGCGTGCGGAAGATTTCAAAACGCTTATGCAACGTATGTATGCATGTGAAAAGCAAGTATTCTGAAGCACTTATGTGATGCTCACATGCCAAGCATGAATATTTAGACGCAATCATACAATGTACACTTTGAATAATTTAAAGTTTCGCCATTTGTGATGTCACTAGAGCCCAGGAGCATTTAAACATAAGAAACTTCCTAAAACAACTAGGTGGCTGGTTGCTCCGCCGAGGAGCAGCGCAACGTATGCACCCCCAGATTAAGGGTATTCGTTTTTTGCCACTCTGAGAAAGTGGCAATTGCTTAATTGGCACCATGTTCCACGCACATAGACTTAGAGTGGCACGCATATCATCCTTAGCAGTAATTACCACTTCTTTATAGTGGTAACTGAACAATTATCCTCCAAATCAATGCACATCTTATTGAAGGCTGTGGGCGGCTGTCATAACTTAGTCATTAGAAACTGCGTATCTTGAATACAGAGCCTTGTGCAATTAAGAAACCCAACATGCATATCTAGATTCATAAACAAATACTTGAAATTAATATATAGCAAGCGATACCTGTTTGCTATCTTTTTATCCCTTTCCTATGTTACCACCACTCTCATGAATACCAGCCGTATAACGGAGAACCATTCTAAACTAAATAATAATCGACTAGCATATTTGAAGAAAGGAAGACAATGTTTACTGGACTCATTAAGCTCTGTAACAAATAGATGTGCCTTTAAATACTTTGGTATCAAGACATAAACTCGTATGCAGACCCTGCAAGATGCTGTGTACTACTCTACTTATGTTCCCTTTTACTTGTTATTTAGGACATCGATACGGTCTTCAATAAACATATTTAACCATTACTTTTTAGATAAAAGTTGATAAAAATTAAATGATATCAAAATATTTTTCATGACAAATTCACTACTATCATTTTCATATGTCAAATCTTAATAGCTTTATATATATTAGTGGTTAAAGTTTTTAAAATTTAACTACATATATCATAAAATAACATCTATTTGAGAACAAAGGTAATAATACTATAAGTAAAACCGGTAGTCATAGCACTTATGTTATCCGTGCCAGCTATAATAATCAACTGAGACATCACAGTATGCACACACAAAAAACAGAGAATAATGTAGACGAGAAACTGAAAGTATAATCTACAGATCTCAGAGATGAACTATTATGCCACCGGGTACCAACACAGAACAGAGACAACAATAACCTTGACATCTCACTCGTTGCAAACACAAGCATCCGATGTTAGTATCAAAGATCACGAGGAACAATTCCGTCCTTGAAGGCACAACCCCAGGAACGGGTGGCTGGATCCCTCGATAAATAGCCATAAGAGAAATTTTCCTAACACTCAGGTTTGGCTGTATAATTTAGCTTAAATGTGTTTACACTTTCATTTCTCTTCTCGTATTTCGCTTCCTAGGTTGCCATTCCCAGCTGCCCGCACATGACAGACTACAATATAAAAAATTCTCCATGGAAGACAAGAAGCGGCCATAGGCAGGAGCGGTCAAGAGTACCGCGGGCGCGCCGGGCACAGCCCAGCCCTAGTTCCACCCCCGGCGAGTGGTTTCTATTTTTTGGATTAACACAGTGGCTTGGCAAATTGGGGAACCAATACAGGGGAGAAACAACCCAAGGGTGGATTGAGTTCATCCTCCTCCCACCACCCAATCCCCTCCATGGGGGGTTTAATCCCTTGATTTGTTTGTTTTAGTGCAGTATATATACGTACAGTAGACAAAGACTAGAAATTTATAGTTCAAGGATTCACCTTTTCCTCAATGCATAGCTTGAAGCTAAAGAGCAAATCCAAATCATATAACACCAAATGCATGTACTTAGTGCCTCGATCAAATTAGAAACACAACACAGGTCACTATGGCGATTTAAAAAGCACACATACATACGCCATCACGTATCTCATGCATGTACTGTGTATGACAAAATATCTATTGAGATCTATATGACAAGTTATACATATCACAGGGATGGAACTGGAACAAGACAATAATTTTACTAGAAAGCAAGCAAAGTCCTATTTGTAAGTTCTGACACCAGACAAGGCCAAGGACTTGGCATCATTTGACATGAATAGCTTGTTTTCTCTTGGTATGCACACTTACAGTACCTGAACCAAACAAACATCACTGCCATTTAGCTAATAATGGTTAATAAGTTCTCCTAGCAGAGAAATAAACTAGCGATGAGAGAAGATACAGAAGTGAAGAACCACATGGGTACAACAGAAAATATGCTAGGGTCTAATAAAACGTTATTTCTAATGATCGATATATGGAGCTTAAAACCATGTACATATTGTCAACAGCCTACACTGTGGCATAGTTTGCATTCCTGAATTATACGAGTATATTCAAGCATGACTCTGCACACATATTCATAAAATATCATGGAATCACAGTCCTTGACAGACAGATACAAAAATCAACCTGACTCTGCATCGTCAAATGTATCAGCGCAAAAGAACACATTTGCCAGCTGACACGCACTAAAGCGCAAGCAGAAGTCTGAGACTGTTCTACCTTACGGTTAAAAAAATAAATACTACAGTCTGCACTTATTTTAAACTCTAGAGTGGAAATAATTGAAAGATCAATTAAAACTTTACATCAAATTTTTCCTTGTGCACACTGCACAGAGGAAAGTAAGACAAAACCAGAGAAGTATATTCCTTTTACGAGTTATGCACCTGCACCTTTTGCTGGAGGTTATTCTTAGCATTTTCTATGATTATTAAATCATTATACTACAAGGCAAAGATTTCAGTACAGGAAAAATAAGTTTAATCCTTTGCTTTCCTCACTGTTTGAAGACTCTGTTATTCGAGGGCACTGCTCGACAACTTCACCAATCCATTTATCGAGGCAAGTAAAGACCTTAATTTCTCTTCCCTGCCTCCTTAGGTGCGTGACTGGGATTCACCTAATTTTAGATTATGTCCGATACTCTGAGGCCTTTTGTTTAGTAGTAAAGGAACACTCAGATTGGAGATGTGAAAATTTTCGACATGTGAATATGATCTCCTATATCGAAATGTTAAGGATAAGTTTCAGAGATTAGAGAAAAACTTTTTACTCTTTTTTGCCATTAGCAAACAGAGAACCCCTGAACAGAGAAAGCCCCTCTATAATTCAGTTGAATGAAATTTATTGGCAAATCACGAATTGTCACACCAAATGGAGATGGTACTAGATCCCCCAGACTGCATTATTTCAGATCCTATGCTAGAGGATGCAGGAAACAACAATAAATCTTGTGAAACGATAGCAAATCTTGTGAAAGATGGTTACAACGTAGTGCTGAAGAATTCAACTCGCAGTTGACGAACAAAGTTGCAGGCGCCCGCTACAGATTGTGGGCTCAGTCCCTACCACACAGATGCTGATGAATAGTCGGTGCCGTCATCGTGTGGCAGATCTGTGAGACAAACGTCAAATTACCATCGCCCACTACGCAAAACTCTAGGAGGATGGGCGTAAGGAGGAGAGGACAGCGAAGGGGAGCAGCAAGTACCGGCTGCCACGGAGGGAGAGCCGCTGTGGAAGGAAACCCGTTGGTGAGGAGGACCACCGGAGTCAGGGGAGGCAAAGGCAAGCAAGAGGGTGATGGGAGAAGAGGGTGAGCGCTCGCGAGTGGCGGCGTTCCCGATCTTGACCGACGATTTTTCATACCCACATGTATCAACGCGGTTTTGTGGGAATCATTCCAACCCACGCTCGTTTTGTCCACCATGGGGTTTCTTCCCCAGTGTGGATCAGCTTCCCTGGGTGATCGGGATTGGGCGCAGATCCTGGTCCATCCAAGCCTATCCAAACAGAACCTAAAGGGTTGCGTGGGAACTGGGCTGCTTACCTCCCGAAGTTTGTTGGCCCATGTAGGCGGAGGCCGCACCAGCGCCCACTCGAAGTTGGGCCTTGTCATCCGAAGCATCTCCCCCATGTGGTAAAAAAAAAACACAAGGTGAGAGAAATTGAATGGTAGGTGACTAGAATGAGTTTTAGAGACCGTGACTCGTAAGGCTTTTATATAAATATATTCGTACGTTGTAACGAAAATATAAAATATTGGACGCGATAACATCAAGCATACGAAATAGGAGAAGATTATTGACTAATTTTCCTCTTTATTTATTTATTTATTTATTTTCATTAATAAAATAGGTCCTATATCTATAACCGGTAACGATGTGGGGATGATGGATGCTAAAAGTGAGTAAATTATTTGAATTTTAAGAATTTTTATTTGATACGAGGATAATATGGGAAATAGGTAATGTGGAAACCCACTCATGCTTTAATATAGTAGTAGGGATACATAATTTACAACATATGTCATTATATCGATGGGCTTATTCTTTACATGAACCTATTCCTAGGCTATTAGACTGGTTCTTTATCTAGCCTATTCCTGAGGTATTGGGCTATCCCAACAAGTTGCATCGTCAGTTGCACATTGTATTCACGCATTGCAGGGTCGACTGCACGATGGACTTGAGGTAGCTGTCAAAAGAGCATCATGTCAACGGAATGCTCCGTTCAGCCATTTTGAAAGTGAAATTGAGCTGATTCCAAAGCTTCGGCATGCAAATATAGTTAAGCTTCTGGGATATTGCAGTCAAAAGAGCGAGAGGATCTTGGTCTTTGAATATATGCCAAACGGAAGCTTGGATTCCTTCATATACGGCATGTTTCAACTTTCAGTTAGCTTTATCTACTGTGTTTCAACTTTCAAGACCAAACTATACTTTATGCATTTACTTACGCAATACTTTTAGCATTGACAGGCGAGAGAGCAATGGAGGCGCCACTGGACTGGCCTAAGCGCTGTCAAATAGTCGAAGGGATAGCTCAGGGAGCTCTATATCTACACAAGCTATGCGGGCCACACATAATTCATGGGGATTTGAAACCAGGCAACATACTCTTAGATTCTGACTTGAATCCTAATATTTGCGACTTTGGAATATCCAGAGCACTGAGGCCAGGTGCAGATGTAGACTGCACTGGCGTTGTGGCAGGCTCACGGTAAGATTGTGTTTTATAAGATCTTATTCTCTTTTCTTTTCCTAGGCTACGAAAATTTCTTGCAAATGCTGTAGTAATTTTATCTTCATATTTCAGTGGGTTTATCGCCCCCGAATATAAAAGAGGAGGCTGCTTGTCCGTTAAGTCCGACGTGTATAGCTTTGGTGCTACACTACTTCAGATCATTAGCGGAAAGAAACTCCCTCCACCTCCACTTGCACTAGCAGATGAATCACGCGACTACGGGCCTATGAATAAGTGGGTAGGTGAACCTCTGAATACTGCTCTGTCCTACAATGCACTCTTGTGATGACAACGATAAGTTCAAATCTTACATGTTACACCATTTTTGTTGGTCGCTAATCGGTAGCACCTTCATTCAGGCTTGGGATTTGTGGGTAGCAGGAAGGCTGCTGGAGTTCATTGATCCGTCGCTGCATCGTGAGCCTCGGAAGGCCGAGATAATGAGATGGGTTCAGATAGGATTGCTGTGCGTTCAGGAGCGTCCAGAAGAGCGACCGAGTATGTGGGATGTTCTGATGATGCTGAGCTGCGAGAATAGCATCCTTCGACAACCCAATATGCCAGCTTACTACTGAAACAGAGATTCCATATGCTAGCTAGGTTCGAGTTGAAGATTGCATAAGTTAAGTTGAAACCAGATGAAGCACTTACCCCGGCTGTTGCAAGTTCTGATGCTCTTCAAAGCTGAAATGCAATAAAGAATCTATTTGAATTATTATGGTCGTAAACAACTTTCTGTGGATTATGGGTTGGTTTGGCATTAGGAAAGGAATATTTGGGCTATGTTGGTCTAGTATTTGTTATAGGTTGTAAAGATAAAGGAGGAACATGACTTTCCAAGCTGTGTCTGTTTTCGCATAATTCAAGGCTTCTTTGGATATGTAGGGATATGACCTAACCCCTTTGAATTGCAGGGAATTCCTACCAACGCAATGGAATTTGATCTAATCCATATCCAAGTATCGCTCTTTAATTCTATATTGACTCATAACTTTTTTTCATGAAGAAGACCTAACAAATTAAGGTGTAAGCAAGTGGCGAGTCACATTTTGAGAAGCGTGCAGAAGGTTTCACAGTTAGGTCTCAAAACCGTGGGAGGATTGGAGGAGTATGTGGCACCATCACGAAGCTTGCGTCAAGGCAGAGCTAAGTCGTAAAGGCGCCGCAGTTATTCGATGGATGGAGCAAGAAATGGACTAAAATGTCCTCAGTGGTAGGTAGGAGTGTATTACAAGAGAGGGTTATTTTTGGTAACAAGCTAAGAAACTTTAGGATCAAGTTTTAGACTTATAAATAGAGGAATAGGGCTATAGGAGGAGATGAACCAGTCACTTGAGCCTATTGTGCCACTCATTTGAGAGCCTAGTGCTAGGGTTTTAGAGAAGATGAATGATCAGTATTTAGTCTATGTATTAGACGAGAGTTTTGAGTGAAAATTTTTTGTAATCCACCTAAAATAAGGTTGACCTCTTTGAGTAATGAAGTTTATATTTTTGCATATACTTGAATTCCTCTCCTTCTAATTTCTCTCTATTAGTTCCTTTCCAAGTTTGCAAGTTTTCAATGTTTCGTTGTGATTTTTGGGCTGAAATTTCAGCACCTTGTGAGGTCATTCTTTTGTTGCTAGAGGTATAAAATTCACATCTACAAGCTTATGTGATGGGGTCTTGAATGCCCTTGCAACTAGACAATCAATTTGGAGAGTTTCGTTGCTCGGTGTTCATCTTTTCTTGTTTCTTTGCAAGTTGTGACCTTTCTAATGCTAAGACACATGGATTGATCTTAAATGAAATCTATGGTTCATATACCATCCGTAGAGTTGTGTTGTCTCGATTTTCTCTTGTTAAAATTTCTCTCTATTTTTGCTTCTGTTTGAGTTTTGAGGTGCGTTGGGTGATCCAAATAGGAGAAGACTATCAATTTTGTAAGAAATTTGTTGAGACGTCTATTCATCCCCTCTAGTCACCAATCTCTTTCCTACAAATTGTCAGTTGGATGTCATGATTGGAGGCGTGTTGATCCTGAAAAGAAGTATGAACTAAGGGTTGACTTGAAGGTATTGCAACACATTATTTATCTTTCTTCTCCAATTTTGACAAATAAGTAACCTATGGGATGATTGGCTCCTTTTCTCTTCACATATCAGAAATTTTATGACCTGGATGATTCTGCCTTCAATTGGGTTATTTCTACAGCAGGAAAGAAATGGAAAGAATTTAAGTCAAGCCTAAAGGAGAAGTGAACTATTGTGAACTTTTGATCAAAAATGTAATCAGCTGGTGTATATATATGCTACATGAAGTTCATTACCAAGTTATGGGTTTAACTATATCAATGGTTATTTCTAGCTTGATGTGATAGTTGGACTTCATGTACAGAATGAATGCTTGTGTATGAGTGATTCATATAGTGATTGATAATTAAATGCATTTTAGTTTAATTATTGTACCATCTAATAATCACTGACAGATTCGTGGCCTTCACATGGTTTGATTATCTAAATTGTCTGAATGCTTGGTATTGAACTGTCTGTTGGTAATGATTTTAATTTCATCGCACAATCAGTCGGTAAAAATAGTATCAGTCGGTAAAAACATGTTGGTTGGAAAAACACGTCAGTTGGCAAAAAAAACAATGTTGGTCGGTAATTCTTATGTAACACCGATGAGTCATCAGTCAGCAAAAACATGTTGGTCGGTAATACTTTTCCTGACAGGACTTTCCAGGTCAGATATTTTTGGTCGGCAAAACTTTTCCCTCATTGATAGTAAGTCACCAATGGGCCCTTTACCGACCATTGCTTTGTTGACTATATTGTGTTGTGGTGTAGTGTAGTTGGACAGGGTAGGATTCATCTCTTTCCTCCTCTATCTCTTTCTCTTCTTTTTCCTCTTCCTCCTCTTCTCCTCCCTCCCTCCTCTCTGGAACACCATCAGGTAGAGGGGACTTGAGCCCCCTGCCAACCCCTTGGATCCGACCCTGTAGCTGGATGCCATGACTTTTTAATTTATTCCTCATGCCTCCCAAGTCTACATGTATATTCTTGGCGAATTGTGGTAAGATGCCCGAGTTCCTAGCATCTTTTGCTCCATATGACCTATGACCTATAGTTTCTTTGGTTGAGTCTGTTTATTCAACATGATTAATCAAGACTAGAGTAGAGACACATCATGGGGTTCTGCAATCATAAGCGAGGGATGTTTTGCCATGCTACGGACCTATGATTAAATATAACACATGGTTAGATTTCAGTGTCAGTGCGCCTCCGAACCCCGTATGAGAGGGTATTCCCTGAGGCTCACCCTAGCACTAGGCTCTCAAATGAGTGGCACAATAAGCTCAAGTGACTGGTTCATCTCCTCCTATAGCCCTACCTCTCTATTTATAAGTCTAAAAACTTGATCCCAAAGTTTCTTAGCTTGTTACCAAAATAACCCTCTCTTGTAATACACTCCTACCTACCATTGAGGGCATTTTGGTCCATTTCTTGCTCCGTCTATCGAACGACCGCGGCGCCTTTACGACTTAGCTCTGCCTTGACGCAAGCTTCGTGATGGTGTGACATACTCCTCCAATTCTCCCACGGTTTTGAGGCCCAACTGTGAAACCTTCTGCACGCTTCTCAAAGCGTGACTCACCACTTGCTTACACCTTAAGCAAGCGCTCTGACATCGACACGTGTACTCTGTCTTGCGATCCGGACCATCAGCAAGTCCCTCCCGCTCCCGATCTCTCGGGCCGCCTTGTCACTTGCACTGGCATCCCTTTCACTTGACTTTAGCAACACGACGTCTTCATCCTCCATTTCATGCTTTGCTTGACCTCTACATGTACAACTAGGATCATCCTTGACTCCGTTCGGCCCCCTTGATCGTCCGGCACGAAGCACTCGCTTAGCCCCGATCACCAACTGTCGATCGCCAAGTTGCATCCGTCACCTACACACCATGAGACAAGCAAACACATTTCTCTAACTCCAACTCCAGTTAGTCCATAATCAAAATGCTTAAATCAAACTCAAGCAATCCAAAACTCGACAAACCAAATCGACAACCTTGTCAATCACTCATCACATATAAACCAAGACACATTTCAACTTGGTTTCTCAATCACCCCCTTGATGAGTGCATTGACAACATCTCAAAGCACAAAGATTTTGGTTTGAAGAAAATAGGCTCATACAAGTGAACGAAAACTCAAGAAAGAGCAAAAACATGTCACTTTGCATAAGAAATGTTGCATACGGCCTAAGAGAGGCGAAGACAATCCAAAAGCCTCAAAAGAGCAATAAAAACTCAAAAACATAAAATCAAATACTCTCCTTTGATGAATGCATATTTTTCATTTATGCAAGATTCTTTGTTATTTGGTGCATATTTTTCATTTCTCCCCCTTTGGCAATGCAAACATCAAGGACAAAACATTATGCAATGCGTGAACATTCAAACCTAATAAGCTTTCACAAGTATACCGTAAAGCATTTGCAAATGCTAGAAATGTGAAAGGGCTACGGAAAGTGGAGGATAGAGCTCACAATTGCACAATGGCTCGAAAATATACAATGACACAAGAATATGATGCTTCACAAGCTAAACTCGAAGGATTGGTTGGCGCATTTAATTTCACATAGCCGAATCATGTTAAAAGTGACCACCACATAAGCATCCACTCGTGCCAAGGCAATACAAGCATTAAGAACTAGCCAACTTCAATCTCAAACTAGGCAAACAAACACTCATGATAGTAGACTTTGCAGATGCTCACGTATGAAGCCAAGACTTAGTTAGATCAAGTAATTAAAACAAAATTGATCATTTATGCATATTTCTTTCATTTTTATCCTCAAGTTGCCTCTTATCCAAGCGAAGTGTCATGCGACTGAGTACAACAAACACCTCGAGACTTCAAGAAAACCGTATTGGATCAAACATAAGAAATACATATTCCTCCAAGGTTCTATCATGAGATAAATATTTAACAAAGATAGAAAACATAGTACAATGTTCCCCAATCCACTGTCTTGAACCAAGAAGCCTAGAGCAAGATATTTATCAAACTAGCCTTAACACAAGCATTGACTAAGTCAAAGAAATTATGAACATGGTGATCAAGAATGTAGCATTTCATAGTCTACATAATTCATAAAATTGTCAAATTTCACCTTAAGAAAAACTAGCTTGCTTGAAATATTTCATGTCAAAGCATCAAGAGGAACCTAAGATTAACAGATTGCTCCACACAACTACTTAACTTAGTCTAAATTCAAGACCAGCACAAGAAAATACTAAAGACATACAAGTCAAAGCTCAACTACTTATGATTATCTTACATGCTGCAATGCAATGCACTTGCAACAAAGGAAAGATAGAATAAGTACAAGAATAGCTCCCTTTCACACAATGCTATAGGGATGGCACACACCAAGCTCTCCTCTCAAATAGGCAAATCTTGTTGCAGTGATGAAACCTTAGTGTGTGCTTATGGATTGGTGAGAACTTTTAAACGCCTTGTAGTGAGACCCTAGCTCGACACCCCAAAAATGTGAAGCAACACGAAAATCACAACTCGTGGGTAAAGTCTGCAAACTCTGCAGATTATAGAATTGATCGATCAGTCGTGCTCATGGTCAAGAGTGGCTTGGATTTCTTCTTTATTAGTTGGGATCACGGATCTAGGGTGGATGGTTGGGTAGTTCGATAACGGGATTACCTGGTGAATTTTGGTAGTCGGATGGAATCTGATGAGCTGTTCCTCTTGTTTAAGTTGTATCTTCACATTTAGCAAATAACATGCCTGTTCTTGGAGATATATGATAAGTTTGCTTTGTGGAGTAAACAAGTGTTTAACCTTTTCTTTTCAAGCCACATGTCTACTTTCCTTCACTTGCAGAGTACATTATGTACTCACACCTATTACTTCTTCTCTTGCATTCTACCGCTATTCAGTAGCCAATAATAAAGCTGCCCCATATGTGGAGTTGACTTCGACCTGGAGTTCCTTTTCTAGGCTGATATTCCCTTGTTTGATGCTTGTGGACGATGGAAGACACTCTAGCGCTAGAATTTACTTTCTGATGCGCTTTTATTTCAGACCTACGGGTCCTTTTGTAATAATTATGACGATAATATAATTTTTGCACTATGATAATACATTGATGATGTACCGTATGTATGAAACTTGATACTGGCTTACATGTGGATGCACCTGGTTTCGCTCCTTTAGAAACTGTGTTTTACAGAGGTGAGATTAAGACCCTTCGAACTGCGGTGGTCGAGGCACAGTGATAGCTAGAGGTGGCTAGAGCATTGGAGGGGGTACTACGTTCAGAGTGCTAGCAGTTAGCTGCATGTGCATCGGAGGTTGCCCGGATCACCTCTGATGCCATGAGTAGGCTTGGGGCTTTGTGTCCGCCACTACCCTCTGACTCGAAGGCGTCGATTATGCCGCTCTTCTGGCTTCGGTGATGGTTAAAACTGCGGAGACCTATGCAAGGTCCAGTGCACGCGTGGCCGCGGCGCTCCAGCTAATCCTACTGTACCAAGTGGGGGTTGGACCGTTCAAAGTATTAGAGCAGCAGGTGCCGGACTCCGTGATCGAGGGCTTTCGGCCAGAGGCACCTCCGGTGGAGATTCGCGCGACTCTGGAGAACTTTCATTAGAATTTGTGGGCGAGTTATCACCAAAACATAACGTTGCGTTATATGGTAGGTCAAGTGACTAGGCACCATGAGGGGTCCTCACCCAAGTTCTTCGTCGAGAGGTCAGGTATTTCATCAGGAGCCTATAGGTGCACCGCCGCCCTCTGGAGGTTCTTTGCTTTAAGTCGTTACTCCGTGGGAGCAGTCTCCGTGCGTGGATGCTTCGCAAAAACTACCTCCGTAGGTGTAGCTCTATGCAGGCTGTTTGTTTTTGCTTTTCTTTCCTTTCCAAAGGGAGTCAGAGTCTTATTATGTTGACTACTCTTTTCTGCTTCATGACTTTTGCTTGCAAAATAGAGCCATGTCTATTTCCTCGTGGTTTTGCCTGTGTTGTTCTAGAATGCTCGTGCTTTGAGGCTAACCGGAGCCCAACCTATGCATACAGGTGTGGCAACCCGAGGCCGAAGGGGACCTCGCTCGTGCCCAAGATGGTGCCTCTGGGGAGGGATTAAGTGCGCCCGGAGCATCTAGGGCCACTTCGTCAGTCCGGCGGTGGAGTGGATTTGTCATGCCCCGTGATTCTGAAGGATGTGTGGTTCTGAAGGTGGCTGCTGATGTCTTGGTCAAGGTCGAGCCGGAAGACCCCCATGTGTCTGCTCTGAATGTGCGTTTTGTTGAAAAGGATGACTGGTGTACAGCCCAGACCACACGGGAGGTTGCCGGCCCATGCTTCCTTCAATGTTTTGTCCTCCCCTAGGGTTCTGACGGAAGGGTGTCTTCGGAAATTCTTGAGTCTCTTTTGACTGGAGTGAAGGTGGAGGAGGTACAGGCTGTGGAGTCCCCATCGGAGGAGGAGGAGGAAGAGCTAGATTTTTTGGCCTTTGACTGGTATCACTTCCCAGTGAAACCTTTGTCTTCCTGAGCTCAGGGGTGGGGGGCTCTATCTTTGACAGTAGGTCTTTGCATGGAGAGGATTTATGTCAACCCTCCGCACGCCGTTATTAGGGTCAACCCTCCAGATCCCGCGATACTTTAGGGAGGCGCAAGCACCCTCCACATCCCATAGTACTTCAAGGAGGCGCAATTAGCTAGCAAGTTTGCTGGGCATAGTTTCAATGTACAATGACTAGCCGAATACAAACTTTTGTATGTCATGTATGAATGAACTTGCATTGTGTTAACTTTGTTTATTGGTGTTACAATTTTATCGTATCAACACGGGGTTTAGGGTCATGTATGAATGAACTTGCGCCTGTGCCCCTATCCCAGCCCCTTCACATTCTGCGGCTTTTAGCAGCCACGGGGTGCGAGATCCGAGGGGTACTGAGTTACGTTAGGTGCGAGCAGGGTAAACAACTCATTTACTAATGTTTTGATGCATGACGCTTCTATAGTACGGAGGCTATGCCTTCAAGATACGAGAGGGGTGATTTTGGCACGGAGACTTTTAGTCTTCAAGATGCCAGATGATCATAACTTTTTCATTAATCTTTTTTTGCATGGAGGCTAGGCCTTTAAGATGCTAGGGAGGTTATCCCTCCACCACGTAGGTCAGCCAAGCCTTAAAGATAACAGAGGGTCTATACCTGTCCGGCACGGAGGCAATACCTTCAAGATGTCGGAGCGGTCTTTGCCTCTCCACCACGTAGGTTAGCTAGATCTTAAAGATTGTAGAGGTTATATGCCTGTCTAGAATAGAGGCAATGCCTTCAAGATGCTAGAGCGATCTTTGCCTCTCTGCCACGTAGGTCAACCAGGCCTTAAAGATGGCAGAGTGATATACTTCTCTGGCACGGAAGCACTGCTTTCAAGATGCTGGAGGAATTTTACTTCTCCGGCACCGAGGCACTGCCTTCAAGATGGCAGAGGGATTTTACTTCTCCGACACGGAGTCACTGCCTTCAAGATGCCGGAGGGATTTACTTCTCCGGCACGAAGGCACTACCTTCAAGATGCTGGAGGAATTTTACTTCTCCGGCATGGAAGCACTGCCTTCAAGATGCCGGAGGGATTTACCTCTCTGGCACGGAGACACTACCTTTATGACCGAAGAGTCCGATATGCCAGACCCTAGGCTGCAGCATCGATGACTGAAGAGTCCGATATGCCTTTAATCTAGGCCTTGGTTTGGGAAAATCTTCGAAAGTAGTCCCAGAGGGTTTTGTCCGGTTCCTACCTAATAGTGAACAGGCTTCCGAAGGTCACCAGCTCAATAAATGTGCCCTGGAAGTTGCTGTGAAAGAGGTCTCAAAGTTGGGACCAGGCGTGAATAGCACCAGGGTCCAGTGCCTAGAACCAGCATATGGCTACCCCTTCCAGGATGAGAGTGAAGCATTTAGCCATGGTGGCCGGTCTGCCTCTGCTGGCCTCTATGGCGAGGGCGTAGGAATGCACAAACACATCAAGGTCTGAGTCGCCTTTAACTTAGGTAGCTTTGAAGTCTGGTCTGCAGGTCGGCTTGTAGGCAGAGTTGTAGTCTTGTAGAGGATCCTCACAACGCTGGCTCCAAGGATCCAGAAGCTGAACGTGATGGGTCCTAGTGTCGAAGAGATCATCGGCCCAGAGGGCCTGGGCCGGAACAGCGCAGGTTGTCACGGGGGTGGCGGTGGTCATGCAGGTATCTTGTTGCTTGACCCTCAGGGCCGCCTGTAGCTCCTCCATATGGGCCAAGAGTGCCACCAAGCGCAATTGACGCTCGGGTGGATTTGTGTTTTTAGCGGTGGCACCGACCACAGCCTCTAGGGGCGCAGCGGTGGCCTCGCTATGCCGTTGTTGCTGCTGCTAGGCATCCGAGGAAGGGAGCCCTTTGGCGGTGGCTATAGCTATGGTCATGGTCGGGTCGGTGGTGGTTGTAAAGCCCTCATTCCTCCCGGTTAGGGGACCGTCGTCAACATGGCCTGTGCTTAGTCATTCAGACTTTCGCATAGGCGTGGCTGGGGGTCGACCATCGTCACTGCGGCCTTGGTGGTATTCTTCTTGGGTGGCATCCTACTTCTCTTAGCACTTCTGTGTCCAAGTCCCCACTGTTGTTGCAAGAGATCATTTTGCGCTAACAAGTACGGTGAGAGTTTCTTCTAAAGAGGAGACTCAGGCTTGGAGACGAAGTTTGAGAGTAAGGGGTAGTGCGAATGTATTAATAGTAGAAAAGATTGGGGCTAGGGGGAGTATCACTATATGTGTTTGTGTCTATCTATCCTCCTCCTTCCCTAGATGATCATGGCCCCCTTTTATAGGGTTGTACATAGCTTGGTGTACAAGTTATCACTATGTACAATATCTAGGGCCCAGCCGAATTACATGGCCTTATCCTGGATAACTACTTTTAACCCTACATAGAAGACAAATATCTACCATAGCAACTATTGCGGTACAAGCAACCCTGAGGGGTGAGCAAATAGCCAATTGCGGCCCGACACCGCACTGTCTGGGGTGTCAGGATGACCTCTATTGTACTAGAGTGTTAGGATGAGCACCACTTGCACCGACATTAATTGTCCGTCACTTCATGTCAGGTTGGTTGCAGGGGGTGTCCTTTCTTCCCCGATATTATCTCTGGAGACCTGTTACATCTTCAAGCTTCTAGAAGGCCACATAGCCACTGGAGGGGTGGGTTCAAAGGGGTCCATAGCCTCCGGAAGCCAGGCCTCCTGCTGAAAGTCCGGAGATCGAAGGCTCTGAAGGGACCTTTGGTAGCGATCCCTTAGCATTGTCCGTAGGCTGGTCTATTTCCCCCAACTGGAAGGATGACCAGTGATCCCCCTCTAGCAGATCTTTCTTGAGGCTTGATCACTCACCCCGTAGTCTTCAGGAAGCCTGCCCAAGGTTCAGAGGCTGGGGCTACGGAAGGCATGGCTCTGGGACACTAAGGCTTCCCTGAAGCCCAAAGGCCCAAAAGCAGCCTCCGGAGGCTTAGGTCCATAGGCATATGCTAGTTGAGCCAAGGAGCCATCGAGGGTCCTTAACAACGACCCCCAGCAAGACTCAATGCTTGAATAAGATACAAGGAAGGATTAGCTTGAGGATGAAAAGATCTTGGAAATCAAACAACTCATCAAAGATGGCAAAGCCCTGGATTTCACCGAAGATGAGCAAGGCATAGTGTGGTACAAGCACAAAATATGTGTTCTGGACGTGAAGGCTATTCAGGATACTATTTTAAGAGAAGCTCATGACTCACATATTCCATTCACACAGGGGGTACCAAGATGTACCGAGATCTTAAAGATCAGTATTGGGTATGGAATGAAACGTGCAGTAGGAGAATATGTGGCTTTGTGGGACATCTGTCAATGAGTCAAAGCCGAGCATCAGAGACCAGTAGGACTGCTATAGCAATTGAAGGTATTCGAATGGAAGTGGGAAGAAATTAGCATAAATTTTATAGTGGGCCTACCTCGAACACAGTCGGGATATGATTCCATATGGGTCATAGTCGATCAGTTGATAAAAGTAGCTCACTTCATTCCCATCAAAGAAACCTATCAAGGTCCGAAACTAGCTGAGTTGCATATGTCATGGATTGTGTGTCTACATGGAGTACCTAAGATAATTGTATCTGATTGTGGTAACCAGTTTACTTCATGATTTTGGCAACGTCTACATGAGTTCATGGATACAATGTTGAATTTCAGCTCAGCGTATCATCTGCAAACTGACGGACAGACAAAAAGGGTAAATTAAATCCTTGAAGATATGTTGAGAGTGTATGCTTTGAAGAATGGTAACAATTGGGACAATAATTTACCCTATGTGGAGTTCTCGTACAACAAGAGTTATCAAGGCAATCTCAAGATGTCTCCTTTTGAGGCCTTGTATGGAAGGAAGTGTAGAACCATGCTATTTTGCAATCAGACTGGAGAGAGCCAAGTATTTGGCCTAAAAGTTCTGAGAGAAGCAAAAACACAAGTGCAAGAGATTAGGGATAATCTGAAAACTTCTCAATCAAGACAAAAGAGCTATGTGGATCACCGACGTCAAGAATTCACCTTCGAAGTAGGAGACTTTGTGTATCTCAAGGTGTCACCTATAAGAGGTCTACACAGATTCAAGGTCAAGGGAAAGCTTTCACCTCGATTTATTGGCCCGTACAAGATACTGGAAAGATGAGGAGAAATAGCATACCAACTTGAGTTACCACCTCAACTCTCGGGAGTACATGATGTTTTCCGTATGTCACAATTGAAAAAGTGTCTCAGAGTTCCCGATGAGCAACTACCGGTAGAGGAACTATATGTGCGAGAAGATCTCTCCTATTCAGAATATCCGGTCAAGATTCTTAAGATGTCAGAATGGGTTACCTGGAACAGGAGAGTGCGTATGTGCAAAGTGTAGTGGAAGCATCATTCGGAAGAAGAAGTTACCTAGGAAAGAGAAGATGATCTGAAGACAGAGTTTCCCCATCTCTTCCCTGATCCTTCTGAATCTCGAGGAGCCCACCGTGAAGCCACACCTGCCTTCTCCTTTCGAAGAGCCCACCGTGAAGCCGCCTTCTTCCGCGCGCTGCTCCCTCACTGAAACATAGGGCCTACGTGTCATCCCCCACCTCTGATCGTGCCAGTCCCCTTCGTCGGCCCTACCATGAACTCGAGCCACCCCACGCCCCATTATGGCCAAATCTGAAGCCTTAACTCCCCATCAACCTCTCTCACCATTCCCTATCTTCAATCCCTCTCTCAGATGCTCAAATCAATGAGGAAAACTGATGGCCTTATGGCCATTGATGCCAACCATTTCTTCTCTGTGCTCGGCCGCTCCGCTCTCTCCCTACCTATAAGAAGGATGCCACCTGAACCGCAGTGAGTTTCTACATGTCATCCACCCACTCACGCCTCGCTTCCTCGCTCATAGCACCATCGTTGCTCGCTTCTTCTCTACCTTCGGTGAGTGGCTCTGCCGCTCCTTTTCTTCGCCGGTGGACCGCCTCTAACCTAGCCGGTCCTCTCTTCACACTCGCAAGAGCACCAAGAGGTTTCCCCGACACTCCTCGCTGCCTTCCCGCCACTTGACGACCTTCTCCACCATGCACTGATGACCACCACTGCCTGTCTCTGATGCCAGCCGTCCCTGGTCAGCCTCCGGCCCCCCGAGCATGCCCACGGCACCGCGAGAGCGCCAGGACACCTTCATGACCCTCGAATCCCTCTCATTGCCACCAAATTTTTTGTCCCGTTGAGCTGACCGAACTCCACTGCTACCTCATCATTGCAAGCCATCCTCCGAGCCTCTCGACATTGAGAAGCCCGTGGTGAGAACCCCCACGCTCCTTTCTTTCTTTTGCTCTAATCCCTGTTGCAAACGGAGTCTGGACGCACTAGTTCGCATCTACGGTGAGCCTCCGGCTATGCGCCACCATAGCCCATGCCATGGTTCCTGTGTCGCACCGCCATCGATGACTAGAACCCCCCTAACCTTTCTAGTTTTTAATATTAGGTCATGTCTTTTATAGAAAAGCCCCTAGATCTTTAAACACTTATAATGTTTTCTTATGAACTCTCTTTTAGGAGATTCTTGTCCTCACGCAATCGTAGCAACATGTATTTTTGTTAGAATGATTTATTTAGCATTTTACTATTGTTTAATGTACTATTATTAGATAGTTGCATATGGGTTTTTTTGTATGACGATAAATAAGAGGTGAGCAGTTCGTGAACCTTCATGACCAGACTTTTGAAGATTTTGAGCAACCATCTGCTGAAGGCAAGTGTCCTTGAACATCTTGTACCTACTTTCGGATTTTATGAGTTGTTTATCCTTCTTGTATGCTTGTCTAAATTGGAATCCTATGATTAGGGTTTACTAGAATTTGTCTGATTTTCCTGATCACCATTGAATAAGTTCTTGGAACAAAGGGTAGATACGCTAGTCGCTATCATGGTTAGGTTATAATTTTAAACATGACTAATATCTATGCAACATGAACCGAAAATGGTAATTTTTGTATCAATATAAAATTTAGGGATCCTTGCAGGATGGTTGGCTTGATGATGGTGCGGGTATGCATGTGTGCGTGGAGCACAGTTGGATTGTGGTTTGTACCTATGTGGGATCTTAAGGACCGATTCTTGAAGCATGTAACCTGGCTAAACAGCACATCCATGAGGCTTATATGGGTACGGTCTGGCCAATTAATTTGCCATCCCTTCGATTATATAGGCTCCAGTGGATGGTTGAGTGGCACAAGAGGGGGCCTCTGCAGTGATGAAACCTTAGTGTGTGCTTACGGGTCGACGGGAGCTTTGTAAAGGCCTTGTAGTGAGACCCCGCCTTTACACACCAGAAGTGTGAAGCAATACAGGAATCACAACTCGTGGGTAAAATGTGCAAACTCTGCAAAGTATAGAGCTGGTAGATCAGCTATGCTCACGGTCAAGAGCGGCTTGAATTTCTTCTTGATTAGTTGGAATCAGGGACCTGGGATGAATGGTCGAGTAGTCAATAATGGGATTATCTAGTGAGTTTTGGTAGTTGGATGAAATCAAATGAGTTATTCCTCTTGTTTAAGTTGTGCCTTCACATTTAGTAAATAAGATGCCTATTCTTGGATATATAGGATAAGTTTGCTTAGTGCAGTAAACAAGTGTCTAACCTTTTCTTGTCTTAATCCCCATGTCATGCTTTCCTACACTTGTGGAGTATATTATGTACTCACACCCATTGCTTCTTCTCTTGCATTCTACCACTATTCAGAAGCTGACGATGAAGTTGCACCCTATGATGGAGTGGACTTCAACTCAGAGTTATTTTTCTAGGCTAGTGTTCCCCCGGTGGATGCATGTGGATGATGGAAGACCCTCTGGTGCTATAATTTTCTTTTTGCTGTGCTTTTATTTTAGACCTACGGGTCCTTTTATAATAATTCTAATGATAATGTAATTTTGGCACTATGATGATACACTAATGATGTAACGCATGTATGGAACTTGATTCTGGCATACATGTGGATGCACCTGGTTTTGTTCCTTCAAAAACTGGGTGTTACGTAGTGTTGAACCTTCTGGGAGTGCATCATTATGTAGATCTAGTAGCAGATCAAAACTTCTATCGGTCCATCCTATGAGGAGTTTCACATGGAGTAATATAACTAGGAAACACACCTTTGAGTAGTTCTTGCAACTTAGTTACAATTCTTGACTATTATCCTCTACTAACTTTTGAATAGCCTCTCATTCTTCATAAGGCTGCTGAATTGCACTGCACCATCATCTTCCCAAAGCTAAGTCCTGAAACAAATCCGAAATATCATCATCTTCGTTAGACTCCTCCCTAATCTCATCAAAACCACATTTCCCATGGTTTATAGAAGAGGAGCTAGCGTCTCCATGTATGTTCTATATTTTATACTTTTTTATAAATCCATCACATATCATGTGTTCGCACACTTCGCTTGCCTCTTTCCAAATTGAATTCACACACTTTCTGCATGGACACAATATTTTGTTTCCTACCGCTGAATTTCTAAATGCATAGGCTAGGATACTGTTCACCCCATGTAAATAAACCTTTCTATGCCTACATACATATTATATGTTAAATCCATGTTGAATACACAGAGCAGTTATTAAATCTGAACTTTTTTTGGTTGTACCTATCATCATTCATCGATGTTTTATCTATATTGCACCTTTGTGTGAGATGTTTCAAAATCGAATCAATAAACAGATAGTAAGCATAAAAATTAGCTGCCAATTTTAACTAGAAGCATACTCAAGCAAAAAATAAAATAAACAATATGAATATAATCAAAAGTCACATCTACATACTAATGACATTTCCACTTCCATTATAAAGAAATCTACTATATAGTAAAAGCTATCCATTCTCTTAAATTTTACTACGCCGCATCACCATCCCTGTTAAAAGCCATCGGATCTGCTCATCGGTACATTTATGTTGGGGTCTTTCTGGAATCTTCGAATCGTGATGCTTGACAACCGGGTCCTTCCTCTTTCTTCCAGGTCCTTCCCCTCGTCCCCCTCGATCTCTCTCGCTTTCCAAATCGGAGAGGCGCTGCTCCCACTGCCTCCTCCCCTCGCCAATGCGTGTCTCCCATGTCGCCGCCTAGCGCTCTCCGGCGCTAGCACTGACGCTCACCACTGAGCCACGCCGCCCCATGCTGCTGCGAGCAAGGACCCCTCCGGCTTTCCCGTGCTCTCCTCCCCACTACCTCCTATCACGTCCCAAATTCCATAATCACGTGGTTAAGCTTAATCATGCATCATTAGCGTCATATTTATTTTCGAGGTAAATTATTTTTGCGCACTACAACACTTTGTTTGAAATCAATTGGATGAGAGAAAGGAATCCGGGAGAGAAAAGGATTAAATTCGCAGTGAAAACAGACCCTTTTCACTTACCTGTGGGCCCCACATGTGGCCCCACCCTCCAACCACTCCAAAATGGCAGCCCACCTGCCCTCTCTCTCTCCCACCTGCTCCCTCACTCCCACATGTGCAGCAGCAGCTCCCCCTCCCCACTCAAGCTCTCACTCCCTCTCTCCATTTTCTTCCAAAATCCGAGCTCATGTGAAGGATTGGAGGTATGCATCTGGTACCATTGCATTCTAGAGCTCATAAGCTACTCATCCATCCAATTCATTTTTGTTTTATCGAAAGATTCGAGCCGGATTTGACGTCTTTTGGTGTTCATGGTTGAAGCACAAGAAACACCAGAGTTCTTCGATTTCCCTCCATTTCCTCCTCTTCCCGACGGTCACCCAGCTCCACAAGCATCTTGAGTAAGTCTCTTAGGCTCCCCATGGCAAGAATTCGTGGTTTGATGGATCAATTTCGAGTTTTAGCAAAGTTCATGAGTTTTTGAGATTTTTGACCAAAATGAGGATTTAGGTAAGATTTGAGTTAGGAATCGAGTTGCTAGGCTGATGAGTGAATTCTAGACTCCATAAAATATCTCAAACATGTTCCTCTTTTGAGGGGAAAAGATCGCAAATCGATTTGGCAAAGTTTCCCCTCAAATAGGAGCAGTTCTGGAAAGTCCAGAACCTCCGAAAAATTGTCAGGAGGTTCCGCAATCCGGAACCT
Source organism: Phragmites australis (assembly GCF_958298935.1). Lineage (NCBI taxonomy): Eukaryota > Viridiplantae > Streptophyta > Magnoliopsida > Poales > Poaceae > Phragmites > Phragmites australis. The sequence goes on from NC_084934.1 coordinate 10,093,283, forward strand.
TCACAAAAAAGTGCAGATAGTCTGCAAAAAAATACGGATAGTCCGCAAAAATGTAGAGATTCCACATAAAAGTGCGGATGGTCTGCAGTTACTATTTATCAAGCGCGTTGAGACTTGTAAAATTCATAATTAATTCATCCAAACACCAAACGATGTGAGACCAGTTGCGTTAGCTTCGTATGAGTGTGAACTATGTGTTAAAAATGTTGGAACTCCGGAAAATATTTTTGAGAATTAGGGAGTTAATTAAATGTGTTTCAGCTTGTTTAGGTCACGGTTAGTTGTTGCCATGTCCTAAAATTATGAAACCACTTTTGCTAGCCTTGTATTAACATGCTCTACACATTAAAAATACTATGACCATGAGATGAGTGTTTGAATTCCGTTTGTTAATGAAATATGCGCTGAGGTTTAATAAATCATTGAAATGGTTTCAATCTTTAACATTTCCTATTAATTGAATCTAAGCCCCATATATAGTGTATGACCATGTTTAGGTAGAGTGATTCTAGTGTACAAGTTGAGTCGATCAACGAATCAGCGAAAACACATTTCCTGACAATGTCTGGAGTGACCGGAAAAATGTCCGGAAGGTCCGGAGAAATCTCCGGATAGTCCGGAGAATCCCTGAATTGTGCAATGTCCGGATGTTCCGCATAATTTTGCGGATAGTCCGCATATGTCCGGAGGTTCCGCACTTTCGGCAACTTTTCAAATTGGTTTGAGTCCCAATTTTGTTCCAGCTCGTATGTTTGCACTTTTAGCATGTTTTGCGCATCTTATAGCATGCATTGTTGCATTTCATCCATACTCATGGCATTGCACGCGTTATTCTTTTTAGAGAACGCCGATCCGACTATCCCGGAGGCCGAGTTCGATCCCGACGTGCCCCACCTTTCTGATCCAGGGCAGCAAGGCAAGCTACTAAGCATATTGTGTAATTGGATAAGTCTAAAATTGATGAACTATGCTTATGTATGTATGCATGTTTAGTGAGTCAGTGTCGGGTACCAATGGGTAGAACCTATGCCGATTGCATTCTTCTTCCGTGAATACTTGTGTATTTACTTTCCTTGTAACCTGGAGAGGTTGTCAATGTCTAGGTATGAGTTCAAATTATATACTTAGTCATCCTTAGGTCATTCAGTAGAAGTCGAACAACGGCGCATTCCGTTGTTCGCGAGCATAGGACCTCCTTATGGTTACATACACTTGTTGAGGTTGAGATGGTTGTATGAGTGGTGAGAATGAGACGAGATGTGGGCGGTGCTAGGATGGTGTTTTATCCTGCCTGGATGTGGAGTTCCCCTAGGTAGGTCGGTAGAGAAAAACCGGACACCGTAGGCTGCTTGCATCGTTTAAGGCCGATCGTCGGGGTAGTTGGCTTTAGCACTTGCCTTACTCACCACATGCCGATCTAATGGTAAGGCGAGTCGAATACCTTTGCAGCTGTGGCTTTGTGGCCGTGGATATGGACCGTGTGAGCGGGCGGGCTTGTAAGTGGTACTAGTTTGCTCCGGGAGTAGTTCTAGTATCGCTGCGCCGAGCGATGCATGCCCCACACGGTTGGGGCTGGTTGGGAAAGGTTTTCACGAGTACCCCCTTGTGTGCACTTTAGCGGGTGGCACAAGCCGTATGGTCTTCGTGTCGTGTGGGTCCAGGAGTATCCCCTGCAGGGTGTATAAATAGTTTGAACTGCCACGCTCTCAGTCATGAGCATGCTATTGTTTCATTTGCACCTGGTCGTAGAGTTTCGAGTATGGTTTGTGGTTCGATATGTGGGATATGGTGATGTGGGCACTTGTTACTTTTTGATATACATGTTGTTACAGTCGCTCACACATATGTCTAGGATGCTTAGTGCACATGTTTTACTTAACCTGTGGTTCATCCTTGCTAATGATCAATGCATAATCCTTGGAGTCGAGCTATGTATATGTGCTCTATATGGTTTAAGTCTTGCGAGTACCTTCATACTCATGCCTGCGCTTTCAGGTACTGCTATTGCTGAGGGAGAGGCGGTGTTTGGCTACTTCGTGCCCGCCGATGTAGGTGGTGGGTAAGAGTAGTGCATCCTACTCTGGTTTTATCGTGCTTTTGTGATGGAGCCTAAGGGCGTATGGCTCCATCCCCCCCTTTTGTTGTATAGCTTTTATTCTTCCGCTGCTTAGTTCTTTTGCTGGTTAGGAGTTGAGCAGGTTTTAGCTCTCTTTTTGCTGTAAATTGTGATAACTTGTTGCATGCTTAAGAACTTGTAATATAATGTTAATTACTCACTCTTTCTTAAGCTTTGTTGTGATGTACATGCTGGAAAGGCATGTGTTCCGATCTTGGGCACAAAACACATGTCGGGACTACCGGGATGATATTCTGGTTAATCATCAAGGTTGTGATTATGAATAATGATCCTCCTAGTGATTAATTGGAATATTGTTTGGACGGTTCCATACAGCATGATATCAGAGCTTGGTTTAATTAAGTAGCCTAAACACAATTAGAATGTTGTTTAGTAAGTGTGTCAAACCCACTAAGCAACCAACTAAAGTTTACTTATGCATTTTCCTGTCAATATGTATGAATCTGCTATATTATGCCCCTAAGTATAACATATGTGGTTGTGATGCTTGATGGGGTGAGATGCATTTAAGAAAGATACGTGTAGTTCAGAAGCAAGCATACTTCCATGTTTCATTGCTCATTTTGCATCATGCCTTTGAACATGCATTTTCATCATTATGTGGTATACGGATTCAAATAAGCGAGATCCGACATAGCAAAATAGTATTAGTTGGAGTTTGATTTTTCACCTATGTCGGAAATAAACATTCACCTCTCTTTCTTTTCATTGCCATAACAGGATGAGAACCCGTGGCAGTTTGGGAGATCTTCCCAAGGGTTCTGATGAGAACAACCTCCACCGCCTCCACCGCCGAGCATGGCAGAAGTGCTCATGCAAATCGAGCAAAACTGTTAAGCTCAGACGGCGCTCCTCAAGGCTCTCGTGCGCAACACGGCCCCTCAAGGAGGAGGTGGGGCCGGGCGCTGAGATGATTTCTCGGATTTCTTGTGGACTCAGCTGCCTACTTTCACGCGTGCTGAGGATCCACTCGATCCATGCACCTCGCCAATCATCGGGTGTCTTGGGCGGAGTTCCGCTAGGTATTCCGTGATTTTTACATTCCTAATGGCCTTATGGAGATCAAGAGGCAAGAGTTCATGGACCTCAAGCAAGGAGGCAGAATCGTCATGGAGTACGTGCAGGTGTTCAACCACCTTGCATAGTATGCTCAGGATGAGGTCGACACCGACGAGCGGAAGCAATACCTCTTTGTCAATGGCCTCAACTCAAAGATGCAGGACCGGCTGTCCGCACACGAGTTCACCAACTTCAACAAGTTGGTTAGCACGTCCCTCACGATGGAGTTCAAGCTCAAGAACCACCAAGAGGAGAAGAAGCGCAAGAGGGGTCTGTCGCCTTCCGTGGGTGGGAGCTCTCAACGCGCCCGCACGGGGAATCCACCTCCACCATCTCACGTTTCAGCACCGACTACTCCACAACCGATGAGGTTAATGCAGTGTCCGGCCTTCTCTGCTCCCCAAGGACAACCTACAAGACCCGTCAGCTCCCAAGTGAGCGTGACACGTGGCCTTGGTGGCCCGTGCTACAACTGCGGCCGTGTTGGCCACTACGCTCGGGATTGCCCCTACCCGAGGTCGGGAGCCGCGGTGACAACCCCAAGGACACCACCAGCTCAGTCTGTGCCACAGTCCTCTCAGGCGACCCACATCCCCAAGCGTGGTCAAGCACGTCACACCACCACCGAGGACGTTCAGGAGGGTAAAACCGTCCTGATGGATAAGTTGCATATGCGTTCTAACTCTGTCGTTACACCTGCAGTTGTTCTTTTTTATTCTGGAGCTTCTCATTGCTTCATAGCGGCAACTTATGTTTGGCATCATGGGTTGACAGTTAGCACCATCCCCACACCTTACCTCATAGATGCGCCTGGAGCCAAGATCCTTATTAAGCAATGCGTGTCCAACACCTCGGTAATCATCAATGAGATGTCTTTTTGTGTGAATTTGTTAGTAATGGACTCGAAGGGGATAGACATCATATTGGGGATGAACTAGCTCACCAAGAACAAGACCGTGTTAGATTGTGTCCAGCAGACAGTTACTCTAAATGGTCCGTCTGGCATCTGAATTCAATTGAAGCTAGAGGGTGTCAAATCTTGTCTCTTCGCTTTGAAGGTTGTCCCCACCCTAGATCTGTTGAGTATTCCTGTGGTGTGGGAATTTCCAGATGAATTGCCAGGAATGCCGCCCGACCGAGCAGTTGAGTTCTCAATTGATCTCATGCCTAGAGCGGCTCCAATTTCCAAGAAATCTTACAAGATGTCGTCAGTTGAGCTGAAGAAGTAGCTTCAAGAATTGCTATCTAAGGCATTCATTCGTCCGAGCTCCTCTCCCTCGGGATGTTCAGCACTCTTTGTGAAGAAAAAGGATGACACTCTACGGATGTGTGTTGATTACCGTCCGCTGAATGAAGTCACAGTGAGGAACAAGTATCCTCTCCCTAGGATTGATATCTTGTTCAATTAGCTAACCGGTGCCCGAGTCTTCTCGAAGATCGACTTGAGACTGGGCTATCATCATATTAAGGTCCGGCCAAAGGATATCCCAAAGACGGTTTTCTCAACTCGCTATGGGCTATATGAATTTACCGTCATGTCCTTCGGACTGACGAATGCACTAGCATTTTTCATGTATTTGATGAACACGGTGTTCATGGAGGAATTGGATAAGTTTGTCGTGGTTTTCATCGACGACATTCTCACATACTCCAAGACTGATGTAGAGCATGTAGAGCACCTCTGTATTGTTCTTGGCCAACTCAGAGATCATTAGCTTTATGCTAAGTTCAGCAAGTGTGAGTCCTGGCTCAGGGAGGTAACTTTTCTAGGTCATGTTCTGTTAGAAAACGGTGTTACAGTTGACCCAAGCAAGATGCAGGATGTGCTCAATTGGGTTGAGCCCAAGAATGTCACTGACATCTGAAATTTTCTCGGACTCGCGGGTTATTACCGCCGGTTCATCGAGAATTTCTCCAAGGTTGCCAAGCCAATGACTGAGTTACTAAAGCAAGGCAACAAGTTCGAGTGGTCAAGTGAGTGTGAGTCCGCTTTTCAAACTTTGAAGAAGTTTCTCACCATCACTCCAGTTCTCATTCAGCCGGATATGAGCAAGGGTTTTGATGTCTATTGTGATGCTTCTCGCATGGACCTGGATGTGTCCTTATGCAAGAAGGTAAGGTTGTCGCTTATGCCTCATGACAGTTGAACCGCCACGAGGAGAATTATCTGACACATGACTTAGAGCTGGCTGCACACTCTAAAAATTTGGTGTCATTATCTGATGGGGACTTGTGCCGTATCTATACGGATCACAAGAGTTTGAAGTACATTTTCACTCAAGCCGATCTGAACATGAGGTAGCGAAGATGGCTCGAGTTGATCAAAGATTATGAACTGGAGGTTCATTATCATCCAAGCAAAGCGAATGTGGTCGTCGATGCACTAAGCCAGAAGGCTCATTGTCATTGCCTTAGAGTTGAGCCCGGGAATTCCACATTTTGTGACGAGTTCCACCAGCTTGGGCTCGAGATGGTCATGAATGGATTCATTGCCAACCTAGAGATCAAATTCACTCTTCTAGATGAGATCAAGGTAGCTCAGAAGGATGACAAAGGCATGGCCGAGTCCAAGAGAAGATGAAGATCGGTCAGGCCTTATGCTTTTCTGAAGATAAGCAGGGCATTCTGTGGTTTGGGAACCGTCTCGTGGTTCCGAAGGTTGAGGCTTTGAGGAAGAAGATCCTTAATGAGGCTCATGATTCATTGTTGTTCATTCATCCGGGGAGCACAAAAATGTATCAAGACCTCAAGCCATGGTTTTGGTGGACTCACATGAAGTGAGAAATCGCTCGGTATGTCTCCGAGTGTGATGTCTGCCGAAGGGTGAAGGCCGAGCACCTCAAGCCAGCCGGTACGTTCCAGCCTTTGCCTATTCCTTCCTGGAAGTGGGAGGAAATTGGGATGGATTTATTACCGGCTTGCCGAAGACCTCGAATGGGTACGACTCTATATGGGTGATTGTGGACCGATTGACGAAGTCCGTTCATTTCTTGCCCGTCAAGACCATATTTTTGGCCAAACAATATGCGGAGTTGTACCTCACCACGATAGTTTACCTTCATTGTATTCTGAAGAAGATTGTCTCCGATCGAGGCACGCAGTTCACTTCTCATTTCTGGAGGAGCTTCCAAGAGACTATGGAAACCCAGCTTTTTCAAAGCACGGCATATCATCCTCAGACAGACGGTCAAACTGAACGGGTGAATCAGATTCTTGAAGATATGCTATGTGCGTGTGTTCTCACTTATGGGAAGAGGTGGGACCTATGCTTGCCATTCACGGAATTCTCCTACAACAATAGCTTTCAAGCACGCATCGAGATGTTGCCGTTTGAAGCTCTCTATGGCAGAAGGTACCGAACGTTGCTAAATTGGTCCGAATCCGGCGAACGGACTTTCCTAGGTCCGGATTTGGTTAAGAAAGCGGAAGATCATATTCTGAATATCCGCAAGAGTCTTCTCACGGCTCAATCCAGGCAAAAGAGCTATGCGGATCGTCGCCGTCGAGACCTCGAAAAGAGCTATGCGGATCGTCACCGGCGAGACCTCGAGTTCGCAATTTAAGATCATGTGTATCTCAAGGTTTCACCGCTCAAGGGTGTTCATCAATTCCAAGTTCGAGGCAAGTTAGCATCTCTATACGTGGGACCATTCCAGATTGTTGCTCGATGTGGAGAGGTGGCATATCAACTGGACTTGCCTCCGTCCCTCTCTGCCGTGCATGATGTCTTCCATGTGTCGCAACTTAAGAAATGCCTCCGAGTTCCAACCGAGGTCGTTGATGTTGCACCTCAAGGGTTGCAGCTAGATCTTACATATTGTGAACGACCTATCCGGATATTGGATGTAGCGAAACGCAAAACTCGGCGTCATTCCATAAAATTCATCAAAGTCCAATGGAGCAACCACACCGAGGATGATGCAACTTGGGAGCGTGAGGATAAAATCTGCACTGAGTATCCCGAGCTCTTTACGAGCTTGTAAGCGTTGTGTGAGTTTTGTACAATTGGGACCTCTTGCATGTCTATGCTCATCACTATGTGGATTAAAAGTATTGCTTTGGGTTCCATCACTCACCGCGTGATAGTATCCACCGCGTGGTATCTCTCACAGCGTGGTTCCTAGACTCATCGTCCTCTCCTCGGCTTGTGCCGAATCTCGGGACGAGATTCTTCATAAGGGGGGAGGTTTTGTCACGTCCCAAATTCCATAATCGCGTGATTAAGCTTAATCATGCATCATTAGCATTATATTTATTTTTGAGGTAAATTATTTTGGCACACTAGAGCACTTTGTTTGAAATCAATTGGATGAGAGAAAGAAATCCGGGAGAGAAGAGGATTAAATTCGCAGCAAAAACAGACCCTTTTCACTTACCTATGGGCCCCACATGTGGCCCCACCCTCCAACCACTCGAACGGGACAGCCCACCTGCCCTCTCTCTCTCTCCCACTGCTCCCTCACTCCCACACGTGCAGCAGCAGCTGCAGCTCCCCCTCCCCACTCAAGCTCTCACTCCCTCTCTCCATTTTCTTCCAAAATCTGAGCTCAAGTGAAGGATTAGAGGTATGCATGTGATACCATTGCAATCTAGAGCTCATAAACTACTCATCCATCCAATTCGTTTTCGTTTTCTCGAAAGATTTGAGCCGGATTTGATGTCTTTTGGTGTTCATGGTTGAAGCACAAGAAACACCAGAGTTCTTTGATTTCTCTCCATTTCCTCCACTTCCCGACGGTCACCCAGCTCCACAAGCATCTTGAGTAAGTCTCTTAGGCTCCCCATGGTAAAAATTCATGGTTTGATTGATCGAGTTCGAGTTTTAGCAAAGTTCATGAGTTTTTGAGATTTTGGACCAAAATAAGGATTTAGATTAGATTTGAGTTAGGAATCAAGTTGGTAGTTTGATGAGTGAATTCTAGACTCCATAAACTATCTCAAACATGTTCCTTTTTTTAGTGGAAAAGATCGTAAATCGATTTGGCAAAGTTTCCCCTCAAATAAGAGTAGTTTTGGAAAGTCCGGAACCTCTGGAAAATTGTCCAGAGGTTCTGCAGTCCGGAACCTCCGCAAAAAAGTGCGGATAGTCCGCAAAAATGCGGAGGTTCCGCATAAAAGTGCGGAGGGTCCGCAGTTACTATTCATCAGGCATGTTGAGGCTTGTAAAATTCATAATTAATTCATCCGAACTCCAAACGACGTGAGACCAGTTGCGTTAGCTTCGTATGAGCGTTAACTACGTGTTAAAAATGTTGGAACTCCAGAAAATATTTTTTACAATTAGTGAGTTAATTAAATTTGTTTTGGCTTGTTTAGGTCACGGTTAGTTGTTGCCATATCCTAAAATTATGAAATCATTTTTGTTAGCCTTGTATTAACATGCTCTACACCTATGAGCCATGAGATGAGTGTTTGAATTCCGTTGGTTAATGAAATACGCGCTGGGGTTTAATGAATCATTGAAATGGTTTCAATCTTTAACATTTCGTAGTTAATTGAATCTAAACCCCTTATATAGTTTATGACCATCTTTAGGTAGAGTGAGTCTAGTGTTCAAGTTGAGTCAATCAACGAATCAATGAAAACATATTTCCTGTCAATGTCCGGAGTGACCGGAAAAATGTCTGGAAGATCCGTATAAATGTGGAAGGTACGGAAAAATCTCCGGATAGTCTGGAGAATCCCTGAGTTGCGCAATGTCCGAATGTTCCGCATAATTTTGTGGATATTCCGCATATGTCCGGAGGTTCAGGAGAATTCTCCGGAGGTTCCGCACTTTTGGCAACTTTTCAAATTGGTTTGAATCCCAATTTTGTTCCGGCTCGCATGTTTGTACTTTTAGCATGTTTTGCGCATCTTATAGCATGCATTGTTGCATTTCATCCATACTCATGGCATTGTACGTGTTATTCTTTTTAGAGAACGCCGATCCAACGATCCCGGAGGCCGAGTTTGATCCCGACGCGCCCCACCTTTCTGATCCAGGGCAGCAAGGCAAGCAACTAAGCATATTGATCCCTCTTGTGTAATTGGATAAGTCTAAAATTGATGAAATATGCTTATGTATGTATGCATGTTTAGTGAGTCAGTGTCGGGTACCAATGGGTAGAACCTAGCAGAATTGCATTCTTCTTCCGTGAATACTTGTGTATTTACTTTCCTTGTAGCCTGGAGAGGTTGTCAATGTCTAGGTATGAGTTCAACTTATATACTTAGTCATGCTTAGGTCATTCGGTAGAAGTCGAACGATGGCGCATTCCGTTGTTCGCGAGCATAGGACCTCCTTATGTTTACATACACTTGTCGAGGTTGAGATGGTTGTATGAGTGGTGAGAATGAGACGAGGTGTGGGCGGTGCTAGGATGGTGTTTTGTCCTGCCTGGATGTGAAGTTCCCCTGGGTAGGTCGGTATAGGAAAACCGGACACCGTAGGCCGCTTGCATCATTTAAGGTCGATCGTCGGGGTAGTTGGCATTTGTCTTACTCACCACATGCCGATCTAATGGTAAGGTGAGCCGAATACCTTTGCAGCTGTGGCTTTGTGGTCGTGGACATCGACGGTGTGAGCGGGCGGGCTTGTAAGCGGTATAAGTTTGCTCCGGGAGTAGTTCTAGTATCGTCACACCGAGCGATGCATGCCCCACACGATTGGGGCTGGTTAGGAAAGGTTGTCACGAGTACCCCCTTGTGTGCACTTTAGCGGGTGGCACAAGCCGTATGGTCCTCGTGTCTTGTAGGTTCAGGAGTATCCCCTTGCAGGGTGTATAAACAGTTCAACTGCCGCGCTCTCGGTCATGAGCATGCTATTGTTTTATTTGCACCTGGTCGTAGAGTTTTGAGTATGGTTTGTGGTTCGGTATGTGGGAGATGGTGATGTGGGCACTTGTTACTTTTTGATATACATGTTGTTACAGTTACACTTGTTCAGTTGTTAGATGTAGGGTAGTTTTCATATGTTTTGGTAAAGTTTCAGTCGCTCACACATATGTCTAGGATCTTAGTGCATATGTTTTACTTAACCTATGGTTCATCCTTGCTAATGATCAATGCATAATCCTTGGAGTCGAGCTATGTATATGTGCTCTATATGGTTTAAGTCTTGCGAGTACCTTCGTACTCATGCTTGCGCTTTCAGGTACTCCTGTTGCTGAGAGAGAGGCGGTGTTTGGCTACTTCGTGCCTGCCGATTCAGGTGGTGGGCAAGAGTAGTGCATCCTACTCTGGGTTATCGTGCTTTTGTGATGGAGCCTAAGGGCATATTGCTCCATACTCCCCTTTTGTTGTTTAGCTTTTAGGCCTCGTTTGGTAGAGCTCTGGGAGTTGATTCCGCGCTGGAATCGCTCCCAGCGCTGCCAAACGGGCTGGTCGGGGAGTGATTCCGCGCGGGAATCACTTCCCGTTTTGTATAGCGAGGTGGGAGCTGAAAAAACTAGCTTCTACCTAATTCCTGACTGATTCTCCTCGATTTCAACATAATATTCTCTCAGGAATCACTTCCATCACTAGCATACCAAACGATTTTACAAACAGAATCACTTTCACCACAGAATCACTCCCACTCTACTTCCACCACAGAATCAAAGCTCTACCAAACAGACCCTTAGTCTTCCGCTGCTTAGTTCTTTTGCTGGTTAGGAGTTGAGCAGGTTTTAGTCTCCTCCTAGCTCTCTTTTGCTGTAAATTGTGATAACTTGTTGCATGCTTAAGAATTTGTAATATAATGTTAATTACTCACTCTTTCTTAAGCTTTGTTGTGATGTACATGGTTGAAAGGCATGTGTTCCGATCTTGGGCACAAAACACGTGCCGAAACTACCAGGATGATATTCTAGTTAATCATCGAGGTTATGATTATGAATAATGATCCTCCTGGTGATTAATTGGAATATTGTTTGGACAATTCCTCACACCTCCTCCCACCTACCAGCGCATGACGCCCACCTCTCCGCTACAGAAGGAGTAACAGGTGGGGATGCAGCCTTACCTGGCTGCGGGAGGAGCACCGGTGGAGCGTGGCGCATGGATGAGCCCCGCCACGGGAGAAGCGAGGGGATGCCAAAGCAATGAGGCCGCACATCCATGCCTGACCCCCTAAGGAGCTGCGGGTGCCACCCTACCCCGTTCGCTCGGCCTCCCACCGCGTTCTTAGCCTCCCTGCCGGCTCCGGCCTCCCATCACACGCTGCTCCCTCAGCAACCCCCCACTGCCAACGATGCCTATCCACGGCAAAAACATCTTCGAATGGTGAAGAACCTGAGCGGTCAGAAATGACCACCTGCATTTGATAGACGATGGCCTACATTGCCGTCTGTGTGCCCACGTGTTGTGCTTCCTGCAAAGGAATGATGACGGTAGAAGATGCAACCACCAGTGACCGGCTAGCCTTCAATACATCTTCAGAAGGTGTAGCCCGAACCATGCACTGAGAGCGGCCATGGCAGGTCATAACCTTCTTGTTGAAAGGAGTTACCACAATGAATTTTGATGCTACTGAACTGGACAGCATGCTCGCCAACGCATGCTGTGCCTATGCTAACTTGCCTCTGACATATTGTACCTCCTCAGCGGTACAGTCCAGCTCATGACTCAGCTCCAAAGCTAGGTCAGTCTGCTCTCCAAGCCTAGTAATGCCTTATGTGAGGACGGGTTGAGCAGTGATGTTGGTGAAGCCACTGATGCACTGAGGGTAGTGGAGAAACTAGGTGAATCTTGATAGGATACTCCATGTAGGTGAGATCCTCTCCAACTTCTACTTCCTCTAGGGGCATCTATTCCTCGGGAACTCATAGACATTTCTTCAATTGTGATACGTGAAAAACATCATGAACATCTGCTAGCTGAGGGGGTAGCTCCAATTGATATGCTACTTCTCCTCATTTTTCCAACACCTTAAAAGGTCCTATAAACCGAGGTGCAAGTTTTCCTTTAACTTTAAATCTATGGAACCCTCTAATCTGTGAGGCTCGTAGATATACGAAGTCACCTACTTCAAAAATAAACTCACGACATAGATGATCAACATAACTCTTCTGTCGTGTTTGAGTTGTTCTTAGAATTTTCCTAATCTATTGTACTTGACTTTCTACTTCTCTCGGAATTTCTGGGCCAAACACTTGACTTTTGCGAGTCTCATTCCAGTACAACAGTGTCCTACATTTTCTTCCATACAAAGCTTCAAACGGCGACATCTTCAAACTAGCCTGATAGCTATTGTTGTAGGAGAACTCTGCATAGGAAAGATTGTTATCCCAACTTGTCTTGCTTTTCAAGGCACAAGCTCTCAACATATATTCCAGAATTTGACTTACCCTCTCGGTCTGACCATTGGTCTGCGGATGATATGCCAAACTAAAGTTTAACTGGTATCCAATGACTCATGTAGCTTTTGCCAAAACCTGGTGGTAAACTGCCTTCCTCTATCATACAATATCCTCTTGGGTACTCCATGCAAACATACAGTTCAGGCGATATACAACTCAGCAAGTTTAGCTCATGTGTATGTGATCTTGACTGGAATAAAATGAGCAACTTTCATCAATCGATCCACTATAACCCAAATAGAATCATATCCGAATTGAGTTTGGGGCAATCCAATGATAAAATCCATACTAATATCTTCCCATTTCCATTCTGGTATCTTCAAAGTTTAAAGCAGTCCAGTGGGTCTCTGATGTTCAACTTTGACTCTCTGACATATATCACATAATGTTACATACTCAGCAATCTCTCTCTTCATACCATACTACCAATACCGATCTTTAAAATCTTGATACATCTTAGTGCTTCCAGGATGAATAGAATACGCAGACTCATGTGCTTCTGAGGGCATTGGAAAGTAAAGTGTCCCTCTACTCCACAATGGAAACAAGGTTTTCCTTTGGTGGAGACTTGAATGTTGGTGCCAGTGTTGTTGTTCCTTTGAGGGGTCTGATTTGAAGTGCGGGGTGCTTGAGAGTTGGAGCGCTGGTACTGTCCTGCATTTCTGCAGGAGCTTTGATTTGTAGTCAGGATCCTAGGTTGATTGTACTGCTGACCAGAACGATTCATAGATCTAGACAGTGAAGAGTCATAACGGGGCCTGGTGTTGCTGCCTGACTGACCTGGGCGGTCCATCTTGCACTTGCGCTCAATCTTGTTTCTCTTGTGCTCCAAGGTAAGAGCATGGTCTACAAGGGCATGGAAGTTTTTGAAATCACGAGAAGCCAGAGAATACTACAGTCCATCATTCAGACCTTCCAAGAAACAATCTTGCTTCTTCTCATCGATATCCACATCTTTTGGTGCATACTAGGATAGCTGACTAAATCCAGTGACATACTCACTCACAGTCATTCCTCCTTGCTTGAGTGCCAAGAATTCCTTTATCTTGATCTGGATAGCTCCTTGGGGTACATGACGAGCACGAAAAGCATTCTTGAACTCCTACCAATTGATGCTATCAGGTTCTTCATGAGCTACGACATAAGAATCCTACCAGTCTACGGCAGGTCCCATCAGCTGGTGTGAAGCGAACAGAATTTTCTCTCCAATGTTGCACTAAGCGACTAAAAGCTTCTTCTCGATGACCTTGAGCCAGTCATCAGCGTCCATGGGTTCAATAGCATAAGAGAAAGTAGGCAGCTTAGTCCTTTGGAATTCTCCGAGCTTGTCACGGGGTTGCTGTGGTGGTGCAAGGGCAACGGCGAGGGGGTTCTGTTGCATTTGAGCCATTATTTGGGCCACTCCTTGTAGAATCTAAGTTTGTACTGCTAGAAGCTGCTCGAGGGGAGGCTGCGGCGGTGGAGGTGGATTGTCATTGCCTTGTCCATGACAAGCATTGCCATTAGCGTTGGCGCAATTCCTTAGGTTCACCATTTTACATAGAGATGAGAAGATGAGTAGAAGGGGAGAAAGGTAGAACAATAGCAGGAAGAACGGACAAGATAAATAGATATAGACTCCCAAACTAACTATTATATTATTATTATAAGGATGCATTCGTGAAGGAGCTCTTCACAATACATCACATCACGCACTCGGATAAAGATCCAAATCATTACATAGCACGCTACCAAAGTCAACCAACTCACTAACTAGTAACACAACCAACTCACTAATTATCACACGGTTCCAACGACTCCTAACATCTAAAGGATAACCTCCTAAACCACACATAACTCTGTTGGAGCCTCAAGGGTGATGGTGCTGGGAAATGACAGGCCTGGAGACGGTGCGGAGAACATGGAGTCTCTTCCTCAAACTCAGAGTTAGAAGAAGAAGAGTCCCAATAGTCTGGATGATGGCACTTCTTGTTGCGTAGCTCACGCTATGCCTAAGCTAGCTTGCCTCTGACATACTATAGCTCCTTGGTGGTACGGTCCAGTGCACGACTTAGCTCCAAAGCTAGGCCAGTCTGCTCTCCAAGCCTAGTAGTGCCTTCTGCGAGGAAGGGTTTAGCAGTGATGTTGGTGAAGCCACTAATGCGCTGAGGGTAGTGGAGAAACTGGGTGAAGATCAGCTCTTCGTTGCGGCGGTGGAAGAGGACCAGGAGGGCTTGGCATGCGTCATCACGGATTCCATCCTCTAAGGTAGCCCTTGGTGAGATGGCGTAGTGGATGCTCGTCACTTCATAGGCTCCACGCTCTGGTACCGAACCTTAGATCACCACTTCGACTTTCCACTCAAGAGGAGCATCGGCGTACTCAGTCTTTACTCCTGTGTACTCAGGTGCCTTCTCGAATCCCAGACTGTGGAGTATCTCCCAAAGCTTGGCGGGGAACCATCCTGCATAGTGTCCATCAGAGTGGTAGATGCAGGACCAATGTGGAACATGGGGCAGCTGAGGTTTGCAACGGCCATGGCACAAGTCGGGGAAAATGATGGAGCAGGAAGACGACCACCACACTCTTGCGAGCAATCTGATGGGTGAGGGCCATCTACAATATTTTGAAAGGGAAAGAAGAAGTTAATAACAGGGTTTAAACAGAATCAGCCAAGAAAAAACAGAAAAGCCAAGGTAGAGTTTTCGAAAATAGTTTTCTTTATCTAATTAATCCTTAAAACTCGGCAATTCTAACTAGGCTCGCATCCTACGATTAACACGGCTCTGATACCACCTCTGTCACATCCGGTTTTATAAAGGGACAAAACCAGATGTAAACCGCATGCATGCCAGGATCAAGTTTAATACATGCAGCAATTTCATCAGTGTATCACACATAGTGTCATTATTGCAACGTTTTACTTAAACAAAATAGATAGACTCCAAAGTCTTTAACTAAGCACACAAACTAAACACAGCGAAGCTCCCATCTTTCACAGGTAATTGACCAGGGGCCCACCAGCTTAGCAATCTTTATCTTCATCGATGTAGTAGTCTGGTTCTTTTGCATTGTCTGAGTAGCGTTTGATGTACATTTGGATGGAAATAGCAAGTGTGAGTACATGTCGTACTCTGCAAATGTGGGAAATAAATGACATGCAAGCTTAATTAAAGGAACATGTTGTAATATGTTAAATTTGCATAAACACCAACTATGCTATCATAGAGTTGTAAAAGCATCCTATTTAACTATGTATTCATCACTAGACTTCCAACTCCTAGAAACATCTCCTCATGTTTCCCAGCCACCTGAATCCCACATCAGGTTCCCAAACCAAACCAACTAATCATGTGAGGATCCAAGTCTTTCATGACCATGAGCACGGCTGATATATCAGATTTTACACTCTACAGAAGTTGTCCAGCTTTCTGCACGAGTCGTGAATTCCTTGTTGACATATCCGTGAAACACTTAACACACGGCCATGGTGTGTCGCCTGAAATATCACTGCAATGCCGTTACAAAGTTTCATCCAGTATGTGCACGCCCGCTAGGTTTCACCACCGTCAAAGTGGTTTTCACACCACCTAGAAGCCCCCTTTTGCGCCTTGTAGTTTCCAATGAGTTTTCACCCTTCCCTTCCACTAACATCTCATACCACTAACCAAATGGTTCTGGCCTTAGCTATCCCTACACATCTACTCTTCCGTTTGGCATGCACAAAAACTAAAATCCACAAATTAATAGGCTAGGCATGTCCCATACCAGGTCTCGTGGTTGGTACGATATTTCTTGGGTTGTGGCTCCACGAACCCATCCTTACTTAGTTCACTTGAGAAAACACTAAACCAACTACATAACCATCATCATAAAAAACACTGCTTTGCTCAAGGCCTAAGGTTCTATGTTGCTATACCATTACAAGAATTTTCCAACTCATAGTTGCATAGTTCATTAGTCATGTTCAACTAACTACCCATCCATACCCTTGTGCAAAACTAAGCATAAGCTACCCTTCATAACCACTACTGACAATTAGGCGATAAGGAATATATGGAACATGGTACTATAAGTAAATAGGATTAAGAATTAATAGCATGCATGTTTAAAATAAAGAACGTATTTGAAAAACTAGGATCAAAATGTTCAAGGACACTTGCCTCTTCCAACTTGCTGCTTAGACTCTTCAAAGACTTTGTCCTGGTGATTCTCGAACTGCTCTTTGTCTGCTCTCGAAACACACTGAAAAAGCACACAACAAAATTAACTAAGAATAGTACACCAAACAATAGCTAACATCTATGGAAAAAAGGGTACTAAAAGATAGTACACGCTGCTACGAACACGAGAGCGCAAAAATCATCTAAATCAGAGCTAGGACGAGAAAGTTACGCTAAAAACAAGTTTAAGGTTAAAAGTAAAAAAGAAAAGGACTTTTTTGAATAAAATAGAAAGGTTAGGGACCTTTTGTAAAAATAGAGGGACCTATCTGCAAATATTGGGAAGTTTAGGGACTAAACTGTAAAAGACATGGGCTTTTAGATAAATATAGAGAAGTTCAAGGCTAAAGTGCAAAACTTCCACTTTTCATGAATTAAAATAAATTGGAAAGCTGACTGGATAAAGGCTCTGCTGACATGGTGGTGACTGGCTTTACACATCGGCTCTTTGCTAGACAATGATGTGGCGCTGACTGAGTCTATGGAGGGGACACATGGCAACTCATGACTGGATGATGAAGGGGTATTATTGGATCTAATCTCATCCGTCGGCTTTAGATCTAACGGTCGGGGAAGAATGGGAGGCTAGGGAGGGGCAACCGGCGACGGAGAGTCTCGGTCATGGTGGCGTATGAGGAAAAACATGGCTGACTCGCCAGCGCACAGTAAAAACCTTGTCGCCAGGCACAGGGAGCGATGATGAGCGACAAAAAATGGTACGAAGGCTAAGGCGAACACGTTTGAAGGCTTACCTCGGATGGTGCGGTTCGGGAAGGTAGTCGGTGGCGGTGGAGGCTTCGGTGACGCACGGGTTCACGATGGGAGGCAGCTCCGATGACCGAGACGCAAAGATCAGCGCACCCACGCACTCAGAGGACAACAACGAAGCTCACATGCAGCTCATACACGGAAAATCTCTGCTTATTTCGGCCGGCAGCGAGCAGGAGCGAGCAGCAACAATGGTGGGCGGTAGTGGCCTAGGGTTCGAGCGAAATCAGATCAATGGGAAGGGGGTCCTGACTTATATAGATGGGAAACACGAAGGGTGGTATGGATTTGGCTGGGAGTTTGTTAGGATTTGGGCCTACAGGGGGTCCTGACTTATATAGATGGGAAACACGAAGGGTGGTATGGATTTGGCTGGGAGTTTGTTAGGATTTGGGCCTAGAGGGGTGGCGGATCTCATCATGGCTGGCTCGAACTCAGGAAACGCTTCGAGCTCGACTCGAGGATGAAGACCACCACGGGCCCACTCATCAGCGACACTGGAGTGGAAATGGAAGGCGCTCGGACGCCTTCCGTAGCAGGACAATAGCAGGCGCGTGCGCAAACTGGGCCCAGCCTTAGGCCGGCCCAGGCGGAGAGGCGTGGGTGGAAGCGACTCAGCCCAGGAAGAGGGAGGGTGGGCCGCTGGTGAAAAAAGGAAGAAAAGGAAAAATAAAGAGGTTTGGGCCTAAGGAAGAAAAGCGGCTTTTCTTTTTATGATAGCATTTTCAAACTTTTCCAAAATTCAAACGGTGCGCCTCAAAGCTTTTCAAAAATTTATAATTTCACACAATGAAACCCTAATGCATCTATTCCAGCATGAATGCATACAACCAAGGTATAACCTATGGCAAAAATTAAATTTATTTTAGAAAATAGATTTTATCATATTCTATTCAGTTAAATCCTAATTAAATTCTAGCAAAATTTGAGGGAATTATAAAAAACTAGGGTGTTACACCAATGCAGCCCCATCCACCTGCATAGGGACAGAAGCTGGGTTGTTGCTGGTATCCTGAGAAAAAAATTACCTTTCGCTTTCTTTTTTGCTTAGTCCTGAGATGTGTCGTGGTCATCGTCAAGCAGATCATCCTCATAACCATTAAATTCAGCATCAGAAGAATTAGACATCGGGCCATCATTTGAGACAAAACCCTTGTCTTCAAGTGTGAAGGTGATTTCATATCCCACACAGCCAAAGACCACATATGACTTAGTAGGCAACAAATTGGATCCATAAGATCAATCTAGACTCGAGCAATGCCACAACTCCTTAAGCATTGCATGTTGATTTCCAACGGGGGCACCTAACACTATCACTATAGCCTAGATTGCCATATAATGCTGAAAGGCTGGGGTAATACCCGCTATATGCACCCAAACCGATTCCAGATGAAACATCGGGCTCGGCTCATCAGATGACTTCCATTCTCCAATGGAAACAGTAGCCCCTTGAGCTTTGAGATGGAACTCAGCATCCACCATCTTTCTCAGCTCATCCGAGTTCGGAAAAGCCACAAGATAACTATCCGCTCCCTGTGAAACTGCTTCCCAGTTCCAGTCGGAACGGATCTTTGGTGGTGACTGTAGATTTCAGCTGTTAAATGGTTACCTTTAACCTTGAACAATGTTTTTGGTGGTGACTGTAGATCAATTCCATTATAACCGGCTTGAACCACTTCAAAAACCCATCTTATCAGCACCATAATCGAGCATCAATGCATTCAGCTTTAGTAGATTTAGAATTGGGCACCTAGTGGAAAGATGATCACCATGCTTGTCGCAAATGACACAGTAGAGAACTGCATCACACGCCTCTATCGAGTGCCCCTTCATCTTGCACTGGAAGAAGAAAATTTTCTTTTGTCTCTGCTTACCTTCCTTTGCTTCGGCAGCCTGAGACAAAGGACCGGGGACGCAGCCAAACCAGGATAGAGGTAAGTTGCTACCCTCCTGCAACCTTAGGAAGCCGAGTGTTTGTCCTGTGCTACGTCCTCGACCTCCCAACCAAGCACCAAGGCTAGGGCGTCCCCTAAAGGGAGGACGGCGGGACGAAGGACTAGCCCCAAACGAGAAGTGTCTGCCTTGGCCAAAACCAGGTCTGGCCTGTCCCCCGAATCCGCCAAGAGTGCTAGCCGACTAGGCATCGGAAAGCGACTTGAAAACGGGAACAGAAGATTACGCCGACATGCTCTGGCCATGACCGCCGAAGGGCCTAGAAAGTCCTACTCTGGGCCACCTAGATCCACTGGCTGTGGCACCTGGTTGGCTATCGAGCCCACTAGTCCCCTTTCCTGGTTCATCACCACCATGTCCCCCGGCTGGAACACCGGCAACCCCCCGAGCCTGACCGCCACCAGCAACTTATCATTTAGTCGTCTTAAGGAATCATTTCCATCGTATAGGTTTTACTTATGCTTTTGTCTTCCTTCTTTCATGACCTCCAAGATTTTTCTCTCTAGGATCATAGGGTCTTCTCATCAGCAGATCAATAAGGGAGTGATATGTTCTGAAGCAACAGGTTGGGTGACATGTTCTTGATTTCACGTAGCACAATACTTTGTGAAATAGTCCTAGTTGTAATTCTGATAGGAGATAATGTTATCAGAGCTTGCCGAGCTATTGTAAGTGCCACAAGCTTTCACCATCCTAGAGGTCGGATCCATAAGGGAGTATATGAGCAAGTTTCAAAAAGCAAAGGCCCCTCTGGTCTAAGAACACACGCTAAAAACTCTTTGTAGTCGATGAGGAAAAACGTTCGTAAAACTATATTTCAGTAACCGTCTGGAAAAGGTGGCTGATAATGAATGTTTCTTGAAACACTGCACATATAACTTCTGAATTCTTCGGGTAGGAGATCAGGCTAAGTTCTTATGATGAGCCACGTGCATCTGAGGTGAACTGAGTTAACAAAAAGGGCAAACACATGGGGTCTCATTCACTTTTCGTTTTCTTTTGCTTTGTATTCGGCAGTTGCCTTTTTCACTTGCCCTCTTTGATAGGTTCACTAGCAAAACCTGTTTCATTTCTCCGTCAAACCTAGAGTCGAAAGTGACTAGGGAACAACCTACTTCCCCATAGTTGGGTGATTTCTTTTTCTCATTGGCAAATGTTTTAGATACACGCCCCCCTTATACACACACCTATCTAAGCGGAATGTCATAGTCCGTATGGTTTTGTGAATCAGGCATCCATCTTGGATGTCGATTCCTCCAGGATGTAAGTCACTTGAAAAAAACAATGTTAGAGAACTACGACGATTGAAGGGTTGCAGGGATTATTACAAGAAGTTTGTACCAGGGATATGGAGCTGTCAACAGGACTATAGTTGAGTTGTTAAAAGTTTGGAGAAGAAGCAAGAATTTCAGTTCTAGAATTTCTCGTTGCTAGGTAGGTCTCGTTATCTCTTCATTCAGTAGTTAAACTTTAACACTAGAGGTCGAATCCATCTTTTTTATCTTTCTTTACTTACTCAGGTGATCTAATTAATGGGCAAGCAGAGTATACAAAATCAATGACCATTCATGATTGCGAAGGCCAAATGCAGAGTAATGGAAAATAAGGTCATTCTTCTGTCTAGCTGCTGGTCAATGCCCTGAATCTCTAGGACTCTAAGCTACGAGCGAAGGATGAGAATGGCACTCAAAATATCCACATATAATTCGTTCAACATTTTTGTTGACAATAGAATTATTTGAATACATGGACCAGGTGCTTAGCATATAATGACAGTGAAGAACTGAATACATGTTAAATTAAGGTAAAACTTATGTGTTTATTTTTTTTAAGCAATGTGAAGTCTAGAGAACAGGTTTCTGTTCCAAAAAATCCGAGAAAACATTGAAGAGATCTAAAGGAAACAATGTTAAGCTTGGATTTCTACCCAAAAAAAAAAAAAACCTCTCTGCAACTTGCATGACCAAGACGAAGCATCTGTATAACTCTTGCCGACTCCACATGTGCAACAACAACAAAGAAGCCTTTAGTCAAAGGCAATGCTAATGGCTGATTAGTGACCATCCAGTCAAAGGCCATACAGTAACTAATGGTACTGCAACTTCTTTTTGTAATTCCTTCAATATACAGTTAGAATTCCAGGAGACAAAGGTTAAATGATAGACGATACCAGAACACAAACAATACATGCAATGAAATATACCAATCATCCACCACCTACTGCCATCATTAGACATTCGCGGTCAACTTGGTTTTATTGGGGGGTCAACAGTACTTCTACAATAGTCAACCCAACAAAATTACAATTGCAAATCATATGAATATCTGTCTAGTGTGTAAGAGACTGGCGTAGTACAGACTTTCCTTCTCAGCTGAAACAATACACAGTTCCTCCCACAGAAGCTACCAGTGGAACATGACTATGCAGGTCAAGTTGTCAGACATTTATTCTTTTTACAAAGAATAGATATATAAGGACACCTGAAGAACTACCATTTAGATGGCCCTGACGAGCAGCACTGAGATGTTAAACTGCTGGAATTTGTGCCCGACACTTGAATGGATTGTCCCTCTCTAATGTTAACAGACCCAGATCCAGACTCCTCGGATGGCAGGGTCTTCTTGCTGATTATTCGGTAGATCTCGGCAAGCACAGTCTGAAAGGCCTTCTCAACATTTGTTGCATCAAGCGCAGAGGTCTCGATAAAGAACAAGCCTTCACTCTCTGCAAAGCTTGCTGCATCCTCAACCGCGACAGAACGGAGATGCCTGAGGTCGATCTTGTTGCCAATGAGCATGACAACAATGTTGGAGTCAGCATGATCTCGGAGCTCCTTCAGCCACCGCTTCACGTTCTCAAATGTCATTACTTTGGTGACATCATAGACTAACAATGCCCCTACAGCTCCACGGTAGTAAGCACTGGTAATTGCTCGGTACCTTTCCTGCCCAGCAGTGTCCCATATTTGAGCTTTTATAGTCTTCCCCTCCACCTGAATTACAGAAATCAAGTTAGTTATGCTGTAGCAGATGGAAAAAAAAAGATCTCAATATTTCAGAAACGGCTGAGGTTTGCACACATAAGGGAAAGGCAAGGCGCATGCTGAGAACTGAATTCATTTAATAATCTGATGACAAAAGGAACCATTCTTCTTTGCAAAAGGTGGAATTAACAAGGTTACCAGATTGTTCAGATGATAAGTTACTTCCTATACATTCTGAGCTTCAAGTAAGTAGTAGGTTATAATTGATTTCATATTTCCCACAAAAAAAAATCATTTTTTAACTAAAGGCAGGAATCCTGACATTTCATATAAGAAAAAGGTGCCTCATTATTTAAGGGAAAACAAGGCCAAACCATACACTCTCGGTTAATTAGGGAATACGGGGCTAAAACCACAAGTGCACTGTAGGCAAACAACTTAGCTAAACTAGGCTAGAGCACCACAGAATGACCTAATCCACAGAACCTAAACAACTACCTAGCTAAACTAGGCTTAGTGTGGTCAACGTCACTGCTGATCTAACCATCAGCCACCCAAGCGCAGGGAAGGACCTCCAAGGCGCCGGCGCCTCCAAGGAGATCACGACGTCAAAGGTGCTACCGCCGCCCGACTAAAGAGCCGAAACTGGGTTTTCACCCGGAGAACCCCCAAGTGTGAGTGGAGGCACCACGACAACGCCTCCAAGGAGGGGAGCGGCACTCAGGGTATCACAATCACTGGCACTGGCAAAAAGCCGGGCAAGGATTTTGCCCGAAGCCCCTGCATCCCACCAACCCCACAGAAGAAAGCCTAACGCAACCGAACCGCACACGCCCAGACCGCAACCGCCAGTCCCGTGTTGCCTACGACGTTGCCACCGATTCCTCGCCCATGCGCCACCCACAGTGCCACCATCAAACCTTATAGCTCCCTACAGGCTAGATCTAGGTGGAAAAGACAAATCTGGCAAGGGGAGAAGCCCATGAGACACAGGGAGGGCGGGACGAGGGCAAGTGCCGTGAAAAGAAGACTAGCAGTTAAGCCTCAGCACAGATCCAGCGTCCCCGTACGGGTCACACCACCACGCTAGCGATCACCGTACCGGAAGCGAAGGAAAGCGCTCCGAGAATACGATTGGTCCTGGCACTCGTCGCTGCTGAACCTGCAAAACACGCATGTAGGCCCACACAGCCATCATGCAGTCCGCAATTGCGCACAAGCTCTGATCACAGCAACAGCCCGTGCCGACCAAGAAGCACCCCAATGAGGAGCTTGAGGATGAGGAAGCCGCCGCCACTGCAAAGGGTGCTCGTGGAGGGGGTGTGAGCAAGGATGCGCTTGCTGCCCGCTTGCAGGCGACACAACAGCACAACAAGTAGGTCTGCATCCATGAGGGGTAGCTCAAACCAGGTTGCCAAGCCCAATCTGCAGGCTGCCCCATCGGATCTGCGCATCAGCAACCCACTGAGGGCACCACTTGACCGGATCTAGCCACATCGGTGAGTGACAAGAGACAGCAGAAGGAAGCAAGTGGGCATCCACTATGAGCTTAGGATCTGAAGGGAGGACGAAGGGGAGAGAAAGAAGGAAGAGAAAACGAAAAGGGGCCACGAACAGAAGTCTTTGGCTCTGCCGCTAGTCGTCGCCACCATCTACCAGCCGGTGATGATGGTGGCGGCCGAAGATGGGTGCTCAACGGGGGTTGTTTGGAGGGAGACAGGGTCGCCCTTCGCGACGCCAAGGGGTACAAGGGTTGCAGCGTAACAAAATTGATTTTCCTTGTTCTATTGCAGCGTAAATTTCATATTTGGTCCCAAGTTCTCTTATCATCCATGGCTGAATATACTATAAGTAATAATCCATAAAACAAGTGTAAGAAAGTTCACGATGTAATATGCATTAATCTTAAGAAGTGTTCCTGAAAATTCTCATGGAGTAGCCAAGCAGTAGAACTATTGTTCATCCTGGCCATCTGCAGAATGGTAGTCAACTAACTCTATCTTGTATGGCATTTCATAATTGTAAAAGGTCTATGTATTGATATATTATCAACTAGCTATTTACCCATGTTTATCGATTCGAATACTACTTCACATTCTAAGCACACCATGACAACTTTCATGTCTACCCAACCTTCAAGCGTCATAATCACTTACATAAGCTTTTTTCTTCTTCCTTGCCTATAACAATTTATGTCCATAAAAGAAAAAAAAGCAATCTAGGTCTGGGATCAAGGAACCACTTCAAGGGAATACTTACATTACTTTAGAAAGCAATTATGCAGGTGCCTGTGAATCCATCTGAGAGGAAAAAGATCATTGAAGTATCCTTACTATTATGAAATATCGAATGAATCTAATCCACAAGTTTTGACAATATACATATGGGCATAGTTTTAGCAGATACTCCCTCTAGTCTAAAATAGATGTTATTTTGACAAGTTGATTTTGGTTCGCAAATAAATGCCATTTCAAGGTTTTGAGGTAACATTTTGCACCAAATACACGTATCGGTTGCTTGTTGATACTAGATAGTTGTGTTATAGAGATGGGTGAGTAATCATTAAGGGCAACTATGTCAGACAGCTAAGTATCAAATCTTCATTGTTCCATGTGTGTGAGCCTAAAACAAGAAGTAATTCACATCGGAGAAAGTACAGTCAGTCAGCAATCAATACATTCATTTTCTTTCATTCAAGGCTTCAACTAACATGGGTCTGAAGGTAACAGTCAAACAGGTCCCAGTCACCTCTTTGAAGTCATTGACACATCTAAATAGCCCTAAACTCGTCAAACAGGGTGGCAGTGGGGAGGGTAATGGATTTGGCACAACTATGCATGTTCACCTAGCTGTGCCGAGTGAGCACGAGATTTTCCCTGAACTTGGTCTGATACACTGCCAAGTTCACCCACCTTCCCCCAACACGCCTTGAACTTGGCCTGAGATGTGCAAGTCGTGGTTGAAGTCAAAGTGGTCAAAAAGTCCATCTTCCACCCAATTAAAGTCTTGAGCAGAAATTTTTGGCTACCACATGCCTTGGGCCATTTCCCATGGTACACAAGTTTGCCCAACCTTGGGCACTGAACGGAACTTCTCATACTAGTTTCTGAACACAAGAAACTACTATACTCCAATTCACTAGCACATGTTACACCAACATCTAAATCCCAACAAGGCCCAACTTCCATTCCATGGGTTTGCACGAATAGCTCAAACAAGACACAATCTCTCCGCAAAATTTCAAAATTAATAGCACGATGGTGCTCGAATTCGCAAAACCCCAAAATACAAGCCATCTCGCTAACGGAAGCAGCACCAAGAAGCAGCAGCAAGAAACAGCACGCAAGCAAGAACCGAAGCAAGAGACAGCAGCAGGCAGTCCATGGAAGGAGAGGAGGTGAGACCTGGAGGGTCCGCGTGGCGAACTCGACGCCGATGGTAGACTTGGAGTCGAGGGCGAAGCTGTTGCGGGTAAAGCGGGAGAGCAGGTTGGACTTGCCCACGCCGGAGTCGCCGATGAGCACCACCTTGAAGAGGTAGTCGTACTCGTCGCCGCCCTGCTCCCACGACGCCGGCCGCCGAGCCATCCCAGCGCCGCTTCCTTTGCTCTTCCTCCCCGCTTCTCGCTGTCGCTTTGGGAGGCGCGACGGGGAGGAAAGGGTGCTTTGTTCGCTTCTCTCTTGGGAAAGGGAGGCGAGACCGCGAGAGAGGATTTCAGGATTTCTCCGCAGTTTTCCTGATTTTCCCACGCGTTCGCGGAGAACTTGGCAAAAACAAAAGTTTGGACCCCTACTTGATACGATGGTTTACAAATTCGTTTAAGGGTCGAAAATCGGAACACAATAATTTTTCAAAATTCACAAATATCATAAAAATCATTCAAAATTTGATGAGAATTCAGTCAAATTTATAAATCGGAGGCAAAATTCTGTCTAAATTGGTATTTGATAACCACTCGAATTCAACTGAAAACCGATCACATATTTCGCATTTTGTTTGTAATTAAAAACCGCTTGATTTCCTATGAAAACCGCTATGTTTTATCGAAAACCACGGTTTTCTTGAATTTTAATAAAGTTAAAAAACCTAAAAAAATAGCTTAATCTTATAAAATCTATAACTAATTCATCTGAGCTTCAAATCAAGTGAAGCAAAATTTGTTCATTTTCTTGTAATATGATCTACATGATAAAAGTATTTATACTCATAAAAAAGTTGTATATTTTTGTGAGAAAATGTATTTACTAAACCTAGTTAAATGTATAGTTAATTCTTTTCTAATCCAAAAATTATGAAACTAATTTTATTAGTCTTCTTACATGATCATATATCTTTAAAAGTACATAAACTCATTAAATAGTTATTGTAACATGCATGATTGTGTAAATGTGTTGCAACTAGATTAATTCATAACTCACTCATCACACCACGAAAATTAATAAAATCACTTTTATTAGTTTACTTATACTATGATTTATGTAGTAAAAATAATAGTAGACATGAAAAAGTTAGCTACAGTGTTTTTTAACATGAACACTTCATGCTGGTGAACTTTGTAAAAATTATGGAGAAATTAATAAAATTCTAAATGAAGTGCAACCAATTTTAAAGATCCTCTTAAGATACATCATTAAAAAAATATGTTTGCATGTTAAGCTTTTTCTTAAAGTGATAGGCCAAATCATCTTGTTCATATAGCCCATTTCAGTATTTTTTTCCAAAATTTCTCTCCATGAAATATGATGCAAAAAACATTATTTTTTAAAACAATTTCATAGAATGTCTTAAAATTGTCTATAGTATTTTTAGATTTTTTTTAGATTTTTTTTTATTTTATTTTGAATTTTTTATTTCAATTTCGAAACCGGTCGAATTTGAAATGCGATGTGGACCGAATTGACCAGTCGAATGGATCGGTGACGTTCGAAGAGGAGGGTGAATTAGGACACTTATAACTAATTTCGGCTCCAAAAATAACATAAGATAAAACTATATCAATTTCTATCTAAATACGATCTAGGTTTATCTAGTGTGTCTACTCTGCTGATCAAATCGTTCGCAACCTATCTAATAAGGTAAATTGCAAGAATGTAAATACGGAAATGTAAATAAGGTAAAGAGAGCAAACTCAGCACAATAATATTTTCTTATGGTACCGATAGCATGAATGCCACCCTTAGTCCACGTTGGAGCTCCACAAAGAATATGCTCCTGATCATTTTGAAGCCACCAAGTCACAAAGATAAGACCTCACCACTAGCTTTTTTTCGGGGTTCTTGCCACCGTGATCACTTTGAAGCTTGAGTCACCAAGACAAAGATCTCCGCGTTCCCACACAATCGTCTTACCGCCGCTCCACACCAAGTTAAAGGGGCAAAACAAGCTTACTGATGAGTCACCAAGACTTGGTACAAGGTTGGATCACTACTTATCTACTCTCTCGGCAACAATCAACTAGCAATACTCTCTCTAGGACTGTAAGCACTAATCACTCACTAATCTTAAACTTAATCACCTTGGATAATCACATTAAGTACTTTAGTGGCTTGGATGTCTTCTCAGGTGTACATGAACTTCTCTGGACTCCAATAGCATGCAACCCCTTCAACTGACTGAGTGGGGGTATTTATAGCCTCAAACCCGTAAACTAGCCGTTAATCCAACGGCTCAGAAAAGTTATTAACACCGGATGATCCAGTGAGAACAATAGTACTAACATCGGATCATCCGGTGAGTACACTCTCACAAACTAGCCGTTAGAACTCTACTCAAGCCTCTGCGAACACCGGATACACCAGTGTATATTTCATCTCCATCACCAGACTATCCGGTGAGTTATCCTGAGCCATCCAAACCTTTTCTTCTTCTCTGTTTAAATTGCTCTAGTGTAAGCATCCGATGCACATCACTTTATTACCGAACTATCCGGTGAGTTGACTTTAGCAATCTGAATCAATGCAACACTCTCTAGAAATAATGCTCCGATGTGCATAGACTTAATTACCGAACCATTCGATACATTGATCTTCATTCTGCCTATTTGCACTATTAATTGTCCGGTGTGTGCAACACTTTAATCATCGGACCATCCGATGTTTTGATCTTCAACTTCAATGGCTGCAACTTTCTCTAGACAAAATACTCCGGTGTGTCTTCTCTGATCACCGAAACTTTCAGTGAGGTCTTCAAGCATCTCCCCCTTTGCCAAATATACTCCGATGAATTCAACACCTAAAACACCGAATCATCTGATGTGATAAATCTTTCTATGACTTCTCCAATTTAATCTAACTTTATCTCAGTTGAGGTGACTTTCTTCACATGTGGCCCGACACTTCGCACAGGTCATTTGCACGAGATGTGCTGACCACAGAAGTGAAAGGAAGAATACATAGACGCGTATAAAGAGACCAGACAAGCCAGATCACTTCGAAAAGATCCGATTGGATTTAGTACGGAAACATCACAGCACCATAAAACTCGAAAAAGAGACCATTTAGGTGACGTTTCGAACAAAAGAACTTGAAAAAAAAATCCCCACGGGCATTCTGGAGCTCCCTGTAAAGTTCCTGCATTCTAAACATGGCGCAAATAGAAAGGATCAAATTTATGCGTTACAAAACAGGGCCTTACGATTTACGAACCGTTTGATACACCTTATCAGCTCCAGCCGTGCAGCTTGTGTTCATGCATCAATGATGGGAATTAACCAGAAGACTAAACCAAACTACACATTCTGATGTGCCTTGCACGCAACATAAACATAGTTATTTTGCATGACGCATTGGCACAGCGACATGAAAGATATCTACCAGATCATTGGACCGATCGCATCATGAAGCAAGATATCAGAATGTATTATTACAACATGGTGATCCACACTCAATCTCAATGATTTTGTGATGCTTTTGGTGCGCACCAAGAGCCAATAGCTGGCTATAACTTCAATCTGATGGTAAGAGTGCATATCCGTGGTCCAATGAATACTTGTGTGTATGTTAATGCCGGAGATAAGGACGTGGACCATCCACTTACATCGTGAAAAAACAGTGGAGTTGGCTATGACAAACTCAGACCACAGCTTTAACCAACATGACAAGAAATTTCAAAATGAGGGGTGGTCCACTCTCAGTTACCACTATAGGAGCAAGAAACTTCGAAGGAAATTTCTTAGTAGGATCAAATTATAAAGGTATACCCTGTACGTGGATCAGAATGAATGCTAATGCTGACAAGCATAAGATACCATGACTGCAACTCCAACCGTTTGAAAATCTGGCAAAATCTAAATTCACTTTTCTTGAGCTTCGCACAAATCATCTCTTGAATCTAAATGAGCATGTAGTGGCCCTATATCCGGGACTTCTTCAATACCTTCAGCAGGCTGAGGGAGGAAACTCTTATGAGGATTCCATTGAAATTTCAAACAAAAAAAAGGGAAGAAAAGCATGGAGACACAATTACCTGTAGGAATTTTAGAAGTTGCCACAGTAGGTAATTGATGATCATAACCAGGCAAAACAGTTTTCCCGCCCAAGCTCCACATGTGAGATATCTACATCATTACAGAGGCACCACATGAATGAATTTATTACAATTTTGGTGTGAGTACAAAAATGTGATGATATTGTCAATTGTTTGACCAAGAACCAAACATTATCTGGCACACACAAAGTATAACTAGATTTGGCACGGGAACAGCACATAACGATAAGATAAATTTTGCTGTAGTCAATGATCAAATGGAAAAATCTGACATATATTGTTTCACTTACAAAATCTATTGAAGAAACAAATAGTATTTAACAGTTTGTGTTTCACAGTATACTCACCGGGGAAGGCGATCTAGCATATTAGTTGTTGAGGACTGCATTGCACGATCATAAACAATCTCTGTTCTTTTGGCCACATCATCCCAACTATACAGTTTTTTGATCTAGGATGCACATTAAAAGTAATCGAATCAAAACCAAAGAACTTGCATACTGATCTTGGACTAAAAAAAGAAGCTAAATGCCAAATGCCCACTAGTGCCAGGATCCAATGCTTAGTTCACACAATGTGTAGAGTTGGAGACTCACCCGAAGATGCATAACTTGGGGATCTATGCTAGGTAGCATGTCGATAGCTTTCTTGACAGCTCTTACCATATCTTCTGGAGCTGGTGCTGCGAGTACTATCATGTCATCTGGAAGAACCTGAAAGTAAAGAATTGTTTGAAGGAAACTCTGAAATTGTCAACGGTTGAGGTTTTCTGTAAAAGAGAAACTTAAGAT
Organism: Phragmites australis; assembly: GCF_958298935.1. NCBI lineage: Eukaryota > Viridiplantae > Streptophyta > Magnoliopsida > Poales > Poaceae > Phragmites > Phragmites australis. The sequence continues at coordinate 10,123,982 of NC_084934.1, forward strand.
TATAAAGCACATACCTCTGGGACACCTCCAACTCTAGTGCTTACAGTCAACAGTCCACAGCTCGCTGCTTCTAAAATGGCTATGCAAAATGCCTCTGTAAGTGAACTAAAAATAACAAAGGCTAAGTTTCAGTGTTACTGTGTTTTATCCATATACAGGTTGCACCCTTCACATCTGTCACATGTGAAGTTAACTTGTCTATCATCTAGTTTCTGTATAACATTACATTCTCATTAACAAGAGGTCAGAAGATGCAGGATAAGACAAAGAAAACTTCGTACTTCTATTTACCCCTGATCCATCTAACATATATTTAGAGATTCAGAAGAAAATTTCCCATAATGTATGTGAACAAAGCTGTACATTAAATCCTATTTTGAATTTGTGTTCCCAGACCACATATTCACAAGAACACTTCAATAATCTGACATAAGAATATCAAGATTCTACTCCAAGTGCAGAAAAGATATCCCAAATTCATAGTGGCTCAAGACCTGTGTCCAACAAGAAAAAGAGGGGCAAAGGAACTGTAGAAAGTAGAAACCAGATTTTAACAGGAAATGATGTAAGTTTACAAAAATTACCTGTTCAAAAATATATGACCAGAGATCAGAACTGATCGCACTTGGTCATGAGGCACGGCTCCTAACATTTCAACTTTATCCTGAAGGGAGAACTTCTCCCTCATCTCTTCAAGTCGCACACGTTTTGGACCATCACCTCCAACAATAAAGCGTACCTGAAAAGTCCATAGAGTCGTTGATTGACAAAATACAGCCACCTCACTAAATCCAAAACATTGTATACATCAAGAAAGTAATGATGCAAGATGACAACAGCAATGAAGCTGTAATGTCATACACTTTGTTTTATGGCGCAAGAATTAAAAATATCATTGTGATCAAGACAGTCTATGTTTTTATGCTGCGTAACAAAGGCTTCTCCCTTGGTCTACAAATACACAATTTACATTTGTTATTTTGACGCAAAGAGTAGCGTAGCTCCAACTAACCTTGGGAAATAGACAACACACTTCTGGAATGACTTCCACAAGAAGGTCTGCACCTTTTCGATATACTAATCTACTGATCACAACAATAACTATTTCATCACAGCTTATACGCTTGGGAGAGGGAGTAAACATTGCAGTATCAACTGCATTAGGAACCATGAAAACCTTCTCCGGAGATATCCCAGACCTCAGGACAGTGTTCTCTTTGCTTGTATGAGAGACACATATTGCCTGATTAATATCAGAAAGAGTAAACTGCAGCACCTTATTCATGTGAATGCTTCCAGCATCAGCAAAACCATAAAGTGAGTGATCTGTGAAGACAACTTTGTACCCCATCGTCCTAGCATGCATCAATGCTTCATGGCACAGTGTTGAAAAAGCCTGATGTCCATGCACGATAGAAATCTTCTCACGAATAATAATGGTCCTTACAATTGGAAATGTCAAGAATAATGTAGGCAGCGTATTCTGCATCAGGAATGGTCTCCATGGTACATAATAAACCTTTAAACCATTTGTGACATATCGTACTCCAGATCGGTTTCCATACGCATGTGTCATGACAACAACCTAGGCAATGAAACATAAATTTCTTTATATATTGCAAAAAAGAAATAGTTGCTTTCGGTTAACTTTTTTACATAGTGCTTCCTGTCATTAAATAAAGTGGGTATTGGATAAGATCTCATAAGCATGTCCATGTCATCCTTATTGGCAGAAACACAGCATATGTGCAGAATCCTCAAAATCCAAAATAAATTATGCAGATATGAGCAGACAGATTAAAGTGATGGGATCACAAGCATATCCATTAGTTTATCTAATATCCCTGAAGCAGGGATTTGGCAGAATAAAAGGCATATTCAATAGCTTATCTAACAAGCTAAAGCATGGATGAGCAGAACAAAGAACTAAATAGTCCATGAGGAAAAATATGACCTTATGGCCGAGCTTAAGCAGGCACTGCGACAGATAGTAGATGTGGCTTTCTATCCCACCAAAGTTTGGGAAGAAAAAGTCAGACACCATCAATATCCTGTGCTTTCTTCGTTGCCCATCCATTGTGTTGGAAATCTGAAATTCCAAAAATTAATTATAGCATGATGCAAGATAATTGTAGGGTTTACAAAGGGAAAATGACACTGAAGAAAGCAAGGTAGTGAACCGTAAGTCCAACCCATATCAGTCCTATTAACAAAACAGAGCTTAATGAAAGATAAATCACACTCATTCATGTAAACAAACCATGACAGGTTGCCAATAAATTACTACATCAGCTTACAAGTATCACAACATGCATCTCACGTTTTTAGTGAAAGAATAGAGATCGGTAGTTGTAGAAAACATCCATCACAGAGAAATCACTGCATCATAGCTATGCAACTGCTTCCTACCTTGCAGTGCCTACCATGATGTCTTTCCAAAAAAGTACAAAGTAGTCATCACCTCATAATGTGGATCCAACAACAAAATCATCAACATAAGTTTGAACAGCTGGTAAGATTAGAAACAATTTGCATTCACCCAAATTACCACTATGCTCTCTTTCCCTCTGTTATTTCACTAGCAATGTGGTTACTTTGAGTCCCAAGCAGACATAAGCCTAGTACACCGTTTAAAATTACTTCAATCCATCCACATTTCAACAACACCAACCATGTGGTGCTACTTTCCTAAAAAGAGAATGATAAGTATGGTATTGTGAGATATCAGGGTCAGTCAATTTTTGTTTGGTGGAGCTCCTGCTTCTCTGAAAGCAAGGTTCTAGCTAGGTGCCCTAAGAAATAGTTTGGCTGAAAATTCAAGCCAGTCAATTTGGTAACATGGCATTTCGTTGCACTTGCTGGCGCCAACTAAGTTGCTTTTTTTGACACTTGCCGTCTTCTATATTCTTGTTTTATCTATTTCTTCTATGGCTATTTGCATTCTGTATTTGCAATATCATTCATCCCTACATTGTCTTCATTATTTTGGTACTATATAAAGTGCAACCTCATCCTCAATTGGACAATCTAAGTTGTACAAGCAAATTAAGTAGCACTCATTCGTTAGATAGGCCCCCCAACACAGATTTGGCCGACCCTTGCCTACACATCGCCCGACCTCCCCACTCATCGGCAACGAACACCACTTGAGTGGACGCCGGCTACCTCCATTCACTCCCGCGGGTGAGCTCCAGGCACGCGCCCCTAACTTCCTCGGTACCAGCCCGCAAGCTCCTCCCTTGCTGCCGGCTCTAGGCGCCGCCTTTCCCCACCATCCACACCAAGCCTCGCCGACGCCTTGCTTGCTGCGCAACGCCGACGTTCGTGCGGCCCCTCCCCCGTCATCCACGACCCAACGACGGAAGCGGCCCGGTCGTCCCCATCCCCGGCACACGTGACCCACCCGCCTGCGGTTTTCCCTTTGTAGACCTCTGCAGACGCAATTCAAACAGCCCACCCCCTGTGTCAACAACCGAAGCCGTAATGGAGAGCCCTCATCCGATCTAAAGGTATTCCCCAAATTTCACAAGCATTGTTAGGGCAAAATGCGATGTCGAAATCTTGGATTAGGCGATCTGTGAGAACTAGTATTAGCGATTACTACACCAGTAGTACTAGAAAAAAAAAGATTGTCCAGATATGGAGTACCGGTAGTACCAGAAAATTGGCAATGTTAATTGCCCCTATGATATGTCCAACTAAAAGTGACTGCAGTTCATCCAACAACTTAGGTACTTTAGGGCATAATTACCTGATTCGCAGTGTGCTTCACAGTACACCACTTTATAGAAGGTTTGCTAGAGGTACCACTTAAATCGTCCAATTGAGGATGAGGTTACACTTTATATAGTACAAAAATAATGAAGACAATGTAGGGATGAATGATACTGCAAATATAGAAAGCAAATAGCCATAGAAGAAATAGAGAAAACAAGAATATAGAAGACGGCAAGTGCCAAAAAAAGCAACTTAGTTGGCGCCAGCAAGTGCAACGAAATGCCATGATACCAAATTGACTGGTTTGAATTTTCAGCCAAACTATTTCTTAGGGCACCTAGCTAGAACCTTGCTTTCGGAGAAGCAGGAGCTCCACCAAACAAAAATTGACTGACCTTGATATCTCACGATACCAAACTTATCATTCTCTTTTTAGGAAAGTAGCACCGCATGGTTGGTGTTGTTGAAATATGGATGGATTGAAGTAATTTTAAATGGTATACTAGGCTTATGTCTGCTTGGGACTCACTGCTAGTGAAACAGCAGAGGGAAAGAGGGCATAATGATAATTTGGATGAATGCAAATTGTTGCTAATTTTACCAGCTGTACAAACTTATGTTGATGCGGATTTTTTTGTTGGATCCACATGGTTTGTGTTGTTGAAATGTGAATGGATTGAAGTAATTTTAAATGGTGTACTAGGCTTATGTCTACTTGGGACTCACTGCTAGTGAAACAACAGAGGGAAAGAGGGCATAATGGTAATTTGGGTGAATGCAAATTGTTGCTAACTTTACCAGCTGTACAGACTTATGTTGATGCGGATTTTGTTGTCACATCATGAGGATCCACTAAGACATAAACAAACTTCATCTACTGATCACAAACCCCCAAAACATTGGTGGTAATATGTTGCTTTCTATTCCTATACCTCTCTTGGTCAGCCATTGGCACAAAAACATCGATGTGTGTACCATCCAATGCACTAAGACAATCTTCAAACCACTTCCATTTGGAATCCTCGGGTTGTACAGCTGATGGGTTGGGAAGCTTAATAAATTCATGACATAATGATAAAACACCTCTTAAAACCTCATTGAAATGTTAGCCGATTGGCTCAAGCGACCACCCATTTGTGCTGCGAATTAACCTCTCTTCACACCATGCCCCACTTTTTTTCTTCTACAGACACATTTAGGGTATCACACAGACCACACCTCTCACGTAAGACGGCACATACAGAAAAAATAAAGGGGGACAGGAGGGGCATGCATAAGATAATTAGATCTCTACTACATGATCTACTTAGTTAGGTGCAAACTATCATAGCAATAAACATTTGAACCCTGGTACAAATTTCTTAGCATTTGTTTTCTTCTTCCAACATCTCTCTCTACTACTTCATCAACATTAACGATATGTCTAGGCCTTTTCCTATGATACCAATGCGCAATCAAGGTCATTACAACAATAACAAAAGCAGCAACTACCCTCTTTCTTTTCTTCCTTCTCTTCCTCCTTATCTCCTCCTCGCTTCTATTATTAGAAATCAATTCTACATACTCATCCGACATCTAGAACACATGCAAATAGCTTGAATAAGAAATACTATACATAACAAGTGCATATACAGAAAAAATAAAGAAGGGGGACGGGAGGGGCATGCATAAGATAATTAGATCTCTGCTACATGATCTAAGAAGATGAAACTTTGTGAATATTAGGTCCCCCATTCTCCTGATGATCTACTTCTCTAGTTGCTTTTGGGCAAGGTCTCTGGTCAAGTTTCTGCTTATCAGACACTAGTTAGTCATCACCTACCACTGATGATTGGCTATGAAATGAAAACTAAACTAATCACCAGCAGCGTAAGAAGCCAAAAGGTTGAATAAAGGAAACCTACAAGGTCACCCTAGATGCAAAGTTTGCACGGTGCTTTCCTTCATCAGGATACACCATAAAATTTCCCCAGCCTCCGAGATGCAAACTTCCTACAAATAATCAAGGGTACCTTTTTGATTCCTTGAAAGGTTAAAGCTTTTCCAGAGAACGCCAGCAGATATGTCTAAAAGAAAGATGTACGGAACTTACTTTGGAAGCCTCGGTTCCTTATGTAAATTGTCGTGAGGAGAAGTGAAGATGGAGGAAACGGAGACAGACTATTGATGAAGCTGAAAAGTGGCGAGTCCTGCATCCAGAAAGTAAGAAATTAGATGGTTAATGATTCTACCACGCATTGACAAGGAGCCAAATTTCTAATGTCCTGATTCCACACACAAATTAAAAAGGAAAGAAAAACAAGATTCCCTAATAATCTAATCATCCATTCAGCACAAGAGAAGTATTAATAACACAACACTAGTTAATTACGACTGAACATCACATGCTGCATCCTGCAAGCAAATTTCTTTTATTTGTACAATCATTGTGTCAGAGTCTTGTTCGCAGTCATAGAAAAATCCATCAACGAATAACCCAGCTAGAGGAGGGCACAACCATGCGAGCAAAAATGTGCTCTAAATGGGATACTAATAAGTAACAATCGATACAAATCCCAAGTCAAACCCTCGCGTAGAATGGATCTGGCTCTGCCAAAGGTTGCACTTGGCACAGAGAAAGTATGTATATTCGCAGGGATTGCAAGAACGACGCGGCAATACGATGGTCTCTGCTAGAGGTAGCCATATCTGGAGTGGAACGCTCATGCACCCCATGGTTGTCGCTGCTCGGAACGCGGAGTCACTGAGGAATCAGGAGCGGGACGCGCAGCTTCAGCGGCGCGAATGCCGAGACAAAGAACATGCATCAGAACCCAGACCTCGCCGCAGCCACCGCCATCGCCACCACTAGAATTTTGGTGTGCTATGGGTTGAGGGAAGAGGGAGGAGGAGAAGGAGGAGAGGACGGTACCTTTGGTGGCATGTGAATGCTCGGCGGCGGTGGGGAGCGGTCAGTGGCGGCAGGAAGCGGTCGGCGGCGGTTGGTGGTGCCCAGTGGGGGAGCCAAGAAATTCAGAGAGCCTGGGCGAACTTTTAATAATCAAAATAACTAATTAAAATATTAATTAAATATGCTCTAATACGACTACTAGTAGATGTTGCAAACATTAAGCAATGCTGAACAAGTGAATATGTACTAGTAGATGCTGCAAACATTAAGCATTGCTGAACAAATTCATTGACAAGAACGAAGGACCTTTCCCTGCAAATTCATTTAGTGAATCACTGAGTATCTGAATCCTACTGCTACTATTTCAGCAGATTAGCATTTGCTATTTTGCTTACTGCTATCACTGAATCTTACACAAGTGACAAGACCTTCAACTTCAGTCAATCAGCCGTTCAGCACGAGTTCAGAGTTCCGGAATCCAAACCCAGAGCCACTCCAATTCTCCAAATGTACAAAACCCACGGCAAAATCGAATCTAAGCCAAACGCCTAAACCCAACCCAAGCGACGCGCGGTTGGAAGCCACTCACAGACTCACTCCACCGCGAGCGACCCCGCCACCGACGCGCGCCCGAACGACACAGATCAGCCGACGAGCCCGCGCGTGGGTAGGGCAGCTGCCCATTGCCCTACGAGACAGTCCTACGACGCGCCGACGCGGGCCGCCGCCGCGGAGGCACAGAGAACGGTCGGGACTCGGGAGAGGGCTGGTGAACTGACCTGGAGGGGCCGCGACGGCGACGCCTTGAACCTCCAGAGTCCGGATCCAGTCCTCCACCAAGGCAGCGCCAGCGAGGTCTCGCGGACGGTCGGACGGGGAGCTCCGGCAGCGCGGCCTTTCTACGGGTTCTCCCGTCTCTCCGCGGCTCCGCCACTACCCCACCGGCCACGGCAGCGGCGCAGCGCGGTCTCGCCTCTCGCGGACGGGGAGCTCCGGCAGACCGGCACGCGGGGCGAGTGGCGACGGTGTGAGCCTGTGAGGCGGACGCGGACGGCCGGACGGCACGGGGGCACGGGGGCTCGGGGGCGGCGCGGCGTCGAATGGCGGAATGGGGAATTTTTGGAGATTGGTGTCCAGGAGCGGCGTCCCACGGCCGGTTTGCTCGTTGCTCGACGGCTGAGGCCATCTTCAACGGTTATCTTATATTTTCATCTTTAAAAATATTATTACAATATTTCTTATTACTATTACAGCATCTTTTATTTTTTCATTTCCAGCAGTTACCACAGCATCTTTTATTTTTTCATTTCCAGCAGCTACCATATTTTCTATCTTCTACTTTTTTTTTCTGTTCCCGATCCCGCTGTCAGCCTCTGTAAACAGTACACCTACATTGTTACTACAGTACTGCTACAGTACCTGCTTTCTTCTTCCAGATCCACCGCCAAACTCTGTAAACAGTGTTGCTACGCTACGATGCCCCAATTCTGCTGGAGATGCTACAGTGACCATGGAAATACTGTTGCACCGAAACTGCAAATTTGAGGGATCTACTTGGCCTGAGGTCGGTTTGGAGTCCAGCGCTGACAGGTGAGCATGTATAAATTTGACTTTCTATATTTTTATTTGATTATTCACTTATAACATTCTCTTCCTATATTTCTACATATTTTAATGGACTAGTCAAATCTTATTTTTCATATCTCATATATTTATATTTTATTTGTACCTAATTTATTTGTAATGGTCATTTATTTGTAACGGCTATAATTTCAACAGTTAAAATCCAAGCAGTAGCAGTACATACTAAACACTAAAATTTCCCAGATAACTTAGGGTTACTAATAATTTTAGAATTAGTACATTAGTTTAGATGAATATTTTTGAATTTTTCCTGTTTTTTGAAATTAAAGTTATCCCTAAAAATTCAAGGGAAATAAAAAATAATCAAATTTGAGGAATTTTCATTTAAAATTCGTAAGAGATTTTTAATTGGAACATGTTAAAATGGGTTTTTTGTTATTTATTCTATGAGTGCAAAAATCATAATGATTTTAGGAGTTTCAAAAATTTACCTTTTGAATTTATAAAAAGGAGAGAATGGATGATTTTTTTTATGTATTTGGCAACTTGCCAACTTCTCTCCCCTCCCACCGACGTGCAGGGACGCGGAATGGTCCAAATGGATGGCGATGCGTCAAGGACTCGCTACCTTTGCCGAGCAAGGAGGTCGAGATGGCGTATCTACAGGGATGGCAATGTGTTTGTCGTTTTGATGGAGAGCATGTTTTCTCAGCTTTGGACAAAAATAGTGATGGCAATGTGTTCGCCGTATCTGCTGGAGATGCTCTTAGAGGCAGATGTCCAAACCCAACTGCGAATTTGTCGGATCCAATACTAAAATACTACTGTTAAAGTCCATAAAGATTCCATACTGAACTAAGGCGGAGCCCAGGTAGAGGCCCAGAGTGGTCGGGCCCTAACTCCACCCCTGGTGGTGGTGGTGGTGATGGAGGTGACGAGTGGGGGAGTCGGGGCGAGAAGGCTCGAGGATAGGGGAATCGATTTTTTTTCGTTTTTTTACCAGAAATCATGTGTAAGTATCAATGGGCTTCACTGCAATAGGCTGAAATCTCATTTTCAAAATCTATGGTATGAAAATTAGTATGTTCAACAAATCATCTATCGGCAAATTCTATGAAATCTCATAGGTTTTCCAATTCAAACTAATTCATGAGATCCAAATAAACCGTAAGTGAAAATTAGTATGTTCAACAAATCATCTATCGGCAAAGGTCTTTCCGGATTGCCCCCGAAAGCCTTAACACGGTCACTCTCCATGTTTCCTTCACCGTCACTCATCATGTTTGTTCTAGTTCCCATGCATTACTTGCCCGTCGTTGCCATTCTTCTTCTGCTGTGCTCGTGCATCATGAAATGAGTTGAGTGCCGTGAGGACTTGGATTTTTGCGAAGTGCACATGTATATTGTTCTTTCTTCTCAAAGAGGAAGCAATTTGATTTTGGTCACTTATTTGCTATAGTAGTTTCAGGATTCAGAGCACGGGCTAGCTAAGTGGAGGTGTCAATTCAATTCTTTTTACTACATTTTTTGTTTTAGTTTCAATGCAACAATTGAAAAGATCGAATGATTCAAGAGGGAGTGAATTGGACTATTAAAAATTTACTCCCACTGAATTCTAGAACAAATAGCAACCTTAGTCTAGATGAATTCAAATATGACTAGACAATCAAACAAGATATAAGCATGAAAAACAAGCAAGCTAAAACACAAAATAAATACGGAAAGTAAAACTTGCAAGTAAGTAAATGCTCAAAAGTAAATACAGTAAAATAAGAAGATGGACAAGAGAACACCATTTTTTCCTAAGATATTGAGGAGTTAGCACTCTCTAGTCCTCGTTGGAGCATTCACAAAAGGATATCGCTCCCTTTTAAGTCATGAAGTCTCAAGTGCTCATTTCTAGCCCTCGTTGGAGCATTCACAAAAGGAGCATTTCTTGTAGAAAAGAATTTTTGGTTTCAGAAGAAGCTACACTCATTGGATGGTTCGATGAAGGCAAAGAGGAATTAGCGGACTAATTTTTGCAAAGAATATTTCAACGGGTAGTTAAACTTGGTTCTTCTGATCGGATGGTCCGATGATGAACTAATTCGCACCAAATGAATCCACCCTATCTTTTTTTAGCAGTAACGGCTAATGAAAGCTAGCACAATAGGGCTCTGAAGTTTGTACTCACCGGATTATCCGGTGATTATAAGAAGATACTTACCGGATTATCCGATGTTAACAAAAAAGTGGGTTGTTAGATAACAGCTAAATTTGGATCTCTAGCCTATAAATACCCCCTCATTTGGTTTCACTTGGCTCTCTTGCAACCCCAGAAAAACTTATACACTGTGTATGTCATCAAGAAGTAAGAGAGTGCACTTGAGTAAATTCTAAAGTTCTTAATTGAAGGTTAAGTACATCTTGAGTTCTTCGAGAGTAGCAGGTGTGCATCTAGCTATAGTCTAGGTTTGATCTTGGTCAAGTGAAGCTATTGGTTTGTTACTCTTAGTGGTTGGCAATACTTAGCCGGTCTTTGGTGGTTGGAGGTGTCTCGATAAGCTATTGGAGTTCTCGTAAGAGTCCCGGGAAGAGCTATATACTTGGTTTGATGTTTGCTAATCCAGAGATGGAGAAGCGGCCATCATGAATGAGCAATTGAGACTTCGTGACTCAAAGAGGAGTGATATTCTTTGTGGTTGCTCCAACGAGAACTAAGGGGAGTGCTAACTGAATTCGGTAGAAGTAATTTTTTAATAGCCCAATTCTCCCCCTCTTAGGCTATTTGACCCTTTCAATTGGTATCAGAGCCTTGTGCTCTTGATATACTTAAAATCCTAGAGCAATGTCCCCTAGAAATGGAAGTAGCGTGCCAATGTTCGAGGAAAAGAACTTCTCCTATTGGAAAGTTTCCATGGCGAGCTATCTTGAGGCTATTCCCTCGAAATTTGGCTAGCCGTTTCCATTGAGTTTGATCAACCATTTACCGAACAACAAATTAAATGGAATGCTAAGGCTAAAAATGCTATTTATGAGGGAATTAGTGAAGAGGTGTTTTCTAGAGTAATGAGAAGGAATTAGCTCATGGTATTTGGACTGATCTTTGTGAAATTCATGAGGGTTTATAAAAATTCGGGAGAAAAGATATCATGTGCCAATGAACAACCTTAATCAATTTAAGATGCTTCCAAATGAGCTATGCAATGATATGTATTCTCAAACGAATATGCTTGTTGAAGAAATCAATTCTCTTGAACTCACTCAATTGTCTCAAAGAAATATTATTCGTACGATCTTGATGGTGCTTCCCAAGCCGCAATACAACATTGCTATATCTCTTTTTCATGAGAAAGACATCAATGACATGACCATCACCGATGTCGTGGGCAAGATTCGTGCTCATGAGATGTTCTTGTTTGGAGATCAAGAAGAATCCTCCTCTAAGAAAAATCTTGCTCTGGAGGTCAAAATGATTGACAAGAAAAACAAGAAGGTGAAGATCCCATCAACAAGTGAAAGCGACAAAGTTGATGATGAAGATGATGATGATGACTTTGACACCGAGCTTTACCTCCTCATGAGAAGGACCACAAAAATGATATCTAAGTTGGGCAAGAAGGGCTACAACTATGATCCCAAGAATAAATTTCGCTCCAAGAAATTTAACAAGTTCAGTGGTGGAGACAACAAAAAGTGCAACAATTGTGATGAATATGGCCACATATCATATTATTGCCCTCATCCTGACAAGAGAAACAAAAACAAGAGCAAGAAGATTGATGCAAATGAGAATGAGGACAATCACAAGAAAAAGGGTTAAGGCAAGAAGAATAAGAAGCTTTTCAACAAAAAGGGTGGAGCCCGCAAGGCTTATATTGTTGGTGAATGGATCTCCGATGAAAGCTCAAGTGTAGATTCAAGTAATGATGAAGACAAGGACTTCGTGAGCCTCGCCATCACCAATGATGATCTACTGCTACCTCCACCACCTATGTGCCTCATGACAAAAGTTAACAACAAGATGAGTAGTGAGGATGATGATAATAGTGATGATGATGGTCTTTCTCCTAATGATCTATCTAAGCTTATGAATGACTATGCTACCATCATCAAGAAGCAAAAAGCTAAAATCAAGTCTCTTAAAAATAGTAATGCTAAGTTTAGCTCTAGTCATAATGAATTACTTGTTAAATACAATGATGTGTTTAAATAACATGATGAAATAGTTGTATCTAGCAAGTCTCTTGAAGAGAGCAACAAGAAACTAAAACTTGAGCATGTTGACTTGAAACGTAAATATCATGAACTTGAGTTAGCTTATGATGATATTGATCCTAGCATGAATGAATTGCCTACTATTGATGTTATTAAGGTCAATGCATCTATTTCTTGCGATGATCTTCTTGATATCTCATGCACTTCTTCATGTGATACTATATCATCTTCTAAACCTAACCATACAAGGGAGCAAGAACTCATGAATGAGATTGCAAATCTCAATTTATGTGTAGCCTGGTTGACTAAAGGGAGTACAAGCACAAGAAAATCCTCATGAAGAATACCATATACTACAACAAGAGAGGCCTTTGATGCTTCCCCAACTCGGTGGAGAACATCACCAAGTCACCAGAGATTAAGAAATGCATCATCAAAGAAGGTAGTTCATATTGCCAACATTACGAGGTCACCGCCCATTACACAAAGGAGTGTCCAATTCCTACTAAACTCTTTATCACTTTGCCTCCTAAATACAAGTTCACTTTCAATTATCATCATTTCCTATTGCATAAGCTTAAAAGTGAAAAAGTTATGTCTAAATTTATTGGAACTCAAGCTAAGGGCAAGCTTCCTAGGCAACTTTGGGTGTCTAAAACTCTTGTGTCTCATATGAAAGGTACCAAACTTGGTTGGGTGCCTAAACAAAAAGCTTGATTCCATGTGTGTAGGTAAATTATAAAACCGGTGGAAAACATTGGGTGCTTGATAGTGGATGCACACAACATATGACCGGCAATGTAAAGATGTTCACCTCTCTAGAAGATGAAGTAAGCGATCATGACAAAATCACTTTTGGTGATAATTCTAAGGCAAATATGGTAGGTTTAGGTAATGTGACAATCTTAAATGATATCTCTATTTTTAATGTGCTTTTAGTAGAGCCTCTTAGTTTTAATTTGGTTTCTGTAGCTTAACTATGTGATTTAGGTTTTATATGTTTATTTAGTGATGTTGATGTTATCATAACTAGCAAGAAGCATAATGATTTAATCTTTAAAGGTTTTAGACATGAACATATCTATCTTGAGGTTTTTTCCTCTAATGAAGCTAGTTTGACAACATACCTCTTCACCAAGACATCTATGGGCTGGCTTTAGCATCGTCAGCTTGCACACATTGGAATGAGCTAACTCAAGAAGGCATTCAAGAATGGAATGGTGGTGGGTTTGAAGGATGTAGTGTTCGAGAAGGACAAGTTATGTAATACTTGCCAAGCGGGAAAGCAAGTTGCAAGCTCTCATCCATACAAGTCAATGATGTCTACATCAAGAACCTTAGAGCTTCTACACATGGACCTCTTTGGACTAACTACCAACAAAAATCTTGATATTAATCTCTATTGCCTTGTCATTGCTAATGATTATTCGAGATACACTTGGACTTTCTTTTTAGATGACAAGAGCAAGGCCATTGAGATCTTCAATAAGTTTCCAAAAAGGGCTCAAAATGAGTTTGAGGCCACAATTGTGAAGATCCGGAGTGATAACGGCACAAAGTTTAAGAACACTCAAATTGAAGATTATTGTGATGATAGAGGCATCAAGCATGAGCTTTCTTCAACCTACACCCCTCAACAAAATAGTATTTTGGAGAGGAAGAATAAGACCTTGATCACTCTTGCAAGAGCAATGTTAGATTAGTATGGTACACCAAAGAAGTTTTGGACGGAAGTAATCAATACGACATGCCATGCATCCAATCGAGTGTATCTCCACCGACTTTTGAAGAAGATGCCATATGAGCTTCTCATTGGGAGGAAACCCAATATCTCCTACTTCTGAGTGTTTGGGTGTAAGTGCTTTATCTACAAGAAAAGAGAACATCTAGGCAAGTTTGAAAAACGTTATGATATTGGTTTTCTTGTTGGTTATGCATCGAACTCCAATGCATATCCAGTATTTAACAATGCCACCAAAAGCTTTATCGTTCTATGATTGGATCACTTCTTTACCTTACCGCACTTGGGCCCGATATTATGTTTAGTTTATGCATGTGCGCCTGCTTTCAAGCTAATCCTAAGGAATCACATCTTAGTGCGGTTAAAAGGATCCTTAGATATCTAAAGCACACACCTAGCATAGACTTGTGATACCCCAATGGTGCTAGTTTCTTACTCTTAGGTTACTCGGATTCAGACTTTGCTGAATGTCGTGTGGATCGTAAGAGTACTTCAGGTGGGTCTACTTGCTTGGGGATCCTAGGTCTCATGGTCTTCTAAAAAGCAAAACTCTGTAGCCTTGTCCACCACGGAAGCCGAATACATAGCCGCCGGAGCATGTTACACTCAAATCCTTTATATGAAGAATTGTTAGAGTTTGGTGTTTGTCTAGAGAAGGTTCCATTCCTTTGTGACAATGAGAGTGTCATAAAAATCGTAAATAATCCTATGCAACACTCTCACGCAAGGCACATTGATATCCATCATCACTTCCTTAGAGATCATGTGGCTAAAAATGATATTTCTCTTGGTAGTGTAAGATCGGAAGATCAATTGGTGGATATCTTCATAAACCTCTAGATGAAGCCACATTTTGTAGATTGTAAAATGAGTTAAATGTGATAAAACGCCTTGTCATATATATACATTTCATGGTATGTGCTTGTCTAATCTTCTTAAGATAGTGATGAACATGAGTTTTGCTTGAGTTGGTGGCCCCCTAGTTTTACTCAAGGCATGTTGTTGGGTTCACCATGAAGAATCTTGAGGAGCGAAGTACTATGACAAGATAGATTTATTTTATGCTATGCATTCATATGTCATATAGCTTGCACTCATATTTTTTTTTTCATGCACTTGTTATGCATTACATGTACATTAGCGATAGAGAGATCACAAAGAAGGATATCACTCTTTGAGAATGTTGTTCGCTTTCAATGTGAACTTACCACTCTATATGTGTGATTTGATAGATGTAAGTGCTTAACGCCTATTGAGTCATAACCTAACAAATTTAAAGTCTTAATCTTTAAGTTCATAGGCAATATGACTCATACATTTCCTTAGAGTTTTCTCCCTCCTTTTTATTTGGCTCTTATTGCCAATTATGTATGTTATAGCCGCTTTGGCAACTATTTGCAAATGAGTGTTTGAGAGGATAATTATTTCACTCAAACTAATCTAAACATGTGTTTTTGTTGTGTGTTTGTTCGAAGTTTGGACTTAGTGAGAGTTTTTAGTTTAGCAGAATCTTTCTCTTCTCACCGGATAGTCTGGTGATCATTTCTTTCTCCTCATCGGATCATCTGGTGATCTGTGCTTCTAGCTGTCAATGCAGCTTATCCCTGATAAAGGTCCGGTGGGTCCATCCGGTGATCAGTTGACCAGCAGCGGATAATCCGGTATTTGAAAATGGTTTTCTCTCTTAGAAAAGGTTCGATGTTTGCTAAGTGTTCTGGATCGGACCTTTTGGTGTTCAGTTTGTGCTAGTCAAAAATAGCAAGTCAGAAAACCAGTCCGGTGAATTTATCCTATGCTCAGTGCAGTGTTATCGGAGAATCCGGTGTTCAGAATTGGAAATTCTCTAAGAGTTTGTCCGGTGTTCAATTTATTATCATCGGAGCATCCGGTGTTTGAGTTTGGTTTCAGCTGAAGGTTGACATGTTCTCTGCAAGTTTTGGTCTGGTGGCTTGTCCAGTCACCTAGGTTAGCATCACCGGACCTTCTGGTGATTGAAATTTTAGTGGGACCCAAATGTCATAATAAGCGCTCTTCTCGGTCGGCTCCCCTCTCTTTGCTTTGACCTACGCTGCCGCCCATACCCCTCTTGCCTTCGCCTGCCTCGCTGCCGCCATGCCTCCCACTGTCGACAAGGTTCACCACCCAGTTCCACCGGTCGCAGCCCCTGCTCTGCCGCTCCATCGCAGCAGTCGTGCCGCCCTGAGCCACCGTTGACACGCCCTACACTACCATCGCCGCGCCCAGAGCCGCCACCGCCATTGTCCAGTGTCGCTGGCTGTCGAGCTCCTCCCTCATCGTCGACTTCTCTCTCAAATTCATTGTGGTGAGCACAAATTCGAACGGTTCTTCACTTTTGCAAACCCTAGAACCATTTTCTAGCAAATTTACCTCAAATTTCATTCAATTCAGTGCAAATTTGTTACAATATGTTGTAATTCCATTCAATTGTTCTGAGTTAGGGACATGTTGATCAAAGTTTGTGCTTGATTCGATAAATTCATTCAAATTCGAGCAAATTCGTGCAAATTTACCTCAAATTCATGCCAAATTTGATTTTTTTAAATTTGAAGTCAATCTCTTGAAGTTTGTCAATTTCTAGTGTCCCTATCTCGAATCCATAGCATGTTCATCCCAATTTGTATCATTTTCATGCTTAGGGTTCAATCTCGGGTAAATTTCATTTCAAATCCTTAAAACTCAAAGGGCTCTTCATTCATTTTCATCTTTCTACCTGTCAGATGGGTCATCAGCGCGGTGATAAGGGCAAGGGTAAGGCCATTGAGTAGCCGAAGAAGAAGAAGTCAAAGGATCAGAAAGAGATTGATCGTGCCATTGCAGTGGCAGATGTAGCTGACGCTCAGCGAGGTTTTGAGATCAGAGACATCGCTTCACCTCCTCATTGGTCCACCCACACCCGTCCTACCGCGGGGATGGGCTCGATGCCTTCTAGTCAGTTAGGTAGCCAGAATAGGGCTCGTCTGGAGCTAGTGGAAGAGGAGGAGGAGTAGGAGCATGAGCAGTTTGAGCTAGACAGACAGAGCAACCTTAGGTCTAGTGAGAGATACGTTTGGTGACTTGACCTCTTACAACTCACCAAAGATCAAGAAACTGAGGTTTGTGACGATCGATGAGTGGTTTCCCTTGGTCAGAGATGAGGGGGTAGATCGTAGGTTCTGCACTATTATGTAGAAGAGCTTCTTCCACTCTTATCTTAGGAAGAAGTCAAGTCGAGTCAGCACAGGACGCTCAAGTGGCACTACATGCAGTTGGCTGCAGGGGGAGGGGACGTGAGGTAGCACTTTGAGACCATCCTAGGTCTTACAGCTTTGCTCATAGGTGTGGACAGATATGCTGAGGAGTGGGTCAAAGTCTTCTACGGCATAGTGTGGATTGCACCAGAGAGGAACTTCATCGAGTTCATGTTCTAGGGAGAGCAATTCAGATTATACAAGAACATGATATTTGACGCTTTGGGGGTTCAGGCAAGTTCCAGGTTTCTTCACGAGGTCATTCATCTGAACACTGAGCCCCCTCGTCGTCCTCTCACTGGTGGTATGTTTCCCTCTGATGAGGAGATCAGGCTACTGTTCAGGCAGCCTTGGCTCCAGGATCGCCAAGACTGTCAGACATGTTGACACCTGAGGCAAAGATTATCCACTTGGCCGTGAGACACAGCTTGTTTCCGAGGATTGGATACAAAGAGGCTATCATCAGTTTGCAGCAGCGGTTGATCTTCTCTATCCTTACTCACCAGCAATTTGATATCTTGGACCTTATTCTTTGTGAGATTGAGGATGCCATAGCAGAGGGGATGCCTTTGGCTAGACAATAACCGTATGCACACTTTATTTCAAATTTGATTGCTCATGCGATTAGGTATCCCAAGTTCCTCGAGATCTACGAGGACTCTCCTACTTAGTTCTAAGAGTATATCCCTAGTGCTCCTACAGACAGATGTCGTGGTCAGCGTGCCATAGTTCACGCTCCTGAGCAGTCCCAGTTGGGGAGAGGGAGAGAGCAGCAGTTGAGGACCAGGCCCTAGCAGGCCGAGGCAAAGCTCCCTTATGCCGTCTTTGACAGCATAGTGACTCGGACTCAGAGGATGTTGAGTACTTCCCTCTAGTCGCTAGATCTCTTGATGCCAAGGAAGGAGGTTCCTCTCAGGCTGCACCACAGACCTTAGTTCCACTCTCTTCAGCACTTGAGATGACACCTTCTGTACCTCCTGCTGTACCACCTTCAGAGTTTACCCTCTTTCTTCAGCAGATGCAACAACAACAGATGATGATGCAACGATAGATGGCAGCCTAGGCAGAGATGCAGCTGATATGCTTTGCCTGCAAGAGCAGTAGACGGTGCTCATGCAGTCACTCTAGCAGTAGCAGGCCATGTTTGCAGCACTTCAGACAAACAGGGAAAACAACGCTTGGATGTTCTCATTCCTTTTTCAACATACATGTCTTCAGTTGCCAGCTACACCTTCAACACCAGCTTTAGCCCCAATTCCTCTCCCATGTAGTGTTAGTGGTCCAGCGTCAGGCTTCCCTCTTTCAACACTTTTCACCACCGGAGTCTTCTCTCTACCTGCCGGGACTTCTTAGAGGCCAGTGCTTCCTTCGTTGACATCACCTCTGACCACTGAGCCTCTCAGCTATGAGGACTCTCCGCAGCCAACCGTCTCTATTTAGCACCCGTCAGTCAAGCCTCCTTCTGTTGTTTAGTCAGCTTTTGATGAGCTTGAGGATACTCTTCAGCAGACAGTAGCTCAGGGTGTCAATACTTCTAGCTCTGACCCCCATCCTGATGCAGTGTCAACAGATGTTCCTACTCCTTCTGCATTTGTTAAGCCTTCAGCAGGATCACTCTCTCCTATCATCGATGCTGCCACCGAGCTCGTCTCTTTCGACTCTAAGTTTGACGCTTCTCAGTTCGTGGTGCGACCTTCTTCGACATCATCGGCTCCTTCATCTTCTCCAGCTCTAGATGCTTAGATGTGTTCTCTTTTTGGTGCTTAGATGCCAAAGGGGGAGAGTCTAGTGGCATGGGGAGTTGGGAGAGAGTCTTAGCATGAGTGTCTAGAGAGCTTTTATTTCAAGGGGAGTTTAGGAGTTTGGGTAGTTAGGTTTGGTTTGTTGGATCTTATGGATTTTGATGTAATGACAGGCTATTTGGTCCTCTCTATTGATGTGTTTCGCTTGTCATCACATTGTGTTTAAATTCCATACGTGTTTAATTCTTATTATTCTAGCATGATAGGTTGTTATAGTGCTAGATTTTCTCTTGCTTAATTGATATATGCTGTCAATTGCCCAGTATGATAGGGTGCACTTCAATTCATATGTCTATACTGTGTTGTCATCAATCATCAAAAAGGGGGAGATTGTAGCATCTATCCACTAAGTAAGTGGTAAGTGTTTCGGTGATTAATGAAAACCATATCAATATGATTAACAATTTTGTTTTGAAGGGTATAAAAAATTTTAGTTCACAATGATGATTGGGTATTCTTGGTCCCTAAGGCGATTATATAGAAGATCAAAGGATATGTGCATCGAGAATAAGAATCTTCTAGTTCTAAGTATCACAAGGGGGAGGAATGACACTTAGAGTACTATATGTCTTCTTTCTTAGTCTTTTTGGCCGTACTATAAAGAGCAGTTAAGAGTAGTAGCTTGATCTAGATGAGTCTAGACTTGGTTTGATGCACACTTATGAATCTCTAGCTCAAGGTAGCTCATAGAATGTAATACCCTGATTTTCAGAATTTATAACTTTTTAAAAATTTCTAAGATTATTGAATAGCTTCACCAGTAGTACAGGTTTAAAACCTATTTTGTTAATTAATCAATCAATATAGGTTATTATTTTGTGTGTATTGCATGCTGAGTTTTGTTAGGAGCTAAGTAAATGCATTAGAGTCCTTTTTTTTTATTTCTCTTTGATGTTTTGAGTGAAAAAGATTTTAAAAAGATTCTTACAAAACTCAATAGTGAATTAGTTAAGGATCTTAATGGTTAGGATTCAAAATCCTTGAATTTATCATCTATTCAATTCTTGATCATACCTGATCTTTCTCTAGTTCAATTCAAATCTTATCCAAATCTTTGTTTAAAGCTAATCTTTCCTCTTTCTCAAATTCTACCTAAATCCAAATTCAAATTCCTTATCTACTCCTATTCTTGTTCAACCTCATTTTTCGTTTCTCTTAAATTCACTCAAACCTCAATTCAACATCAAACATTATTCAAATTTCTGTGTAATTTTTTTTTCTAAACCCTAGATATACCTAAAGTGTCTTTGGGCACAATTTTTCTCAAGTCAAAACCCTTAGCCAAGTCTTCTAGATGGCCCAATATTGGATCCACAAAATCTGTAAATTTTCGCGGAGTCATGGACAGCCTCGTCTTCTAATGAAGTTTCGGAGTTTAAAATAGTCTCAAATGCAAATCTTGACAATACCAAAGTTGTAAGTCTCATCGAGAAATTCAATTTGATCATATGGAAGTCCATTTTTGGATAATGGAGCTAGGAGTTATGGCCCCCGAAATCAGTGCTGCACAGATAAGTCTGAGTTCAAATAGTTTATCTTGTGGTGCATTTTTAAAAATCAAGATGACGTTTTCAGAAGTTCTAATGAATACTAAAGTTTTAGATATTTTTGAGTAGTACAATTTAGAGTCGAGAAACATCCAATTTGGAGTCTGGACAATAGAGTTATCATCCTTGGAATAGAGAGTTGCGAAAAAGGAAACCGTAACCGACTCGAACTCGAATCCGATTCGTGTTCGGCTTGTACTCCACCTCAACCGGCCGCCCCTAGCCCTATAAATATGAGTTGCAAGCCCTCTCTTATCCCTAATCCACGCCCCTAAGACATAGAAGTCGCTGCTGCCCTGTCCATGCGCCGCCGTTCGCCGGAGCCGCCGCCGCCGCTTGTGATGTGCTACCTCGTCGTCTTCTCCGCGAATCCTCCTTCCTCGACCATCAAAGCAAGGTGAGGACCCCTTCTTCTCCTCCCTTACTACTGTTTTAGCATCATACTAAGTCCCTAGCCAAGCCCTAACCCCGGCCAAAGCCCGATCTACACCACCACGGTCGTCGCCGTCGCGGACAGCCACGCTATAGCTGATTGGCATCGATGTTCCCGACAAACTAGTGCACCGTTCATCATGCCCTTTCATCAGTGCATGTCCCATGATGTTCCCCACGCCCTCACCAACCAGGTCAGCCAGTAGAGTAGCCAAACCACCGGAATCAAGGTCGACATACCCGTTGTCCGTTTTTTGGATGCGTTCTGCTCGCGCACCGGATTTGCATTCGCATTCTCCGTCAATCCGAAAGCCGTATGGATGCACCAACTACGTCACGGCGTGTCCCATCGATTCTTCTACATGATTCTCGGAGCTCATACCCGTTTGTGCAGCGACACGACCAGGACGCCATTGCCAACCACAACACGTTGCAGCCATCACCCGTCTCATCTCCGTTGATCGTTCTTCCTCTGAGGGGATGATCTACCAAAACTCATGCTATAGCATTGTGTTCCTGCGATATATGAACATCTCTGTTCAAACGGTTTCTCAAATTTCATAGCCAATCTCCTAAAATGTGAGTATCTTTGTTGCTGTGTCTGTTCGCGGTCACCACCAAACCTAACAGCAGTCATCGCTGTTTTGCCGCTACCTCATATGACCCCTTCCAAAACCAACCATACCGCTGAGTTAGTCTTTCAACGTTCTACGCCATGCTTCACTCGTTTCACTGAAACGCCATCGAATCCCTACATCGATGTCAGTGGCCACACGTCCGATCGCCATCTCCAATGAAACCCGAACCACCGCCGCTACACAGAGTCACCGGTAGTATCCTTAACAGAGAAGCGCAACATTTAGCCTTTTTGATGCATCATAGGTGGTCGATACTAGATCTCAGCGTATCCCTTATTTAATCCAAGATGATAGTTGCATAGGATACCAAGTCAGACTGCGTCATCGTTCCTAGCCTAGTCAACGAAGTCTGGTCTGCCCTACACTTCTTGAACCATGCATTATGATGTTATCAAGCCTGACACAGTGATTGCACAATAAAATCTTTTTCCCATAGGAAGATAGTTCCGGTAAATCAACATTTCCTTTTTAGCCTAATCCATCTTCTGAAAGCTGTTCTCTTTTCATCTGAACTCTGATTTAGACGATGCTTGCATCTAAATGTTTCTAAAATCAGACCTATCCAATCATAGTGTTTTAAAGTGTTTTAATGATGTTTGCTATGTTGTTCTTAGTGTTTACTTTGTGTTGTTTGTTGGTAGTTCTCGCGATTAGTCGATAATATTTCGGAGCAGTTTGAGGGATTTCAAGACCAAAATTTCGACAACACTGAGCAGCATTGGGTAAAAGGCAAGTGTCCTTGATTATCTTGAACCTATGTATTTAAATGTTTTATTTTACAAATTGTATGCAATGTCTGTCAATATGATGGGTAGTCACCTATGTTAGGGTTTACCTAGTTCTTCCTTTACATTTCTTGAAGCCTAAGTGGTAGTTGATATGAGTCTCTTAGGTAGAATTGCTTAGCTATACTTTTGGGATGTTCGGAAGTGTCATATACATGTTCAGTGGATAAATGCAATGGTGATGATGAACTTGTTAGTAACATGGAACCCCAGGACTTGAGAAAAGAGTTGGTTTGATTATGATGGTTTATGTGGTGGGCTTGTGGATACGTTCCAAGAAATTTGTTGGTTATTTCTCTGTTGGTTTGATAATGGTGGTGGGCTTATGGATAAGTTCTAAGTAGAGATGTTAGGTTTTGTTGGTTATTTCTCTGTTGGATAATCTTTACCCAAGTGTCACATATATGGACCGGTTCGTGGAGCAACAACCCAAGAAATACCGTACCAAACACGAGGCCGATATGAATAAGGGTTAGCATATCAATTGGACACCTGACTGACATTCGTTGGAGTACCAAGACTTAATCAATGGACCATGCTTCGTACTGATTCTCCTGGCGACACACCACTGGTGTGTTAAGTGTTTCGCGAACACGTTAACATGGAAATCATGACTCGTGCCTAAAAGTTGGACAACCTCTGTAGAGTGTAAAACTGTTATAACATCGTGCCCACAGTTATAGGAGACTTGGATCCTCACATGATTAGTGGGATGTGATTATGGGTTGTGGTCATGGGTTTGTTTATGGTTTTGGTTATAGTACACGGAGTACTAGACGGTTATGGTATGCAAGGTGGGGAGCCTTGTATGCTAGGTGTTGGGCTGTATTGTTATATTCACTTAATTGTTTAATGTCTTTTGAGTCCAAATATGTTTTCATTACTCGCATTTACGCAAATATACCATGTGTTAGCCTATTCTTGATATAAGCCCGCATATCATTATCTTTCCTACACTTGCTGAGCGCGTCATGTGCTTACACTTGCTATTTTTCCTATACCATGCGACATGTGTGCTGCTGCTCAGTGAGTGAAGATGTTGAAGACTATCAAGACGAGGTTGTGACGTTCTACGGCATGTGCCTCCTGGTCGGTTGCCTGCGGTATTTTTTGGCACCAGTGCTTTTGTTCCGCTGCAGATATCTTCATAGAAGACAATATATGTCAATTATTGTAAGAGTTTAACGTTTATTTAATAAAAGTATTGCTTTTGTTACTTCACCTGTGACGTCCTTATGTGTGTTGAACATCCTAGGCACACATAAGCTGCATCTAATTTTGTCCGTTAAAACCAGGTGTGACATATAAGTCCATGGTTGAGATGTCATGAAGTTAGAGCTTAAGAAAAGATTGAATTGGATGAGCTCAGTGAAGTTAGCCTCACTGGATAGTCCGATGATGTGACTCTAGTTCTCACCAAAGCATTTCTCTTGGTAGACAGAAAACAAATGAGAAGACCGGATGGTCCGGTGGTTAACTTACTGGTATCATCGGAACATTTTCTTGGTGACACATGTCCTGAATTTTCTGAAGTGTTGCACCGGATGGTCCAGTGTTACCCCCGTGAGGGCACCAAAGTTTTTTCAGCAGAAGCAATTTTGCCAGGTGAAATTGAAGTTGAACTCATCGGATTATCTAGTGATGGAAAGATGGGAGCACCAGAGCATTTCTTGCATAAAAGAATTTTTGGTTACAGAAGAAGCTACACTCACCGGATGGTACGGTGATGGCAAAGAGAAATCACCAGAATAATTTTTGTAGAGAAGATTGCAACATGTAGTCTGGCTTGGTTCTTCTGATCGGATGGTCCAGCGATGAACTAAGTCACTGGATGAATCCACTGGATCTTTTTTCAGTAGTAACTGCTAATGACAGTTAGAACAGTGGGGCTCTGAAGTTTGTACTCACCAGATTGTCCGATTATAAGGAGATACTCACTGGATCAGCTGGTGTTAATAAAAAAAGTCACACCGGATGGTCTGGTGATGAACTAAGTTGGACTGGATGAATCCACCAGATCTTTTTTAGTAGTAATGGCTAATGACAGCTGGCATAGTGGGGCTTTGAATTTGTACTCACCGGATTGTCCGGTGACTGTAAGGAGATACTCACCGGATCATCCGGTGTTAACAAAAAAATAGGTTGTTAGGCAATGACTAAATTTGTATCTCTAGCCTATAAATACCCCCTCACTTGGTTTCGATTATCTCTCTTGCGACTCTAGTAGAGCTTATATACTGTGTGTGTCATCAAGAAGCAAGAGAGTGCACTTGAGTAAATTCCAAAGTTTTTAATTCAAGGTTAAGGACATTTTTAGTGCTTGGAGAGTTTTAAGTGTGCATTTAGCTATAGTCTAGGCTTGATCTTGGTCAAGTGAAGCTATTGGCTTGTTACTCTTGGTGGTTGGCAACACCTAGCCGGTCTTTGGTGGTTGGAGGTGTCTCGGTGAGCTCTTGGAGTTCCTGTGGGAGCCCTAGAAAGAGCTACGTACTTGGTTTGATGCCCTCCAATTCGGAGATAGAGAAGCGGAAATCATGAGTGAGCACTTGGGACTTCGTGACTCAAGGGGAGCGATATCCTTTGTGGATTCTCCAACAAGGACTAGGGGGAGTTCCAACTCCTTGATACCTTAGGAAAAATTTGGTGTTCTCTTGTCCATCTCCTTATTTTCCCGTATTTACATTTGAGCTTCTACTTATTTGTAAACTTTACTTTCCACATTTACTTTGTGTTTTAGCTTGCTTTTTTTTCATGCTTCCACCTAGTTTGATCGTGTAGTCATTTTTCAATTTATCTAGGCTAAGGTTGCTACTTGTTCTAAAATTCGGTAGGAGTAAACTTTTAGTAGCCCAATTCACCCCCACTATGGGCCATTTGATCCTTTCAGCACCGAGACACCTCCAATCACCAAAGACCAGTTAGGTATTGCAACCACCAAGAGTAACAAGCTAATAGTTTCACTTGACCAAGATCAAGCCTATACTACAGCTAGATGCACATTTGCTACTCTTCAAGCACTAAAGATGTCCTTAACCTTCAATTAAGAACTTTGGAATCTGATCAAGTGCACTCTCTTGCTTCTTGATGACACACACAATGTATGAGCTCTTCTGGGGTCGCAAGAGAGCCAACTGAAACCAATTGAGGAGATATTTATAGGCTAGAGATACAAATCTAGCTGTTGCCCAACAACCCTAATTTTCTGTGAACGTTGGAAGGTCCGGCGTACCACTATCTTCTCACATCAGAACATCCAATGTTAACACCTCTAAAAAATTAACCGTTAACTAGTCGTTGGAAACTGTCATTAGCCGTTGCAAAATGCTCCAATGAAACATAAGTTCATATGCCAGATCATCCGGCGAGTAGAACTCTACCAAGCATGGCTGATGCAATCTTCTCTGCAAGAAAACCTATGACAAATACTCCAACATGTAGAACTCTAGTGGCCGGATCATACGGCGAGTGGAAGCAAGCCAGGCAACCCTTTGCAACACTCTTTGCAAATATTGCTCCGACATTTTTCAGGGTAACATCGGATCATCTGGTGTATAGTTAAATTTTTAGTACTGACTTGAATACTCCAACATTCACAACATTTAGAGCGTCGGACCATCCGGTGAGAAGAACTTCGCTAAACCAGCAACTGCAACCCTCTCTACAAAAATTGATCTTGCAAGCAACAAATCAAACAAAAGATAGACATCCCAGTGGAGACCCCAATTGCATTGGAATTTCTCCCAGGGTTGGATCCAAACACGAACAACTCAGATAGGATGCATCATATGATGATGACAGTTATGGTGGTGCTAAGACAAGGAAGTGCAGGTTTTCAATATTTGATTGTCGTTATGAGATTCCCCACTTTGCTATGGACATGTGCTATAGAGGCAAGGAACCATTGAAGGATGCAATAGAACGATATGCATTGAAGATGAAGGTAAATATCTGGTTTCCCAAAATGACAAGAAGATGCTTAGGGTTGTTTGCAGGTGGAAAGGTTGTCCTTGTATTCCGCATGTTTCACACAACTCGAGGACTTATTGGTTTCAAATTGTAATATATAATCCCAATCATGCATGTTCCCCAAACCTGAAAAATAAAAGGTTCTCCACAAGTAGAATCTATGATAATTATGAAAGTACAAGAAGGGATGGGTGTGGATGTGTTGATCACAATGGTTAGTAGAGCAAAGGCAAGGTTTATCTAAAAGGTAATGGATTCTTAGAGTGGTTGTAGCACCTAGGCCCTTAGGTATGGGGTAAGTTTTTCGGTGATTAATGACAATCATATCATTGTGTCTAACAAGTTTCTTTTGAAGGGCAATTAAAAGATTAGTTCACAATATTGTTGGGTGATCTTGGTTCCTTAATTGAATGGTTGAGCAATCAAAGGATGTGAACGTCAAGATTAAAGATCTTGTAGTTCTAAGTGTCACAAGGAGATGAAGGACACTTAAAGTAGCATAAGTTCTCTTTTGTTCTTTGACCGTACTATAAAGAGGGACTAAGAGTAGTAGCTTGACCTAGTTGAGTTTAGATTTGGTTGGATGCACACTCGTGAAATTCTAGCACTAGATAGCCCAGAGAAACCCATGAATGAGTTGAAGTGATGATATGACTTAAAGAAGTTTGAATTGGATAAATTCTGAAAACTCTATACTTGCTGGATGGTCCGACGGTGAAGGCGTTGTACACATTGGAGTTTTTTTTATCTCAACGCTCTTGTACACACCGGATGATCCGGGAAAGAGAAGTTGGTAGCACCGGAGTATTTTTCAAAAGAAGGATTTCGAGTTGAACACGCTGAATGGTCCGGCGCATATGTCGAACGCATCGCCGGAGTAAAGTCCAGAGGATTTCTTTATATTCACTAGAAATGGACTTATACACGCTGGATGGTTCGGCGCACATATTTAAGGCATCGCCGAATTATAGTCCAGAGGTTATGCTCACTCGAAAATGGACATTTACATGTAGGATGGTCCGACGTATACATCAGAGGTTTCACCGAAGCATTTAGTGCAGTAATGGCTAGTAACAGCTAGTTTTGGGTGGACGACTCACACCAAATGGTCCGGTGTTTGGAGCATGTGCACGCCGGATCATCTGGCGTTCACGAAAAATGTGGGTGGTTGGGAAACGGCTAATTTTGGTTCTCTAGCCTATATATACCCCCTCCCCCATTTCATCTCCCCGAGTAATCTTGTGATTTAGAAGTGCTGAAACATTGAGTGTGTGATCAAGAGGCAAAGGTGTGCACTAGAGTGATTTGCAAAGGTCTTAATTGAAGATTAAGGACATCATTAGTGTAAGGAGAGTAGCAAGTGTGCATCTAGCTGTAGTCTAGATTTGATTTGGGTCAAGTGAAGCTATTGGCTAGTTACTCTTAGTGGTTGGCAACACCTAGCCAGTCATGATGATTGGAGGTATCTTGGTGAGCTGTTGGAGTTCTTGTGGGAGCCTCAAGAGGAAGCTTCGTACTTGGTTTGAAGCCCACCAATATGGAGATGGAGAAATAGCTATCACTAGGGAGCACTTGAGTCTTGGTGACTCAAGGGGGAGCGATATTCTTAGTGTATGCTCCAATAAGGATTAGGGGGGAGTGCCAACTTCTCTATACTTAGGGAAAAATTTAGTGTCTTCTTGCCCATCTCTTTACTTTTCCGTATTTACTTTCTTGCAAACTAATATTCTGTAATTCTCTTCTTGTTGTAGCTTGCATGTTTTCTGACTTAGCATTCTATCAAATTTGGTCGCTGTAGTTGCTTTACTATTCATCTAGGATAAGGTTGTCTACTTGTCTAGAGTTCGGTTGAAATTGTTTTAATTAGGGCCTAAGTCACCCCCCACTTGGGCCACTTGATCCTTTCAGTGGTGAGTAGTCAAGGTTGTTTGACTATGCTCTTGAGTTGAAGCAAAGTAATCTTGAAAGCAGTGTGCATGTTTCCCTTGGTCCAGAGGAAGAGGACCATGTGTTTCAAAGAATTTACATTTGCTTGGATGCATGTTGAAGGAGATTCTTAAATGGTTGGATGAGAGTCATTGGACTTGATGATAGCTTCCTGAGGGGTCCTATGAATGGGGAGTTTTTGTCAGCTATTGGAAGGGATGCAAATAATTAGATTTACCTTGTAGCATCAGCTATTGTCGAATACGAGAATGCGAAACGATGGACATGGTTTCTTAGTAACCTTCAGAAATATATATGTTAGGAACAGGTAGGCTACGCTAGCGCAAAATAAAACTTTTCTACTGCGTTTAACTAGGAAACCATATGGGTAGGAGATCATATATCATTACCACTAGATGTGCAGTGCAACAGAAAAAGAGTTGGAGCAGACCGATCCATGTCGTGCACGTCAATGTAGAGGAAGTAGTCGAACTCAGTAGGGTTGTCGTAGATGATTGACCTCCTAGTTGGGATCAACTACCTAGTCCGGTTTCCGTGTTGGGAGTGTTCTAACTAGTCACAATTACTTGTCGAGAGTGACATTGAGCTGATCAGCATCGTAATAGCAGCATCACCTCCACATACCGACACGTACTGGGTGGAACATTGAACACTGGTGTGCTAGCACTGCACATGCAACTAGGGTTTCGAGAGGTCGGGTGGAGAGGGCGTGGCTAGGGTTTAGGAGTGGCTTAACCGTGTGCGCCCTCCCTACACCTATATAGATCCTAATATGGGCTCCCACATTGGTATCCCATTAGGACTCTAATTCTTCACGGATCTGATTAAACCCTCTTACGAATCCAATTTGTGTGTCCTGTTCCAACCCATTAAGTGTGTGACTTGTTAGGTTTATGTACAAACAGCTATGACTCGAAGACCCCTTTTTGAACCAAAATCAACAGCGGTTCCTAGCAGGGCTTATTGACACCCGAATATACATAAAGATCATACCGGCTAAACATTGATATACACTTGCACCAATTCCTTTGTCTCACGATACCAGTCAAGCTCAAGGTAAGACATGTGCCATCCTTGTGATAGCTTGACAATTCACTCAATCTTGTAACGGATTACTAAACTCGTGATTAACTCTTTAATCAAATTGGCATGACCATGCACTTTCTAATCTAACCACATTAAAGGGGCTTAGAGATATCTCTTCCGTTATACAGGAGGGGCAAATTTCATCTTGATCGCTCACACCCCACAACATATTTCATGGAAAATCCAAAAGCTACCTTATAACTACCCAGTCATAGAGTAGGTTTGCTAGCCCTTCTGAGTGCCATTACACAATCTAGGAATCAATGACGATCTTAGGTCTAAGTATTCTGCAGGTACACCATTTGAGATTACAACTAACGACACATCATATAACAATCCTAGTAGTATCTTAATGTGGGTCGATCCAATATCATGTTCTCTAACATGTGTCCACATTATTGATTTGATATCTCTATATATATAATATGTGAAATATGATCATCAATCAATACATATGCTAGTCTATGAATCATTATGGTCCCACCTAATGATATATGAATAGGGTTCACTTAGAACAAATCACAATAAAACAAAGAGCTTCACAAACAATTCATATACTTGCAAATTAATGTAAGGAACCGAATAACATATTGTTCAAAATTACATAAATATAAACATGATATAATCATCTCTATGATTGCTTCTAGGGCATATCACCAACAATATAAATATCCCTTACGATGCTGAATGATGGGTGTTCCTCACAGACCAACAGAAGGTAATTATGGGTGAATCTAGTTCTATTGATCTTTATATATGGATTAATCTCTAGGAAAAAAATATTGGCCAGTACGTTAGTAGAATTTAGCCCATTGTTTTAGCACATGTTTGGTCTCACACTGTTAACTTCTAAAAATTGTACAAAAATTAATAAAAATAATTTAGGGCTGAGACCACTTCTAAAATCGCTTATTTGTGTACCCCTACACATGAAAAATAATGAATGACATGTTAGGTACTTTCTTAATGTCAACCTCGTTTTTAATGCTTGTTCTTTTAATTATGGGTCTTTTTGGACGGAATCTTGTTAATTCTTTTAGAACATGTGTTTGTGCGTATTACCGCACATGATTCCTTACTTACTACATTCATGTGCATTTTCATGGGATTCGGATCACATTGCATTGCATTTCACTCATGCTCATCGCATTGCACACACTCTTTTATTAGAGAATGAAGGCTGGAGAACAATGTTGGCGTGATTGAGAGTGATCCAGAGGTTGTCGATGTTGATTGTGAAGTCAAAAATCAAGGCAAGCATCTATGCATATTCCACCCTTATTTTAAGTTGGATCTATGTGTTGTTTAATTTAAACAAATTATCACTAAATGTATGTCATGCACCTTTAGCGAATCAATATTGGATTTTGAAGGTGGATCCTATATGTTGCATTGTCTATACTAGCAAGGCTTATCGTTCACAAGCTTTAGGGTATATTTGTGTTTCATTAAATTTAAACATTAAGGGTTAATGAGTTCATGAGAATGAGGCGATATTTGGGCAGATAATAGGGATGGTTCGGGAATGGAGTCTCGGATGTCATAGACCTGCCTAGATCATTTAAGTACTGACCATGGTTTACCGTTGGCTTAAGCATTTTTTGTACTACCACATATCTAAATAGGGAAAAATGAGCCAATTATCTCATTGCATACCAACATTTAGCATATGACTCCATGGTGTGTGTGTGGAAAAGAGTTACGTGTATGTGATAAAATAGAGGAACGAGGGACCTAGTGTGTACCCTATCGGGGCTAGGTACTCGGCACCATGGAGATGGGTCAACCGGGCGAGAATGGGTGAGAAAAATGTTGTCACGAGGGTCGAGAGGACGGACTCGTATCGTATGGGTAAAGCTGTACTCCCCTCTTGGGTGTAAGATCAGTTCAAATTGCCACGCTCTCGGTCATGAGCATGCTTAATATCCATCTGCATTAATCATCGAGTTTCCAATAATTGGGTGAATGTAGTTGTATGTGGTAT
Source organism: Phragmites australis (assembly GCF_958298935.1). Classification (NCBI taxonomy): domain Eukaryota; kingdom Viridiplantae; phylum Streptophyta; class Magnoliopsida; order Poales; family Poaceae; genus Phragmites; species Phragmites australis. The sequence goes on from NC_084934.1 coordinate 10,155,549, forward strand.
GTTGGGAGTTGGCTTGTGCATGTCTATGTTGAGAAGACCTTGTTTACTTGTTGGCTATGTTTATGTACTTGTTGTCATATGAGAATAGCTTATGTTGTTTTTTATGTTAGTTGCTTACACCATATGTCGTTTAATGTGCTTTTTGCTCAATTCAACTTAACCTTGTGACCTACTCCTTGCTACTCATTCCAATTGCATAATTCTTATAGTTGGGTTATTATATGTACCCATATGAGTAACTCTTGAGAGTACCTTTCGTACTCATTATGCTATTGCTGAGTTTTTGTTGATGAGGATGAGTTAGTCTATGGCTACTTTAGGCAAGAGTAGTGATGTGCTACTTGTGGTCACTCAGTGGTGCTTTAGGGAAAACTGCACCTCCTCTTTTGCTGTTTTTAGATGATACTTTTTACCGCGTAGTGATATTAACTTGCTAGGATTTGAACTTGATGTATTTCGTTAATTGTAGCACTCGTTTGATGTCATTTTGGAGAGCCCGAATATGTTAATTGGCTCTCATTCTTTAATATCAGCATGTAGTACTTTAAATTGTGGAACTTGTAATGATTCTAAAGACTTGTAATATATTTAAATTACTTTCTCTTTCTTATGTCTTATTATGATAAAGCTTGTTGTAAATATGTGTGTTTCGATCTTTGGCATAAAACACTTAACGAGATTACCGGGATTGTATTCGCTTTAACCATTTGTGGCTGTGATTGTGGCTTTGAGATGTGGATTAGCACATGACATGCCAAGAGATGGGCATGTGCTAGCTCTCTTATTGGATGATCGGTAGATTTTCTTATTTCAAATATAATTTAGACGGTTCTCACACCCCCTAATACAAGTATGGCCACTCGATGCATACCCCTTATGACATCTCAATTCTAGGTCCTGCATGTACTCGTCTCCATAATTACTACATGGATCAGTGAAGGCAAAAAGGATAGACATCTTTGTCAAATATGGTCCAAAGCATTTGCACAACGGTGAAGGCTCCTTCCCTGTTGGCTTCAATGATTTGTTTGACCTCTTTAACCTTGATGCTCTGGACATGTCACTCCTGAGGTGCTTCACATTATAATGGATTTTCAAACGTACCTTTCAATCATTTATAGCACTATATATATACATATATCATCTAACTCGTTTCTTATGTATATATATGCATTTGATACAAGAAAATATGGTGAACAAACACCTTGTTGCATATCTTGACCATGATATTTTCGCCCTACAAAGCATTGAATCAGACCAAGAACTTGTCCTTAAATTCCTTGCAAAGCCATTGTCACTTATCAGCACCATGGACTACTTCATTTTTCTCTATAACACTGATGATCATTAGTTTTTAGTGGTTATAATTTCTAAAGTCAACAGGGTATGGTACATGGATTTCATAAAGACACAACCACATGACTATTATAGAGTGCAAACAGTTATCGATACGTGAGTTCTGTCAGACTAAGTCCATTTCAGGTTCTTTTCTAATTCTAGAACTCAAATTTATGTTTTTGTTGTATGCATGTAGAGCTTTCGAGAGATACATCCGTCGGAAAGGAGGTGCACAGACGAACGGGTCAACCAAACTATACCATTCTTTCAAATTCCCGGTATAGTAAAATCTTTTAAATACGTTCTTATTATTACTTTGTCTCTAACCAACTTTACATATATATATTTTTATGCTTTCTAGCGTTACCAGCAACTAAATGTAACACACATGGCTTCTACGTTGCCTGCTATATGCAAATGATCAATGATATGAGCAGGGGTGAAGATCCAAAGGTTGGTAAATCATCACTGTTATTTTAATCTTGATTTACACATGCTCATTACTTACATTTTTTCCTTATCGATTGACTTTCAGACTGCCAACAACCCAACTGCCAATTTCAAAACAATGTGAAATCCGAGGATTACTCATCCTTTTCTTAGCTACTCAAGTAATAGACAAGAAAGGGGAGTTTCATTCATGTTGGTGATGTCTGGGTTTGAACTATGTGATGTATGGATAGAAAATGTATGTGATGTGTATGGTATGTGATGCAGATGTGTACATTTGCTCTTGTGTTATTACATTGTGTAAATTTGATAACGAGTTCTATTTCTGTGCACTGTTATTGTCATATATTTGTGTGATATTAATTGCCTATATTTCATAATGTTTTGAGATTGTAGTACGTTCGGATGGTAGCCTGGGAGCAAAATAGATGGTCACGAGCACACATACGGTTTTTTTTAAAATACATCGGGAATACACAGATACAAACGTTTCTTAAAGTAACACGTGTGTGAAATTTGATGTGAAAGACAGTCTGTGTTATAGAACATAGACGATTTCTTAGAAACTCCATTGAAAACCATCTGAGAGTCACAAACAGTTATGAACAAAAACCATTTGTAAGACTACGTATACACAAACATTTATTCAACAAAATCCATTTGTGAGACTTGCGAAACTAACATTTGTGCAGCCATAGTTGTTATTCAGATCCGTCTATGATAAACACTTTTGTACAGATAAAAACGAAACACATCTATGATAGAGTTTAACAATCATTTGTTATAACTCTTTCTGAGATAGTGGTACAAATGTCATAAAATCTTATGTTGTTTGGGTACACTTCATCAGTGTGGTTTCGCTCAAAACCCGAAAAAAAACTATGGAAATTGGATGGCATCAAATAGTCTCATAGGTAGATTGACCCATGAGAGCAAATATGTAATGTTACACTTTTGTGGCTCTACTTCTACATAAAAGAAATTTATGTATGATAGATACTAGTACAAAGTTTCTCGTCAATTTGGATTTTCATATTGTCCCTAACAGTCTCATGTCAACAGAAATGTTAGAACAAAGAGAAAAGAAAAGAAAAGAGGCGTGTGGAAAGAGGAATAAAACAAAGGCACGTACGTGCATATCTTGGTAGTGTAACGCATCACAATCTGCATTAACACCGTTCTAACAGCATGCCCACTCCTCCCCTTAGAAGGCAAAGACGCCGGCGGCTGCCACAGCAGCTGCTACAGCAGCGACAGGGCCACCCACGAGGAAGGAAGCAGCAGTTTTGCCGCTGGTACCCGCTGAATCACTTTCGGTGGGGGGCGTGTTAGTGAGCTCCGGCTTGGGTTCCATCATGGAGGTACCGATGGGTGCCCCCACTGGCGCGGCATCCTCGTCGTCCAGGGCGTCGTCGGCGACAGGCCCATCGGCGCCCTCGAACGAGCCGACCGGGGTGTCCGCCACGGGTATCAGGACGGTCGGCTTGGCGCTGGACTCCTCTGAGGAGCTGGCGGACACTGCGGCGACCACGGCCGCTGCAAGGACGAGGAGGATCAGGACGGCGTTGGACCCTGCCATGGTGCGTGCGAACCTGTGCCGATCGGACCGAGCTTTCGTTCGCCTGTGAGAGAATTCGGGTGGTGGTTGATAGGTTGATGAAGGGAGGCATACAGCAGGGAGGTACGTATGCATTTGTAGGCTGCATGCACGTTAGTAGGTTGCATGCGTGCGTGCGTGCATGGCATGCGGAGAAATTGGCGGGTTACAGAGAACGAGGACGGGTGGTGACAAGTTGACGTCCCTGACGTGGGTGGTGGAGAGGCCGGCGACGACCGAGTGACCGGCCAGCGACCCGAGACCGCGGTAGCGCGGCTTCTTCGCACCGGTTTCGCAGGCAGGCTGCATACGTCCGAAACATAGACGGTCGCGCATGTCGTTGCGAACTATCGACAGATACCATTGGCTGCTGCAAGCCTGTAACTAGAAATTGGGCGCCATGGAAGTACTTTTGTCCAACAATTCCATTGGAATCCTGAACGGGACACTGCAAGAGGGATGGCGTGAAGCCCGATCCGTGGATCGAATTTAGCTCAACTCAAACAACTAATTAGTTATTTTGAGTGGATCAAAATAACTAGCTAGTTATTTAAGATATACTAGAATAGATCCATAGATATACATTGGTGCTCTATACTACGCCCATCCGACTGTGCGGCATCAACATCCAACCTGATTATGCCTCATCTACATCACACTCCAGGGTTATAGTGGGAACCGACACCTGAAATTCTAACCATATAAAACTAAAATTAAAGGCTTAGATTAGATCTAATGTGGTAGCACACTACAATAGAACAGATCATCTATATTGGGTCATCAGTGTCGGCTAAATCAGAACCGACACTGATGAAGTATAAGTGTCAATTCATAATATCTCGCGCTCGATCAATGATTGAGCTAGTTTGAACCGACACTGATACTATTGCCGGCTCTAGGTACAAATCGGCATTGATACTTCAGTGTCTGTTGATAACCATGAGCCGACACTGATACTCAGTATCAGTGCTGATTCGTGTTATGGGCTGGTACTAATAATATACAGTATATAAGAGGCATCTTATTTTTCCCCAAGCTCGAACAGAACAGAGAGAAGCTTTGTTTTGCTCGACTCCTGCTATTTGTGCCCATCCTAGCACTTGGAAACTTCAAAATTTGGAGGAATCTACCTACCCAAGGTGCTCCAAATTTAATAAGATGATGTACATTTTATTTTTACTTAGATTTACTTGCTAGATTGCTCTAAGTTTGAAAGTATGTGATAGCTCCATGGTGATGAATTTAGGGAGGAGCTAGAGCTCCAATTGAGCTCTAATTTAGTAATTTCTCATTGTAGGGCACATAGAGATGATTTACTTTTCATTTATGTTTAGATTTATTTACTCTATTGCTCTAGATTTGAATATATGTGATTATGCCATCATGACCTAGATCTTCAATTTTCTAATAGTGATTTAAGAAAAAAATGTTAAAATCACCTCTAAATAGATTAAAATCTTGCTCCAATTTTCTAGTAGTGAATTAGAAAAAAAGATTAAAATCACCTATAAATAGATCAACATATTGAATCTGAATATTGTGCTATAGGGATAGCACATCCATCTGCTAGTCGCAAACGGATAGTATCTAGAAGGTGGGTCCTTTGACCTAGGCCAAGTGCCGGAAGGTGATGGGCCATCTAACATGAAGCAATCAAGATGTGAGGTAATTTAATAAATTAGATGTGCATTTTGAAATATTGCATGGTTTTTTAATGATTGCTAAAATGTAATGATAATCATAAATTTGCAGATGGACCGGACATGGATGTACAAGGCTAACCATCGCGGCCCAGAGTTCTTTCATGACGTGGAGACTTTTTTTCGGGTTGCCGCGGCGTACAGGAAGCTAAAAAATAAGTATGATGATCACTATATATGCTGTCCGTGCATTGATTGCAAGAATGACAAGCAATTCTTAGTCATATAGGAGATCCGTGCACACTTGTTTCGTAGGGGTTTCAAGCCTGACTATATCCACTGGACTGAGAATGATGAATATGAGGATGATGTGCATGAAGAGCAGTCTATAGTCAAAGAAGACGGAAACAACGATATGATGGTTGACGAAGACATCGATATGTCGGCGTTCGAAGATACTTTTGTTGGCAACTATGATGATAACCTAGACGAAATGTTGCGCAATGCGGAGGGAGACTTCACTAGTGATAGACAACATAAAAAATTCTAGTGCATGATAGACGACTATAAAACACTGGTGTTCCCAGCTGTAAGCAAGAGCACAATAAGCTGCATGTTATGTTGACATTGCTGCAAATGAAGTTTAGCAGTGGTTGGTTTGATATGGGCTTCAATGAGTTGTTATGATCTTAAGGGACTTGCTTCCTGAGGGCAACAAGTTGTCTAAAAACTTGTACCACGCCAAGCAAATTGTCTGCTTATTGGGGTTTAAAGTAGAGAAAATACATGCATGTAGAAAACTATGCATGCTGTATTGCAATGGGGATGTAGACTTGGAAGCATGTCATGTTTGCGGTGCATCACGGTACAAGCACAACGTTGACAATATCGATAGTGATGATGTAGGGGAGAAGAGTAAGGATAAAAGACCCCCGCTAAGATTGTTTGGTATTTGCCTATAATCTTCTATCTGAAGATATTGTTTGCCAACAAAGAGAATGTCAAGTTAATGCGGTGGCACGCCGAAGGGCGCAAGAAAGACATAATGCTTATACACCTTGCTAATGGAATGCAATGGAGGAACTTCGATATAAAATACAAGAAATTCAAAGTTGAAGAGAGGAATATAAGGTTCGGGTTGAGTACAAATGGGATGAATCCTTTCGGCAACATGAGCAATAGTCATAGCACTTGGCCCATGATTCTCTGTATCTACAACCTTCCATGTTGGCTGTGTATGAAGCAGAAGTTTCTTATGGTGCCTTTGTTGATCAGTGGGCCGAATCAACCTAACAATGATATCGATATATATCTTAAACCATTGCTTGAAGATCTCCTTGTACTATGGAAAGATGGCGTACGGGTGTGGGATGAATACAAACGTGAGCACTTTAGCCTATGCGCAATGCTGTTCGTAACAATCCAAGATTGGTCTACTCTTGCTAACCTATCGGGACTGACTTTAAAAGGCTACAATGGATGTGTATGGTGCTTAGATAAAATAGGGGGGCTGTAGCTGAAGAACTATAAGAAAATGGTTTACATAGGTCATCGTAGTCTTCTATGCCCGGATCACCCATACACATGAATAAAAGAGCTTTTGACGGGACAATTGAGACTCGTCGAGCTTCAAAGGTTCACACTGGGGAACATGTATATAAGTTGGTAAATAACCTTAGAGTTGTCCTTGGAAAAGGGAAAGACAGTACAAAATTCCTAGCTGGAAAACTTGCTCCTATATTTAAAAAGAGATCAATTTTTTGGAACCTACCTTATTGGAAGCAATTGATGGTCCAACATGCAATCGACGTCATGCATGTGGAGAAGGATGTGTTTGTGAGCTTGATTTGTACCTTACTAGACATACCTGGCAAAACAAAAGATACACTCAATGTACGGTTGTACCTATAAGATATGAAGCTAAGGAAAGTTTTGCATCCTAAAAACCTAGGCAACAGGGCAAAGGAACTTCCCACGGCTCGCTACACCCTAAGCAAGGAAGATAAGATTAGCCTGTGTAGTTGCTTGCAAAGAATCAAAGTTCCGACCGGTTACTCCTCCAACGTAAAGATATTAGTGAACATGAAAACTTTGAAGTTAGTTGTCATAAAGTCCCATGGTTGTCCTATGATTATGACACAGTTGCTTGCTGTTGCAACTAGAGCTATTCTGTTGGATAAGGTCCAAGACCCAATCATAAAGTTATGTTCATTTTCTAGTGCAATTTCACATAAGGTCATCGATCCGAGCGAACTAATAAAGCTGTAGGAAGACGTGGTCCATACTATATTCCAGCTTGAGATTGTTTTCCCTCCATCATTTATTGGCATAATGCCCCATCTCACTGTTCACATCGTGCATGAGATAAAGAACCATGGCCCCATGTTTATGCATTAGATGTATCCTTTCAAAAGGTTCATGTTAGTTCTGAAGAAATATGTTCAAAACCGAGGTCAACCGGAAGGTTGTGTGGCCCAAGGCTGGGGAACAGAGGAGATCGTTGAGTTCACCGTTGACTACATAGATCTGAAAGAAATTGGTAATCCTCTATCTCGCCATGAGGGAAGGTTAAAGGAAAATGGATGCTAGGTCGGAATACAGTCCGTAGCAACTATTATGTTTTATTCACCCATGCACATTTCATAGTTCTGCAACAATAAGTTGTAGTGGACCCTTATGTCAATATGCACATGCAAATGCTACGGTCCACAAATCCAACAATGTCAGAGGATTAGATCGCAAGAGACCAACAATGCAAATGCTCGACCTCGGGAAGACAAAGGATCCACTGGGAAGGGATACGAATGAAGGCTGAGAAATCCAGCTCTTTCCCCTGCTCCTCTGACGGGGACTCCGCAGCCTGTACCTCCTCCACCTTCACCTCAGCCATAATAGGCTCAAGGATTTCCAAAGGCACCCTTCCGTCAGAATCCCGGGGAGGACAAGGCGTCGAAAGAAGCGTGAGCCAGCAACCTCACCAGCTGCTCGGGCTGCACACCAGTCATCCTTTGTAGCAAAATAGACATCCAGAGTAGACGCAAGGGGGCCCTCTGGCTCGATCTTACCCAAGACATCGGCGGCCACCTTTAGATCCACACGCCCCTCGAAATCGCGGGGCATAACAAAATGACTCCACCATCGGAAGGACGGAGTAGCCCCAGACGCTCCGGACACACTCGATCCCTCCTCGGAGGCACCATCCCAGATACAAGCAAGGCCCCTTCTAGCTTCGGGCCACCGCACCTATATACACAGATCGGACTCCAGATAGCCTCAAAGGAACGAACATTCTGGAACAACACAGGTGAACTAGAAGAAGACATACATAGTTCTATTAGATAAGGAAAAGACCAAGTACATGAAGCAGAAGGGGGTAGTCAATATATTAAGACTTTGACCCTCTTCGGAAAGAAAAGAAAGCAAAAAATAGACAACCTACGGCAGCGCTACACCTCCGGCGCATCCACACACAAAGACCGCTCCCGCAGAGCAACGACGTAAAGCAAAGGGCCTTCGGAGGTCCGCGGTGCGCCTGCAGGCTCCGGATGAAGGACCAGACCTCCCGACGAAGAACCTGGGCGAAGACCCCCTGGGGCGGCTGGAGTCACCTAACACGCCATATAGCGTAGCATCATGCTCCGGCCATGCCTCACCCATAAGTTACGGTGTAAGTTCTCCAGAGCCGCCCGAATCTCCGCCGGAGGTGCCTCTGGCCAAAAACCCTCGACCATGGAGTCTGGTACCTGCTGCTCCAGTACCTCGAAGGCACCAACCCCCGCTTGTTGCAGCAGGGTCAGCTGGAGTGCCATAGCCACGCGTGCGCTGGACCTCACGTAGGTCTCCACAGCCCTAACCATGACCTTCGCAGCAGACCGAAGCCAGAAGAACAGCATAACAGACGCCTCTGAGTCAAAGGGTAGTGGCGGACACCTGGCCCCAAGGCCGCTCATAACACCGGAGGTGATCCGGGGAACATCTGATGCGAGAGCAGCTAACTGTTGGCACTCTGAGCGCAGTGCCACCTTCGATGCCCGAGCCTCCTTCAGTTCTCGCCGCACCTCACCCACCACATCCCGAAGGGTCTAAACATCACGTTCATCCGACACACGGGCTGTGTTGGCCACATCAGCGAACTCCCTCACCTCCCAGAGATCTTCAGCATCCTTTCACGCCTCAGCCTCTACGTGCTCCCGCTTCAAAGCCTCCTCCTGCCGGAGACCCTCCTCACGCTTGTGGAGCGTCGTCTCCCCCTGAAGGCGACCCTCCAAAGACTCCACCTGCTTTCGACCCTCCTCCAAGGCCTGACAAAGGCCTTCAACCTCATCACGAACTGCGATCAAGGCCTGGTACCCCCCATCTCCCAGTGCCCTCATCAAAATTACTTGCTACGAGGCACAACAGAAGAAGAAAAAGGACCGGATCAGCTACTTAGAACCCGACACCAGACTCGGCAAATCACGACTCAAACTGCTGACCTGCAGGGCTACCGCTACCAGACGCGTCTCGACTTCCCCCAATGGATGCTAGGCTAACTATAGCTCGACACCTAAACTCCGAAGAAGGGAGGAGGCCGCAATGAAGGCCCTTGACGCCTCCGGGCGTAGCACGAAGTCATCGAAAGTCGAGACCCTGAGGCTAGAGCCCCTTCGACCACCGTGAAGGGAGGCCCAGCAAAGGGCATAGTGCCCCCAGCACCGGCCGCCAGGGCCAAGTCACCAGCCAGCTTGGGGCTCCGCGGAAACAAGGCCGTGTCCCCTGAGGCGGTCCTCAAGGGCACATCTGGAGGAGTCCCATACCGCTGCCGAGGCTCCGAAGCCTCTGGGGGAGGAGTAGAATACACATCCACCTTGTTGGTCACTACAAGAAACCAAGAAACACAAATCAAGATCCCAGTGCATGACTAAAATAGGATATAGCTAACGAAGCAACAACGCCTCACCAAGTTCCTCAAAACCTCTCATAGAAGGGCCCGTAACGTCCTTGACGTCCGAGCCAGCAAACCCCAAATCGTATTCCACGGAGGCCACACCTCCTCTCTGACTCCGGCCATGGCCGGTAATATATTGAGAGGCCAGGTCCTTCCCCGATCACCACCACCGAGCTGACCCTCACCTCCAGATCGATCGCCTGCGCTCTCGACCCACCTCTAACGCTTCCTGCGGACTAGCGGCACCTCGGACGACTTAGCTATCGAGCTGGTATGAGAACCTTCAGAGATAGAAGGCCGTCGGGCCCAGAGTGGCCTCACGTAGATCACTGGAGCACCGCACGCTAGTTTCCTAGCAGCCTTAGGCTCCGACGGATCCCGCCACGCAGAAGCCTCCACTCCAAGATAAAAGCAAACGCGGTTGTACCACTCCCAGCCCTGTGTCGGAGCCACCCGCCGCTCCTGCTCCGCGTGAGTAGGTGGGCCCAGGATCACCTCCGTGCCTTGCTCGAAGGCGCAGTCCCAGCCCAGTTGAAGGGGCTAAATGCGCAACATGGTGAACTCCTCCACGAGGTCACGCATGCTCATCTTCTCAGCCACCCTCTGAAGAAGGGCCAATCGTGAAGCAAACTGGTCGTCCGTGATCCCTGTCTCCAGCTCTGGGACATACATGATATCCCAGTTTGTGGAGTGAAGGGGGGATGCGATGCCTACGACTTAGTAAAACCATCACTGCAACCAGCTGGTATACCACTGACCATTAATAGCCTTCGCCGGGAAGGCATCACGGTACTACAGCCGTATCTGGAAGTTAACACTGCCGAAGCTGAGAGGCCTCTACGTTCCATCGCCCTTGATCATCTTCAGCTGGTAGCTGGTGAAGTGGAGGGCTGCAAAGAAATCCCCCTTCCCTTCACAACCCTCCGCCCACATGGCCCACTCGAAGGTGGCCAGGCAGGTGATGGCGTTAGCATAAAGCTGTGGAAGCTCCACGTAGTAGTGGCGGAGCACCTCCTCGAGCAACGGCACCAATGGGAATCCCATGCCCGCTTCGAAGAAAGCATCGAACACCACGACCTCATGGGATAGAGGCTTCAGAACCTCCTCGTCCAGCGTGGACTGAGCGATGGCCCTGGAGTGAATCTTCCCTTCGTTAACCATCCGGTCAAGCTCCTCGTCATTGATGGTAGACATCCCTAGCACGGTGGTCTGCTGGGGAAGACTTCTGCTAGTGCGGCGGCCCCATCAGCAACAGAGGAAGATTCCCTCGGAAGTATCTGTCTCAAATTGTTTGTCTATTACGGTAATCAAGGATGCTTTATGGTTCATTTTCCTGCTATATCCTTGAGTGTATGCTTGTATTTACTAGAACGTTGGTGAGTTACTTGCTCTCATCCTTGTATTGATTAGGGGTAGCATGGTCATCTTCAAGTATTTTTTCACTCAATTTCAGTATTCCTTGGTTTGTACGTAATGGTGGGCATGGACAAATATTGCGAAACGGAGGGAGTAATATTTGTCAGGGAGCTGGGAGGGAAACTAGCTAAATGTTTTTTATTGTATTGAATAATGATCTGTGATGGGGGATATATGAAACTGGGTGAGGAAAACATATGTAAATGGAAAATTTTGTATGGGTTTGTCATATGAAACTGGATAACCAGACAAGTTTAATTTTTTTTTTCTAAAATTCAAAGCATGTAATTTTTTTGACATTAAACTTGCTTACCATAGGGTACGAGCCACAGCCCAGCCCCACAGGGTGCTCGATGAGTTGGCAGTCAGGAGCCGGGCGCTGGTCTGGTCCACACCCACAGCGATGGCGTCACGGCGTGTTGCTGTGTTGGCGCTCACGGGCAGTCCACAGCGGGGCACCGGCCAGGACAGTGGACGGGCAACGGCAACACTCCACCAGTCCAGCGGGCAGATGTCTCGATTCGACTTGGCCTCGATTGAGGAGTTAGCGATGGGGGTAGGCCTCGAGCGGGGGCTAGCCGCTAGCAGACTAGCAGAGTCGCAGATGGGGAAGACATGTCCGTCTCGACTGCCACGCCACAGTGCGAGATCATCGCGGATGTGGGCTGACAGCTCGATTCAGCTCAGCGGACGGTGGCGACGTGCGCGTGCATGCGGCAACGGGGCGGGATGCGGGGCTGCAGGCGCTGGGGCGACTGGGCCACGAGTAGGTGCTAGCTAAGCTATGCCGTGTGCAGAGGAAAAGGAGCACGGGGGAGGTTTAATGCAACGATTAAAGAAATTAGATGAACAGGAGATAGTTTCTCGCTCCAAATTTGGCTCACGCTGACTAGGGGTTAATGCAACGATTAAAGAAAATATTGCCACGGGAAAGAAATTGTGGCAATAAACAAACCAATTACCACAAAAAATTAAATGATAACACAACTATTTTGAACCGTGGCAATTTAGTCTCCCTAATGCAACGATTTATTTTTCATTGTAATACATAGCAACATATTGCAACGAATGTTTTTTTGTTGCATTAAAAAACAAGCTGTTGCGACGAAAGTAAAAAATCTTACAACAATAGAAATTTGTGGCAATATAATCGACTTATTGCTACGATATTACTAATCATGGCAATAGAACCTATCTATTGTAGCAAATTATGTGCCATTGCAATCAAAAGCCTTATTACCTTGCAGTGGACTTCGGTCATTAAGAATGAGGCGATCCGTGTTCGAATGTTGGAGAGTGTAGACTCCTCGATGTTGCCGTCCGGTATACTGAATTCATGCTTAATGAAAGTAGTTATGAAAAAAGTATGCAATTAGAATGAGTAAAATTATTTTATTATCGGATACTTGTAACGAATAAATACAGCAATGAAAAGACTATGAAATTATCTTACATCTGGGGATTTCATATCCTTTGCTACCATAAATAGCTGCATGTGACGCGTAACATAGAATCTGCAGGAGTTGCCCGATGGTTGTTGGTGGCACTGGAGAGGGAAAAAGTTCGTGGACAATTCGGAAGCATCTTCTTATAAATATAATGAGTTTCTAAGTCATATTTATAATCAAACACTCCCGAACAGGAGACGACGTAATAGGTTACGCTACCTAAATTCATTTTTGGGATTTTCTTACAAATATAATTTTCATTTCCTAAATGTCATCATCAAAGCAATATACATACATATAAACAAGAATAAAATGACTCGAACTTGCATATAGGTAAATAGGACTGGAAGAAGCATATATGATTACTACTGGAAGCATATGAATCCATCATATTGGTTTGGCTAGTTACAACTACATTTAAGCATATGCATCACTTCAGACAAAAAACATTCAAGCAAACATGTATGCTCAAAAACAGGTAGAGATGAAAGAAGAAGGACAAGCAAACAGTAGCTTAACTGAAATTTAAACTTAACTCAAATAGTATCAAACAATAGTTTAACTGAAACTTAAGCTTAACTGAAATAGTAGCAAATAGTAGCAGTTATCAATTTCAATGTCTATTTGTTTTGTGTTTAGACTGCAGCAGTTTTCTGAAGTGGATTTATACAACAATAGGAACCCTTTTGGATAAAGTATAGCCACATGCATTTGCATTCTCTAGGACTTCCAAAGGGTCTTGGAGCTCCAATATTTTTGCTAACCACACAAGTTGGTGGACTTGGACTTACACTCAGTGAGGATGATGGTGGTAGTCGTCAGTGAGGAGTGGACGGCGGGAGGCGTACCTCGACGAATGAGGATGATGGTGGCGCGGGCTCCTCGGTGTCAGGGTGCTCGTTGGGGAAGAGGCGACGGTGATGTGGGATCCTCGGCGTCAGGGTAGTCGGGGACGAGGTCGTAGGGGAAGACGGCGGCAGGGAGAGGGATGGGGATGGCAAGGAGACGGTGGCAGCCTTGGGGATGATGAGGAAAAGGAGGTGAGGAGGAATGGGCGGTGGGCGCCACGGGACTTAGGCAAAATTGGAGGCTAGGGTTCTCAGGCCCACTATTTATAAACATATCATTAGTGACGGGTAAATTTACCAACCGTCACTAATGTTCGGATCACAGTGATGGGTGAACATACCACCCGTCACTAATGATCGGGTCACAGTGATGGGTGGATTTGCCACCCCGTCACTGGGACATGTTAATTAGTGATGGGTGGTAAATTAACCTATCAATAATGACCTCTTTACTGACGCGTGACCTTATCACCTGTCACTAATGTGCTCATCACTCTAAGGGTTTTACCTATATACTGGCTGTATCCTGAAGCAAAGTCAGGATTTGGCAGCTGTCTTCTCCTACAAATAACACCCTCTGCATTGCCTTCGGCTATAACGAACTCAAAGATCTCTGACGACACCCTTCCATCAGGGCCCTGGGGAAGAACAAAACAATGAGAGACAGGTGGGCCAGCAGCCTCCCAAGCTGTTCACCAGTCATCCTTCTCAATAAACCATACTTCCAAGGCAGGGGCAGAGGCGGAAGTGCTGGGGCCCTCTGGCTCTTCCTTGACCAGGGTGTCAGCGACCACCTTCAGATCCAAGCACCCGAGGTAGTCACGCGCCATAACGAAGCGAGCTGACCACTGCCTCTGAAAAGGTAGGGTGGCCTCTGATGCTGGGACACACTAGACCCCTCCCCGGAGACAGCGTCCCAAACACGGGTGTGGCCCTACCTAGCCCCGGGCCGCCACACCTGTATGCGCAAATCCCACTAGAAATTAGCCACATAGCGCAAACCCCTCTGCAACAGCACAAACAACAATAAATACAAGCAGGGGGAGACATTTCCCCAGAAGAAACACGAACTTAAAAGTTCACAAAATAGGAGGAGGTGTTCAAAATACTAGGACCCCAACCTACCATAGGAAGAAGAAGAAAAACAATAAATGAGCCTACACAAAGCTACACCTCCAAAGGCAGATCCCATGAAGCGTCGTCCATGCGTAGCAACTGTTCCCTCGGAGCGACAGTCGGATCCGAGGGACGTCTAGCTTACGGTGGCCCGTCTGAGAGCTCTAAGCGAGAAGTCTGGCCCTCTATAGGAAAGTTCGGGCGGGGAGCCACTCTGCTGCTCGGTTTCACATGATCTGCGATATAACACAGCGTCATGGTCCGACCATGCTTCGCTCGTACTCCCCGACGGAAGTTATCCAGGGCTGCCCGAGCTTCCGCCGGGGCCTCTCCTGGCTGGAAACCCTCAACCACAGAGTCCGACACGGCTTGCTCCAATGCCTCGAACTGGTGGATCCCTACACGATGCAGCAAGACAAGCTGGAGAGCCAAGGCCATGCATACATTATACATCACGTAGGCCTCGGCCACGTTGGTCGTCACCCTCGTAGCTTACCGAAGTCAGCGAAGAATCAGAGACGGTGCCACGAAAATGGAAGGGACGGGCGGGCCTCCAGCCTCAAGTGCCCTTAGGGCACCACAGATAGCCTGGGTAGCCTCCGACACATGCTCGGCTATCCCATGGCGTTTTTCGAGCAGTCCCTCCTCCGTCGCCATGGTCTCCCTTAGCTCCCACCGAACTTCGGCCATTGTCTCCTGGAGGGCCTTAGCATTACCCTCTATGTTTGCACGGGTCGCGGTAGCCGCCTCGAGGGATGGCTCCGCTTCTTGGAGGGCTTCGACGGCCTTTTGCTCCTTAGCCTTCGCACACTCTCACCTTACCACCTCTCCCCGCCAAAGGGTCACTTCATGTGGGCGAAGTATAGCCTCCTCTTGCAGACGACCCTCCGCAGACTCGCCTACTCCAAGGCCAATCGGAGCCCCACCACCTCATCTCAGGCCTCGTCATGGGCCGCACCAAGGGCGCTGCGCCGTGCGCACCCAGTCACCATTGTTAAAATCCATTGTTGTAGGGCACCACATGGGATAGCCGAGTCTGGGAAGCCCTGATCAACCTCTCATCTGTAGGGCTGCCACCCATAAAAAAAGATAAGATGAGCCACCCAAAAAAAAGATACCGGGTCTAGGAAGCCCTGATCAACCTCTCATCTGTAGGGCTGCCGCTTCTAGGCATGCCTCCAAGTCCTTTAGGGGACCCCAGGCCACCAACTGCTCTATCACTCTGCTCTTAAGGAGAGATGAAACCCAGGCAAAGGCCCTCAACGCCTTTAGGCACAGTACGAAGTCGTCTGGAGTTAGGGCCTCCAGTCTGGAGTTAGGGCCTCCAGGATGAGGCCCCCTTAACCGATGTGGAGTCAACCCTTGCAAAGGGTTCAACTCCGCCAGAATATGCCATCAAAGCCAAAACGTGAACTGGCTCGACCTCATGTGGTGATGGAACTAGGCCCTCCTGAGTGGCTGTCGGGACCACCCCCGGAGGGATCATCAATTCCCGTTGGGGCTCCAGAGCCTCTGGAACAGGGGACGAGGTCGGACCTACCTCGGTAGCCCCTGAAACACCCTAAGAGCATAAGTTAGGATCCCAACGCATTGGTACAATGGGATATAAACCAATAAAGTAATAATGTCTCACCTAGGCTTATAACATCCTCATCCTCTGAGTCGACGAACCCCCAATCAAGGTCTAGGGAGGCCTCACCCCCCTTCAGCTCTGACCATGGCCGATGAGGTCCGAAAGAGCTAGACACTTTCCCCAGTCGCCTCCCCCGGGCTGGGCCTCATCTTTGGCTAGGCCACCTGTTCCCTCATCCCACCTCTAATGATTCGTGCCATTCAGCAACGTTTCGGATGACTCAGCCACTGAGCTGGTCTGTGAGCCCTCAAAGGTAGGTGGGGGCCAAGCCTGGAGTAGGTTCGCAGGAAACACAGAGGCCAGGGGAGTAGAAGGCACACATCCTCACTTCCCAGCAACCTTGGGCTCTGACGAGTTTGGCCACACTAGGGCATCCATCCTGAGATAGCGGTCGATACGGTTGTACCACTCCCAGCTCCTGACCAAACCCACATGTCGGTCCCGCTCTGCAATAGTAGGCAGACCCAAGAACACTTCCACTACCTTAGTCGCTCACTCCAGTAGAAGGCAATCCTCTGGAAGTGAAAATAAAGGAGAGTCATTTCACATCTTCAGGTTCAAAAACTAAAACAATGAGGAGGACTCACTAGAAAGGACGGTGGGCCCGGAGTACACATTTGGCTCCTCTTCCCCACCTTGTTTGAAGACGCAGTTGCAGTGCGCCCGAAGGGGTCAGACATGCAGCATAGTGAACTCCTCCGTGTGATCATGTATGCTCATCTGCCGAGCCACCCATTGGAGAAGCATAAACCACGCAGCAAGCTGGGCGTCTGAGATGTCCGTCACAAGAATCGAAACGTACTCAATGTCGTAGTTTATAGAACGGAGGGGGGATCCAAAGCTGACATCATGGTAAAACCACCGGTCCGACCTCCCGGTGCACTGACCATTGATGGCTTTCACCGAAAATAGGTCCTGATACTCCAGCCCTACATGGAAATTGACGTTGTTGAAGCTGAGGGCCTTCATCACCCTGTCCTCTCGCATAGTGGATGGTGGCAAATAGGTCCGCCCTTCCTTCACACCCCTCCACTCGCATGGCCCACTCAAAGATGGCCAGGCGAGTGATGGCGTTGGCATGGAGCTGTGGGAGCTCCACGAAGAAGTAGCGGGGCACCCCTTCAAGAAGTGGCATGGTCTAAAAGCCAATGCCCACATTGAGGAAGGCCTCGAACACCACAGTCTTGTGACTCCTGGGGTCCAGAATCTCCTCTCCCCACAGAACCTGGACAACAAATCGGGAGGGGATCTTCCCCTCCTCGACCATCCAGTCAAGCGCGGTGTCATCGATGATAGATTCCCCTAGCACATTGGTCAGCTAGGGATACTTCTTGTTAGCATGGTAGAGATTCACGCCCAGCAACGGCCCAGACAATGATGGAGCAATAAGTGTTACCTGAGTCCCGACCGCCCCATGCGCCTCATCATCCCTACCTAGCGATGACATGATGGCCCCGCCTCAAGCACTCCAACTGGCCATGGGGACCCCAAGGTGCGGCGAGGAACTCTGGATGGTGAGAGAGGCTGTAAGGCACTGCGATGGAACAGGTGTGCCGATGCAAAGGCAGACGAAGATGGGAAAAAGATGTTGAGCAAAACCACTGCTCGGCCAAGAGCCTCTCCTTATAAAGATAAGGGGGGTGTTTACTCATAGGGAAACCCGCACACACCCCATCCTTTCACTCGCAAGGTCGTAACCATGGGGAGTAGAACCACTCCCTACGACCCTCGTACGACAAGGCGCCATGTGTCCCCTCAACACCTAACAAGGCACCACCACCCACTAATCACATGTCACATTTAATAACCCTTTACATGTGTCGTCGACGATCAAATTCCAAACCAGATTGGGCAGGGTTGCAAGCCATCGACTACGGATCCAAGGACCACCAGGGGCCCCACTCCTAAAAAACCATAGGGCCGATCGCTTTTCTAACCATCCTTCTAAGGGGCTATTGTTGGGGGTCATCATTTAGGATCCCCGCTTGTGGACAAAACAGGTTCCTGGAGGTCATGCGGATTACCAGGCTGTGGGACCCTCCAGAGCTCTGGCCTTCTGAAGCTCTAGCCTCCAAAGCCCTGGTCTTCCGGAGCACCAGCCTCCGAAGCCCTAGCCTTCTGGAGCCCCGGCCTCCGAAGCCCTTACCCTCTGGAGCCCTAGTCTCTGGAGCCCTTGCCTTCTAGAGTCTGGGAAGGCTTTCCGAAGTTCCGGGGGAGAGACATCTGACCTAAGAGAAAGATCAACCAGAGAGGGCCCACCAACCATCCTCCACCTACAAGTGAACTACATTTAATGCAACGCAAGTGGAGTCCATCCTGATATCCCCAGCGCAAGTGAAGGCCGTCCTGACATCTTGGCAGTACAACACCATGATAAGCGATCGGTTGTGCACCACATCTCGGCCACTTGCGCTGTTGTATCACCATAATAGAGAATATCTTCTTATTAGTAGCAAGTGCATGCCACCTAGACTAGTACCGTGCGATCCGGTCGATTATAGGCCATGCAATATTTATATTACCATCTCTGTAGGGATATACTTGGATATTTTCACACTCTGCTGGTGCTATAAATACAGACCTTTGGCCATCAGGCCTAGGGACCAATCCTTCTTGACCATCACATGTCTGGTATTCCTCTCTCTCCACTTCTTCTCCAAGCTTGAGCACACTCCTGTGAGTGTACTCTCACCACACTTGTTTCTGCAAGACATATTCTTGCGCCAACAGTGAGCGTATGTTAGCTATCAACTTAAGCAGACAATCAGCCATTTAATTAAATTGAGTGCAGTTTGGTCAGGTCTCCACATTGCGCTTCAGGGAGACTACTGGCATACTTTGTTTCACAACAACCTTGGAGAATATGAAGGAATGTGAAGCTCTAGAATCAAAAAGTACTGAGGTGGGAGCGGCATTAACGATGAACATACCAAACACGACGTCTGGTGCATTATGGGCTTCTTCAGTGGTGACGTGGTTCACTCGTCCATGACATAGTTCTGCTAAGCACAAGGGGCAGGTTTCGGTGTTTGGTGGTGGTTGCGATCGGGTGCTAGAGTACGGGTCTCGGCTGCAATCAGGTTTTGGTTCTTCTTAGGACAATCCCTGGCATAATGGCCTATCTCCTGGCAATTGAAGCATGGCCATCCCGCTAGAGCTTGTGGGGCATTGTCTTAAGATGGAGCAGGGGTGTTGTTGCTTAGGTACTACAAGTGCTAGTACATCGGACGGGGAGCATGTGCTGGAGTCTTGTGCCATACCAGGCTTGTGGTTATACTGTAAAGGTTGGTCTGATCACACCATGAACCGGTCCATAACATGGTCTGGGCAAGACCGCCATCATCCAACACAAGGAATCAAAGATTATCCAACAAAACCCAATTTGTTTGGATCACATCACATGCCAACCAACATGCCAAACTTGCCCTAACCCGAAGTTCCATTCCATGTTGCTAAAACATAATCACCAATTTTATCTCATGTTGCATAGTACCATTATCAAAATTATTATCCGAGTGCTATTATCCATATCCCAAGCAAGGCTAAGCAATTCTACCCTTAATCCCACCCAAAACCGAGGTGACATGGTAGATATGGATGAACTAAGGTATAGCCTAACTTGGGTTTCCCACTGAAGGGAATCGAGGACGTCCTAAGAGGGGGGTGAATTAGGACACTTAAAACTATTGGTTCCAAAACTTTCACAAGATAAGCCTATCTCAATTTCTATCTAAATGTGCTCTAGGCTTGTCTAGTGTGTCTACTCTATCGCTTAAGAGAATAGCAAGGTAAATTGCAAGTAAGTAAATGCGGAAACGTAAATGAGGTAGAGAGACAAACACGGCACGAGGGACTTTTATCCCATGGTATTGGTAGCACACAAGCCACCCCTAGTCCACGTTGGAGCTCCATAAAGGATATGCTCTCGGTCGCCAAGTCTCTTCCGGTCACGGCTCTTGAGATACCAAGTCACTAAGACAAGTCCTCAAGCACGATGAGCCACCAAGGTGAGGTCTCAGCACTACTCTCTAGGCCTATAAGCACTAATCACTTGCTAATAGTGTGCTTAATTACCTTGGATGAACACCTTATGCTCTTGGATGGCTTGGATGTCTTTTTATGTGTACAAGGGTTTCTCTGGACTCCAGCAAGTTCAAATGAATGAGTGGAGGGGTATATATAGCCTCAACCCCGCGGACTAGCCGTTATCCTAACGGCTCACATATTCTGTGAACACCAGATGATCCGGCGTTAACAGAGGTACAAGCACTGGACCATCCGATGTGTACATTCTCAGAAACTAGCTGTTGGAACTCCACTCAGAGTTCTTTTGAACACTGGATTGTTTGGTGTAATCTTCAATCCATCTCCGGACTATCCGGTGAGTTTTCCTAAGCTAGACCGTGTCAAACTTCTTCTTTGCACAAAATACTCCGATGTGCACTATCTTCATCACCAGACCTTCCGGTGTGTAGAACTTCTTCTTTTCTGGGTTTTTCACACACTCTGTTAAATGCTCTGGTGAAGCCTCTGGTGTGGACTGTCTTCATCACCGGACCTTCCGATGTGTAGAACTTCTTCTTTTCTGGATTTTCCACACCTCCTATTAAATGCTCCGGTGAAGCCTCCGGTGTACATCACTTCATCACCGGACTATCTGGTGAGTAAATCTTCGATCTTCTGCGCTTGGATTCTTCTCTACAAGAATTAGTCTGGTGTACATCTCTTCTGATCGCCGAACCTTCTGGTGAGTGCAATCCAGTCTGACTCCTTCTGACAGAATTGCTCTGGTGTGTATTTTCCTTATCACCAGATCATCTGGTGAGGCAAACTGCCTCTGGACATAATACTCCGGTGAGTGCAATTCTTCCAGCACCGGACCTTCCGGTGAGAACAATTTCTCTGGGACTTTTTCCAATTCAATCAAATTTTGTCCCAGCTGCGGTGGCTTCTTCATGTATTGCATCCATGAGACTACTACCATATATTCTTGATAAACATATTAGTCCATTGACTATTATCATTAATCACTAAAATCACAATCATGACCTAATAGAGCCATTTTCGCTACACCTACCGGCAACTACTAGCATGCAACTTTGTAAACAAAAACATTTAGAAACTTAGGATCAAAATGCATCAAGGACAACCTACCTTCACCCTGGTGCTCAGTGGGTTCATCGAACTCTTGTTCCTGAAAACCTGCAAACTCCTACTCCTGGATGTTGGCGTCTAAGCACAAAATAAAATAAGGCAATAAACACCAAAAGCCAAGAAAGAACCAAAAGCACACCAGAAAAACTCAATTTATTATTTTTATTATCTTTGGTGAATTATTAGTGAAGGAAATGATTAGATCGGAGTTGCAACAGTTTATATATGGCTTGGAAGGGTGAAAGGAAGGCATATAATTTCTGGGAGTTATTTGGATTTTTTACCAATTATTTGGAATTAAAAAGAATTTTTAGGAATTAAAGAAACATTAAAAAGAATTAAAAAAAATCTTTATAAATTAGTTTACTAAAGAAAGAACTTTTTCATAATTATTTACTATTTTACCAGAATTAAAAACATTAAGAAAAACCTATTTGAACATTAATATAATTATTCTAGATTTTCTAAAACATTATTCAAATTTTTATTTATTATTTTATCACTATAAAATATTAAAACCGATTAAAACATTTTGAAAACTTTTTCTAATTTATTAATGAATTTACCAAGATTTTCTATAAAGAAAAACCTACTTTTGAATATCGAAATAATTTCTCTACAGGAAAAGGGATTTATTGTGCAACGATGACATCACTATGCTGACTGGGCCAATGTTGCTGACTAGGCCTGCCACGTTGGACAAAACACCAACATGGCATGCTGATTGCTGATACGACAGCTGACTTGGATTACGGGGGCTGCTGACTCGCTTAAGCAATAGGGGTACAAGAGCTTCTAATCGTGGGCGTTATTGTGAGATCTGACAGTGGGGGTGAGATCTACCTGCCATCCGGCGAGCGGGTGGTGACGGAGAAACACGGCGGCACGGGCTCGGGAATGTGGAGAACCACAGCGACGGCGACAGCGCAGGCTCAGGAATGTGTAGCCGTAGATGCTCTGTTTCAACAGTCTATTCTCCAAATCACACAGTGAACGGAACCATCCTGACTGAAGAAATTCCCCGCAAACTGCAGTTCTGCCAGAAGGATGATCACAGAAAGGATGAACTGCACGGCTCTTGAGCAGCATTCGCTCACGGATTTGACATCAGTGCCTTGTATAACCACGGCTATATGCCTATATCAACTAAATGAGTAAGCAAAACATACAGAATTTTTATTACTTCAGCCAACTACCCACCATCCGAATAGAAACGGAAAAACATATCGGATTTCCTTTAACCGAACTATCCATTTTCCAATATACGAAGAAAAAAACTATCCATTTTCCGAATAACAAAACTACAAAAGCAGACCGAACCACCAGAATGCCAAAAGAAGCCATGTCATGGGATTTTCAGAATTGATGCTGCTGCCCCTACACAATTGGCTTCTCAGATCTTCCCTCAATTCGCCACACCCTCCTTTCTGGCTTCATATACCATTGTATGTACAACCCAATCCTGTACATTGTTTGATGACTCTCCAAGGACCTAGAAATATAAATGATCCAAATATTACAAACTTCATGAGATAATCGGATAGTTGAATCAACCAAACAAAAAAACAACTGAACAAGCTTACCATTTAAGGAAATTCCTACACAGCCGAAGATTGGCGAGGCAAGGTTCGAGAGACGAGGACAGCCTCACCACTTGTTGCTTTCACTGATGCGATCTCATCTAGACGTTTCCATGCTGATTCTTGCCTCAATTTAAGCTCCTTCTCTTTAGTTTTGTCATCCTCATATTTCCGCAAACACTCAGCAAATAGTTCAGGGTTACGATCAGAGAAAAACTTTTGGACATTCAGACTGATGCTTTGCACGACCTGATTCCAGTGCCCATTTATATTTTTCTCCAATGCAGGGAAGATGATAGGCAGTATCACCTTAGTATTTTGTTTCATCAAATTCTGGATGTGGTCATTGTTCCACAAAAACAATGCTCTCTCAGAAACCTAAATCAAACATAAGCATATTACTGCAGATGAGTGTGTGCAATTACCACAACAGAATATAAATACACTGGTATAAGTTATATAATTATTGGGCAGACCCATCAATGGACAGGAGCAAACTAAGCAAGCACTCAGGGCGCCTCCTAGCAAGGTGGGTCCCCATTTTCTCCTTTATTTTGAAAGAGCACAAGTAACATTTTATGCATGACCATGAATAAATAGCAATAGAGAAAGAAATCATATTTCTCCAAACGAATATATCTTACCAATACTGAAGAGGCCAATCTATATATAAGTACACACTAAAGTTAACAGCAGTCATTCAAAAGTTTTGCTTATCCATGGTTTTCTAAAAAGTATTTTCCCAACCCATTACTGTTCTCCCACCTCACAGGTATAAAATCAAATTTCATAAAAAAAATTGTATTGATTTTGCACAATCTAACAAAATACAAATATATTTTTTTCTGAAATATGCCATTGTAGAGTCAAATATAATCTTTAGGACAAGGCCCAGGACACTCAGCAAGGCCCTAATACTGGCCAAGAATAAAATAAATGAAGCTTCTAAATATAGCAGCACACACAAGTAATGTTTTCAAATGAAATGATAGGAAACCCAAAACAAGGTATGATTTTACTAGCACATTAATCAGCTTGGCCAAACAAATCTAGAAAACTCTAGATAAGACATACCACATGTGGAATTAGGTGAGCTTAATGGACTGACATGTGTAATTTTCTTTAGTATTCTTTTACTAGGTCAGCATGATCATGAAAACATAAGACATTGACACTAGCTTAGGCACATAAGAAAATGAAGAACATTATGACTTTGTGTTCAGCTAGTGTTTTACTCTCAGCATTTGCATTATTTTCTTCCTAAGCTCCAAAAAAATAATAGGCATTGACACTAGCTTAGGCACATAAGAAAATGAAGAAAATTATGAGTTTATGTTCAGCTAGTGTTTTACTCTCAGCAATTGCAATATTCTGTTCCTAAGCTCCAAAAAATTATTTGCATGGATACTATGAGCTTGGGCTATGGGTATCAGGGTATGGACCGATGGAAAAGGATAGGGCCCGCACCCATGATCGGCTGGATAGTAAGCTGTTACTCTGGCTGTGAATACAAAACTCTGAGCCAATGCAGAAAAATAAGGAGACCAGAATATTTTATTTTATTCATATTTTTTCGAAGACCATGACTACAATGCTCATCTTCATAGCTCATATACAGGGCCTTACCCATTTTTCTCAACGAAAAACAGTCTTGTCTCGTGCATGTACAAACCATGTCTTTCAGAAAACCATATCTTTTAGACAACCAACTTTTAGGAATCCTGACAACATGGAAACTAATAGATATAGAACTATTTTTAACAATGAAAGGCCATTGAGAAAATATCTAGACAGAATAGGAATGTTTGTACATATTGAGCAATTAATAAACAACGATTACTGATGCCCAAATGTCCACAAAACTAAGTAATTGATACAGATTCAAAATAAAGGGTACTATGGTGTGTTTGTGCAATATTAACTGATGATGAACAGTTAAGATACTAGGCGATAATAACTATTAGCACTTGGCCACAAAAAGAATACATTCAACTGTATTACGCATATGCTATTTTATTAACTACAGACCAAGTTTTTCATAGGGTGAAAATAATAAAGCTAAAAATTACAGCACAACGGAGACGTCTGGCTGGGGGCCGGGAACGCCTTGCTGAGGTGTCGATGGATTAGGCACGACTAGGGTCGTAGGCGGGATTAAGGACTTGCAGTGACTATAGGTCACAAAGTTAAGGAAGAGCTCGAAGGATCCACTCATAACCAAAGGACTTACCGCGTTAGCGTAGGAGTCAGCACAAGTTTCGTCCTCGTAAAGCCGTTGGGCGGGGAAGCCAAGGCCGCTGACGAGCCGCCAGGGATTGGTGTCCCACATATGCGTTTAGATATTTCCCACGGAACCCAAGTCTTCCGCCGATCTCTTCCCCCCATGCGCGAACACTTGGCTAACGGCAGCCTGATCGCCCTCGATCTGGTCGGGTCGAGGTTGGTCGAAGCTAGGCCGGTTGGACAGTGCTGATCGACCTTCTGCTGACCGGTTCTGCTCCTAGAACAACCGCCTGCGGTCGGTACCAGGCTCCGAGCAGTCTGGTCGTCTCCATGGCCAGCTAGGTTGGCTTCACGACCAGGTCAACGGTCACCAAAGCGGCGCCAGGCGGCGGAGAGGACATGCGGGCAACAAGATCAACTTGTCGGGCGATCGCCGTAACCTCGTCTATGATCGGGCGTAGGACATCGACCTCGGGAAGACCCTGCGGCGACGCAAACCGTGAAACTCTAACCCAAGAGAATGCTTGAGGTGGAAATTTTGGGAAAAGGTCAAACATACCAATCTGACCCGAGCCCTCTCCGATTAAGAGGGTCATTCTTCCTCGAGGCAGTTGCCATTAGGAATTTGACCTGCGAATCAACAGCCTTGTCAGGCAGATCTGAATAAAAGAGATACCTAAAATACTGCATGGTTAGCAACAAGCGCTATGAAAACGATTGTGACGTTACCTGAGGAGCTCTCCCGGGTGTCGTCCTCACTCCCGCAGTACAAGTAGGCAAGGCGTGCTCTCCTTCGCAAGGGGTACAGCTGGCGCTTGATGAAGTCTCGGACGACGTCTGATCCCAACAGCCTGGCGTCCACAAGCTGCTTAACCCGAGCAGCGAGGCTCAACAGCTCTGGAGTTACCGTAGGGGCGCTCCCCTAGTTCTCGGTGACTTGCACCAGCCTGGCTGGCAAGCGGATATTGTCCAAATAATCTTCTGTCTGGAGGTAGAATCACTCGTCCCTCCATCCTAACCACGACGACTTGAGGCCCATCTCGAGGTAGGAGCCCGCAACGCCATCGTGGAGTTGAAACCCGCAGCTCCTGGTGGCCAGCCCGATCTGTAACCTGGCCGTATAGAAGAATCTGAAAAGATCGAGGCACAGCTCGACCCCTATGAAATTCTCGCACATGTGAGCAAAAACGCTCAACATGATGATGAAATTAGGATTTAAGTGGAGGTGGAAGATATCGTAGAAGGTGATAATGATGGTGAAGAATTCAAAGAAGAACGGCATAAGGCCGGCAGGAAAGGAGGCGAACATAACGATCTCCTCCTGATTGGGAGCAGGCGCATCTTCCCTAGAGCGGTAACCCCAGATGGTTCTCGCGCATCTGCCTCATCTTTGCCGCAGTGCACTTGAACTTGGGAAAGTTAGGTTCTTTACTGGAGCATGGCACCATTGGAATGTGGCAAAGGCTATGGCGAGAGCACGGGCAGCGACGGAGAAAAGGGGCTCTAGGCACAAGGGTTGGGGGCTTGGAGAATGAAAAAAGGATATGCGGAGAGCCATCGACGCCGCCATTTATAGGACGGCTGCAGTATCTCAACCGCCGCGGGATATGCGACTTGATAGTTCAAAATTTGAAATGCCGCGCAGGAGAAGCAGAAATTCCCTTGGGTCCAACGGCCATCATTGTCTCTCTCCCACGTCTCTTTTTTTCTCTCCCATATTCTCCTCTTTTCTCTCTCCCACGATCTCTCTCTTTATTTAACCTCCCCTCAGGATGCGGTTTTCCTAGGTTCACCACGAGGGAAGACTGTGTCAATAACCATTCCCGGGATAAACTCTTGTCCACCTAGGGCCCAAGTGGTGCGACCAGGTCCGACCACGACCACATGACGAACTGCACAACCGACCACATCCACGCGAGAGTTTGGGGGCTACTGTCGGTGTATTGAATAAAGAGGTCCCTTGTTAGGG
Source organism: Phragmites australis (assembly GCF_958298935.1). Lineage (NCBI taxonomy): Eukaryota > Viridiplantae > Streptophyta > Magnoliopsida > Poales > Poaceae > Phragmites > Phragmites australis. The sequence goes on from NC_084934.1 coordinate 10,182,888, forward strand.
GGAGTCCGCACAAGAGAGTGCTAGCTGGCGGTAGATATCTTTTCGTAAGACTATGGCCCTATCGTGCAACCAAACAAGGCTCTCGCGACCAACCCCCTAGTCGTGGAGGTAAACCCTGCGATCAGCCTCGTTGGTCGCAGGGTAGATATTTCATCTTGACCTATCAAGTCGCATTAAATGCTATCTACTTAAATGTTTTCCTTCCCCAAGCACCCCCTCCAGCGAAGAAAGTCTTGACCGACGCAGATGGGCAGAGTCCCGTCCCGTAGCATTAAATGCTACGGGATAGCGTTATACAGATAGGCGTGTCGCCGCACGACCAATGGAACGGCATCGCAGGTGTGCATGCGGCGTGGGGCGACAGAACAGGGCAGGCTAGTCGACCAATATAGGATCTGCACACCTGCCCTAGCTAAGGGTAGTTGGTTTCGTCAGAGTTAGACCGGTCACGCTGTTGGCACAGTCTATTTATATATACACCACTCCTGCTATATAAATAGATGAAGATTGGGCTTGTAAGAAGGAGAGGAACACATCTGTAAACAATTTAATACTATCCATAAAAGAATACACATAATGTAGGGTTGTTATCCTCTGGGAGGTCTGAACCTGGATAACGTTGGTGTTCTTGAGTTCATACACACACACCGAACACGTCAATCACGCACCTATCGCCTGGTATACCCCGGAAGTATTGTCAGGGATTAACTCTTGACAACTCCAATTGTACACGGGATTCTAGACCAGGCAATTATTGTCTCACCTACGAGATGATCAACTAATCAAAGAACCATTATTTAACATCTTAAAAAGATGTAACAAGTTCAAATTCATGCAGATAGACAGGCCAATGTTCTGTGACTAATACACTGATCAGACCAAAATAAAATAATTCAAAATGGCAGAAGCTAAATGCGGCCAGCATTCTTCCTTTGGAACCTAAGCAATTCAAGAAGGCAATCAAAGTAAATAAGTACACAACTGTTAATAGAATAGTGTTTCTTCTGTTCAACTTTTGCATTTACGACACTATGAAATAAATACCAAACAAAGGGACAAATATTAGATTGGTGATAAGCACATACGAGAGAACACATTGTTCACTCATTCAAATAACATTAAAGCAACGCTAAGAGAAAGACTTGTCAGAAAGTAAATTGGAAATCCATGGAAGAAGCAACTAAAATTTTGGTTTTAAAGTTATTAGTCAAAAAGTTGTTACACTGTTATTACAAACCAACAAGGAAATAACTTATAGCCTACCATAACATGACAATTCTTTTCAAGATACATATCATCCTATTTTGATTAGGGAAGAGTAGGAAACGACTCAAACAAAGGGCAAGCATATAATAAAGTTGCAGAGAGGGAACATTCATCAAGGATAAGGTGAATAATATTACCTGAAAGTGAGAACTGTTCAAGCAGCAAGCAATCTGGCGGAAAAGAGGAACCATACATTTTTGAAACTCAGCAGGTTGTGTTGCTTCTAGGATATCTTCCAACTCCCCCAAGAACATCACCTTCTTTGTGCTGTTTGTGACAGGCCAATATTTTATCAGGCCCCTAATAACAGTATCCGCAAGCTTGCAATCTTTTTCAACAAACTGTGTAATGCTGTAAGACAACTGCCGATGGTACATCGAAATGCATCTTGGCTTGTGAAGTGGAATTAAGGTTCTTACAAGGAACAATTTGTGCTCTTCCTTGAGTGGCAAAGCAAATCCGTTGATGATACTTCCTAAAATATCCAAGAGCTCTCCTATTCCATTGTGCTTTTCGGTTTCATATATGAACTGGTAGAATAAGTTATTGATAGCTTTCCGAATAAATGGCCGATACACCATGAACTTTCCATACATGCGGTGAAGTATCATCTTAAGGCACTCCCTCTCCCTAGGGTCCTCAGAGTCAAAGAGCTCAAGCAGTCTTAGAATAAAGGAATGATCAATATATCTTTTAGCCAACTTAGCATCATTTTCTGGAGATGTAACAAATCTCAAGAGCAACTCATACACAATCTGCAAGTGTGGCCACGCAGGATCCATTAATGGTTCCTCCTCTTCTAGATCAAAAGCTGCAAGCACTTTTCTCTCTCTGGGTGGGGAAGTCAGTGTCCTGAACAAGTTTACTGAAATCATTTTTGTGATTGCCTCCACAACAATCTCAGGGAACTTCCCATTGGCAGACACAATGTAGTCAACTATCTCCAACAGCATTTGCTTCTTTATTTCCTTCTCCTTTATGTTCTTTGTCGGATCCGTAAAGTCAAACAAAGTGCAGCACAAGTTCAACTTTTTAAAGAGCAGGCTTTGTTTCTCTGCATTTGGCACATCCTTAAAGCTTGGCAACGGTTGGAAGTTAGAGGAGAACAAAGTATCATTTATCCACGAGTTTGGAAACCCTACATGGTTTCCACTCCCGTAGCTGAGCCCACTACCCGACAAAATTGGTGGCTGGCTACTCGAGTCAGAAATTCCAGAACCTGACAGCTCGTTCAACACTGAAGGGCTCGTCCCACCAATGAATTCCTTATCTGCGGATTTGGACACTTTCCGCCACCCAAATATTTGTTTCATCATGCTATCACCCAGCACAGAAGACGACACCCAAATCAGCACCGAAGAGCTTCAAATCCTCCCTGGAGCAAGCGACAAAAATGCTTCTTGCTCCCTTTGTAGCAGGAGCTACTACCACATAAAAAACCTTAATCCCATTTCCACTCCACAGAGTTCTCCAATCAAAGACACGGTAGGTTGATTACACCATTTATCCTGCCAAAGCGAGCCACTCCAACCTGCAATAACGAAAAAGAGGGGTCAGAACAATGGATGAACAAATCAGTCAGGCCAACACTACATACAAATGATACTATTATTGCAACCATCTCGCAACGACAACCGGAGCTGCTCATCTTCTACCCCTATGTCCCAAACAATAAATATAAGCAGGAATTCAACCAAGAGAACCCAATCCGGCAAAAAAAAAAATGAAGTGAGAAACTACCCTGAACCCACCTCCCCTTCCTTCCCCAAACTGCCATTGCCAAAATTGAAATCGGTTCGCGGGGCTAACCGGAGAAACCAACCGGAAGAGATCCTACGCGGCGACGGTCCAGCAAGCACAGATTGGGCGATAGACAACGACCCCCTGAAAGCAAAGCAACGCAACGGTCAACACGGACGGCGGGCACGGGCCAAGAAACGGCGGCGCAAGAGAAGAAGAAGCCTTCTCCTGCGCGTCTCCTTCCGCTCCGGGGGCAAGAACTGTAACAAGGGGACTGGACGGAGGAACACATACCTACCAAAGGCGGCGGCGGCGAGCTCCTGGGGCGGCGGAGGTGGCGGGTCTCGAGGAGCTTGCTTCGAAGAGTGATTCGAGTGCGGTCGGGAGCGTTGCGGGTGGGGAAAGGACGGAGAGGGAGGCGGATGGGCGCCGTGGAGTAGAGTAGGAGTAGAGCACGGCGGCGCAAGGGAGAAGAACACGAGGGGGAGGCAGCACCGAAGGAAGGAAGGGGAGTTGTTGCCTTGTTGGATCTCCTGCTATTCGCTTCTAGTATTTTATTTCTTTTTTTCTCTGCTTTTCCATCCGTTTAGAAGACGGCCATAGCAGCAGAGCAATTTATGCCGGTAGCCAGGCCAGCGTGTTCTTTTCCTGACTTACCATGGTGTTTGTTGGAGCCATGTTTGCTAGCATGCGTGAGCGCAAAGCACAGACAATGGTCTTCTGTTTTCCTTTTCCATGACTCATCAGATGCTTATCATATCCTTGGTGACGTGGTAATGGACACAGGAACTACGTGAAGGTCTCATGGAGCCATTCATTCGGTTGTCACAGGTAGCATGGGCCACTCCTCTCGGGTTGTTGTGGCTTCGCCGTCGAATTATTGTTAACGAATTCAGCAATACATTGACAAAATCGACTCGTAATGGGGACTGTGTCGTGGTGACGCGACAACACGGACTTGCCAATTGTGACTTCCTATTCCTTTTCAACAAATGTGCTATACCCTGTCTTCTACTGTGAGACCGCTGCGCCCCTCTCCCGGGATCCTTTCGTATCATTCTTTGATGTCTTTATGCAACACGCTGCGACAATTATGACATTTTTATCGAGCGTTTCTGCAATGTACTAACTTGATTGTTGACGGTTGGTAAAAAGATCTAGTTATATCATCTGAGTACTCGTCGTCACCTTCGACCTCATATTCTTTAAGAATAAATATACCCTACCATATTGATTATACCTCGTCCCACTCTTTTCTCATGCTCCTTTCATTTGTTTTTTTGTCCTTTTACCTCAAGTTATAACAATTTTGATATTTGTGTTAAGAGTCACTATAACAACCTACCTTGATCTTTCACGGCGGGCATCAAAACCTAGATATATCCATTGTCTAAATATACAAATGAATAAATGGCATACAATAGGAACTTTCATTTTTATTTTTCCTAGTTTTTGAAAATTAAACTAATGTTATTTTTATTGAAAAATTATCACGGCTAGCATTCTCCAAAACCATGCCACCTCCCATTCCAAGTGAGACGGATCTTGGAGGTTGATCCACTTCACCTAGAGTAGAAAATTTTCACTGAGCTTACACATGAGAGAGAACAGACTTGTATTGTCATGAATGAGACAAAAGCATAACACATACAAGAGACTAAGATATATAGTAACAAAATGCATAGGAGAGCTTGGCATAAAAACCAAGAAGAGGAGTGAGACAGAGGGACAGTTGTAGAGAAAGGACCGGTACTTGATAGCTAAGTAGAAATAAATATAAGAAAGTTGTATTTATTGATTACTCAATTCTACGTACAATAAATGCGAGCAATGGTATCAAAACAATCTTGAGGAATTTAATATAATTTTCTATATACTATATGGTATATGTTTGCATGAACAATATGTCTGAATCTTGTACTTGACTTAAGGGTCTTGTTTGTTGTTAGCTGAACTATAGGTTTTTTTCTGCAACTTTTGTTAGAGAAGAGGTCAAAATTTTGTAGTTGTAACAAGCAGTCTACTCAAAAATGTTCTTATTCCAATTTATTTTGGAGCCACTCATGAATTTCATTTGCATGTTGTGAAAGGCAATACCTAACCTAATGTGAATATTGAATGCTAACAATGAGTGGTTTTGCCAAAATTAGCACATTGTCCCCCATAGTACACACTTGTCAACATGAACTAGCCAAAAAATAGCATCAACAGCTTTCTTTGCACCTTATATCCAAACCATTACACTCTACATCCCTTGTGAGATATAAGGTAGATGAAGAGGGAAAATAGACTTTAATATCTTGCATGAGGCAGAAGCTAAGCACATAAACCTAGAAGCATATGAAAAAAATGCAATGATGAGCTTACCACAACAGTGAAGATGAGTAGTTAGAAAGAAGAGGATTATGAAAAAGATATAGAGTAGTTGATAATTGAGTAGAAATAAATATAAGAGGACAAGCATTTATTTAGTGGAACTATACATTAGAAGGGTTGTATCCAAAGCTAAGAGGGGACTATGGAGAAGGGATATAGTAGTTGATAGTTGTATAGAAATAAAAGTATATCAACAGGGGAACAATTACTACATAATATATTGGATGAATTGTATTCAAAGATGTATTCATGAGATGTGAAAGAATTTATTACCAGTTAATATATATTGTATCCTAGTTCTATTTTTTTAGTCCATTCATGAATATCATTTCCAATAGTAGTGAGCAGATGAAGATACCAAAGAGATTTGTTCTATCTCTTCACATATCCCTAAAGGTATATGAACAAATGCATTCAAGAGCTTAGCAACAAATAAAGATGGTTGAGAAAGACATAGGACAAGAACGAGGGATAGAGTAGTTGATAGTTGCATAGAAATAAATATAAGAAATGCATTCATTAAGTAGAATAATTTCTCCACAATACATTGGAGGAGTTGTATCCAAAGTTGTGTTCAACAGACGCCGGAAGAATTTAATACTCCCTTGGATCCAAAATATAAGTTGTTAATATTTTGGGCAGGCGAAATAAGGGGTGTGTGATATAGATATGACATACTTACATGTCAATCATTGACTCTTGAGAAACTAATTAGTATCTGTGAGTCATAGGAAATGAGGATGTTGATAAAAGAGCTCATTTACTAGTACAATCATTTTCAGCAAATGTGCTCTAACATGACTTCTACTGCAAGACTGCACCCTACTCCGCCCCTCTCCCCACGACCATTTTGTGTAATTCTTTAGTGTCTTTTTGCATCACTCTATGCCAATTATGATCTTTTTCTTGAGCGTTATCATGATGGCCTAGCTTGATTATTGACAGTCGGTGAAAAAACCTAGCAATATCATCTGGGTTCTCGTCGTCACCCTAGACTTCATATTCTTCATGAACAAATGTGCCCTACCATGTCGTATCTCATAGGATTGTACCATGGCCCGCCCTTTTCCTATGCTCCCTTCATATTGTCCATTGGTGTCCTTTTGCTTCACATGACGACAATTTTTATATTTGTGTTGCGAGTCACTATGACAACCTACCATGATCTTTCACAGGGGCATCAAAATGTAGATATATCATCTAGGTGCTCATCATCCCCCTCCATTACCATCCATTGCCTAAATATACAAGGTGAATAAATGGCAATGGCATACAATATGAACTTTCATTCTTTTTTTCCTAGTTTTTGAAAATTTAACTGATGTTATTATGATTGAAAAACTATCATAATTATTATTCTTATTGAAAAACTATCACAATTATTATTCTTATTAAAAAATATCACAATTATTATTCTTATTGAAAAACTATCACAACTAGCATTATCGAAAACAATACCACCTCTCATTACAAGTGAGATGAATCTCAAAGGTATGATTCGCTCCACCTAGTGTAGAAATCATTGATTGGGCTTACATAGAGGAGAGAGAATAGACTTACATTGTCTTGAATGAAATAAAGTTGAGCATATACAACAGACTAAGATATATAGTAACAAAATGCATTGAAGAGCTTGGCACAAAAACCAAGAAGAGGAGTGAGATAGATGTACAGTTGTTGATGGCCAAGTAGAAATAAATATAAGAAAGTGGTATTTATTGATTATTCAATTCTACATACAATAAATGTGAGCAATTGTATCAAAACAGTATTGAGTAACTTAACATAATGTTCTATTCACTGTATGGTATATGCATGCAAGGAGTATAGAGACAATTATAATGTTTCAAGATTTTTCCAAAACATCCAGGTTACCCAAATTTACTAGATCTCCTAGCCATTGAGAATGTTGTGCTCGAGCTAGTCCTTCTTGCCATGGATGAAGATGCCAAGGTCGGGGCACGAGAGCTTCTTCTTAGTTTGGCTAGCCCTAAGTCACCGTTTCTGAGAAACTAAGTGGTGAAGTGTCTTAGTTTGCATGTGATGAGGTATTGACAACAGTTGATGTGTCTTGAACTTAGTTAGCATGTGTTTGTGTATGCTTATTCTTGTTCTTGTCTAACTCAAGTTGGCGGTATTTGGAATTGATAAATTCTTCTCTGTACGTAGAAAAATTACACATATAGAAAGTTCCAGTGTGAACATCGGAACTTCCGGTGTTCACCGGAAGTTCCAGTGTGGGCAGTGTATACTCACCGAACTATTTTTGCAAAGAGCAATTTTTTGTGTGAAACTGGAGATCAATGCACCAAAAGATGATGTGAGTGTGGTGGCTACACAGGAGAGTATCAACGGAGTATTTTCAGCGTTGAAGCAGAATGAAAGCAAACACCTGATGGTCCGCTGGTGGACTTTGAGAGCGCTGGAGTATTTTCTGCAGAGAGGAGATTTTTTATGTCAAGTTTGATTATGTACACTGGATAGTTCGGTGCTATAATTGTGAACATCGGAGAATGCAGCGGACCTTTTCTTGCAGAGAGGAAAATTTCCTGGAACAGAACACATCAGAACATCTGGTGTTCACATTTTCTGCAGGATGTGTTCTAAGTTGAAGTTTTTTGTTTTGTGCTAACCTGAAGATGTTTTAAAGTGTGAAGAAATGTGTTTACTTGTTTCATGGTGTGCAAGCGAGAGATGCAACTTGCCGATCAACGGCGGGTGATCAGAGCTAAAAGGGTGCTTAGTGCCAGACGATCAAGGAATGCTGGACGGAGTCAAGGGTGATCCTAACTATACGTATGAAGGTCAAGTAAAGCATGAAATGGAGGATAAAGATTGTATGTTGACAAAGTCAAGCGGAGGGGATGTTGATGCAAGTGACAAGATGACCCGAGAGATCGGAAGCGGGAGAGACTTGCCGGTGGTCAAGTTTGCAAGATGGAGGACACACGTCATCATCGAAGCGCTTGCTTCAAGAGAAAGCAAGTGGCGGCTAGTCACGCTTTGAGAAACGTTCTAGGGTTTCATAGTTTAGCCTCAAAACTGTGAGAGGATTAGAGAAGTACATGGCACAATCGCAAAGCTTGTGTCGAGGCCAAGCTAAGTCATAAAGGCGCTATGGTTGGCCGATGAATAGAGAAAAAAAGGACTAAAATACACTCGGTGATAGGTAGAAGTGTAGCACAAGAGATAGGTATTTTGGGAAAAAACTAGAAAATTTGAGGGTCAAATTTCCTAGGCCTATGAATAGAGGGGAAAGTCTATAGGAGAGGATAGGTCAGCCATTTAAGCCCATTGTGCCACCCAATATGAGAGTATTGTGCTAGAGTTTTAACGGAGAGGAGGATGCGTGCTAAGCCTATATAATAGATGAGAGTTTTGAAAGAAAAATCTTTGTAATTTGTCTAAAATAGGGTTGACCTCTTTGAGTAATTTTGTTTCATATGCTTGAATTCCCCTCCTTCTAGTTTTCCTCTCTTGGTTCTCTTGCCTTGTATGCAAGTTTTTCCTTTACGGTTTTGATTTATTTTGGTTTTTGGGCTAAAATTTCAACACCTTGTGAGGTCATTCTTCTTATTATTAGAAGCATAAAATTCGTATACACACATTTATGTGATGGTGTCTTGAATTCTCTTGTCTCTAGATGATCAATTTGGAGAGTTTCGTTGCTTGATATTCATCTTTTCTTGGTTCTTTGCTAGTTGTGATCTTTCGAGTGCTAAGATATATGGATTGATCTTAAATAAAACCTATGGTTCATATACCATCCGTAGAGTTGTGTTGCTTCGATTTTCTCTGGTTAAAACTTCTCTCAATTTTTACTTTCATTTGAGTTTTGAGGTGCGCTGGGTGATCCAAATAGGAGAAGGACATTGATTTTGCAAGAAATTTGTTGAGGTGCCTATTCACTCCCCCTCTAGTCACCAATCTCGTTCCTACAATTGGTATTAGAGCCGGTTTAATCACTTGTTGACCTAAACCGACTTTGTGATCTATAGGCGACATGGAGAGAAGTGGAAAGATTCCACTATTTGATGGCCATGATTTTTTGTATTGGAATGTTCGCATGGAGGCTTATCTTCTAGGCTAAGGAAGTGCAATATGGGAAGTAGTTGATTCTAACAACAAGATCCCTACTGCTTGCACGACTCAGATTTAAATCAAACAGTATGAGGCCAATAACAAAGCCAGAAATATTTTGTTCACTAGCCTGAGCCACAATGAGTTTGATAGGGTCCAGCACCTCCATACTGCCCGGGAGATCTAGAATACTTTGAGTGTCTTTCCTGAAGGCACTAATCAGATTAAGGCCAGATGCTAAAGCACATACAACCAAGAATATCAAATATTTGTGCAAGACCCTAGAGAGTCTTTGGATGCGATGTTTGCTCGCTTTGATGGGATTGTTAGCAATCTTCGATCAACTGATGTTTTGCCATATTCTAACCATGAGAGAGTGATCAAGCTTCTCTATGCTCTTGACCGTAGCATATGGGAAGTGAAGATCTCGAGCATTGAAGAGTCTCCAAGTTACGATATATTGACTTGTGATGAGCTCTTCAGCAAACTCAAATCTACTGAGATAGCCAAGACGGCTCAGATTAGTCTCGGAAATCTCCTATCTCAGAACACGGTGTTGGTTTCGAGACCTGGTGGTGGCAATCAGTCTGCAACTGGCTTTTCTTGTGATAACACTTCATCAAGTGGATTTGCTTTGTCTTCCTTAGTTTCTGTCACACAAGAGCAGGTGAACGCGCTGGATGATGAGGATCTTGCGCTGGTCATGAAGAATTTCACATGCTTCCACAATAATCGCCAAGATCGGAGGCGAGGTGGTTCTCGTAACTGCTTTGAGTGTGCTAACACTACCCACTTCAAGGCGGACTACCCCAAGCTCAAGAAGAAGGAGGATGGCAACCATGACTACAACAAGCACAAGAAGAAGAACAAGAAGCTCTTCTTCAAGAAGAACCATGACAAGATGGCCAAGAATACGTCCAAGGTGGCTCCTACGGCGTTCGTGGTGGCTCTCAGTGACATCGACACTTCTTCCACCGATGAGGAGAGCACAAAGAAGGATGAACTGCAAGCAAAGAACAAGACAAAGGCCAAGGACTTCACTGGCCTCTACTTCATGGTAGACGACAACAACGACGACAATGAGCCCGAGCTGGATCCTTCTGAGGTATTACCTTCCTAAGACCAGCTTTCCATCTAAGTTAATACCTTGAATGATGCTCTCGTTATCTAGGATAGGTTACTTAAGAAAGATGTGTGTGAGTTGAAGCATCTTAGGCCTAAGTATGAGTCTGTCTCTACTGAACTTGCATTGCTTAGGTTTAGGCTTGATGTTGAGGAGCGTGAGAGTTGCCTAATTGTCATGGCTAAACTTGTTGAGCTTCGTAATGTGCATGCTCAAGTCATCAGTTGGCTTGAGAGTGCCAAGAAGAAGCTCCTTGAGGAGGAGTCTAGGTCTACGCTCTTAGGAGCTTGCAAATGATGTTGAACTGAAAGACAAGTGCTTGAAGGAGCTAGAGTCCAGATTGGAGAGTGCTGGGAGTTCTAAGGATGTGCAGCCAAGTTGTTCCATCTGCATCATCTTTCAGGAGAAACTCAGCAGAAAGGATCTACTGTCCCTAGAGGGAGGGGGTGAATAGGGCACTAATTAAAAACTAAACTAATTACCGATTTCTAGAACAAAAAGCAACCTTAGCCTAGAAAGCAACTAGACAACCTAGCAAGCTAGAAAGGTAAGAAAACACATGCAAGCATATAGAACATAAATAAAGTGCAGAATTGAAACTTGCATGAAAGAAATGCTAGAAAGCAAAATGCGGAATGTAACAAGAGTAGGGAAAGAAGACACCAAGTTTTTCTCGAGATATCGAAGAGTTGGCACTCCCTACTAATCCTCGTTGGAGCATCGACACAAGGATGTCGCTCCCCCTTGAGTCACCGAGACTCAAGTGCTCACTAATGATTACCACTTCTTCATCTTCGGATTGGAGGGCATCAAACCAAGTACACGAGCTTCCCAGGACTCCCGCAGGACCTCCAAGAGCTCACCAAGAACACCTCCAATCTCCACGACTGGCTAGGTGTTGCCAACCACCAAGAGTAACAAGCTAACTGATTCACTTGATCCCAATCAAGCCTAAAACAATAGTTAGATTCACACTCACTAGTCTTGGAGCACTAATAGAGTCCTTAATCTTCAATTAAGAACATGCAAATCACTTCAAGTGCTCTCTCTTGCCTCTAGATGACACACAATGTGTATGAATGCTTCTGGATTGCAAGAGAGACAAATGAAATCAAGTGAGGAGGTATATATAGGCTAGAGGTCCAAATCTAGCTGTTGCCCAACCACTCACTTTTTCTGTGAACACCGGATGGTCCGGTGCACACGTCTCTGTTAACATCGGACAATCCAGTGAGTTAACTTTTTCCACCTGCTGATTTGACAGTTGTCAGTGACCGTTGCAAAATGCTCTAGTGTTCTTCCATATAGCTTCACCGGATAGTCCGGTGAGTTATACTCTATTTCGTCAGAAATATGAAGCTTCTGTTAAATAGTTTGGTGATGACTCCTTTAAGTCACCGAACAATCTGGTCAGATCAACTTTGATTTTCTCCAAAAATACCAAGCTTCTATTAAATGGTCCGGTGTATGAATCCTTCAGATCACCGGACAATCCGGTGCATATAATTTCAAATTTCTCTGAAAAAATGACTCTTTCTGTTAAATGCTCCGGTGTATAATTCCTTCCATCACCAGACAATCCGATGAGTTCAGTTGAAGTCTTCTCAGAACACCCTATCAAACTAGGCATAGAACGACATATAACAAATAAGCAAGAGAAAGCCTAGTACTAGAACAACCTATCATGCTAGTAGAATAAGAATTAAAACAAAGTATGAAAGGAAACACAATGCAATGACAAGTAAAACACATCAATTAAGAAACAAATAGCTTGTCATTACATTAAAATCCATGAAAATCCAACACTCTGACCCTATACTACCCCAGCTCCCCCTAAGTCTATGAACTAAAAAGCTCACTAGTCACTTATCTACCTCTCTCCAAAAGACTCCCCCTATCACCTAGACTCTCTCCCCCTTTGGCACCTAAGCACCAAAAAGAGCACACTACTAAACATCCGGAGGAGAGGAGGAAGTCAGCGCTACTGGCGACGGTCGCACCTCGAACTGTGAGCCTGAGTTTGTATCTGAATCTCCTGACATGCTGCATCAAGCTCCTCGAAAATAGACTGAACGACTGGAGGAGTCTGAACGGATGGCTGCTAAGAAGGCACAGTCGGCTGTGGAAAGTCCTCAAAATGAAGAGCACCAGTCATAGGAGTAGACAATGAAGGGAGAACTGGCCTCGTCGTAGTCCCAATAGGCTGAGAAAATACACCAGTGTTTAAGAGGGGTGACAAAGGGAATGCAGACACTGGTGTTCCCAAGAGTCCACTAACACTGCCCAGGAGAGGACTAGGTACTGGGCTTGGTGCCCAAGGAGCAACTGGTAGCTGAAGACCTGATGCCTAAAAGAGAGACCCAAGACATCCAGAGGTAAAAGTGAACATGCGGTCATTGTTCTCTCGATCAGCCTGAAGGGCTGCTAAGATAGCCTGCTGCTACTGCTGGAGTGATTGCATCATCATGAGCTGCTGCTCCTGCTGCCAAAGCATGTCTGTCTATAGCTTAGCCTACTGCTCTTCCTGGGCTACCTACTGCTGCATCTGCTAAAGAATAAGAATGAACTCTGATGGAGGTGCAACAGGGGGCACGAAGGTTGCTGTCTCAGGTACTGAAGGTACTATAGAAATGGGAATAGTTTGAGAAGACCCTCCTGCCTCTCCATATCCAATCCTTAGAAGAAGGCTGCGTCTCAATGCCATATGTAAAGCCTTTGGCTCAAGAGTCAGCATATCTGGCACTCTCGGTGATCCTAGAGCAAAAGGGAGTCTGAAAATCGGTCGAATCTCGTCGTCTGTCGGGAAGACTCCACCAACGAGAGGACGGAGGGGTGGCTGAGCATGAGGATGAACAATCTCATGTAACCAATGGGAGCTCACCTGAAGACCCAATGGCTCTAAAATGTTGTTCCAGTAGAGTCTGAAGCTTTCACCCTAAAACATAAACTGAATGAAGTTCCTCTCAGGTGCTATCCAAACCATGGCATAGAACACCCTCACCCAGTCCTCAACAATATTAGCCCACTCCAGACACCAACTCAGCTAGTGCAAGAATAGACTCAAAATGAGCTCTCATATCAACTCCACCAGCTGCCAACTCAAGATAATGCTAGTTAATCTTCTTGTGCATGCTCAGACTGACTCTACTCCTGAGATAAGAAGCGTGAAAACTCTCCTGGAGAATAGTCCAAAACCTGGGGTTGACCCCCTCATCCCTCTGTGGGGTAAACCACTCATTAATCAGCACAAATCCAAGCTTCTTAATCCTAGAGGACTTGTAAGAAGTCAAGTCCAGTAACCTGATCTCCCCCTGAGGTTGTGGCTGCTCTGACAGCTCTGACTCAGTCTCTCCCTGAGGCTCCTGACGAGCCCTCTTCTGGCTCTCCTGGAATCGATCCCAACCTAGCAGTCTGATGAGTGCGGGTGGACCGACGCGACGGAGTCGTATCTGTGTCTCTGATCTGTAGCCCTCGCTGAGGAACTGGAGCATCGGCAGCTGCAATTGCTCGATCCCAGTCCTTCTGCTCTTTTGTTTTCTTCTTCTTAGGCTACTCGATGGCCTTGCCCTTGTCGCGGTGCTCACGACTCATCTAGAATATCAAAAGATGCAATATGGATGAGCGAGAGTTTCGGGAGTTTGAAATTTGAATGAAATTTGCCTGAAATTGAATCCTAAGCCCTAATTTGAGGAGAATTTTGATGACCATGCTAGGGATTCAAGATTGCAACACTAATTGAGGTCCAATTGCATAAGATATGACCTTAATTGAAGCAATTTGACTCAATTTTTCTCGAATTTTGCACGAATTTGAGTCAATTTGAGGAAATTCGAGCTAGGGTTTAGGTTAATTGGAGAAAATTGAAGAAGATGAGCTCACCATGAGAGAGAGAAGAATCTGATGACTAGAGAGGAGCTCCTTGATGGCCAACGGCGAGTTCAGCGGGAAGTCGGCAGCGGTGAGATAGACTTTGGCAGCGGCGCTGGTCTGGCGGCAGAGCTTCTGCGGACGGTGAGCGGTGGCTACTACGGGGAGTAGTCGTCGGTCAATTTAGTGGTGGAGCGGGGGGCACAGAGCTCAGGCGGCGCTGATGGCGGTAGAGTAGGCATAGGTTCAGGCGTGGGTTAGAAAGGAAAGAGACCGAGTGAGTGAGAGAAATATGATAGGTGGGTCCCGCCAAAATTGTGAACACTAGATTGTCCAGTGATAATGGGAGTGAGCACTAGACAAAGCACCGCTCCATTTAACAAAACCTTTGAAATTTTGCATCTCCGCTGAAAACTGAACACCGGATAGTCTGATTTTTGACCATATGTTCACCGGATCATTCTGTCGTAAAAATTCCAATAAGCACATCGGATGGTCCGGTGAAGTGAATTTTGAACTCGCAGGACTATTTCTTTCGACTGAGAGTTCTCTGCACCTAAAAAGAACATTGGAAGGTCCGATGACGCCAACTTGAAGAGCACCAGACATATTTCCAGAGATCGTAGCAACCGTCGACAACCAAGCATCGGATGATCCGTTGGGAATAACCAAGAGAGCATCGGATCATCCGGTGAGAAGGAAAGATTTCTGCTAAACTAAAATCTCAAGCTGAGTCCAAACTTCAGAAAACCACACAACGAAAACACATGTTTGGACCAGTTTGAGTGAAATCTCACCCTCTCAAACACTCATTTTCAATTATTTGCAAAAAGGCTATCTTATAATAATTTTGAAATAGGCAATAAAAAAACCAAAGAAAGAGGAGGAAAACTCTAAGGAAATGTTTGAGCCATATTGTCTATGAATTCAAAGATTAAGGCTTTAAATTCTCTAGGACATGACTCAATAGGTATTAAGCACCTATATCTTTCTAATCACACTTATAGAGGTGTATGTTCACTTGGAAAGCAAACAACATTCTCAAAGAGTGACATTCTCCTTTATGATATCTACCGCCAATGCACATGTAATGTATAACAAGTGCATGAATTTAAAAATGAGTGCAAATTATATGGCATGTGAGTGCATAGCATAAATTGAACTATCTTGTCATATTACTTCCCTTTTCAAACTTCTTCATGGTGAACCCAACAACATGCCTTGAGAGAAACTACGGAACCACTACCTCAAGCAAAACACATGTTCACCACTATCTTAAGAAGGTTAGACAAGCGTCTATCTTGAATGCATCTATATGACAAAAGCATCACATGATATTTGAAGCATATATAATATTTAGCTCACTTCTCAACTTACTAAATGTGGCTTCATCTAGAGGTTTTGTAAAAATATCTGCCAATTGATCTTCTGACCTTACACTACTAAGAGATATATCATTTTTAGCCACATGGTCTCTATGGAAGTGATGGCGGATATCAATGTGCTTTGTGCGAGAGTGTTGAACCGGATTATTTGCAATTTTTACGGCACCCTTGTTGTCACAAAGGAGTGGAACCTTCTCTAGATTAACACCAAAGTCTAATAAGGTTTGTTTCATATAAAGGATTTGAGCACAACATGCTTTGGCGGCTATATATTCGGCTTTCGCAGTAGACAAAGCTACGAAATGTTGCTTCTTAGAAGACCAAGAAACAAGGGATTACCCTAGCAAGTGGCACCACCCGAAGTAGTCTTACGATCCACACAACATCCGGCAAATACCGAATCTGAGTAACCTAAGAGTAGGAAACTAGCACCTTTGGGATACCACAAGCCTATGTTAGGTGTATGCTTAAGATATCTTAAGATTCTTTTTACGACGCTGAGATGAGATTCTTTAGGATTAGCTTGAAAGCGAGCGCACATGCATACACTAAACATAATATCGGGCCTAGATGCGGTAAGGTAAAGGAGAGACTCAATTATAGAACGGTAAAGCTTTTGGTCAATCGATTTACCCGATTCATCAAAGTCGAGATGTCTATTTGTAGGCATTAGAGTCTTGATTGGCTTGCAATCATCCATCTTGAATTTCTTGAGAATATTCTTCGTATACTTCTCTTGATGGATGAAAGTCCCTTCCTTCAATTGCTTGATTGAAACCCAAGGAAGTAGTTGAGATCGCCAATCATTGACATCTCAAACTCTTTTGACATCAAGTCCCCGAATTCCTTGCAAAATTCCTTGTTAGTTGATCCAAAGATTATATCATCAACATAAATTTGACAAAAAAAAGTTCATTATCGATGGTCTTTGTGAACAATGTGGTATCCACCCTTCCGATCTTGAATCCTTGATTGATTAGGAGGTCGCGAAGGCACTCGTACCAAGCTCTTAGGGCTTGCTTGAGTTTGTAGAGTGCTTTGTACAACATGTAGACATGATTAGGATATCTATGATCCTCAAAACCCAGAGGTTGTTCAACATATACAAATTCATTAATGAAGCTATTTAAGAATGCACTCTTTACATCTATTTGATAAAGCTTAATGTTATAATGTGAAGCAAATGCAAGAAGGATACATATAGCTTTTAGTCTTGCCAAGGGAGCGAATGTTTTACCGAAATCCAAGCCTTCCACTTGTGTGAAACCTTGAGCGACTAATCTTGCCTTGTTTCGAACAACCACACCATTTTCGTCTTGTTTGTTGCGGAAGACTCATTTTGTACCAATGACATTCTTGTCTTGAGGGCTCTCTTCAAGTATCCAAACTTCATTGCAGGTGAAGTTGTTAAGTTCATCTTGCATTGCCATCACCCAATCCGGATCCTTCAGGGCTTCTTCTACATGATTGGGTTCCACACAAGAAACAAATAAGTAATGCTCACAAAATGAAGCGTATTGAGAGTGAGTTCTTACTCCTTTTGATGGACTCCCAATGATCAAGTCAATTGGGTAATCCTTTGAGATATGAGTTTGCTTAACTTGTGGCTCTTGTGGTGTGTCTTGTGGTGGTCCAACATCTTGAGCTTGAGCTTGAGCTTCCTCTTGAGGGATGTGTGTATTATGTATTGGAAGATGTTGTTCATCCTTTTCTTCATTTTGATCCACTTGGGGTGCTAAGGAGGTATGTGGAGTGGAAGTAGTAGGCATGTTTTCGTCATCCTCCTTAGGCTTGACATCGCCAATGGCCATCTTATTCATCACTTCTCTCAAAGGTTCATCACCTACATCATCACAAGCAATAGCATCTCCTTAGGAGCTATTAGATTCATCAAACTCCACATCACACGTTTCTTTAACAAAACCGGTGGTATTGTTGAATACTCTATATGCTTTGGAGTTAGATGTATAACCAACAAAAAATCCAATATCACAACGACGCTCAAACTTCCCTAGGCGTTGTCTCTTTTTAAAGATGAAGCACTTACAACCAAACACTTGGAAGTAGGAGATATTGGGCTTCCTCCCAATAAGAAGCTCGTATGGTGTCTTCTTCAATAGTCGGTGGAGATATACTCTATTTGACGTAAGTGTAATCAATGTCTTGTCCTTCCTCTCCACCACACCATTTTGTTGAGGAGTGTAGGTAGATGAAAACTCATGTTTGATGCCTCTTTCTTCACAAAACTCTTCAACTTGAGTATTCTTGAACTCTATTCTGTTGTTGCTTCGGATCTTCACTAATGTTGCATCAAACTCATTTTGAGCCCTCTTTACGAATTTTTTAAAGATCCCAACAGTTTTGCTCTTGTCATCTAGAAAGAAAGTTCAAGTGTATCTTGTATAATCATCAACAATGACAAAGCAATAGAGATTACCACCAAGACTTTTGTAGGTGGTTAATCCGAAGAGGTCCATGTGTAGTAGCTCCAAGGGTCTTGATGTAGACATCATAGCCTCGTAAGGATGTGAGCATGCAACTTGCTTTCCCGATTGGCAAGCAGTACACAATTTGTCCTTCTCGAAGATTATGTGCTTCAACCCGACCACCATTCCGTTCTTGAATGCCTTCTTGGGTTGACTCATTCCAATATGAGCAAGTCGTTGATGCCAAAGTCAACCCAAAGATGTCTTGGTGAAGAGGCACATTGTCAAGCTAGCTTCATTAGATGAAAAATCCACAAGATATATATATCCATATCTAAAACCTTTAAAGATTAGATCATTATGCTTCTTGCTAGTAATGAAAACATCAACATCACTAAATAAGCATGTGAAGCCTAAGTCACATAGTTGAGCTACGGAAAGTAAATTGTAACTAAGAGACTCAATTAAAAGTACATTGGAGATAGAGAGATCATGGGGAAATTGTCACCTTACCCAAACCTACCACATTTGCTTCTGAGTTATCACCAAAGGTGACTCTATCATGTCCGCTCACTTCATCTTCTGGAGAGGTGAACATCTTTACATTACCGGTCATATGTTGTGTACAACCACTATTAAGCACTCGATACTTTCCGCCGGCTTTGTAGTTCATCTACACACATAGGATCAAGCCTTTTGTTTAGGTACCCAACCAAGTTTGGTACCTTTCATGTGAGACACAAGATTCTTGGGCACCCAAATTTGCTTTGGAAGCTTGCCCTTTGCTTGAGTTCCAACGAACTTAGCCATAACATTCCCATTCTTAAGCTTATGTAATAAAAAATGATGACCATTAAATGTAGACTTGTATTTAGATGGCAAAATGGGAAGGGGTGTGGAAGAAATGGGGACACTCCCTTGTGTGATGATCGGTGACTTCACAATGTTGACAATAGGAGCCAACTTCTTTGATGAAGCACTTGTTTATCTCCGGTGACTTGATGACCTTTTCACCAAGTTAAAGAAGCAACCAAGCCTCTCTTGTTGTAGTACATAACATTCTTCATGAGAATTTCTTTATGCTTGTACTCCCATTTAGTCAACCGGGCCACACATGAATTTAAACTTGCAATCACATCCCTAAGCTTTTTTTCCCTTGCATGGTTAGTCTTTAAAGATGATACATCATCACATGAATATGAGCAAGGTATTTGAAGAAGATCATCACAAGATGTAGATGCATTGATCTTAACTACTTTAGTAGTAGATAATTCATTTAGAGAAGAATCAATGTCATCATAAGCAAGTTCAAGTTCTTGATATTTGCATTTCAAGTCAACATGCTCAAGCTTTAGCTTTTTGTTACTAGCCTCAAGAGACTTGCTAGATGCAACCATTTCATCATTTTTCTTAAGCACATCATTGTATTTAGCAAACAACTCATTATGACTAGAACTAAGCACGGCATTAGCATTTTCAAGAGACTTAATTTTAGTTTTTGTTTCTTGATGATAGTAGCATAATCATTCATGAGCTTAGGTAGATCACTAGGAGAAAGACCATCATCATCATCACTACTATCATCTTAATCAATACTCACCTTGTTGTTACCTTTTGCCATGAGATACATAGGTGGTGGAGGTACGGGTGCATCATCATCATTGGTCATGGCAAGGCCCACGAGGTTGTTGCCTTCATCATCACTTGAGTCATCACTTGAGCTTTCGTCTGAGACCCATTCACCAACAATATAAGCCTTGCGTCCTCCACCCTTCTTGTTGAAGAGCTTCCTCCTTGAATACTTATCTTGGCTCTTCTTCTTGTTCCTGTCCTCACCTTCATTTGCTTCAATCTTCTTGCCCTTGTTCATATTCTTTTTGTTGGGTTGAGGGCAATAATATGACATGTGGCCAAGTTCACCATAATTGTAATATCTCTTCTTGTCTTCTCCACCGAACTTGTCAAATTTCTTTGGGTGAAATTTGTTCCTCTTGGGACCATAGTTGTAGCCCTTCTTTTGAAATTTTGATATCATCCTTGTAGTTATTCTCATGAGAAGAGCAAGCTCGGTGTCGGAGTCATCATCAATACTATCTTCTTCATCGCTTTCGCTTGATGATGGGAGCTTTATCTTCTTCTTGTTTTTGTCAACCATCTTCGCCTTGAGAGCAAGATTCTTCTTGGATGAAGACTCATGATCTCCAAATAAGAACATCTCATAAGCACATATTTTTTCAACGGCATCGGTGATGGTCATGTCATTGATGTCCCCATCATGAAGAAGAGAGATGACAATGTTGTATTGCAGGTTTGGAAGCACCATCAAGATCCTACGAATAACGTCTCATTGAGATAATTGAGTTAGTTCAAGAGAGTTAATTTCTTCTACAAGTATGTTCATGCGAGAATACATATCACTGCATAATTCATTAGGAAGCATCTTGAATTGATTGAGAGCATTCATGAGCACATGATACCTTTCCTCACAAATTTTTCTAGACCCCTCATGAATTTCACAAAGAGCGGTCCAAATGTCATTAGTATATTCCTTGCTACGAATTCTAGAGAAAACCTCTTCACTAATTCCCTCAAAAATAGCATTCTTAGCCTTAGCATTCCATCTAACTTGTTGGTCGGTAAAAGAGTGATCAAACCCAATGGAAGCGGCTAGCCAAACTTATGGGGGAAATAGCCTCAAGATAGCTCACCATGCGAACTTTCCAATAGGCGAAGTTCTTTCTATCGAACCTTGGCACGCTACTTCCATTCCCGGGCCATTGCTCTAGGATTTAAAGCCTAACAAGAGCACGAGGCTTTGATACCAACTGAAAGGATCTAATGGCCCTAGAGGAGGGGTGAATAGTAGGGCACTAATTAAAAAACTAAACCAATTACCGATTTCTAGAACAAGAAGCAACCTTAGCCTAGAAAGCATCTTGACAACCTAGCAAGCTAGAAAGGTAACAACAAACATGCAAGCATATAGAACAAAAGTAAAGTGCGGAATTGAAACTTGCATGAAAGAAATGCTAGAAAGCAAAATGCGGAATGTAACAAGAGTAGGGAAAGAGGACACCAAGTTTTTCCCGAGGTATCGAAGAGTTGACACTCTTCACTAATCCTTGTTGGAGTATCCACACAAGGATGTCGCCCCCCCTTGAGACACCGAGACTCAAGTGCTCACTAATGATTGCTACTTCTCCATCTGCAGATTGGCGGGCATCAAACCAAGTACACGAGCTTCCCGGGGCTCCCATAAGATCTCCAAGAGCTCACCCGAGAACACCTCCAATCTTCACGACCGGCTAGGTGTTACCAACCACCAAGAGTAACAAGCTAACTGATTCACTTGATCCCAATCAAGCCTAAAGCAACAGTTAGATGCACACTCACTACTCTTGGAGCACTAATGGAGTCCTTAATCTTCAATTAAGAACTTGCAAATCACTTCAAGTGCTCTCCCTTGCCTCTAGATGATATACATTGTGTATAAATGCTTCTGGGTTGCAAGAGAGACGAATGAAATCAAGTGAAGAGGTATATATAGGCTAGATGTCCAAATCTAGCCGTTACCCAACCACTCACTTTTTCTGTGAACACCAGATGGTCTGGTACACACGTCTTTGTTAACACCAGACAATCCGGTGAGTTAACTTTTTTCACCTACTAATTTGACAGTTGTTAGTGACCATTGCAAAATGCTCCGGTGTTCTTCCACATAGCATCACCGGATAGTTCGGTGATTTATACTCTATTTCCTCGAAAATACGAAGCTTCTGTTAAATAGTCCGGTGCTGACTCCTTTAATTCACCAGACAATCCGATCAGTTCAACTCTGATTTTCTCCGAAAATACCAAGCTTCTGTTAAATGGTCTGGTGTATGAATCCTTCAAACCACCGGACAATCTGGTGCATATAACTTCAAATTTCTCTGAAAAAATGACTCTTCTGTTAAATGCTCTGGTGTATAATTCCTTTCATCACCAAACATCCGGTGAGTTCAGTTGAAGTCTTCTTAGAAAAGACAAATAGTCTGGTGTGTAAAAAACCTTCTCACACTGGACAATCCGATGAGAACAAACTTCTTGGAACTCGTCCTATTCAATTGGCTTTGAGTTCTAGCTTCTCAACTTCTCACCCATGGATTTCTTTGAGCAACCTGATGCTAGATTTTCGTAAGTATACACCCAACTATCTCTAGACTCAACTAGGTCAAGCTACTACACTTAGCCCCCCTTTATAGTACGGTCAAAAGACAAAAAAAAGATATATAACTATTCCAAGTGTCCTTCATCACCTTGTGACACTTAGAACTAGATGATCCTTAATCTTGATGCAAAAGTCCTTTGATCGACCAATAGAATACCATGAGGGATAAGAAAATCATTCAATCATTGAGAATTAAAAAATTTGGATTCCTTCAAGACATACGCATTAGTCACAATGATATGGTTGTCATTAATCACAGAAACACTTACCACTTACCTAGGAGCCTAGATGCTACATCAGCTGGGTTAGAGGGCAAGTTCAAAAACTTTTGACTGAGAATGAGTACCTCTTTTTTCTGGTGGAGAAGTGCTCAGAGGGCAAAGGAAAAATGAATTTGATCTTCGCCAAGACCAAGATGTGTGCTGACAAGGCGAGTTTGGCTCTTGGGTTGGGTTTTGAGAGGGTGGCTTATGGTGGGGAGAGTAAGACTGTGTTCACCACACATACTACCCTAGAAGCTGAAAATCCAAAATCAATACCATACCACAACCCATCAAGAAATACATTCCTCAACCCACAAAGAAGAAACCCGCACACCCAAGAGATCTTCCTAAGATGAGAGAGCCCTGAGTGACCGGCAGACGAGTTCCCGAGAGCCACTACCACTGCACCAATTGCCAGAGAGAGGGTCACTTGGTTGGGTTTTGCTTTCGCCATAGGAGAGATGAGCGGCGAGTGGGAGTGGAGCACCCGGGACATATACCGCCCCTCTATTGGTGTACATGATCATTTTTCTTGCTTCCACTCATGAGTCCTTAGCGCTTTTTAGTCTCTTCCTAGAGGTGTTGCCCGGCGTAGATTTTTCCATGACTTATATGGTTTTTGTCCATGTGTAAGAGGCTTTGAGTCTCAGCCCTTTGGCAGACCACATTTTTCTCATCATAGTACTCGCCCTCAACGTACTATACCTATTTACCTGCACCTGCTTTTACCACTTCAGGGCTGATGATCCAGTACTGGATTCCTAAGAGGTTTTTGACTAATCTCACTACTGAGTCATCCACCTATTATTCTTCTCATATATAGGTGGTAGGCGGAGCCTGGAGAATAAGTGGCTCATTGACTCTGGTTGTTCATGCCACATGACCAAAAATTCATCATGGTTCTCCAGCCTCACCCCCATGAAGCGACACGAGTACATCACATTCGGGGATGATCAGAAAGGAAGGGTGAAATACAAAGGTATGGAAAGAGTGAATGAGAGTTTTACTCTCAAGGATGTAGCTTTGGTGGAGCATCTAGGATACAACCTTCTCTCTGTATCTCAATTGTTGGATGAGGACTTGGAAGTGTGTTTCAAATGCGATACTTCTCGAGTTCTCGAATCCTCTAGCGCTTTGATTTGCAAGATTTCTCGAGTTGAGAGAGTTTTTGGAGCTGATTTTTCTGAGTCTCTTGGTTCTTCTCGTTGTTTGATTGCTCAACCTTCTTCTGAGCTTTGGATATTGCATAGGAGATTAGGGCACATGAGCTTTGATTTACTTACTCGTTTGAGTGTCCTAGGCTTGATTCGAGGAAAGCCGAAGCTCAAGTTTGAGAAGAATCTTGTTTGTGCTCCTTGTCGGCATGGCAAGATGATTGCTACCTCCCATCCACCAGTCAATCTGGTGATGACTGAACGACTGGGAGAACTTCTCCATATGGACACTGTTGCTCCTTCTCAGCTTCGTTTGGGAGATAGGAAGTGGTCTGCTCTTGTCATTATTGATGATTTCTCTCGCTACCCTTGTGTCTTCTTCTTTGTAAGCAAGGATAAAGTGTTCTCACACTTTCAGAGCTTAGCTTTGAGATTGTTCAAAGTACTCCCTGGTGCATTAAAAGCAATTCACAGTGATAATGGCACTAAGTTCAAGAACTATCTCTTTGATGCTTTCTGTCTTGATTATGGTATTGAGCGTCAATTTTCTGCCCCACACGTTCCTCAGTAGAATGACGTGGTGTAACACCCTGATTTTCAGATTTCTCAAATTTCTAAAATTTTCCAAGATTATTGAATAGCTTTAACAGTAGTATAGGTTTAAAACATATTTTCTTAATCAATCAATCAATATAGGTTATTGTTTTATGTGTATTGCATGCTGAGTTTTGAAAGGAGTCAAGTAAATGCATTAGAGTTCTTTTTCTTTTTCTTTCTCTTTGGTGTTTTGAGTGAAAAAAAATTTGAAAAGGTTTTTACAAAACTCAGTAGTGAATAAGTTAATGATCTTAATGGTTGGAATTCAAAATCTTTGAATTCATCATCTATTCAATCCTTGATCATACCTGATCCTTCTCCAGTTCAATTCAAATCTTATCCAAATCCATGTTTAAAGCCAATCTCTCCTCTTTATCAAATTATTCCCAAATCCAAATTCAAATTCCTCATCTACTCCTATTCTTGTTCAACCTCATTTTTCGTTTCTTTTAAATTCACTCCAAACTCAATTCAAATTCAAACCCTATTCAAATTTCTCTACAAAAGTTTCTTTTCTAAACCCTAGATATACCTAAAGTGTCTTTAGCCAAGTCCAAACTATTAGCCAAGTCTTCTAGATGGCCCAACAAAGGATCTGTGAAATCTGCAAATTTTCGCGGAGTCCCGGATAGCCTCATCTTTCCATGAAGTTTTGGAGTTCAAAACGGCCTCAAGTGCAAATCTTGACAATACCAAAGTTGTAGGTCTCGTCGAGAGCTTCGATTTGAACCTATGGAAGTCCCTATTTGGACAATTGAGCAAGGAGTTATGGCCCCCAAAATCTGTACTACGCAGATAAGTCCGAGTTCAAACAGTTTATCTTGTGGTAAATTTTTGGAAATAACGATGGCGTTTTCAGAAGTTCTAATGAATACTAAAGTTGTATATCTTTTCGAGTACTACAACTTAGAGTCAAGAAACGTCCAATTTGGAGTCCGGACAATGAAGATATCATTCTTGGAATAGAGAGCTGCGAAAAAGGAAACCGTAACCGACTCGAACTCGAATCTGATTCGTGTTCGACTTGGACTCCACCTCAACCAGCTGACCCTAGCCCTATAAATATGAGTTGCACGCCCTCTCCTACCCCTATTCCATACCACCAAACCCTAGAAGTTGCTGCTGCCCTATCCGTGCGCCGCTGTTCACTGGAGCCGCCGTCGCCCGTGATGCGCTACCTCGTCGTCTTCTCCGTGAATCCTCCTTTCGCGACCATCAAAGCAAGGTAAGGACCCCTTATTCTCCTCCCTTACTACTTTTTTAGCATCATACTAAGTCCCTAGCCAAGCCCTAGCCCCGGCCAAAGACCGATCTATGCCGCCACGGTCGTCGCCGTCGTGGATAGCCGCGCTGTAGCCGATTGGCATCGACGTTCCCGACCGACCAGAGGTCAAATCACCAAGACCTTTCACAGGTGCATGTCCCATGATGTTCCTAAGGCTCTCAACAATTAGGTTGGCCAGTAGAGTAGCCAAACTACCGTAATCAAGGTCGACATACCCGTTGTCTGATTTCTGAACGCGTTCTGCGCGCGCACTGGATTTGCATTCGCGTTCCCCGTCAATCCGAAAGCCGTATGGATGCACCAACCGTGTCATGGCATGTCCCATCAAGTATTCTACGTGACCCTAGGAGCCCATCCCCATTTGTACAGCGACACGACCAGGACGCCATTGCCAACCATAGTATGTCGCAGCCATCATCTATCTCATCTCTGTTGATCATTCTTTCTCTCAGTGGATGATCTACCCAAAACTATGCCGTAGCATTGTGTTCCCAGGATATATGAACATCTATGTTCAAACAGTTTCTCAAATTTCATAGCCAATCTCCGGGAACACGAGCGTCTTCGTTCTTGCATCTGTTCGCGGTCACCACCAAACCTAGAAGCAGTCATCGCTGTTTTGCCGCTACCTCAGATGACCCTTCTAGAACCAACCATATCGCTGAGTTAGTCTTTCTGCTTTCTACGATATGCTTCCCTCGTTTCACTGAAACGCCACAGAAGCTGGCATCGATGTCAATGGCCATGTGCCCGATCGTTGTCTTCGACGAAAGCTGAACCACCGCCACTACGCAGACTTACCGGTAGTACCTTTAACCCAGAAGTGCAACCTTCGGCCTTTTTGATCCATCATAGGTGGTCGAGACTAGATCTCCGCGTATCTTTTTTTTAATCCAAGATGGTCCTTGCATAGCATGCCAAGTCAGCGCCACATCATTCTCCTTAGCCTAGTCACTGAAGTCTGGTCTGCCCTACACTTCTTGAATCTTGCGCAATAATATTGTCAAGCCTGACACAGTGATTGTGCAATAAATCCTTTCCTATAGGAAGATAGTTCTGGAAAATCAGCATTTCCTTTTCAGTCTAATCCATCTCTCGAAAGTTGTTCTCATTTCATCTTAACTCCGATTTAGATGATTCTTGCATATCAATGTTTCTAAAATCATCCCTATCCAACCATAGTATTTTTAAAGTGTTTTGATGATGTTTGATATGTTGTTCTTAGTGTTTGTTTTGTGTTGTTTGTCGGTAGTTCTCGCGATTAGTTGATAATGTTCCAGAGTAGTTTGAGGGACTTCAAGACCAAGATTTCGACAACACTGAGCAGCATTGGGTAAAAGGCAAGTGTCCTTGATCATATTTAACCTATGTTTTTAAATATTTTGTTTTACAAAATTGCATGCAGTGTCTGTCAATATGATGGGTAGTTACCTATGTTAGGGTTTTCCTTAGATTTTCCCTTATCATCCCTTGGAACCTAGATGGTTTATGGTTATGTGTCTTTGTTGAGTAGATTGCTTAGCCATGCTTTTGGGATACTGGGAAGTGTTATAATCTTGACTAATGAACATATGAAACAATGGTGGTTAACTTGTTAATGGTGTACCAACATGGAACCTTAGGCCTTGAGCAAAATGGTTTTAATGGTTGTCATGGTTATGATGTTGGTTTAGTGTTTGCTCAAGTAACCTAAGTAAGGACTTGTTCGTTGAGCGACAACCCAAGAAGTAACGTATCAACCATGAGGCTGATATGGGTAAAGCGTGATATACTAGTTAGAGTCTATCTAGTGTGTGTTGTGTTAGTACAAAAGGGGGCTTCTGGGTAGGAGTTTAACTCGCATAAATCCTGGTGATGAAACCTAGTGGGCAGACGCATACTGGATTAGTCTCTGGTTAGTGAAAAATATCATTTAGTGATTTCTTGGCGGCACACCACTGCCGTGTGTTAAGTGTCTTGCAAAAACGGTAATATGGAATTTACTGACTCGTGGGGAAAGCTGGACAACTTCTGCAGAGTGTAAAACTGTTATAATAGCCGTGATCACAGTTATGAGAGACTTGGATCCTCACATGATTAGTGGGATGTGATTATGGGTTGTGATTATGGGTTGTGGTTATGGATTTGGTTGTGGTTCTGGTTCTGGTACATGGAGTACTAGATGATTGTGGTTTTGGTTATAGTACAAAGAGTACTAGACGGTTATGGTATGTAAGGTGGGAAGCCTTGTATGCTGGGTGTTGGACTGTATGGGTTACATTCACATAATAATTGTTTAATGTTTTTTGAGTCCAAATATGTTTTCATTACTCGCATTTACGCAAATATACCATGTGTTAGCCTATTCTTGATATAAGCCTGCATATCATTATCTTTCCCACACTTGCTGAGCGCGTTATGTGCTCACACTTGCTATTTTCCCTATACCATGCGACATGTGTGCTGCTGCTCAGTGAGTGAAGATGTTGAAGACTATCAAGACGAGGTTGTGACGTTCTAGACGCGTGTCTCCCGGTCGGTTGCCTGCGGTGTTATTGGGCACCAGTGCTTCTGTTTCGCTGCAGATATCTGTATAGAAGACAATATATGTCAATTGTTGTAAGAGTTTAACATTTATTTAATAAAAGTATTGCTTTTGTTACTTCACATGTGACGTCCTTATGTATGTTGAACATCCTGGGCACACATAAGCCGCATCTGGTTTTGGCCGTTAAAACCGGGTGTGACACGTGGTTGAGAAGAAGCATCACACTTTGTTGAAGATGGCTAGGATGATGCTCGATGAGCATAGGACTCCTAGGAGGTTTTAGGATAAGGCTATTAGCACAACATGCTACATCTCAAATCATATTTTCTTACGCTCAATCTTGAATTTGACTTCTTATGAGTTGCGCTTTGGGATGAAGCCGAAGGTTTCACACTTGAGAGTTTTCGGTTGTCATTTCTTCATCCTAAAGCGTGGCAACCTTGACAAGTTTGAGTTGCGTTTTTCCAATGGTATTTTCGTGGGGTATTCTCTACATGGTCATTGTTACAAGGTCTTTAATCTTAACACTAACTCCATCATGGAGTCCTGTGATGTGACGTTTAATGAACCAACCCCCTATGCTAATTCTTTCTTTGAGTGTGCAGATGATCAGGAGATGAGCAAGAGCATCTTTGTAGATGACAACCTTTCTGCTATCGGTGAGGACGAGGATGATTCATTACTTCCCTCGACCACACCTGCTTCTTTTACTCCAGCAGAGGGTTCTGCAGCGTCTCCTTCCACTTCAGCTGCTCTCAAGCCTACACCAGAATAGGTTGAGGGGGAGTTCACCTCTAGGCATGAGGCTCCTCAACACATTCAGTGGAGACACCCTTCACACATGATTATCGGAGATCTTGATGAGAGGGTAATGAGGTCCAAGACCATTTCTTATGCTCATTTTACTGATTCATCATCTGTTGCTTCTTTTGTGCCCTATGATGTTGGACATACTTTATCTTATTCGAGTTGGGTCAATGCTATGCATGAAGAGCTTGAAAATTTTAAGAGAAACCAAGTTTGGGTCCTTGTAGAGCCACCCCCTAATGTGCACACCATAGGCACAAAATGGGTTTTCAAAAACAAACAGGGGGAGGATGGGTCTGGAGTGAGAAACAAGGTTAGACTAGTGGCTTATGGTTTCACTTAGGTTGAGGGGATAGACTTTGGAGAGGCCTTTGCATCCGTAGCTAGGCTAGAAGCTATTAGGATCCTTCTTGCATTCGCAGCATCTAAGGGTTTCAAGTTGTATCAAATGGATGTCAAGAGTGCTTTCCTAAATAGTTTTATTCAGGAAGAGATCTATGTTAGGCAACCTATAGGTTTTGAGCACCCTAAATACCCACATAGAGTTTACAAGATTAGAAAGCTTTGTATAGGCTTAAGCAGGCACCTAGAGCTTGGTATAATAGGCTTAGGTCTTTCTTGCTAGAGCATGGGTATGTGATAGGGCCAACTGATAAAACTTTGTTCACTCTCAAGCATGACAATGATTTTCTACTTATTCAGATATATATGGATGATATCATTTTTTTTGGCTCTTCTCATACACTTGTGGCCAAGTTTGCAGAAACTATGAGCAGGGAGTTCGAGATATCGATGATGGGCGAGATCAACTTCTTTCTTAGAATGCAAATAAAGAAATGCAAGCAAGGTACATTTATCCACTAGACGAAGTACACCAAGGATTTGCTAAAGAAGTTTGACATGAGTAATGCGAAGTCCTTGACAACACCGATGACTACCTCGATCTTGCTTGATCCAGATGAAGATTGTGAGGAGGTGGACCAGTGGGAGTATAGTTGCATGATCGGCTCTCTTATGTACTTGATGACGACAAGACCCAACATCCAATTTGCCATCTACTTGTGTGCTCGCTTCCTGGCTTCACCAATGATGTGTCACTGCCAAGTGGTGAAACACATTCTGAGGTACCTCAAGCACACTCTCGAGTATGGGCTTTGATTTTTTTCTTCCTCTTCGCTTTCTCTTTGAGATTTTTTGGATGTGGATTTTGCTGGTTGTAGAATTGATAGGAAAGTACCTCTGGTACTTGTCACTTCTTGGGTGCTTCTCTTGTGTGTTGGTCTTCTCGCAAACAGTCTAGCGTTGCGTAGTCTACTGCTGAAACTGAATATGTAGATACTGCTAGCTATTGCTCACAGATTTTGTGGATGGTTGCTACTTTGATTGATTTTGGGTTGAATTTTAGGAGTGTGCCACTTTTGTGTGACAACACCAGTGTCATAAGCTTAGCCAACAACCCCGTTCAACACTCCAGAACCAAACACATAGATGTGAGATTCCACTTTCTAAGAGACCACAATGAGAAGGAAGATATTGAGTTAAGCTACATAGATACCCAACACCAGCTAGCCGATATATTCACCAAGCCTCTAGATGCTACAAGATTTGCCTATTTGAGATGAGAGCTTGGTGTGTGCCATCCCTATGACATTGTGTGAGTGAAAGTTGTCCTTTGTACATACTCTATCTTACTTTTGTTGCATTTGCATTACATTTTATTATGTAAGATAATCATAATAGTTGAGCTTTGACTTGCATGTCTTTAGAATTTTTGATTGCTAGACTTGAATTTGGACTAAGTTGAGTAGTTGTGTGGAGCAATATTTTAATCTTACGCCCTTCTCGATGCTTTGACATGATATATTTCAAGCAAGCTTGCTTTCTTTAAGATGAATTTTGGCAATTTTATGAATCATGTAGGCTATGAAATGCTACATTCTTGATCATCATGTTCGACATTGCTTTGTCTTAGTTAATGCTTGTGTTAAGGCTAGTCTGATGAATATCTTGCTATAGGTCTTCTTGGTTCACGACAGTAGATTGAGAAACATTGTACTATATTTTCTGTCTTTGTTAAATGTTTAGCTCATGATAGGACCTTAGGGAAACATGTGTTCCTTGTGTTATAAAGGTACTACTTAACTTGATCTTATGACCATCTTGATAACTTGTGTGAATCGAATAATCATGAAAAATCAAGTCTCTTGTGCTAAAATATGATCCAATACAGTTGTCTTGAGGCCTCAAGGTGTTTGCTGTACCCAGTCACATGATACTTTGCTTGGATAAGAGATAACTTGAGGATAAAATAAAATTCAAAGAAATATGCCTAGCTGTTTAATTCTTTTTAATCACTTGATCAATCTAAGTCTTGGTTTCATATGTGAGCGTTTGCAAAGCCTATTGTCATGAATGCTTGTTTGGCTAGTTTGAGATTGAAGTTGGTTAGTTCTTAATGCTTGTATTGAGTCGGTACGAGTGGATGCTTATATGGTGGTCACCTTGCACATAATTCGGCTATGTGAAATAAAATGCGCCAATCAACTCTTCGGGTTTAGCTTGTCAAGCTTCATGTTCTTGTGTCACGGTCTCTTTTTTGAGCCTCTGTGCAATTATGAGCTTCATCCTCTCCTTTCTGGAGCCCTTTTGACATTTCTAGAACTTACAAATCCTTTGTAGTATATTTGTGAAAGCTCACTAGAATTGCATGTTCATGCATTGCATAATGCTTTGTCTTTGATGTTTGCATTTGCCAAAGGGGAGAGCATATGCACAAAGAAGAGAATATGCTACAAAGGAGGAGAAAGGAGAAAATTTGCAACAAATATAAAAGAATAATGAAAAATGTGCATTCATCAAGGAGGGGGGGGGGCATTTGTTTTTAAGTTTTTGAGCTTTTCTTGATCATTTGTAGTTTTGGCTTGTCTTTGTCGATCTTCGACCATTTGCAATCTGTCTTATGCCAAGTGATTTGTGTTTACTATTTCTCGAGTTTTTGGTCACTTGGATGTGCTTCACATCTTCTATTCCTGTAGGGTCGAATAGGTGCAAAATACTTAATCAGAGGGGGGTGAATGATTGCGGAAACCAAATTCAAAGATTAACTCAGCCAAATTGAAACTCAATTTATACTTGGTATTCCACTCAAAACATATTGCACAAGCTCTAGTAAAAACTATGTAGAGAAATATTTGCAATTTGGATTGCTCTCAATTTTCGTTGGCAGAAACTAGATTAAAATATGAAACTAACTGCATAAGAATCGAGTAAATCGGATATGTGGATCAAGAATTATGCCTGGTTGAAGCAGGCTATATCAACCAGAATCGAATAGATCAAAACCTAGTCGAGTTAACAAAAAACTACTCGAGATCAAACCAAATCCACTCAAATTTTTCTCAGATCAAACACTAGATATTCTAGCAAGTTTTTGGATGGATTAAACCAAGATGAAACTTCATAGAATCATGAAATTAATTGAAAACCAAAACCGAGCATGTAGAATATAGAACAGAGAGAAAATTCTGAATCAACAACTCATCAACTTACGAAACTTGATTTTCATTGCATAGATGAGTTTATGTAACACCCTAATTTTCAGATTTCTCAAATTTCTAACATCTTCCCAGATTGTTGAATAGCTTCACCAGTAGTATAGGTTTAAAACCTATTTTTTTAATCAATCAATCAATATAGGTTATTATTTTGTGTGCATTGCATGCTGAGTTTTGTTAGGAGCCAGGTAAATGCATTAGAGTTTTTTTTCTTCCTTTTCTTTCTCTTTGGTGTTTTGAGTGAAAAAGATTTTGAAAAGGTTTTTACAAAACTCAGTAGTGAATAAGTTAAGGATCTTAATGGTTGGAATTCAAAATCTTTGAATTCATCATCTATTCAATCCTTGATTATACCTGATCCTTCTCCAGGTCAATTCAAATCTTATCCAAATCCTTGTTTAAAGCCAATCTCTCCTCTTTCTCAAATTCTACCCAAATTCAAATTCAAATTCCTAATCTACTCCTATTCTTATTCAACCTCATTTTCCGTTTCTTTTAAATTCACTCCGAACTCAATTCAAATTCAAATCCTATTCAAATTTCTCTGTAAAAGTTTCTTTTCTAAACCCTAGATATACCTAAAGTGTCTTTGGGCTCAATCTTGCTCAAGTCCAAACCCTTAGCCAAGTCTTCTAGATGGCCCAATAAAGGATCCACGAAATCTGTAAATTTTCGCGGAGTCCTGAATAGCCTCATCTTCTCATGATGTTTCAGAGTTCAAAACGGCCTCAAATGCAAATCTTGCCAATACCAAAGTTGTAGGTCTCGTCGAGAGCTTCGACTTCAACCTATAGAAGTCACCTTTTGGATAATGGAGCTAGGAGTTATAGCCCCTGAAATCAGTGCTGTGTAGAGAAGTCCGAGTTCAAACAGTTTATTTTATAGTGCATTTTTGGAAATAAAGATGGAGTTTTCAGAAGTTCCAATGACTACTAAAGTTGTAGATCTTTTCGAGTACTACAATTTAGACTCAAGAAACTTCCAATTTGGAGTACGGACGATGGAGATATCATCCTCGGAATACAGAGCTACGAAAAAGGAAATCGTAACCGACTCGAACTCGAATCCGATTCGTGTTCGGTTTGGACCCCACCTCAACAAGCCGCCCCTAGCCCTATATATATGAGTTGCACGCCCTCTCCTACCTCTATTCCACACCTCCAAGCCCTAGAAGTCATTGCTGCCCTGTCCGTGCGTCGCCGGAGCGTCGCCGTTCGCTGGAGCCACCGCCACCGCCGCCCGTGATGCGCTACGTCGTCTTCTCCGCAAATTCTCCTTCTTCCTCGACCATCAAAGCAAGGTGAGGACCCCTTCTTCTCCTCCCTTACTACTGTTTTAGCATCATACTAAGTCCCTAGCCAAGCTCTAGCCCCGGCCAAAGACCGATCTACGCCGCCATGGTAGTCCCCGTCGCGGACAGCCGTGCTGTAGCCGATTGGTATCGATGTTCCCGACCGACCAGAGGTCAAATCACCAAGCCCTTTCACCGGTACATGTCCCATGATGTTCCTCACACCCTCACCAACCAGTTCGGCCAGTAGAGCAGCCAAACTATCGAAATCAAGGTCGACATACCCACTGTCCGGTTTCTGGACGCGTTCTGCGCGCGCACCAGATTTGCATTCGCGTTCCCCATCAATCCGAAAGCCGTATGGATACACCAACCACGTCACGACGTGTCCTATGGAGTCTTCTACGTTACCCTAGGAGCCCATCCCCGTTTGTGCAGCGACATGACCAGGACGCCATTGCCAACCACAGCATGTCGCAGCCATCACCTGTCTCATCTATGCTGATCATTGTTCCTCTCAGTGGATGATCTACGATAACCCATGCCATAGCATTGTGTTCCCGGGTTACATGAACATCCTTCTTAAAACGGTTCCTCAAAATTCATAGCCAATCTCTGGGAACGCGAGCATCTTCGTTCATGCATTTGTTCGCGGTCACCACCAAACCTAGAAGCAGTCATCGCTGTTTTGCCGCTACCTCGGATGACCCCTTCCAAAACCAACCATACCGCTGAGTTAGTCTTTTCGCGTTCGACTACCCGATCGCCATCTTCGACGAAACCCGAACCACCACTGCTACATAGAGTGATCAGTAGTATCCTTAACTTAGAAGCGCAACCTTTAGCCATTTTGATCCATCATAGGTGTTCGATACTAGATCTCCATGTATCCTTTCTTTAATCCAAGATGGTACTTGCATAGCATGCCAAGTCAGCGCCACATCATTCTCCTTAGCCTAGCAAGTGAAGTCTAGTATGCCCTACACTTCTTGAATCTTGCGCAATAATGTTGTCAAGCCTGACACAGTGATTGTGCAATAAAGCCTTTTTCCATAAGTAGATAGTTCCGGAAAATCAATATTTCCTTTTCAGTCTAATCCATCTCTCGAAAGATGTTCTCTTTTCATCTTAACAACGATTTAGGCGATTCTTGTGTCTAAATGTTTCTAAAATCATCTCTATCCAACCATAGTGTTTTTAAAGTATTTTAATGATGTTTGGTATGTTGTTCTTAGTATTTCCTTTGTGTTGTTTGTCGGTAGTTCTCGTGATTAGTCGATAACGTTTCGGAGCAGTTCGAGGGACTTCAAGACCAAGATTTCGACAACACTGAGCAGCATTGGGAAAAAGGCAAGTGTCCTTGATCATCTTGAACCTATGTTTCTAAATATTTTGTTTTACAAAATTGCATGCAGTGTCAATATGATGGGTAGTCACCTATGTTAGGGTTTTTCCTAGATATTCTCTTATCATCCCTTGGAACATAGATGGTTTATAGTTATGTGTCTTTTATGGGTAGATTGCTTAGCCATGCTTTTGGGATACTGGGAAGCGTCATAATCTTGACTAATGAACATATACAAAATCGATGGTTAATGTGTTAATTGTCTAGCAACATGGAACCTTAGGCCTTGAGAAAAGTAGTTTTGATGGTTGTCATGGTTATGGTGTTGGTTTAGTGTATGCTCAAGTAATCTAAGTAAGGACCGGTTCGTGGAGCGACAACCCAAGAAGTAACGTACCAACCACGAGGCTGATATGGGTAAGGCGTGACATACTGATTAGAGTCTATCCAGTGTGTGTTGGTTCAGCACAAAAGGGGGCTTCTGGGTAGGAGCTTAGCTTGCGTAAAGCCTGACGGTGAAACCTAGTGGGCAGACACATACTGGATTAGTCTCTGTTTAGTGACAAATGTCATGCAGTGATTCTTGGCGGCACACCACTGGCGTGTGTTAAGTATTTCGCGAACACGGCAACATGGAATGCATTGACTCGTGGGGAAAGCTGGACAACCTCTGCAGAGTGTAAAACTATTATAACAGCCGTGCTCACGGATATGAGAGACTAGATGGTTATGGTTCTGGTACAGGGAGTACTAGATGGTTGTGGTTATGGTTCTGGTACAGGGAGTACTAGATGGTTATGGTATACAAGGTGGGGAGCCTTGTATGCTGCGTGTTGAACTATATGGGTTACATTCACTTAATAATTGCTTAATGCTTTTGAGTCCAAATGTGTTTTCAATACTCGTATTTACGCAAAAAAAAACTATTTGTTAGCCTATTCTTGATATAAGCCTGCATATCATTACTTTCCCCCACTTGCTGAGTACTCTATGTGCTCACACTTGCTATTTTCCCTACACCATACGACATGTATGCTGCTGCTCAGTGAGTGAAGATGTTGAAGACTATCAAGACGAGGTTGTAACGTTCTAGGCGCGTGTCTCCCGATCGGTTGCCTACGGTGTTGTTGGGCACCAGTGCTTCTGTTCCGCTGCTGATATCTTCATAGAAGACAATATATATCAATTGCTGTAAGAGTTTAACGTTATTAAATAAAAGTATTACTTTTGTTACTTCACCTGTGACGTCCTTATGTGTGTTGAACATCCTGGGCACACATAAGCCGCATCTAGTTTTGACCGTTAATTTTCTTGTTAAGTTTCTCTATTAGTGTACCAAGATGAACAACAACATCAGATAGATCATCATAAGTAGATAATACCTCATTACCGTCACTGTCAAGTTCATCGTCGATTGAGCTTTCAGCATCGAAAGAGACAATCCAGTCAAATCACGCAATGTCTTGCTCTTAGATGTTGTGTCATCTTCGCTACTCTCTGAATCAATGTCACTCAAGTTGACTTGTTCGAGCGCTGAAAGACCTCGATGCACAAGCTTGCGGTTGAGAAGGCACTTTTTCTTATTGTTGAACAATCGCTTCTTTTTCTTCTACTCCTCTTTCGATGCTTTATTTGCAAGCTTAGGACAATTGGAACGAATGTGGTTGAGATCACCACATTCATAACATCTTTGAGGACCTCCACTTCCTTTCTTCCTCATATGCACATTATGTAATGCTTTAGAGAACCGAGTAGAAAGTAGTGCTAAATCTTCTTCAGTAATCAACTCTGGATGATCATCGGTTAGTAAAGATATAGAAGATAAGGAAAAACTTGATGAAGAAGATTCAATATGAGACATGCTAAATTGAGAGACCAAAGCAATTGATTTATTAACATTCTTCCTAGCAAAAACATCTAGCTCATGAGTTTTCAATTTAGAATAAAAGTACATCTAATGTAAGTGAACTCATGACAGTAGATTCTCTAATAGATGTAACTTTAGTCTCCCACACTGACATATTTAAGGCTCCTAGTAATTGACGTGCATTCTCAGCATCAGTATATGTAATATTAATAGCACATAAATTATTAAGAATTTTATTAAACTGAGCAAAGAAATCATCTTGTGACTCTCCAGGCTTCGTCTCAAAATGCATGTAATATTTCTTAAATAAATCTTGACGTACCTCTTTAATAGTAGTTGAACCTTCATGATAATCACAAAGTGCTTTCCATACCTCGTTCACCAATTTGAGATGTATTATTCGATCGAAGTTGCTCCTTCCCAACCCTTGGATGATCAGATTCCTTGCCTTGCTGTTCACCTCGACATGAGACATGTTTTGTGCCGTCACTTCATTATTCTTAAGGACCACATATGGCTCATAGACCTTTTTCCAACTTGCAAAACCCTGTTCTTGAATGTCGGCCTCCATCTTTGCCTTCCAGAACTGAAAATCAACTCTATCAAAAACAAAAGGTTTTGTGAAATACCTATCTGAAGCCATATTTCTAATTACTGATTAAGATTAATTAAAAAGGATTAAGGCTCTGATACCAATTGTAGGATCAAATATGCGCAAAATACCCAATCAGAGGGGGGTGAATGATTGCGGAAACTAAATTCAAAGATTAACTCACCCAAATTGAAACTCGATTATACTCGGTATTCCACTCGAAACAGATTGCACAAGCTCTAGTAAAAACGATGTAGAGAAAGATTTGCTGGTCTGATTGATCTCAATTTTGGCCAGCAGAAACTAGATGCAAATATGAAACTAACTCCATAAGAATCGAGTGAAATGGATATGTGGATCAAGAATTGTACCTGGTCGAACATACTGTGTCAACCAGAATCGAATAGATCAAAATCTAGTCGAGTTAACAAAAAACTACTCGAGATCAAACCAAATCCACTCAAAATTATCTCAAATCAAACACTAGATATTCTAGCAAGGTTTTGGATGGATTAAGCTAAGATGAAACTTCATAGAATCATGAAATTGATTGAAAACTAAAACCAAGCATGCAGAATATAGAACAGAGAGAAAATTCCGAATCAACAACTCATCAACTTACGAAACTTGATTTTTATTGCATAGATGAGTTTATAAGATGCATCTCCAAATTATTCAACAAGAATTTCCATGAAATCCCAAAACAGCTCTCTCTTGAGTTTCTCTCTCTCTGTTGCGTTGTGCTGCCCTGTTATGCGCTATACTGCCCAATACAACAGACCTCTCTATTTATAGGGTAGCCACACACACAAACGTGATCGAATCGAACTACAACTCCCTGTTGTATTCAATCTGGTCTCTATCCTCCTCCAATCACAAAAGGACAAACAACATCCGCTAATTAAGCTAATTAGCCAACAACTCTTACGTAATCATGCATGCACATCTCCCATGCATAAATGCATATACGTAACCAACTTAGAGTCTGTCACCAACACTAACTCTTGTCTCAAGTCCAGCTACCACTCGACTCCCTTGTAACATCAACACGAATTAGTCTTCACATCTTCTCACGATCAGATCACCTCCTACGTCCATCGCAAAGCCTTGTCTCCATATGCATTGTTTTCTCAGCTCGAACGTCCCGCATGACATCGTCGCTCACCACAACCTCAGTTCCACCTGAACCTAGTCGCCGAACCTGAGTTCCTCCCTAAACTTAGTTCGTTGATCCGTCATCGACCACGTTCTCCTTCGAGCAACACCTGCACTTGAGTCAAACAACTATTGAGTACAAGCACAAGTCCTTCCTGACTTGACTCCAAGCAAAACCAACACACTAACATAAGCATATCTTAGCAACTCATGAACATCAACCAAATGTCATTATGCTAAACCACTTTGCTCTACCAATTTCATCAATCAAACAAAGGTTTCATCACATGATCTCACAATCCTAAATCTTTGTATTTTAAGGGTTGTCAATGCACTCATCAAGGGGGAGATTGAGAAACCAAGTGGAGAAGTGCCTTGGTTTGCATGTGATGAGGCATTGACAATAGTTGATGTATCTTGTACTTGGTTAGCAAGTGTTTGTAGATGCTTGATCTTGTTCTTATCTAACTCGAGTTAGCGGTGTTTGAAATTGGCGAATTCTTCTCTGTACGCATAAAAATTATACACACCAGAAGTTCCGATGTGAACATCGGATGTTCCGGTGTTCACTGAAAGTTCCGGTGTGGGTAGTGTGTACTCGTCAGACTATTTCTTGCAGAGAGCAAATTTTTGGACGAAATTGTGGATCCATGCACCGGAAGGTCCAGTGAGTGTGGTGGCTACACCGGAGGGTATCACCGGAGCATTTTCAGTGCTGAAGTAGAAATGAATGCAAACACTAGATGGTCCGGTGCTGGACTTTGAGAGTGCCAGAGTATTTTCTGCAGAGAGTTGATTTTTGGCACCTTGTTTGATTATGTACGCCGGATAGTCCGGTGCTGTAATTGTGAACATCAGAGAATGAACCGGACCTTTTCTTGCAGAGAGAAAATTTTTCCAAGAATAGATAGTGTTACACTCAACGGATGGTCTGGTGTTCACGAGCAGAACACACCAGAACATCTAGTGTTCACATTTTCTGCAGGATGTGCTCTGAGTTGAAATTTTTGATGTTGTGCTAACGTGGAGATGTTTTCGAGTGTGGAGAAATGTGTTTGCTTGTTTTATGGTGTGTAGGTGACGGTGTTTGCTTGTTTTACGGCGGGTGATCTGGGCTAAGTGGGTGAAAGCGGGTGATTGGTGTTGGACGATCAAGGAGGGTCGGGTGGAGTCAAGGGTGATCCTAGCTATACACATGAAGGTCAAGAAAAGCATGAAACAGAGGATGAAGATGACATGTTGATAAAAGCATGCGAATGGGATGCCAGAGTAAGTGATAAGGCGGTCCGAGGGATCAGAAGCGGGAGAGATTTGCCAGTGGTCAAGTTCGCAAGACGGAGGACACACAGCATCATCGAAGCGCTTGCTTCAGGAGGAAGCAAGTGGCGGCTAGTCACGCTTTGAGAAGCGTGCTAGGGTTCCGCGATTCGGCCTCAAAACTATGGGACAACGTTGCACCATTACGAAGCTTGCATCGAGGTGAAGCTAAGTCATAAAGGCGCCATGGCCATCCGATGAATAAAGAACAAAATGGACAAAAATACCCTTAGTGGTAGGTAGAAGCGTACTACAAGAGATGGGTGTTTTGAGAAAAATATAGGAAACTTATGTGTCAAGTTTACTAGGCATATAAATAGAGGGGTAGGGCTATGGGAGAGGATAGACAAGCCATTTGAGCCCCTTGTGCCACTCATATGAGAGCATTGTGCTAGGGTTTAAGTGGAGAGTAGGATGAGTGCTTAGCCTATATAGTAGGTGAGAGTTTTGAAAGAAAAATCTTTGTAATCCACCTAAAATAGGGCTGACCTCTCTGAGTAATGAGGTTTATCTTGTTTCATATGCTTGAATTCCCCTCGTTCTAGTTTCCCTCTCTTGGTTCTCTTGCCTTGTGTGCAAGTTTTTTCTTTCTGGTTTTGATTTTTGTTTTAGTTTTAGGCTGAAATTTCAACACCTTGTGAGGTCATTCTTCTTGTTGCTGGAGACATAAAATTATAATACAAATGCTTATGTGATAGTGTCTTGAATTCCCTTGCCTCTAAATAATCAACTTGGAGAGTTTCGTTGCTCGGTGTTCATCTTTTCTTGTTTCTTTGCTAGTTGTGATCTTTCGAGAGCTAAGACACATGGATTGATCTTAAATGGAAGCTATGATTCATATACCATCCGTGCAGTCGTATTGCCTCAATTTTCTTTTGTTAAAACTTCTCTCAATTTTTGCTTTCGTTTGAGTTTTGAGGTGAAGTGGATCATGGTCATCGACTCATCAATGACCCATGATGAAATATAGTCTCATAACTAGAGAGGGGGATGTTGGTGATGGCATGCATGATGATGCAAGCATATGGACCGGTGTCGACCCTCTCTGTATTGCGAGTGTCTGAAAGCTAATGCTTGATCATGAAATCCATTAGGTTGATGGTGGTGTAGTCGTATAATGTGCAGTAGAGCTATCACACCTCCTTGTTGTCAACATTGTCATCATCAATTCACATGATGATGTAGAGTGTAATCCTGGAGAGGAAGAAAGCGAGGATGGGGTTTCATACCTTCTCGTGCTGACAAACTCCCTCGCTGGCAACATTGAACCAGAAAGCATCAATGATAGCTAATGTTATGTTGGTATTGGAGGTGTTGTAGGCGTCAAAGCTGAGCAGCGTCGCCACTTGATCAAAAGTAGCACTCAAGTGGGTATTGCAAACGTGGAATGTGATATAGTAGAACTCGAGCGTAGTGGGGAACATGTAGTCCATCCATAGTTTGAAGAAGGCAATCCACCTAAGGTTGGTGATGGTCGCTAGAGAAGCTGATCCACGCGAGGAAGCCAATGTCAATGATGTAGTTGTAGGATCAATTACTCACTAATAGGGCAATAAGAGAGGAGTGAATGATTCAGATCTAACCGAAAAGGAATCATATCAATCGGATATCTAGAGCTAAAGTTATGAACCCTAAAAGTAGAATGTGACAGATACTGACAAAGAATTAATTAAACCTTAATTTTTAATTAAGAAAGAACTGTGAAAGA
The DNA here is from genome assembly GCF_958298935.1 of Phragmites australis. Lineage (NCBI taxonomy): Eukaryota > Viridiplantae > Streptophyta > Magnoliopsida > Poales > Poaceae > Phragmites > Phragmites australis. The sequence continues at coordinate 10,224,823 of NC_084934.1, forward strand.
TGCAGCAATGAAACAAAAATCAAGTCTTGGTGCCTTCTCTGGCTGTGACCCCTTCTTTTTATAGCCTCCTAAGAGCATCTCCAATCAGACCCTTTTCTCACCTCTTACCCTATTATTTAGCAAAAAGACACTCAAATCCTCCTCCAACCAGTCCCTCGACCAGACCCCTATTTTTGAGGACCCCCTTCTTTGTATCGTTCGATCCTCAGATGTAGGGGCTCCCTATCCATCAACGAACGCGTCTTCCCGCCGCCACGGACATCTCCTTCGCGCCACCGCAGGTTCGTTCCCCTCCCCGTTGCTCTTCCATTTTGAGGTGGATTTGCTGTCGATGGTGGTTGTTTCCCGGATGTGTGAGAGAGAGGGGAGGTAGAGGAGGAGACTATACCGAAGGTCAGCGCTGGCCCTGGATCTAGCGCTCCCTGGTTGTCCGGCCATTGGTGCCGACCTGCTGCGCGTCAGTTGCCTGAGCGTAGCGCCCTCCAGCGTCACCGGCGCACTCGCGCTCTCACCGTTATGTTCATGAGCACAAGGACTTTGCATCTGATCGTAATTCCAATTCTCTCCAGCACCGTTGGTCTGTCATACTAGAAGGTGTTAACCAGTTTTGTGGATGTTATGTCCAGATTCAAAACAGGAGGCAAAGCGGGGTGACAGAACAAGATAAGGTATAATGTTCTCTTCTTTATTTGATTGTCATTTCATATGGTGGTGCAAGTCTAATAAGGTGTATTTACATGTGTAGGTAATGCATGCATGTGAATTGTATAAGTCAAAAGATCCGAAGGGCAGATCGTTCGGATTGTTGCATTGTTGGAATATCTTGCAGCAAGAGCAAAAGTGGAAGGATACGTGTATCCAGAAAAAATAGAAAACATCCACCACTGGAAGTCCGTCGTCCACTCCTGGGACCAACGAGAGTCATCTAGGGGATGATGGGGAGGGTCATACTTCAGAGCCCGTGGTTAGGCTAGGAGGTAGGAAGGCGGAGAAAGAGCGACAGCGGCGAGGTAAAAATCGTGTCTCTCCTGGAGATAATCTTTACATGGAAGCGTTGGAAAACATGTGGGCTAAGAAGAAAGAGGCAGAAGCCTTGAAAGAGGTTGCAAAAAAAGAGCGCTATGATGAAAGACTTGCACTTGAGAAGAAAAGGATTGAACTGAAGGAACAAGATATTGAGTTAAGGAGAACGATTGAAGATGATAAGGTGATGAATATGGATCTTACTGGTATGAGTGAGCGACAACGACAATACTATACGAGCTTGCAGGATGAGATCATCGCTCGGCGGTTTGGCACAGGCTCGGGTTGAGGTACTTCATATATGGAACTTTAAGTATTTTGTTGGCACTTTAAGTATGTTGTATGAACTTTAAGAATTTTGTTTGCATTTTAAGTATGTTGTATGAACTTTAAGTGTGTTGTACGAAATCTATGTTAGTTGTATGCACTTGTAGTGTTGTTGTGTGATGAAAAAACTACATACATTACCATACGTTATTATAACTGCATACATAGTTAAAAACGTTACATGATAGGTACTGACTACATTATTACAAGTGTATACATATTTAAAACAGTACATGATAGGTACAGACTATATTGGTACAACTACATACACTACACCCCTCCATATTTTTCCCACAGGTGCTCGACTAGATCATCGAGAAGCTGTGAGTGAGTTTCCCTGTTAGTAATGGCTTGATGAGTTTGAAGAAACGCTTGCAGTTCAGCCGTAGGACGATGGGAAACTGTCACAACTTCTCCCATCCCATCAAAATGGTGGTCACCTTCTGCATCTCGCTCATCTTCAACGATCATATTATGCATGATGATACAAGCTGTTATAATTTGTCCTAGTGTGTCTTGATTCCAAAATCTTGCTGGCCCACGAACAATGGCAAAACGAGCTTGCAGAACTCCAAATGCTCGTTCTACCTCCTTCCTCACCGCTGCTTGTACTTTCATAAAATATTTCCTCTTATTCCCTTGTGGAGATGGTATTGGCTTAACAAATGTGACCCATTGAGGATATATGCCATCTGCAAGGTAATACCCCATTGTATAATTATAACCATTGATGGTGTAGTTCACTTCTGGAGCGTGCCCTTCAGCTAGCTTTGCAAATAGATGAGAACGGTGAAGAACATTAATATCATTGTGAGATCCTAGTAAACCAAAGAAGGCATGCCAAATCCAAAGATCATGTGAAGCAACGGCTTCTAGAATAATGGTGGGTTCGTGCACATGGCCGGTAAACTGACCTTGCCATACTGCAGGGCAATTCTTCCACTTCCAATGCATGCAATCTATGCTTCCAAGCATACCGGGAAAACCCTTTTGCTCTCCAATTGCAAGTAATCTAGTTGTATCATTATTATTTGGGGATCTCAGGTACTCATCACCAAAGACTTCAATAATAGCTTTCACAAACCTTTTAGACTCTCTATAACAGTACTTTCTCCAATCCGAATATAATCATCAGTAGCATCTGCTACTAATCCATAAGTTAGCATCCTAAATGATGCGGTTATCTTCTGCAAAGGAGATAACCCAAGACGTCTGTTTCTATCTCTTTTCTGCACAAAATAATTATCATGTTGTTCCACAGCTTGCAGTATGCGAAGAAATAGAGAACGAGCCATTCTAAACCTGAAGAAAGTAATAAGAATCAGCCGAACCCAAGAGGATGAACAAAAATGACGAACGAACAAAAATGACCAACAAAAATAGACCATTTACAAACCTGCGATGAAAGAAAGTTGGACCGTAGGTAGGAGCATTTGAAAAGTAGTCTTCATATAGCCTCCAATGCCCGGCTTCTCTGTTGCGGTTGATATACTGACGTCCAGGCACGGAACCGCCAGGTCGTGCAGCATTCATAAGCGCATATTGAGTGTGTGCTTGGTGTAGTGTAGCAAGAATGAGTTCGTCGTCATCATCCTCTGACGACGACGATGAATCTAAGAGAAAACGATGACTCATTTCGATCAGAGAGGGAACTACAAGGGAGTGGGACTTGTGAATGGCAACAGGGGACTGGCTGGGTATATGTAGAGTTGGAAGTAGCCGTTACAAAAAAGTAGCCGTTAGAAAAAAAGCCGTTGGAAAAAAAAGCCGTTGAAAAAAAATAGCCGTTAGAAAAAAATAGCCGTTGAAAAAAATAGTTGTTGAAAAAATAGCCGTTGGAAAAAAATCGTTACAAATATAGCCGTTAGTTAATTTGGTAGTTACAGGATAGTATTAAAATATAGGTAAGTGTAATGTAGGGGGTTAAATTTAAAGGACCGGTTGGAGCGTACAGAAAAATAAGGGATCAGTCTGGATAGGAAGAACCCCTATATAAAGATATAAAAAGTTAAATATAAAGACTCGATTGGAGATGCTCTAAGTCAAATGTAGCTTGGAATCAAGAGAAACTAGTTGAAATTTACTCAGATTGTGTCCCGCTATAAGGTCGTGGCTCCTTTCCGTTAGACTGTTAGTCGAACTACAGTTAGTCTATGCCTCCAGGCGTTCAAACTACTAGCCATGAACAGTACATATTTTGTCCAAGCAGCCTCCGATCGTCAGACTCACCACATGGCAGTCAGACCATCCAACGCAAACAGAAGGTTCTCTTGCCAAATCACCTCTAGCAGTCTGACTAACCACCCAATGGTCAGACTACCCATTCTAGTGGTTATACTCCTGACAGAGTCTACCAAAAACACTTCCATCATCCATCTTCCAGCAATCAGACCACCCCTGCACTTGGTTAGACAGCCAGCTATGGTTAGACAGTCATATAATTGGTCAGACTGTTGAGTTGATGCACGCCTCCGATGCATGTTGCCTTTATATGGGTTGTTCTTAGTTCCTCCCTAAACCTACTTCTGATTTCATCATCGACCACATTCACCCTCAAGAAATATCTGCACATAAAAAAATATGAAAACATATACGAGCACAAGTTCTTTCCAACTTGACTAAAGATCAGTCCATGAAACATCACTCACATGAGTATATTGCATCCATATCAAAACCACAAGTACCCTACCATAGGCATATCCAAATGACATATCACTATACTATCACACACATATCAAATCAATATCTATGCTACCATGAGCATATCTAAGTGTCATATTAGCAACACATGCAAATCAATTTATGCCATTATGCTAAATCACTTTGCTTTGACAATTTTATTAGTAAACCAATTTTTCATCACAAAAGACCTCAGGTAGTTGGGCTTGAGGTAGGTGCATAGTTACTCACACCACGTGTGCTCCATGGTGGAGCAGACGGTGAAGCCCTTAGGTTGCGACGCTAATGGTAACACATGTACTACCCGTCCGTGGCACGTGGCATAGCTGTGGGGTTGCAGAGGTGGCAACATCATATGGTAGTAGCCGTCCTCACCGGGTTGGTCCGGTAGCGGGGCCTCGATGATGATATTTGTTGGTACCTCCAACAGCACCTCCTCCTACTCATAGCTCATGCCCTCTACAGTCTTGCCCTTCCTCTTGTGGCATGTCTAACTACACCGTAATAGTGTTGGTCGAGAGGGATCTGACGTTGCTGTCGATGATGAATGGTGACTCTATGGGTTGTGAAGCATTCTTCTTTGATTTTGGGAGCACAACTACACAGCAGAATAACAACCACTGCATAGGACCATATATAAATGACTACAATTATGTTAGGAAATAATTTCTACAAAGGTTCCTACTCGTAATGGCTTGCAATTGAAAAAAATGTGAAAAGACGAGAAAGAGTACATACTCGTTATCGCTTGGCCTCCTTCATGGAGAAGGCCGATCGTTGCCACATGGACCCTACTGGTGTCACGTAATACCAATGACTGTTTCCATGCAGCACTGCTGTTGCATGTACCAGTTGGTCCCTGTTTTTGGTGGCAGGCGTGGTACGATCACCGGTCACAAATGTGGCTGCTGTACTTCAGAATTTGTCCTCTAGCTACCAAAAAGTCAATGTGGAGAGAAAAAGTACGAAAAATTTGTGTTATTTGTGCAATGCACAATTAGCAGCCTATGCAAGATTCTTCCACCTAAGACAATTCTCAACCTATTTCCGTCAAGATCCAGAATCTCTTCACAAAAAGATTTTTATTTTCTTAAGCATTCCAACGATTTTCCTTTACAGTTTCCGTCACGAAGTGATTTTCAAAACCATTCCTAAAAGAAATGAGATTCTCTCCTTTTCCTTTACGAATCCCTTCAAAGGGAAATGAAATATGGTTGGGATGGTGTAATACTTCAATGAGTAACCCACCACTATGCAAAAATTTGGTAGCCTCTAGGACAAGTGGGCCTCAGTGCCACATGCCACCAGGGGTGGTGCCGGCGAGCACCATTAATGTGACATCAGCACCTCGAGACAGATGCAGCACCAAGTGGGCCTTTCTGCTCTTATTCTCAATGACATCAGACATGGGAACCAATGTTGACCTTGCAGTATCTCTCTTCTTCCATACCTTCTTTCCGGAGTCTCCAGATGGAGTAGCAATCACAGGATTCTAAGCCTCCTTATTCCAGTCTTGGACCTTGGTGGCTTCACCTTGACCAACTTTGCAAACTGCTTATCCTATGAGCTCTTGTAGCGGGGCTTTTCTAGAAGGTGCTTTTCTGGAATAACACAATCATAATGTACATATGCAGTCTCTTCAGCTTCATCTTGGGGCACCACAGGTGGTCTGGTGCCAACTGGCATTCCAGGGTTCGTCATTTGCTTGCCGGACCTGGTTGCAACTGCCTTTCATGTCTCCAATTATGGGTCTTGTGGTCACTTTGTTTCACAACCCCAGCCACCTAAGAGATTTTATTCTCCAACATCTTGCTAATAGAACCTCATTCTCAAGTGCAGCTTCTATCCTGTCGATTTTGCCATCGAGTCCCTCCATGGTTTGGTCAATGGTTTTGAACTTGATGAGACCTCCTTTTTCACCTTTTCATGTTCCTCCATGAACTAGTTCAACTGAACATGAGGGGGGGGGGTGGAGTTAGTAGCAAGACATATAGTGTTACCACTATTGTTGTAGTTGTGATTTGGATGTCCTCTCCAATTGTAGCCTTCCTTCTTCAGATAGTTGTTGATGAAACTTAACTCTTTTATCTTCTCTTTTGGGCAGCTCCCTATTGCACTACCCAACTCTCCACACTCTGCACAATTAGAGCGAGCTTCAGCCACTTGAACGTCTCCTTCTTGGTGCCTCCCAGCTAGTCCAATCTTCGAGTCAGTGAGTCAATCTTCCCGGATAGAATGTCTATCCCATCTACTTCAAGCACACTCTTGGCCTTGCGTATGGGTGCAGGAGTGGAGCATTCTAACACCCAGCCTTCATTCTCTAGTATCATTATGATGAGCATCTTGTTAACATTGATGCCCTTGCTCAAGAACGAGCCTTCAATAGATGCGTCGAGGTTCTCCAGGAAGAGTGTTGGAGCCCTTTGTAGAATTTTTGTAGAATCTACTATTCTTCATATCAATGATGAGGGCAAGCAGTGATATACTCCTGGAGTCTCTTCCATGCTTCAGTAGCGGTCTTGTTAGTGAGCTGAGCAAAGCTAGTGATCTTGTTGTGCAGCTATTGTGTCTTGCATGGCAGGAAGTACTTGGTGACAAAATCACTAAACACATTATCCCAAGAGTTGGTGGTCATTATTTCTTGAAGTGTGTGGAACCACTAGCGTGCCTTTCCTGTAAGAGAGAAAGGGAAAAGGCATGCGTTGATGTCGTTCCTATTGAGACATTTCATCTTGAACGTGTTGCACACCTCTACAAATTTCTATAGATGGAGATTGGCATCGTCCCTATCGCTGAATTGAAATTGGCCAACCATGTTATTGGTGGCTGACTTGATCTCGAAGTTCTTGGTGACTTCCTTGTACTTGACCATTAGTATCTTGTCCGAGTCTGGTGCTCCATACTTGCTGATGTCCTGCTCAACATGCTCTCCCTTGTGGATTAATGCAGCCTCCTCCTCTTCTTCATCAAGAAGTGTATCAATAGGATTATCAAATACTTGCACAAAGTCATAAGACATTTATCCCCTCTTAGTTCAATGGTTATTTTCCATTTCCCTGCATCAAGAACAACCTTAATCAATTTTAGAAAGGGACATCCATGAATTACATCTTCAACTTTAGAATGGAAAGTATCTAGGAAATAGAAATCTATTGGTATAGAATCACTCGTACTTGTTATATCCTAATTTTCTAATATTCCTAGGGATTATATGATTTCACCATCAACCATGAATAGTTTGTTGCTAGTGGGTGCAAGAATTGTATTTTCAAGAAACAACTTTTGAAAAATTCTACGGGGCATTATGCTTACCTGTTCTCCAATGTCATATAGAACTTGTGGAATCCACTCTCCTTCAATGAAACACTTGTTGTGTGGGCATGGAATATGCTTTCCTTCTTCATGGTTCATCCCGAATGCAAAGATCTTGGCCAGCTTCTTCACCTTGCTGAAATTTGGCTTGTACCCTTGAAAATGCATTTAGTCTCCCTATGTGAGTTTTGATGATTGATGACAAGTGATTAAGGGGCTAATATATTCAATGAATATTTGAATAGGTGAAAGTCCCACTGATGAAAGCATCATGGAGTTGGTGACCTCAAAAATTGAAGAAAGAAGACGATGAATGGCTTTTACATTTATAAAGTACTCTTTTGTTCTTGAATTGAGTATAGAACCGCCGTACTATAAAGAGGGGTGCAACGTAGTAGTTTTGTCATGAACTTAGTGCTCAAAATGATCTACACACAGTTCACAACACGGACACCGAGCCAAATGATTTTTAGTGAAATTAGAAGTTCCGATGTATACTTCGAATGTTCCGATCAAGTCGGATAGTCCAAAATTTGAGAACTCTAGTTTCTCAGGTTGCAATTTTATTTAACATTGGAAGTTCTGATGTTTTCATTTGAAGTTCTAATCAGGGTCGGAACCTCCGGTTTTTACCAACTTAGAGTTATCAGGTTAGAATTAAAAATCCTATATCGGATGTTTTGATATTTGGATTAGATGTTTCAATTTGGGGACCATCCAAATTGTATTCAAATTAATTAAATTGGAGATTCATCTAATAAGATGAGAGCTAGCACATGCCCATCTCTCGACCTGCTATGTGCTAACCCACATCTTAAAGCCATAATCGCAAACGCAAATAATTAAAGAGAATGCAATTCTGGTAGTCCCGGTATGCATTTATGCCAAGATCAGATCACATACCTATACAAGAAACCTCATGACACGAGGATATAATAAAAAGCAAGTAGATTAAATATATTACAAGTTTTTAAAGTTATTACAAGTTCCCCAATTTCAATGTACTACTTGCTGAAATTTAAAAGATGAGAAACAATAACGAGTTCGGTGTCTCCTTATGGCATCAACAAGTGCTAGAATAAACAAAATACATCAAGTCTTTATATCCTAGCATGTTCATGTCACTACACAGTGTAAATGATAACTAAAATAGCAAAAGAAGTGATGCCATATGCCCTAAGGTGCCATCGGAACCCATGAGAGTGTCACGTCCCAAAACGCTAATTACGTGTTTAAGCATGTATAACCATCATAACATTATGTTTATACGTGGTTGTTTGATAATTTGAGTTTTAAATATGTTCAAAATACTTGAAGTTGGCCTAGAGCTCTTTAGGAAGACCCTAAATGCCTTGGAGAGGAGAAAAGAAAGAAGAATGAAAAGAGGGGGAAATTCATAAATTTCAATAAAAGAACCCTTCTCACGGTCTGACCGGGTCTCACCACGGTCAAACCGCCAGGAGACAGCAACGTAGGCTTGCCACATGGGCTTCCCGCGGTCTGACCAACCTTTCCCATGGTCTGACCGATCCTTCCTGCGGTCTGACCACCAGCGCACAGAGACTCCACTTAAGAAAATCGGCCAACTCTCTCACACTCTCACTCTCACTCACTCCTTCACCCACACCAAGAGGGAGGGAGAGACTACCTCGATGTCCACAACAATCGGAGATCGACGGAGGGAACTTCCTCAAGCTCATCCCCTTCATCATCTTCATCGAGGGAGTTCTTGATGCGCTTTTGACTAATCTTCTGAAAGGTAATATGATAAGCCGATTGGTGGAGCTTTGACATTGCTAATCCAAAGGCTCTGAATAGAACAGATCGAGAACCCTCACTACCACGATACCACTACTCTGTGGTTATCAACCGTGCCAAGATGCGGTTGACCTCGCCAAGAAGGTGTTTCCTGCAAGCGAATCGAGAACACAAGCAAGGACAGGTAGATGCAATCAGAATATTGCTAATGACCAATTAAGTACTCGAGTTGGGGTTCAACAAACCGATAAACATTGAAACTGTCTAAAACAGAATAATCTAAGTTAAACCCGAGCCTAAACTATGATGGCTATTGTGTATATATAGGGGGGGACATGAGGAGGTTGACCTAGGGTTGTGCAGCCGTGGAAAGAGGCGTACACAACCTGGACTCCGACTCCGACACGATTACAAGACCCAACTAGGTCCAAAATAGTGGCACACACCTTATTCCATCGACTCTGACTACACCATAAGGAATATTTGGTCTAGCTCATCTCCATTGGAAATGGCTCATTGTAAACTTTCCAGAATGTCCAAGATTGTCAAAAATAGACTTCGTATGAGAGAGTTATGCCTGTTTTTACTAACATGTTGACTTGAGACTCGACCACGACCACGACTAGAGCTCAGCCTTGAGTCCGAGTAGACTTGGCCTTCAAGGGGTGACGTCTGGGTAAGGTTGTATTTCTTCTCCCACATTCCTAAGCAATAAAAAATTATAAGAATTTAGTAGTAATCCATCCAAGGGAGCATGAATAGCAAGGGATGAGTTCACCTGGTGGTCTAATTGTCGTGCATGTGCTCTTGTAATTGGACATTGTATGATTTGAGGATTATTGATGGTATTGATCGTATCCAAAGGAGCCATGGGCTCATCAGTTCCTATACGCGTTCATCCACCTAAAGCCTCTACATTACCCTAGAGCCCGATCTCCAAATTGGAACTTCCCCAAATGAACCCCTCCAATAGAAAGCTTCTATATGCTAAGGTGAGGCATCCCCTACCATTTCCCTGTCATTCCCGAGCTCTAATCGATAACCATGTAGTTTAGATCCAAGTTCAACCTAGCCTGGATCCAATCCATGGAGATTTCCAAGTTTGACTCGGTGAATGTTATCCAAACTACACTAGAAACATCCCCTAGTATCCTAAAGTGTTTTGGTACCCTTAGTAGTTGAAGGCCTCGTTGGAGCCTTTGCCGGCGATCTCACAAAGGTGCTACCGGCAAGGTCTCACATCGGGCCTCTGTTGGTCGGTTTGACTGCAGAACCTCACGGTCTGATCGCCGGCTAGTCCAGTCTAACCACCAGAGGCCAAAACCTTTTGCACGCCGGCGGTCTGACCACTAGCCATTCAAGGCTGTATGTATTTAGGTTACCTTGTCTAGGGTTTTAAACTTTGAAACCCTAATCTTTTGGTGGTCTTTTGCAAATATTTTCAAAACGCAATGCTCTATTAATATTCAAGCATGCATTATATGTACACTTTTCCATCATTTGATTATTTATGCAATGCATCCTTGATTCATTTGAGAGCGTTACACTGGTGGTCCAAGGGAGTGAAGGCGATGCCAAGTTACCTAATTTTTGCGAGTGTTGTGTGGGCATAATCAGGCAACTGCCAGAGCAGCAAGGTAAGCATTTAAGCATATTGCACCCTTTAGTTTCAATTGAATGGAATATAAATTGATAAGTTGTCACTCATGTATGTTTGCATGTTTAGCGATGTTGATATCGTGTTTATATGGGCAAAACCTATATTGATTGCATTACCTCTACCTTGAGTTGTTGATTATCCATATACTTGTACACTTGATAACATGGTTGATGTTAACATACAAATTATTCAAAATGCTTAGCAATGCATAGGTCCTCGGTAGAAGACAAGCAATGGTTCAACCATTGTTCGCGAGCTTATGGCTTACTTACTGTTTACAAACACAATGATAATGATGTGGGTTGTATGAGATGTGAGGATGAAGCGAGATATGGGTGGTGCTAGGGGCATCTTCTGCACCGGAGGAGTTCCTCGGTGTAGTTTGAGAGAGGAGCCCGGGGTGCCATAAACCACTTGCATTGTTTAAGAATCGTATGTTGGTGCAGTTGGCTTTAACACCTTCCATACTAACCACATGTTGATTTACTGGTAAGATAAGCCGAATACCTCTATAACTGTGATCATTTGGTCTTGTGTGAGTGGACGGGCTTATAGAGACACTTGTGGTTGCTCCGGGAGTTAACCTAAGTGGGCTTTGCACTGAGCAATGCCTGATTCAAATGGTTGGAGCAGATTGGGTAAGGTTGATATGAGTACCCCCGTGGGTGGGCTGTGTGGTCACTCAAGCCGTATGGTCCTCGAGTGGTGTGGGTAAAGTTGTACCCTCCTGTGGGATGTAAAAACAATTCGAATTGCCACACTCTAGGTCATGAGTTTGCTTCTGTCCATTTGCATCGATCATAGAGTTTCCGAGTTTAGGGATGTATGATATAGTATGGTATGTTGTGATGGTTGGTTATGATTATTGATTTCATGATATGGTTACACTATTTATGTTCAAGTTGTTGGTTATAGGGTAGAAAGGTACTTTTAGTTAAGTGTAGATGTTCACATATAGGTGTCTAGATTGCTTGCGCATATGAATTTACTTAACCTTATGGCCTACTCTTTGCTAATGACTTAACTGCATAATCATTGGAGTCAGGCTATTATATGTACCAATTATGGATTAAGTCTTGCAAGTACCTTCATACTCACGCTGCTCTTTTAAGTTCTACTAGTGAGAAAGAGCTCGTGTTTGGCTACTTCATGCCCGCCGATGTAGGTGGCGGGAATGAGTAGTGCAAACTACCTATGTGGCGAGGTTTTTGGGTGGAGCCTAAGGGCATATGACTTCACCTAGCATTGTTAGTTCATGGATGCTAATCTTTCGTTGTGTAGTTTCTAGTTTGGTTAGGACGAAATCTATTTCTTTATCCTCCTAGCTCCCATTTGACGTAAATTGTTGTAAATGGTTAAATGCTCAAGAACTTGTAATATAATTTAATTGCTAGCTCTTTCGTAAGTTTTTTTGTGATGCTTTATGTTGAAAATGCATTTGTTCCGATCTTGGGCATAAAACTCGTGCCGGGTTTACCAGGATGGTATTCTGATTAATGTTTATAGTTATGATTAAGCAAATGATCAACTTATGATTAGTTAGAATACTATTTGGTCGGTTCCTCACAGAGTAGTACAACACTCTTGCCTGTCACCGTCATCGGCGGGCACGAAGTAGCCATAAACTAAATCATCATTACATGCAAAACTTCAATGATATTATCATGAGTATGAAGGTACTCGCAAGACTTACTCATTATGGGTAAGGATAATAACCCAACTCCAAGGATTATGCAATTTGGAAAGCAGCAAGGAGTAAGCCACAAGTTAAGTGGCATTAAAGCAAAAAATATTTCAAAAGACACATGGCATGAGCATCTAACATAATCAACAACATAGACTATTCTCATGTGACAACATATACAAAAACAAAGCAAACTCAAGAACAAGTTCTTCTCAACATAGACATACTCAAGAACCATCTACCAACATACCACTTATAACCATATACACCCAACACATCGGAAACTCTATGATTGATGCAGATGGACATTAAGCATGCTCATAACCGAGAGCATGACAATTTGAATTGATCTTATGCCCTACAAGGGGTACAACTTTACCCATACAACACGAGTCCGTCCTCTCGGCCTCCGTAACAACCTTTTTCTCACCCATTCCTATCCAGTTGGCTCATCTCCATAGTGTCGAGTACCTAGCCCCTATAGGGCACAAACTAGGTCCCTTGTTCCTTTATCTCATCATACCAACACATATCCCTTTTCCACACACAAACACACACCCTAGAGTCATGTGCCAAACATCGGTATCCAATGAGATAATCAGCTCATCGTTTCCCTATTTGGATATGTGGTAGTATGGAAAGTGCTTAAGCCAACAGCAAACAACGGTCGATGCTTAATTGATCTAGACGGTCCTATGATATCCGAGAGACTCCATTCCCGAACAATCCCTATTACGTACCCAAATCTCTTCTCATTCTCACAAACTCGATAACCCTTCAAGATTAAATTTAACCAGACACGATTAAGACCTAAAGCTCACAAACGATGGTTGAATCATCACTCGACTTCTACCGGTGACCAACACCTTGCTAAGCATAACGTGTTCATTTTAAGTTGAACCATTATGTGGTAGCACCCCAGGTTACTATGGATCAAGATATAACAATGTCAAGGAAGTGTAATGCAACAAATATGATCTACACCCAAAACCCAACATTGACTAGCTATCGTGCAAGACATACATATTGCAATAATTTATCAATTTAAAAATAACATATGATCCAAAGTAGGGGTGCAATATGCTTAGATTCTTACCACGAGCTTCGACTTTGCAATCAACTGCAACACCCTCGATCACGCCCACATTGCTCTCCTGCTCTTTGTTCTCTAAAGAAAGAACGTGTGCAATGCGACGAGCATGAGTGAGATGCAATGAAGTGTGATCCGAATGTTATGAAAATGCACATGAATGAAGTGCACTAAGGAATGAACATGATAGAGCAGGAGTTATGCAAAGAAAAGATCATAAGCTCATGGTATAAATAATTAAACAGGGTGTTGTCCTAATTACCAATTAATTGAGATGAGGTTTAGGACTTATAAAGCGTCATATGACAATCTTCCACACTTGCTGCAGACCATTTCTCGAAGGCACCCAGGGACGTATTACGGATTTCATAAGTCCCCATTGCTATCCCAACCTGACAAGTATGTCTTGAAGCGAAGCTTTTTTTCCTTAGGACCATGTATCAAAGCTTTCGAGCATTGTTAGACTATCCTCTGCATCGACATCACTTTTCTTACCCACATGTACAAGGGTGAGATCCTGACTGCTATTGGGGTTGATGGGAACAACCAAATGCTACTGTTCGCATTTGCATTTGTGGAGAGTGAGAACACCAGCAATTGCTATTGGTTTCACCGTGTCAAGATGATAATTGTGGGTGCTCGACCAAATGTGTGATTTATACATGATCAACATGCAGAGATGATCAAGGCTATTCAGGATTTGCAGAATGGTATGGAGGATGGCATGATGGGTCATGTGTGGTCAGATCTGTAGAGTAGGTGGTTAATGAGGTATTTGAGTGCAAACTTCTTCCGGCAATTCAAGAATAAGAACCTCATGAACATATTCAACAGGTTGTGTGGTTAGAACTAACAGTGGGAGTTTGATGCACTTTGGAAGATACTGGATATGTTGAAGAAGCAAACATAGGAGCATGCACAAAGGCCCATGAGGGGACTAAATGATGAATCAGTAGCTCTTGAGTCCCTGCCAACGGACAATGAAGTTGGCATAACGTGGAGAACCGAGTCATCTATCAAGTCATTTAGCAAGTGGATTGAGAATGAGCCAAAGGAGAAGTGGGTTCTACTCTACGACACAAACAGGGCTAGATATGGCATTATAACTACAAATTTCGTAGAGGTATACAACTAGGTCATGAAAGGTGTGAGTGGTCTGCTGCTAGTGGGGATTGTAGAGTTCATACTTCAAGAAACCTGCAAGTATCTCAATGACTGTTATGCATTAGCTCAGCTGGTGCTAAATGATGCTTGTCTAATTTATGGGACGAAGATGACTAAGCACATGGAAGATAAGACGGAGAAGACAAAGATGCACTGGGTGAAGACCATGGGAAGTACAGGAACAAAAAAAAGGAGGGGGGAGTGTGAGAGAATTATCTAAGAGTGCACCCGCTTTGATGATAGGTTCGTGATGCAGGGATGCCCGATCTTCTGTAGCTAATATGATAAGTCAATTTGGTGTAGCTTCGACGTTGATGATCCAAAGGCTCTGATCAGAGCAGATCAAGAACCCTCACAACCACTACACCACTACTTTATGGTTATCAATCATGTCAAGATGCAGTTGACCTCAAAAAGAAGGCTCTTCCTGCCAGCGAATTGAACACATAAGCAAGAATAAGTAGATGCAATCTGAATATTACTAATTACCAATGAAGTACTTGAGTTGGAGTTCAAGAAACTGATAAACGACAAAACTGTCTAAAACAGAATAATATAAGCTAAACTTGATCCTAAACTATGACGGCTAGTGTATATTCATAGGAAGACGTGAGGAGATCGACCTAGAGTTGTGCAGTCGTGGAAAGAGGCGTATACAACTTGGACTCCGACGTCGACACGATTACAAGACTCAACTAGGTCCAAAATGGTGGAGCAACATCTTATTATTTGAATCTGACTAAACTATAAGGAATATTTGGTCAAACTTATATCCATTGGAAAGGACTCATCGTAAGCTTTCTAAAATGTCCAAGATCGTCTAAAACGGAGTTCGTATGAGAGAGTTATACCTATTTTACTGATGTGCTGTCCTGAGACTCAACCACAACCATGACCACGACCACGACTTCGACCACGACCACAACTAGAGCTCAGCCTATCCCATACCAGGTCTCATGGTTGGTACGATACTTCTTGGATTGTCGCTCCACGAACCAGTCCTTACTTAGGTTGCTTGAGCAAACACTAAACCAACAACATAGCCATCAACATCAACAGCACTACTTTGCTCAAGGCCTAAGGTTCCATGTTGCTATACCATCATTAGTATTCCCAACTCATAGTTGGATTAGTTCATTAGTCATGTTTAACCATTAACCCTTCCATCCCCTTGTTCAAAGCTAAGCATAACTACCCATCATATCCATTGCTAACAACTAGGCGACAAGGAATTATATGGAATAGGATACTATAAGTACATAGGATTTAGAATTAACAGCATGCATGTTTGAAGTAAAGAATGCATTTTTAAAAAAACTAGGATCAAAATGTTCAAGGACACTTGCCTCTCCCAACTTGCTGCTCAGACATTTCAAATACTTGGTCCTGGAGATTCTCGAACTGCTCCTCGTCTACTTTCGAAACACATCGAAAAAACACACAACAAAACTAACTAAGAATAGTACACCAAACAATAGCTAACATCTATGAAAAAGATAGTAAAAGATAGTACACGTCGCTACGAACATGTGAGCGCGAAAACCATCTAAATCGAAGCTAAAACGAGAAAGTTATGCTATAAACAAGATTAGGGTTAAATCTAAAAATAAAAGGACTTAATTTGAATAAAAATAGAGAGGTTAGAGGCCTTTTTGCAAAAATTGAGGGACCTATTTGTAATTATACGAAAGTTTAGTGACTAAACTGTATAAAGATAGGGGTATTTATTTAAAAATAGGGAAGTCCAGGGGCTTATTTGCAAAATTACCATTATTCCCAAATTAAAACAAATAGGAATAATGACTGGATAAAGGCATGCTGACTTGGCATTGCCACGCGGGCTGATTCGCTGAGGTGGCCGGCTTATGTGGGCGATAACATGGCTTGGTTTCTTGACTAGGATTAAATGGCCACGTGGCATCATGTGATTGAATGTTGAAAGGGTATATGAGGCTTCTAATCTTGGCCATCCAATGTAGATCCAACGGCCACAGGAGAGGGAGGGCTCGACCGGCTGGCTCCAAAGAGGAGAGGTGGCGGCGGAAGGCTCGGGCTCGGTGGCGCTTTCACCGGAGAGGCGGCGGACCTCGTCGCCGGGCATGGGGGTCGACAGCGAGCGGTGATGGAGAAAGAAGGGGACATGGGGAGTCCGTTTTAGCACGTACCTCGGGCGGCGGGGCTCCGAACGGCGGGTGGCGGTGGGGTAGACAGTGGCGACCTCGTGTGAGCGTCGGGGAGGAAGCTCTGGTGGCCAAATCGCGACGGCGAAGTCACCAGCGGGTGCGGAAGGTGGTGGAGGTGCTCAAAGGCAGCTCGGCTATGACAAACGGGCGACGGGATTGGTCGGAGCGAAGCTCGGCCAAGCGGCTATGGCGGCGGGCGGAGGAGCTCGAGTTTGTGCCAAAATTAGATGGGAACAGAGGGGGTGCTCGGGTGTTTATATAAGCGGGGCACGCAGCTACGGATATGCTCGAGTTGGTTGGGATATGGGTTTGAAGAGGAGGGGGCAGACTGCTTCGTAAGCCATGCGAACTCGGCTGGCTCGGATAAAGCACGAGGAGGAAGACGGCGCGGAGGGGGGTGGCACCGGTGCTCGGACGAAGATGGTTTCGACTGGGGCGCCAACAGGAGCGGCTCGGCGCTGGCTGGGCCATGGCCTTCGACCGGCCGAGGCGGGAAGGTGGGTGTGGTGGGAGGAGCGGGTTGGAGCTCGGCTTGGGAAGGAGGGAGGGGCAGCATGGGCTCAGACCAAGAGGGAGAAGGGAAGAAGAAAAACACTGCCCGGGAGAAAGAAAAAAAGGGAAAGGAAGAAAAGGAAAAGAAAGGGAGCCCAAGAAAAGAAAAGGAACTTTTCTTTTTAGGAAACATTTTGCAAACTTTTCCAAACACTTAAACGTCATGCCTCGAGTTTTTCAAAACTTATTTTTCACACAATAAAAACCCTAATGCAACTATTCCGGCATGAATGCAACAAACTTAAATATAACCTAGGTTAATTTCTTAGTTTAGAAATTAATTTCTTCCTCCTAGGGTTTTGAGACAAAGACTAACACCCTATTCTAAGGAAAAGAATATTTATTACTATTTCCAAAAAGTTTGAAAATTAGGGTGTTACAACAAAGATGATGACTTGGCAGGCTGAGGTGGCAGATACGCTGATTGGATCTATGTTGATACGTGTTGACTCCCTATTGGTCACTAAAGAGGTAAGTTAAGATCTAATCTTAGGCGTTGAAATAAGATCCGACTACTAGGGAGAGGAGGAGGGTTTGCTGTGGTGGCCGGCGGTGAAGAGTCGACGACGAAATCTTGAGACACGGTGGTGCTTCACCGGAGCACGACCAAAACCAAGCTACGGTGCACGGGTGACAACGAGAAGTGGAGGAATACAGAGAGGAACAGTAGGCGACCTCACCTCGATGCTCTTCAACGCCAGGAAGGCAGCACAAAGGGCTGGCAGTAGTGAACGGTGTCGGCATAGAAATTGCTACAGTGGAGACGACGCTCCTGTGGACAGGAAGTTTAGATGAAGGCACCGGCGCATCCTAGATGCTGCGGCGAGGCTCGAGGACAGGTCAATGATGACAGATCGGCGCTAGGGGCGGTGGGGTGTAGTGATGTGCGCTTGGGGAACTTGGCAAATTTGGCACAGGGAGGCAATGGATTTATGGTAAAATGAGGCAGGGCCATGAGGGGGCACTTATATAGGCAGCAGCTTAAGGAGTCCATGGAACACACACTGAAAGGGGAGGGCGACGACTGGATTTCATCCTGAGTGGATCTGCACATTTGAAAATGAATCGATTGGAGATAAGATAGGGAATCAGTCAAGGAGACCTCCTTGAACACGTTGGCAAACTTCTAGGCGATCTCCCCTGTGAAAATGGCTCGGATTTGGGTAGATTGGCGTGGGCGGCGTCGGGTTTGTTTCAGACGGTACACAGCGGCTCCAAGTCGAGGTGGATGATGAGGGTGTGGGAGCTGGGTCGGGGTGCGCATGCGGAGACAGGCCGATACGGCTTGGTCCAGGTGGGGAGAGGAGCTGGGCTGAGGCAGACTGGTTGGACTGGGCTGATCAGGGTGACGCAGCCCATGTAGAGGAAGGTAGGAGGAATAGCGGGCCAGCACGGGCTGGCAGGCCAAGCTGAGAGAGAGAACGGGCCAGGGAGAGAAAGAGAGGGGATTGGGCTAGAAAGAGAGAGAGAGCGGTAGCCCAGAGAGAGTTTAGGCTTTTCCTTTTAGGTTTGGGAATTTCATAAAATAAAGGAAACCAAATAAAATATCAATTGAAGCCCAAAAAGTCTAGGAAAAATACCACCAAGCTTTTTGAAAGCATTTAGAAGCCAAATAAAAATATTTTGAGCTTATGAAAGCGTTTTGGTATTTTGGAAATAAAATTAAAATCAAATAAATTCAAGTAAACTCTAAATGAGCCCAAATAAAATCCAAGAAAACCATATAAAATCCAAAGGCAAAATAAAACCTATATGCCTATTTTTCAGCATGAATGCATACAAAAATTAATAACCTTATTCAAATTTGAATTTGAATTTAGAAAATAGGGCTTTTACCTATTCTAATTATTTAATCTATCAACTTATATGGGAAAAGTTTAGAGATTTGAGAAATCTTGAAATCATTGTGTGATAAATCTACACCCCTTAAAGGAATATCGCCTTAAAGGAATCTAGCCCTCGAGATTCGGGCAGATCAGAAAAGAGATAAGGGAACTTGGTCTTCAGATATTCTTCTCTTTCCCATGTAGCTTCAGTTGTGGTGGCTACAACGTACTGGAGCCTATGCGACGCTTGCATGAAGACCGACGCAAATGAGATCATCACCTGGTGTCTGCTACTGCTGCAGCTATGGTTGTACGAGTGGTTCACCATCAGCAGGCCCATTGTTGACCATAGCATGTACGAGGTTCCTGTCAACGGCATTGATAGCTCTACGGTGGGCTCTTTGTGGTGCCGGTGTCAGTAAGAGCGAAGCAATTTGCACGTATCTATTAAATCCTCCCATTATTATTTTTCTCTAACTTAGTTTTGTAGCATAGGCGACTTGGTCCAGTGTGTAGACCCATGGCATACCCAAATTTCATTCACTAGTTCGATGAGGTGATGGTGCACAACGTCAGATGGAGGCCGTATATGGAAGAGGAGGTACTTCAACGCACCCATCTTGGACATTCTTTGATGTGCACACGGGATCGGGAATACTCGCAAATGTAGTGCGCCCTCGTGTGCGACATCTACATCAAGGAGTACTCCTTGAATCGCGTGATGCAGCAATTCAGTCGGTTCTAGGAGTTCCTACTCCAGCTCATTAGGATGGTGCCTAATAACATACATAGGTACATAACGATATAATTACCTCTTCAGCTTCATCATTTTTGAACCATATATCATGTGCTTATATTTATACAGGCTGACGCACAAGGGGGCTAATAGCACGAGCATGTTTGTAGACCTAGACTTTTCAGAAGTAGCCTTTTCAGACAGTAGAACTTTTAGAAGTAGTCTTTTTAGACCTAGCCTTTTCAAAAGTAGCCTTTTCAGACCTAGCCTCTTTAGACGTAGCCTTTTTAGATGTAGGCTTTTCAGAAATAGTCTTTTCAGAAGTAGGCTTTTTAGAAATAGTCTTTTCCGTTGACATGACCAATCCTTACAGCGAAATCAAATGCTTTCCTAGGGCCCATTTCCATTGACTTAGTCTATGCACCACCACGAAACTACATTATAAATAGATGATCTCCTGGCCACAAGTAAAAGCAAACCATTAGCATCAACCTCCATAACTCTAACCAAAATGCTGTCCGATCCTTTCCCCAACAAATACTTGCTGGATACTACACCTGATGGGGTCTCAGTGCCCATGTCCTAGTGTGGAGACTTTTGTAGGGTGATAAAGTCCTCTGAGTTCTTCGACATCTATGGAAGGAGGTTCTCCATGTGCCGCAACTACTAGTACGATCCACCCTAGGGAACCACCAATATTAACTCTCATCGCCAGGTAATCACTTATGGCCAAACTAC
This sequence comes from Phragmites australis, assembly GCF_958298935.1. Classification (NCBI taxonomy): domain Eukaryota; kingdom Viridiplantae; phylum Streptophyta; class Magnoliopsida; order Poales; family Poaceae; genus Phragmites; species Phragmites australis. The sequence continues at coordinate 10,245,555 of NC_084934.1, forward strand.
TCTAAATAAAACTGAGATTTACCACTGAACATTTTGGTCTCTGTTGAAGTCTCTGCCACCACTATTTGACTTCTTAAAGTGGCTGGATACTGAGCAGGTGCAAGCAGATGTGTTCCTCCTTCACACAAAGCACCGCGCCGCTTGGAGATGCTTTCATGAGATGGAAGGCAACGGGAGGAGGGAGGCTACATGCAAGCGCATTCAGGAGGAGCAACAGAAGATGAGGGATGAGCATAACAGCATGATGGCTGAGGCCCGTGAGGCAGAGAGGGAGAGGAAGCATGAGAGGGCACATCGGGTGCATGAGGTAAGACCAGAACCAACGAGGAAGGGAAAATACTCACATTGCACTCAGTAGACTAGATGTTGTAACCTATTGTTTCCATTCCCTAAGGCATGATGGTTTAGACATGGTACATGTATAGGTTAGAATGATCGTATAGCGTACATACAACTATGTATGTCGCAGCTCCCAATAAAATTACCATGCTCAACTTTCCTTTTTTGTTAATTCAGGGTATCCAAAATACCTCACAAACATCTAATGGCCATGGACACATCAACTATAAAACATGGTGGTGCACAGACGACGCTCATTTGGCCTTAAACCAAATTGAGTGGTGACCAAACCCTAATTCAGCAAGGTGTCACCCGTTGGTTGGCCGACAGCAAGGTGTCGCCCAACCAACAAGAGACATCTCGCTGCCACCCTCTGATTGGGCGACATAAAGGCAATAGCAATGTTGACGATGAATTATGGATAGTTACTATATCCGGGCACCGTAGGGTTTGCTGCAATTTTTGGGGTATATCTTTATATCCAGGAAGGGGATTCTTGAATGAAAGGAAACCATCAGTAGGCATCCAAGGCGTCCCATAATCAAGAAGGTTTATCTCCAAAAATAGGAAGGAAGAATTTAGAGGACGTACAACGCCCTCATATATATATACAGAGCTAGGGGGCCCTGCGGAGGACAAGTCAACACAAAAGCTACACAAGTCATTAGAAGCCCAATCAAGCCAACAGAAGATAAGCAAGGAAGTCGCTGACTAGGTTTAGATCTATCTAGGCTAGCCACAGACCCCCTTGTAACATGATCAATCAATACAAGATGAGCATGACATAGGGTTATTATCCTCTCGGAGGTCTGAACCTATATCAAAACCCCCATGTTTTCCCTCGTGATTTGTCTACTCAAAGCATCCGCTATTTCTTCAACAAGTTTGTTAGATCAGCGGTTCACAAATCATCGATAACTGGCATCGTCTGTTGGGATCATGATAAAAGGCGTTGATGAAACTACGTAGAAAATGCCACCAAAATCGCCTAAGGCTTCGTTGAGAAATGGTTCTTCATATGAGGTGTTCTACGACAACTTTACTCCTCTCCCTGGTCAATCGGTGATCGATCGGGTGAATTTTGACAGTGAACTTTCTAGCGATGAGGTAAGTCAATTTATGGATCAATGAACTAAGGATTACAGTATCGAGTTTGAACCACTCGGTTGCCAAGACAACTGTGAATATCCAATTCATAGCAAGTCAGGATTAATCCCCACAGCTTCTGACAACATGGATTGTCAAGACACCAACCTGGAGCAATCCGATGAAACATCCATGATGGATCTGGACACCTTCTCCAGTGGAGGTTACCCCTGATAAGTTCTTGCTATCAGAGATAGGGGTGATGACCTGGGTAGCCATGACAATGATCCTACAAATAGACATAGTCCTTCGGCTCTAGGTGTGGGCAATGGTTAGCTCTAGACATGCAGACCACCCCCGGCCCTTATCGGATCCCCGATCTTACCATCTCCTGAAATCAACAAGGGCCTGACCATTTTAAATCTGCAACTGCTAAGAGGATCCTTCTTCAACAAGAGGCCCTCATGCGCCCTCCAACCACAGATCTAGCTACCCCAGTTGGTAAGAATTAGATGAACTCGATGATTAACTTTACAAAGGAGATCATCATCCAGGCCGAGAACCCTCATCTAGCCCTGGCCGGAAGCGGTGCTAATCAGAGCAAAATTGGCAATCCCCTGTGTTGAGATGCATCGGACTCAGAGAGGCACAACCCCAGGAACAAGGCTTCCCGAGATGATAATCGGGCAGACAACTACCTTTGACTCTTTCCAGTTAAAGGTCATGCAATCAATGACTTGCGTGAGTTCATCAATGACCGACAGATGTGCCTGGGGGCTTTTGAAGAGGCTTCATCTACCCCTCATTGATCTAATTGGGGGGATGTCCCAACATCAATTAAAATAGAACCAATCTTTGATGTCCAAGGGAAAAACTCTCGGAGATGCTTGAACCAAGCAAGGCGCCATTAACTGACGCCTATCCTTCTCTCCAAATCTATGGAACGTAAGCTGTTTGGCAAGGTTCCGTCCCGGGATGATCGATAAATACAATGGAAGTACAAATCCCATTGAGTTTCTCCAGATCTATACCACAGCTAATTACCTCCCTAGCAACCTTGAAGGGGCAATCAGGACATGATTGACTAATTTACCGTCAGGAATAATCTACTCGTAGGAGCATCTTCACGATGTATTCCGAGCCAACTTGTAGGGTATGTACATTCACCCCAGCATGAAAAGCGATCTTTACCGTTGTGAGCAGATGGGGAGTGAAACCTTGCGTGAGTCCATAAGTCATTTTAGCAATATCCGGAACAACATCCCTAAGGTCCGTGACTATGACATCATATAAGCATTGACCCCAGGGGGCAGGTGCTGGAGATGCATGAAAGATATCGCCATCCAAGAGTCCGAGACGGTGAAGGACCTCATGAACATCGTCGATGAGTAAGGCTAAAGATGCGCTTCTGTTCATTGAGGAGAAGACTCAAGGAATCAAGCGCCCTCAACCAAGGCTCGAGGGAGACAAGGAAAAGGCCAAGAGCAAGAAGAACACCAAGGGAGGTAGCGATAAGAAAAATAATTATGAGAAAGTTTTTGCAGATCTACCTACCACCTGTCCTGACAAGCGTCCTGGTTCTTCCTGGGGTAAGAACTCTAGAGCAGACTCTAGCGAACATGAAGGTAAACCTTGGTGCGACCTCCACCAGACCAACAACCACAACCTCCATGAGTGTCGCCTCTAGAAGAAGATGGTCAAAGCAGAGGACAAGAAAGCAGCCAAGGGAAAGAAGATTTAGGTTGCAGCCCAAATTAGAGACTCTGACTCGGATGGTAGTGATGACAATACGAACCCGATGTCTTTCTAGCCAAACGAGAAGATGACCAACCACATGTTTAGTTGTTCTACATCCTACGAGTCTAAACAGCTGTACAAGATAGTGGCCCGAGAAGTCCTAGCTACCATCCCCAAGGGTTGTTAGGCCCTTAAGTGGTCAAACACAAAAATCTCCTTGGGCCAAGAATATTGCCATGATAAATTCATACGGCCAGGCTGCTTCACGATAGTTGTCGAGCCTGCTATAAATAATTGTAGGGTTACCTGAGTTCTTATCGATGGAGGGAGTTTCCTGAACATCCTCTTCGTAAATGCATTCGACGGGATGAAAATTTCCTGGTCTGCTATCAAGTCAGTTACTCAAGCCTTCCACGGTATACAACCTAGATCTTTGGCACTCCCATCGGCCAGATATCGCTACCCATTACTTTCGGGAAGCATGACAACTTCTGGACAGAAAAATTTTTGCTTGACGTGGTCAACTTCGAGATGGCATACAATGTCATCTTGGGAAGATCTACTCTTACCAAATTCATGGTACCCAAGCATTATGCTTATTAGTGTGTGAAGATCGTGGAATCTGAGGGGGTCATCATCGTCCATGGTTGTCCCAAGGCAGGTCTCTATTGTGACAAGTAGAGTCTCGACATGGTAGTTCAACACCAATCAAGCGAGGAACCCAAGAGCTCAAGGATCAAGGTGGATAAGAAGTCTAGGTCATGACCGCAATCACAGTGCCTCGAGACGCAAACCCAGAAACCAGGGGGGCTTGGCTTTCACGACTAGTCCTAAGCCCATGAAACAGTGCCTACGCTACCCTAGAGGCAATAAGGGTCACTGCTTATCGGCTTAATCTAGTCCGTGTCATTTAGGTTTAAGATAATAGATCTGTAATAGCTCGTGGGTCGTTAGGAGTTTTTGTAAGTTCTAAGTGTAAGTCCTAAGATTACTTTCTCATAATAATAAAGATCATATTTCCTAGAAAATCGATTGATTTTCCTTTTCTAACCTACTTGTCTTTCCACGCATCCTCATGCCTGACAAACGGGGTAAGTCGCTTCTCGGGTCCTTCATCCCAAACATGCACCCGGGGAGGTGAAAAGCTTGTCTTGACCCAATGGCAATATGAGTTCCCTTTACTTTACAATATTTTTACTATTTAGATTGCCTACTCGGAACCCTATTTCCGAATAGATAGTCGAGGGTGTAATAAGTACTAGGCGCTGGAAACCAAAAACAACATATTGTGTACTCTCTGAAAGCATATTCCAGTGAGAAGAGAAGGACTATTGCGTCACAAACTCAGGGATGTGAATGGCCTCCTTATGCATTCCATGAGTGACTGGGGGCTATGATGCCTCCCACTCAAGTGGACCGAAGTCCAGTCATAATTACCACTCTGACTAGTGATCAACACGTCATGAACTAATCGAAGGAAAAATCCAATAAGAAAACCACGATATATTAGCAAAAGAGTTCAGCATGAAGTGCTCCCATCAAGTGTGAAAAACATTTAAGTTTCCAACTAATACTAACAAAATATACCAAGTATTTTTACAAACTGTAGGGTGTAAGGAGAACGACGAGTGTGATGAAAAGTAATCAATGATGAAAGAATGGATGTTGATGTGGGGTCTCTCCTTGCCTTTGTGCAGAGCGGAGGCTCCCGTAAACGGCGTTTCTACTAATGACGTGACACGACTCAAGGCCATAATCTCCTGTTTTATCATCACATCGTATTTAATGTCCAGTGCATGCAGGACAGTTGGGGCCGTACCCTGAGGAGTTTGGCTCCTCGAGCTGCTACCGTAATCATGATACTCTGGCAGGAAAAGATTCTCACCACCACCCGAAATCTCCGCTGCGATGTTTTAACTTTCAAAATCAACCTGTGATAAACTTTTTTCCTTCCAAAAAGCAAAGCAAGAAGAAAACCTACTCGAATGGAACACCTTCTCAAAAACTCTCTTATGGACTTAGAGATGTTCAGAATCCTCAGTAGAAGACCAGAAAACCCGGCTAGATGCTTCACCCTAATCGGGGACCTGAGTCCTACTTGATGATATGGTCGGGCAAAAAGCTTATCTTTGTTGGACGTATACTTGATCCGTCAAAGCCTCATTTCACATACTGATGGGGGATTGACAATGAATAATGGATAGTTACCATATTCGGACACCCCAATGTTTCCCGTGATTCTCAGAGTATATCTTTATTTCTAGGAAGGGGATCCCTAGATGAAAGAAAACCACCCGTAGGTACCCAAGACATCCTATAACCGGAAATGTTATCTTCAAGAACAGGAAGGAGGAGTCCATAGGACGTACGTCACTCTCATACATATAGGAGCCAGGGAGCCCTGCGGATGACAAATCAACACAAAGGAAAAAAAGTGACACAAGTCAACACAAATCGTCACAAAGCTACACAAGTCATTAGAAGCCCAATCAAACCAATAAAAACCGAGCAAGGAAGTCGTCGACCAAGTTTAGATCCATCTAGGCTAGTCACATACTCTTGTAACAGACTCAATCAATACAAGATAAACATGATGTATGGTTATTATCCTCTCAGAAGCCCGAACCTATATAAAACCCCCTGTGTTTTTCCTCGTGATTCGTCTACTCAAATCATCTCCTATTTCCTAAACAAGTTCGTTAGAAGAGTGGTTGACAAATCATCGTCAAAGGTGTCACCCATCCACTGGGTGGCAGCTTTTGTGCCAAGTCAGTGGCCTTCCACGCTGGCTGGTCACGTCAAAGTGTCAAGTCAGCTTTTGTGCCAAGTCAGCTTTTGCAAATATTTGAAACAGACATGTAATTTTGCAAATATTAAAAGATATATTAAAAAATCAAAAGAAGAATGGTCCGAGAGGGTAAGAAAATTGGGCTTGGCCCAGGGAAAAGAGTTGAACTGGGGTTTTTCTGTTTCTCTTTTATTTATTTTTCTATTTTTTATTTTCTACTGATTAATTACACCCGAAAATCCAAAAAAAAGAGAAGAGAACCACCACACACACAAAAAACTAGTCACGCTCACACAACAACCAGGACAACAGGAACTTAGTTAAAATTATTTTAGCCTGAGGTAAATTCTCAAATTTTATTTCTGAGCCACTTTTAATTAATTGGTTATTTAATTAATTGCTCAATTAATTTCGAAATTCAAAAATGGTTGTTACATAGTTTTCCTAATCTCTTCTCATGGCTTCAACGGACATAATGTCCAGGATCATTTGTTTTGCCTCCATAGTCATGTTTGTCATGAAACTCCCACTGGATGCTGAGTCGAGGTGTACTGAAAAATCTTCAGACAGGGTCATATAGAATGTTGGCATAATATTGTCTTTAGCGATACCAAGTTCGGGGTCCATTGTCAACAATTCATTATATCACTCCTAGTCATCAGTTAAGGTTTCAGTCGGCAGTTATGTGAAGTTGACAATCTCCTTTCTTAATTTGTGGGTTCTTATTGTAGGGAAGAATTTCATGCAAAGCTTTTGAACGATCATACCCTAGTCTCCATTTACGACGCCACTGACTGAGTTATACCATGCTGACCTTGCTCTCCAATGAAAAGGGGAAAATCATCCATTTGAATAGCTCTTCTGGGACTTCTTGCCGCTTGGATGTCTTGCATAATCCCTCTAAGGATCTAATGTGTTTGTATGGGTTCTCCTCCTTGGATCTGCCAAACGGCTTCTCTTGAGCCATTTGTATTAATGCCAGATGTAGAAGAAATTCCTCTTTTGAGCTTGGTTGAGCGGATGCTTTAGTCTTCAGTCCACGGTAATCTAGCAGCATTTTTGATGAGCCTATGATATTTATGGTGAAAAAAAAAACAAGAACACTAGAAAAAGGTTGGGGATTAGAGTGTTAGTATCAAAACCTAATAGCTAAAACAAAAATCTAACTTGTTCCTTGGCAACGGTGCCAATAAAAAGCTTGTTGGCACTGGTTACATGCATAATTTATTAATCGCAAGCATATAGGTTAGTGTAGTCTTTCCCTTAGAGTATCCATGAATAGTGACTTAGGGCTATAGATAGATATGAGGAACAATCTTCGCTTTAGTTAAGTTTCACTTGCATGTAAAGATCAGATTAAGATAACTCAGTTAAGACTAATAAGTGGTTACACTACTAATGAAAAGGTGTGCCTAGTTCGCAGTCATGTTATAGTTTGTGCCTAGATCATCTACTAATGCACTATGTTAATGCTATTAGTAAGTGTAGATCCAAACACCACGTTTGTATCTATCCTACTAACATGTATCAGAACATTACAGACATGATAATGAAGCATACATCGCATAGACTTAATTAGATCAAATAAATATCAAAATAATCTCAGAATTTACATAGCAAGATCACTAGCAAACCTGAACAAGAACAAAGAGATTATCCCATAATACTTCATGGATACAGGCTGGGGATGCTAGGAAACCTGTGTAGAGGTCCTCTGCCGAAGGAGGTTACCACCCTACTGCTAGTAGGACAGTGTCACGCTGCGCACTAGGGTATTGTCATGTGGCACTCCATTGATTTGCATGGCGGCACCTCAGACTTCTCCAAGGGTGGTGCCTAACCCTAATGAGAGAGGAGGGATGAAGTCAATGCAGATATTTCCTCATTGCACCTGGAAGGATACAAAAACCCTAATTCGGGGTGAAGCTGTAACACCCTAGGAAATCAAATCGACCCGGAATGCTACTAAACAACCCTACAAGCATACCACAGAAGAAAATTTTGGCAGCATCTCCCTAGAAAAAGAGAAAATGCATAAGCAACAATTGATAAATATGGATAAGAGTAAAACAACACACTAACATCATATGAAGCATCCTAACAAAAAAAAATAACTCCAATTTAAAGACCCACCACGACAAAATATTTATGCAAAACAACGATCAAAGTCCACTAGTGAAGGATGCTGGAGATTTATCCACTATTTAACATTACAACATAACTAGGCAAAGTAGAGGTGAAAGTGTAAGTGATATGCGACTGCCATCCTGATGCTCATCAGCTCAAGGCAAACCTGGGGAGAGAAAAAATAGTGAAAGTGAAACCCCTTTCTATGCAAAAGCATTGACAAAGTAATTACTCCGCTTATGGTGAACACGTGAACATCATTCATCATAGTGCACATGTATAGGACAGCAAGAGCTTCATCCATTTAGATGTATTCATTTGTGAAGCATACTGCAATTAAGAGTGTAGGTAGTGAAAATAACAAGTTGAAATTGTAGCAACCATTGCTACATTTACTTGCTTCTACAGAAGGTGGAAGTGGCTCTAAACATGATCTAGAGCAATACCACATGCTCGGGAGCATTAACTCAGTACTTCTACTGATTCAAGCATAGTAAAACAGTTGGTAAAGCATTGATACACCCAAACCCGTCATACGAGCAAAACTGCAAACTCGGATAATTGTGTAAATGCAGCAGCACTGCTTGTTACTTTCATATCTTTTTTCTACTAAAGATAATATAGCAAATAAATATATTTTAGAAATCTACAGAGAGATATCCTCAACTATCATAAAAAACCCATATTTTTATTCCACAATCTACTAGACCTAATTCAAGTCAAAAAATAGACCTTAGAATTCTATCTAGAAACTAGATAGCATAATTTAACATGCCATATCTCCCAAACCGCAGGGGATATAAAGAAGTAATCTACATGACTAGAAAGCTAGAAATATTACTGCAACTTTTGTTATTGTCAAGTTTCCTAGAAAGCTATTAAGTTCCCCTAAACAAAATTGTCCATAATGACAACCTCTGCACAATAGCTAACTTCTAGCGATGATTGCGCACAAACCACTATGCCAAAACTTCTGAAACTTTAACGGCAGCTAGGTTTCAGAGTCCTCTATAATTTCTAATTATCACTTTTAGCAAGCAAAATTGCTGAGGTCACCAAACAAAGGTTTGAACCTCTATTGTTGAAACTGAACCACTCTAAAGAACAACCAGATTTGACAGACCATAACCGATAATCTACCCAACAAAAAATTACGAATAAATACTCCATGGAAAGCTTAAGGAATACTCTACGATTTTAATTATTCTGGGTTTGCCTGATTCGGCCCATGACACCCACGAAAATGAGATTGAGCTACTGGTGCACAGGCTGTGATTCAACTGTGTGATTAACAACTTAATTCACATGATTCTGCCTAGGGATTGGACCCTAACCTGCACCCTAAAACCTTAATAACACTAGAAAAGAATTGGGAAACATCCCACCTTTCTCACCTAGCAAGCGCAGCAACCTAGAGCCAGCAGTCTCGCTCCTCCCCCTCTCCTTTTTCCTTCTCTTCCTTTCTCCTTCCTGCTACCGGCCTCCTTCCTCCTCCCATGCTGCACAGCCACAACAGTAGCAACAGACACCAAGGGCGGCTTTGCAAGGGAGGGAGAGGAGCAGTGGTTGGGGTGTGGCGCTGGACAAGGAGGTGTGGTGGTCTAGATAGGGGCGAAGGGGGAGGGGCAGCCAGGGGTGTAGGGAGAGGGGTGGCTAGTGGGGGAGGGGATGTTTGGGGTTAGAACAGGTGGCTGGTAGGGCCCTAGACCCAAATCATGTTCAGTGGGGCTTGGCTATCCCAACTTGTTGCTTTTTTCTTTTCAGTATTGCATTCTCCTCTTGGCGATGGGTAGTATAAAACTACTGAATTTAGACACCCTAGGATTTTTCTACATTCTCGGGGTATATCTCTATCCCTGAGAAAGGAATCTCTAGACACATGGAAACTGCCCATAGATGCCTAGGATATCTCGTATACATGGAAGCATCCCCTACTATTTTTATAAGTTTCAAAGATCAGCGGTTTACCAATCGTTGACATCTGGCACCGTCCGTGGCGGTCATGACAAAAGGCGATGAAACTTTTACACACAACATATCATAGGCTTCACCCAAACCTGCACCAAGGATCGGCTTTTCAGATAAGGGGTTCTATGACAACTTTTCCCTCTCGACCAACGATGAGCCGGTAATCAACTGGATGGACCTCGATGAAGACCTAACCGGTCACGACTCTAGAGATGAGGTAAGTTGCTTTATGGATCAGTGTGCCAAGGATTACGACATCGAGTTTGAACCACTTGGTTGCCAAGAAGATCACAAGAGTGACGTTCGCCACAAGTTGGGATCTTCCAGCTGCTTCCGACAACATGAATTGTTGAGGAACCTATTTGGAGAACTCCAATGACAAATCCATGATGGATCTACACTCCTCTAATGGAGGTTATCCCCGAGAAGTCTTCACCATTGGAGACAGGGATGCTAGTCTAGTCGATCATGATGACAACAATCCCACAGACACATGGGTCCCCATCATTCCGGTTGCGGAGACAACGGCCAACCTCCACCGGTCACAACTCATCAGATCCCAATACCTAACAGAGTGTGGGATCAAACATCTCTTGATCACCAGTAGGGCCTAGCGCTATAGATCCACAACGGTGCATATGCTCGTCCTTCTACAATTGGCCCTCAACGACCTGCCACTGCAAATCTGACAACCCCTGATGGCAAGGGCTAGATCAACTTAATGAATGGCATGGCAAAAGAAACTATCATCCAGGCTGAAAACTCTCATCTAGTCATCGCTGCAAATAGATCTAATTAGGGGAAGTCTCACATTGACCCTTCTCGTGGTGAATCAGATTTAGAGAGACGCAATTCATAGAATAGAACGGTCCAGGAAGATAGCCACCGCAAGACCTCACCGATCAGAGATCATCCCATCAATGATCTACACAAGGTTATCGAATGACAAAGACGCTCGAAGACCCCTGAGGAGGAATCAATTGTGGCTTAGTGGTCTAATCGGAGGACATCCTAACACCACTCGAATAAAAGTCAAGGCGGATCTCTGACACCCGTGGGTAGAACACCCGTGGATGCCTGGACCGTGCAAGGAAACATTGTAACACCCATTTTTAAAGGAACAAACCAGGCATAACACCTGTATGCCAAGATCAAGTTTCATACATGCGCTTGCATCATTAGTGTATCATTACAATGTCATTATTACAATAACGTTATTAAACTTATTACAAAAGGACCTGAGGGTCTAAAAGAAAACACAGCGGAAACTAAATAGGGGCTTCAGTGCCAGCGGGGCCTCCATCTTCCACAGGCGTCGACTGGGGGCACACCAGCCTAGAACAACAGCTCTAGATCGAAGTCATCCTTGTCGAAGGTTTCAGCTTCATTAACGGCTTCTAAACAACGGTAGAATGAAAGAAGAGGAACAATGGGTGTGAGTACAAAAATGTACTCCGCAAGTGAAGGGAAAACATGTTATGGGGCTCAAGACAAGGAAAGGTTTGACACGGTTAACTGCAGTAAGCAACTTAACCTAAGACTCCAACATCAGGCATCCTATTTACTAGGTGAAGACACAACTATGACAAAAGGATTGACTCATCGGATTCCATCAGACTACCAAGACTCACCTTGTAATTCTATTACCCGCCTACCCAACGAACCATACCAACCCTGATCCCAACTAATCCTGAAGAAGTCCAAGTTCACTCTTCTCCGTCAGTATGGATGATCGACCAGTTTGATACTCTACAGAGTTTGCATAGCTTTCCCCACAAATCGTGATTCCCGTGTTGCTTCACACTTCCGGGGTGTTGAGTCAGGGTCTCACTACAAAGCCTTTACAAAGCTCCCACTAACCTGTAGGCACCCACTGATGTTTCACCGCTAACAGACAATTCCATCGCTGCAGAAGCCCCCTCTTGTGCCACTTAACCATCCAACGGTGCCCACAGAATCAGAGGGGTGGCTAATTAGTTGGCCAGGTCGTACCCATATAGGCCTTGTGGTTGTGCGGAAATAACTTGGTTATATTTTCAAGAATCGGTCTTTAGGACCCCACACAGGAATAACCACAACCAACTGTGCACTACTGGCACACGTGCATTCCCGCACCATCATCAAACAACCATTCTGTTGGGATCCCTATATCATGTTGCTACAAATTACCGTTCTCGATTCTTGTTGCATAATCATTAGTCAATATTAACAACCACGACTACACTAGCATATTCTACCCATTTTATATCATGAATTAACAACGGTGACAAGGAATAGTCATTAGAAAACTAGTAAACCCTAACATAGAATTTCAAATTAGTCAAGCATGCATTTGAAGGATAAACATCTACGTATGGATCCTAAAATAGGGGCAAAATGTTCGAGGACACTTGCCATCGGTGGAGGGTTGCTCAAAATCCTCGAAAGCTTGATCTTAGAGATTATCAAACTGCACACCTCCTAAGTGATACACCAAAAAAAGCACACAAGGAAAAACTCTAAGAACAGTACACCATACAGTACTAAAACTAGGTAAAAACCCTATAAAAAGATTCTACACACCGCTACGAATATTTGGGCGTGAAAATCGCCCAAATCGGAGCTATGAGCAAAATGTATTGAGCTTTTGAAGTTCTAGGGGCTAATCTGCAAGTTTTACTTGATTTTCAGAGAAATACCGAATTGATTTTATACTGGAAAATGGATTTATGACATCAAAAAACATTATCCAAATTTATTCTTCAAAAGAAAAACATATGGAATAAGTCCACGGGCTCATGGACCATGGCTCGAAGGGCCGGTCCATGCCCATGGTGGACATGAGGGGGGGAAGGGTTATCTAATCTTGGCCGTCGGATAGAGATCCAATGGCCGGGGTTCAAAGGGGCATGGCCGGACTCGACAGGGCAGCGCTGGATGGAAAAAAAGCAGCAACCGACGGCGGCGGTTGCCAGACCTTCACCGGAATGCCACAAAAAAGAGAGGGGAGCACGGGGGTTCTCAAAGTGGGCTTCATGTCGGTGGAGGAGGTCGGAGGGTGGCCAACGACGGAGAATGGCGGGCAGCGGTGCTAGGTCACAGCGGGGACGGCGTTCCGATGGCTCAACGACGACAGCGAGCTCCGGGATCTAAACTCCTCAGGGTCCTACGAGGTCGGTGAGCACATTAGAATGGCTAAAGTCGGCTCAGAATAGAAGAGAGAGGGCGGCAGCATGTTTCACCGACGGCGAAGAGGACAACAGTGGGAAAAAGAGGGAAAAAAGTGAAAGGGGTGAGGAACGTCGCAAGGGAGTAAATGGCCGACTTAAATACCCGAGGCAAGGGGAGAAACGGGCAGATTTGAAGCGATTCAGCCGGAGCCCTTAATTCCATAGAAGCTTCGGTTTCCAAAAGAAGAGAGGGCAATAGAAGGGGGAAATGGCCGGGAAGGGGGAAAGGAAGGGAGGGGATCATGGTGGTGTGGTTTAATTAGCGAGTAAAGGCTCAGGGATGGGGGATTTTGAAGAAGGCACGTGATTTTGGAAGAGAGGGAGCTGGCTCGGGCACAGGCAGCTCGAGCAGAGCGGCTCGGGTCGGGCCAGGCCCACCTGGCGGAGAGAGAGGCAAGAGGGGGTGGCTCGGCCAGTAGCGCAGGCCGGCTTGGGCGTGCACAGCCCAGCGCGGGGAAAGGAAGGACAGCCAGCTCGGGTGGAGAAAGAAGAGAGAGGAGGGAGGAAGTGGGCCGTGGAGAAAGAAATCGGCCTGAGAGCATTTCCATTTTTGAAAGCCTTTTCTTTTTTTAGATTTTGAAGCAAAATTCAAAAGGGGTTTGAATGAGCGACATCTAGAGATTTTTTTTTTTGCAAACTTTTTCCACATATAAAAACCCTATTGCATCTATAACGGCATGAATGCAACAAACTTATATAACCTATGTCAATTTAAATTTAGAAATTAATTTTTTCTATAGAACAAAATTGTAACACATATTAAATTTCTAACAAAATTTTAAATTGTTGCAAAAATTGAAATTTAGGGTATTACAAACCTACCCCCCTTAGGTTGAATCTCACCCTCGAGATTCGGAAGGATTGGAGAAGAGATGGGGAAACTCGGTCTTCAGATCATCTTCTCTTTCCCAAGTTGCTTCCTCTTCTGAATGATGCTTCCACTGCACCTTGCACATACAGACTCGCCTATTTCTTGGTACCCATTCTGACCTATTAAGAATCTTGACCGGATATTCTGAGTAAGAGAGATCTTCTCGCACATCCAATTCTTCTACTGGCAACTGCTCTTCGGAAACTCTCAAACACTTCTTCAATTGTGACACATGGAACACATTGTGTACTCCCGAGAGTTGAGGTGCTAACTCAAGCTAGTAAGCTACATCTCCTCATCTTCCAATATCTTGTACGGACCAATAAACTAAGGTGAAAGCTTGCCTTTGACCTTGAATCTGCGTAGACCTTCGATCGGCGATACTTTGAGATATACGAAGTCTCCTACTTCAAAGGTCAGTTCTCAGCGTCGATTATTTCCGTAACTCTTTTGTCTTGATTGTGCTATTTTCAGATTATCTCTGATTTCTTGAACTTGTCTTTTTTGCTTCTCTCAAAACTTCTGGACTGAAAACTTGGCTTTCCCCAGTCTGGTTCCAGAACAACGGGGCTCTACACTTCCTTCCATATAAGGCTTCAAAAGGAGACATCTTCAAACTAGCTTGCTAACTCTTATTATACGAGAACTCCGCATACGGCAGATTCTTGTCCCAACTATTACCATTCTTTAGTGCACATGCTCTCAACATGTTTTCGAGGATTTGGTTTATTCTTTTTATCTGTCCGTTTGTCTGCAGGTGATATACTGAACTAAAATTTAACCTTGTATCCATAGATTCATGTAGGCGTTGCCAGAATCATGAGGTAAACTAACTGCCACGATCAGAAACAATTATCTTAGGTACTCCATGCAGACACATAATTATAGTCATATACAACTCAGCTAGTTTCAGAGCTCGGTAGGATTCTTTGACTGGAATGAAGTGAGCTACGTTTGTCAACCGGTCAACTACGACCCATATGGAATCATATCCTGACTGAGTTCGAGGTAGACCCACTATGAAGTCCATGCTGATTTCTTCCCACTTCCATTCAGGTATTTTCAATGGTTGTAGTAGTCCTGCTGGTCTTTGATGCTCGGTTTTAACTCGCTGACAGATATCACACAAAGCCATATATTCTGCTACTGCCCATTTCATTCCGTACCACCAATACTGATCTTTTAGATCCTGGTACATTTTGGTACTCCCTGGGTGAAAGGAATATGCTGAATCATGAGCTTCCTTTAAAATTGTATCCCTAATAGCTTTTATATCTAGAACACAAATCATGTGCTTATACCACACTATGCCTTGCTCATCTTCAGTGAAATCCGGGGCTTTGCCAACTTTGGTGAGCTGCTTGATTTCCAAAATCTTTTAATCCTTAAGCTGGCCTTTTCTAATATCTTGTTCAAGCGTTGAGTCAATTTTCATCGCAACTATCTCGGTGCTACACACCATACCCAGATTCATCCTCTTGAACTCCTTGCATAGATCGGGACTCATCTCTTGAAGAGTTATTGCATTGATATTAGATTTTCTGCTCAGGGCATCAGCCACTACGTTTGCTTTTCCTGGGTGATAGCTGATTCCCAAATTATAGTCTTTGATAAGCTCTAGCCATTTGCATTGTCTGAGGTTAAGATCTGGTTGAGTGAAGATATACTTCAAGCTCTTATGATCTGAATAGATCACACATCTTTTACATATCAGATAATGCCTCCAAATCTTGAGTGCGTGAACCACTGCAGCTAGCTCCAAGTCATGTGTCGGGTAATTCTCTTCATGCTTGCTTAACTGCCTGGATGCATATTCTACTACATGACCTTCCTGCATGAGCACACAACTCAGACCTTGACGAGATGCATCGCAATATACAGAAAATGGCTTCTGAGTATCTGGCATGATCAAAACTGTAGCTGAGGTTAACCTTTGCTTCAACTCATTGAAATTGGCTTCTCGAGCGGTTGTCCAATTGAACTCTGCTCCTTTTTCTAATAGTTTTGTCATTGACTTCACTATCTTGGAGAAACCTTCTATAAATCAGCGATAGTAACTTGCTAAACCCAGAAAACTGCGGATCTACAAAACATTTTGTGGTGGTTTCCAATTCAGAACATCCTTTACATTGGATGGATCTACAAACACATCTCCTGCTGAAATAATGTGACCAACAAAGGGAATTTCCTTCAACCAAAACTCACATTTGCTTAGTTTTGCATACAGTTGGTTTTCTTTGAGCTTCTACAATACCATACTTAGATGTCCTTCGTGCTCTTCCTCATTCTTGGAGTAAACCAGGATACCATTAGTAAACACCATAACGAACATGTCCAAATACTCCATGAAGACCTTGTTCATCAGATACATAAAGTAAGTTGGGGCAGTGATCAACCCGAATGACACTCGTATAGACCATACCGAGTAACGAACGCAGTCTTGGGAATATCCAAAGCATGAATCTTCAGTTGGTGATACCCAGACCGAAGATCAATCTTGGAGAACACACACGCTCCTTTCAGCTGGTCAAATAGATCTTCAAGGCGGGGTAGAGGATACTTGTTCTTGATTGTTACTTCATTCAAGGCTCGATAATCTATACACATCCTTTGTATACCATCCTTCTTCAGAATGAAGATTACTGAGGCTCCCTAGGGTGAAGAACTAGGGCGGATAAACCTTTTGTCTAGTAGCTCTTGGATTTGCTCCTTGAGCTTAGCCAACTGATTGGCATCCATTCTATATGGCCTCTTGTATATAGGAGCCGTTCCAGGTACTAACCCAATGACAAACTCAATTTCATGATCAGGTGGCATACCTAGCAAATCCTCCGACAAGACGTCAGGGAATTCACTAACCACTCTACTATCTTCTACTACATTGGCTTTGTTAAGATTGGCGTTGATAGCTGACTCCGTTGTGGCTTGAAATTCCATCTTAGTACCATCTGTGTGTGTCAACTATACTGACTTTGTGGCACATCCGATGACTCCCTTGTACTTGGTCAACCAGTCCATTCCCAGAATGATATCAATTCCCTTGGACTCCAGAATGATGAGGTTGGAAAGAAAGTCTACACCCCTTATGCATATACATATTTTAGGGCATACATGCCTTAATTCCATTTCTCCTCCAGGAGAACTAATTAGCACCCGATTTTTCATTAATGCTCTTGGCAATTTATATGTATTCACCAACTAAGATGATATGAAAGAATGCGTAGCACCGGAATCAAACAATACTGTAGCAGGATGAGAGTTGGCAGAAAACATGCCCATCACTACGTCAGGAGCATCCTGAGCTTCCTCAAATGCAACATGGTTGACGCGACCATGCATCGCATTTTGTCGAGGTTGCTGCTGCTGATTGTTGTTGCCCTGGGCCTATGCTTGGCCTTGCTGTTTCTTACGACACTTGTTGGCAAGGTGCCCGAAGTTGCCACAACTGAAACACAGGCTAGTGTTGCCTGACCCTTGACCTGCGTAGTTCTGCTGCTAGGGCTGGTTATTGGTGTTGGGTCGCTACTGCTGCTGGAAGTTGGGGTGAGACTGCTACTGTACGGGTGCCTTGTAAGCTCCTGCAACCTGATTTAGCATCTTCTGCGGTGGCCTCTGCTGCTGACTCTACCCTCCATGGTGGAACATAGTGCAGGTGGCAGGAGGGTTGAAGCGAGGCCGAGTGTTACTGCAAGAAGACTGACCCTGCAGACTGCGCTTGCTCTCTTCTCCCAAGTTCTGGCGCTTTTTCTCCATAATGAAAGCTCTATCCACTAGCTTCTGGAAGTTGGGGTACTCATTGGCAGAGAGGGCGTACTGCAAGGCAGTGTTGAGTCCCTCTAGGAAGCAATCCTGCTTCTTCTCATCAGTGTCAACATTATTGGGGGTGTAGCGGGATAGTTGGGTGAATTTGGTGAGGTACACCCTCACAGACATGGGTCCCTACTTCAGACTGAGGAACTCCTTCCTTTTTAGCTTCACCTCACTTGCAGGGACATGATGCGCTCTGAAGCTATTCCGGAATTTTGCCCAAGTGATCTCCTGAGGATCCTCGAGAGCAGCGGTGTAAGCTGTCCACCACTCTTGAGCTAGTCCAATCAATTGATGAGATGTGAAGAGAACTCTCTCCCTTCTAGTGCACTGAGCTATCTGCAGCTTTCTCTCTATTGTCTTCAGCCAGTCATCTACCTACATGGGCTCCATTGCTTGAGAGAAAGTGGGTGGCTGAGTGCTCAAGAATGTCTTGAGCCTGGACTGTGGCTGCTACGGTAGTGCTTGCTGAGCTTGGGGTTGCTGATTGATAGCCTGAACCAAGCCTTAGAGAATGGTCATCATAGACTCAAAACATAAGCAAACACTAGCGCAAACAGCACACGAGACTAAAAGATTTATTCAGCTAGGGATATCTTCTTAGCTTGACTCTACTCCTCGCATGTTGTGCCTAAAGGGCCTGCTGCATCTACCTGATAGAGCTTCTTGCGTGGAGGGGAGTGGGGCAGTGCAGCCACAGGTGCTGGGGGAACCTCCTCGGGGAGAGGGAGCTGGTCGGGGTCCTCCAGCAGCATCTCCAACTCACGGATCATCTGCTCGTGCTCGGCGTGGCACTGGTGCATATCCTCCAGCTCGTCGAGTGCTCTGTCCAGCTCGGCGTACAGGGTGGCAGTGAGGCAGACCTGCTCTCTCAGACGGAGATCTGGCTCATTATTGATGAGCGTGAAGATGACCTCCAGGCTATCGGACGGGCGCTGCGGGAACTTCCCTAACTGGGTGTGGCAGAGGTCCTGTCTGTTCTCCCTGTAGAGAATAGCCAGAGCCTGGCAAGTAGCGTCCTCAATCCCTACCTCGAACGTAGCTCTAAGGGCAGCGGCGGTGTGGACTCAGTGAACTCGTCGAAGAGTGTCGTTAGAGGGCTTCTCAAACATGGTCACCTCCGCTAACCAGGAGTAACCACGGCCTCCAAGCGGAACTCTGACTCCCCTGAAGAGTGGAGCGTCGTGGTAGCCAAGTCCCTGGAGCAGGTACCACAGTGTGCAGGCGAAGTAGACGGCATGCTGTCCGTCGAAGTAGAACTCAGCTGGGGGTTAGTGCCTCCAGACTGCACCAGCAAGGATCTCCAGCTCAGGAACCAACACGCGCTTGCATGGAGTGATCTTCATGGGAGCCATCTAAAATTTTGAAGGAAACAGAAAACTAATAACAATTTTATAAAGAGCAATAGACAGAAAAAGGAAAAACTGGAAGAAACAGTTTTAAAAAAATAGTTTGTACAAACATAAGTCCTTAGCATGTCCATTCTATCTAGGTTGTGTCTTACGATCAACACGGCTCTGACACCACTTCTGTAACACCCAGTTTTAAAGGAACAAACAAGGCACAACACATGTATACTAGGATCAAGCTTCATACATACGCTAACATCATTAGTGTATCATTACAGTGTCATTGTTACAATAACGTTACCAAACTTACTACAAAAGGACCCAAGGGTCTAAAAGAAAACAGAGCGAAAACTAAATAGGGGCTTCAGCACCAGCGGGGCCTCACATTGACCCTTCTCGTGGTGAATCAGATTTAGAGAGATGCAATCCGTAGAGTAGGACGGTCCAGGAAGATAGCCACCGCAGGACCTCACCGATCAGAGATCATCCCATCAATGATCTACATAAGGTTATCAAACGACAAAGACGCTCGAAGACCCCTGAGGAGGAATCAATTGTGGCTTAGTGGTCTAATCGGAGGACATCCTGACACCGCTCGAATAAAAGTCAAGGCGGATCTCTGACACCCGTGGGTAGAACACCCGTGGCTGCCTGGACCGTGCAAGGAAACATTGTAACACCCATTTTCAAAGGAACAAACCAGGCACAACACCTGTATGCCAGGATCAAGTTTCATACATGCGCTTACATCATTAGTGTATCATTACAGTGTCATTATTACAATAACATTACTAAACTTATTACAAAAGGACCCGAGGTCTAAAATAAAACACAGCGGAAACTAAATAGGGGCTTCAGCACCAGCGGGGCCTCCATCTTCCACAGGCGTCGATCGGGGGCACACCAGCCTAGAACAACAGCTCTGGATCGAAGTCATCCTTGTCGAAGGTTTCAGCTTCATTAACGGCTTCTGAACAACGATAGAATGCAAGAAGAGGAACAACGGGTGTGAGTACAAAAATGTACTCCACAAGTGGAGGGAAAACATGTTATGGGGCTCAAGACAAGGAAGGTTTGACACAGTTAACTGCAGTAAGCAACTTAACCTAAGACTCCAACATCAGGCATCCTATTTACTAGGTGAAGACACAACTATGACAAAAGGATTGACTCATCGGATTCCATCCGACTACCAAGACTCACCAGGTAATTCCATTACCCGACTACCCAACCAACCATACCAACCCTGATCCCAACTAATCCTGATGAAGTCCAAGTTCACTCTTCTCCGTGAGCACGGCTGATCGACCAGTTTGATACTCTGCAGAGTTTGCACAGCTTTCCCCATGAGTCGTGATTCCCATGTGGCTTCACACTTCCAGGGTGTGGAGTTGAGGTCTCACTACAAGGCCTTTACAGAGCTCCCACTAACCTGTAGGCACCCACTGAGTTTTCACCGCTAACAGATGATTCCATCACTACAGAAGCCCCATGTAGTGCCACTTAATCGTCCAACGGTGCCCACAGAATCAGAGAGATGGCTAATTAGTTGGCTAGGCTGTACCCATATAGGCCTCAAGATTGTGCAGAAATAGCTTGGTTACATGTTTAAGAACCAGTCCTTAGGACCCCACACAGGAACAACCACAACCAACTGTGCACTACCGGCACACGTGCATTACCGCACCATCATCAAACAACCATTCTGTTGGGATCCCTATACCATATTGCTACAAAATTACCCTTCCCGATTCTTGTTGCATAATCATTAGTCAATATTAACATTTTTCCCAACCACGACTGCACTAGCATATTCTACCCATTTTATATCATGACTTAACAACGGTGACAAGGAATAGTCATTAAAAAACTAGTAAACCCTAACATAGGATTTCAAATTAGACAATCATGCATTTGAAGGATAAACATATACGTATGAATCCTAAAATAGGGGTGAAATGTTAAAGGACACTTGCCTTCGGTGAAGGGTTGCTCAAAATCCTCGAAAGCTTGATCTTGGAGAATACCGAACTGCACACATCATAAGCGATACACTGGAAAAAGCACACAAGGAAAAACTCTAAGAACAGTATGCTATACAGTACTAAAACTAGGTAAAAAAAACCCTATAAAAAGCACACTAGGTTCACAGGTGCCGGTGATCGAGCGCGGCAGTGCTTCATCAGACTTGGGGCATATGGCATTGGGGTGGCATTTTGTTAGCCTATCAGCGTGGGGAGGTGGCGTGCATGGTGCGGCAGGCTCAGGAGCACCTTTTTATAGGCTAAGGAGGGAGCGAAGAAGACGTCGAGCGGCTAGAGTTGCGGCGGCCGACTTCAATGGCCACTATGGCTGTCGATTACGGGTTTGAGTGGGAATTAAAGAAGGGAATTGAATGAAGGGAAGATGGGGGAGAGGGGGGAGGGCAAGTGCCACGGAGATGGGCAGTTGGGCGGCCATGTGTGGTGAGGTTAGGTGATGGAAAATGTCGATGGTGGTGGCGCTCCTGTGTGGCATCGAGTGTGGCACATGGGACGGGAGGAAGTGGAGTTGGGGCTCGGCCACGGTTTGTAGAGGGGGTGAGGTCCATAGAGTCCAGGTACAGGCAGGATGGGGCAAGACATGAGAAGGTTGGATGGTCGACGGCAGCGGCATAGGAGCGGGCAGTTGAGCGGTCGGAGGATGAAGAAGAACTGGCTAGCTTGTCTCAAGAGCAGCTCCACTCATGCCAGGCCCACATGTAGAGATGGAGGGTAGAGAAGTGAGTCGGCTCAGTCGGTTTGGACTCGGACCAAAATCGAGAGAGAGTGGGGGAGGGCGAAAGGGCCTTAGCCTGAACGAAAAAGAAAGCAGGTTGGGAAAAGAAAGAAAAACAAAAATGGCCTGGCTGGGAAGAGAGGGAGAAGGAGATTGGGTTGCGTTCAAAAAGGGGTTTCGGCCCAAGAGGATTTAGGATTTCATGAATTAATGCATTTTTAGAAAAAACAAATAAAACCAATAAAATCCAAATAAATAGTAATTACACTAAAATAAATCTAGAAATTTTCAAAGAAGCATTTTGGAAAGCTTTGAACCCAATTAAAATATTTTATCATCAGGAATAAACTCTTTTTAAAATGCCAAAATTTATGAAAGGCTTTTAAAAATAATAAAATGCTATTTAATTGTTTTAAAATGTTCACATCTCAAAATTGAAATTTTGGGGTGTGACAATTCATCACTGTCCAGGGTTGCCACAAGGCAGGCCTTCGCTACGACAAGCGAAGTTTTGACAAGGAGCACCAACCTGACAAGAAGACAAAGAACTCGAGGTCCAAGGCAACTATGAAGTCTCACGGTGAAGTCAAAATTGTTCCTTTGGACTCGGTAGAGCCATCCAAGACCATCCGGATGGACCCTAACCTGAACTCTAAATAGAAACTCGTGCTCATCACCTTCATCCGGGCAAACGCTGACATGTTTGCATGGCAGCCATCCGACATGACTGATGCAAAGCAAGTCAAATAGAAGCTCCAGCAGTTTGCACCCGACCGAAAAGAAGCAGTCAAAGAGGAAATCGAGAGGCTTACAAAGGTTAGGATTAATTAGAAAGGTGGATCATCAAGAATGGCTTGTCAACCCTGTCATAGTTTAAAAATCAAATGGCAAGTGGTGTATGTGTGTGGACTTCACTGACCTCCATAATGCCTGTCTGAAAGATGCCTTCCCCCTACCGCGCATAGATCAGATAGTCGACTCCACCTCTAGGTGCAACTATCTAAGCCTTCTCGATGATTAGTATGCATTTTAGAAGATGAGGAGAAAACCTCCTTTATAACTCCTTTCAGAGTATATTGCTATGTCAAGATGCCCTTTGGATTGAAGAACGATGGCGTCACGTACCAATGAAGTATACGGATATTACTCCATGGCTAGATAGGCTGAAATGTCAAGGCCTACATCGATGCATCGCCAAGACTAAAAACAACGAAGATCTCATCTCCAACCCGCAAGAAACCTTTGACAACCTGCGCAAAAACCGATTCATGCTTAACCCAGAGAAGTGCGTATTTGGAGTCAACACAGGAAAATTGCTCGGGTACCTGGTGTCATACTGGGGAATCAAAGTTAATTTGAAAAAACCAAGGCTATCAAAGAAATGCAACCCCCATGTCACTACGAGAACTTCAGAGATTAATTAGGTGTATGGTAGTTGTCAGTCATTTCATATCCCAACTTAAGGATTGAGGACTTTCTTTCTTCAAATTGTTGCGCCAACATGACAAATTTAAATGGTCAGAAGAGGTAGACGAAACGTTGAAGAATCTAAAGCGGTATTTTTCATCCCCCTATGCTAGTCGCTCCTAACCCAAATGAAGATCTTCTGTTATATATAGCGGCCAGACCGTGTACTATAAGTAGGATATTGGTGGTGGAAAGGGAAGTACCCGAGAAGTGAGAGAGGAGCTAGCGACTGGTATACTATGTCAGTACACTATTTTCAGGCTCATAAGATCATCGTACCATCAATATTCCCACTATTTCCAGGCTCAGAAGATCACCGTACCATCAATATTCCCACTCGAAGAGATCCTCAACAACATAGATGTCATTGTCCTAAATGGGTTGTAGAGCTCAGAGAATTCGACATTCGCTTCATACCTCGGACAACGATTAAGTCACAAGTATTCATTGACGTTGTTGCCAAATGGAAAGAACTTGATCAACTTCAGGACAGATGCAATGACGTGTCGGATGTATGGACTCTTTTCTTTGATAGGTCACTTAAACTTCAAGGCACAGGGGTTGGAATCATACTTATCTCTCCCATAGGAGAAAGCCTGCTGTATGCTTTGTAGACCAACTTTCCAGGCACAAATAACGTAGCTGAGTATGAGGGTATGCTCATCGGTCTCTGAGTAGCTTCTGCTCTTGGTATCCACTGTCTTCTCATAAAAGGGGATTCACAGTTGGTGGTGAAGAAAATCAACAAGGCGTATCAAACCTTGGATAAGACCATGACAAACTACCTCATGGAGGTGAGGAAGCTAGAAAAGAACTCGTCGGACTCAAGGTCAAATATATCTCAATAAAGGATAATTGTCTTGCCAATAGTCTTGCCCATCTAGGCTCCTCATGATCTCAAGGACAAACTGGGATTTTCATAGAGAAACTCTTCAAGTCGTGTGTGAAATCATCATATGACATGACCAAAAAAAGTGGTGGTCTACAAGACCTACAACCAGCTTGGGGGCTTGCCAGGAATTGACACTCCAAAAGGAGTCACGGGGGACCTCATGGCTTAGCTCAAATATGTTGATTCGTGGTGGGATCCAATCCGCAAGTACCTTCAAGATCAAGTTGTTCCTGAAGACAATACACTATCTAAGAAAATATCCCGTTGATCCAGGATATATACCCTGGTGGAGAATGCTCTCTATCGATGAGGCGCACATGGAGTACTCATGAAGTGCATCTCTCAGAAGCATGGTAGAGAACTACTCAAAGAAATCCATGGAGGGTGTGCGGGCTCATGCTTCGTTCTGGCCCTGGTCGAAAAGTCATTCAAACAAGGTTTTTATTGGCCTATAGCTCTCAATGATGCGAGTGAGTTGGTAAAAACATGTATCAGCTGTTGATTCCACAACAGGCGCATACACCAACCCACCCAAGCCTTACAGACGATCCCCTTATTGTGGTCATTCGTGACTTGGTGGCTGGATATTCTGGGGCCCTTCCCGGTAGTGCCTGGGGCTTAAAGTTCCTATTCATCGCAATCGATACCTTTACAAAGTGGATTGAAGCTGAGCTAGTTGGCAAAATCATCTCAACAACAGCCAAGAAGTTCATGATGAAAAGTGTCATGATAAGATTTGGCATCTCGAGTAGGATCATAACCAAAAATGACACTTAGTTCTCAAGCGTGGCATTCATCGATTATTGTAAAGAACTATGCACTACAATCTACTTTGTGTCAGTAGCTCATCCACAAAGCAACAGACAAGTCAAGCGGGCCAATGGTCTGGTGCTCTAAGGAATCAAGACCCGAGTCTTCAACCGCTTATCCACACACACAAAAGCTTGGGCCTCCGAATTGCCTAACGTACTTTGTGCACTCCGAATGACATCCAATAGGGCGATGGGTGAAACACCTTTCTTCCTAGTCTATAGGGCCCAAGCCATGCTATCCTGTGAACTAAAGATAAAATCTCCCCAAGTCGAACTATACTCCAACAAGGATAAAATCCCGAGAAGATAGGATGACCTCAATGTTCTCGAAGAAAAATAGACTCAAGGGCTGATACGATCAGCATGATAGCATAAAGCTCTCCGGTGCTACCATGACCAATGTTACAATCCAATGCCTTAAGTTGAGATAAGTTGCCATTCAGGTGTGTATGCACAAGTGCGCTCTTGGAGTTATAGATTGTCTATCTAGGAACTTTTCCCTAATAACAAGTCAGGGGCTTCATATGTTTTCGATGCCAATGGCTGCAAATACTTGTCATGTGTGCCACCAAACATTTTCTGATGAAAAGGGATGATAATCTAAAACCACTTTTTAGGGACCATGAAGATCCTTATCGAGTTCATGAGTGCCTGAAAGCTATGATGCTTTTCACTCAAGGTTGACCTAAGGCACTCCACGATATACATCCTGACAAGTGGCTGCAAAATTTCCCAACTAATCAAAAGAAAATGTTTCAAAGCCCAACACATGTTTGCCATTTCTTGCATTCGTGAAGACCCACATTCATTTCGTACACAACCATTGCAGTAGCAATTAGGATTTTTCATTTAACAAGATTTTGATCTCTTTTTTACAGCTATGTAAAGAGAATGAACATCCAACAGAAGGTCTAAGAAGCCCTACATTCTAGCTCTATGTCGGGCAGGAGGAGGAAGAAAGAAAAGATCAGGGAAGCCTCTCCCTCCTCCTTTTTCTCCTTAGCCACTGTCATCATCGTCGGCGTCACTTGGTAATGAGGACAAAGTGGAATCCTTGGCCTCCTCCTTAGCCATCATTGTCAATGTCACTTGAGGACAAGAGCGAACAAGAAGCTGAGGCCTTGCTGTCTTTAATGGAGACGCTGCCAGTCACTGCCTCCTACTTCTTTTCCTCAGCAACCACCTCCTCTTCTCGTATCTCTTCCTCTAAGAGATCCCATTCCGCGTACTATTGGCTTAGGGATGATTCCTCGACAGCAGGGGCCTTGCTATCTTTAACGGAGATGCTACCGGTTGCCGCTTTTTCTTTTACCTCCTCATTGGAAGATATGTTGAAAACCTCCATGATGGAGTCGAACTTTGCTGCAGAGGACGGTGGCACTAAAGGGGGAGAATTGTGTGTTAAGGATGGAAGACTTGATGGTTATGAAACCCTAACCCTAGCTTCTAGCGAGTTAGATGAGGATGAAGACTTCATGACTAAGGCTCTATTTGTTTTCTGCTTCTGCTACTACCAGAAGCCAGAAATCAGAAGCCAGAATAAATGGGGTACTAGAGAAGTGGATTCTGGAGAAGCTAGAAGTCTGATTCTAAGGAAGATGAACTAAAGCTAAGAAGCTCACTGAGAGACGCTTTTCTGAGAAGCTATGTCCTGATGAGACAATAATTTGTTGTAGAAGCCAACACCTATTTCTAAAAGTAGCTTTCTAGACAAGCTAACAGCATAGCTTTTCATAAAATCCCCAACCAGAAGTCCAAACAAACAGACCCTAAGCCGGGAGGATCATATGGCAAGAGCTCGCCACCCAGGAGTTATAAAGGCCCATGGGTCATGGGGAGATGGTGGCTCTTTGTTTTTGCATATTAAATGGTGGGTGTAGCCGCATAATGGCTCATGGTAAACCAAGCGTCAACTTGCCATCAAGTCGCGTCTTTTCCGCAGACTCGCGCAGACAAAGAAGTGGTATCTCATTGCATTCAATACCCGGAGTATTCTCTTGATGCACATGGGGCAATTGGAATAGTATCTTGGAGAGGACAGGGCACTACCTCACCGTACTCATGCAGTCCCCAAGCGTCATCATGATCTTTTGACACGTAAAGAATCTCTTCTCCACCATGTAAAATCTCTGCTGCGATGGTTCAAATTTTAAACCCGGTTAGTGACTAGTAATTTCTCCCCATCCTTTCAAAGAGAATACGATGATATTTTTTGGATGAATTGGAATTCCTATGTAGAGGGAGTACCTTCTCAAGAACTCACCTGAGTACTCGAAGGTGCTGAAAAGCCCGAATGGATCACCTGAGGACTCCAAAACCCCAATTAGATGTATGATCCTATCCAAGGACCCAAATTCTACTAAAGGACATGGTCAGTCAAAACGTTTATCTTTGCTGACTAAGCCTTTGATCCGTCGAAGCCTCATTTCACATACTAGTGGGGGGCTCGATGATGGGTAGTGTAAAACTACTGAATTCGGACCTCATAGAATTTTCCTACCTTTGGACACCATAAAGAAATCCTAGGATGTATGGAAACTGCTTGCTGAGACCCCGGATATCTTGTAAATAGGGAAGTTTATCTCTAAGAATGATAAGGAAAGATTCCATGAGTCATATGATGACCTCTCTATATATACAAAGCCAAGAGACCCTACGGAGAACAAGCTAATTGAAGTCCACACAACTCCATTGATGCCATTCAAGCATGCAAGAGCTCTGAACCCTCGAGCCTTCTATAACTTTGATATGTATTAGTATCTCTCCCAGTCTACTCGCAAAGGTGCCCTCTGACTAGGTTTAGATGCATCTAGGCTAGCCAAGCACCCCCTTGTAAACAGTCATAGAGATTAATACAAAACCAACAGGACGTAGGGATATTATCCTACGGGAGGCTTAAACATGTATAAAATCATGTGTGTGTTGTGTGATTCATCTAATTGAAGCATCCCCTACTATTTCTATAAGTTTATAAGATTAGCGGTTCACCATTCATCGACACCCTCCTCAAAAAGAATTTGTCCCCGAATTCATCCACTTAACACCAACTATCGAATTAATTAGAACAAAAACTTATGCACATGCTAGCCAAAGAGTTCAGAATACTTATTGTGCATCTGCTCCTCAAGTTCCCAAGTCGCTTCCCGCCAGAGGTGCAGGGAGAGGGGTGCCTTGTGGGGGAGGGGCTGGTTGGGTCCTAGGCCTAAATAGTGGTTATTTGGGCCTAGTCGGGCCAACCCGTCCCTTTTTCTTTCCAAGTATTATAGAACCTCCTCTGGCGAGATGGGATACATTGGCCCCATCTACCCCTAGTTTCATGTCGCACGCTCCCTAGTGTTGTGCGACACCATGCTAAGCTGGGCCAGAAGTGGCCTAGCTCTTCATGATAAGTCAATGTCCTGCTTTGCTATGATGTTAGCCCTCTAGAATTCCCCCCTTCCACTATAATTTTAGTGCCTTCATTAGTCATCTCCGTGATGTGTCGATTTCTTTATGTATTCATGCATTTAACAACAATCATACACAAAACACAATATGTCACAAAACAAGGTTATCATTAGATGCCAAGTGGCATTCATGATAGAATAATGAGAATATATTCACCGAATTGATAGCAAATATGTACAATAACTCACGTCAATAACCATGTGGGTGAAAGACTGGTTAATGGAACACAAATAGGAATGATGTTTCACGAAATAAATCCAGGTATATCGAGATTGGTCATCAATAAAATTGATAGTAACTATGATCACCTTTTGTAGAAAAAGGTGAAGGACCACATCTAACAGAATGGGAACTACTAGTATATTATGGGAGTTGCAGTTGCTTTTCATGCTTACAACCCTTATAATGAAAAGAAGACTCGATAGATGTTTGACCTAAACAACATTCGTTAAACAATGATGATAAACGAAACCCACATAAATGACCAAGATGATGAAACCGCTTGGCGAAGGATGAAGTGGATGATGATGCGGCTAATTACACGAGGGGTAAAGCAAGTGGAAGGAGGAAGATGCAAGGTGTCCAAAATGTAGAGGCTAGGAGAACTTGTATGCTAATGGCCAGTCCCAATCGTAGTCCCACTTCAACAATCCTGAATAAAACAAGATTAGTCATGAAATCCAACAAACAGTTTTGGTCAATGATTTGATCTACCGAAAGAAGATTGAGGGATAACTGATGTACAAAAGAAACATTCAGGTATAGAAAAATGAGAATTGCAAAGAGCACCTGATATGTGATATGACAAGAAGTATCGTCAACTCTCAGTACATAAGCACCATCAGTGATCGACTTACAAGAACCATAGGAATAAGATTGCTCAACCCAATACTCCCAACGTACCCATAGCTCCAGCGCCACAAATTTCTAAAGCTATCAATACCAAACTCCAAGAATTCTTAGAGCTGGAGCTCTACCAAATAGGCCCTAAGATGCACTGTTATGTGTGGCAGCAACAACAGACACAGAGCCTCTCGGAGGAGGACCTGCAGCACGAACACGAGCAACATGGCATGCACGAAACTACACCAACTTCTTGTGGTGGTGGAAAAAACAATTTTTTTTGCAAGGTGACCAATCTTCTTACAATGATCACAAAGGATAGACTCCAAAGCTGCCTCTAGTTGTGCTAGTCCACTGAGAAGCTGCCAGCACATTATGAGGTACTGGCACTAGAGCAGCACACAATGAACAAAGACAGGGGTGGATCTAGGTAAGGCTAACCGGGGGCACATACCTCCACTCAAATTTGCTAAGCAGTATCAGTTAACTATTTTTTATCATAGATGCTCCCACACAAATAAATTACAGTGAATTACACAAAACTATAACTATTGTGCTATTTGTAACAGAAAACTATAACTATTGTGTCTAGTAAAGCAAAACTATGAGTTTTGTATACTAATTTCACACATAACCCGATTTCTGTTATCTCAATCGTCGAAATTTACTATTCACCAGTATTGTTCACTGACACAAAAATCTGTGGTCTTCAGTTTCTCCAAAAATCCTCTAACTCTTTGTATGTGTTACATAATCTATATGCATCCCATTTTAATTGGATTCACCTAAAAAGTCTACGTAGAATTTAAACTAAAATTCTAGAAAAAAAACTACTTCTATAACTTCTCACAATCATTAGGGTCTCAAATGACATCCCAAAAATCTAGGAAAATTAATATAAGATGAATTCCATATTTTTAGGATTTTATTTGAGACCCTAATAATTGTTAGAAGTTATAAAAGTAACCTTTTTGAGAATTTTAGTTTAAATTCTACACATGTTTTTTAGGTGAATCCAATTAAAATAGGTTACATATGAATTATGAAACACGTACAAAAAGTTCTAGGATTTTTGGAGAAATAGAAAACCACTGATTTTTTATTGGTGAATAGTGAATTTCGACGACAGATATAACGAAAATCGGGTTATATGTGAAATTAGTGTGTAGTTTTGTATTATTAGACACAATAGTTGTAGTTTTATATTACAAATGGCACAATAGTTATAGTATTATGTAATTCACTTAATTAATTATAAAGCCCTAACATAACAAGAAATGTAAGTAAGTTAAGTCCTCAATCAATTTTTTTTCTAGGTGCACTCCTAAATAAAGACGAGTCTCTTCAGCAATCAAAGCAGATAATGCCACTGCAATGAATGGAGTAGCAAAATTATGAAGGAACCACATACGAATAGTCAAAATCAGACCTTAGTCCCGTAACAAATTGTTATGTAAGAAATTTCTCAATAAACTTGTCCTTATTGACACATTACACCTAACGCACTAAAGTACTATTGAGATCAACGAACCATTAAAGGATCAAAGGCAGTGTAATACTCATCAATGAACATACCACTCAGTTAAATCCAATAAAATCTTTGTATCAGGTACGCAAAAGAGCACCACTGTCAAGCCTGATAGGGATAGTAAAGGCATCGGGATTCGACATAATGGAATGCAAAGAAGACTATCTTAGCAGCAGCAATATCCTCACAGCAAAATACAACTACTACGGGCAGAGACAGAGCAGATCACCAACCAATAGCAGCACAGCAAAAGAGAAAGGAGCAGCCACCACCCTCCTCTGTTCCTCTTCACCACCCCTGGGCACATATAGCAGAGAAGGGGCAGGGGCACATATAGCAGTGGAGTTCCGGTGTTCCTCTTCACCACCACTGTCGCCCCAAATCTCTCTCTCTCTACGCACACCAGTTTGCTCTATCCCCAACAAATATCTCCCTCTCCATCTTCTGTGGTGAGCTTTGACGAAACCTAATGAGACCATCAGGTCTCTCTCTCTATCTAACTTTCTTCCTTGCTTGCTCCGCCCCCAAATCACTCTCAGATCTATCTCTGCCATTCCCACGGTGAATTCTGACGGCGCCAGAATGAGAGCATCAGATCTGGAAGCCGGAACGCATGGCTAGGATAGGTGCAGTTTTACCCGACGAGGCGGTGCAATCTCTCTCGGCTCCCACAGGGGCTTCTCACTGGAGGATCACCGGCTCTAGAGCAGAGTTCTGTGCTTTTTTTATGCTCCTTCTGCTATTAGCTCCCATGGTCAATGCTTAATCATTTGGTTTGTTTGCAAATTTGAATCAGTTTGCTTCTCAGCTTTTTATGGATTTGCTTGTAAGTATGGAACAACCTGCCCCTAAATTTCTTTTTATGGAACTACTTAGAACTTTTCCGGACTTGCTTTATTCTAATTTAGGGCCAAATTTTCTCGTGATGTCGTGACAATTTTCCTACCATTTTAAACGTGAATTCATGAATTTTTGGATGCAAAGAGGACGAACGAGAGAGTAGTTCGTCCTTCTGTTATGCTCGGAGAGTCAGAGGGGATGCAGAATTGCAGAGTGCACCCTGCCAAAAAAGGATATACGGGGAGTAATGTTGTTTCCAAAACGAAGGTTTGCATGCCAGATGCCCAATTCGCATGTGCTCGAAATTTAGAACGTCCAAAAAATTAACATTTGGTGCCATTTGAACGTCTAATGCTTGGACGTCAAATGTGAGCTTACCTATCAAATGCTTGGACGGAAGCCACCCACATATACGTGCAAGTAGCACTACAGTATCGATAAAATAGTTGCAGAAAGCACATCTTGTCAGCCAAATTTCGATGGAAACCATGAGTATAAAACTTTGCTCCGTCTTAAAACTAATTAAAAAAACAACAGACAAGCTGCATGGCAAAATTTGAAAAACAACAGGCCATTGAATTACAAGCAGGAGAGAGGCAGATTAAAACAATGTTTTCATGGCAGTGGTATCCAATAGGTCCTATAATCCTAGTAGAAATCCTAGATCTATATGGCATTACAAACAAACAAATCTCATATACTGCAGCACGTCAAAAATTAAAAATAATAGAGGCAACGTTTTAATGGTAGTGGTATCCAGTACGTCGTACTAGAAATTCTAGATCTAGAGACCACATTAGAAATAGATTTACATATCATTCCACAACTGTGAGCTTGTATAGGTGGCTAATAAAACGAGCCTCTAGAATGGCCTTTCAAGGTGTTCCACGGTTCAAGGTTAGTAAGATAGTTTAAGATAACAATTCAGTTATTTATTTTTGAAAAAAAAAATCAGTTATTTGATCGTCACTCAAGACTAGAAGTTGCGAAGAGAATAAAGGTTTATACATTTGTGGGATGTTTGGTTAATCATAGACGGTATGATCCACCGTAAGACCATTTATTCAACTACTCGAAACCAAACAAACATATTATATTGGGATTTGGATCAAATGGCTATTCCATCCTCAAGCACATGTATAAAAACTCTTCTGTCCAAT
Organism: Phragmites australis; assembly: GCF_958298935.1. Lineage (NCBI taxonomy): Eukaryota > Viridiplantae > Streptophyta > Magnoliopsida > Poales > Poaceae > Phragmites > Phragmites australis. The sequence goes on from NC_084934.1 coordinate 10,278,582, forward strand.
GCAAATGTGTGTTTAAGTAGGTCTTAGGCCACTCCCAATATTTTATTTCTTAGGTGATATTTTAGAGAAGAGAGTAACAAATTGGTGTTAAAAAATAAGCTTCCATCGCATAGTATTTATATGTTATTTCTTTAGGTCTCTCAAGATAATTAATGGTTGTATGTAGTATGATCAAAACTATTATTTTAATGATATGGCTAACTGTGTTGCTTTACGGGGAGAGGAAGCGTGAGTAGTGCTTGTGTCGTGAAGGGTGCAGATGATCAAATGTGGGGGGAGGGGGTGTTGGTGATATGCCATAGAGGTGATCGCATATGCAAATTGGATCTGCGAATGAGATTTAATATGATCCAATGTCCATTAGTGTTTAGAGTTATGATGGACTTTAATGTGATTAAAGACCCATTAGTGTACTCTATATAAGAGTAGGCAAGGGCTGTGGGTGCATGAGTGTTTTTTCACCACCAAAACCCTGGTCAGCACCTCTTCCCAAACTCCCTGGGAAACCCTAGTTGGGTGCGCGGTGCTAGCACAGTGGTGTACAGCGTTCCATCCCTGTACGTGTGGATACTGTGGAGACACTACTGCGATTGTTGCGGTGCCGATTAACGACAAGGACACTAGGAAGATTTTGATTACTTCTCATTGCAATCGAGGACGTGGCCGAGGCTTCCTGTTCGTGGTCGACGTGATCGACAACTTTCTCTGCGTGGTCAAGGAGGTGATCGATTACATCCACTTCATGATCATGAAGGTGGTCGACGAACACACCGGTACAACTCAGAGCTGGTCGTGGATGCGGTGCACCTGCTCAGAGCTGGTAGAGAAGCACGACCACCTGATCGTAGTTGGTCGAGGAGCACGACCACCTACTCGAAGTTGATCGAGAAGCGTGATCACCTGCGCGGGGCTGGTTGTAGATGTGATCGAGAAGCTACTTGAGGAGTTTGACATGCACGATGTTGGATCAGTCTACTCCAACTCTTCTTCCGCTGCACTGCACGTCAAGTGGTAACGATCTATGATCTTCTATTTGCACGGTTTCCTTGATGAATGTGGTACAGATTTTTTTTTAGTCTAGTGTAGCCAACCCGTTCCCCAACAATGGTATCAAAGCCTACATACGTAGTTTTTTATCTAGATCGGTCACATATAGATGATATGTGGTAGTAATTGATACGATCTATTATTGTTCTTGTGATCGGTTCATGTGATGGATCGGTCAATGCATGGTTTGGTAAAATTGGGATCAGAATGAGGTGTGAATCAATGGAATCACACGACCAAAAAAATTAGCTCGATCTCCCACCTAGCCGCGCGTGCGACTTGCCCCTACCGACTGGAATCACTATCTGGGCTAACAACATGCGCTAGTGCATGATTGGAAGAACAATAGATCGAGGTTGTGTGTGTTGTCATCGTTTCTAATAAACCTCACACGATGATCAATTTGATTGATCTAGTGGAAATTGAGGCATTCTGAATGACTCAGAATCAGCTTGATATGATCAATTCGATGAGATTTTCATACCGATTTCGTAGATATGATCTATGTATTTCCGAGAGGTTTTTAGGGTGATGCATAGCATACACTCATAGATTGTTATAATAACATGTTCACTTCATGAAATTAGAATTTGTTTCTACTCTTAACTCAGTTTTGCAGAGAATGTTGTGATTGGTATGGCCTTATTATGTATGTGACCCATGCGTGTAATTTTCATGGCTTCCATGTCATAGTTAATTGCAGCCAAGGCTATCGTGTTATTTTATAACAACCTGTGTGCCGACTTGTGATGCTTCATATTCTCATGTAATTCTTCGCTAGCTATTAAGAGTAGTAGTCTAGTACATGATCATAGAGACTTGAAGCATGATGACCTGGAGGACAGGATCATGGCGATGGAGATCACCATGTGAAGAGGTCATACTATGTCACAGTTAATATGATTGCCTCTAATGTTTATCTATGTTCCTATTATACTATTCCTTCATATTTTATATGCGGTGGATATGATTACTATGATAGAATAGGTTCCCTTAGAAAAATTTAGAGTAATTGATGCTCTTCCAATAGCTGCACCTACATAGGTTTTGATCATTGTTTGGTAGGTTTGCCAAAGAAGAGTGCCATCATTTATCTTAACCAATTAGGGTGGATGTCGGACATCTATGTGCATAGTGTTAGTTTCCTTAACAAGCTATCAAAATAGTTTTGGGCTTGGGGCATGGTGCCGGGCGTCACAGCATTGAATGCCACCCAACAAACAAGAGTCATATATGATATGATTAGCAAAGTGTTCCTTACCTATATCAATAGGTTTCTAGCAGTGATGCCAAAGCTCACTAAAACCTAGTTCAATATGGATCTTGTCCCAATGTATGGCGATGGAGGGAAATGGTTTCAAAACATACAGTGGGAGTCTTCTGATAAATTATTTATCGGAGGATACATACAAACATAGTGTTGAAGCGTTGCATATATTTTGTTGTAGATTTTGGAAGTAGTTCCCCTTACAATTTCTAGATTAAATTGTGACAATTGTTATGAAATTGAATTGGGAATTTTTCTCACTCAATGATGTAAAGGACGTGTTCTAGAAGTTCTTGTCCCGATGAACTAGCTCAAAGATGCTATATTGTAACTCAGAGAGTTTATGAGAAACGTCATGATTACTCATTTTATGTCCATTGCCTCACATTGAAATATGACTTCAATATGATTGGAGGGTATATTGCTTTATGGAGAACCAAGCTTGTCTTAAAGATACTTGATCATGAAAGCCTTGCTTGTGTACATGTTCAGAAAGTGGGGTATAGCACTTAAAGAGCCGTAATCATACGATGATAGTTCAAAGGGAAACCAGGATTACTTGAAAATTCTCAAGAAAAGGAAAGGAAGTATGACTTGTAGCCCTAGATATCAATGATATATACTTGGATTTAGCTATTTTCTCTTGTAATTCTTGGGTAGTTGATACTAGAATCAAACTGCAGTTTTTGACAAGATGTGAAGTTGATATGTGCATCGACAATATAGCAAATTGGTTGTTATGTTAGCCGATTGGCACTATAGTTTCATTAGTATCCTCGAAGTTTTGAATGGAATAATTTTTATTTCGATCTTAACTTGACTATAACCATAAAAAATGCTTTGGAAGTAAAGGATTGTGGACAAATGTTGTTTAGCTTTCTAACAACTTAGTCTAGTCATGATTCATTGGTGAATGGAATTTTGAGGATATGTGGGTCTATAATATTAATTGGCTTCACTTTTATTTGACATTGTTGCTTGTGTCATAAGAGACACATGGGGAAGTTACATAAAGATGGTCTTTAAGATTAATTTGATTTTGAATTATTTGACATGTGCGAATCTTGTTTATTTAGCAAGATGACTAAGTTGCCCTTCACAAGTCTACAAGAAAGGGCGAGTGAGTTATTAGCTCTTGTACATATAGATGTATGAGGGCTGAGGAGCTCTATAGCTAAAAGTGGTTCTTGGTATAAATTTGAATCCTTTAAAAAGTTTAAGGAGTTTCAGAATGAGGTACAAAATCATATATGTAAGATAATTATATTCCAACAATTGGATCGTGGAGATGAATACTTGAGCCATGATTTGATGGTCATCTAAAGCAATGTGAAATTGTTTCACAGTTGACTCCGCACGACATGCCTTCATGAAATGGATGTCTAAATGGACAAATCGTATTTTGTTGGACATTGTTTGATGTATGATGAGCCAATATGATCTTTCGTTGTCTTTCTGGGGTACGTTGTAGAAATTATTGTTTTCACGTTAAAAGGAGTTTTGCCTATGTCTATAGAGGAGACGTCATATGAGATATGGACTGGGAAATATCCCGTATTGTCTTTCCTTAAAGTATGGGGTTGTGAGACCTATGTAAAACGTTTGACATGTGATAAGCTCACTCCAAAATCAGACAAATGCTTCTTTGTGGGGTATCTTAGGGAAACCGAAGAATATTATTTGTATAACTAGGAACAATGCAAAGTGCTTGTTGCCCAGAATGATGTTTTCCTGGAGAAAGAGTTTCTCTCAAAGAAAGTTAGTGGGAGCACGATGCAACTCGAAGTGATTCGGGAACCGTTAGAAAACGTTTAAGCTCCTACTGAACCATAACTAGATGTTGCAGAACATGTTGTGGAGACACCAGCCCCACATCGATCAGAAAGGGTCAGTCGTGGAATTGAGATGCTTATGTTCCTAACCACAGAGTAGCGTGATATATTATTGTTGGATAATAATGAGCCCAAGTACTATACGAAAGCAATGGTGGGGCCAGACTCTGAGAGATGGCTTGAGATCCGAATTAGAATCCATGCGAGAAAACCAAGTTTGGAACTTAGTTAATCCACCCAATGGTGTAAAAACTATTAAGTGTAAATGGGTTTGAAGAAAAATGGGTAGACACTGATGGAAATGTTCGTGTCTCTATAGCACGATTGGTGGTGAGAAGTTTCATGTTAATTTAAAGTGTTGATTATGATGTAACATAATGCCCGTCGCAATGCAAAAGGTCTACCGGGATCATCCTAGCGATTGCTACATATTGTGATACAGAAAATGGGCGTTAAAACAACTTTCCATTATGGAAACCTAAGTTAAGTCATGTATGTGATACAATCTAATGGTTATGATGATCCTTAAATATGCTAGGAAGCTATGCAAACTTTGATAGTCCATCTGTGGATTGAGGCAAGCATATTAGAGTTGAAATTTTCACTTAGATGTGGTGGTCAAAGGAGTTTGACTCCATCAAGAGTGAGTAAGAACCTTGTGTTTACAACAAGGCTAGCGGGAGCACATTTATATTTTTGATATCATAAATATGTATGACATATTATTGATCAGGATGACAATCCAATGCATTAAGTTTCTCAAATCTTCATTGAGAAATGGTTTCAAGATGAAGTTGTGGGAAAGACAATATAAATAGGGCATAAAGATCTATATAGATAGATAAAATGAGGCCAAAGTGTTGGCACTTGCGAGAATCAGTGTGTGGTAACACCTGATGAGCACGATATCCTGAATAAAATGCCCGGAAAAAGGCTAATGAGATTGAGCCGAAGAACGCACATTAACAAGGTATTGAAATAGTTCAATATGCAGGACTCCAAGTGAGTTTTCTTGCCAATGCCATGTAGTGTCAGTCTTTGCAAGACTTAGCATGTTGTGACATTTGATGAGCATGAAAATTTTGATATCAATCACAAGTCCTGTTGATAGTCATCAGGAAAAAATCATCCTCTAGTACTGGATAAGAATGAGGATGTGACCATGGTTTTTAGAGGAAAGAAAAGGTCATTGTAAATAGTTACATCGATGCTAGATTCCCAACTAACAAAGAAATCATGGTGTGGAATCTGGTTTTATGTAAGTGATGGAACAGTAAGCTAGAAATGTTCCATGCAAGAATTGTTGCCTACTCTACAACTATTGTTAAGTACACTACCGCTTTTAAAGTCGCATTGGATATTGCTTGGATGAATTTTTTTTATAGTTTTTGAGTTATGTGTAATTTGCAATGTGTTTAATCCAATGAGTATCTATTATCGGTAGTAGACCTATTGCTCGAGCATTAGGAGCATTAGTACCACTATAATTTCGAGCATGTACTTTGGCATAGATACATCATTTTGAATTGAATGGAGAAGTGATGTAAATACATGCAATGAGTATTGGATACCTATCGGATTAGATCTGTTAGCTTGTCTTATCCTACAATCTGAAAGAAGGTGCACTATCGAGCTATAGGTATTGGATACCTATGTGACTGGTTCTAGTGCAAGTAGGAATGTTTTGGTGATATGCCATAAAGGCAATCATGGAGATGATGGTATCACGTCTATGTTTCTGTTGTCTAGAGTAATTTGTTAGTCTGTTCCTTGAATGACCATTATAGATATTGATCACCAAATATGTGAATTGCTCATAAGACTCATTGTTTGATGTCATTCTAAAATAGTCCCTAGTTTCACATCATCATATGGTACAATGATGATTCACAAGCCAGCACATGTATTGATTGATGATCATGTTTCATGGATCATTGATATGGAGATATCGAATCAATAATATGGACATATGTTAGCTAATATGGTGTTGGACAGAGTCACCTTGAGACACTGCTCGGATAGTTATGAGAAGTGCCATCAGTTGCAGTCTCGAATGGTGTACCTGTAGAATTCTTTGACCTGAGGTTGTCATTGATTCCAGAATGTATAGTAACACTCTTAGGGGCTTCCAAACGCTACTCCGTAACTAGGTAGTTATAAAGATTGCTTTCAGGTATGTTATGAAATATGTCGTGGGATGTGAGCGATTAAGATGGAATTTGACCCTCCTAGATAACAGGAGATATATCTTTGGGCTCCTCAAGATAGTTAGACTGAGAAAGTGCATGGCCATGCCAATATGATTGAAGAGTTAATCACGATGAATCCACTACTTGATCGAGTGAATGGTCGAGCTATCATAAGGGTGACACGTATCTCGCCTTGAGCTTGACTGGTACCATGTGGCAAAAGGGATTGGTGCATGTGTATATCAAGGTTCAGCTGATATAATTTTTGTATGTGCTCGGGAGTCAATATGTGCTGCTTGGTACTGTTATTGACTTGCAATACAAAAAGGGTTTCCGCGTCACGACCGTTTACACATGAACCTAACGGGTCACACACACTTACAGGGTTGGAACTTAAAACTTTCATGAATCGATTCTAATGCAAGTGGGAGATTGTTGGTGATATGCCCTAGAGGCGATCGCATATGAAGATTGGATCTACAAATGGGATTTAATATGATTTAATGTCCATTAGGGTTTAGAGTCATGATTGACTTTAATGTAATTAAAGGCCCATTAGCATACTATATATAAGAGGAAGCAAGGGTCGTGGGCGCATGAGTGTTATTTCGCCACTAAAACCCTGGCCACCATCTCTTCCCAAACTCCCTATAAAACCCTGGTCGGGCGCACGGTGCTAGCACACTAGTGTACGATATTCCATCCCTGTACGTGTGAATACCGTAGAGGCAATACTACGATTGCAGTGGTGCGGATCAGCGACAAGGACACTAGGACGAGTTCAATTACTTCCTCATCGCGATTGAGGACGTGCTTGAGGCTTCCTATTCGTGGTCGGCGAGGTGGTCGACATGATTGACTACTTCCTCTGCATGGTCACAGAGGTGATCGACTACATCCACTTCGTGGTCGCGTAGGTGGTCGAGGAACACACGATACAACTCGGAGCTGGTCGAGGACACAATGCACGTGCTTGGAGCTGGTCAAGGAGCATGACTACCTGCTCGAAGTTGGTTGAGGAGCGTGACCACCTGTGTGGGGCTGGTCACGGATCTAATCGAGAAGCTACTCGAGGAGTTTGACACTTACGACGTTAGATCAGTCTACTCCAACTTTTTTTGCATGGTTTCCTGGGTAAGTGCAGTAGGAAAATTTTGTTTTTAGACTAGCATAACCAACCCGTTCCCCAACAGGAGAGCATAAGAAACAAACTGTAATGTCCCAATATATATCTTAGGTCTTGATAGCTCAACTAGCTAGTTTTTTTATAAGAAACAAACTATATTTCTCTCCTCTTTAAATAACTTGACACATCAATTTTTTTTTACATGAACATCTAATTAATATCTAAGAAATCAACCATGTTAGAGCATTAGAAGAGAGCTTATTATCTTGTTAGACACAAACATATAATGCATACATAAGCACTCCTTTCTTCCGCTAAGCACCCACCTGACGTGACAAAAATAAATCATTTTTTTCCGTAAGCACCTCATATAAACATTCCCATTATATATGCCCTTATGGCACTAGCAGGAACAAGACTTCGCAAGGTCGTATGCAGAATTGAATAAATTCGCACAATCCTCCAGGATATGCTGGTTATTCAGATCAAGATTGTATCCGACCAAAACTCCACAAGCTAGGCCTGTTCACAGCCAAGCCACGATATCATGTAAGGCGATACAAAAATCATGTATCAAATCATGGTAATAAAGAATTAAAATCGCAGCCAAATCTTGAAATTAAAAGTCATCCACGAGCATGTAGCTCTGTTCTCTCCGGTCGTTTACTTGGGCGGGTCGGCCATGAAGGAGTTGAGCCCCGGCATGATCTCGGCGCGCTGCTTGTCCATGAACTTCCTGAAGCCGTGCTGTGAGTACTGCTTCCCCTCGTCGAAGTTCTCCATGATGCCTGCTGCCCTATTCTCCTTGGTGACCCTGTTGGAAAACACATGCATGCAAGCATCAGCAGGGTTGAAGAATGGCCAGATCTGATATGCAGCAGCGACTCTGACGCCGTCAACCAAACGGTCAACAAAAGGATGATGTTTGTCCGCATGTTATGCCTCTGATGGCGAGATGTGTAGGGACCCAATTCGATCAGAGGAAACAATTCTAACAAAGAGGCACTTCTCAGAACTGGAGAAACTACATTTGAATCACATGTTTTTTCTCTAATTCAACAAGCTTTAGAGTATGTAATGCTTGCATAGAAAATTCCTCCGTGACTACGAAAAAAATAAGAAATAGGAGCGGCGATGGATCCGGCTATACCTGACTTCGGGGTTGGTGGTGATGTTGCGGATGAGCTGCATGGCGCAGATGCCCACGGCCGTGCCAGTAGCCAGGAAGAGCGGGTACACCTGCGTCGGAGACCAACATCGCAAAAGATGAGCAATATTGATGACAACAACGAAGATAAACACCACCTCGGCGGCGGCAGCCTGGGCGACTAAGCAGCGCGCGCGTCAGCCGAAGATCGAGTTCAGATCGCGGAGAGCTGCGGGGAGAGATAAAAACTAGCACCTATCGACGAACCATCCTGCTCTGATCGTACCCGAAACGGGAAAAAAAAAAACAGAAGCAGAGCAGAGCAAAGCCAGAACAACTCAAGACGGGCGTGAGGTCGTTGATCGATTACCTCGGGCCGGAGCCACCTCTTGGACCACGCACCAGCAGAAGCCATCGATGGAGATCGGTGCTCTTCCTCGCACGCGCAAGAGAACGAGAAGGAAACGAAACAGATCCGCCGCCGCTCTTTCTTTCGTGGCTCGCAAGTATACTTTCCGCCTGCGCGTTTTATATAGGCCTGGCCTGGCCTAGCGGCGGCGGCGTGTTTGACGGAGGGCTGGTACCTGGTTGGTGGTAGGGTTCCAAGTTGTTGGAGGCGAACGCGAGGCTTTCGAATGCTTTTCTTTTTCTTCTCTTTTGCTTTTCAAATCGGGCAAGTGGTGTCGTGCGCGCAACGGAGGGAGGCGTGAACAGGCTGGCGGCACATGTGGACGCGGTGCGCGGCTTTTCACATGCCGAATCTGAGACGCCAACTGACCCCGCGCGGTCGGTGGCAGAGGCCAAACACGAATTTCCTTTCGCCGCGTGCCTACACTCTCCTCTGATTTCTCCCTTGACTAGTAAAATACGAATGGGAACGCAGCATGCAGCAACAAGTACGAACCGAAGGCACGGGAATAGTTTGCAGTCTGAGGAATTTCGAATAAAAACTTTCTTAGGAATACATTGTCCTGCAATCCACAGTGTACAATAGGAAACTTCTATAGGGTTTTAGGCGTACAAATTATCTCCAAATATTGTTTGTACAAATCAAGGGTCCCGAGATTTTCTAAGTAATTTCAGGCAACTAGTTTATCCTAATTGTTATTGACTTCAACTTTTGGGTCTAGTTGGGTATGACTAAGGTTCTATTTGGGATAACTTTTTTCTTTGAGGTTTTTCTGATAAGTTGGTTTTTTTAGAAGCAGCTATTTGAAGAATTTATTGGCCGGAGAAGCTGACTGTTTGACAACCTGATTTTCTTTAGAGAGATTGTCTACTGAGTGCGTAATACCTAATATACCCCTGAATAAAATGATGACAAGGTACAGCAAAAGAAATTAGGGCCAAAGCCTATTTCTGAAATGTGATCAGTGGTCACTCATGCAGTTAGCCAGCATCATATCAGAAATAGCGCACTGAAAAGCCAGGGCATCTCAACTTGCTTACCGTATTTTTTTTCGCGTCCTTGCAATGATACAGCAGAAAAGAAAGATGATGCAAACAAGAGATGCTTGGATGTGGCTATCAGGCGACCTTTTCTGAATAAATAGTACGACTGAATTTAGACCGGTAACTCTGAATTTAGCATGACAGAAGAATAGACAGCATCACAGCATAGGATTCAGACAGAGTAAAATAACCAATCTGAAATGCTCTTGATCACTCCTACCTCTACTTCTGAATATACACACTTCAACAATCATTACATAGTTTTACTCCTAATTTCCTCGTTCCTTATGGAAACAACAGAAAAAATGTTGCGTGCTCTACTACTCGCACTTAAATATTGTACCACACAATAAGTATATACATAGTTCATATGCAATCACCATTACTTAGTAATGATTCATCCAAGTAGAGGTCGCAGTAACAGCAGCCATCTCAGGGGGCAGGCTTGGCACCACCTCACCCCCAAATTGGCTCAGCACTGCCTTGACCAACATCTTGTCAGAGTTAAGAGGATCAAAAGCAGCTGTCCAGTTCAGGCAGGCCATAGTCTAGGTAGCTCATGCCATTGCTGCTTGTGACAATGGTCCAGGTAGCCCCGGGTTTCTAGGTTTGTGTTTTGAGGCAATGTGGTCGCGGTCATGACTAAAGATTTCTTGTCCATCTTGATCTTTGAGCTCTTTGGTTTCTTGCTTGGCTAGTGTCAAGCTGTCATGTTCAAACTCCGCTTGTCGCAACAGAGATCTGTCTTGGGGCAACCTCAGACGGTGATGACCCCTTTAGATCCCAAAATCTTATTGCACTGGTAAGCATAATGCATGGCAGCCATGAATTTGGTGAGAGTAGGTCTTTTCATGATAGTGTTGTATGCCATCTCGAGGTTGATCATATCGAACATAATCTTTTTCTTCCAGAAATTATCATGCTTCCCGAAGGTAACGAGGAGTGATATCTGGTCGATGAGAGTGACCGAAGATTTGGGTACTATGCCATGGAAGGTTTGTGTAACTAGTTTGATGGCAGACCGAGAGACCTGCATCGCTTTGATCACGCCAACGAAGAGGATGTTTAGGGAACTCCCTCCGTCGATGAGTACTCGAGTTACCCTGTAATTATTTATCATAAGCTCGACTATTATCAGGAAATAGACTGGTTGTACAAAGTTCTCAGGGCAATTATCTTAGCCGAAGGAGTTCTCAAAGTTTTACCACATAACAGCCTGATGACCCTTTAGGATGGCAGCTAAGACTTATCGGCCACTGTCTTGTACTGCCTCTTGGTCTCATAGGAGGCGGAACCACATAACATGTGGTCGACCATCCTCTGGTCCGGCTAAAAAGACATCGGGTCCATGTGGTTCTCACTGTGGCTAGAGTTGGAGTCCGTACCTTGGGCTGTAACCTGAGTCTTCTTTATTTTGGTCACTTTCTCTACCCCACCCTGACCATCTTCTTCCAAAGGCAGCACTCGTGGAGGCTATGGTTGTCGGTTGGTGGAGGTTGCACCAAGGCTTACCGTCGCATTCGCGGGGAGCCTAGTGTGAAGCTCTTGCCCTGGGAAGAACCAGAACGATTATCGGGATGAGTGTTATGCAGATATGCAAAAAAAAATCATCAGATTTAGCTTTCTTGCCCTTACCTCCCTTAGTGTTCTTCTTGCGCTTGCTCTTGACCTTGTCGCCGTTGAGCCTGGGTTGAGGATGCTTGATGCACCTGGCCTTTTCCTTGACGTAGAAGTGTGCATCCTTAGCCCTAGCAGACTTGTCGATGATCTGCACGAGCCTTTAGACCATTTCGGGCTACTTTTTTATGATGCCTTCAATAATACACCACCGGCTCTTAACCCTTGAGTGAATGCCTAGATGACATCATAGTCACTGATCTTGGGGATGGTGTTCTGGATATTGCTAAATGTAACATCTAGTTTTAATGGAACAAAACCAAGTACAACATATGTCTGCCGGGATCAAATTTTTATGCATCTGTTACATCATTAATGTATCATCACAGTGTCATTATTATAATAACATCATTAACTTATTACAAAAAGACCGAGCATCTAAAAGAAAATACAGCCAAAAAGGAGAGCTTCCACGCCAGAGGGTTTTCCATCTTCCACAGGCGTCAACCAGGGGTACACCATCCTAGAAAAGGAGCTCCGGGTCGAAGTTGTTCTCATCGAAGGATGTAGCTTCATTGATGGCTTCTAAATAGCAAAAGGGATGTAAGAAAGGGGACAACAGGTGTGAGTACAATAATGTACTCCGCAAGTGTAGGAAATCATGATATGGTGCTTAAGTCAAGGAAAGGTTAGACACTGATTAACAGCACTAAACAACCTTAACCTATGACTTCAACAACATGCATCCTATTTACTAAGTGTGAAGACATAACTATAACAAAAGGAATGACTCATTAGATTCCATCCGACTAACAAGACTCACCAGGTAATTCCATTACCTGACTACCCGAACATCCATACTAAAACTTTGATCCTAACTATTCAAGAAGAAGTCAAAGCCACTCTTGACCGTGAGCACGGCTGATCGATCAGTTTGACACTTTGCAGAGTTTGCATAGCTTCCCCACGAGTTGTTATTCCCGTGTTGCTTCACACATCTGGGGTGTCGAGTTGGGGTCTCACTACAAGGCCTTTACAAGCTTCCACCAACTTGCAGGCACCCACTGTGGTTTCATCGCTAACAGTGATTCCATCACTACAGAAGCCCCCTCTTATACCACACAACCGTCCACTAGTGCCCACATAATTGGAGGGATGGCTAATTAATTGGCCAGGGTGTACCTATATAAGCCTCGTGGTTGTGTGGTTTTGCTGGGTTACATGCTTCAAGAACCTGTCCTTAGGATCCCACACACGAACAACCACAAACCAACTGTGCAGTACCCGCACATGTGCCTTCCCGCACCATCATCACACAAAGATCCTGTTAGGATCTCTATACCATGTTGTGATGAGCCCATGGCTCCTTCAGATATGAACAATACCACCAATAATCTTCAAATCATACAAGGTCCAATTACAAGAGCTCGTGCACGATAATTAGACCACCAGGTGAACTCGTTCCTTACTGTTCATGTTTCTTTGGATGGACTACTACTAAACTTTTGTGATGTTTTATTGCATAGGAATGTGGGAGAAGCACCACAACCTTACTTGGACGTCACTCCTCGAAGGACAAGTCTACTTGGACTTAAGGCTGAGCTCTAGTCATGGTCGTGGTCGTGGTCGAAGTCGTGGTCATGGTTATGGTCGAAGTCGAGTTCCAGGACAACATATCAGTAAAATGGGCATAACTCTCTCATACGAAATCCGTTTTAGGCAATCTTGGACATTATGGAAAGCTTACGATAAGCCATTTCCAATGGATATGATCTCGACTAGATATTCCTTATAGTTTAGTTAGAGTCAAAGAAATAAAATGCTATGTCACCATTTTGAGTTATAGTCATGTAGATCTAGAGAAACTCCATTGGGTTAGCGTTTTTGTTATATTTCTCAATGTTGATGGGTCCGAATGTACTCGGTGAGTGAACTGCTTTAAGCTGGGGGGTGAAAGCCCATCACCTGGTAACTATAGGAGTTCTCCGACTGCTGTAGTCATCTCTCTGCCCCTTAAAATCTAGTTAGGCCTGGATCCTAGAAACCTGGTGTTGTTTGGCTGAGGATTTTCCCTGATCCCTCATCTTGTCATGTTGACTTCCATCTTCATGTCAGAAGTCTTCTCTTGGATCCTTGGTGGGTGTCTTGGAAGGGGGAACCCTTTGAACATGAGAGGGAGCATTCTCTAGAGCGCACCCCTGTTGGTTTCCTCTATTTGCGGGATAGTTATGACAATCCTAAGGTGCATTGCTCCATTGAACATGCTGGGCTGATGCATCTACCTGTTGCCCATCTTCACATGTATGGTGTGGATCACCCATGACTTCACACGCCATCTTGATCGTCTGATCCTAAACTTTTTGAGTCTCGATCCTCTCACCATTGACCACCAAGTTAACTTCACTGACCTACACAATATGAGACAAGAAAAATGATCTTCTTCTACTCTAACAATTTCTAATACCTTCACAAACTCCGGTTAGTCACAAATAATAATCATGCATTACAACAAAAAGGTACGTTCATACAATCCCTAAAACCCTGCATTTCAACTCAAGCCAAATAAACTTGTACATTACTATCACATATGATATGCCATGGCATATGCCAACATGGCTTCTCACTCCCCTTCAAGACCTAGTTGTTGTCACTGCTAGGAATTCAGCAATGTCCGCGATCTGTAGAGCACCCATCGTGTGACATCCCGGCCCAAAATGAAATAAGCCCATGGTGGCCCGTATGTGTGTGCATGTGAGGTTAGGAATTTAGTTCCGAGTTGCTAGTCTAGGGTGAGTTACACCAACATATAAGGCTAGTATAGTCAGTACCGCCAACCTGGACTCTTTTACGCGAAGTGATGACAAAAGCATAAGCAGATTGGAGTGAGGGTGGGCACCTAGGCTATTGTAGAACAAGCAAGTGGGCCTAAGCCAGATTAGACCCCAGGGTATTATACATCGAAAGCCGTGCACTGCTTCCACCATTCCTACCACTCCATTATTTGTTTTAAAGGGGACTCTTCAATCACTAGTGAGATGCTTGAGTTAAAGCCAAATTTGTTCACATCTGAATAGGGGAGTATGACAAGGGGTGAAAGGGGTGGATTCTCAGGCAGAGGTGGTCGCCACCGCCAGTGCAGTCGTAGCAGTGGCACCATAGCCTAGCTCGCCGACTTTGATTGTGTCTTCACCGGTGGCTTCATATCAGCCACTTCGCATGGAGCTCAGGTTGTGTTGATCAACTTTGTGCTCATGGACAGCCTCCTCATAGCCATTGCATGGTTCCCACACCTTGGAGAGGTGGAGGGTTGAGATTGGGATGTAGTGCCCACTACAGCAGAGCACGACATCAACGGCTGTTCAAAATCGCCTTCAGTGGCGAGTTTTGAACCGTCACTAATTACTCGGAACTATGTCATGTCTAGAACCGGCACTAAAAACCATATCAATGCTATTTGGAATCACCAACCGGTACTGATATGGTTTTCCCCGATTCAAACTTTTTAGGGCTGAAAAAAGCAAGAAATGTTTTTTGCAACCAGAGGCACCCGACTAGTCATGCTGCTCTCCCGGCCGCACAAGTCACACAATTTTTACTCGCATGCGGCAACCAGGACACGAACTCACGACCTCACAGCAGACCCTCGCGGGTGACCGCTCTAACCATCTCAACTATCGTTGGTTCTCAATTATAATAGCAAAATCAATCCTTTTGATATATTCTGACCGAACGTTTGAATGGTTATATGGACATCTAAATAACCTCAAATAAAAATCTAATCAACTACGAAGTTGTAAATCTCGTTGAGAGCTATAATTTTCATATAAAGTTTGTCTCTATCCGACTTTGTATAAAAACTTTATGAATTTTTTAAGATGAGTTGTCATCGAACACAGCTGCAACTTTGTTAAGATTATTTGGGCATTTAATGACCTCAAATTAAAAAGTTATCAACTACAAAGTTATAGATCTCGTCGAGATCTACAATTTTCATATAAAGTTTTTCCCCATCAGACTTCTTGTGAGAAAGGTATGATTTTAAGATAAGTTATGACAGTAGCATTCATGAGTGTCGGTTAGAACCGACACTGATACTGATTATCAGTGTCGGTTTGTGGCTAGAACCAACACTGATGTGTACTGATATATCAGTGCCAGTTCGTGGTTGGAACCAGCACTGATACTGATTTATCAGTGCCAATTCGTGGCTGGAACTAGCACTGATGCATCAGTGCCGGTTCCAGCGACGAAGCGGCACTAAAAAATGGTTTCAGTGCCCACTCTTAGCGGCTCACTCATTATTCACGCGTGGAAGCTTAAGAACCGGCACTGATACATTTTTCAGTTTCGGTTCCAGTACAACCGTCACTGATATACCGCTACTTTTGACTCGTTCTGTAGTTGTGCCCCCCCTCGCCTATAATCCCCCCCCCCCCCCGCTCGCCTGTAATTATGCGGAGCTAATGCAGGAGCTGAGATGTGCATGTAACCTTATTAAGGTTAAAAGTATAACACATGCCTCAAGTTTTTCGAGCGTCAAATTTCCGTGGACTAAATCAAAATGTTCCTAATGTCAACTATTCTTGACCGGAGAGACTAGATACTAAGATGGGAATCTGTGCGAAAAATGGGAGGCTGGTTACATGGTGTGGTTGCGCCTGGATGGCTAACAGGAGGATGGGAAGGGGCGGGATCCGAGAGGTGTTGCGCTATGCTTCAGAATCTCTTTTATTGTAGGAATATTATTATTTTTAGTGATCTTTCCGTTATGGATCACAAAAAGATATTTTAAACTAAGGTCTAATTTGTGGTTGTGATGTTGTCCTGTGCTAATCCTTACAAGTACCGGTAAAATCTACTATTATGTATTTAAAATGACACTTCTAACTAACTGCAACATTCAATTTTTTTTTAAAGAAAGTACTTCTGAAGACTCAACAAAATATACCAAACGAAGTCTCGGTTGCTACACACGTAAATAACCTAGAGCCTGAATGCCGAGACCTGTTGCCAGAGTCCGTGCAACTGTACAGACGTACATCTATCTTGTTGATAATCAGGAGATGGATATTCCAGTAAAAATAATTAAGAGTCAGCTGTTGGAGCTTCATCTATTTGTTGTGTTACTTATAACAAACAGAAGGCCCTTGGAACTTCGTCTCTTTGTTTCGTTTCTTTCTCGTGTGTGTGTATGTGTGGGGTTGCGTCATTGATCATCTACTAAAGATTGATTGTAAATCTGACATATTACACAACGTTATGATCTAAAGTACATCTGCATTGTTAATTTTACAAAAGTAATTTTTATCCTAACTGACAAATGGAAGAGAACAGATTAAGCGAGTTGCAGACTACCAAGAGACTCTACATAACAGAGCTGGAAGAATGGAGGAAAAGCTAGCCTGGTTTATATAAGGAGATTGCTCTGGAATTTTTAGAACTCAGTCCAAACTATACTAAGAACATCCTGATAAATCGATTCCTAATCGCTCTGTCGAAACATGCCCTAAAAGTGGCATAACGTGAATGGTCCCCGACTGCCGGACAAAATCAGATTACTCAGCATAGTCGGAACGAGACCCGTTTTATGAAGCTGGAACATTTTAAGGTTACATTCAAAGAGTTGAGGTCACGATGAACAACAAAACAAACCAAAATAGCAGTTCCAGCATGGAGGATTAACTGGTTGCTTACCCATGGGCATATATATATATAGATCGTCGGCAAGATGGGCCAAACGCGGACGAATGGATCTACTACTTTTATCTGAATCGATCAACGCATGACGACGATGCGATCGATGAGCTGCAAGATGTTGTGATCTTGGTGGTCTCGCTACTTGCGTGGCGTAGGGTCTGTTGGCACGTTGTCCATGGCCTGCATGTAGTCGCGGCGCTTGGAGAGCCAGAACTTGCGCACCCCGTGCTGCGAGTAGCGCCTCCCCTCGTCGAAGTTCTGCAGCACCCCCGCGGCGCGGTTCTCCTTGGTCACCCGCACCTCCGGGTTCGTCGTGATGTTGCGCACCAGCTGCATCACGCAGATCCCCACCGCCACCCCCGTCGTCGCGAACAGAGGGTAGACCTGTGTATAATCAGTCGCCGAAGATTAGGTTGGTCGATCAACGAGGCAGCAAACACCAACCGACAAGTTCATATATACTTTGAACGCATGCATTGTTTGCTGTTGGAAATGAATGAGCGATGCGCGCGTGATCGATTGAAATAAAATCGTGGGCAATTTGCACTCAAATATATATATATAATCATGTTAGGAATGGTTCTTTCGACGACTGGATCAGGCTCATTAGGATCCCAGAGAACAACATTAGAAAGAAAAAATAAAGCAAACCAGCAAAAGAAACAAAGCAAAACTTGTCTTTTAATTATTTCACAGCAAGGTTCGGCAATCGGTCGATTCGTACCTCCGGTCGAACCCAGCGAGAAGACATCGCTTGGAACTTTTTCCCTTTTCGCGAGATGAGATATATATCTCTGTCCGGGCAATGGAACAAGAAGAGAATGGAATTGAAGCCTGGGTAACTGACGACCGGCCTTCCAGGGAACCAGGAATACGTTTATCGATGCGATACCCCTATTTAGGAAATGGTGATTTCTGCAGGACCCGGTCTTTCCTCCGTAGCCTCCTCCTGCATTGGACACGTGGCCAAACAAAAAAGCGAAACTTAGCACCTCGCCATGGATCACAGTGAGTGCTCTGAACAGAGATTCCTTGACTCGAAGCTCCTTAGTTTTTTTAACGATGAGTGCTCTTTGACTGGGAAATAAGAATGCTATACAAATTTTTAATCCAAGACGGGCTTTTTATTCATCACTACATTATGCCATGCCACGTTGAGGTTAATGGGCTAAAATCCTCGTAGAAAAGGTTTATGGGCTCAAACTTGTTTCTTCGCAGGAGCGCCGGAGTTTCCACTTCAAAGTTATTTCAGTTTTCATGATTTCTTTATATAGTACTCAAATGTTAGTTCTTCTATGTAAGAACTCACCGTGCAGTGTAGTTGCATCTAATACAAAAATGTTCCCACCTCCATGGAAACCTTAGTCGCCACCCACCCCTGTTCCTCTCGCCGCCTCTCGTCCTCCTTTCCCAGTATACATTTCACACAATAGCTAGCATGTATTTTTAAAAATGAAAGATTTATTAACTTTCAACATTATCAGCTAGTATGCATGTATGCTCAAAAGTTTTAGAGAGATGGACTCTCATGTCCACAAATGACACTGACAATCTTACCTCGCACATAGCCTAATAGAATGAACTAGTAAAGTGCATGTATGTTGCAACGGTTCCCGAACCTCACATCCAAAATCTATTTTATTCCCCAAGCGAAGTTAACAAAACATTAAGTTAGAGACAATCCTTAGACCCTTAATTTTTTATTAAAACTAAATTCAATATCACTCGTCTCTTATATGGTCGTCAGATTTCAGCAATACTATGTCACATACATGCCACGATCCCAATTTTGCTAAAGCCTCGTCCCCACGCATGTACGCCACGCTCCACCACCATCTTTATGCAGTCTCCATCATAGCTCTAGGCTTCCCACCGCTATTTCCTAGCCAGCACGCGCACCCTGCCATTGTTCCTTGGCCTGTGTAGGTGTCTACAGGTCAAAAAAAAAACCAAAAAGATCAGCACAAAAAAAACTCTTTTCTTGATAAAGCCTTATATCATTACTCGAAGGGAAATATCAACCGTGTAAGAAAAATCAGTATCTTGACTAAGAATGAATGGGCCACCATCCAAAACAAATGCTAAAAGCCTTAAGCACATACTCCTGCTATTTCTCCGGTGCTTTCATAACATCTTCTTTGTGTAATCATTACGTTTTAACTCATCTTCATCATAGTCTCAAATCCTGCACCAATAGCTCTACTCATACTCTCTGATCACAGAAGAACACTTTATAGCAAAGGTGCAGGAACACTCTTGAGCCTCTGCACATGCTCGAGGTTCCTCGTGCCCAAGTACTTGGTCAAATTATCTAGCACTGAAGTAGCATCTCTCAAGGTCAGCCACACTCTAGAGACAAGCACACAACTGATAAGGGCATGGCTCCCTTGATACATATAAGGTGAATTCGTTCCTTATTATTCATATTTTTTTTATAAAAAATATAATACTACTAAGTTTTTGTACTGTTTTGTTATTTAGGAATCTGAAAGAAGCACCACAACCTTATCTGGACATCATCACTGGAAGGCCAAGTCTACTCGAAATCAAAGATGAGTCCTAGTCAACTCCAAAGTCTACTCAGAATCGCAGGACAACACATCAGGAGAACAGGCATAACTCTCGCATACAAATTCCTGAGACGGTCATGGAATTGCTGGAAATCTTATGATGAGCCCTTTCCAATGGATCCAGACTCGACCAAATATTCCTTATAGTTTAGTAAGAGTCGATGAAATAAGGTGCTATAACACCGTTTTGAATCTTTTCGGGTCTTGTAACCATGTCGAGGTCGGAGTCTAAATTGTGTATGCCTCTGTTGAAGGTGATATGCCTTAGAGACAATCATAGAGATGATTGTATCACATGTCTATGTTCATGTACTACTGAATAATGTGTTATTTCAAGAATGACTATCATTTACATTAATTGGCAAGTATGTGACTTGTTCATGAAACTCTTTATTTGTATCATTATGTTATTCTTAGTCGATCTTGGTCGCATATCATTGTGATGATACATAAGATCAGCATATGTATTGGTTGATGATCACGTTTCATGGATCATAGGTATAGAGATACCAGGTCAATAATGTGGATATTATGTTAGAGAACATGATGTTGGATAGACCCACCTTGAGATACTGCTGGGATTGTTATTTATGATGTACCATCAATTGTTATATCAAACGGTGTACCTGTAGGATCTTTAGACCTGAGATCGTCATTGATTCCCGGAATGTGTAGTGGAATACTTTGATGCTGCCAAACGCTATTCCATAACTAGGTAGTCATAAAGGTAGTTTTCGGATTTGTCATGAAACATGTCGTGGGGTATAAGCGATCAAGATGGAATTTGCCCCTCATTGATAACGGGAGAGATATCTTTGGGCCCCTCGAGGTAGTTGGATTGAGAAAGTGCATGGCCATGCTAATATGATTAAAAAAGTTAATCATGATGAATCCACTATTTGTTCGAGTGAATGGTCGAGCAGTCACAAGGGTGGCATGTATCTCGCCTTGAGCTTGACTAGTATCGTGAGGCGAAGGGATCGGTACATGTGTATATCAAGGTTCAACCGATATGATCTTTTATGTATAGTCGAGAGTCAACATGTCCTGCTAGGGACCACTATTGATTTCAGTTTGCAAAGGGTTTCTGAGTCGTAGCCGTTTGTAGATGAACCTAACGGGTCACACACTTAATGGGTTGGAACAAAACATGTGAATTAGATTTGTATATGGGTTTTGATTGGATTGTGATCCATGAGAAGTTAGAGTCCTAAAGGGCTTCCAACGTGGGAGCCCATTAGTGAGCTATATATAAGGAGAGGCCTGGGTAGGGCGTGCAGTGTTGAGCCACTCCAAAACCCTAGCTGCAGCCTTCCACGCGATCTCCCAAACCCATAGCCACGCGTGTGGTGCTAGCACATTAGCACTCGCATTTCTTCCCATATCCCAACATCTCTCCATGGTGGCACAACCCTACGTCGACCTCCCCACGTCTCTTCTATATATACATAGTAGCCATCATACTTTAAGCTCGAGTTTGGCTTAGACTATTTTGTTTTAGACAGTTTCATCGTTTATCAGTTTGTAGAACCCCAAACTCGAGTACTTCATTGGTAATCAGTAATATTTAGATTGCATCTACTTGTTCTTGCTTGTATTTTTGATTCACTTGTAGGAAAAGCCTTTTTGATGAGGTCAATCGCGTCTTGGAATAGTTGATAATCACGGAGTAGTGGTGTAGTGGTTGCGAAGGTTTCCGATTTGTTCTGGTCAGAGACTTTGGACCATCAACGTCGAAGCTCCACCAAATCAACTTATCATATTACCTTTCGGAAGATCGGACACCCCGTTCCCCATCAACAACCTCTAGTGCAACCTAAAGGCTCCAGCACCTTGAAATAGAATGGCAGCTTGTGCTCTCATTGTCGCCTCACTAAGCTAGGATATCGTATCTTGTGGTGATATGTCCTATTTTTTTGCAGGGCCATTTGCAACAAACATGTTTGGAAATTGCCTTCCTAGCCTTAGTAAAAAATTGAAAGAAAATATATTGGTGGCAAAGACAACTTTTTGTTTATCTCTATGTAATCTATGAATGACAGTTTCTTTAATGAGAGAAACTTTTTCTCCTTTGCAAGTTATTTATACTTGTACGCATTGGCTCCGTATATGGCCAGTGCTGCATTAGTAGGAACATCGCGAGTTGGTTGCAGTTACATGCGTGTAATTGGAATGGGTAGCTAGGGAGTTCTTCACCCTGTTTGGATGGTAGTTTAGACATTGTTTCACGGACTATCATAACCGAACAAGGTGGGGGGCCATTAGATCCCCAAGGTGATCTGAAGGCTGAGAGGATGAATAGACAAAGTGGGGAACTATGCACTACTATTAATGTCTCTCCCTCTTTTTTGGTTAAAGTTTTGGCCTATTTATAGGCCGTATCTAACCACTCCCGCTATAGTTTACAACATTACCCCTTGAACTGCCACATTTTCAGATTCTTCGTGGGTAGTTTGGCACTTTTCATAGTCAGATTGGCCTATTTACAACTCTATCATTTATTTTCTTCGGTTATCAACGGTCACACTTCACTCTGCTCTTCGAAGGCCCATGGTAGATGATGCCTTCGACCTCTCTTCGTTCATCCTTCTGGTGACACCAAGCGAAGATCTTCGACTAGTCTTTGAAGGCCCGATGATGGCTTCGCCTACCTTGAACCTCTAGTGTCCCTTTAGTCCTCCGTAACACTGAGCAAAGGCATTCCGTCTACCTCTGAAGCCCCAGTGTAGGCTTCGATGATTCCATCCATTGGAGATGTTCTTGCGGTTCTGCCCTGAAGAGTGCCTTCGAGGTGTCGTACGATTCCTGCACATGACAGACGCACGACAACTATAAGCTATCAGTAACGAGTGGCCGCAGAGGTCTTCAACTTAGATTTTGAAGGGGCCTGTGAGACCATTCCCCAATAGCAGCCCCCCACAGGAAAGGTTCCTCTTTGATGGACCGAACCCGTGAATCAGATGGTATCAACGAACACCATTCCCTTTGGCCCGTCAAAGGTCTCATGCTATTTTATTCACCTTTGGCAAAGGACAACATATTTTCTTTTAATGATATCTTATGTTACGATGTTCCAATTTTTGAGGCAGCGGTTACTATTTGTTCAGCCTAACTATCAATTAAGAGTCGTTTCAGTTCCCAATACACACCTTTTTAGCTACCCTCTTTTTTCACCGCTATATACATAGCACCCTATAGTTAATTTTTACTACTTTCTTCCTTCAATCCTACTCGCACATCTCTAATGCTCTGCACGAAGGTACTCACTATCCTTTGTCGTCCTAACCCTTTAGACCTAACACCAGGTAGTGCAAACCAATGGCTCCGAAAGGCAAGACCGGTAGGCCAAAGACCTATTGGATCGGGAAATCGAAGGTTGATGTGGCGATCTTGGCCGGTCTTAAGAAAGAGGGTTTAATATGTGATTTGATGAAAGCCAGGCTTCCGAAAGACCAAGAGACCCCAACACAAAAAGATGATGAATCTATTGTCTTTGTTGACTATTTCAGAGTAGGACTTCACTTGCCCTTGATGAAATGGTGGCAAAGGTTCTTAAGATTTTTTAGATCTACCTACATCAGCTATTGCCAAACGCTATCATTCGGCTCAGCCTCTTTGCCTGGGCAGCGAGATCCGAAGGAGCGAAGGCTTCAGCTAGGGCATTCATTGCAGCCCACCAGCTCCATCACCAGCCAAAGCACATCTTCGTTGACAACATAAAGAGCGAAGCTAACTATGGTTGCATGAACATCACTTGCCGAGTAGGTTTGGCCACACCTGCAATGGCTTATAAGAATAATTTGCCCAAGGACTAGACACATTGTTGGTTTTACCATAAAGTAGATAAAAAGGACTATCTTGTGTCGAAGACTAACAACTATAGAAGTAATCGTGCCCCAAATGTCATGATAAGGGGCCCCCAATGGGAGGCCTTTGAAGTGTTTACAAGGTTTGTGAAGTACCTTAGCACTCATGACCTCGTTGAAGAGTTCATCGCCACGAGCGTATGGCCACTTAGCAGAGGGTGGACCATTCCATCCTTTGGGCCAAAAGGTCCTAAAGGACTCTGCCACCACGAGTTTGACTTCGCGAGTAAACCAGGTATCTACTTCGGCCTAAATTACATTTGTCCTAGATTTTTTATTTGTTCTTATGTTTCCATGTTGAAACAGAAGTGACCATCGCAGAGGTGGAGGCTGAAGCTCATCATCTTCTAGGCAAATTCACCACAGCCGAAGTGAAGGCCTGTGCCGAACTGGCTCTCGGCCACCAGCTTAATTGAATTTTTGAGCTATGAGGCCTCAGTTATGGAGGGAGACTAGAAGCCATTGGTCTATTGATCGGAGGTGATGAAGAGGCTAAAGATCCAGAGGGAGAGGAAAACAGAAGGATGGGAACCCTTTGGCTCGCATTCACAAGAAGCAGAAGATCGGTGTCTCGAAGAAGGTTGCTCGTCCTAATGAGGACTTCATCGGCGAAGCTGGGGACGACAAAGGTGTCATGGTTCTGAGCACCATTCTGGTGACACCTCTCCGACAAGCATCTCCAAAGGACATGCCGGAGGTGGCCATGCCTTCGCCAAGACATGTTGCATGCACAGGGCCAATAACCCTCGCCCCTCTCTTCACTTGGAGTGACGATGATGATGATGTGCTGCCAGAAGTGCGGGTCACCAGTAAAGTAGCCGGTGATGAGACTATGCTTCGTCGTGCCAAGGATGGCGAAGGGGCCTATTCTGACAACGCCAAAACTAAGGGAGCTAGCTTGCTTAGCTGAGACTCCAACTCTTCCCCAAGTCTATAGGCTTCAGAATGCAAAGAAGGTGGGAATGTTTCACCATATCCACTCCTTGGCAGTGGCAAAAAAGTAATGTCGCTTGGTAGCTTAAGCAATGCCAGGGTCATCACTGCCAAAGTGCTACAAGTGTCTTCGTTCGGACCTAGTAACGGGGACATGAAGAACACATAAAACATATTTAGCAGCTTCATCCTCCCTGAGCTCAAAATTCAACTGGCTCAGAAACATGCTACTGAACTTATCAACACCCTCGATGTGGCAACCACAAAGCTAGTTTTAATTATTACTAAGCTTCCCTTCGCATTATCATTCTTATAGTGTTTTATGCTTTGTTGCAGAGTGTGCTTCTCTCATGTGCTCTGCTCCAATGTGAGGAACCGTCCAAATAGTATTCTAATTAATCATCAGGAGGATCATTATTCATAATCACAACCTCGACGATTAACCAGAATACCATTCCGGTAGTCCCGGCACGTGTTTTGTGCCCAGGATCGGAACACATGCCTTCCAACTCAAATATCACAACACAGTTTAATAGAGAGCAAATAATTAAACTGGATTACCATTATTAGACAAGCAACTGCTTCCACAATTTACAACAAAAGAGGAACAACAACAACTATGCAGCGGAAGAAAAACCTATACAACAAAAGAGTATGGAGCCGTATGCCCTTAGGCTCCATACCAAAGCGCCGGAGTTCGGAGTAGAAGGTGCTACTCCTGCCCGCCACCCTGATCGGCAGGCACAAAGTAGCCGAACACAGCCTCTTCCTCGCCAACCTGCGAACCTGAAAGCAACTTAAGGGCAGCACCCTTAGTACGAAGGTACTAGCAAGTCTTACACAGTATGAGTATATATATTCTCGACTCCAAGGATCATGCATTTAAAGCTGTAGCAAGGATTAAGACATGTTTAAGTTCATTAAGCGGTAAGCAACCTAGACTCTAGGTGTAAGCAACTGACTTAACCAACCACCGACTCAAACCCTGCCAACCAACTGATCAAAACAGATATATAACAACAAGTGTATAAAAGCAAACCATTCCCACTAAACCACCAACCACATACCGACCAAGTCACCCCAATCCAACCATGCCACAACCCACATCGAAACTCTACGACCAAAACATGGTCGCTCGGTGGAGATAAGCGATAGCGATGCTCATGACCGAGAGCGCGGCAGTTCGAACTGATTATACACCCTGCAGGGGGATACTCCAGGACCCACACGACACAGGGACCATACGGCTTGTGCCACCCGCTAAGATGCGCACAAGGGGGTACCCGTGACAACCTTTCCCAACCAGGCCCAACCATGTGGATCAACCAAAGCTCGGTGAGGCGGTATTAGAACTACTCCCCGAGCAAACTAATACCGCTAAAAGCCCGGACTCAAACCGGACTCACACCGTCTATGACGAGGCCCACATGACCACGTCTGCGAAGGTAATCGGCTCGCCTACCATTATATCAGCATGTGGTGAGTAAGGTATGTGCTAAAGCCGACTACACCGATGATCGGTGCTTAACCGGTGCAAGCGGTCTACGGTGTCCGGGTTCCCTCCCCGAACTGCCTGAGGACTCCTCGTGAGCAGATGACACCCCTAACACCGCCCACACCTCGTCTCAACTCACCACTCACCAAACCGACTCATCATCAACACAACCATAAGTGTGAACAAGTAATAAGTCCTAGGCTCGCGACAACGGTGGACGCCGTCATCGACTTCTACCGGAAAGCCTAAGTACCACTAAGCATAGCGAACTAAAATTAGACCTCGATGACACCACTAGGCTCCTAGGAACAACACATGACACGCGACCGAAATGGGATAATGCATCGGCATTGTCGGTGTATTTAGAACCAGGGGTCCCTAAGTCCCGAGGCCAGGCCGGCCATCCACCACATGTCACCACCCTGCAAGGTAGGTAGAAGCTAAGTCCCGGGAGAAGGTGCTCGGGGCCGCCGCTTCTGGTTCCCGAGCACCCTAGTTCCCCGATGATCCACAGAGCCCAAATACCAAGAAGGAAGTGCTCGGGAGAGAGTGCTCGGGGCTGCACGTGGCAGCCCCCGAGGACTCGGTGCCCCGAAGGTCCCACCAAAGTGCTCGGGAGAGAGAGTGCTCGGGGCTGCACGTGGCAGCCCCCGAGGACTCGGTGCCCCGAAGATCCCACCAAAGTGCTCGGGAGAGAGTGCTCGGGGCTGCACGTGGCAGCCCCCGAGGACTCGGTGCCCCGAAGGTCCCACCGAAGTGCTCGGGAGAGAGTGCTCGGGGCTGCACGTGGCAGCCCCCGAGGACTCGGTTCCCCGAAGGTTCGCCAAGATGAAATGATTACGCCCTTCTCCGTGGGACCTTGGCATTCGCGTCCCCTCTTTCCCATTCAGGATATGTTGAGGTCGGCGCGCCTATAAAAGGAAAGGATGGAGAACACTAAAAGAAGAGAGCAAGAGCCCCCGACCACAAGACGACCAAGAGACCAGACAACCAACAATCTCCGGCGAACCAGGCCAAAGATAGATCGACAGACACTCGAACCAGCTCAAGTTAAGCTAGAACAGAAGAGCCTCAAGCTCTTTGTAAACAGTTCTCCCCTTAGAACCAGATATCTCCTTGAAGAATCCCCTTCAAGGATAAATATAGCGCTCATACAGGAGTAGGGTGTTACGCCTCCGTGCGGTCCGAACCTGTCTAAAACCCGGCGTACCCACTTTTCCTTGCATTAGGGTGATCGTCTCCCACCAGCCATCGCATTTATTTCCGTTCCCGATTATTTCCCACACAAAGCTTTTCCAGGATCATCCCCCCGGCCGAATCTCTAAAAAGGGGTCTCTCGGGATCCCTGCGACAGGAGTTCACTCTCCGACAGGCATAGGTTCTACCCAACTCAGTACCCGACACATGCAATGTATACATAAGCGTAGATAACATATTAAATTTTCAAGTAGACACGGTGCAATATGAACGATGCTTGCCTTGCTGCCCTGGATCCGAAAGGTGGGACGCCTCACGATCGCCCACGGCCTCCGAGATCGACGAATCGGCGTTCACTACAGAGAGCAACGCGTGCAATGTAATGAGCATGTATGAAATGCGACCATGTAAGAAAAATATGCTCCACAATACACGACAACATTATTCCAAGATCGTACTGTCCAAACCAGAATTTTCCAAGTGGTCTCAAAAAGTTTAGAGTTCCTACGAATTAACTACGAATTTTACAAGCTATCAGCTATCAAGAAAGCCTGATAAACCGTGCTCGGGGGTGCCCGGGATGAACAGTACTCGCGGGTACCCAGGATAAACAGTACCGGGGTGCTCGGGTGAACAGTACCGGGGGTGCTCGGGTGAACAGTACCCGGGGTCCTCGGGATCGACCGTGCTCGGGTGCTCGGGGTGAACAGTACATGGGTGCTCGGGTGCTCGGGTAAACAGTACCCGGGGTCCTCGGGTTCGATCGTGCTCGGGTGCTCGGGGTGAACAGTACAGGGGTGCTCGGGTGAACAGTACCCGGGGGTCCTCGGGTGAACAGTACCCGGGGTGCTCGGGAGTGCTCGGGGTGAACTGTGCTCGTGCTCGGGTGAACAGTACCCGGGTGCTCGGTGAACAGTACCAGGGGTGCTCGGTGAACAGTACCAGGGGGTGCTCGGGTGAACAGCACCGGGGTGCTCGGTGAACAGTGCCAGGGTGCTCGGGTGAACTGTACTCGGCGCTACAGTAAAATCAGCCTCGCGCAGCTCCAGAACAGCAGCCTAACTCAAATCCACATAAATCCTCATTTGTTTCCAGACTGCAGAACTTTAAGAACTTTGCAACCCTAGTTCCAAATTCAAGATCTATCCAACCAAAAATGAGCATACTTGCCATGGGAGCCTAGCAGACTCACCCAAGGTCCTTTGCTGAGGTTGGCGACCGCCAGTTGAAGGAGGAAACGACGGAAAATGGCTTGGAGAAGAGAGGAAAAACTGCTGCTTCCTTGCTTCTCCCAAAGAACACCAAACAAGTTCAGAACCAGCTCGAATTCCTTCGGGGAAACTGAAAATGAATTGGATGGACGAGTAGTCCTTGAGCTGGTGGTCACGTGAGTACCACATACGTACCTTGATCTTGCTCCCAGAGGTAGGGATCCAAAAGGGGAAAAAGGGAGCCTAAGAGAGAGAGTGAGAGAGACAGCCAACTCCAACTTGCTTCCTCAAAAAGCCTTATATGGTGGAGTGGGTGAGGAGTACGTATGGGCAAGTTTGAGGGGAGAGAGAGTTGTTGCCCACTTATAGAGAGATATTTTCCACCCAGGTGGGCCCCATTTACCTAGAGGAAAGTCCAGACTTGCTTCCAGCTCCTTTATTTCTCTTAGTTTTTCCTTCTCCCACCTCATTGACTCAAAGTGAAGTGCTCCAGTGACCCAACTGGAACATGAAGCTGAAATTGCATGTTTTAGGATTAGAACACACAATTATGGATTTTGGGACGTGACAAACCTCCCCCCCTAAAAAGAATCTCGTCCCGAGATTCAGTACGAGTCGTGGAGAGAACGATGAGCACACTCATGTGAGAGATTCCAAATATGCCATATTACGACATCTTTCACAAGTTCTCAAAGAACTCAGGATACTCGGAACGGAGCTTATCTTCCCGCTCCCATGTCGCTTCGGCTTCTGTATGGTTGCTCCATTGGACTTTCAGGAATTTGATAGCATGGCGCCGTGTCTTACGCTCGGCTTCATCCAAGATACAGATTGGTCGCTCACAATATGTCAAATCCGGTTGCAACTCTTGGGGTGCAACATCAACGACTTCCGTCGGGACTCGGAGACACTTCTTCAATTGTGACACATGGAACACATTGTGTACGGCGGAGAGAGACGGAGGCAAGTCCAACTGGTACGCGACCTCTCCACGCCGAGCAAGAATCTGAAATGGGCCAACATACCGAGGTGCCAATTTGCCTCGGACTTGGAATCGACGAACGCCTTTGAGAGGTGAGACCTTCAGGTACACGTGATCCCCCACCTCAAATGTGAGCTCTCGGCGACGTCGATCCGCATAGCTCTTCTGCCTAGACTGGGCCGTGAGAATACTCTTGCGGATATTCTGGACATGGTCTTCTGCCTCCTTGACCAAATCCGAACCCAGAAAAGCCCGCTCACCGGATTCAGACCAATTCAGCGGCGTACGGCACCTCCGACCATAAAGGGCCTCGAATGGCGCCATCTCAATACTAGCCTGGAAACTGTTGTTATACGAAAATTCCGCGAACGGCAGGCATATGTCCCACTTCTTCCCATAAGTGAGCACACAAGCACGGAGCATATCTTCGAGAATCTGATTTACCCTCTCCGTCTGACCATCCGTCTGCGGGTGATATGCCGTGCTGTGGAACAACTCGGTTTCCATAGCCTCCTGGAAATTTCTCCAGAAATGAGAAGTAAATTGAGTACCCCGATCAGAAACGATCTTCTTCGGCACTCCATGGAGACAAACAATTCTAGTGAGGTACAACTCCGCATACTGCTTAGCAGAGTAAGTCGTCCTGACAGGAAGGAAATGCGCGGACTTTGTCAACCGGTCCACGATGACCCAAATAGAGTCATACCCACTCGAAGTCTTTGGTAAGCCGGTAATGAAATCCATCCCAACTTCTTCCCACTTCCAAGATGGAATGGGCAAAGGCTGGAGTGTACCGGCAGGCTTGATGTGTTCAGCCTTCACCCTTCGATAGACGTCGCACTCAGACACATACCTAGCAATCTCCCGCTTCATGCGAGTCCACCAGAAACGGGGTTTCAAATCCTGATACATCTTCGTACTGCCAGGGTGAATGGACAGCAACGAATCATGAGCCTCATCAAGGATCTTCTTCCTCAGCGCCTCGACCCTCGGAACCACTAGACGGTCCCCAAACCAGACAACGCCTTGATCAGCCTCAGTAAAGCACAAGGCCTGCCCGATCTTCCTCTTCTCTCGAATTCGGGCCATACCCTTATCATCCCTTTGTGCAGCCTTAATCTCATCAATGAGCGTGGACTTGATTTCGAGATTGGCAATAAAACCATCCGGCACCATATTAAGCCCAAGACGCCGGAAATCGTCGCATAACGTGGAATCCATCGGCGAGGCTACAAGACAGTGACAATGAGCCCTTCGACTCAAAGCATCGGCGACCACATTCGCCTTGCCAGGATGGTAGTGAACCTCCAGTTCGTAGTCTTTGATCAACTCAAGCCACCTGCGCTGCCTCATGTTCAAATCTGACTGCGTGAAGATGTACTTCAGGCTCTTGTGATCCGTGTAGATACGGCACAAGTTGCCCATCAAGTAGTGGCGCCACATCTTCAGAGCGTGCACGACAGCTGCAAGTTCAAGATCATGTGTCGGATAGTTCTCCTCGTGACGCTTCAGCTGTCGGGATGCATATGCAACGACTCGGTCCTCCTGCATCAAAACACAGCCGAGACCGATGCCGGACGCGTCGCAATACACATCAAATCCTCTGGTCACATCAGGTTGAGCAAGCACTGGAGCGGTCGTGAGCAGCTTCTTCAATGTCCGGAAGGCAGACTCACAGGCATCTGACCACTCAAACACGCTGCCTTGCTTCAACAACTGAGTCATCGGCTTCGCAACCTTGGAGAAGTTCTCGATGAACCGACGGTAATAGCCTGCAAGTCCAAGAAAACTCCGGATCTCACCGACATTCTGGGGCTGAACCCAGTCGAGCACATCCTGCACCTTGCTCGGGTCAACTGCCACTCCGTGCTCTGATAGAACATGTCCCAGAAAAGCCACCTCCCTGAGCCAGAACTCACACTTGCTGAACTTGGCATACAGCTGATGCTCCCGGAGCTTGCCCAGAACAATACGGAGGTGCCCAATGTGCTCTTGTTCAGTCTTGGAGTATATCAGAATGTCGTCGATGAAAACAATGACAAACTTGTCCAACTCCTCCATGAATACCGAGTTCATGAGGTACATAAAGAAAGCCGGCGCATTAGTCAAGCCAAACGACATAACGGTGAACTCATACAAGCCGTATCGAGTAGAGAACGCTGTCTTTGGAATATCCTCTGGTCAGACCTTGATCTGGTGATAGCCCAGCCTCAAGTCAATCTTTGAGAAGACTCGGGCTCCAGTCAACTGATCAAACAAGATGTCAATCCTAGGAAGCGGATACACATTCTTCACCGTGACTGCATTCAGCGGACGGTAATCAACACACATCCGGAGAGTGTCGTCCTTCTTCTTCACGAATAGAGCCGAGCATCCCCAAGGTGAGGAACTAGGACGAATGAAACCCTTCGCCAACAGCTCCTGGATCTGCTTCTTCAGCTCAACTAGCTCAACTGGCGACATCTTGTACATCTTCTTCGAAACCGGGGCCGCACCGGGCACGAGATCAATAGAGAACTCCACTGCCCTACCAGGCGGCATTCCAGGCAACTCATCCGGAAAGACATCCGGAAATTCCCACACCACAGGAATGGTCTCCATAATCCTGGTGGGGACAGCCTTTACGGCGAACAGGCAGGATTTGACATCCTCTAGCTTTAACTGGACCCGAGTACCTGACAGACCATTGAGGGTGACGGTCGGCTGAGCACAGTCCAACACAGCCTTGTTCTTGGAGAGCCAATTCATTCCCAAAATAACATCAATTCCCTTCGAGTTCATCACTAACAGATTGACAAAGAAGGGAACTCCGTTGACAATTACCGCCGCTTTATTCACACACTGGTTGATTAAAACTTTGGCCCCTGGGGCGTCTATAAGGTACGGCGTGTGGGTAGCACTGACTCTCAACCCACTTTCCCAAACATAACCCGAAGATATAAAGGAGTGAGAGGCTCCTGAATCAAACAAAACCACGGCAGAAAAGATGTCAGAGTTGAAACTCATATCCAACGTACCCATTAGGACGGTGTCACCCTTCTGAACCTCGTCGGCGGTAGTGTGGCGAGCTCGACCACGCTTGGGAACGTGAGTCGCCTGCGAAGACTGCGGTGCTGACTGAGCCGGCGGTGGTCGCGGGGCACTCACCGCGGCTCCTGGCCTCGGATACGGGCACTCCCTCGAGAAATGGCCGACGCGGCCACAGTTGAAGCACGGACCGCCTGAGCCACCGGTCACGCTCACTTGGGAGCCGGCGGGTCGTGCAGCCTGCCCCTGTGGGGCGGAGAACGCAGGACGTGGTACAAACCACATCGGTCGTGGGTAGCCAGCCGACGGCACCTGAAACTGTGGAGGCTGACTCTCAGTGCGGGCGCGCTGCGAGCTCCCACCCACAGAAGACGAGGAACCCCTCTTCTGCCTCTTCTCCTCTTGGTGGCTCTTATACTTGAGCTCCACCGTGATCGACGTGCTTACCAACTCGTTGAAGTCGGCGAACCTATGCGCGGACAACCGGTCCTGCATCTTCGAGTTCAGGCCATTCACAAAGCGGCGCTGCTTGCGCGCATCCGTGCTGACCTCCTCGGTAGCATATTGTGCAAGGTGGTTGAACACCTGCACGTACTCCATCATCGCCCGACCTCCTTGCTTGAGGTCCTCAAACTCCCGCCTCTTAGCCTCCATGAGGCCACTCGGTATGTGAAACGAGCGGAAGGCCTCGCGAAACTCCGCCCATGACACGCGGTGATCGGCGGGGTGCATGGCCAGAAAGCCGGACCACCACGCACCCGCCGGGCCCTGAAGCTGATGGGCGGCAAAGAGCGCCTTCTCGTGATCCTCACAACGAAGAAGGGCGAGCTTCTGCTCGATCGTCCGGAGCCAGTGATCAGCATCCAGAGGATCCTCAGCTCGCGAGAAGACCGGCGGCTGAGTCCGCAAAAAGTCCGAGAAGTCATCTCGGCGCACGGCCCCACCTCCTCCATGAGGAGCCGTGTTGCGCACGAGAGCCTCCAAGAGCGCTTGGTTCGTCTGGAGGAGAGCGTGATTCGCTTGGCGGTTCTGCTCGATTTGCATGAGCACATCCGCCATGGTCGGCGGTGGAGGAGGGTTGTTCTGACCGGAACCCTCCGGAACCTCCCCACTACGCCGAGTGACAACCATTCTTGAAATGCAAAATAAAAGGGGGAAACGTCAAATTCCGACTCAGCACAAAGCATTCGCCGGATATATTGTTAGAATCCCGTAATACATGTATAAATATGAATGCATGCATGAATGCCATGAAATAATGCATGCTCGAACCTAGCTACCGCTTCTTTCTCAAAATAAGAACCGCACCTGCAAGCATCAAAATCACAGGCAGTTTATAACATCCAGAACGTACCCTTCGCGCTAGAAAGAGTAAGAGCGCGAACGGCCCTTGTACCACATGCCGTACAAGCGACAATCCATACGTCGACAACGACGTATTCACTTCCCGTAGACCCTACGGGACATCTCGTGTAATCGCTACACGAGTAGACCACCATGTCTCCCATCGCATGGTGGATGTTCATACGCTATTGCTAGCGTATTCACTTCCCGTACGGATCACCGTACGGAACATGCCGGGCCCCTGCCTCGCATCCGGCTGAGCCCTCGGTGATTAACCGCCACCGAGCGTCGTACCTTACCTTCCGACGATGCAAAGCCGAAGATGCAATGCTCAACATGAATCAATGCAGGGTCGAAAGCAAAACAATGTGGTATAAGACATATAAACGTCACTCATAATACGCATTTTAACTTAGGGGCATAAACGATAGCAGTTTAATACATATTAGACGTGAAGAGGCATAAACATAAATCATGGGTTATTTAGGTGAAGTTGTCGACTTACTAAACAACGCACTAATTATGTTTAGGCTACTAAATTAAACCAGGCTCTGATACCAAGCTGTGAGGAACCGTCCAAATAGTATTCTAATTAATCATCAGGAGGATCATTATTCATAATCACAACCTCGACGATTAACCAGAATACCATTCCGGTAGTCCCGGTACGTGTTTTGTGCCCAGGATCGGAACACATGCCTTCCAACTCAAATATCACAACACAGTTTAATAGAGAGCAAATAATTAAACTGGATTACCATTATTAGACAAGCAACTGCTTCCACAATTTACAACAAAAGAGGAACAACAACAACTATGCAGCGGAAGAAAAACCTATACAACAAAAGAGTATGGAGCCGTATGCCCTTAGGCTCCATACCAAAGCGCCGGAGTTCGGAGTAGAAGGTGCTACTCCTGCCCGCCACCCTGATCGGCAGGCACAAAGTAGCCGAACACAGCCTCTTCCTCGCCAACCTGCGAACCTGAAAGCAACTTAAGGGCAGCACCCTTAGTACGAAGGTACTAGCAAGTCTTACACAGTATGAGTATATATATTCTCGACTCCAAGGATCATGCATTTAAAGCTGTAGCAAGGATTAAGACATGTTTAAGTTCATTAAGCGGTAAGCAACCTAGACTCTAGGTGTAAGCAACTGACTTAACCAACCACCGACTTAAACCCTGCCAACCAACTGATCAAAACAGATATATAACAACAAGTGTATAAAAGCAAACCATTCCCACTAAACCACCAACCACATACCGACCAAGTCACCCCAATCCAACCATGCCACAACCCACATCGAAACTCTACGACCAAAACATGGTCGCTCGGTGGAGATAAGCGATAGCGATGCTCATGACCGAGAGCGCGGCAGTTCGAACTGATTATACACCCTGCAGGGGGATACTCCAGGACCCACACGACACAGGGACCATACGGCTTGTGCCACCCGCTAAGATGCGCACAAGGGGGTACCCGTGACAACCTTTCCCAACCAGGCCCAACCATGTGGATCAACCAAAGCTCGGTGAGGCGGTATTAGAACTACTCCCCGAGCAAACTAATACCGCTAAAAGCCCGGACTCAAACCGGACTCACACCGTCTATGACGAGGCCCACATGACCACGTCTGCGAAGGTAATCGGCTCGCCTACCATTATATCAGCATGTGGTGAGTAAGGTATGTGCTAAAGCCGACTACACCGATGATCGGTGCTTAACCGGTGCAAGCGGTCTACGGTGTCCGGGTTCCCTCCCCGAACTGCCTGAGGACTCCTCGTGAGCAGATGACACCCCTAACACCGCCCACACCTCGTCTCAACTCACCACTCACCAAACCGACTCATCATCAATACAACCATAAGTGTGAACAAGTAATAAGTCCTAGGCTCGC
This sequence comes from Phragmites australis, assembly GCF_958298935.1. Classification (NCBI taxonomy): domain Eukaryota; kingdom Viridiplantae; phylum Streptophyta; class Magnoliopsida; order Poales; family Poaceae; genus Phragmites; species Phragmites australis. Next base: position 10,314,479 of record NC_084934.1, read on the forward strand.
GACAACGGTGGACGCCGTCGTCGACTTCTACCGGAAAGCCTAAGTACCACTAAGCATAGCGAACTAAAATTAGACCTCGATGACACCACTAGGCTCCTAGGAACAACACATGACACACGACCGAAATGGGATAATGCATCGGCATAGGTTCTACCCAACTCAGTACCCGACACATGCAATGTATACATAAGCGTAGATAACATATTAAATTTTCAAGTAGACACGGTGCAATATGAACGATGCTTGCTTTGCTGCCCTGGATCCGAAAGGTGGGACGCCTCACGATCGCCCACGGCCTCCGGGATCGACGAATCGGCGTTCACTACAGAGAGCAACGCATGCAATGTAATGAGCATGTATGAAATGTGACCATGTAAGAAAAATATGCTCCACAATACATGACAACATTATTCCAAGATCGTACTGTCCAAACCAGAATTTTCCAAGTGGTCTCAAAAAGTTTGGAGTTCCTACGAATTAACTACGAATTTTACAAGCTATCAGCTATCAAGAAAGCCTGATAAACCGTGCTCGGGGGTGCCCGGGATGAACAGTACTCGTGGGTACCCGGGATAAACAGTACCGGGGGTGCTCGGGTGAACAGTACCCGGGGGTCCTCGGGATCGACCGTGCTCGGGTGCTCGGGGTGAACAGTACATGGTTGCTCGGTGAACAGTACAGGGGTGCTCGGGTAAACAGTACGGGGTGCTCGGGTGCTCGGGTGAACAGTACTAGGCGCTACAGTAAAATCAGCCTCGCGCAGCTCCAGAACAGCAGCCATTACAAAGGGAAAAACTGGGCTAAACTAACCTGGGAGTCTCTCTAAATCAAAAGTAAAAATGCCTAGAAGGGTGTACAGGGTTTAGACTTTGCTCAACCGCCTAACAACATGATTCCTAACTCAAATCCACATAAATCCTCGTTTGTTCCCAGACTGCAGAACTTTAAGAACTTTGCAACCCTAGTTCCAGATTCAAGATCTATCCAACCAAAAATGAGCATACTTGCCATGGGAGCCTAGCAGACTCACCCAAGGTCCTTTGCTGAGGTTGGCGACCGCCAGTTGAAGGAGGAAACGACGGAAAATGGCTTGGAGAAGAGAGGAAAAACTGCTGCTTCCTTGCTTCTCCCAAAGAACACCAAACAAGTTCAGAACTAGCTCGAATTCCTTCGGGGAAACTGAAAATGAATTGGATGGACGAGTAGTCCTTGAGCTGGTGGTCACGTGAGTACCACATACGTACCTTGATCTTGCTCCTAGAGGTAGGGATCCAAAAGGGGAAAAAGGGAGCCTAAGAGAGAGAGTGAGAGAGACAGCCAACTCCAACTTGCTTCCTCAAAAAGCCTTATATGGTGGAGTGGGTGAGGAGTACGTATGGGCAAGTTTGAGGGGAGAGAGAGCTGTTGCCCACTTATAGAGAGATATTTTCCACCCAGGTGGGCCCCATTTACCTAGAGGAAAGTCCAGACTTGCTTCCAGCTCCTTTATTTCTCTTAGTTTTTCCTTCTCCCACCTCATTGACTCAAAGTGAAGTGCTCCAGTGACCCAACTGGAACATGAAGCTGAAATTGCATGTTTTAGGATTAGAACACACAATTATGGATTTCGGGACGTGACATCCAACAAGCAGGACAATCCATTGCCAGCACCTAAGGGATGGAGGAATTGAGGGCCCTCGTGCTCCAAAGAGCTAAAAAGGCTGAGGCAAAGCAGAAAAAATTTCTTTGACGTCCGAGGGATGCAAAGCAGAGGTTGCAAGAGCTAGAAAAAGAGGTGCAAATCCTTCACTCGGGTACGCAAGGACTGCAAAAAGGGGTGCTCACCCTTCAGCAATGTGCAGAGGGTTCTGAAGCAAACATATCAGAACTACATGCTCTCTATGATGCCGAGAAAGCTTAAAACCAACACTTAAACGAAGTGTTGAGCGAGGAAAAGCAATTTTCTTGCGATTCTGTTTGGGAGAATGTAGATATTCTGGAGCTGAAGACAGTTAAAGCTAGCCAAGCTATTTTCCAAACTCTTGAAGACTTGGAAACTTCGGTCGTGGCCCCAACACTCGACCAAGTTGATTTGGGTGACCTCCTCGGATGGATCACCAAATCGATTGGAAGCCTTCAGAAAGAGGCTCACATTTATGGTGATTTTTGCGCTATGATCTCAGGCCTAAGCATTATCCAATCCTTGGACTTGACGGGCTGCAACAATCACAATGCTCTCCAAAGCGCTTCGTATTGCTACTTGCCGGAGATGTCTGGGGTGGTATCGAAGGCCTCCACCAGGGCCTTCACAAGCAACTTTTGGTGTGAACACAAGCATGCCCATGTCGTTCAGGAGGCGGAGTACAACCGCCGCAAAGTAAGTAACTCTTCGCTATACGTTAGTGTATTTTCATTATTTTTTTCAATTAGATCTGACTTGTTTTTGTTTAGGCTATTGAGAAGGCCGCTGATGCTACGACCATCGCAGGAAGTTCTACCCAGCCCACTTCAGTACCTACCTCTTCGCAAGCAACTGATGGTGCACAAAATGTAGGTCCGAAGCGCGAGCAAAGGGTTGTTTTGCACTCGAAACATTCAATATTATTCGTAATGTTATATATCTTAATTTCTTCTTTAAACATTTTGATACTCTCCGCTTCCTGCACAGGTCCTCCCTTCGGACTCTGTGCAGGTAACCGAAGATGTTGTTCGCATAAATATGATGCGGGACCACTTTTATGTGTCATGGGCTTGCTGGAAATCGAACCGTCATCGCCATCCTGACATAGAATTTGACCATTAGTCACGAGTGAACGCCAGAGTCTATGACACAAGGAATGCTAATTCTGAAGTGTCTTGGGAGTTGTTTCACCCTTCAGACTTAGAGATCTGAAGGGCCAAAAGGGAAACTCATAGAATAGAGTGCAGGGAATTTTCCCCTCCGATAGGGCTTCTCAAGCCAAAGCCTAAGCCAGTTGATGAAGTGTATGACACCACTTCGCTCTTGTATTTTTTCTATTGGCAACGACCACAGCCATCAGAAGTGATTACATCTGCTGAAGGTGACAGTGATCAGCCTATATTTTTGATAGACACTTCTTCGGATAGTTATATCTGTTCCCCACTAGATCCGACAAAACCTTTTTCCACAAGGCATGGTATTGCCTTTCAACTTGGGCACAACCACTTGTATAAAGATATTATAGATCCTGACATGGATGAATTTGCAGATTAATGTTTCTTATTCTTTGTTGTATTCTTCCACTAAGTCTCTAGTGTGCAATATTTGAGTAGTAGGGACATCCGACATCATCGTGCATGAAGTGTCAATTAAAAAAACACTGTCCCCCTGACTTCTAAGCTGGAAGGACCTTTGGCAGCAATGCGCGTGAATCATCAGTGGAAAAAATGCCGTCACCTCCCCCTACTTTTAAGCCATTAGGATCTTTAGCAGCAACGCACATGAAGCGTTGATGAAAAAAATGCCATCACCTCCCTGACTTTTAAGCCGGAAGGACCTTCGGTAGCAACAGGCGTGAAGCGTTGATGGAAAAAACGCCATCCCTCCAGACTATTAAATCGTAAGGACCTTTGGCAACAACGTAGTTGAGCGCTGCTACAACTCTGCCTTCACTCATAAATTTTGACTCGAAGATAAAAATCATATTGGCAGAAGTGTGTGTGTGTCTAAAGACTATTTCCCTTTTTCTTGTGCACTAGTCTCATTTCTAGTTTGAGTATTGCTTTAATTATTCATACTAAAGCATGTTGTCCCCACTATGGGTCTGGTGACACGAACTTTCTTTAATTCAAAACTGGAGGTGTGCTGCTTTTTATCTGAGATCTAGTGTTACCTTGCCGTTTATGCTTGAAGAACTTGCGCTTTGATGCATTGACATAACGTGTGTGTGGAAAGTAAAGCTTTAGAGCAAGGACATGCACTTTTAGCCCCCATCTTTCATTTCTAGTTAAGAGGTGTGATGCCTTTTTTAAAGTTGAGCAACACTTTTGCCTTTTTTTACTTCGGTGCATGGCTGGCACTCTTAGTCCCTGTCTTGTTTATGATCCGAAGACTTTAGTTTAGTCTTTGGAGCGAGGGCAGGCACTCCTAGCCCCCATCTTGTTTATGATCCAAAGACTTTCTTCAGAGCAAGGGCAAGCACTCTTAGCCCCATCTTGTTTATGATCCAAAGACTTTAGTTTAGTCTTTGGAGTGAGGGCAGTCACTCTTAGCCCCCATCTTTTGTTTTTAAGTAGAGAGGTGTGATGCCTTTTTTTAAGGATGAACAATACTTTGGCTTTTTCCTACAGGTAAGCGTCTGTCTTATAAGTCAAAGGGTGAGGTGTCAAGCACACGTTGACATTCCTGACCTTGACTTCTCCCTATCTAGCTTCGGCCCTCCATGTTCTGCCGATTTGTGTGCATCCTTCAAACGAAGGCTTGCAGCAGTTCGACAGTGAATTACGCACTAATTCTATCGAAGCATATGCTTTCTTAGGGGTAATTTCTTAAAATCACAAGTATTTACAAAGGTGATTGCCTTGTTAAAACCTTCACACCCCAATGAGGGGGTTCCCCTGTGAGGAAAAGAGTACATCACTTGTACATTGCTTGAATTGAAATACTAAAATTAAAAGTTCATGAAAGTAAATTTGTTATGAGGGCTTCGCCTATTACTACAAAGGTCCTTCCTGACATCTTTGATTACATAATACTTGCGAAGATTACCAAAAGCTTTGACTGTGGGAAAGTTATGAAGCAAATGGTATGGGCCTTTCTTGGTCAAGAGTTCAAAGAGGCTTGGGTCTTGCCACTTCTCTACCCATGAAGGAGAAGAGCTCCCACACACATGAAGGAGAACATGCCAATGATGTCAATACCCCACCGAGTCAAAGGCCAAATCAGTGGGATAAGTTGTATCTCTAACGAAGGTCTATCCAAACCCTTTGCCATATACTCACACTTCGCGTAGCTTCGGACCGTGGTCTCCGCATCAAAGATGGCCTTCGACTAATAGAATACTTGCCTGAATGCTTTCCATATGAGTGCTCGAGTGCCAATGTGTGATCCACACTGCCCTTCGTGTATTTCTTTATGTAAATCCTTCCCGTCTGACTGGGATATACAATGAAGCATCGATGCACAAACTCCCATCTTTTACAGGTCAGCTCCCACAATCTTGTAGTTTCTAGCTCTCTACATCATACGCTTCACCTCCACCTGATCTTCAGGTTGGTAATGACCACGAAGGTAAGCCATTATACAAGATTGCCAATCTACACTCTCAATCGCAATGACGCTATGTGCCACTTGCTGAGGGGCTTTGAGAGCTGGTATTTTTAAATTTTGATAAAAATAACATCTGCAAGAAACATTTGCTGTGCTATAGCTTTGGCGAGGTCATCATCCTTGAGATTATCATTCCTTGATATACTTTTGATAGTGAACCCCAATTGCTTTTCCACGTTTTGCATGGCTGCCATATACTTAGCGAGCTCCAGCTCCCTGGTCTAGAATGCTTTGTCAATCTAGCCTGCAACCACCTAGGAGTGTATCTTCACGAGTACCTTTCGCGCACCAAGAGCTCATGCTTTGCGAAGGCTGAGGAGAACTGCCTTGTACTCTGCATATTGTTTTTTGACTGAAAATCAAGTCTAGCCATGTACCATAACTTTAAGCCTGAAGGTGAAGATACAACTGTTGTTGCGCCAGCCCACGAAGCCCCCCATGCTCCGTCACAATATATGATCCACACTGGGTCTAATTGTGTTTCCTCTTGATCTTCGGCCTTTGGTGTACAGTCTACCAAAACTCCGCCAGGGCCTAAGATTTTACTGTCGTTCGCACTATGAAGGACAATGTAAAAGGTGCTATTTCGGTGGCCCATTTCCCAATTCTTCTCGTGGCTTCACGATTTTCGAACATGACACGAAGGGGAGTAGAGGTTGGCACCGTTATCTTGTGTGCCATGAAGTAATGCCAAAGCTTTCGCGACGCCATCACCATCATATGCCATTTTTTCATTTCAAAATAGAATCTCTTCAGCCCTACCAAAGCCTCTGAAACATAATGGATGGAAGCTGTTGCAACTTTTCATTGACTTACGTTTCTTGCACAAGTATTGCACTTACTTCCGAAGGAGAAGCCGCTATGTACAACAACAACTCGGCCTTCGGATTTGGGCTGGTCAGAGCTGTGAGCATTTTTCAGCTCATAGAAAGCATTTTGCTGCTCTATACTCCATCTGAAAGGGTCAGAGCCTTTGAGAATTTTGAAGAAATGCAGGCATCGCTCAGTAGATCTAGTAATAAACTGGCTAAGGGCTACTAACTTTCCAGCCAAGCGTTGTGCCTCTTTCCTTCTTTGCGGAGACCTCATGTCTAGTATTGCTTGTATCTTTTCTGGGTTTACCTTGATGCTCCTTTTTGACCCTAAAAAACCCAACAATCTCCCAGAGCGCACACCGAATGCACACTTTACTGGATTCAATTTTATTCCCACACTTCACAGATTGTTGAAGGTTTCCCAAAGGTCATCGAAGTGATTGTCTTCTTTGGTATTCTTGATAACTATGTCATCAACATACGTAGATACGTTTCTTCCCAACTGTGACTTCAGTACAATTTGGACCAACCTGGCAAAGGTAGCTTCGGCATTCCGAAGACCAAAGGCCATTCTCAAAAAACAATATATTCTGAAGGAGGTTTTGAAGCTTGTTTTTGTCTCATCCTTCTTCACCATCCAAACCTGATGGTATCCATAACATGCATCCAGAAAGCTCAACATTTCATAGCCAACTGCAGAGTCTACTAACTAATCAATTCGTGGCAAAGGAAAGTCATCCTTCGAACAAGGTTTGTTTAGGTCTGTGAAATCAACGCACATTCTCCATTTATCGTTGCTTTTCTTGACTAACACTGAGTTGGCCAGCCACTCAGAGTGTAGTACTTCACGTATGACCTCCACATCAAGCAACTTTTGCACCTCAGCCTTTGCTACATCTTATATTTCTTTTGAAGCCTTCCGAAGCCTTTGTTTCTTTGGCTTTGCGTTTGGGTCAACATTAAGTGTATGCTCAATAATATCTCTGTTGAAACCTTGCAAGTCCTTCGGCGACCATACAAAGATGTCTTCATTATTGCGAAGAAATTCTATCATCCTTCGCTCGGCCTCGTTGGTCATTTTGCTCATATGAGCATTACTCTATCTTGTCTATCCTGACACATCAACACTTTCTTGGCCTGCCTTCGGGCTTTCGGTACTCATTGTGTCTTTTGTAGGCCTTTGCCTTCTTGGGGCTTTGACATAGGATCTGCTATGATGTGAACATTGCGGCGACCCAGAGTGTATCCAACTTGAATTCAATGAGTTGCATGCAAATCTCCCAACACCGTTATGACACCCTCGGGATTGGGCATCTGCATGCACAAATAACCATTGTGTGGTATTGCACCGAACTTGTTTAAAACCCCTCTTCCAAATATGGCATTGTATGGATAGGTTATATATATGACATCAAAGGTAATATCTTCAATTTGAAAATTTGACCCTTCGCCAAATTATACTGATATCTGTACCTGACCCAAAGCATTGATTGTTTTTCCACCATAGCCTATTAATGGTGATCCAGTCTGCTGTAAGATACTTCGCTGCAGACCCATCCTGTCAAAAGCGTCAGCGAATATGATGTCTATGGAGCTGCCACCATCTATTAGGATCCTGTGGACTTCATTGCATGAAATGTTAGCAGCGAAAATGAAGGCATATGCATGTGGATATTCCAGGGCTCCCATATCTTCCTGAGAGAAGGTGATGGGGACATGAGACCACTTCGAATGGATGAAAGCGGGGCTTACACCGATGTGGTTCACCCTTCAAACATATTTTTTTCGCTTCCCCTTGGACTCGGTCTCCTGATTACCTTCACCAGTAATGGCCAACACCACATTCAATCCGTGTGTTACTGTGTTTACTGAACTGCTGGTTTCTAGGGGAGCTTCGATTGTAGGTATTGGCGGAGGGGGTGGAAGCAGTGCTTGAACAACTATTGATTGAGTATAGGTGTGACATGGTGGAGTCGAAGGTGTTGGCCCATGCGGTTGCACCGAAGTCATACAGCACCATTGAGGAGCAAATGCCAAAGGGTTTGGCCCATAAGCCTGGCCCTGTCCATGTTGATATTGCCACACATTGTCTAGCCTATATAGTGTGGCATGATGCACTACTCTTGCACGGTTGAAGGGTTGCTTCCCCCGGCCTTCCTACATAGCTACAATATGTGGATAACGTTTAGTTGTATGACTGACAACTTCGTCGTGTATTTTGTAGTACAATGTGCTTGGATCATGAGGTGCTCGTCCTCTGCGACCTCTACCACTTTGGCTGCCACGTACTGCACTGCCCTGAGCTTCGATGAGCTCTTGGGAGACGTCCTCAAGCCCAGGTTCTATCTGGTTGACCTCCTTTTGCTTCGGAGTATACCCATAGGACTCGTGTTTCTTCGGTTGCTTCGTCCTGTCTTTCGGTAGGTTAGCATTTGCGTCCTTGTTTGAGGGATGGGGCTCTGATGTTTTTGATGCTGCCATTTTTCTCTTCCTTCGATGATGGTCCACTTCGGACCTTGCATACTCCTCCATTTTGTTGAAGAGTTCATGGACACTTTGCTGCCTCTTGCATGTGAGCTTTCTTGCCAGTATCCCTCTTTTGATGCCCTGGATAGCGATATCAATGATCATGTCCTCGATCAAGCCCTTCTCTTGATAACGCACATATACAAAGCGCTGCATAAAGTCTTTCAGTTGCTCCATAGACTGCTGCTTAATTGTGAAGAGGTCGCCTGCTATGACCTTCTCAGCCTAGTTCCCTTGGAAATTATAGAAAAGGGCATCGCACAGTTGCTCCCATGAGTAAATGGACCCCGGAGGCAAAGCGCAGTATCATGATCTTGCTATTCCTTTTCCCTCCAACATGAAGGCATTTTCCAATGTTGTCATCTCCCCTAGTGGACTCGACTGCTGCTTCGAAGCTCATAACGAACTCCCTGTGGTCTGATTCTGAATCAAACATTACTACCATCAGTATCTTGAAACCCAGAGGCCAGGGTTAGTTTTGCAACCCAATGGAGAGAGGTGATTCTAGATCCCCTGCATGTGACCTATGCCGAAGTTCTTGCACAGGCCATGCTATAAACGCTAACGAAGGTGTGATGATGTTCCGTGTCTCTTCCCCCTCCCTACACAGCATGTTAATTTGTTCTTGCATTTGCTCTAGGGTTCTTCTGTCTTCGTCATCTTATCGACGATATTCAGCCACTTTTTGACTTGCTGCTAAGCTCTCTAGCATATGCCTCTTCTATGCAATTTTTTGCTCCATATCTTCTCCTTCTAGCCACACAACTCTTTCTGCTTTGGTTTCTTCATCTTCGTCTTCATATTCTTCTAGTTTCCAAAGTCACTATGCTCTTCAACATGAGGTGCCTTTCCTTCTGTTGCTACCGAAGCTTCGAGTCTAGTGCGAAGACAGGCCTCTATCCTTAGCATTGAAGTATTTGCATCTTCTTAGTGAAATGAGTCTTCGTGAACCCAACCATCCCCCTCGGCCAACATAGCCATATCATTTTCTTCTTCCTGAACTTCTTCGACCACCTTTGGCAAGGTGACAATTGTGTCTGCCAATGCCGAAGGGTTGGCAATGGTCGCACCACCCTCCTGAAGCTATGCGTGCTATGCCCCTGATGCATCAGTGGCTTTTGGCTTCTTGTTGACTAACATGTTTTTGGGTGGCATGTCTTCATAATGTATCCATCCCAATGGGCGATGCCAACTATTGGGAACTATCATAACCGAACAAGGTGGGCGACCTTCGGAACCTCATGGTGATTCGAAGGCTGAGAGGATGAACAGACAAAGTGGGGAACTGTACACTGCTATTAATGTCTCTCCCTCTTTTTTGGTTACAGTGCTGGCCTATTTATAGGCCGTACCTAACCACTCCCACTACAGTTTATAACATTACCTCTCTAACTGCCACATTCTCATAATATTCATGGGTAGTTCGACACTTTCCATAGCCCAACCAAAATATTTACAACTATGTCAGAAGAAAAAAAATTGCACGGTTCACCCGTTCTACTAAATAACTAAATTAATCTCATGTCACTGAACCCGTTCTACTAAATAACTAAATTAGTGTCATCCAAGTGACAGGCGATATTCACAAGAGTTTCTATTTCAGCAAATAAATCAACAGAAAAGAAATCTAGGGGTGAAACGAAAGTGCAAATGTATATCTAGATATCAAAAGATTATCAATTACAGGGTTGTTACATCTTGCTTGAACTGGGAATCTGAACAATGCCTACTTGTTGCTGCTTGCCTGCACGCCATAGGCATTTGTTATCATCCTTGACTCCTTATAATATGAACATAAAACTCTAGATAATCAAGTATGTATAAATGGCCGCATGTTAAATTATACAATGTAGTATAAACGATATAAGGAGACAATTATGAGCAAAGTAAGTCAATTTCACATGGAGAACTTTGCAAAAACTGCAACACAGGGAAAAGGAAGAGAACTGCCACTGCAATATGCAGACACTCATTTTTTTCATGGAAAAGGGATATATTACTCAAAACTGGAGGATATACAATTGTCATGAATTAGACGAGTTACAATGTTCTTCACTTGCCCTATCCAAGCCCCAATGGTACCACGGATACGAGTGTGATTTGCTAACTCATGAGTAACTACGTTTTGGCTTCGATAAACTTTTTCGATCTCTAGTTCTCTTTGTCTGCGAACAAAAGTTTCATCTCTGTTGGGGTTCGTTATTAAGGACCCCCGACGGCCCCTTGGCTTAACCAACTCAGCCTCTCAAAGGCTCGGCCTCCCAAAAGCTCGGTCTCTCAAAGCCTCCACCTCTCGAAGCCCCGACCTTCCAAAGTTCTGCCGTGCGAAAGCTCAGCCTCTCAAAGACTCGGTCTCCCGAAGCCCCGCCTCCCAAAGGCTCAGCCTCCCAAAGGCTCGGTCTCCTGAGGCCTCGGCCTCCAAAAGCCCCAGCTTTTCGGAGTCCTGCCTCCCGGAGGCTCAGCCTCCCAAAGGCTCAGTCTGCCGAAGCCTCAGCCTCCCACTGCCCAGGCCGGCTTCCCGGAGGCTACTGGGTGAGTCATCAGGCTTTAAGAAAGATCTGGTAAAAGGAAAGCACCAGTCGTACTTTGCCTGGGAGGAGGTGACCGGCATTAAATACCTAGGCTAGCAGACGCCGCTCTGACACCCCAGCATGATGGAGGCTGTCCTGACACCCCAGACAGTGCGGCGCTGGGCCGCAGTTGGCGACCGGCTCGCCTCCTTTAGGGGGCAGGCACAACAATAATTACCACGGTGGATATGTTTCTCCCCGATAGGGTAGAAGGTACTTATTCGGGATAAGACCCAGTAATTCAGTCAGATCCCGGATATTTGTACATTATGATAACTTGTATGCCAAGCTACGCACGACCCTATAAATAGGTGGCCATGGTCCTCTGGGCACGACCCTATAAATAGGTGGCCATGGTCCTCTGGGCAGGGGACGGGCAAGACAGCAAAAAAAGACACAAAGGTGAAAACACACCAAGTCACGAAGTGATACTCCTCCCAGAGCGATCCATTTTTTCTACCATCAATACATTTGTGGTGTTCCTACCTCTTAAACTTCGTCTCCAAGCTTGAGTCTCCTCCTTAGAAGAAACTCTCATCGTACTTGCTGGGGCAACACAAACCCTTGCTCCAACAGTGCGCTGTCAATGGGGACTCGAACACAGAAGTGCTAAGAGAGGTACGATGCCACCCAAGAAGAAGACCACCAAGGCCGCATCGGTGGCGTCATACCCCACAGTCACGCCTGCGCGGCAGTCCAGCTGGCTATACGCAGGCGATGCCAACAATGGCCCCCAGCTGGGGGGAACGGGAACCTTACAGCCACCATCGACCCAACCATAACTACAGCTGCGGGCGACACCGAACGGTTCTCTACCCCGGAGACCCAGTAGTAGCAAGGTGAAGCCCCCGCTGCGCCCCTAGGGGCTGCGGCCGACGCTACCACCAAAAACACGATTTCGCCTGAGCGGCAATCACGCTTGGTGGCACTCCTGGCCTAAATGGAGGAACTACGGACGGCCCTGCGGGCCGAACAGCACGCTGCCCACACCTTCGCCGCCGCTCCTGGGACGGCCGGTGCGGTCTCGACCCAAGCTCCACGAACAGACAAACCCCTCGGCGCAAGGACCCAGGCTGTTCGGTCCCCGGAGCCTCAGGGCCAGCGTCGTGAGGACCCCCTGCAAGACCATAACTCTCCCCTACGGGCCGACCTGCAGGCCATGCCCTTCCCAGAAGGTTTTAAGACCCCAAAGTTGCCCAAGTTTAAAGGCGATTCGGACCCCGACTAGTTCGCCCGATCGTACGCCCTAGCCATAGAGGCCAACGGGGGCGGACCGGCCACCATGGTTAAATGCTTCCCCCTTTCCCTAGAAGGGGTGGCCATACGCTGGTTCTGAGTGCTAGACCCTGGCACCATTCACACCTGGTCCCAACTCCGAGACCTCTTCTATAGCAACTTCCAGGGCACCTTCATCAAACTAGTAACCTTCGGCAACCTGTTCACTATCATACAGGGACCAGACGAAACCCTCCGGGACTACTTTCGAAGGTTCTCCCAGACCAAAGCCTAGATTAGGGGCATATCGGACTCTTCGGTCATTAGCGCTGCAACCCAGGGCTGAACTGACGCCCAATATGCACGGTAGAAGTCCTCATGAGCAAGTTCGAGGAATATGCGTGGGCGGAGGAGGAAAAAATTCACCGGAGGCACTCACAAGCTAGCGAGGCTTCCCGTGGAGAGACCGCACTCTCAGGCCAGATCGTCACAAACCCCTGATCCCCCAGCAAAGAGGAGCTTCGAGGAGGCCCTTACCGTTGGGTCCCAAAGGGTGGGGCAATGACAACGCCGAAATGTTAGCAATATCAGCCTAAGCTGCGGGGCTCCGAAACAAAGCCAGCCCGGGGGACGCGGCCGGGGATGCTCTGGAGACCTCCCGGAGCGAAGCCACGCCCTAAACAAGCGTTCTGAGGAAGAATCCTAGTGCACTCTACACGGCGTAGGACGAGGACATAATACCGACAACTACCAAACCCTCACCACCTTTCGAGAGGAGTACCTCGGGAGGCACGCGGCCTTCGCCTCAACTGATGGGGCCCCCAAGGGGCGGTCCGAAGATCGCAGGACATCGACCAACCGACGGGTCGACCATCTGGCCCTGCAGAATCCTCCACAGCTGGCCCTACCTTCACCACCATAGTCTCCCTAGAGCGGTACAGTGACGAAGAGGCGTGGGGCAAATAGATCATCCTCGCTATTACCGACGGAGGGAGCTCCAGTTGCACTTCGAAACAACTGCAGGGAGACTACGCACGCGGGGTACACCACATCGGAGTGACTAGCATCCATCAACAAGCCCCCGACTGGGTTGACACCCCCGTGATGTTCACCGTTGATGACTCCGAAGGGGTAAAATTGTAACACCCTGATTTTCAGATTTCTCAAATTTCTAAAATTTTCTAAGATTGTTGAATAGCTTCACTAGTAGAATAGGTTTAAAATCTATTTTCTTAACCAATCAATCAATATAGGGTATTATTTTGTGTGCATTGCATGCTGAGTTTTGTTAGGAGCCAGGTAAATGCATTAGAGTTCTTTTTCTTTTCTTTCTCTTTGGTGTTTTGAGTGAAAAAGATTTTGAAAAGGTTTTTTACAAAACTCACTAGTGAATAAGTTAAGGATCTTAATGGTTGAAATTCAAAATCTTTGAATTCATCATTTATTCAATCCTTGATCGTACCTGTTCCTTCTCTAGATCAATTCAAATCTTATCCAAATCCTTGTTTAAAGCCAATCTCTCATCTTTCTCAAATTCTACCCAAATCCAAATTCAAATTCCTTATCTACTCCTATTCTTGTTCAACCTTATTTTTCGTTTCTTTTAAATTCACTCCAAACTTCAAGACCAAGATTTCGACAACACTGAGCAGCATTGGGTAAAAGGCAAGTGTCCTTGATCATCTTGAACCTATGATTTAAACTGGTTTGTTTTACAAAATTGCATGCAGTGTCTGTCAATATGATGGGTAGTTACCTATATTAGGGTTTTCCCTAGATTTTTCCTTATCATCCCTTGGAACCTATATGGTTTATGGTTAGGAATTTTTGTTGGGTAGATTGCCTAGCCATGCTTTTGGGATATTGGAAAGTCTCATAATCTTGATTAATGAACATATGCAACAATGGTGGTTAACTTGTTAATGGTCTAGCAACATGGAACCTTAGGCCTTGAGCAAAGTGGTTTTCATAGTTGTCATGGTTATGTTATTGGTTTAGTGTTTGCTCAAGTAACCTAACTAAGGACCGGTTCGTGGAGCGACAACCCAAGAAGTATCGTACCAACCACGAGACCTGGTATGGGACAGGCCTGGCCTATTAATTAGTGCGTGCCAAATGGAAGAGTGGATGTGTGGGGACGACAAAGGCCAGAACCATTTAGATAGTGGTATGAGATGTATAGTGGAAGGGAAGGGTGAAAACTTTCCAGAGCTACAAGGCGCAAAAGGGGCTTTTGGGTGGTGTGAATGCCACTTTGACGGCGGTGAAACCTAGTGGGCATGCACATACTGGATGAAACTTTGTAACGGCTTTGAAGTGACTTTTCGGGCGACACACCACTGGCGTGTGTTAAGTGTCTAGCTAACACGGCAACATGGAAATCACGACTTGTGGGGAAAGCTGGACTACCTCTGCAGAGTGTAAAGCTGTTATAACAGCCGTGCTCACGGTTATGAGAGATTTGGATCCTCACATGATTAGTGGGTTGTGATTATGGGTTGTGGTTATGGTTCTGGTACAGGGAGTACTAGATGGTTGTGGTTATAGTTTTGGTACATGGAGTACTAGATGGTTGTGGGTTTGGTTATAGTACAGGGAGTACTAAACGGTTATGGTATGCAAGGTGGGGAGCCTTGTATGCTGGGTGTTGGATTGTATGGGTTACATTCACTTAATAATTGTTTAATACTTTTGAGTCCAAATATGTTTTTATTACTTGCATTTACGCAAAATACCATTTGTTAGCCTATTCTTGATATAAGCCTGCATATCATTATCTTTCCCACACTTGCTGAGCGCGTTGTGTGCTCACACTTGCTATTTTCCCTATGCCAGGCAACATGTGTGCTGCTGCTCAGTGAGTGAAGATGTTGAAGACTATCAAGATGAGGTTGTGACGTTCTAGGCACGTGTCTCCCGGCCGGTTGCCTGCGGTGTTGTTGGGCACCAGTGCTTCTATTCCGCTGCAGATATCTTCATAGAAGACAATATATGTCAATTATTGTAAGAGTTTAACGTTTATTTAATAAAAGTATTGCTTTTGTTACTTCACCTGTGACGTCCTTATATGTGTTGAACATCCTGGGCACACATAAGCCGCATCTAGTTTTGGCCGTTAAAACCGGATGTGACAAAAAATTCCCCACTCTGATGCCCTGGTCATCTCAGCCAACATCGCCGAAGTCGAGGTCCGAAGAATACTGGTCAACGGAGGCAGCTCGGTGGACCTCCTATTCGTGCATGCCTTCGACCAGCTCTGAATTCCACGAAGCCAGCTCTCACCAAGCAGTAGACCCCTCCAGGGATTCAATGGGCACCCCCTCAATGCCCTAGGACAGATAGAACTCCCGATAATCTTCAGCGAGGGCTCTGCATCACGACCTGAGGTCATCACCTTTGACGTTGTGGACGTACCATACACCTACAAATGCCATCCTGGGACGGGGAACTCTGAGCAGATTCAGAGCTGTACCCCATCAAAATTACCTCTGCCTGAAGATGCCTGGACCCCAGGGGCTAATAACCGTTCACGGCGACCAAGACCTAGCTAGGCGCATCGAGTATGGGCACCCTGCTCCGCTCCCCAGTCACTATATCAACGCTATGACACAGGAGGACTCGAAGGACCCTCCATCAGTGCATCCCGGGCACCGCTGCCCTCCAAGGCCACAACCGGAGGTGGACATAAAGCTAGTCCCCATACACCAAGACCAACATGACCGGACCATCCAAATAGGGGTAGACCTCACCTCCGGGCAAGAAGCCCAACTTCTGGCCATCTTGCAGAGTCATCGTGACACCATCGCATGGTCCCCGCAGGACCTTCCTGGAGTCGACCGCAGCATCATTAACCACTCGCTTCAGGTTGACCCGAAGGCAAGGCCCATACGTCAGGGGCTTTGCAAGCTCTCTCCAGAGCGGGCAGAAGCCGCAAAGGAAGAAGTCCAGAAGATATAGAAAGTTGGTGTTATCTGAGAGGTCATCCACTCCGATTGGCTCTCCAACATCGTCAAACACAGCAGAAAATGGCGTATGTGCATCAATTTCACATCATTAAACAAAGTATGCCCTCGAGATCTATACCCCCTTCCTCCGCATCGACCAGCTAGTGGATTCCACAGCTGGTTGCGAAATGCTGAGCTTCCTTGATGCCTACTCAGGGTACCACCAGGTGTTGATGGCAACGGAGGATGAGAACAAGACCAGCTTCATTACCTCCTTCGGAGTGTACTGCTACGTCCGGATGCCCTTCGATCTTCGGAACGCTACGGTTACCTTCTCTCGCCTAGTACACAAGGTGTTGTAGCAGCAGTTGGGCTGCAACATTGAGGCCTACGTGGATGATATCATGGTAAAAAGCCAACTAGAAGTCAACCATGTTGCCAACCTGCAAGAAACATTCAACAGCCTTCGGGCCGCTAGCGTGCAGTTGAACCCAGAAAAATGCGTATTTGGCACTAGGGGTGGAAAGATGCTAGGATATCTCGTGTCCCGAAGAGGCATCGAGGCCAATCCAGGCAAGATTCGTGCCATCACAGAAATGTTGCCTCCCACCATTCGGAAAGAAGTACAATGCCTAGCCGGTTGCCTCACGACCCTCAGCCGCTTCCTTGCAAAATCTGCTGAGGGGCTCCGAGCCATTTAGTTGGACGACAGACTGCCAGGCGGCATTTGAGACCCTAAAGGCACACCTTTCCCACCTCAAAACACTTGCGATGCCCCTCCTCGGCGAAGGACTACTCCTACACCTATCCGTCTCTACATCCACCGTCAGCGCCACCCTGGTACGGGAGGACAAAAGTAACGATAGCTCCACTCAAAGGGCTCTATACTACATCTCGGAGGCCTTAGCCGGGGCCAAGGTACGCTACACTGAGCTCAAAAAAATAGCCTACGCCCTGCTAATGGCCTCACGCAAGCTCCGACACTACTTCCTTGCCTACGACATCACTGTCCCAACCTCGTACCCACTTGGCGACATGTTTCGCAACCGGAAGGCGACGAGACGCATCAGTAAGTGGGTGGTAGATTTATTCCCCTTCGTGGTAAGGTTTGTGGCCCGCACCGCCATCAAATCCCAAATTTTGGTAGACTTCATCGCTGAATGGACCCCGACACCCACCAAACCCACCACTACACCCACCAAAGACATATGAACCATCTACACTAACAGAACATACTGCTCCATGGGCGCTGAAGCCGGCGCGGTCCTCATCTCTCCCACAGGCCAGCAGGTCCAATACGCTGTTCGCCTCAATTTCAAGACGACCAACAAGAACTTCAAAGTTTGACATCTGGACATGACAACATACCTCGAGGCCATTTGCAAGGCCGAGGCACACTTCCATGGCATATCAATACAAATCATACTGTAGGTGGATAGCAGTCAGGCAGACGCAGCCACGGGTAAAGACCCACCGATAGGCAGCTTCCTCGAGACCCTTGACCAGCCGACCGCCAGAGCTCTTGACGAGACAGCCGCCGCCATCCCCCCCCCCCATTGAAGCCGCAGACTGGAGGGCCCCCATCCTATCCTTCCTGAGAGGAACAGAAGAACCAGACAACCCAGTTGCACTCCATTGCATCCAGCATTACGCCAGGGTCTACCATCTCATAAATGGTGCCCTTTACAAGACAGGTATCTGCGCTCCCCTCCTTCGCTGCATTACTAAACAAGAAGGAGCCGACCTCCTCCATGAAATACACGAAGGCCTATGAGACAATCATCTGGCGCCTCGTGCCCTAGCCAGTAAGGCACTTTGCCAGGGGCTCCATTGGCCTACGATCATGTCCGATGCGGAAGAACTCGTCCACACCTGCCAAGGATACCAATGGATGGGACGCCGAAGCCACTGACCTCCAACTCCCTTGCAACCAATCGCCCCTGTCTAGCCCTAGCTCGTTGGGGTATGGACCTCATCGGTCCATTTCCCCGTGCCAAAGGCAACCTTCAGTACACAGTGGTAGCATTGGAGTACTTCTCCAAATAGGTCAAGGCCGAACCCCTCACTGCAATCACGTCAAAAAATGTCTAGAAATTCTTCGGGAAGAACATAATCTGCCACTTCGATGTCCCACAACAGCTCACGGTGGATATTGGCACACAATTCGACTCCGGTCCTTTTAGACAATTCTGCGATAACCTCAGCATCAAATTATGCTTCGCGGCAGTTTGACACCCTCAGTCCAATGGAGCCGTCAAAAGGGCCAACGACAACATCCTCTCTGGTCTAAATTGCCACCTCGTCGGCTTAGCTCGAGGCCCATGGGTCAAGGAACTTCCCAAGGTTTTGTGGTCCCTCCGCACCACTGTCACATGGGCCACCGGGTTCACACCCTTCCGCCTCCTGTATGGAGACGAGGCCATGACCCCCACCGAGGTCAAGGGCTGCTCACTCAGGGTACAACTTCCACAAACTGACGGAGAAAGGGAGCTCTCCCTCGACCTTACCAAAGGCACGTGGCTCCATGCCATTCAGAACCTCGATCACTACATCAAGAAAACTAAGGCTTGGTATGATCCAAGGGTTGCATCGCGAAACTTCAAACCCGGCAAACTAGTGCTTTGACACGCCCTAGCCCCAGGAAAGCTATGCAACAAATGGGAAGGCTCATACCTGGTCCTCAAGTCTAACAGGCCCGGCTCCTACCGCCTGGCCGATACAGAAGGGACCCCCGTCGAACATAGTTGGAATGCGGAGACCCTCAGCAAGTACAATGTGTAGAGAGCCCTAGGCTTAGTCCTCTCCAAAGATACCCATAAAAAAGAGAGACCCTCCAGCATCTTGAACGCATAAGCCTCCGGGCTGGATAGGCATTCCGTCCACCACCTTTAAGGTCTCGCCAACCTACGTGGCGGATAGGCAAAGACTGCTCCAGCATCTTGAAGGCATAAGCCTCCGTGCTGGATAGGCATTCCGTCCACCATCTTTAAGGTCTCGCTAACATACGTGGCGGATAGGCAAAGACCTCTCCAGCATCTTGAAGGCATAAGCCTCCGTGCTGGAAAGGCATTCCGTCCGCCATCTTTAAGGTCTAGCTAACCTACGTGGCGGATAGGTAAATACCACTCCAGCATCTTGAAGACCTAAGTCTCCGTACTAGACAGGCATTCCGTCCGTCATCCTTTGGGCCTAGCAAACCTAAAATGGCGGATAGGCAAATACCGCTCTATCATCTTGAAGGTAGTGCCTTCATACCGGACATGCACAACACCCTCCATCATTTCTAAGGCCTGGCCGGCCTAACATGGCAAAGGGATAAACACCCCGGCAGAGGCACGACTAAAAGTCTCGATGCCAAAATCACCCGACCCTTCCGATATCCTGAAAACATAAAAACTCCAAGCTCCCCACTCCCACCTACTGCAACGCAATGCCCCTCGAAATCGCGCACCCCGTGGACGCTAAGCAGCCGTAGGATGCGAAGGGGGCTAGGATAAGGGGCACAGACGAAGTGTCAATGCGATCAATCATAAAAAGAGAGAGAAAAAGAAACAAAAACAACACGCTAACACAACGCAAGTTGGACATACATAACATACAAAGAGCCTTTTCATATAGCTAACCGTTGTACATCGAATTTATGCCCAGCAAACTTGCTAGCTTGCTACGCCTGCCTATACCACTACGGGAAGATGAGGGTGCCTGACCGCCACGCCTCCCAGAAGTACCGTGGGACCTGGAGAGTCGTCCCCGACAACTGCGCACAGGAGGCCGACACAAGCCCCCTCCGCGAGCAGAGCTACTGCCCAAAACGGAGACTCAGCCTCGGGAAGACGAAGGATTCGTCGGGAAAGGATACGAGTCGAAGGCCGAGAAGTCCAGCTCTTCCTCCTCCTGCCCCTCCGGTAAGTCCTCCACGGCTTCTACCTCCTCCACCTTCACCTTGCCCAAGATAGACTCAAGAATTTCCGAGGGCACTCTTCCGTTAGAACCCCGGGGAAGGACGAAGCGTTGTAAGAAACGTGAGCCGGTAACCTCCCGGGCTATGTGGGCCGCACACCAGTCATCCCTTGCAACAAAATATACATCTGGAGCGGACACTGGGGGATCCTCTGGCTCGACCTTGACCAAGACATTAGCGGCTACCTGCAGATCAATACACCCCTCGGAATCGCGGGGCATAATGAAATGACTCCACCGATGAACGAATGGAGTATCCCCTGACGCTCCGGACGCACTCGATCCCTCCCCAGAGGCACTATCCAAGTTACGCACAAGGCCTCCTCTGGCCTCGGGCCGCCATACCTATACATGCAGATCGGACTCCAGTTAAAACTCAAAGGCACAAGCATTCCAGAAACAACACAGGCAAACCACAAGAAGACAGGCGCGGTTCCATCAAATAAAGAAAAGATTATATACATGAAGCATAAGGGGGTAGTCAACATGCTAAAACTTGACCCCCTGGGAAAGAAAAGAAAACAAAAGATAGCTCGCGGCAGAGCGACACCTCTTGGGCATCCACGCATGGCTCCGACAGGGCAACAACGCCAGACAAAGAACCTCCAAAGGGCTGCGAAGTGCCCGTAGATTCCGGGTGAGGGACTGGACCTCCCAACGAAGGACTCGGGCGAAGGCCACTCGGAGTCCCCTGACCGGCCATGTAGTGCAACGTCACAGTCCGACCATGCTACGCAAATCTCCGCCGGAGGTGCATCTGGCCGGAAAGCCTCGACCATGGAGTCCGACACCTGCTGCTCCAGTGCTTCGAGGGGACCAACCCCCGCCTAGTGCAACAGGGTCAGCTGAAGCGCAGCAGCCACACGAGCGTTGGACCTCGCATAGACCTCCGCGGCCCTAACCATAACCTTCATGGTGGACCAAAGCCAGAAGAGCGGCATAACAGACGCATCTGAGTCAGAGGGCAGTGGCGGGCACCATGCCCCATGGACACTCAAGGCATCAGAGGTAATTCAGGCCAAGTCCGACACAAGTACCATTAACTGCTAGCACTCCGAACGCAGTGCCCCTTCCAATGCTCGAGCCTCCTCCAGCTCCCGCCACATATTTACCACTACTGCCCGAAGGGTGTCAACATCGCCCTCGGTGGACACACGGGCTGCATTGGCCACATCGGCAACCTCCCTTGCCTCCCGGAGGTCTTCGGCAACTTTCGGGCCTCTTCCAAGGCCTGGCGATGGCCCTCAACCTCGTCACGAGCTGCAGCAAAAGCCTGACGCCCTCCACCTCCTAGCACCCTCGTCAAAATTACTTTCTACAAGGCACCACAGATGAGGGAAAAAGATAGAATGAGCTACTCGGGACCCAACACCAGACTCGGCAAATCATAACCAATACTACCGACCTGAAGGGCCGCCGCTACCAACCATGCCTCCAGCTTCTCCAAAGGACGCTGGGCCAATGATCGCTTGACCTATCCACTCCAGAGAAGGGAGGAGGCCGCAGTGAAGGCCCTTCATGCCTCGCTGCATGAAGTCATCCAGGGTCAAGACCTCGAGGCCAGGGCTCCCCTCAACTGCTCAAAAGGGACCCTCGACGGAGGGCACAGTGCCTCTAGCACTAGCCGCCATGGGTAGGTCACCAGCTGGCTCTGGCTCGGGGCCCCACAGAAACGATTTCACATCCCCCGGGACAGCCTTCATAGACCCCTCCGAAGGAGTCCCCGATCCCTGCTGGGCCTCGGGGTTGGAGTCAAGGATGAATCCACCTCGAGGATCGCTACAAAAATAGAAACACAAATCAAGATCCTGGTGCACAACCAAAACAGGATATGGCTAACGAAGAAAATCACACCTAGTTCCTCTGAACCTCTTACAGGAGGGCTCGTAACGTCCTCAACGTTCGAGCTGATGATACCAAAATCGTAGTCCACAGAGGCCATGCCTCTCCATCGGCTCTAGCCATGACCCACAATATCCGGGGAGGCCTGGCCCTTCCCGCGGTCATCACCACCACCCTGGCCCTCACCTCCAGACTGGTCGCTCATGCTCCCAACCCACCTCAGGCACTTCTTGCAAACGAGGGGCACCTCCGATGACTCGAACGATGAACTGGTATGCGAGCCTCCAGAGGTGGAAGGCCGCTGGGCCTGGAGCGTCCTCACATGGATTGGTGGGCCTGCACGCGCTCGTTTTCCAGCAGCCCTAGGCTCTGGAGGATTCCGCCATGCCGAAGCGCCCACGCTGAGGTAAAAGCAGACACGGTTGTACCACTCTCGGCTCTGTGCCAGGGCCACTTGCCACTCCCGCTCTGCGAGAGTAGGGGGCCCAGGATCACCTCTGCGATCTCTGTCACGCGCTTCAGCGGGAGGCAACTCTCTGGAAGAAAAAAGACGGCTCACATCGGCAGATCAAAAACCAAACTACAAGAGGAACTCACTAGCACTGACGGGCAGGCTAAAGTACACCTTTGGCCACTCTTCCACACCTTGCTCAAAGACATAGTTTCATCCCATTTGAAGGGGCCGAACACACAACATGGTGAACTCCTCCATGAGGTCACACATGCTCATCTTTTCGACCACTCTCCAGAGAAGGGCCAGCCGTGAGGCGAACTGGTCGTCCGTAACCCCCGTCTTCGGTTTTGAAACATGCGCAATATCCCAGTTTGTGGAACGAAGGGGTGATGCAGGGCCGATGTTGTAGTAGAACCACCACTGCAACCAGTCGGTATACCACCGACCAGTAATGGCCTTCGCCGGGAAGGCATCGCGATACTGCGGCCGTATTTGGAAGTTGACGCTTCCGAAGCTAAGGGGCATCTTTCGTTCCCTCGACCTTGATCAGCTTCGGCTAGCAGCTGGCATAGTGGAGGGCCGCAAAGAAATCCTCCCTCCCTTCGCACCCCTCCGCCCGCATGGCCCACTCAAAGGTGGCCAGGTGAGCAATGGCATTGGCATGGAGCTGCGGAAGCTCCACGTAGAAGTGGCGGAGCACCTCCTCGAGCAGCGGCACCGAGGGAAACCCAGGCCCGCCTTGAAGAAGGCCACAACCTCATGGGCCAGAGGCTTCGGGATCTCCTTGCCTAGCGGAGGCCGAGCGACAGCTCTGGAGGGAATCTTCCCATCCCTAACCATCCGGTCGAGTTCCTCGTCACCGATGACAGACACCCCCAGCACGGTGATTTGCTAGGAGTGACTTTTGCTGGCACGCCGGAGCTCCACTCCTAGTGGCGGCCCCATCAGTGATGCCACCTGAGGGTCCCCCGCCGCGACTACTCCGGCAATCTCCCTCACCACCCGAGTTCCGAATTCACTCAGGGTACTCAAGCTAGCCATACGAACCACAGGAGGATGGTGAAAGGTGCTAGATTACGAGAGAGAGAAGAGTAGGGATCAAAGGACGACCTACGCCAGACAAGAGAAGCAATATTTGGACCATGAGCCATCAACCACAAGCCAGGGACCGCCGGAGGCCCTAGTCCAAAGGAATAGTGGGCCCGACCACTCCGCTGGCCACCCTCACGAGGGGCTACTATTGGGGGTTGTTATTAAGGACCCCCGACGGCCCCTTAGCTTAACCAGCCCAGCCTCCCAAAGGTTTGGCCTCCCAAAGTCTCGGCCTCTCGAAGCCTCCGCCTCCTGAAGCACCGGCCTTCCGGAGTCCTGCCTCCCGAAGGCTCAGCCTCTCAAAGGCTCGGTCTCCTGAACCCTCAACCTCCCAAAGCACCAGCCTTCCAAAGTCCCGCCTCCCGAAGGCTCAGCCTCCCAAAGGCTCGGTCTCCTGAGGCCTCGGCCTCCCGAAGCCCCAGCCTTTCGGAGTCCTTCCTCCTAGAGGCTCAGCCTCCCAAAGGCTCGATCTCCCGAAGCCTCGGCCTCCAAGTGCCCAGGCCGGCTTCCCAGAGGCTACTGGGTGAGTCATCAAGCCTCAAGAAAGATCTACCAAAAGGGAAGCACCGGTCATACTTTGCCTATGAGGAGGTGACCGGCATTAAATACCTAGGCTAGCGGACACCTCTTTGACACCTTGGCATGATGGAGGCTGTCCTGACACCCCTGACTATGCGGCACTGGGCCGCAGTTGGCGATCGGATCGCCCCCTTCAGGGGGCAGGCACCACGATAATTACCATGATGGATATTTATCTCCCCGATAGGGTAGAAGTTAGTTATCTGGGATAAGGCCCAGTAATTCGGTCAGATCCCGGATATTTGTACATTATGATAACTTGTATGCCAGGCTACGCACGGCCCTATAAATAGGAGGCCACGGTCCTCTGGGCAGGGGATAGGCAAGACAACAAAAAATACACAAAGGTGAAAACACACCAAGTCACATTGTGATACTCTCCTAGAGCAATCCATTTTTTTCAATCATCAATACATTCATGGTGTTCCTTCCTCTTAAACTTCATCTGCAAGCTTGAGTCTCCTCCTTAGAAGAAACTCTCGCTGTACTTGTTGGGGCAAGACAAACTCTTGCTCCAACAATCTCCATAACCACATGGGCAAGGGTTGAGCGGTCTTCTTCACAAGTTGTTGCTAGATGAATAACAGTAGTACAATCACTTTCCACAATTATCTCCAAATTTGTAAACAAAATCAATGAAGAAGACATGAATGAGGTGGAGCTTGGAAGCATTTTATACGACCTTAAGGCTACTGATGAGGACATCATTACTTCAGATATGATCAACATTTATAATAATCCTCAAAACATATAGGGGAAATTATATGAGCACATCCGTGACAATTAAACCACCAGGTGAACTTGTTCCTCGTTGTTAATGCTTTCATGGATGGGTTACTACTAAATTCTTGTGAATGTTTTATTGCTTAGGAATATAGGAGAGGCATCACAAGCTCACCAGGATGTCATCCTTCAAAGTCCAAGTTTACTCAGATTCAAAGTCGAGCTCTAGTCGAACTCCAAAGTTTACTTGGAGTCTCAGAACAACACGTCAATAATATTGGCATAACTTTCGCATATGGTGTCCAATCAATGTGTTCTTGGACTTGCTGGAAAGCTTATGACGAGCCATTTCCATTGAATAAGGTATTATCCTTAGATTCATTAGGAATTATTTAGATTCATTGAAATAAATTTCTATGTCACCGTTTTGGGCCTTATCGGGTCTTGTAAGCATGTCGAGGTCGAAGTCCAGGTTGTGTCCACCTCTCTCCATGGCCGCATAACCCTAGGTTGACCTCCTCATATGTGTGTGTGTGTGTGTGTGTGTATACAATAGTCATCATAATTTATACTCGGATTTTTCTTAGATTATTTTGTTTTAGAGAATTTCGCCATATATCGGTTTGTGGAACCCCAACTTTGAGCTCTTCATTGGTAATTAGAAATATTCAGATTACATCTACCTGTTCTTATGTTCTCAATTCTCAACTGCATTTTGGCATGGTTGATAAGCACGGAGTAGTGGTGTAGTGGTTTTGAGGGTTATCTATCTGTTCTGGTCAGAGCCTTTAAATCATCAACGTCGAAACTCTACCAAATTGACTTATCATATTACCTTTCGGAAGATCCAGCAATACTCGCATTAAGTTGTATTAGTGCTTCAGTTGCCCATTAGATAATCTCATTAATCCCTTTTTGTTTAGTTGTGTTCCACAAAAAGATTTAGATCTTTGTTCTTTTGCTGTCCAAACCACTTTGAGCCTTCTTGCAATTTTGATTTCAGTTTTTGCGTTGTTGAGTTTGAGTCCATCATCAGTGTATTTGTTGCTGGTCTAGTCATCGTGTTCTAGTTTCTAGCATCAAGTCTTTGCTGTTTTGGTCATCGTGTATCTCAGCTTGCCCTTGGCTGCATCTGTTACAATAAGGGTTTTGTTTGCTATAGCCGAGATTGTTTCACCAGCCGCTTCTACCACCTACTCAGATCCGATCCCCTACTCGGATTCGACCACGTACTCGTGTTCAACCACCTAGTCAAATTCGTCCACCTACTCAGGTTGACCATCTAGTCAGATTCATCAACCTACACTGGTTTGACCACCTAGTCGAATTCGTCCAACTACTTTGTTTTGCCCCCACAACCAAGTCAAAGTCTATCTGTTTCTAATTGCTCTCAGACACCCCCACACACCCATCATATCATGCCTTGCTAGACAAAGTCCGAGTAGCAATTCCATAGCTAAAACAAAGGTAGCCAAAGTGCAGAGAGAGAGAGAGTATCTTTTTATTACCTTTGTATCACTGCTCTCTAGAAAAAGTTTGTGACCCACTCACCTCCTTTGACCTAGACAGGTAGTAGAAGAGTTCTATGTTTGTGTCACATTCGTAAAAAAAAAAGCAAGAAGCAATTTTTTTCCATTGTGCTTGTATCTATCCTACTTTCTAGATTGCTTGAGCTAGTTCTAGGAACTCGTTCGGGCCAGCAACTGTGATGAGTATTGTGAACTTTTATTCAGCTTTGCTAATCCAATTTCATTATTGCTATTCCTTGCTCCTAAAGATTTCTTATTGAAGATCCACCTTCTCTTGATCAGAACAGTTTTCCCCTTGCAACTTTCTCACTCATACCCGATAAGGTATCATGAACTAGCCGCTAGTTATACTACATGTTGTGATTGATAAGAGCACTTGCAAGAGCGTGGTAAGATATTTGAGATTGTGTGATCCCACCTCCACCACCTAGTAGTTGATAGGGATAATAATTTCTTGTTATCTCTTGTTTGCTACTAATCATGGCAGGTGAAGCATCGAATGCGCAATAATGTGTTTTGAGGGAAGAACTCACGATGGTGTTGGATGAGCACCGCCAAGATATTAATGATGACATCGATAAGAAGCTTGCGGAAACAAATACTACATTGCAATGACTCAATGATAGTATATTAATGTTCAATGCACACTTTGATGGGTTGATCAATCAACCACCAAACAATAGGTGTGTGAATCCTCATGGTGCAGTCCATGAACAAGAGGAGTCCATCGCTGATGATGAAACTTTGAGGCAAGAACACGACGCCTTTGATGCAAGACAAAGGACACCCTATCAATCGGTTCCTTTATCATTCATCAAAGGCATCACGTTCTTGTCTCAAAATTTCATCATCCACGACGGACTCCTCTTGTTCATAGGCTACACCATGAGGATACTCTCGACCATTGTTCGATGGCGGATTAACCAATCAATGAAAACGTGTATTGAGCATTGCAATGCTTTCATTAAGTCATTGCAATGCGGTATTGGTTCTCGCAAGCTTCTTGTCGATGTCGTCATTAGTAGTTTGTCGATGATCATCCAACAACATTGTGAGTTCTTCCCTCAAAACACACTCTTTCACATTCGATGCTTCTCCTGCCATGGTTAGTGGAAGATAGAAAACAATGAAAGATAAATTTTCCCTATCGACTACTAGGTGGTGGAGGTGGAGTCACACACTCTCAAGCATCTTACCACGCTCTTGCAAGTGTTATTACCACTACATGGGATTCTTTAAAAGTTGCTATACGTAACAGATTTGTTCCACCCTCTTTTAAATGTGATTTGCATAAGAAATTGCAGCACTTAAACTAAGGCAATAGATCCGTAGAAAAATATTATCAGGAGCTACAAATTAGTATGTACATTGTGATATTATTGAGGATGAAGAAGCTTCTATGGCACGTTTCTATAGAGGGTTAATGTGTGAAGTTTAGGACATACTTGATTACAAAGAATATGACAGTGTTCCTACATTGTTCTAACTTACACGTTTGGCAAAAAAGAATTACAGGGATGACAACAGAGGCCAAGTGATGCGCGTTTGCCCGATCTTCCGAAGGTAATATGATAACTCAATTGGTGGAGTTTCGATATTGATGATCCAAAAGCTCAGACCAGAACATATCAAGAACCCTTGAAACCTCTACACCACTACTCAGTGCTTATCAACCGTGGCAAGACGCGGTTGACCTCGCCAAGAAGGCTTTTCTTGCAAACGAATTGAGAACACAAGCAAGAATAGGTAGATGCAATCTGAATATTGCTAATTACCAATGAAGCACTTGAGTTGGGGTTCAACAAACTGATAAACTGCGAAACTGTCTAAAATAGAATAATCTAAGTTAAACCTAAGCCTAAACTATGACAACTACTATGTATATATAGGGGGGACATGAGGAGGTCGACCTAGGGTTGTGCAGCCAACACGATTACAAGACCCGACAGGGTCCAAAATAGTGACAACACCATATTTTAATGCCTCTAATTAAACTATAAGAAATATTTGGTCGAGCTCATATCCATTGGAAAGGTCTCATCGTAAGATTTCCATAATGTCCAAGATTGCCTAAAACGAACTTCGTATGAGAGAGTTATGTCTGTTTTACTGACATTTTGTCATGCGACTCGACCACGACTAGAGCTTGGCCTCGAGTCTAAGTAGACTTAGCCTTCGAGGGATGACATCTGGGTAAGGTTGTGGTGCTTCTCCCATGTTCCTAAGTAATAAAACAACACAAAACTTAGTTGTATTTTATTCCCTGCAAAGAAAATATGAACAATATGGAACGAATTCACCATATGTGTATCCGAAGGAACCATGGGCTCATCACCAAGGAATAGTTTTGGAAGCACGACTGATGCAGACATCCCAACCAGTCATGTAAACAAGGATGCTTCACCCCTAATCTAAGGGACGATTACACGAAGCCGCGCCAAAAAAAAACAACAAGAGGTGAACTCGCTTCTTACTGAGTTAAACTTTAATAATGATGAGAATTTTATACTACCTAAATGTTATATATTTGTTTTGCTAAGGTTTACACCGAAGAGAAGGACATTGCTCTGGATACAAAGGCCTACGAGCAGTGCCACGTAAGCCTCGACCAGCTCCGAGTAGCGCCGCATACTCCTTGACCAGTTCCGAGTAGCGTCGTGTGCTCTTCGACCAGCTCTGAGCAGCGTCGCGTGATCCTCGACTAGTTCCGAGCAGTGTAGCAAGATACTTGACCACAAAGAAGAAACAACTACCACGAACAGGAAGTGGTCGATCTAGTCGACCACCTCGTCGGCCAAAAAGAGGGGACCTCGACCGCCTCGACAACCTTCAACACTCTTAGTCTTGTGACAACTGCTTCAACTTCCACGAGTCATGTGACCAAGCCTGTGATGATTCGGCATGCATAATACACATGGTTGGAAAGATAATCAAGTCTAGATTCACACCCAACAAACAGTTCATCATTTCAACTTCCAAGTAAGGAGTAATGTCCAATTTACTAAAGACTGCCAGAAGCTAATCAGGCCACGCGAGACTCTTCAACTTTAGACCGTTCAGCTAGCTTATCTTCAAGGAAACTCCACTAACCTTTCACACCTAGCTAGGAGGGTTGTTCCTAGTATAAATACCCCCTTGTATCACTATTATAGGAAGACTTTTGATAATCGAAATACAAACCCCTTTGTTAAGCTGTGTGCTAACAAATTCGGAGAGTGATCTCTACCCCTTTGCTCTTGTAGTTTTCTCGCAGGATTACAGAAGCAGCCACATCATCGGCTCCCAATTGGTGCTCCTAGCTCGTTGATTCCAGGTTGTGTTGGTTGGTTCTTTGAGAGTGTGGTTGGGCGAATCCTCGATTTAGGTTATGTTACACCCGGTTTTAACGGCCAAAACTAGATGTAGCTTATGTGTGCCCAGAATGTTCAACACACATAAGGACGTCACAAGTGAAGTAACAAAAGTAATACTTTTATTAAATAAATGTTTAACTCTTACAGCAATTGACATATATTGTCTTCTATGAAGATATCTACAGCGGAACAGAAGCACTGGTGCCCAACAACACCGCAGGCAACCGACTAGGAGACACATGCCTAGAACGTCACAACCTCGTCTTGATAGTCTTCAACATCTTCACTCACTGAGCAACAGCTCACATTTCGCATGGGGTAGGGAGAATAGCAAGTATGAGCACATGACGCGCTCAGCTTATATCAAGAATAGGCTAACACATGGTATAATTACATAAATGCGAGTAATGAAAAGATATTTGGACTCAAAAGCATTAAACAATTATTAAGTGAATTTAACCCAATTAATCCAACCTTTATCCCATACCCAAGGCTACCCACCTTGTACACCATAACCATAACCATAACCATAACCAAAACCACAAGCATCCAGTACTCCCTGTACCAGAACCATAACCACAACCCATAATCACAAAGAACTAATTATGTGAGGATCCAAGTCTCTCATAACCATGAACATAGCTGTTATAACAGTTTTTATACTCTGCAGAAGTTGTCCAGCTTTCCCCATGAGTCGTGATTTCCATGTTGCCGTGTTAGCTAGACACTTAACACACGCCAGTGGTGTGCCGCCAGGAGATCACTACGAAGCATTGTCCATTGATTAGGTCCTGGTACTCCAACGAATACCAGCCAGGAGTCTAATCAGTATGCTAAGCCTTACCCATATTGGCCTTATGGTTGGTACGGTAATTCTTGGGTTGTCGCTCCATGAACTGGTCCTTATATGTGACACTTAGGCAAAGACTTTCCAACTATCCAATAGGGAAATAACCAACAAAACCTAACATCTCTACTCAGAACGTATCCACAAGTCGACCACAAGAACCAACATCCAACTGAGAAATAACTAACATAACATCTCTGCCAGGAATGTATCCACAAACCCACCACCTGAATCATCATCACCAAACTCAATCTTTTCCCAAGTCCTAGGGTTCCATGTTACTATACCAAATTCATCGTTAAGCATAACTTCATTAATCATATATATGACACTTCCCAACATTTTGACAACATGGCTAAGCAACTCTACCCATAAGACACCTAACCAAAAACCACATAGGCTTCAAGGAATGAGAAGGGAATATCTAGGTAAAACCCTAACATAGGTGACTACCCATCAAATTGACAGACATTGCATGCAGATTTATAAAACAAAAATTTTTAAAACATAGGTTTAATATGATCAAGGACTCTTGCCTTATTCCCAATTCTGCTCAGTGTTGTCGAAATCTTGGTCTTGAAGTCCCTCGAACTGCTCCGGAACGTTATTGACTAATCGCAAGAACTACCGACAAACAACACAAAGAAAACACTAAGAATAACATACTAAACATCATTAAAATACTTTAAAAACACTATGGTTGGATTAGTAAGATTTTAGAAACATTTAGACGCAAGAATCACCTAAATTGGAGTTAAGATGAAAAGAGAACATCTTTCGAGAGATGGATTAGACTGAAAAGGAAATGCTAATTTTCCTGAAACTATCTTCCTATGGGAAAGGTTTTATTGCACAATCACTGTGTCAAGCTTGATAACATTGTTGCGCAAGATTCAGGAAGTGTAGGGTAGACCAGACTTCGCTAACTAGGCTAAGGAGAATGTTGTGGCACTGACTCGGAATGCTGTGCAAGTACCATCTTGGATGAAAGAAGGGATACGCTGAGATCTAGTATCAACCACCTGTGATGGATCAAAAAGGCCTAAGGTTGCGCTTCTAGGTTAAGGATACTACTGGTAACTCTATGTAGCGGTGGTGGTTCAGGTTTCGTCAGAGAAGGCGATCGGGCGCGTGGCCACAAACATTGATGTCGGGCTTCAGTGGTGTTTCAGTGAAATGAGGGAAGCATAGCATAGAACGCGGAAATACTAACTCAGTGGTATGGTTGGTTTTGGAAGGGGTCATCCAAGGTAGCGGTAAAACAATGATGACTGCTTCTAGGTTTGGTGGTGACCGTGAACAGATGCAGGAAAGAAGACACTCGCGTTCTTAGAGATTGGCTATGAAATTTGAGAAACCGTTTGAGCAGATATGTTCATATATCCCGGGAACACAATGCTATGGCATAGTTTTGGGTAGATCATCCACTGAGAGGAAGAATGATCAGCAGAGATGAGACAGGTGATGGCTACGACATGCTGTGGTTAGCAATGGCGACCTGGTCGTGTTGCTGCACAAACGGGGATGGGCTCCTAGGGTCACGTAGAAGACTCTATGGGACACACCATGATGTAGTTGATGCATCCATACAACTTTCAAATTGACGGGGAACGCGAATGCAAATCCGATGCATGCGCAGAACGCATCCAGAAACCGGACAGTGGGTATGTCGACCTTCATTACGGTGGTTTGGCTACTCTACTGGCTGAACCAGTTGGTGAGGTTGTGGGGAACATCATGGGTCATGTGCTGGTGAAAGGGCATGACAAATGGTACAATAGTTGGTCGGGAACGTCGATGCCAATCGGCTGCAGCGTGGTTGTCTGCGATGGCGACGACCGTGGCGATGTAGATTGGGCTTTGGCCGAGGCTAGAGCTTGGCTAGGAACTTAGTATGATGTTAAAACAGTATTAAGGGAGGAGAAGAAGGGGTCCTCACCTTTCTTTGATGGTCTAGGAAGGAGGATTCACGGAGAAGACGATGTAGCGCATCATGGGCGGCGGCGGCGGTGGTTCCGGCGAACGGCGGCGCTCCGGCGATGCTTGGGGGCATGGAATAGGGGTAGGAGAGGACGTGCAACTCATATTTATAGGGCTAGGGACAGCTGGTTGAGGTGGAGTCCAAGCCGAACACGAATCAGATTCAAGTTCGAGTCGGTTACAGTTTCTTTTTTCGCAGCTCTCTATTCCGAGGATGATATCTCCATCGTCTGGACTCCAAATTGGACGTTTCTTGACTCTAAATTATAGTACTCGAAAAGATCTACAACTTTGGTAGTCATTATAACTTCTGAAAACATCATATTGATTTCAAAAAATTCACCACAAAATAAACTATTTGAACTCAGATTTATCTGTGTAGCACTGATTTCGGGGGCCATAACTCCTAGCTCCGTTTTGAACTCTTGAAAATGCTTCTGCAGGAAATTCTCTAGTGTGAAGCATTCGGTGTGTACAACACAAACACCGGACCTTCCGGTGAGTTAATCTTCATTCTTCTATGCTTGGATTCTTCTCTGCAATAATTAGTCCAACGTGATCCTTCGGTGATCACCGGACCATCCGGTGAAGCCATCTGCATTCTCCCCTTTGTCAACAATGCTTCACTGCTTCTTCCCATTTGACATCGGACCATCCGGTGAGGTATAACTACCTCTAACACAAAGCTCTGGTGCGTAAAAATTCTTCCAGCACCTGACCATCCGGTGAGTACATTTTTCCTAGGACTTATCTAAATCAACTAAACTTTATCCCGGCTATGGTTGCTTGTTTATGTAGTACATCCATAAGACCTACTAAAACATATACTTGACAAAAAATTTAGTCCCATTGACTATGTTGTTATTAATCACCAAAATCATAATCATGGCCTAATAGAGCCCTTTTCTCTACATCATGATCCTTTGGTGAATGGATTTTGAGGATATGTGAGTTTAAACATTGATTGACCCCACTTTTATTTGACATTATTGCTTGTGTCATATGAATAAGAGATGCATGGAGAAGCTCCATAGAGATGGTCTTCAAGATTCATTTGATTTTGAATCATTTGACATGTGCAAATCTTGTTTACATGGCAATATGACTAAGTTGCTTTTGTACATACAGATGTATGCGGGCTGAGGAGCTCTATAGCTAAAAGTGGTTCTCAGTACAAATCTGAATCCTTCGAAAAGTTCAAAGTTTTTCAAAATGAGGTACAAAATCATACGGGCAAGATAATTATATTCCAGCGATTGGATCATGGAGATGAATACTTGAGCCATGATTTCATGGTCATCTAAAGCAATGTGGAATTGTTTCACAGTTGACTCTGCACAACATGCCTCCATGAAATGGGTGTCTAAACGGACGAACCATACTTTGTTGGACATTGTTCGGAGTATGATGAGCCAATTTGATCTTCCATTATCTTTCTAGGATATGCTCTAGAAATTGTTGATTTCATGTTAAATAAGGTTCCATCTAAGTCTATGGAGGAGATGACATATGAGATATAGGCCGAGAAGTGTCCTATATTGTCTTTCCTTAAGATTTGGGATTGTGAAGCCTATGTTAAACATTTGACGTCCGATAAGCTCACTCCCAGATAAATGCTTATTTATATGGTATCCAAGGGAAACCAAAGGATATTATTTCTATAATCAGGAAGAAGATAAAGTGTTTGTCGCCCGGAATGGTGTATTTATAGAGAAAGAGTTTCTCTCAAAAAAAGTAGTGGAAGCATGGTGCAACTCAAAGAGATTCGGGAACCATAAAAAAAACATTTCAGCTCCTACTAAACCACAACTGGATGTTGCAGAAGATGTTGTCGAGACACCAGCCCCAAGTCGATTGGAAAGGGTCAGTCGTGCACCTGAGAGGTTTATGTTCCTAGCCACGGAGCAGTGCGATATATTATTGTTGGACAATAATGAGCAATAGCTTAGAGCCATGAGATCCAAAATATAATCCATGAGAGAAAACCAAGTTTGGAAGTTGGTCAATCCACCCAATGGTATAAAATCTATTGAGTATAATTGGGTTTTAAGAAAAGTGGGTAGAGGCTAATGGAAATGTTCACGTCTATATAGCACGATTGGTGGTGATAAGTTTCATGGTAATTCAAAGTGTTGATTATGATGAAATATACTGCCTGTTGCAATGCTAAAGTCTACCGGGATCATCCTAACGATGATGTATATTATGATGTCAAAACGGTTTTCCTTAATGGAAACCTAAGGTAGGCGTCTATGTCATATAACCTGAAGGTTTTGATGATCCTAAACATGCTGAGAAGCTATATGCAAGCTTCAAAAGTCCATTTGTGGATTGAGGTGAGCATCTCAGAGTTGGATTTTTCACTTTGATGAGATGGTCAAAAGAGTTTAACTCAATGGAGAGTGAGCAAGAACCTTGTGTTCACAACAAGGCTAGTAGGAGCACATTTGTGTTTCCGATCTTATAAATATGTATGACATATTATTGATCGGGATGACAATCCAATGCATTAAGTTTCTCAAATCTTCATTGAGAAATGGTTTCAAGAAGAAGTTATGGGAAAGATAATATAAATAGGGCATAAAGATCTATAGAGATAAATAAAAGGAGGCCAAAGTGTAGGCACTTGCGAGAATCAGTGTGTGGTGACACCTGATGAGCATGATATCCTGAATAAAATGCCTGAAAAAGGCTAATGAGATTTAGCTGAAGAACGCACATTAACAAGTTATTGAAATAGTTCAATATGTAGGATTCCAAGTAAGGGTTCTTGCTAATTCCATGTAACATCAATCTTTGCGAGACACAGTGTGTTGTGACACCAATGAGCAGGGAAATCTTAATATCAATCACAAGTCATGTTCATAGTCATCAGGAAAAATCATCCTCTAGTACTGGATAAGAATGCGAATGTGACCATGGTGTTTGGAGGAAAGAAAAATGTCTTTGTAAATGGTTACATCGACGCTAGATTCCAAACCAACAAAGGAATCATGGTGTTGAATCTAGTTTTATGTAAAAGATGAAACAGTGAGCTAGAAATGTTGGATGCAAGAACTGTTGCTTATTCTACAACTATAACTAAGTACACCACCACTTTTTGAAGTGACATTGGAGATTACTTGGATTAGAAAATTAGTTTCTGAGTTATATGTGGTTTGCAATGTGTTGAGTCTGATGGATCTCTATTGTTCATAGTAGACCAATTGCTCGAGCACTAGGAACATTGGTACCACCATAATTTCAGGCATGTACTTTGGCATGAATATATCATTTTGAATTGAATGGAGAAGTGATGTAAATACATGCAATGGGTATTGGATACCCATTAGATTAGATCCGTTAGTTTATCTTATCATACAACCTGAAAGAAGGTGCACTATCGAGCAATAGGTATTGGATACCTATGTGATTGGCTCTAGTGCAAGTAGTAAAGTTTTGGTGATATGTCGTAAAGGCGATCATGGAGATGATTGTATCACTTCTATGATTGATTGATGATCATGCTTCATGGATCATAGATATGGAGATATCAAATCAATAATTTGGGCACATGTTAGTGAACATGGTGTTGGACAGATCCACCTTGAGACACTGTTGGGATGTTATTTATTGTACCATCAGTTATAGTCTTGAATGATGTACCTCCAAAATCCTTTGACCTGAGATTGTCATTCATTCCAGAATGTGTAGTAACACACTTAGGGGCTTCCAAACGCTACTCCGTAAATAGGTAGTTATAAAGGTTGCTTTCGGGTATGTTATGAAACATGTCATGGGATATGAGTGATCAATATGGAATTTACCCCTCCTAGATAACGGGAGAGATATCTCTGGGCTCCTCAAGGTAGTTGGATTGAGAAAGTGCATGGTCATGCCAATATGATTAAGGAGTTAATCATGATGAATTCACTGCTTGGTTGAGTGAATGGTTTAGCTATCACAAAGATGGCACGTATCTCACCTTGAGCATGACTAATATCGTGTGGCAAAGGGAGTGCATGTGTATATCAAGGTTCAGCTGATACGATCTTTATGTGCGCTCGGCGGTCAATATGTACTGCTAGGTAGCGCTATTGACTTGCAATTCAGAAAGGGTTTCTAGATAGTGGCTGTTTACACATGAACCTAACGGGTCACACACTTAAAGGGATGGAATTTAGAACTTGCATGAATTAACTCTAGTGGAAGTGATAGACTATTGGTGATATACCCTAGAGGCGATTGTGTATGCGGATTGGATCTGCAAGTGGGACTTAATATGATTAAAGGTCCATTAGGGTTTAGAGTAATGATGGGATTTAATGAGATTAAAAGCCCATTAGCATACTCTATATAAGAGGAGGCAGAGCTGTGGGCGCAAGAGTTGATTTTGCCACCAAAACCCTGGCCACCACATCTTCCCAAACTCCCTATGAAACCCTAGTCAAGCGCACGGTGCTAGCACACCGGTGCACGACGTTCCATCCCTATACATGTGGATACCATGGAGGCACTGTTGTGATTGTTGCGGTGCTGATCGGCGACAAGGACACTAGGACGGGTTCGACTACTTCCTCATCATGATCGAGGACCTGGTCGAGGCTCCCTGTTCATGGTCAATGAGGTGGTTGACATGATCGACTACTTCTTCTATATGGTCACGAAGCTAGTTGAGGACGCGGTGCCCGTGGTCGAAGCTAGTTGAGGACGCGGTGCATGTGGTCAGGGATGGTCGAGGACGCACACGAAGTTGGATCGGTCTACTCCAATTCTTCTTCTGTTGCACTGTGCATCTAGTGGTAATGATCTATAACCCTCTACTTGCATGATTTCCTGATTAAACGCGGTAGAGAAATTTTGATTTGTGCTAGTGCAGCCTACCCATTTCTCAACAATCCAAACCTCCTTCCTCTTCGAGTTTCACCATCATAACCAAGCTCCAGAAGCCGTTGAATCATCACCATAGAAGCTGATCATTGCTATGCTACTCCAAGCTTCCCCAATGCCCACAACCCCTTCAAACGAGATCATTGTCATTCCCGCATCGCATTATGCCACTCGCCATTGACTTCCGCGTATCGCAATGTCTTCTCTACCCTCTTCCAACCGTCCTCTGTTGTTCCAGTTAGTCATCGTCTCCATCGAATCTCCAAAGCCAAGGTAGCTATCTCACCGCCGTCGGATCTCACATGCATGGCTTAGATTAGATCGCATGAGTACTAGTCCGTGTAGATGATCTCGACCATTTGATCCATAGTGTGTGGCTCCAATTTGAATAGTTTTGCGCCGAGTCAGCGTTGCCACATATGTGTGCCACATAGGTTTAGTTGTCCGACATGGCAACCCAGTCAGCTAACCTGAGCCTCGTCAGCATCCATGTCATCGTGTGGCATTAACCTTGCATGATATTTAGACTTTCCCTTTAGAAACTAATTCAAGTAATTCGTGAAATCCGATTCATCCAAAAATATGGTTTTCATTATAGGAAAATTCTATAAATTAG
Source organism: Phragmites australis (assembly GCF_958298935.1). Classification (NCBI taxonomy): domain Eukaryota; kingdom Viridiplantae; phylum Streptophyta; class Magnoliopsida; order Poales; family Poaceae; genus Phragmites; species Phragmites australis. The sequence continues at coordinate 10,352,662 of NC_084934.1, forward strand.
ATAAATGTTTAAAAAAAATTTATCGATAGAATAAATTTATTTAAAGTTTTTAAATATAATTTTATTTATGTAATTAGTTTTTAATTCGATTTAGCATCTTTTAGTGTTAAAATGTAAATAAAATTTAGAATATATGTTTTAATAGTTTTAGAAAATCTGGAATAATCCTAATAATGTTTAAATAGTTTTTCTTCAGTAAAATAAATGCTTAGACTCTATGCAAAAAAAGTTTGTTTTAATTCCTCAAAATGTAAATAAATTCTAGATAAGTTTTAGTTAGTCTTTTAATTAGTTTTCTATTATAGAATAATTCCATAAATTTATAAAAAATGGTTTTGACCTTTTATAAATTCAAATAAATTAGAGTAAATTCTAAAAATAGTTTGCCTTTTCAGCTGTTTAAAATTTGTTTAACCGTAGTTTTAGTGTCATAGCTCCGATTTGGGCGATTATTATGCCCAAATATTTCTAAAATTGTGCCCTAGCCAACCTTAGCATTTGATTGTTATGATAGCTCGGTAGTATAATTATCATGGTATAGGTAGAACATGCTTAGTCATGCTTACTCATGGGTAGTATAGGCAATGATGAATTGATTAATGATATATGGATCATGATGCTAACTTTGGTAAAAGTGCACATGGAAAGTAGGGTCTGAGCAAGTGTTGTCGTATTGGTTGGCCTGTGGATGTGTTCCAGGCGATTGTGGGCTTGTTGGGATAATGGTGACTACCCTTTTGTTGGGATGATGGTGGTCTTTCCCAAACCATATTAAGCACCAGTTCATGGAGCGACCACCTATGAAAATAGTATAACCACGAGGCTTATATTGGTATGGCTTTGCCAAATAAGTGGATGTTTCCCAGTAGTGTATGAGCCAAATGAAAGTGAGGGGACGGAATGGTTACTTCCTGGAACTACTAGGCACAAGAGGGGGCTTCTAGAGTGGAGGGACTCTTTGGAAAGGCATCATAGTGATCTCTCAGTGCATACATCAGAAGTGTGTAAGGTACCAACAGGTACCGACAAAAGAGCTGATCATGACTCGTGGGTAAAGTGATCATGACTTGGTGCACACCTTAGAAGTGTGCATGGGCATTCACATGATTAGTTAGGTGGTTTTGGGTTGGTTCTAGTGGACGACATTGGTGGGAATTGTGATTCAACTTTGAGTTTGGTTTTTGTTAGAGGTGGATGGAACCTTGGATGTGGAGCAAAGTGGTTGAAACCTTGGATCAAATTTTAGAGAACCTTTCACATAGTAAATAGGTTGCTTTTATAACTGTTTGACTACTAAATTGCATTTAAAACCCCTAAGTTAAGTCTATCTTGGCATTGGCCCACATGTCATATTTTCCTCGCACTTGCTAAGTATTCCATATAGTGACCCTTGCTTTCTCTCGAATCATCATGTTGCTTCTCAAAAGGTGTAGAATTCGAGGAGTTCCCTGAAGATGGAGCTGAGTTCTAGGCGTGCGGGCTTTTCGGTTGATTGCTTATGGAGCTGTGCCCCGTGCTAAGTCTACCACTGCTATATACTTTTCTTTTAGACCCTTAGGGTCATTGATGTAATAAGTTGAACACTGTAATAAAGGATATTATTTATGTTATTCACTTATGACGTCACTATATGTATATAACTTGATCCTGGTATACATATAGTTTACATTCAGTTTGACCTTAAAACCGGGTGTGACAAGAGGTATTGGCAGTCGTGTCCTCAGAGAAGACAGTGGACTGGCCCTCACCAATGCGGAGGAGACATCAATGGATGCGTCCATGAACACGAGAGATCCGGCCATATTTGATGAGGGGCCATGAGATAGGGAGGTGGGTGGTGCATGCAGCAGGAGTCGATATGAGAAGCACATGCACATGTGTGCGCATGTGTTGTCATGGAAAAGGGGAGGCGTGGTTTTTTCTGGTTTTTTATTAGATAGGACCTTGGTAGCATGCACGTCGAAACTCCTAGTTTATATTAGTAGAGATTACATCCCTATTCAACCTCTTGTATAGGTTAGCACTTGTCAGCTATTTTCCTTTTGATGATTGGAAGTTGTAGGGATTTTTTAAGGCTTGGCATCGTATTGGTTCCCCAAAACTAGGATGCTTCATATTCATATCAATGAGGCAGCAAAACACATCTCATTCACCAACGTATGAAGAATGTTGTTCTTTTTCGAAGAAAAAGGTGTGAAGAATGTTGAAAGGGTAACACATACAACAACCATGTGCATCTGTGGTCCCAGCTTGTCAACAATATCAATTAGCACGAATTTGTGGTGCTCTCTAAATCTTATAAACGTAATGCATCCTGTTTTATGGAATGAATTCATAAAAGTGTGTTTTTATAGTACGAACAAGATACTAGTAGTTCTAAAAAATTTACTCAAACATTTATTTAAAAGTTCAGAGTCCCCCATAGATTTTTTTAAAGGAATGCATCTTATTCTACATTAAGGGTTGGTTCAAATCATTAGTATTAAATGTCAAGGGTGCCGTTTAAGTATATATCCTAATATGCAGATCCAGTCTTGCACATATTTTCTTCTTTCTTGAGGTACATTAATTTGTTCCAATTTTATCTTCCAGTGGCTACATTTGCATGTGGACATTAAGTCTCGAATTAAAAATGAGCAACTTTTTCATGCATTTTCCTTTTTTATTCTTATACCTTTCAATAGGATTGAATTTTCATATACTGATGAGTTCTCTGTAAGTGCCAATTTCTGAAAGGTGATGCATGCAAATTTTTATCAGTTATTTGGCAGTTGTGCTCAAAATGTGACCACCATTAATGAGTACAGCTTTTGCTTTGTTTCCTTCTTTGTCACCTCTGCCTATCCTCCCCTCCAGTCATACATTGTGGGCTATTAAATGTGGTGAGTGCTTGCAAACATCCCAGTGTGAACATTTATGGATTTACTCAATTGATAACCATAGCCCAGATTACATCTTCTTCTCCATTGCATCCATATTAAACGTGCGACTCTTCTTTGCTATCTTTCTTCACCTTCTTCCATGAAGTCCAATCAATCAAATGCTACTAGTTCTTACTATATGATTGTGCGTCAACTATTCTCCCGATTGGTCTTTTCTCTTCAGATTGAGTCTTCCCTTTCCATGGAGATAATTGCCTTTTGGTTGTGGCTTGAAGGAAATGGTCATGCTGATTTCCTTGAGTGCATAGACTCGTTCGGTAATAATCAACTCCGGGCAATCGCTTTTGCCGGCAAAAGTTTTATTGAAGCCCTTTATCTTAGATCCAGTGAATCTAATGATACATCTACGCAAGAAAGTTATTTTTATAAAGAAGCTTCTGAAGGAGTTACTTTCTACCTCAACAAGTTCTGTTACAAGGCCTTAGAAGATATTCGAGAAATCGCAGAGACAAAGGAAAGAATCTGTCATATCAATCAACCTCACGAAGAGAAAATGAAGGATAAAGTTCCCATGTCCACGGTAAGAGGACAGTTTGAAAATTAGATCTGCCAAAAGTTTGAAAATTATTTTTTGTTCTGATTTACCCTAATCATTCGTGCAGAAGGATCTTTTATCCAAGATCAAGGCTTCCTACACTAATACTCCTGAAGAAGGCACGAGTTCAAGAAGTATGCAGTCCCCAAAAAGTCATATCCTGCAATATTCAATTGATGGGCGTCAATCAACCTACCATTTGGCAAATCTTTTGGATACCTTGAGCTTAAAGGATACGCCAAATGATGTAGTAAGAATCTCACTAAGTTTAACCATCATGATCATAAGTCACTAATTGATCTATATATTATTTGTTCAATTATGTTGCTGATGAGACATAGCTTATACCTTTTATTCAATTTTTTGACATATTTTGCTACAGATCCAGAAGCAACAACATTCCAGTGTGCCACGTGATGAGAGAACTCTATTCGTGACTTTCTCCAACGGCTACCCATTTACTAAAGACGAACTATATGACTTCTTTATGCGGTAACATCTATTATTATCAAATTTATATTACTTATAGATATTTCGGTGGAGAATTTTAACATTGGTGACTTTAAAACATCAGTAAATATTAACTGTATAGTAGGTGAGTAGGTATATATTCCAATATATTGTATTTGCTTACTGAAACAAAAAAAAGTGCATCACTCATAAACTTGTGACAAGCTTCTGAAATATTGAAAAAGAGAAGAGTACTTTTGGCAAACAATTTTGTAAAGCGCGAGCTAAGAAATAGTATGAGAGATCAATTATTGAATCATTGCATGGTTACTCTTTTGTGAGAAATTTTTCTAAGTTTAGCAATGCTAAAATGCATATCCTACCTGGCCCAGCTGCTAGGCTCAGCTGGCCCGGCATCCCCCAGCCACCACTCACCATATTTAGGGTTTTTTTGTATATATAGAATTACAGCTGTAGTGATTGATCTCTTTCCTAGTTTAGAGTGTTTGAGCCCTTGCCTAGTTTCACACCTCTCTTACCTAGTTTCACACCTTGTACATCTATAAAAGCCAGCCAACTACATGGGAATAAATCAAGATGAGCATTCTCCCCATCTTCATACTCTTTCATGGTATCACCTTCCTAGATCTTCTCCTGCGCCAGATCTGCATGCTCAGCACCTCCTGCGCCACCACCACCCTGTGCGCAGGAGGCCCAACACCTCCTGATCAGCACCCACCATCTCCCCCTCTTACGCCACCACACCAGGCCAGCACAGCAACCCCCCACGTAGCGCCTCACCATGGCCAACACGTGAACTTCCGGTCTCTCCACCATAAACATGCATACGCACATCCCCTTCTCTCTTGAGCTTCACCCACTGAACTACTCCCGCTAACATGAATTGTTTCAAGTTCTCGTCGGCAAGTTTGGTGCCAAGGACCATATCAATGGCTCCTCCCCCAAGCCGGACGCCAAAACATAGACCAGCAATGCCATCTCTGCTTGGGAGTCGATGGATTGCACAATCCTCTCTCTCCTCTATGCGTCTATCTCCGAGGAGATCCTCACCATCATCCTCATGCTCGGTGCTTCTGCGCATGCTGTCTAGACCAGTCTGGAGGGATTGTTCCATGACAACAAGACATCACATGTCCTCTCCTTCGAGGCTGAGTTCCTTAACTTCGCTTAGGGTGATCAGACCATCGTTGCCTACTCCTAACATATGATGGCCTTCTTGACACCCTCGCCGACCTCGAACAACCGGTGTCTAAGGACACCCTCATCCTCACCATGTTGTGCAGCTTGTCTAAGCCATTCCTCAACATCACCACGGTTATCAAGATCAAGACGCCATTCCCCAAGTTCCTCGACGCCCGCTCCCTCCTCCTTCTCGAGGAGGATGATCTCAAGATCACGATGTTCTGACCTTCCACGACTCTGGTGGCCACCATCGGTGCCAAGCCAACCAGTGCCAACTCCTCTAGCCATTCGATTGGCTATGGCACCTGGTCCAATAACTCCTCTACCGCCTGCAACAATGGCAACAATGGCAAGAAGAACAAGGGCAGGAACAACCATCGTAGCTGTGGCGGCAACGACGGAGCACTCACGGAGGCAACACTGGCAGTGGCGCCCCTTGGACCATGGGTGCTATGCCGCCAGTTTGGCCTGGCACCGGTCCTGGAATTCTCGAAACATGACCTACGACGTCCAACACTCAGCGTGCCTTCACTACACCAAGTGCGTACAATACCCCGACTGCTTCAACACCATCATGGGATCGGGACTCCCTCATCCAGGCCATGAACGCCATATCAATATAGTAGCAGGCACCTTGGTTTATGAACTCGGGTACTTCTTCCCACCTGTCCGTCGACCCGGGTAACATCTCCCACCTCTCCCTACCCCCCAAAATCAGAACTCTGGTCGTTGTTGGTAATGGCTCTATCCTTCCTATCACAATTTTTGGTCGTGTTGATTTTCACGCCTCGAGGCCTCTCACTCTCTCTAATGTTCTAGTTTTCCCCAACCTCATTACCAACCTTATTTCTATATGTAAATTTACCACTGATAATCTTTGTTCTATTGAGTTTGACCCATTTAGCCTCTTTGTGAAGGATCTTCGCACTAGGAACATGATTCTCGGGTGCAATAGCTCCGGCGACTTGTACCCATTTTTTGCACAACCCATCTGTCGTCATGACACCCTCAGCGTGCCTTCTACCACTACTTGGCACCATATTTGGGTCACCTTAGCTACCAGCCCTGTCAGTCTCTGCGCCAGCAACGCCATCACCACCACTACAAATAAAATGGCACCATCCCTCTATCATGCATGCCAGATTGGGCGGCGTGTTTGCCTCAAATTTCATTCTTCTGTTTCTAGCACTAGTGCACCTTTTGAGCTTCTTCATTGTGATCTATGGACCTCTCTTGTACCCATTATTTCTGGTTACAAATACTATTTAGTGATGCCTGATGATTTTATGCACTATTATTGGGTTTTTTTTCTCTCAAGTTGAAATCCGATACTCTACCTGCTATACTCCACTTCCATGCTTACGTCACAACCATTTCCACAGCATAATTCATAGCATCCAGTGTGACAACAGTCGAGAGTTCAATAACAACGATGCTGGCGCTTTCTTCCTCGCCTATGGCATTCACCTAAAACTCTCATGCCCCTACACCTCCCAACAGAACGGTAAAGCCAAGCGTGCCATTTGTACCATTAAAGATGTTCTCTGCTTGCTGCTTTTCTAGGCCTCTATGTCACCAGCTGATTGGGTCGAGGTGCTCCACACCGCCACCTACCTTCTCAACCGACATCCCACCAAGGCTCTTCCCCCCATCACACCATATCAAGCCTTTTTTGGTCGTCCTCCAACATACAACCATCTACAGGTCTTCGGGTGCCTCTGTTACCCCAACCTCTCCATCACCATGCCACAAAAACTCAATCACCATTCTGTTGATTGTGTTTCATGCAACAAAGATGCAATAATTCGCTTCCGAGGTAGAGTCTTCCCATTAAAATGGAACCCTTTTCATTATTTTGTAATTCCACTAAATTATTTTAGTTCTAGCTTTAGTAGGAACTACCACTACTACAAAATCTATTTAGTGAGACGCCCCTGTATAGACAGATCTATAGAACCGTCTCTACAAAGGGTACCACAGACGGCTCCAAACTATAACCGTCTAAGAATATGACAACAAGCAGTTGCAACAAAGTGGGACACTACAATACAGACAGTTCCAAACTAGAACTGTCTGTACAAAAAGGAACAGTACAGACGGTTCTAAACTAGAACCGTCTGTACTATTAGCAGTTATAGTACAAATAGTTCCAAATTAGAACCATCTATAAAAAAAAATGTATAGACAGTTCTAAACTAGAACCGTCTATACTATTGACAGTAATAGTACAGATGGTTCCAAATTAGAATCGTCTGTAAAAAAGAAACAGTACAAATGATTCTAAGTTTATAACTGTCTGTACTAATAGTGTCCCACTCGTTTTGAGCATATATCTTATATAGATTACTTTCATATAATGATTAGTAATGAACGATAGATAAGACGGTAAGGAATGTTTGTGCGAGGTTAGAGGTTACAGGTTCGACTCCTAAAAACACACTCGTTGTATTTTGCGTGGAAAATCGTGTGACTTGCGACCGCGCCTACATAATAATATAGAGGGCTAATGTAGGTAAGAAAAATATATTTTTAGATTTTTTTAGCTCCAGAAAACTTAGTACAGACGGTTCCAATAATGAGCCATCTGTATAAATATTTTGTACAGACGGTTTAAAAATCATCTGTACAAATTAAGATTTTAATTCTTCCACAAACGGTTAAAAAAATGTCCCACACGTGATTTTCAAACCGTATGTACAAATCATTTTTCTACTAGTGTACTTATAGTTTATATTATTAACTAATTTCTGAAACATGGGCTTTTATACTGAATAATGTTTCATTAAGTCTGTAGTCCCATCCTAAGATTCCTAGATGTCATGGCATATGAAAACGATAAAACATAGAAGTGGTTAAATAGTATATTCATTAGATATTAAGAAAGATATACTGTGCAAAACAAAAATTAGGGGATAAAGTGCTTTATGTAGTCCCACGAATAGGTTGGCTACTTTTTGAATGATTATCGAGCAACTCTAAATTAAAGAAAGTCACTACATAGGATCAACATGCTAAGCTTCAAAATATATACACCACTCCTATACTTTAAGAATATAAAATATGTAGTCCAAAATAATTGATATATATGAAAATGTACTAGCTAGCTTAGAAGGATCAACATGATGAACTAATTAACATAACTAATTGATCATTAGAGGGATTGTTGAACTATATGGGTAAACGATGACTACTACTACAAATGTAAAAGTTACTTAGTTAACAATGTATGTACCTTCCTAAGTTGTATGTTATTGTTATCTAGTTGGAAGTGTCGATTGATTGGGACTTCCATGATGTAATACTGTAACAATGACCCTGTGTTCCAGAGTGATTAATAAAGCAATGTTGTACCTTTGTTTTGGTAAGTTTAGTAGAGAATCAAGTTATTATTACATTCAGAGTTACAAAAGTCGCATACAGATCAGGATTAGAGGTAAACAAAAGTATCTATAAGATAAATTTTAAGAGGTCAGATGGTTACATATTCACCACACTGATCAAACATGCCGAAGTAATAAACAGTTAACTAGTTTCAAGCAAGCCGACAATAATAAACTTGAGAAGTGATGACAGATTGACAGTACAAATGATTGCCATGATTCACCCATTGCTGGTAAAAAAACATTTGCTCAAAGCTTCATGCAAAACTTTACTATATAGCTAGTTCACAGAAAATTGAACTGGCCATCTCCAGAAAATGGTTGTCAGGACAGACCAACTCATGCTATTATAAAATATAGAATTTTCAATGTTTAGGCCTCCAAGATACAAACATATTATTGATTTCTAATCGTATTGTGTTACTGAAAATTGTAAAATGCATATACGAGTATCATTTTTCGTCTGGACGATCATAGTTTGAAGTGCCTACATATGAATCTTGTAATGAGAAAGAAAAATACCTCAAGCGATATAGTTTACTAGGGATACTCTGGGTTCACCGAATGGAAAGAAGGGTTCGAATAATATATTTTCTTATTAATTTTGGTATTGGCCACAAGATCATTACAAACAAATATTTATAGTGTAATGACAGAGGTACAAAGTAAAATTCTATATTTAATATCATAATATATAATCTTATAAATAGAAAAGTTTGACCAATCGATTGTATCCATGCTGAAAATTTTTCTAATGCTTCCAAAGATGGTACCACGGGTAAAACCACTTACATGATAATTTCAACTCATGCACATTATGTTAAATGTATTGGCCTAAAAATGTCACTTTTTACTGTTTGGCATTTGCCAAAAAAAAAAAAGAAAATGTATTGAAGATGAGAATGTCCTTCGATCTATACACACAACTTCAGCCATCACTCTAATTACATCCTTCTATCTTTGTGCTATATGCTAATAATTACATCCTTCTATCTTTTTGCAAATTTTAAATTTGAGGTACTACTGAACTAAACATAGATGTTTCTGGAAAGTTAGACATTTATTTTTCCAGATATACATGATGCAAATCGAAGACAAAATAGTTTTTGGAGTATTTGACTCACATGGTTGTTTATTGCATTTCTTTAATATCACAGGCACTTTGGAGATGTAGAAGAAATAAGTGTAGAGGAGCCAATTGAATCAAGGCCACCACTCTATGCACATGTTACATTTTTCTCACAGGTGACACTCTTCCAAGTCCTTGATGGGAACAAGAAAGTCAAATTCATGACAAGAGGGAAACATATATGGGCTCGACAGTTTGTGCCAAAGCGGAAAAAAGTTGAAAATTGATAACCTCAGTTGCCTGAATATTGGGAACCTCATGTCATATGCCTGTCAAAAACAATGGAATAAGCTTCTGGAACCGTCTTGTGTCTTCAGCTTGTTATAACCCTTTTCGAATTCAATGTATTGGCATGGTTTTCATGTATTTCATGACAGCAACTTAAATGTGTTTGTGTTAAGACTTACGAATTGCAGTCTGTATCATTCACCTTTGTTGTAATGTTCAAAAACCTATCTTGGCGTATGGTTGCTGTTATCTGATGTGAGAACACAGTATTTGTTAGATTTTTCTTTTTGGAGAACTCTGAAAATTTCTAATCTCAAATATTTTCCATTTTCTGTCTGGGAGAATTGGTGGGTTCACTATGACATTTATATTCTCCACCCATTCATATGCTACTTCTGATAATACTTTGTTTAGAATTTTCTGCCATTCTCCTTGAATATTTGATTGTGGAAGTGGCTGAATTAGTATAATGGGAAATATCATTTATTATTCAGCTTTTTTCCCAGTTGGTTATTACTCTGCACCTTCACATTACTCCTGACTTCAGTGTACTGAACTGATTAATGATTTTTTTTCGAGATACCACTATCTGAAGGTGATATATGGTAGATATGCTGATAGCCTTACATATTTGCTGAATTCTGAAATAGTTTATGAGTAATCTGATTAGAATTAATTTTGGCTCAGTCTCTTGTTTCAATGGAGCTAATTATTTTTGGTGGCTCATAGAAGTTTTTGTGCTGTCTTATACAGTATAGTACTTTTGGTTAACTAGATGCTGTTTATTTCTTTACCGTGGATAGTCTAGATCAGTTTGAATGGTTCTGTTGTACTTTTGTAATATTTTTTTACATTACTTTTGATAATCAAGTTAAGAATTATTCCCTTAAAAGAATATCAATTTGGACTGGTAACTTAAAAGTAACTTTGGCCACTAATTTTAATTGTAATATATTTATACATAAGGAACTAGATTTGAGACAAGCATTCAAATATTCGAACACGGCCAAGATCAAAGCTTTTAGGGGGATCTCTAAGAAGTATTTGAACTTTGTTTCTACTGAAATCCTATATTTTGTAATTCAAAAGTGTTTCAAAATCCATGCCACTATATTATGGAAGCATCTCAGTGGTCTTAAATCTAAGCCCATTTTGTAGTGGAAAATTTCAGACAGAAATAATATACAGTTGCCATTATGCATTGAAGAAAAAATCTTTGTGTAAGAGATGATTCGTAAGTGTTTGGTAATATATCTCCCGTGTCGTATTCTCCTGTGCTACATTCGACAACAGCACGCCACGTCCAACCTGGCGCCTGAGGATCAAACGACTACACCGGCAATACATCTAACCTGTGATTTATTTCTATCTTTGTAATCCAATCTCCACGATTGGTGCTAGGGATAGTTTCCTTTTCAGTTGAGTCTATTCATGTACTATATATATTTCTCACAAGGCTGATCAATCAAAGCATGCGCGTGACTCCATACGATCCGCCTTCAGTAAGTTAGAAATGAACTGCCTTCTCTTTCTTGCACATAATATTTTGTTGAGGCGCTTAATTATGTTAAGAAACGATTGAGATGCTACCATTGCACATGCCCTACTCTCTTTGCTGCCGAAGTTGCCTTCTCCTCTTATGCATCACATTGTTGGAGCCTCCCCGGAAAGCACACACTCTCACAGCTCACTGGAACGCAAGGAAGAAGATGAACAGTGGTTTCCGGCGACGAACGCCGCGGCCGCCGCTACGGCCTGTATCTCGGCAACTTTATTCTTACCACCAGACTTAGCAGCTTACAAACAACGATTACATGCCGGCTTAATAGCCCGGGCCACGCAGCGTCGAGCAACGGCCTCGACCGATTCGCACGCACCACGCCATCTCCCAGCGACCCGGCCAGCTCGTACGTGAGCCTCTCCTGCTCATGCGCATGACCTGTTCTCTCGCCGAGCTATCCGGAAGGCACATCTGCGACTCATTCCTGCAGCTAACCCGCTGGCAAAGACTGACCTCGCCATGGACACATACCCGTGACGCGACGCACACGACGTGAACACAGACGCACATGCCTGGGACACAGCCATGTCGTGGTTATTCCAACAAACTCCCCCTAAACATGACATGGCGTACACCGCTATCACAGTAGCGTCGGCTCGTTGTCGGCATCGGCGAGCAGCGCCCTCTCCCTCCTCGACTTGGGGCAATCCCTCGCGATGTGCCCGCGCTCGCCGCAGTTGAAGCACCTTCCTCGATGACGCCTGCTAGCGCCTGAGCTCGTGCTGCTCGTGTCCTCGTCATCCTTGTCATGGCCGCCGCTACGGCCAGCGCCCATCTTGCCGCTATGGCCGCGCGCCCGCTCCTTGCCGCCGCGCTGACGCCGACGTGTCTCCCACTGCTCCTCAGTGAGCAACAGCCGCCCAATGCCGTCCGTAGCTTCTTCGACGTCAGCATCCTCCGCCACGCGCAGTCGGCCGACGAGCTCCTCCACGGACGTGGTGTTGAGGTCCGTGAGCATCTCGATCGCCACCGCCACCTGCTTGAACTTCTTCAGGACCACGCGCAGGATCTTCTTCACCACGTGGCTGTCCTCCAGTGTCTCGCCAAGCTTGCATAGGCTGCCGACAAGCCCGTTGATGCGCATCGCGAAATCGCCGACAGACTCCCCGTCGTGGAACGCGACGTTCTCGAACTCCTTCAAGAGACGTTGCACGCTCGCGGACTTCACGCGATCATCGCCGACCCTCATCGCCTTCACCGCCTCCCACGCTTCTTTCGCCGACTTCTTCACGGCGAGCCCGGCCTTCATCTCCGGCGGCACCGCGCGCAAGATGGCGGCCAGCGCCCGCCGATCCTTGGCGCGCTCCTTGGTGACTGCCTCCACAGCGTCCCAGAGCTCCATTGCCTCCAGGCTCACCTGCATGACCAAGGACCACTCATGGTAGTTGGTCTTGGTTAGCAGCGGCAGCTCCACGGCGCCGGAGTTGGCGACGATGCGCTCCACGACGGCACCGGCCTTCGAGCTTTCTCTGATCTTCGGTGGTGTCGACATCTTCACGGCTCTGGTACCAAATGCTGGAGCCTCCCCGGAAAGCACACACTCTCACAGCTCACTGGAACGCAAGGAAGAAGATGAACAGTGGTTTCCGGCGACGAACGCCGCGGCCGCCGCTACGGCCTGTATCTCGGCAACTTTATTCTTACCACCAGACTTAGCAGCTTACAAACAACGATTACATGCCGGCTTAATAGCCCGGGCCACGCAGCGTCGAGCAACGGCCTCGACCGATTCGCACGCACCACGCCATCTCCCAGCGACCCGGCCAGCTCGTACGTGAGCCTCTCCTGCTCATGCGCACGACCTGTTCTCTCGCCGAGCTATCCGGAAGGCACATCTGCGACTCATTCCTGCAGCTAACCCGCTGGCAAAGACTGACCTCGCCATGGACACATACCCGTGACGCGACGCACACGACGTGAACACAGACGCACATGCCTGGGACACAGCCATGTCGTGGTTATTCCAACACACATTTGTCCGTCTTAGTTTTTCTAGGGAAATTGTATGTCTTTTTTTTGTTGGGAAATTGTCCATCTTTGTTATGGTCATTTTGACAACTAGATTGCCACCATAGACCTTGACTACAAGTGGGCGATGAAGGATGTGGATTGCTAGCCCAAGATCAAACTACACCAAAATGTTAGGTTTACTGTAACGAGACGGCCGGGCACCAAAACAGCCAACGCAAAGCCAAATTAATGAATTCCATCAGAGGAAAGGAAAGCACGCTAGGATGACCTTTCCCCTACGTTTTTGACATTGGAATGATATACCATAGTACTTCTAAGCAGTGGTGTTCCTCAAATTGAGATTAGAGCATGGTTTTCTTTTATGATATTTTCCCTATTTTTATACATTTGTCCTTGCCTTGGACGATCTAGTGTGATAAATGATTCAAATGATGGACCATACTTGGGAGATCCTCAAAATATTTGCCGCTAGTAGGACCATGATTTCAGAAATTTGCTGCATAGTATCAGCCTAAGAGAAAAAACGTTGCTCATCAAAATCGGACCATGGAAGAGAGAAAAGGTACTTAAATTGAACTATCACACTAGTGGAGGCTAACTCAATAGAATTCATACTGAAGCTTGGTTTGAGAGGGGGTCCACCTGACATAGAAGAAGAACACCACCATCGTCGATGCAGACCGATCACCGTCTTCTTGGATGGAGGCCCTTATCATCCTCGCATTGCACCTTTGTCGATCGAGGCCACAACCGTCCTTGTAGATAGCAAATGGCTAGAGGTGGATGACGTGAGATCTAGGCATGAATCGAGGGAGATTGGCAGAGAGGAGGGAGATAGACTGGAGAGGAAAGAGTAAAATTTCACCAAATTTATTGCTAACACTAAGTCAAGTCAGAATGTCTTTTTTTTTCGTTCGAGTCCACATGGGTCATTGCAGACGGCCTAACAAACTACACGCTGCTACTAACACCCTAACAAATTAGTGTGATTAGTCGTGCCAACATTGCAACACACTTAGCCTTTCTTTGATAGGTTTTTTTTCCTAGTTTTTTCTATAAAAAGATCAAAAGCTATCTAAAGGGCTAATTTTCTTTGTCTCAGTTTCTATGCCTTTTAGCTGGCTTATGAAATGAAAGTGGCTAAAATAAACTGAGTCTAAAAAAACAGGTTAAGATGAGTTTCTTAGACTTTTATATATAAAAAGCTAAAAATTTATTATAAAAAAAATTAATAGTTACAACCTTCCAAACGCTCAAAGTCGCGGCCGATCGGGATGGCTAGGGTCTAGGGATTTGGGGTGGGTGGTTGTGCAGGCTCACGGAATTTTCGTTCCCTTCTGCGCTCTAACGATAGTGTTTGGTCGTGATGCGCATGGCAACTGATAAGAGTTCGACAGTGGTGGTCGAACAGTTTGCGAGCACATGGCAGACAGTCCAGGGAAGGTTGGCGGACAATTCACTTGTAGGGTGAACATACCGTGGTGCAGGGCAGACATGCTGGTAGCGACAGACTAGTCATACCGCAGGTAGTAGAGATGAAGAGATTGACAACAACAACATAGGAGCGTGAGGGCCAGTGGTGGTTATTCTCTGTGGCGTGGCAACACGTGGCGCGAGCTTAGGATGCAGGATGGTATTGGAGAGGGCTTGCATGCTTCCAAATCAGCAAGAGCGCGGATTGATTCGAGTTGTACATACGGGTTTCTGAAGTGTGGATCGATGAGCGTGAAGAAACTTCAAGGGCTGAATTAGAAGGATGTAGATATTATGGAGATCTTTATTTGTAACTGGAGTAATCTGGTTGGTTTGGGACTGCAGGAGGCTATAGTGTAAGAAGTCAGAGAATCATAACCTAAACAGTCAGGTGATGGAGCAATGCTAGTGTGACAATTTCTATGTGTGACTCGGAAAGCAACATTGAATTTTTCAATATCTAGAAGCAGTCAATTGGGAGCGTAGATGTCAGATTTAGTTGGTTTTTTCATATGACGCCCAACAAAGAGCGGTTTTTCTTTATGAAGTCTCGGGATTTTGATTTTATCTACTTATGTGACGACGTGGGCTACCGTGCTGTTGGAGTAAGGTGCTATCAAAATTAAGATCTATAATGGAGTTGTGTGCTTCAGGGAGTCAGGCATGTGTCAATGCTAACAAGGAATCTGATTTGTCTCAAAGAGGTTGTGTTGATAAAAGAGAAATGTGCTCTGTTGCAAGTGGAGTCATAGAGTCTGAAGTTGCAGTGATAGCAGAGTCTCTAGAAGGTGGTGAGTCTGAGTAAAACTCATCGGGCAGCTCTCGTTGAGCGGCAAAGGCGATAACTCAAGTCCAGTGTACATGGAGGTTCGTGCATGACGGGTTCAAGGTGGTAAATTATTCGTCAAGGTAGAGTTTGTTAGATATGTGTCGAATAATTGTACGAAGTTGGTTACGTATATGACTAAAAGTTGTATTAACGGTATATGACGGAATCCTAGTAGGATTGTTGTAACCAGGCCTCCTTATTAATATGAGAGGAGGACCGTTGTTTGTAACTATAATGACATAGCGATAGGTTCATAGGGGGGCAGCGAGTTTGCAGAAACCTCGGGAAGCGGCCGGTGTTGCTAGTTAGGGAGGAGCGTCCGTAGTCATGCTCCGGAGATGTAGGTTTTGGCTGAACCTCGTTAACAAATATCATGTCTCTGATGTCATCTGTGATCGTATACTTTATCTCGATAGATCTATCCGTTGCTTCCACTGATGACTTATTACCTAAGAGATTTCTCTCCTATCCGTTGCTTCCACTGATGACTTATTACCTAAGAGATTTCTCCCTGGCATTTCATGCCGGCCAGCCCACCTGCTGATGCACACGCGGCGGCCCCCCACTCCAGCGGGTCTCTACCAGAAACCGGCACCCCTCTAGGCATGGCTGACACAGGGGTTCCATCTGTGCCAGCAACCAACACTTCTCCCAACGACGTCACTACAGTAGCTACAACACTCTACCTGCCTTCGTTAACCAATACCATACCGCAGAACGTCTGCCTTCCACAGTCTCCAGGCACGGGCAGCGGATCTCCACCACAGGCTGGTAGCTCCCTAGGCAAGACGGGTGCCATGGCACCCTTAGAGCCAGCAACCATCGCATCCCCGCCCCAAGGCACACCGACAAGCTGTACATCCGTGACCATCCTTCGGGCGTCAAAGTCGACCGCTCCAACGGCAAAGCTGGTTTCTCATCAAGCTGAGGCGTCCATGGCTCCTCACGGACCGGTGCCTTTTCAGCGGTGGTGGCCTCTGGCGCACAGGGGCCCGTCTGGTGACTCCCTGCCATATGCCGATGCATTAACCTGCACGACAGCGCCCATCTCCGGCACTCTTAATTACCTCACAAGGATCACCTAAGAGGCTAAGACTCTGGCCTCATTAGCCTTGGCAACGGAGGGTCTACGTCGTAGTGGCTGGGCTTCTGCGATGCCCAACTCAGCTGGGGTGGCAGCAATGGATGAAGACTCCCTGTCACGTGCTATATGGTGCACTGCGTCAAGAAACTTGGATCAACCAATTCCGAGCATCTTGTCAGCTTCGACTTCATTCGTGAGGCAAGCTCCATTAGGTACATCTCTTGCCATCCATTTTCTATTTGTTCCTTTCGCTACTACAAAACAACACATCAATGTCAGTTGAAAAATAGTTTCAGTGTCGGTTTTTCAATTGGTACTTTTTACTCGGCACTGATAGTCAGCAACTATTAGTGTCGGATCTAGAATCGACACTGAATATTCTTTTTAGTGTTGGGTCATGCCTCCAACCGGCACTAAAAATGTTCCTGAGCCAAAAAAAATAAATGAGCCAGCACTTTTGAGCTGGCTCGGCTGTCGCTCCTACCGCCGCCGTCGTACTCCTGCCGCCGCCGCCGTACTCAAATCAACTCATCTCAATCCAAATAGCAGACTAATAATCGATTCAACATCACACAAACAATCGATTTAACATCACACAAAAATCGCTCGACATCACACAAAAAGTCGATTCAACATTGTTGGAGCAAATCTTGTCTTTCCCCTAACATAGTACGGCGAGAGCTTTTTCTAACGAGGAAGCTCAAGCTTAGGAACAATAATGAGCTGAGAGGAGAGAGCAAGAGAAGGGATGTGTTTCTGCGTCATGGGAAAAGACCTCTGGGTCTCAAAAACATGTGAGGTTATTCAGGTTCAGGTCTCCCTTAGTATAACAGTCCTACATCTTGTGTCTTCTCATATGATTTTTTATGAACTAGTTACGCAGAGTACTCATATCTAATGAGAGGAGAAAAATCCTTCCCAGGGTCTCCTCGGATTTATCCTATCTATCTTGCCCCTATGCCCCCTATGGGCCCTATTTATAGAGAGAAGTGGGAGAGATTACCACTGGCCCCCTAAGATATTATGACCTCTACAGTAATGCTATAGTACATCATCTAAATATCTTAAGGTTGGAGCATTCCCCCAACAGTACCCCCTTATCCACTAGTCCCGAGGTCCTGAGGGGCAAACAGATGTAATGCTAAGAAATGTGTTGAATTTATTCTAAAGTTGCATTAAACAACTAAAAAGAATATAGAGAGCATGACTGAAAAGTATAGGATTGCTAGAAGTAAAGATAGGAAGGAAATAAAATTTGAACCAGGTGATTTAGTTTGGTTGCATTTGAGGAAGGATAGGTTCCAAAACTAAGAAAGTCAAAGTTGATATCTAAAGCTGATGGATCATTTGAGATAATTGAGAAAATCAATAGCAATGCATTCAAATTGGACTTGCCTGCAGATTTTAGGGTTAGTCTCACATTTAACATTTCAGATTTGAAGTCGTATTTGGGAAAAGAAGATGAGCTTGAGTCAAGGACGACTCCAATTCAAGAGGGGGAGGATGATGAGTCCATGACTCCTTCAGATATAATCAATACTGTCAATAATTCTCAAATCATACAAGGTCTAATTACAAGAGCACATACACGACAATTAGACCACCAGGTGAACTCGCTCCTTACTGTTCATACTTCTTTGGATGGATTACTACAAAATTCTTATGATATTTTATTCCTTAGAAATATGGGAGAAGCACCATAACCTCACCTGAATATCATCACTCAAAGGTCAAGTCTACTTGGAGTTCGAATCGAGTCCTAGTTGAACTCAAAATTTGGTTCGGAGTCCCAGAACAACTTATCAGTAAATCGAGCATAACTCTCTCATACGAAGTCCATTTTAGGTAATCTTGGACTCGTTGGAAAGCTTACGATGAGCCCTTTCCAATGGATATGAGCTCGACCAAATATTTCTTATAGTTTAGTCAAAATCAAATAAATAAGGTGTTGCAACATCGTTTTAGGCCTTGCTAGGTCTTGTAATCATGTTGGAGTCGGAGTCCAGGTTGTGCAGACCTCTTTCCACGGCTGCACAACTCTAGGTCGACCTTCTCATGTCCCTCCTATATATACACACTAGTCGTCATAATTTAGGCTCGGGTTTAGCTTAGATTATTCTATTAGACAGTTTCACCATTTATCGGTTTGTTGAACCCCAACTCGGGTACTTTATTAGTAATTAGTAATATTCAGATCGCATCTATTTGTTTTTGCTTGTGTTCTCAATTCGGTTGCAGGAAAAGCCTTTTTGCGAGGTCAACTGTATCTTAGCACGGTTGATAACCACGGAGTAGTGGTGTAGTGGTTGCAAGGGTTCTCGATCTGTTTTGTTCGGAGCATTTGAATCATTAACATTGAAACTCCACTAATCGACTTATCATATTACTTTTTGGAAGATCGAGCAAACACGCATCAGTTAGTTACCTTGTAACATGATCTACATTATAAAATATTTATACTCACGAAAAAGTTGTATATTTTCTATGAGAAAATTTATTTGCTAAACCTAATTAAATGTATAGTTAATTATTTGCTAATCCAAAAATCATGAAAACAATTTTTGTCTTATTACATGATCCTCTATCATCTTAAAATACATGAAACTATGAAATAGTTATTGTAACGTGCATGATTAAGTAAATATGTTGCAACTAGATTAATTCATAAGTAATTCATCACACCTAAAATTAGTGAAACAACTTTTGTTAGTTTAACTAAATAATTTTTTGTGTAGAAAAAATAATGATAGACATGACAAAATTATTACAATGCTTTTTATTAATAGGTTCACTTTATGCTTGTAAACTTTATAAAAATCATAGAGAAATTACTAAAATTCTAAATAAAGTGAAACTAATTTTATATATCCTCTTAAGTACAGTCTACACAAAAAATATGTGTTTACATATTAATATTTTCCTTACGTGAGTTAATAAATGAGTTGTACACTTTTTAAAGCATGTTTTTTCTTTTTTTTTAAACTTACTCTCCATTAAATATGATGTAAAGAATATTATTTTTGAAAAAAATCACAGAATATCTTAGAATTATCTCTAATATTTTAAAAAATATGATTTTTTATTTTTAAATTTAAAATCGAAAACTAAATTTAGAATTCGGTGTGAACTGAACTAATCAGTTTTCAACGAATTTGCGAACCTGCGATTTTTCTTCCTCCGCTAGATAGACGAACCCGCGTCGGAGCGCGTCGCCCTCCTATTCCTGCATCCCCGCGCGGACTTTTCCACTTCCTCCCGACCCCAAACCTCTTGGCGAGCGTGGCTCGAGGCGTTGGAGATCCACTCTTTCCCCTCTCTCTTTCCTCTCTTTCTCTCTCGCGAGGAGGCAACGCGATGGACGTCGAGTACGACGTGATCGTCCTGGGGACGGGCCTCAAGGAGTGCATCCTCAGCGGCCTCCTCTCCGTCGACCGCCTCAAGGTATGGATGCCTCTTCTCCTTCCTATGTTTTGTATTTGCCGTGACCGGATCGCGATCATGAAGATCGCGTAATGGAGGGTTCTCGACTTCCCGTGACTGTTCTTGCATGCCATATCTGAGTCATTCCCGTCTCTTCCAATTTGGGTTATTACATAATACACAGGACAAATACGATGGAAACATTGTTAAGTGATCGCCACACTTGTAGTGTCCGTTGATGCATTTTGTACCTATCTGCATCCTGGATCAAGAGGGTCTGCATTGATCGGGAGGCACGGTGTTAGTTTTTGGCTCTTCCTGGTTTTTGTTTTCTTCGGACTACGGTATGCTCTTGCTAGTTTAGTGATCGTGAAGTTATTTCCTCTTCTCTCTCTTTTTCTTGAAGAGCGTGGATTGACATTTCTGAATTCCAAAGGACAGCACAGAATGGCAAAGTCACCCTTTTATCGTATATTTGTTCAGCGATCTGATTGGATTAGTTTTGTTTCTACAATATTAGGCACAAAATTGTGAATTAAAACAGCACTTTCTGCCTTTGGGATGACGTGACATCGCAACTTGCACATTAACTTTTATCGAAAAAGTTGCATAAATTTTGCATGTTTAATTTTTGTGTCAGGTGCTGCACATGGACAGGAATGACTATTATGGCGGAGACTGCACATCACTCAATCTCAATCAGGTGATGAGTCCTGCGATGTCTCTTGACGGTATCCAGCCCCAAATTTTTTTGAGTTTGTGAATGAATACCATCCATGAGAGTCGCTCATGCATATGACAGAATCATGATGATAAACCACGGATTACTTAGCCTGTTTTGTTTATGGCGTTCTATTCGGCATCCATGTTTAGTGGTCTACTGGAACTGTCTGAATCTATTCGCAGCTCTGGAAAAGATTCAAGGGTGAAGAAGCGCTACCTGCGCACATAGGGGCTAGCAGAGACTACAACGTTGATATGGTTCCAAAGGTTTGGTCCTATTCCAGTTTATATGTATCTACTATATTTATGTTTTAGCTCGTTCTGTAAATTATATTGGCACTGGATGATGACGTAAATGCTTAATAGAACTGAATGTTATTTTTAGTATTCCACCATCAATTTGTAATTAGGATGCACTTTCATATGTGTTTAGTGAAAGAACGTTATATTTGGACTTGTGTTTTAATATAATGTACTTTCACATGATCGTAGTTTGTTAGTTACTGAAGATATGCCATAAAATAACTAATAGTCAATGTTTGATTTTGATATCATGCAAGGTCAAACAAAGCCTTGTTGTTATATAATGAAAACGAGGGCGGTACTTTTTAGGTTTATTAATGAAAAAATAGTTACATGAATACTTTACAAGGTTGCTTTATAAAACCTCACTCTGATATATAATGCCATTCTGACTAGTTTATGATGGCAAATGGTGCTTTGGTCCGTGTACTTATTCATACTGGTGTCACCAAGTACATGTCCTTCAAAGCTGTGGATGGAAGCTATGTTTTCAACAAGGGAAAGGTTCAATCCCCTTCCTTATGCATGTGCACTATTTTTTATTAACATTGTCACCATGTAGAACAAGTTTTTATCCGTTGTCTGGGGTTCCAAATCCACAAGGTTCCTTCTACTGATATGGAAGCTCTGAAGTCTCCGCTGATGGGATTGTTTGAGAAGAGACGAGCAGGGAAGTTCTTCCTTTATGTGCAAGATTACAAGGAAAATGACCCAAGTACCCATAAGGGTTATGACCTTACAAAAATAACCGCTAAAGAACTTATCTCGTGGGTACCCATTTCACTTCTGTGCATTCTTTTTTTTCATGATTGAAACGTTCTTTTGAATTCTGCTGTGGTACCTCCAGATCACATATTCACATGTCTTGATTACTAATATTTCACAAGCAGAAAGAAATTATGCGAAACCATGATATTTGAATAATTACTTTTTCTTGGAGTTTGGATGTCTTATCAAATACTATTTTAAATAACTTTTTTTTTCCCAGAATGAAATATAACAGAAATGGTCCATGCATAAGGACATCATATACAGTTACTAAATCTCAACTGTTTTCTTGGTATGCTCTGTTCATTAAAGCTGGATACAATATATTCTGCTTTGAGAACTATGTGCATATGTCCAACCACATGAATAACTTGTACCCCCACTCCATCTAGAGGGAAAAAAGGGCCACTTCTTCCTGCTGCTCTATGCTTATTTTATAAGTAGTCCATCACAAATACCATCCTTGGACTGCCATATGCAGAAAGGCATTAGAGTTATGGCAATTGTATTACAAGCTATGAATTGATACATCATTCTTTGTTTTGCAGTATTCTGATTTTCTATGCCTGTGTGTTTTGAGCTATTTTTCTGACCTTATCTTCTGATACAATTATCTGCATTCAGAACCTGAAGTTCTAGTACTTAATTAAGATTCAGTATATTGAGATGTATCTGCTATTTTTTTCAGAAAATACGGTTTGGATGATAATACAATAGACTTCATTGGTCATGCAGTGGCTCTTCATAGAGATGATAGCTACCTTGCAGAACCTGCAATTGACACTGTAAAGCGGATGAAGGCAAGTCTTTCTGGTGATAAAAATACACCAATATTCAAATTCAAATCTTTCTAGTTGAAGTTTCGAAGTTCAGAAAATTAGCTTAGGCCAGCATTTCTAAGAAACTTTACTTCCAAGTACTCATCTTGGTTGGCTATGGCCTGATCCGAAAATGCTAGGCCAAAGCCAAGGCTAAGCTTAGCACAAAAAAAAAGGTTTGAACAGAAAATTCCGATCACATGAGGCTTACAATTACAATAACAAAACCTTTAGTCCTGAGCAAGTTAGGGTAGGCTAGATTAAACCTAACAAAAATATGGTAATAAATAAAAATAGCATTATTGTAGTAGTAAATAGTAATAGTAGTAAAATAAACTAGATTTCTATGCCATGGTTGTGGCATGTGAATTGCTAATTTCCACGCAATTCTATCTAAAGACAATTCTTAGGATATATTTCATTCCTTGAAGTCTTTTTGTATTGCTTTTTTCCATGTCAACTTTGGGCAAACCCTGACTCTCCTTGTACTATTGACACACCATAGAATTATGCTATGCACTGGTGACTTTGGAGACCTCCACTGGACATGACCAAGCCATCACAAGCACATTAGGCTTTAAACCTCGAAAACAATATGCACATTAAGTTATGTCCGAACCCGCATCATAAAACATATATATAATTTCGTCAGTGATGGTGGTGGATCAAGCTGGGGCTAGTACATATTCTGCAAGACTAGCCCTGATTCCTGACAGTTTAATAAGCTTTAAAAATCATGTTTGGATCTGATAATAGTTTAGTGCATCCAAGCTTGAAAGAACATCAGGCTTGGCTGTTATGGTAGGTAATGTGTACCAGAGGCGCAAGAGAAGGGAGCAAGGAAAGGAATCTGAACCGGAAGAAAGATAATGAAAGGAAACAATACATAAGGAAAAGAGTAGTCCGATTCTATTTGTACTAATTAATATATATTCTTCTATAATTATCTTTTCCTTGTTTAGAGTTATAAGATTATTTGCTTAAAATAGAGAAGGTACGTTTGGCACCTTAGGCTATATAAATAGAGGGGTGATTTGGAGATGTAAGCAAGAAATCGATAAAGTCTTCCCTCTACCTCTGAGTTGTTCTTCTCTTTTCTCTCTTCTACAATCAATAGAACGGCACCCAGGAAATTCAAGCATGGGTCCAGACCCCTCCATAGTTATTACCTACGATCAAAGGGTAATAAAAAATTGGTACCAGAGGCTATGTCCACATCTGAGGAGTCAGCTGAGTCCAACATGGCGCAAGTGCTGAAGGCACTACAAGATCTGACCGTGCGCATTGATAGGATGAACCAGCAGTTGGGTGACGTCGCCAGACGACTCACAGTGGCGGAAAAGAGACTTGCTCTGGAATCAGCCGGCATCTTGCCACCTTCACCAGGAATTTTGCAGACTCAAACCAGCTTCACAGCTGTAATGAGTTAGCCAAACGACTCTTGGGTCTCCGCCACAGTTCCTCGGTATCATTAGTTAGAGTTTTCTGTGTATGACGCCAAGGAGGATCCTTTGGGTTGGGTTAATAAGTGTGAGCAATTTTTTTGGGGCCAAAAGACGGAAGAATCTGACAAGGTATGGTTAGCTTCTTATCACTTCACAGGCATTGCACAATATTGGTATTTTCAGTTGGAACGTGACTTAGGGCAACCAGATTGGGGCCGTTTTAAAAAACTTTGTACTATGCATTTTGGCCCACCCATCCAAAGCAATCCTTTAGGTGCTCTGGCTCATCTTCCGTTCCAAGGTGCGGTTCAAGATTACATCAATCAATTCATGAAACTTTTATGCAGAACTGAAGCCCTACATCCTACACATCAGATTTAGCTATTCACTGTAGGATTGCCTGATCAGATTAGAATTGATGTGGAATTACAAAATCCTTTAGATCTTCAGATGGCTATAAGTCTGACTAGGGCGTATGAGCGTCACAATCAATCTACTCCTGCTCCAACACCACTTAATCGCTCAACTAATCGGCCTCCGGTAGCACCATGCTTGTCTACTTCGGCACCCGGCGTAGTTTGACCTGACAACGTTATAGGTCCTGCAACACCGTCACAGGTGCTAACAGTGTAGCCTGGTCTCCCTCTCCGTCATCTCAATCCAACTGAGATGGCTGAGCGCCGTAAAAAGGGTCTCTGCTTTAATTGTGATGAGTAGTACGTCCGAGGACATCGCTGCGCGAAGTTATTTTACATTGAGGTAGATGATGATCTAGACTTTTGTGAAGCTACTCAGGCTGCCGAACCTGATCCTAATGCTTCAGAATCAAATCCAACCGTGTCCCTGCATACATTGACTAGATTATGGACCACTCGAACGTCGAATACCATGCAGATTATGGTAAAGATTGGTAGAAAGGATTTTCTTGCCCTCTTGGACACTAGTTCTACTCATAATTTCATTAATGCTGACTTGATTACGGAGATGGGACTATGGGAGTAGTGCTTGTGGACTGACCAAGTGTGAGGGTTGAGGTTGCTAATGGGGACAAAATTGCGAGTGTGGGTCTTGTTCGCAATTTACAATTTGAAGTCGTTGACACATCATTCTGTATGGATACCTTGGCTATTACTTTGGGCAATTTTGATATTGTGTTAGGAGTCCAATGGTTAAAATCCTTAGGACCTATTATGTGGGATCTAAATAATCTTCATATGTCTTTTTGGTTGAAAAGGAGGGAAATCTCATGGACTGGGGTGGCTGCTTCCCCATCTAAAGTTTATGCCGTGGCATGTACTAATGAGGAGCTTATGTCAGGTCTTCTTGCTGAGTTTGAAGGATGCTTTGCTGAAACATGTACGCTGCCACCTTCTCAGACATGTGATCATCGTATACATCTTAAACCTCGTGCTTATTCGGTGGTAGTCCGGCGTTATAGGTACCCTCACTTGCAGAAAGATGAGCTCGAGAAGCAGTGTGAAATTATGCTGAAGGAAGGTATAATTCGGGACAGTACATCAGCATTCTCATATCTGATTATTCTTGTGAAGAAATCTGACAATTCATGGAGATTTTGTGTGTATTATAGGGCACTTAATGTTGCACAATTCCTGATAAGTTTCCTACACCAGTAGTGGAAGAATTATTGGATGAACTGAAAGGTGCTTATTTCTTCAGTAAATTGGACCTTCGATCTGGGTATCATGAGATCCGAATGTACCCTCCAGACGTGGAAAAGATAGCATTTAGAACTCATCAAGAGCATTTTGAGTTCTTGGTCATGCCTTTTGGCCTTACTAATGCCCCATCTACTTTTTAGGCCTTGGTGAATGGAGTCCTTCATCCATATGTTCAGTGATTTGTGCTTGTCTTTTTCGATGATATATTGTTCTATAGTTCTTCCTGGGTAGAACACTTGCAACATTTGCGGAAATTTTTACAAGCTATTCAGTCCCACAGCCTTTACCTCAAGAAATCTAAGTGTGTTTTCGCTACTAACACAATTGAATATTTGGGTCATGTTATCTCAGCACAAGGTGTTGCAATGGATCAAGATAAAGTGGCGGCTGTCCAAACTTGGCCCAGACCATTATCGCCCAAAGTTGTGAGAGGATTCTTGCTACTTGCAGGGTATTACCGCAAATTTATTAAGGATTTTGGGATAATTGCATCCCCTCTCACGGAGCTGTTAACCAAGGAGAAATTTCAATGGACTGCCATGGAAGAGCGAGCTTTTCAAGACCTAAAAATAGCTTTATCATCCGCTTCGATGTTGCAATTGCCGGACTTTTCTACTGATTTCATTGTTGAATGTGATGCTTCAGGGTCCGGTTTCGGTGCGGTATTACATCAGGAGAATAGACCCATAGCCTTCTTTAGCAAATCAGTAGCTGCTCACCCATTCGAAATTGGCTGCATATGAAAGGGAACTGATCGGTTTAGTCTACGCAGTTCACCATTGGAGACCTTATTTATGGGGACGTATATTTCTTGTTCGAACTGACCATTATAGCCTAAAGTTTTTGTTGGATTGATGCTTGTCCACAATTCCTCAACATCAATGGATGAGCAAATTGTTTGGATATAGTTTTACGGTGGAATATAGTCCTCGACGACTTAATAAGGCCGCTGATGCTTTGTCCCGGCGTGATAGTGATTCTGTTGCTTTGTATGCGCTTTCTGCTCCTTTTGCTCTATTTGATGAGATAAGGCGTGAGATATAAGGTTCTGCTCAGTTGTAGGATATACGTTCTAAAATTGACAATGGCAGCCTTGGGTATCCATGGGATTGGAAAGATGGACTAATTCTTTATAACCGCAAGGTTTATGTTCTCCCAATAGCTAAAACTATTTCGGCCATTTTGGAATCAGCTCACATGGGCCATGAGGGATTTCAGAAAACTCTGCAGCGTCTTCGTTCTGATTTTTATGTTCCAAATGCAAGGAAATTGGTGAAGGAGTATGTGAGTCAATGTGTAATATGCCAGCGCAATAAAACAAACTCTGCACCCAGAAGGATTACTTCATTCTCTTGAGGTTCCCACCTCGATTTGGTCTGATATCTCCATGAATTTTGTGGAAGGGTTGCCTTGTGTTCAAGGGAAATCGGTTATTCTGTCCGTAGTTGATTGTCTTTCTATGTATGCACATTTTATTCCATTGGGTCATCCATATAGTGCTACTATGGTAGCCTATGTTTTTTTCCAGCAGATTGTTTGTCTACATGGGATTCCATAATCTATTGTTAGCGACCGTGATCCGGTATTCACAAGCTCATTTTGGAAAGACCTTTTTCGATTATCGGGCACTAAACTCCATATGAGCTCGGCTTTTCATCCACAATTAGATGGTCAGACGGAGGCTGTGAATAAGTCCATTGCTATGTACTTAAGATGTTTGGCATGTGATAAACCAAGACAATGGTTGGATTGGTTGCCTTGGGTAGAGTATTGCTATAATATATCTTATCATGCAGCTTTAAGAGATACTCCATTCAATGTGGTATATGGCCGTCCATCTCCATCGCTAATAGCTTATGAGGCAGGCACAACAAAGGTGGCTACTGTGGAAGCACAATTGTTCTTGCAGGAGATTAGGGAAAGACTTCTTCAAGCTCAACAGTGTGCTAAGCAATATTATGACCGCCACCACCATGAAGTAACATTTGCTATCAATGACAAGGTGTGGCTACGCCTTAGTCATTGGCAAGCCTCTTCTCTTCCCGGGCATCGTACAGGAAAACTTACTCCATGCTTTTATGGACCATATCAGGTGGCTGAACGCATTGGGACAATCGCGTATCGCCTTCATTTACCTCGTAGTTCTCGCTTACACAATGTTTTCACGTGGGACTTCTAAAGAATTTCAGGGCACGCCACCAACTTCAATCCCCCCTTTGCCACCTATTGACAATGGTCGAGCAATTCCAATGCCTGCTACTATCCTTAATGCTAGTTTACGACGTGGAATTTGGCATGTTCTCGTTCAATGGGTTGGATTATCGCCAGCAAAAGCAACTTGGAAACCATTGGATTCTTTCAAAAGCTCTTATCCCTCCTTTCAGCTTGAGGACAAGCTGTTTCTTGAGGCGGGGAGAGATGTTATGGTTGGTAATGTCTACCAGAGACGCAAGAGGAGGGAGCAAGGAAAGGAATCAGAACTGGAAGAAAGATAAAGAAAGGAAAGAATAAAGAAGGAAAAGAGCAGTCCGATTCTATTTGTACTACTTAATATATAGTCTTCTATAATTAACTTTTCCATGTTTAGAGTAATTAAAATAGAGAAGGTAAGTTTGGCACCTTAGGCTTTATAAATAGAGGGGTGATTTGGGTATGTAAGCAAGCAAGAAATCAATAAAGTCTTCCCTCTACCTCCGAGTTGTTCTTCTCTTTTCTCTCTTCTACAATCAACAGAACGGCACCTAGGAAATTCAAGCCTAGGTCCAGACCCCTCCATAGTTATTACCTATGATCAAAGGGTAATAACATGGGCTGTCTATGGGTACTCCAAAATATGTATTTCAGTCACCCCAGCGTCTTGTCTATCTGCAGTTTAGATATTCTAAATTGGTCATTTGCATCCATTCTGATGGTTGGGGTTTAGTTTAAACATTATTGTATCGAGTTGATTTATCTCGTTAATTCTCTTTGTATCGTTTCTTACCTAACACTTCTAGATTATTGCAGCTTTATGCAGAATCAGTGGCTCGTTTTCAAGGAGGTTCACCATATATATATCCCTTGTATGGCCTAGGAGAGCTGCCACAGGTCAACACTTAGCACTTTTTTCATCTGATTCCAGCATTTACAGGTATCATAAATATGCGATTTTCTATGTTTTTATTTCATACAGGGTTTCGCACGACTAAGTGCTGTTTACGGGGGGACCTACATGCTGAATAAGCCAGAGTGCAAGGTACAGATGTGTGCTATAACCATTAGCATTTCCCACATTGTTTCTTTGGTGATTGTGGCACGGTAATGACTAAATCAAAGAAGAGGCAATGCTTTCGCATCTGTCGTAAGCAATGAATTTGAAGAGCATTGCTGGTTCATGTTGAAAAAAGTATATGTTTTTGACTTAATAGATTGAGGAAATGGAATCTTTAGGAGTCGAGAGGCTGCTTCTAGATAAACGCCAGCCAGTACAAACATGGCCTTAGTCGGGTTTGTCTATGTATTTCTGTACAGGCACTAGTGATAAGCAACAGTTACAGGGCAGAGTAGAAATTTCACCAAATGACTTCTTATAACTTTAATCGAAGTGCCACACAATTCATTTTTCATATCACCAATATATATACATTTCAGTGGTCAATGTGTGACTTCAATCTAACATATTTTACTGCATTCAGGTCGAATTTGACGATGAAGGAAGAGTTTGTGGTGTTACATCAGAAGGGGAAACTGCAAAATGCAACAAGGTTGTCTGTGATCCTTCCTACCTGCCTGACAAGGTAGAACCCTTCCTTTTGCATATCTCTACTTCAGTTTCATTATGCCATATCTCTCTTACGGTTTTTCAAACAATGATGCCAATTGTTTATGGTGAATAAAAAAGGATGCAGTACATTCATTTAGTACCTGCACTGGAAAGAACTATGTGTCCATGAGAAAACATCGCAATCCCTTATTTGCCACTCGTTATCTCACTGGCATGCTCATGTCAGTGAAACGATGGATGGCAAATAAGGAATTTCACTAAGATTCAGTGATACACAGGGGAAGCTTTACTAGAATTAAACAGTGGTTAGGAACATGGAGTTGCTGAGGAATGTTGTAAATGATGATATTTCTATACTTTGTTACCAGGTTAAAACAGTTGGAAAAGTTTTCCGCGCAATTGCTATCATGAGTCTTCCCATCCCAAATACTTCTGAATCTCACTCAGTGCAGATTATATTACCACAGAAGCAACTTGGCCGCAGATCAGACATGCAAGTATTTCTTATATCACCTCCAAAATTTTCTACATTAATTGTTTGTGTCACCTCCACATCTGTCTTTTTCACGTGTCATTTTTCTGATGTATCAAGCAATATTCATGTGTGCATACCAGGTATGTTTTCTGTTGCTCCTACTCTCACAATGTCGCATCAAAGGGGAAGTTCATTGCATTTGTGTCGGCACAAGCAGAGAGTGATAATCCAGAGACAGAACTGAAGCCAGGGATCGATCTTCTTGGGCCAGTGGATGAGTTATTCATCGACTCGTACGACAGATATGAACCTACTAATGACTCATCATCAGACAATTGTTTCATCTCAACAGTAAGTATTTGCAGAAATACAAAGTGTCTTGGTTTCAAAAATAACCAAAATCTGCATCTGTAGTGGAATTTCAAATTTCATTAACCCCGTTTCAATTTGCTTTTTCAGAGTTATGATGCCACAACACACTTTGAGTCCACTGTTATGGATGTACTTTCCCTGTATACAAAGATCACCGGAAAGGTACCAATGTGCTATGCTACTGATCCTATTTCTCAAGTTGCCTGTTCCAATCCTAAAGCCATTCTTTTTTCAGATGGTTGATCTCAGCGTGGATCTAAGTGCTGCAAGTGCTGCTGAAGATGAGCTCTGATACTTATCAGACTGCTATATGGTTTAGTGTGGAAAAATATATGATTAAAGCTTTGCTTTTGCAATTCTTATTAGGTTCATTTTTATAAATTTCGTTAGCTAAGTTCTGATGATAGGATTGGATAAATTTGAAGGTTATAATTTTTTTTGGGGGTTGATAAGGCAGTGGACCGTGTTTAGCTTTTGAAGAAACTGACCTTTATGTTGTCCAGTCTGTGCAATACCATGCCCATTTAGTGACCCAATGTTTGCAACTTGAACCCATGACCCCACAAATATAGATAGCTTGAGTGGTAGTTAACTGATATGTATTGTTGAAGAGGGCTCATTAATAAGATAAACTAAGGGTGTCTCTAGTAACGAGGAAAAATAAAAGTTAGACAACTAACTAGTAAATAGTCTACTAGTTTAATCTATTGATCTTGCAATCTATTGTTTGTGGGACTACATTAATTTTATACATAGTGTTACATTTAAGCTATTGGAGAGGCTATTGGAGAGGCTGTTTATAGTATTATGGGTTAATGATATGTATAACTCTTATATATATCAGTTATCTATATTGTCGAAGGTACTCTAAGGACTATAAGAGTATAGTTATACAAAATAAATATCATCATAACACATGTTTGTTCACTTTTATCTCATGCAACATATTTTCGTTCGAGCAACCAAATACTAAATCTTCTCAGCAATGCAAAACAGATATATACAACCAAACAAACTATCATTGAAATCACTTAGCTTGGTTGAGGTGAGTTTGGCTCATATATACGAGCTAGGCTAGAGCATGCGGACAACCAAATGGTCTGTAAGTGCCCAAATCTACGTTATGCTCCAATATTGTTGGCATTGAAACTAAAACAAAAATTGTAATAATAAGAATAGAACTTATATCTTCATAGCTGGGCATGCTATGAATCCCAAAAATACTATAGCAAAGAAGTGACTAAATCAAATTGCTTCCTTGAAAGGGGATCGGTGACGCCCTAAGAGGGGAAGTGTAAGACACCTAAAACTAATCCGCTTTAAAAACTTCACAAGATAAACCTATATCAATTTCTATCTAAATGTGATCTAGATTTATCTAGTGTGTTTACTCTACTGTTCAAAAAGGTTTATAACTTATAGCTAATCATAGCAAACTACTCTAGGAAGGTAAACAAGCAAATGTAGATTGCTTGTATGTAAATGCGAAAACGTAAAAATGGTTGAGAGATCAAACTCAGCACAAGGAATTTTTATCCCGTGGTATTGATGACATAAACGTCACTCCTAGTTCACGTTGGAGCAGCCACTTAGGCTATAGCTCCCAGACAGCACCCGATCACGACCATTGAGCCATCTAGGCCTCAAGTAGGTTGAGCCACCAAGCCACCAAGACAATGCCTCACCACAAGCCTCTCTTTCAGTCACTTGCCATTGTCTTCACTTTAGAGCTTGAGCCACCAAGATAAGGGTCTTCGCATTTTTATACAAGAGTCTTGCCGCCGCTCCATACCAAGTCGGATAGTCAACAAGTATGAGCCACCAAGGATCACGGTGCCGGCGAGTCATTAAGACTCCAATGTGCCTACGTACCACTTGATACAATGTAGGATCGCTCTTTGATCCTCTCTCTAGGCAGCAACACTTCTCTCTAGGCCTATTAGCACTAATCACTCTGTAATCTTATGTTTAATTGTCTTGGATGATCACTTTTAGCACTTTGGTGGCTTGGATGTCTTCTCAAGTGTATATAAGCTCCTTTGGACTCCAACCCATTCAAATGACCGAGTGGGGGGTATTTGTAGCCTCAACCCTATGTACTAGCCGTTGCTCCAACTGTCACATTTTTCCTGGTGCACCATCTCCAAACATCGGACCTTCCGGTATGTGACATCACTCAAAGCAAGCTGTTGACAGTTGTCACTAGCTATTGGAACTCCACTGAATTGCTTCGGCGAAGCCTCCTTTCTCCACTGAGCTGAGAGAAAATCTTCTGGAAAAATACTCCGGTATATACACCGGACCATCCGGCGTGTTCAAACTCCTTCTGCCACCGAGAAACACTACTTCGGTGGCTTCTTCATGTATTCCATCAATGAGTAACACCACTTCGAATGGTCCAGCGTGTTCAAACTCCTTCATCAGCTCAACGCTGAACCATCCAGCGTGTAGACCAGAAGGATCTCTTCTGAGTCAAAACACTCTGGTGTGTACAATTCTCTTATCGCTGGACCATCCGGCGTATGCAATCTTTTCTGAGCTTATCCAATTCACACTTTCTTGAGTTCCTCTTCGGTGGCTTCTTCATATATTGTATCTATGAGACATACTAAAGCATATACTTGACAAACATGTTAGTCCCATTGACTATATTGTCATTAATCACAAAAATCTCAGACATGTCCTAAAAGGGTCATGTTCGCTACACATTCCTCTTTGAGTAGAAAGAATAATACATATGTGCACTTTGCAAAATCTAAGTCCGCATGGCACTCAACTCATTCGATGGTGCATGAGCAAGACAGAGGAAGAGTGGCAACAACGTGCAAGTTATGTATGGGACAATATAACAAACATGGTGAGTGGCGTTGGGGCAAAATTAAAACTACGCAGCGGATTGTATAGAATCCAAAACTTCCAGGTTCAATCCAGAACTTTTGAGTTCAAGAGATTTTGCAGCGGAATATGTAGAATCCGGAACTTCCGGGTTCAACAGAGAATAAACTCGAAACTAAAATCAAAGTACATCTAAAGTGTTCTATCTCAAACCAAATAATGACGTGTGTTCCAAGTGATGATTCCAAGTAGATCCGCGGAGAAACTACAATCAATTTCACACGAGCAAGTAGAACGAGCAATATACACAAATAGTGAGCAGGAACTCAAACATAAGGAAACAAGAGAGAAGACACACGATTTGTTTCCTAAAGATCGGATACCTCCACTAAAGGTTCCTACCTATCCGTTGAGGGGCTCAGCCACACTTGAGCTAGGTGTTTCTTAACCATTTTTCTCTCCAAGCTTGGTCACACTTGAGCTTAGCTTCCACTCTTGATTTATTCCCTTACGGAGGCAAAATCGAAGCCTTCACAAACTTCCTGCGGCATACCATAACCTTGGGTGCTCGCTGACGACGCCTAGCTGCCTAGGAGCTCCAAGCTCCAAAATCACAAACGTGACGAGAAACTTCTTGCCGATGAGCTCGAGTGTTCATGATAGGAGGTATGCTCAATTGCACTCAAACTTTCAATCTCTCAACCCAACTACTTTTCTTCTTAAATCTCACACTAGATTTGAGTATTTTCGTGGAAGCACCAGCTGCATATGAAGAGAGGGGGTGAGGAGGTATTTATACCCTACCCTAAAAAACTAGCCGTTATGCAACTTTCTGGTTTAACCTGAAACTTTCGGGTTGACACTTGAACACAAAATAAAGAGTCCTAGGCCGAACTCAATCTAGAGGTTCCGGTTAGTCACCAGAATCTGGAAGTTTTGACACAATCCGGAACTTCTGGGTTCAGACCCATCCTCATCCGAAACATCCGATTACCCGGAACTTCCAGGTATAACCCGGAACTTTCTAGTTGGTTACAAAAGCCAAACCGAGCACCCTTGCCCGGATCCTAATCTAGAGGTTTCGGCTTACCCAGAACTTCCATGTAGCACCCAGAACATCTTGGTACACACAGTAAGTTAGAACTTTTCGGTGTTCGTAGGGTGATTTGTGTCTCTCAACTTGGTTTAAAAATGATACTTTGACCACTAAGACACAATAAATAGCTCTACGTTGCATATCTTAATAGTGCGGCATACATATACTCAATTTCAAATATAAAAACTCGTTTGAACCACTTTGAGCCTTTGAATACCTTTAAGTACCATTTCTTTCCTTCAAACTTAGAGGGTTGCTATTTTTTATATCATCTTCACTCCATCTCTTCTTGATTCTTCATATGATTGATGTGAATCACATGTAGCTTCCTATAGTCTCGCACGATATTGGCGCAAAGCCTTCACTCGTTCTTCACCATCGTACTAATCCTTTAGCACTAAGTCATTTGCTTACCCTTCATCACAGGATGGTCCATCATAGCTGAGTCTTGATTGCTCTTCACCATCTTACAATATAGAACAACTTCGTATCCGACATCTTCAATGAATTTACTTTATCAAATATGGAGTCAAATCTTTGTTCTTCACTCTTGGTATACTGGACTTCAATTCAACTTATGTCTTCTTATAGATCCTAATCTCAATTCACTCTCAAACACAAAATACATTGGTTAATCCATAAAACGTAATTTACAATGGCATATCTTTAGTTACACAAGTAACTTAGCCTTCATTCTTCAATTTTCTTCTTCTTTTTATGAGCATCATTAAGATCTCAATGACTTTGATACAATTCTTTAAACTCATGGCATTTCTTAATAAATTTATGCTTCATCACTTATGCATCCCCTATAGAATAACCTAATAACAATTCTCGATAACATTGTTAGTATATAGGTATTATCATTAACTTATCCAATCATTACTTAGAGCTCATCCATCTAAATACATATCTCTTCTCCACACATCACCTATGAAATAACATACTAACAATTCTCAACATAATTATTAATCTATAGATATTGTCATTAATTACCAAAATCACATTTTTCTTGTTCTCTAACAGCCTTGTACTCTAATAGGCTAACATTTGTCTTTGCACTTGGGTTGCAACCCACTTAAAACAACCCATCTATTGGATGGCTCATGTGCTACAGTACACATTCATCTTCATCTTCATCGGACATGCTGAGGCGCTTGGCGGCGTAGTGAAGCGGCGTGGCGGTGGCCAGCGCGAGGTCGAGCTTGACGCTATACCAGAACTTGGTTGCCAGCTCGAACGCCTCCGCGCCATTGGGGAACTCCGGCAGGCAGATGTGGTGCACGTCCACCTCCTCATCCTCCTCCAGAACCACTTCTTCCTCTCTGATCTCCCCTGCATCCTCTTCTTGCTCTTCTTCACCTCCTCTAGACTTGGCCTCGCGTGATTCCTTGTTCATGATGAGGTCGTGAAGCTTCTTGCTTCTCGACATTAGCGGGAACTACAAGAAAGGAAACTCCTTTAGCAAAGTTTTGGGATCAATGAGTGCAGAGTTTTTCACACTTTCGCAGCTTGAGACCAAGAAATGGACCATATTGACTCACGATAGAGACGTTGACAAGATTAGTAGATGGAGATCAAACACAGATTGGAACAAAAATGGAAAATTGAAGGATTGGAGATAAGATTCACCAACCATAGACCATCCCCAACCATATTCCCTTCATTTTGTTCCCTTCTTTATTCCCCTCCCCGTTTTCATTCCCTTTATTTTCTTTCATCTCCAACAGCTTCCCTTCAAAGGGATTCGTGAAGGGAAATAAAAGAGAATCCCGTCCTGGTGGGAATGTCCTTTAGAATCCTTTCGTGACGGAAACCATGAAGAAAAACCATTGGAGTGTTAAAGGAAATGAGAATCCCTTTGTGAGAGAATTCTCGTCCAAGAAGAAAATCCCTTGAGGATGGTCTTATGGATATGGAAGGTAATGTTGCCCACCTCAATCACTACATCACAAGGCAATTGTGGTGCAGAACCTGACCAACACAGACACGCAGATCAGAGATCACAGAACAATAAATCACTCAGAGCCATATGAACTGGTAAAGGGAGACAAGAACACTTTCATGCCTGGCCTTTGGAGCTGGCTGGCTACTGCTCTCGAGCTATCTCCTGTGTGCTCTTCTTCCTCCCCTACATCGAATGATCCTCTCAAGAGAGAAGTAGACAACAGCAATAGAGAGGCATTTCTTGGAAGGAAGAGTGACACGGGAATTAGAGGAGGGGGGATTCAGGTGTCTCCTTACCCTTCGTAGGCTGTAGATGAGCTTCTCATCCTTGGTCATGAGCTTCTTCCTGAGCTTGATGGCGCGGTGGAGCTCCCGCTGCGTGCGGCCGGTCTCCCTCGCCATCCGCTTCTCCACCTTGCTCCGCATGCCCCTCCCCTTGGTCGTCAACATTGCCCGCTGCCACACGCCCACTGCCAGCAGCCTTGTGGACGCCGAGGCCGAGTCTAAGGCTGTGACCGCCGCCTCACCCCTCGCGGCGAAGCTCCTGGAGCTAACCCACCACAGAAACACACGCACATCAGAGAGCCCGAGGAAGGGGGAAGAGCTGGTGCTACTGCTCCGGGTCGAGGGGCGCACCTACGACGGAGTGACGGCAAAACTGCTCCAAGAACGAAGGGAGCCATGGTGGCGAATAGCGCCATCGGCGAGGAGGACCATACGGTGGAATAGCTCAAGGATGCAAAAGCTGGGCAAAGGACAAGAGGGTGGGGCCAGCTGGACGGATAGGGAGTGGGGGCGCTCTGGAGAAGTAGCCAGCGGGAGGGGGGTTGGGCTATGTAAGCATAGGCAGCAGGGTAGGGAGGCGGTTGGAGATGGATTTTGGGTTAAAATCTTTATATTTAATTACAGAGAATTATTTAGGAGATTTTTTAAGATATTTTTAGGGGTTAGATATACTTTTAAAAATATGGAGAGTCTCTACGGATGAAAACGGACGGGATAAATCATGTTCTATTCTGATGTGTTTTCCACATTTTTTTCGATCATTTTTGGATTTTTGGGGCTTACATGAAAATGGGACGAAAACTATTTTGCTCTTTCCCGACCGTATTATTGGTATCCCATTTTTAATCGGGAATTTCCCGTTTTCCCAATTGAGATCAAACTTCACAAATCACAATATAGCCCATAGGCCAAGCTCAACTAGTCAATCTAATCATCACCTCTATCCCAAGCTTCACCTAGACCCTAATGGTCCAGTCTCAGTCGGTTACCGACCTACCGATGTCGTTCAAGCTCCTACGCCTACGTCGCCTCCAACTCTAGTCTTGTGTGACTGTATGTAGTGTCGAGTACTCGAGTTACGACATGATAGCTGTTTTTCAGTTGAGATTTATGTCATTACATGATTTATCTGTGTATGATATGAATTACTTTTGTTGATGTGAATTAATTATGTATCAAGTCTATGCTTGAAGTTATGGTTCTACAGGTCGGTGTTCCTGGTTTGAATTATCGGTTCTCAACTAATACTGGCGTGTTTCTGTTCGGATTGATTCGTATTCGATATCCCGACATTCCCGAGTTCTTACCCGTTTCCAACTTATCCGTTTTTTATTCTGTTTTTGAGAGATAATATGAAAATGAAAACAGTTAGGGGGATTTCCCAATCATTCCAATCCGTTTTCATCCTTAAGAATGACCGTGAAGGTTTTCGGGGCAATCTAGAAAGACCTTTGCTGATAGATGATGTGTCGAACATACTAATTTTCATTTAGAATTTTTGCCAGTGATTTTCACAAGAATTTTCGGTACCAACAATACCTCTACTTCAACTTTTTACCAAAAAACAACAGCCCTTAAAAGAGGGAAGTGGTGCAGTGACAAATTTTGAAATGTACCTTTGATCATTGTTTTATTTTGCAATATGTTTGAAAATCATAATACACTTTTAGATATTCAACAATGTGATTTTTTTTTGTAATATAGATATTAACATATTTGAAAAGATACTGATGTTTAATGATTTGGAAGATTGACTTCTCTTGTTAACAATTAGCATTTGCCCTTTTCGTCAGCGGAGTTGATGAAAATTACAAGAACTCCTATAGAAGCCCCACCCTTCAGCACGACACGTTTGATGGACAACCCGATCATAACTAAAATATGTGAAAATACGAACCTCTCACTCTCTCACACACATAGGGATGAAGACGGACAGGAACAGTTAGGAAATCTCTAAGCGTTTTTACTTTCACATTTTTCAATTGGACGGAAACAAAAACAAACACGAGATTGCCGGTCATATGAAAACAAACCAATCCAAGCAGAAATACATCGGTATCGAACGGAATCCTCAGAACCATGAGTCTATAACTTGAAACATTAAAATAAAAATAACAGTAGCATGCATCCAAATATGAACATGACAGTGCTTGCGATGGGTTTATTGTCCACTGCACTGAACTAATTTTAAACGGATTAGCCATACATAGCTCGATATAACATGCTTTTGAATGAGGTAACAGTGTAGAGAGCATAAGCAATAGAAAATAGTAGCCACAACACAAACCATACCCAGAAGGAGGATGAATAGCTTGGACTTATTACATACCCAATAATATGCTGCAGGATGCAAATTATTGTGGGATGCTTCACATGACTAGTTATAGGATAAGATCTTCTATGATAACTTACTGGGTAATCTACACTCCATCTGGATTTAGATATCTAGGATAATAATCCCACTCGCTCATAGAACCCTGGATGACGAGCGCCAGCACAATTCAGTCAGCATAATCACAGAATAACTCATCAAACAAACAAGCGATCCAGCTAATATTATCAAGTTCACCGGTAAGAAGTTGAAAGCAACAAACAACTTGCTAAGATACTTAGCGCAGCCAAGCAATCTAGGGCATGATCACTTTAATATGTATTCTAGGTTCCTCACCTCCATAGTAATATGCTGGCAGATAGAACAGGTTGGGATCCATAAAATCCCGAAGCACCGGCATGATGGACCGCTCTGATAGAATTGACACGCTCAGCGACTAGCTAGCTGCAGCACCCTGCTGAATCAAGCAAGCAAACAAATCAGAATCACAGATCACCTAGAGCAAATCATGAATTAACACAATGGGAAAACCCATCAGTACTACTGTTCTATCACTAGTTTCATGGTACCAGCAGGCTCAGTTGCATCCGCCGGCTTGGGCTGTGAATCCAGCGACAACTTCTGTAGCAGATCCGTGGTTTCTTTGCACATCAAATCAATGAATTAAGGCATCACAACGGTGTAGTCTGATCGCAGAGTTTGCAAACTACTAAATCCTAATGAGCGGTAGCAATAAACCATTCTAAAAACCCACAAAAATGTTTTTGGTCTCCTGTGTCTTGCAACCAACAGGTAAATGCTAAAAATAGTAAAAACACATCGATCTGTACAAGGCTAGGACAGACAAGAGCACTACATAAGGGATGGGCCGGCCAGCCTGGCGGCAGCGTCATAGCCACCACGAACGACGCAACAAACTGCACACAACACAACCAAGCAACCAAACTACACAAAAGGCAAAACCTTGCAAGCAGAAATCAGAACCAAAGGATACGATCCGCCATAGGAGCAGCGGTGGGAGCTGGAACAGCAACATCAGCTGGCACCGGATCGACACAAATCGCATGGATCGACATGGGGTACGGATCCACAGCCGCAGAGCAGCAAGAACGCTGGTGTGAGGAACGGTGACGTCCTAATAGAAGGTGAATTAGGACACTTAGAAACCTAAAACAAATTGGCTCCAAAAACATCACAAAATAAACTTATATTAATTTATATCTAAATATGCTCTAGGTTTATCCAATGTGTCTACTCTACCGCTCAGAGGATCGCAACCTACTCTAGCAAGGTAAATTGCAAGTATGTAAATGCAAAAACATAAATAACGTAGAGAGACAAACTTGACACAAGAGATTTTTATTTCATGGTATCGATGGCATGAATGCCACCCTTAATCCACGTTGGAGCTCCACAAAGGATATGCTCTCAGTCTCCAAGTCTCTTCCGGTCATAACTCTTGAGCTACCAAGTCACCAAGATAAGGTCTCAAGCATGATGAGCCACCAAGCTACTAAGGCAAGGTCTCACCACCAGCCTCTCTTCTGGTCATTTGCCATCGTGATCACTTCCAAGGCATCATTCTCCGTGTCCTCGGATATGTGTCTTGCTGCCGCTCCATACTAAGTTGGAGGGTTAACAAGTTTGATCCACTAAGACCCAAGATGTTGGCAAGTCATCAAGACTCTAAGGCGCTAACGTATCACTCGGTACAAGCTAGGATCATTGTTTCATCCCTTCTTCAAGCTGCAGCACCTACCTACAATTCACTCTAGGCCTATAAGCATTAAACACTCTCTAATCTTATGCTTAATTATCTTGGATGATCACTTTAAGTACTTTGGTGGCTTGGATGTATTTTCAAGTATCTATGAGCTTCCTCCAGATTCTAGCAGCATGCCACACGTCAAATGATTGAGTGGAGGGGTATTTATAGCCTCAAACTCGCTAACTAGCCTTTTTCACAATGGCTCAGAAAAGCTGTTAACACCGGATGATCCGGTTAGAATGGTAGTACTAACACCGGATCATCCGTTGAGTACAAACTCATAAACTAGTTGTTGAAACTCTACTCACAGCCACATGTCGGGACTACCGAGATGATATTTTGGTTAATCATTGAGGTTGTATTTATGAATAATGATCCTCCTGATAATTAATTAGAATACCGTTTGGACGGTTCCTCATAAGTTCGAAGGAAATCTGTGAAGTGGTCGTGGTGCTCGGCCCCACTCCTCCATGAGGGGCCGTATTGCACACGAGGGTCTCGAGGAGCACTGTTTGGGCCTAGCAGTTCTGCTCAATCTGCATGAGCACATCCGCCATACTCGGCGGTGGAGGCAGCAGAGGGTTGCTTTCATTCGAGGCCTCGGGAAGTTCTCCCAAAGTGCCACGAGTTCCCATCCTATGGTGATGATAAGACACAAAGGTAAAAGTCAAATTCCGACATATCGAAGTATTATTAGTCAGGTAACAATAGCAAATGATGCATTACTTTAGGCCCTGTCAAGTGCAGAGAGTCCACAAGAATTTGGGCAAAAACTTAGACTTGGACTTTGACAAGGAAAAATGCATGCTCAAGGGTATGGTGCAAGACAACAATGGAACATGCAAGTATGCTCAACCTTTATCTTCACATTTCTTTCCCGGATGTATCTCTCCCCATAATCATCACAAGCATGCATACATAAAAATCATCAATCATGCAACATAATTATCCAATGCATAAAAGGAAAACACACAATGCATAAGCAAACAAGCAAATGTGCATCACTCAAACATTCGTTATACTTAGGGGCATAGTATAGCAAGTTCATTCATATTAATAATGAGGATGCACAAAAGAAAATTTAGTGGGTTGCTTTAATGGGTTAAACACATTTGCTACCTACGTTCTAAGCATCTTTAGGCTACTTCCTTAAGCTAGGCTCTGATACCAGCTGTGGGGGAACCGTCCAAACAGTATTCTAGTTAATTACCAGGAGAATTATTATTCACAATCATAACCTCGATGATTAACCAGAATGTCATTCCAGTAGTCTTGGCATGTGTTTACTTCTAGGATCAGAACACATGCCTTTACAACATATAGCATCACAACACAGCTTAAGAAAAAGCAAGTAATTAAATTACATTACAAATTCTTAAGAATTTACTAAGTTATCACAATTTACAAAAAAAGAGAGCTAGGAGGAGACTAAAACCTGGTCAACTCCTAACCTACAAAAGAAACTACGCAGCAGAAGACTAAAACTTTACAACAAAAGCAGGATGGAGCCACATGCTCTTAGGCTCCATCACAAAAGCACGCCAACAGAGTAGGATGCACTACTCATGCTCGCCACCACCCTCGGTAGGCATTAAGTAGTCAAAGACCAACTCCTCCTCACCTGCAAAACCTGTAGAGCAGCTGAGTACGAAGGTACTCGTAACAATACTTAATCCATAATGGACAACTTATAATGAGCCCGACTCCAAAGATCATGCATTTGGATGTTAGTAAGAAAATGGGCACATGGTTAAGTAAAATTTAGATGCAAAAGCAACTTGACACATACATGTGTGGGCACCTAAACTTAACTAACAACAATACCACTATACCCTGCAAAGACCAACTGTACATAATTGTAACTGGAACCATAACGAACATATATGTAACACGAACCATCTCCACCATAACCAACATAACCAACCACAATCTACAACGGAACTCTACGATGGTGCGCATCGACAGAAGGTATGCTCATGACTGAAAGCGCACCATTTCAAAATGTTTTTACACCCTGTAGGGGGGATACTCCTTTACCCACATGACACAAGGACCATT
Organism: Phragmites australis; assembly: GCF_958298935.1. Classification (NCBI taxonomy): domain Eukaryota; kingdom Viridiplantae; phylum Streptophyta; class Magnoliopsida; order Poales; family Poaceae; genus Phragmites; species Phragmites australis. The sequence goes on from NC_084934.1 coordinate 10,395,534, forward strand.
CGGCTTGTGCCACCGGCTAAAGTGCATACAAGGGGTACTTGTGACAACCTTTCTCAATAAGCCCCAACTATTTGATACATACATCGCTCAGCGCAGAGGTATCTAGAACTACTCCCGGAGTAAATTAGATATCTCTTCCAAGCCCGCCTGCTCACACCATCGATGTTCAGGCTCAAATGATCACAACTACAAATGTATTCACCTTACAATTAGATCAGCATGTGGTGAGTACGATAAGTGCTTAAGCCAACGGTGGCCAACGATCGGTGCTTAACCGATGCAAAGCGGTCTATGGTATCCGAGCTCCTTCCCCGAACTACCCCGAGAACCTCCTCCAAGGCAGATGATACCCCTAACACCACAAACATCTCATCTCATGCTCACCACTCATCAACTCATCATCAATATTATTATGTAAGTAATTATTAAGCCTATGCTCGCGAACGATGAAACATTTCACCGCTCGACTTCTACTGTAAACCTATGCAATACTAAGCAACTCGTATCATATTTTAAGTTAGACATTAAAATGATTATGCTCGGGCTACAAGAATATGGATCAACAACAATTGAAGGTAAAGATCATGCATCTACATAGGTTCTACCAACCGCATTCCAACATCGACTCAAACTCATGCATACATACATAAACATATTTATCAATTTATACCATAGAAGATCCAAAGTATTGGGATAAGTATACTTAGATGCTTGCCTTACTGCTCTGGAGTTTGCCGTATGCTACCCGCGCAACACTCGCAAAATTCGAGGAGATGGGCGTCATCTTCAATCACCACCAGGTCACACGCCGGTTCTCCGCTCGCTACAGAAGAACGCATACAATGATGAGTATGATTGAAGTGCAACAATGCATGCCACAATATGCATAAAAACATGTTAGATGTGCAAGACACACGAATTAATGTCACACTAAGGAATCTAAATGAAGCCGGAAAAAAATATCAGGAGGCCTATGTATCCAAGTTGATTCGGAGTATCCGAGTCCCGGAGCCTCCGGGCCAACCTCTGGGAGAGGGTTCTATGTTAGCCATTTTCGATTTAACCCAAAACCTCTAGGTTTGTCCGGACTATCCAGATTGTGCTGGACACTCCTGGTGAGGTTCCGGGCGAGGGTGCTTGGTTAAATCCTCCGGTTTAACCCGGACCCTCCGGGCTTACCCAAATTATTCGGGTGGGGCGGACTCTGACATTCTAAAAAATCTTCCCTTGGGCGATTCAACTTGCATGATGGATATGTGCTACATAAACATGTATATACCCTATCCAAAGGATTCTAGACCCAACTTGCACCCTAAACCCTAACGATTTTTTAATACAATTCAATAGGCCTTTTCCTGTTGAACAAGGAGTATCCAGGTTTACCCAGAGTATCTGGGCTGTACAGAACAACCGTTTTCGAGGGGATTTTGGGGTCGATTTGATTTGCGAGCCACACCAAGTCTAAGGGAAACATGCTAGGGATAGTTCAAGGAGTCTGGAACTCACTCATCAACCTAGCAACATGACTTCATAGCTCAAATTTGCCCAAAACTACATTTTGCTCCAAAAACTCAAGAACATCTAAAGAACTCAAAAACAACTCAATTCCTCCATGAAAACAAAAACGAATTGGATAGATGAGTAGCTCATGAGCTTGTGATCATGTGGATACCACATGCATACCTTAAATCCTTCTCTTGAGATCGGATTTTTGGGGAGAGGGAGAAAATGCTTGAGAGAGAGTGAGAAGGGGCTCCTTGCTGTTGTGTGGTCGGCAAGGAGCACGGTGAGGGAGAGAGTGAGCTGAGGGAGTGGCAGGTGGTGTTGTCCAAGGGGTGGTTGGGGTGGTTGGCCCATATGTGGGGCCCACATGCTAGAGAGTCCATTTTAACTACGATTTCTATTCTTTTCTCTCCCGAATTTATTTTTCTCATCCAAATGACTCAGAACAAAGTGCTCTAGTGTGCCAAAATAATTTACCATGAATTTAATTATGATGCATGATTAAGATTAATCATGCAATTACGGAATTTGGGATGTGAAAATTCAACACCTAGAGTACCGGACCATCAGGTGAGGCAAATCTTTCTGGGAGTTCTCCAATTCAGTCCAACTTTGTCTCGGTTGCGGTAGCTTCTTCATATATTGCATCCATGAGACCTACAAATATATATTCTTGACAAACATATTAGTCCCATTAACTACGTTATCATTAATCACCAAAATCACAATCATGGCCTAATAAGGCCATTTTCGCTACAATGTCCCCCTTTTTAGTGATTCATGACAACACAACCAAAGCAAGTGGCAAATAATAAATGATATCAAATGTATAGATCATAAGCGAGCACAAAGTCTTACTAAATTGCTTGGATGAATGTTCTTACCACTTAGTCTCCTGTTTGTTTTGGCTCCCACTTTCCCATCGTCACTATCTCCCTTGATCGACCTTGCAAGAGCTTTCTTCTTCTCCCCTCCATAATGTTCATCTTGCAATTTGCATCTTGTTTTGGTTATCAAGATTCTCCCTCTTTGTCAACAATGTCCCAAAAAGGCTATATGCACATGTTGAACTTAAAGGGAAAAACATTAGAGCACATGAGAGAGAGCTTCACAAATCATGATTCAATTAAAAGGATACCAATTGTATGGATATCACTACAAATGAATAATACCAATTGTAGGCTATGAAAACACATGGATCATAATTTATGAAACTCACATAATATACTATAAACTCTCCCTATATGTGTGCATACATATGATGAGAAAGAAACATATGCACAACTAGATAATATGTCAAGATAGGAAGTTTAAGATATATTATGCATATAGGTAGCTTAAATGAATAAAACATTTGAGAATGATACCAATTGAAGCATTTACATTTAAGCATTGCATACCTCTGGGGACATATTGATTGCTCCATAAGACTACAAGTGATACAACTTGTAGCACATGTTAGTCCCAAAATCACAACCTATAGGATATACTCCCCCTAAAAGTGTGCATATAAGTGTGGAATACTTGTGATATATGCACTTGTTATTGATAACAATAGGGATTTATCCTATAGATTGGATCACGGCACATAAAAGATACCAAATGTAAAAACTAGTGCTATGAAATGAACCTACAACTAATAAACCATGTGGGTTGCTCATGGGTTAGAGATAAACACAAACAACTTACCATATGAAAACCTACACTAGACATTGCAATAAATTGAAATAAGCATATGCAATCCTAGACGAGGCAAATAAGCTAGAAGCAAAAATCAAAATACATGAACATAAGTCTAGCTACCATTTACCTCTTTTACCTTTGGAAGGGGATTTGGGTATATGATGACCATGATTTCATCAATGCGCCCATCATGTACACTTGGCTTCTTTACTTGAACCTTCACTTCATCTTGTGAGCCAAATCTCTAAATCCCCATAGTCGCATTAGGCTTCAAGTTTTTTTTAGAACCCAAACTGATTGGGACTCCTTCATGTTGGTGATGACTTCCTTGGACACCCAAATGGATTGGTTCCATCTCCAATCCTTTCTCCCAACCATGTGTGCAACCACCTTGCCATTATCCTTCTTTTTGAGCTTATAGTGGTTGCTCTTGGTATTGATCTTGTAGTTCAGCTTGGTGTAAAGGTTGGAGGTTTTGTTGGAGAGATTCATCATCTTTTTCTTCTGCTTGGTATCCTTCTTCACATGTTTGTATTGGAAGGACTTGTGGCCTTCTTGATGGTATTTGAAGCATGTCACGGTGGATCCCTCCGCAAGCTTCTTCACCATGAAAGCACGGTTATCTTGAGGAGGTTGTACATGTCCTTTACCCTTTAAACTCGCCAAGTCTTTCTTGATCCTCTCCACTTCTTGCTTAAGCTCATCATTCTCTTGTGCAATTAGGTTATTTGATGATTATACAACAACATTGTCAACACAAATCTCATTGTAAAAGGATGAGCTAGACAAAGCAATTAAATCATCACAAGAAATAGAAGCATATACCTTATGATTGAAATTAAATAGAGAGGTAGATTGCTTCAAAGGGACCTTAGTTTGAGATTTAATGCACTCAAATTTAGCCTTAAGCTCATCATGCTCCTTGTTTAGCGAATTGAATTTGCTCAATATTTGTTCATAACTAGAAATAAAGGTAGCATGAATGTCATCAAGTGCATTGAATTTATTAAGCTCTTTAGATTGTTTCTTAAGGGCCCTTTGTTGCCCATTGATCAAATGAAGGAGTTCATCATAGGAAGGAGAATCCTCATCGAATTCATCATTACTTATACCGCTATCCATACCTTTGGCCATAAGACACTTGTGAAATGACTTGCACGATAATGACTTGTATGATGATGACCTTGAGGAAGAGCTTTTCTTGGAGGGGAAGATAGTGAAGCTTTCATCACTTGAGCTTGACTCTTCATCGTCGCTCACCGATCTTCCTATGCTTGCGAATGCCTTGAATCTTCCCCTTGTCTCTCTCTTGTTCTTGGCCTTCTTCTTTTCCTTCTTGATATGATCAATTATGTTGACCAAGTCTTCAATGGAGATAGGATGATCAACCTTAGCATTGATCATCTTCTGTTCTTCTCTCTAACTTTGAGAAGAGCTTGGCCATCTTATGATCAATTTCTTCATCACTTCATATGCTTTGATCATCCTCTTCATCGCTCTCTTCATCTTGATCACCATCATCTTCGTTTGAGCTTGACTCTTGCTCTTGTCTTCTCATCCTTACCTTTATGTGTTGGCATTAAGCTTGCTTGCTTGTGAAAGCAAGGTTCTTGGTGTTAGATGAGGAAGAAGCTTTCACCCCATGTTTATTGTCATCTCATGGGCGGTGATCTTGTCGAGCACTTGACTTGGAGTCATTTTCTTGATGTCATTATTGTCGTAGATGATGGAGACTATCAACTTGTACTTTTTAATAAGAGCTTGAATTATTCTTCTCACCACTTGATCATATTCAATTGGTGTTAAACCTAACCCATTGATCTCATTGACAAGAATATTCAAACATGAGTACATATTATTAGCACTTTCATGGGGTAATTGCTTGATGCCATTGAGCTTAGTAACAAACACACGATATTTCTCATTGCGTACATCCTTTGTGTCTTCATGTATTTCAATGATACTAGTCCAAATATCATATGCATTGGTGAGAGAATAACCACGATTAAATGCATCAACACATATAGATGATAAAAGGATAGTCTTTTACAATGCATCTAATTACCTCTTTTTGTTGGTGATACGAGGTCTCATCCCTTCCTTACTGACTCTTCAAACATCTAATCCTCGAGCTTGCAAACAACAAGTCTATAATTTTCTACCAGGGAAGTTTGTGCCATCGAAAAATGGAGCACTATAGGAATCTATCCCAACCCTGAACATCACAACTCACTAGACAGTGAAGCTTAACCGATCACAATGAGACTAAGGCTCAAATGCCACTTGAATTGGTGAAACCTTGCGAAAGGAGTGAAGCTCTTACACAAATTGAAGAGCTCGATGTGAGCTCTAGCTCTAATACCAATTGAAGGGATCAATGATGTCCTAAGAGGAGGGGGTGAATTAGGACACTTAGAATATATTCGGCTCCAAAAACTACACAGGATAAATCTATATCAATTTCTATCTAAATGTGCTCTAGGTTTATCTAATGAGTCTACTCTACCAATCAAAGCGCTTGTAACCTATCTAAGATGGTAAATTGCAAGAATGTAAATGCAGAAACGTAAATAAGGTAGAGAGAGCAAACTCAGTACAAGGGATTTTTATCCCATGGTATCGATGTCATGAATGCCACCCCTAATCCACGTTTGAGCTCCATAAAGGATATGCTCCCGGTCGGCACCAGATCATGGCTCTTGAGCCACCAAGTTATGAAGACAAGGCCTCCACCCGGATAAGCCACCAAGGCAAGGTCTCACCACTATCCTCTCTTCCGATTTCTTTCCGCCATGATCATTTCGGAGCTTGAGCCACCAAGGCAAGGGTTTTCGTGTCTCCATACACGCTTCTCGTCACTGCTACACACCAAGTCGAAGAGTTAACAAGCTTGCCAGTGAGTCACCAAGACTCCAAGGTACCAACGTACCAATTGGTACAAGGTTGGATCACTCCTTAATCCACTCTCTAGGCAGCAATCACCTAGCAACACTCTCTCTAGGCCTATAAGCACTAATCACTCACTAATCTTGTGCTTAATCACCTTGGATAATCATATTAAGCACTTTGGTGACTTGGATGTCTTCTTAAGTGTGTATGAGCTTCCTCTAGACTCCAGCAACATGCCACCCACTCGAATGACTCAGTGGAGGGGTATTTATAGCCTCAAACCCGCGCATTAGCTGTTAACCCAACGGCTCATAAAAGTTGTTAACACCGGATGATCCGGTGAAAACAATAGTACTACCACCAGATCATCCAGTGAGTACACTCTAACAAACTATCCATTGGAACCCGATTCAAGCCTCTATAAACACCAGATACTCCGGTGTATACTTCATCTCCATCACTAGACTATCCAATGAGTTATCCTAAGCCATCTGAGCCAACTGCGTCCTCTCTATGTAAATTGCTCCGGTGTTAGCATTTGGTGCACATCATTTAATCACCGGACTATCCGATGCCTCAAACTTTGTTCTACCTCTTTGTACTGTTCATTATTCAGTGTATTATCCAGTGTAGCCTTTCTTCATCACCGGACCTTCCGGCGTATTTTGATCTTCGATCTTCCACAGCAGCAATTTTGTCTGGTGGAAATGCTCTGGTGTGTATCTTCCTCTAATCATCGGACTATCTAGTGGGTTATTCCATTCTGCCTTCTGGATAGAAACACTCCGGTGTTGCCATACTTTGGTCACCAGACTATCCAATGAGGCTTAGCCTTCATTCGTTAGCATGACACCCTTCTTTAGAAGAATTGCTCCGGTGAGAACACATGCTAATCACCGGACCTTCCAGTGATGTCTTCAGGCCTCTCTATCCCTTTGCCAAATATGCTCCGATGAGTTCAACACCTAGAGCACCAGACCATCCGGTGAGGCAAATCTTCCTAGGACTTCTCCAATTTAGTCCAACCTTATCTTGGCTCGGTGGTTTCTTCATTTATTGCATCCATAAAACCTACTAACATATATTCTTGACAAACATGTTAATCCCATCGACTATGTTGTCATTAATCACCAAAATCACAAGCATGACCTAATAGGATCATTTTCGCTACACCTACGACTCTCCATGATGCGAGCAAGTTAGTAAAAAAGTGTACGAGCTGTCAATTTCATAGCAGACGAGTATATCAACCCGCTCAAGCCCTACAGACAATCCCCTTATCGTGGACATTCGCAACTTGGGTACTAAATATTCTGGGGCTCTTCACGATAGCGCTCGGGGGCTTTAAGTTCCTATTTATCTCAATTAATACCTTCACTAAGTAGATTGAAGATGAACCAGTCAAAAAAATCACATCGGTGGTCGCCAAGAAGTTCATCATGAAAAGCGCCATGACAAGATTTGACGCCGTGAGTACGATCATCATTGACAATGGCACTTAGTTCTTCAGTGCGGCGTTCATCGATTATTGCGAGGAACTAGACACTACAGTCTGTTTTGCGTCTATTGCACATCCACAAAGTAATGGACAGGTCAAGTGGGCAAACGACCTAGTACTTCAAGGAATCAAAATCCAAGTCTTCAACTGCTTATCCGCCTACACTAAAGCCTAGGGTTCCGAGTTGTCTAACATACTCTGGGCACTTCGAACGATGTCTAATAGGGCGACGAGTGAAACACCTTTCGTCTAGTCTATAGGGATGAAGCAATGCTGCCCTGTGAACTAAAACTCAAATCTCCCAGAGTTGAACTATACACCGACAAGGATAAAATCCCGAGAAGATAGGATGACCTCAATACTTTCGATTAAAAAAGATCACTACTACAGAAAAGATCATCACTACCGATCAAAATTGACATCACTACCGGTTTTTGAATCGGCAGTGAATAAGTGGCAAATAATCCATGGTTATCACTACCGATTTTGGAACCGACAGTAATAGAGTTATCATTGTCAATTTGTGTTACAAACTGGAAGTGGTATTCGGTCCTAGATCTGATGTTTCTGAGACCAAAAAAAATACACTCGATGAACGAACCACTGTGGCCCCCTCCCCCCCCCCCCCCAGCGTTGCTTTTCTGACTTGTGAGGACGCCCCACCCCACGGCTCCTATGGTCACTCTCACTAGAATATAGAAATTTATGTTCCGGTGAAGTTTGTGGGAGTCGAACCTGCGACGTCACCCCTCGTGTGAAGCGTCCTTACCATCTCACCTCATAGTCTTACCTAATGGCTATGGAAAAATTTATTCTTTTGACCTTTCTTGCTCAAATCTTTGGATTATTATTTGGGTATATAGATTGCTTCAAGTGAAAATATTTTCAGCTACAAAGTTGTACATCTTTTCGAGATCTACAATTTTCATATAAAGTGATGAGCAATGTTGGCCTGATCTTCCGATAGGTAGTGATAAGTCGGTGGGTGGAGAACTCGACGTTGATGATCCAAAGGCTTCGACCCGAACAGATCGTCTCCCTTGCAATCACTACACCACAGCTCCGATGGTTATCAACCGTGTCGCGCGGTTGACCTCGCCAAGAAGGCTCAATCCCTGCAAGCGTACCGAGAACACAAGCAAGAACATAGAAGATGCAATCTGAAATATTGCGAATTGAATTCAAGCACTCGAAGTCGGGGTTCCACAAACACTTGCGGCGGCCTAGTCGGTCCGGAACAAGAGCGAAAATCTCACAACTGTGTGTAGATCAATGTCTAAGCAAAACCCAACCCTAATTAGGGTGGCGACTACTATATATAGAAGACTAGGGTCGGCCAAGGACCCCTGGACGTGTCCCTAATGAACTCCAACACGTTACACGGCCCAACGGCCCAAAAGATGGTCGCGAAGCACCCTGACAGATTCTGGACGTTCACTTATTTTGACGATTCCCGTTGACTCAGAACGAATTTGGACATGGGACCAGTACCGTTGGAAAGCTTATATCCTTAGCTTTCCAACCATGTGTAGAACGTCAAAAACGGAGTCCGTATGCGTCCTGGACGACGATTTTAGTGCGGACTGGTCCTGGACTCCGAAACGGACTCGAACTGGATTGGGCCTCCACCTTGGCTTGGGCGCCCTTGCTGTTCTTCTCCCATGTTCCTAAGTAATAATACATCACAATTATTCAGTAGCATCCCATCCTCATCAAAATATAAAGGAACACTAAGGAACGAGCTCACCTCTTGATTTAGTTGACGTGCACGAGCTCGTGTCAATGGACCTATTGTTGGAGGAATACTCGGTGTGTGTGTATCCGAAAGAGTGATGCCCTCGTCATAAAGTTTGTTTCCATCTGGCTCCGTATGAAAAAGTTTATCTCCAATGCATGCTCCATTCGGTAAAACAGCCATAACTTTTGCATACAGAGTCTGATTTTGACGTTTGACCTATACTTTCTAAGCTAACAAGGAGATGCATAAAAAATACATGTGTTTATATATGTACCTTTCTTGACCCCCAAAAAGGCTTGAAATACCCTTAATAGGACCTCTAAAGTTTTTGGTCGAAGATTTACCTTCTCCAATTTGCCTGAAATGTTTTGGAGATATAGTGCTACATCTGAAAGGCAGTACTACGCAGATGTTTTATCAATCCAAGTTACCAAACTCACGATAATTTTTTTTAGTTTGCATTTTTCAACTTTGTAGCTCTATGTGTAGCTTTTTTAATCATTCCAACTAGTATTACACTAGATCCAACAATTTACTTTATCGTCTAGTTTGTGGTTTTCTTTCAACACTCTATAGACATTTATTTGGGAATTTCAAATAAAAAAGTTATCAACTATGAAGTTGTAGATCTCATCAAGTTCTACAGTTTTCATATAAGATTTATCTCCATCCGACTTCGTATAAAAAAAGTTTATCTCTATCTAACTTTATATAATGAACCGGCAATAATATTTGATTATCACTGCCGGTTCTAATCATGAACTAGAACGTAATGATAATCAAATATCACTGTCGGTTTTTTAATTGAACAAACAATAATACTTGATTATCACTACCTATTTTTTTTAAGAACCGGTAGTAAAATTTTATCACTGCCGGGGACCCCCATTTTAGACCCCACAAGGCCACAACTTTTGCCTCCTGGCTCTCTAACGCTGGTTCAATAGTCAACCCAGATATGATACCATGCACCAAACAGCTAGCACCAGATTTGTTTTCTGTGTGTTAACCGAATTTGATTCTATTCCCGCTTTAGTTTGTACCTTGAAATCATGAGTACGGTTGCTGATTCCATTCCTAGTGTTGTTCAAAAGTCCAAGTGGCCTAACACATTGCACTGCATGAATGATGACCGAAACAAATTTTCCATTTTTTTAGAATACTCCCTATGGAATCTCTTTCCAGGATGTGGAAAAAGAATGGGTGGACTCTCTGATCTTGACTTCCGTCCTGGAACCTCTTTCCACGAGGTGGTCAGGCAAAGGTTTGGTGTTCTCGTTTCTCCCCCCTCCTCCTCGGTTGGTTTCTTCTTGGTGGCCTCTTTCAGTTGTTCGGCAATTTGGATCGATGCTGATTCAGTGAGTTTGATCTTGCAATCCTGCTTGGGTGGGGTTGCTCGGGATTTCAATGTCACTCATTTGCAACAATGGTGTTTCCGTTTCACGGTTTCCTCCAAAGTTGTGGGTTTCATGATTTACCGTTTGAACAAGGTCATTTGCAGTCTCTTTGATCTACATTTTACCCTCTGGTGCAATGGAGGTCCTGACTATATTCATCAGGAGAAAATTTGGATTTCGCTCCAAGATGCTGAGTGGAAAACAATCTTTCGTTAAAAGAAGTCTTATAAATCAGTGGTGGCCTTGCCATCTTCGCCTACACCCAAGACCAATGCTGCTCAGCCTGTGATGATAACGGACTCTGCTTCCTTTGCTTCGAAGGCTGTTGCTCCTGTCATTGCGAGATCTTTGCTTGTGACGCTCTCGACGGAGGATGAGGGCAAGGATGGCATGGACATTTGGGATGCGCAGATGGCTTCTTTCCAGGACTTTTTCAACTGCCTTGTTGATGTGCAGTGAGCCCTCAGTTTCATTCACCTTGACTAGCTACAGGTCCTGGACGTGGCCATAGGCTCAGTCCTCATGTATGTTGGCCCGAGAGCTCCACTTCATCAGTGTTTCGTCATCAAGCTGACTTTAGCGTCCAAGGTCCTGAGCTCTTGCGTTTTGGAGGAGCTCAGTGAAGATGATATCATGGATGTGCCACGTCCAAAATTCTCTTCGCCACTCAAGCGTCGTGCCCGCATGCCGTGCACTCCCACTGATGCCCGCTTTCTTCACCGCAGCAAGAGGCTCAACCCAGACTTAGGTGGCTTTCGTGACTAGGCCAGTGCTGATGCTGCCAAGGCCTTCTCTCCTACATTGATGTATGTGGGGTAAGTGCAGGATAGTGTCTCTAGGTCGCCTCCGCACCTCTCAGTGAAGAATGCCCAGGCGGTGGGCACCGGCTTCCTCAAGATGCATCCTATGGCTGTTTCTTCTGAAGCCCTTGAAGCATCTTCTAATGATAGTGATGCTAGTGAGTGATGCAACCTAGTGGTGGTTCTGGTGGCCAGAAGGGCCCTATTTTGTTTTGCATTCTTGTGATGTTATGCTCAGCTCTCCTCTCAGATGGTTTAATCAGTGGACAATTGATGTGGATCTTAATAAGTCCTTTGTGAACCTATGTTAGCAGTTTATTTCTAGGATGCTTTGGTGTGCCTATTGCCAGCCTATTTTGTTATGTACTAATATGATTTTTTTACTTGGATTTTCTAGATATTGGTGTCCCTTTCATCTTGTTCCCTGAAATGTAAAATGTTTTAGTGGGCGTGTCTAAAACACTGGCCCTATTCTAGTTTCCTCTACTTATTGATTCACGGATCCTAGAAAAAAGTGGAACATCTTATCTTGGAATGTCAGAGGGATCAATTCTTAATAGGAATGGGATGATATTTGTGATAAAATTTCAGAAAGCTCATGTGACATCTTATGCCTCTAGGAAACGAAGTGGTAATCGTTTGATCAGGTTTATCTCAGGCACTTTAGTCCCAGAACCTTCAATAAGTTTGTGTTCTCTCCTTCGTTTGGTGCCTCTGGTGGGCTAGTGATAGTTTGGAAAGGAAATCTTTTCCAAGGAGATTCTATTCTAGTTAATAGATTCTCCATTACAATTAAATTCACGTCTATTATCTCTGGGAATGTCTTTCACTTGACCAACATTAATGGTCCATGCTCAGACCCTAGTAAAGCTGACTTTATGAATTGGTTATACAATTTTGATGCTTCTACCTATGATGATGGGATTTTGGTGGGGGACTTCAACTTGATTAGGTCTCCTGAGAACAGAAACAGATCGGGTGGTAATGTGAATGATATGATGGCTTTCAATGACCTAATTCTTCATTTGGACTTGATTGAGATTCCTTTCAAAGGTAGGTCACACACGTAGAGTAACATGTAGCATGATGCCCTCCTTGAGAAACTGGATTCGGTCTTCACCTCCACTCGCAGGTCACTTTCCTACCCTAACACTTTGGTGCAACCTTTTATCAAGGCTCCTCTCTAATCACATCCCATATGTGGTTCAGGTTGGAACCTCGATCCCAAAAGCACAAGTTTTTCGTTTTGATAACTATTGGGTGAATTTTGACTCTTTTCTGCCCACGGTGGAACAACTTTGGCAACCTGCCCCCTTTTTTAATAAGCCTACCCAGAACATCTCATCCAAGTTCAAAACCTTAAGAAGGGGCCTAAGGTTTTGGAGCAAGGAACTGTCTTAGCTGAATAAGCTGATCAATAATTGCCATTGGGTTCTTGCTCTTCTTGATAGTCTTGAGGATCAGAGACCCCTCTCGAGAGTGGAGTCAAACTTCAAGTGTTTGGTTAAAGAACACCTTCTTTATCTACTTGAGGCCAAGAGGATTTATTGGGAGCAACGTGTTACCTACCGATGGGTTGTCTTTGGAGATGAGAACACAAAGTTTTACCAGACTTATGCCACTCATTCTTATCGGAAAAAACTCATCTCTCACCTAAAAATGAATAATGGCACAGTGATAACAGATCATGATCTAAAGGCTGTTGTCCTTTTTTCATCTTTCAAAGAGAGGCTTGGGCAATCTGAATTTACATTGATGGCTTTTGATCTTCCCGAGCTCATTGAGCCTACTTTCTTGCCCGTGCTGGATAGCCCTTTCACTTTAGAGGATATATAAGCTATTGTCAAGGATATGCCCTCTGACCATGCCCCTGGTCCTGATAGTTTCAATGGCTTATTTATTAAGAAATATTGTCATATAATTGGGAATGATTTCGTCAAAGTCTATGATGCTTTTGTGGCTGGTGTTTTGAATATTCAGAGCATCAATAGCTCTTTGATAGTATTAATTCCAAAGGTGAATGATCCGGAAGGGGTCAATGACTATCGGCCAATCTCTTTACTTAATTACTCCCTCAAGCTCCTCACAAAACTTATTGCCAATAGGCTGCAGGCTGTTATTGTCAAGGTGGTTCATCATAACCAATATGGTTTCACCAAAGGCCCAAATATTCAGGACTGTCTTGCATAGGCCTTTCAGTTCCTTCACATTTGACATCAATCTAAGAAAGAAATTGTTATTTTAAAATTGGACTTTGAAAAGGCTTTTGATAAGGTGGAGCACCAAGTTATTTTCGATATGTTTAAATATAAAGGCTTCTCTAACAAATGGATTTCTTGGATCCAACAAATTCTTTCTTCAGGAACATCCTCAATACTTCTTAACGAAGTCCCTGGCAAGACTTTTCATTGCAAAAGAGGTGTTAGGCAGGGTGATCCCCTTTCTCCTCTCCTTTTTGTAATGGTCGCTGATACATTACAATCTATAGTTAAAGCAGCTAGAATTGGCATTTTGAAGCACCCTTTGGGCCATTCTTTTGGAGGTGAGTATCCGGTTGTCCAATATGCTGATGATACCCTTGTGGTTATGCCTACTAATGGTTGGCAATTTTTCTGTCTTAAAGGGTTACTCCAGTCTTTTGCTGACTCTATAGGTCTCAAGGTTAACTTCCATAAATCTTTCATGGTCCCTATCAATACATCAGTTGAAAGGGTAGCCCACCTAGCCAGCACTTTTGGTTGTCAAGTTGGTGGTATGCCTTTCACCTACTTGGGACTTCCATTAGAAACTACAAGGCCAAGTATTGCTGAATATATGCCTATGATGAACAAGGTGGAAAGACGGCTTGCTGGCATTACTTCCCTTCTCACTTATGCTGGAAGATTGGTTCTGGTGAATTCGGTGCTCACTGCCATACCGATGTATTACATGAGTACCCTCAAACTCCCTGTCGATGTGATAAAATAGTTGGATAAATGTAGGAAACATTGCCTCTGGAATGGTGGCGATCTCAACAAGAAAGGAGGATGTTTAGTGGCGTGGAGAAAGGCTTGTTAGCCAAGAAAGGAGGGTGGCCTTGGTATTCTTAATCTTAGAGCACAAAACAAGGCTCTACTACTCAAATTCCTCCACAAATTTTATAATTATTGTAAAATACCATGGGTGAAACTGACGTGGCAAAGGTATTATACCAATGGTAAGGCCCCACATGCAAGAAGGCTCCTGGGATACTTTTGGTGGAAAGATATAATGTCCCTAGTGGATGACTATAGAAGTATTGCCTCATGCTCCATCCAAAATGGCCACACTGCCATGGTTTGGAATGATCTTTGGGGCCACGGTTTATTGGACAACACTTTCCCTTAGCTTCACTCTTTTGCCAGAGATAAGGACATTTCAGTTATAAATTTTTTGGGTCAAGATGCTGAGCTGAACTTCTTCTTGCCTCTTTCTTTATTAGCTTCTAATCAACTGCAACAGCTTAATAATCTCTTACAAGAAACTCAACTTTCTAAGGATGATCATGATCTATGGTCATACATATGGGATTCCAATGATTTCCAAGTCAAAAAGGCATACTCATCGCTCATAGGATCGGTGCCTCCTGCTCCACCTTTTTCATGGTTATGGAAAGCATCTTGTCAAAGCAAGCATAAGTTTTTCTTCTGGCTTCTGTTAATGGACAGATTAAACACTAGGAATTTGCTGAGAAGGAAATCCTTTCATCTACCTTCCTATGACTGTGTTCTCTGCACAGCTCCGGTTGAAGAGACTTTGGATCATCTCCTCTTCTTCTGCCCTCTCAGTCAAGACTGTTGGTCCTTTCTTCATATGGTGTGGAATTTAACCTTGCTTTTGATAGACAGACTCGAGGAAGGCAGGCATAGGACCAGCTCACCAATTTTCAAGGAAATCATCGTAGTTGCATGTTGGTCCATCTAGACCCATAGGAATAGAATTATTTTTTATCAACAAGAAGTTTCCTTTTCTTGATGGAAAAAATCATTCCAAGATGAGTTTGCCTTGACTATTGTGAACGCAAATGAGAGCAAGAAGGCTCCCATGCAAGACTGGTTGCACTCTTTGTAATTTCTCGGTTTTTTTCCTTCTTTTTCCCTCCTTGGGTCTGAGACCTTGTATCATATCCTTTTGTACATACTCCTTTTTTAAAATAGAAAATCATCAATAGGGGCCTCCCCTCCTATTCCCTTAAAAAAAATATCATTGCCAGTTATTTTCAAACCGACAGTGAAAAGGGGCAAGGATGACCTTTTCAGTGGTAGTGGACATAAGTGTTGATAAGATCACTACAATAGTAAGCTCTTCGGTGCTACCACGACCAGAACATCCGCAAAAGATCTTTCGAGCCCGGAGATCTGGTTCTACGACACGTACAAAGTCAGAAAACAATAATAAGCCATCTTTGCAGTGGGAAGGTCCCTATAGGGTGGTAAAATCCAGCCGACAAGGGACATATAGGTTAGCTATGGAGGATTGTTAAGTTCTTAAAAATTCTTGGCATATCGAACAGCTTCGCAAGTTTTATATGTAAGTATTCAGGATATATTTTGTAAATATTACTTGCCATATTATCAATATATGTTTTTTTACCTATTTTGATACAACACCTGAAAAAACTGAGATAAGCTACTATTCAGGCACTTACACCCATACACGCACTCAGAATTATAAGATTGTTAATCCGAGAATCCTTCCCCATTAACCAATCGGGGGCTTAACATGCACTAGGATTAAAAAAGTTATTGGTCGCACCATATTTCTGATAAAAAGGGAAATATGTCTTTAGAAAATGCAAAAAATCTTACAGATAAGTTAAGGAAAAGAGAATTACATCAAGTCCTAAAAGAAATACTCGACGAAGAGGAAGGAGATTCTTCGACCAATGAAGCCTCACTGACTCATCAAGAGGAAGGAGAGACTTCCTTGTTTCTCTTCAACCACCGGTGCCAACGGAGAGGATAAGGTTATCAACATTCCGGCCCCATACCGAACTCGCTGGTGTCACCACCGGATCACTGACATCTCCGGCGACATAGGGTTTGGAAGAGGCATTGGCTATCCACCCTCATCTTTGGTGTCGCTGCTCCGGCTGCTCCCTCCACCCATCCTCACCAGAATAATATGAGGATGGAGAGGATGAAGCGGTCGGCATCTTGCAGTCTTTAACGGAGACGTTGTTGGATGCCTCTCTCTTTTTCGCCTCAGTCGCTGCTTCTTCCTCCTCTATTTCCACCTCTAGAATGTCCTAGTCCACCTCATCTTGGACTAGAGATGTTGGGGGCTTGCTGTCTTTAACAGGGATGCCACGAGTTTGCCACCCTCTCTTCATCCTCCTTGTTGGAGGAGATGTCGATAACCTCCACCACCGAACTAGATTCAGTAGGAGACGATGGTGGGGTAAGGGGCGAGTGCTCGGGGAAGAATGGAGAATAGTCAGGTGTGAGGAACAGTGACATCCTAAAAGGACGATGAATTAGGACACTTAGAAACTAATGGCTCCAAAAACTTCACAAGATAAATCTATCTCAATTTCTATCCAAATGTGCTCTAGATTTATCTAGTGTGTCTACTCTACCGCTCAAGAGGATTGCAACCTACTCTAGCAAGGTAAATTGCAAGTATGTAAATATGGAAACGTAAATAGGATAGAGAGAGAGAAACTCGGTACAAGGGATTTTTATCCTGTAGTATCAACAGCATAAATGCCACCCCTAATCCACGTTGGAGCTACATCAGGGATATGGTCTCGGTCGGTACCCGATCACAACTCTTGAGTCACCAAGCCACCAAGGTAAGGCCTCAAGCCGGATGAGCTACCAAACCACCAAGGCAAGGTCTCACTACTAGTCTCTCTTACGGTCACATGCCGTCGTGATCACTTTGGAGCTTGATCCACCAAGGCAAGGGTCTCTGTGATCCCGTACACGTGTCTTGCCATCGCTCCACACCAAGTCAGAGGGTCAACAAGCTTGAGCAACTCCAGCTCAAGTTGCCGGTGAGTCACTAAGACTCCAAAGCGCCAGCATACTAGTTGGTACAAGCTAGGATCACTCCTTGATCCCTTCTTCAGACTGTGGCACCTAGCTACAACTCACTCTAGGCCTATAAGCACTAAACACTCTCTAATGTTGTGCTTAATCACCTTGGATGATCACTTTAAGCACTATGGTTGCTTGGATGTCTTCTCAAGTGTGTATGAGCTTTCTCTAGACTCCAGCAATATGTCACACCTTTAAATGACTGAGTGGAGGGGTATTTACAGCCTCAAACGTGTCAACTAGCTATTTTCCTAATGGCTCAGAAAAGTTATTAATACCAGATGATCCGGTGAGAACAGTAGTACTAAGACCTGATCATCTAGTGAGTACAACCTCAGGAACTACCTGTTAGAACTCCACTCAATACCTCTATGAACACTGAACACTTCGGTGTACCTTAAAATCTATCACTGGACCTTCCGGTGAGTTACTTTGAGTCAGCCGAGCCTTTGTAGCCTCTATTTGTAAAATGCATTGGTGCATTTATCTTTAGAGCACCAAACCTTTCAGTGGGTTGTTATTCATTCTTCAACACTTGTAGTCACCTCTGTAAGAAATACTCCGGTGCTATAATCTGGTGTGCACAAACTAAGCACTGGACCATCCGGTGGGTTGATCTTCAATCTTCTGCACTTGCATTCTTCTCTGTAGGAGATACTCCGATGTTATCCAGTGCAGATCACATGACTATCTGGTGAGCTCCTCAGGCTTCTCCCCCTTTATCAGAAATACTCCGGTGAGTTCAACACATAGAGCACCAGACCATACGGTGGGTTGATCTTCAATCTTCTGCACTTGCATTCTTCTCTGTAGGAAATACTCCAGTGTTACCCAGTGTAGATCACCAGACTATCCGGTGAGGTCCTCAGCCTTATCCCACTTTGTCAGAAACACTCTGGTGGTCTCATGTCCTATTCACCGAACTATCCGGTGAGGCTATCAGCCTCTGGACATAATGCTCCTGTGAGTGCAAACTCCTCTGCACCTGACCATCTGGTGAGGCAAATCTTCCTGGGAGTTTTCTAATTCAATCAAACTCCGGCTCTGGTGGCTTCTTGATGTATTGCATCTATGAGACCTAGTAACATAATTTCCTAACAAATATGTTAGTCCCAATGACTATGTTGTCATTAATCACTAAAATTACAATCATGATCTAATATGACCATTTTTGCTACATCAAGAGATGAAGGAGTGCATTCATGCGAAGGAGAAGTGTTGGGACCGAAATCCCGGACAGGGAGGACCTTCGCTCACGGAAATGCCGAAGGGTCCACGGAGTGACACGTGCTTGGGGTAGATTGTTTTCACATACCTCTCGTATACAGTATGGCCCTATTTATAGCCCGTACTTGACCACTCCAAGCATGGTTTACAGTTCCTACCCCCTTACCTGCTACATCCTTGGAATATTCGGGGGCATTATGGTACAATTAAGCATATTTACATAATCACAACTCTTCCCCGGGCAGTTAAGGCGGGCCCTGCTATCCAGTCATGGTCTTCGGCTCCGGAAACCCGCCGAAGTCTTCTCCATTCTGTTGCCCCGAGTTGGCCTTCGGCTCCAGAGCAAAGATCGGCTGCTACCTTCGCCCACTGCAGTCAATCAGAACCGCTGGCATGGACTTCGGCTTTCGGCCGAAGGCTCGCCACCGCCTTCTCCAACACGGGAAGCTGAGACTGCGGGCACGCCTACATTCTTCGACCGATGGTACTTCGCGATCTTCGCAACCTTCACCTACAGTCCCTGAAATGAACATATAGTGACAAGCAGGTGGACCTTCCGGCAGACTTTGAGCTATCCTCCAAAGAGGGGGCGAGGGCGGGAGATCATCCCCCAACAGCAGCCCCCTACGGGTAAGGTTTATCTTTGATGGGCCGAACCTGTAGTCTTTAAGATGCATCTCAACACCGTCCCCTTCGGCCTGTCGAAGTCTGCTGGGGCGGATGCACTTTGGTCAAATTGCCTTTTTTTATAGTATGACCATGCGGCCCCTGGGTAACTATATTGCTGACATGCATTTAGTGCCTTTGATGTATACTGAAGCATCATTTTCCTTGTCGATTCAAGTTTCGATGCGTCTCGTTTTAACCGTCGGGCCCTTTGCTATAAATACCGCCCCACTGTTACTTGTTTTTACCGCGCACCTCTGCTCAAGCTTTCGCTCTCATACGAAGCCTCTTACAGCCCTCTGAGTCCTTCTCGGACGAAGCCCCTTACAGCTCTTTCCCTGTTCAAGGATTCTTTGTTCATCCCAATGGCACCGAAGGCCCAATCTTCTCGCCCAAAGACATACTGGATTGGGCAGTCTAAGGTGGACGACGAAGTGCTAGCCAGCCTTGTGAAGGAGGGATTGATCAATGATGTGTCCAAAGTTCATCTGCCCGGCAATCAGGAGACCCTGGAGCCTTCTGACAACGAAGCAGTTGTATTCATTCATTATTTTCGGGCAGGTCTTCGCTTGCCATGCGATGACATGGTTGTTGAAGTGCTAAAATTGTTCGAAGTTTATCTTCACCAGCTCACGCCCAATGCCATAGTAAGGATGGGGCTTTTTGCGTGGGCCGCTCAGTCAGAGGGAGCGAAGGCATCAGCGAGGGCCTTCGCTGTTGCTCATTGGCTTCATCACCAGCCAAAACCAGTCTTCGCCCGGGGCATCCAGAGCGAGGCGCATTATGGGTGTTTGAACTTCGCGTATCGCCCGTCATCGTATACAAGAACAAATGGCCGAGCGACTGGACGCGGTGGTGGCTCTACTACAAAGTAGATCCCGAAGAGTTTCTTGTTTCGAAATGCGAGGAAGTAAAGGGAAATCGCGCTCTAGACATGCGCTTGAAAGCATCCCAGCAAACAACTCTCGAAGCCTTCGCCAGGTGTGCGAAGTATCTATCCACTCGTAACCTCGTAGAGGAGTTTGTAGCCGCTGGGGTGTGGCCCCTTAGCTGGGATTGGAATATCCCGGAGTTTGGGGAGAAAGGGCCCGAGGGGCTTTGCCGTCCTCATCCTTCCGTGCATGGCTTCACGGGTATACATTTTTTTTCTATTAAATTTTATTTTTTAAACTTTGCTGGCACTTTTTACGCGTCTTGATCTTTTCCAGATTTGTCGGTATCTGATGTCAAGGCCAAAGCTACAATGCTTGTTGGGAAATTTACACTGGGCGAAGCCCAGTTATGCGCCGAACAAGACCTTGTTCGAAGACTCAATCGAGTCTTGGAATATAGGGGCCTTTCACACCGGGAGAGGCCGAAGGCTAGCATGATGTTGCAGGGTCCCGGAGAGGGCTCCCCGGCAGAAGACGCCAGCGAAGAGGTTCCCACGGGTACCCTGAAGAAAAGAAAATTGCCCGAGCGATCGCCGCAGGGAGGCTGGAAAAAGAAGGTGCTTGCCCTTCGGAAAAGGCCGCGCAAAATTGCCTCCGATGTTGTCCGCGAAGATGCGTCTCCAGAGGGTTCGGCCGCGCCGTGCGACATGCCAAGGTGAGAGACTCTAGAAGGCACCCAGGATCCCCGTCCTCCGAAGTTGGGGTTTTGCTCTCGCATGGACCTTCCCACGCTAATTTTAAGCAACGACGAGGAGGAGTTGGCGGAGACTGGAACCATCATTGAGGCTACCGCCCGGGAAACCAAGATCGAAGGAGCCAAAAATATTGAAGTGGTAACGTACTCTTCGCCCTCATCGCCTTAGAGCTCCTCCTCCGGGACTGAGGCGTCAACTCCAAGCGCGCCCCACCATGGTGAAAAGGGTTGATGGTCCATGGCAGGCTACCTTACGCGAAGGCCATCATGCCCGAGGCGTTCAAGGTTTCCTCCTTCGAACCAAGCACTGGGGAGGTCAATGACGTGAAGATTTTTAGTACCTTTGTCCTCCCTGAGCTTGAAATTTCACTCGCCCGGAAGCCCGTTGGTGAACTTTTCGACGCTTTTGATGTGGCGATTGCGAAGGTATACCAGTATGTTCCATTATTATTATTGTTGTTAATATTATTATTATTATTATTATTATTATTATTATTATTATTATTATTATTATTATTATTATTTTGTCCTTATAATAATCGGTCATATCCGTGCGACGTCCCAGGCTTTGCTTGTATCGCGGGCTCAGCGCAAACAGGTAGAGAATTTTGTAGCCCACACCCAGAGTGCAAATCCGCAGATTGATATGCTGCAGAAGCGTGCTAAAAAAGCCGAAGGCCAGAAGCGCGAATTTTCACACCGAGCAAGGGAAGCTAAGTCGCGCTTGGAGCAACCTGAGAAGGAACTCAGCGCCCTTCGCTCGGAGAAACAAGTGGCCGAAGTGGAAGTCAAATGCTTGCGCCAAAACTTGCAATCCTCTGAAGTGTGAGTGTGTGATCTGCAAGCGCTTTGTGCAACAGAGAGCGCTAAGACACAGCTGCTGCAAGGAGAGTTGAGCGAGGCGAAGGCTCTTTCCAAAGATGATTTAAACGTGCTTGGGGAGCTAGAGCCGAAGGCTGTCGCTGCATGCGAAGCTATCAACAATACCTTCGAAGGTATTGGTGCCTCGGCCATGCTTCCAACACTCAACATTGTCGGGCTGGGCAGTCTTATAAGTTGGATTAATGAAACCAACGGGAGCCTTCTCCCAGCCGCTCAGCTATATGGCGACTTTTGTGCGATGGTTGCCGCCCGGAGCCTTGTCCAGTCGATTAAAATGACGGGCTGCGACCATCATACTGCGCTTCAAAAGTCCACCTTCCAGTACCCGACGGACATGTCCACTTTGGCCGTTACGAGGGCATCGAAGACCACTGCCCAATCGTTTACCACCAATTATTGGTGCAGACACGGTCGTGAGCTTGCCCTCCGAGAGGCGGAGATCAACCGCCAGCGAGTACGTTGCTTCATATCAACGGTTTTGTTGTCTTCTTGATCGTGCACTCTTTTAAGAAATATTTCTTTTGCAGGCGAAGGCGAGGGATGATCCCTCATCTAAAGCTACAACCGCGGCGGCCAAAGAAACCGGGAAGGTGGGATGACTCAGCGCGAAGTGTCATTTTTTTATTGAGTTTTCCTTATATTATGGGGCAATGTATTATACATTGACGATGTAATATATAATATTATATTTGTTACAAAATATTCTTGACTTATTGCGCTCCCTGCGCAGGTCCTCCCTTCGGACACTACGCAGGTAGCCGAAGAGGCTGTCCCCGTTACCATGATGAGGGACAATTTTTTTGTGTCTTGGTCTGCTGGGAATCATTTCGCCGCCGTCATCCGGATGTTGAGTTCGAGCGGTATTGGCATGCGAAGTGTAAGGCATACGATGCCATGAATACTAGGACTAACGCATTTTGGAAATCTTTTAGCACTTCGACGTTAGTTAATCGTCGAGCTGAGCACAACTCGTGTCGTATCGCGTGCGGAGACGTCGAGCGTTCGCCTATGCTCATTGAGCCAAAGATTGAGCCCGAAGACGACGACGGGCTTCCAATTCGCCAGCCGCAGCTTTGCTACACTGTGGGCCCTCTTCGCAACTAGTTGAACACACTGGAGGCGAAGATGCCCTTTGTGCATCTCCATCGACTTCGACTCATGTTGGGTCCCCTTTGGACCCAACCATGCATTTTCATGCAAGTGAAGGCATAGCCTTTCAATTTGCTTTTAGTCAATGGTATAAGGATTTTATTGATCCTGACGTTGACCGCTTTGCGAAATAAAGGTTTCCTTTACAATTACCATTACTTTGCTTTTTTGGGCATTTACTTTGGCGGCACCGCGCTTGAAGTGACCTTGTGGCGTTTCGCAATGTTTTTTCGGATGTTAGGAACGCTTTCTCGCTTACTCGAGCGAAGTCTTCTCCGGCGAATGATACTCTCAATTATTTATCTGGGGTGTCGCTTCGACAGCGATGAATTTTTAAGATTGGATAGCACTGTTTCCCCCCGATTTTTCACCGCAGCTACCTGCAACTGCTAGAGAAGTGATGTTCCAAGAACGCCGTCCCCCCCCCCCCCCCCGATTTTTGGTCCCAGGTAT
This sequence comes from Phragmites australis, assembly GCF_958298935.1. NCBI lineage: Eukaryota > Viridiplantae > Streptophyta > Magnoliopsida > Poales > Poaceae > Phragmites > Phragmites australis. The sequence continues at coordinate 10,419,104 of NC_084934.1, forward strand.
CTTCGGCTTATAGAAATTTATTGTTTTTGTTCAAGAGCGGGCGCTCTTAGGGTTGTTTTTCATCCAAAGGTTCGTTTTTTCTTCAGTACAGGGGCAGGCACTCTTAGCCCCCGACTTTTTAGCTCGAAGTGCGTCGCCTTCTCTTAGGTCAAGCGACACTTCGACTTTTTCTTCCGAAGGTTTGTTTTTCCTTCAGTGCGGGAGCAGACACTCTTAGCCCCTAACTTTTTAGCTCGAAGTGCGTCGCCTTCTCTTAGGTCGAGCGACATTTCGGCTTTTTCTTTCGAAGGTTTGTTTTCCTTCGGTGCGGGAGCAAGCACTCTTAGCCCCCGACTTTTTAGCTCGAAGTGCGTCGTCTTCTCTTAGGTCGAGAGACACTTTGGCTTTTCTTCCAAAGGTTTATTTTTCCTTCGGTACGGGAGCAGGCACTCTTAGCCCCCGACTTTTTAGCTCGAAGTGCATCACCTTCTCTTAGGTCGAGCGACACTTCGGCTTTTTCTTCTGAAGGTTTGTTTTTCCTTCGGTGCCGGAGCAAGCACTCTTAGCCCCCCGACTTTTTAGCTTGAAGTGTGTCGCCTTCTCTTAGGTTGAGCAACATTTTGGCTTTTCTTCCGAAGGTTTGTTTTTCCTTCGGTGCGGGAGCAGCACTCTTAGCCCCCGACTTTTTAGCTCGAAGTGTGTCACCTTCTCTTAGGTCGAGCGACACTTCGGCTTTTCTTCCGAATGTTTGTTTTTCCTTCGCTACGGGAGCAGGCACTCGTAGCCCCCAATTTTTTAGCTCGCAGTGCGTCGCCTTCTCTTAGGTTGAGCGACACTTCGGCTTTTTCTTCTGAAGATTTGTTTTTCCTTCGGTGCGGGAGCAAGCACTCTTAGCCCCTGACTTTTTAGCTCGAAGTGCGTCGCCTTCTCTTAGGTCGAGCGACACTTTAGCTTTTTCTTCCGAAGGTTTGTTTTTCCTTCAGTGCGGGAGCAAGCACTCTTAGTCCTTGACTTTTTAGCTTGAAGTACATCACCTTCTCTTAGGCCGAGCGACACTTCGGCTTTTCTTCCGAAGGTTTATTTTTCCTTCGGTGCGGGAGCAGGCACTCTTAGCCCCCAACTTTTTAGCTTGAAGTGCGTCGCCTTCTCTTAGGTCGAGCGACACTTCGGCTTTTCTTTTGAAGGTTTGTTTTTCCTTCGGTGCGGGAGCAAGCACTCTTAGCCCCCAACTTTTTAGCTCGAAGTGCATCGCCTTCTCGTAGGTCGAGCGACACTTCGGCTTTTCTTCCGAAAGTTTGCTTTTCCTTCAGTGCGGGAGCAAGCACTCTTAGCCCCCAACTTTTTAGTTCGAAGTGCGTCGCCTTCTCTTAGGTCGAGCGGCACTTTGGCTTTTTCTTCTGCATGTTTGTTTTTCCTTTGGTGCGGGAGCAAGCACTCTTAGCCCCTGACTTTTTAGCTCAATGTGCGTCGCCTTCTCTTAGGTCGAGCGACACTTCGGCCCCCCTTTTTTTATTTATATTATTTTTTATTTTTAAGGTCAAAAGTGTATGTCGTTTTTCGTTGACACTTCGCACCTCTAGTTGTGTCGTGTATTTGAGGCCCTTCACTCGTCGATTGGTGTGCCACCTTGCTTTGAGAGGCTGGCACACTTGAACGACAAGTTATCAATACTCAGAACAAGCGATATTTCTGGGGGTATTTCTACTATATCGATGTTTACAAGGGTTCCTACCTCGTTAAAAACCTCACGCCCTAACGAAGGGGTCCCCTTGTGAGGAAAAGAGTGAAAAGAAAAAATTGCATAAAGAAAATTACACAAGCTTCATTTTGGCACAGACTCGTTGCCGAGATGCGCGAAGGCCTCCATCGTTGTTAGGCGTAGAACTTGCGAAGGTTGTCCGCATTCCAAGTATGCGGAAGCTCCTCGCCCTCCATATTAGCCAAGTGATACGAACCGGGTATTAACGACCTTTTGACTAAGAAGGGACCGTCCCATTTGCTCTGTAGTTTTCCCACTGGTGAGGCATTACCAAGTCTTCGCAGCACCAAATCTCCAGGAATGAAGTTCTTGTCGGATATCTTCTTGTCTCTCCACTTTCTTGTCTCCTCTTGATACTTGCCCAGATTTTTGGTGGCCTGCAATCTCACTTCCTCGAGGGCATCCTTTGACATTGACTCTTCGTCTTGCTCTGGTTCGTTTACGACCCTAAATGATTTATTCTTGCATTCTTCTGGGGTCATTGCCTCCTCTCCGAAGAGGAGGTGAAACGGTGTGAAACATGTTGGTCTTGCTACCGTTGCTCTTATAGACCATAAGACTTTGGGCAACTCTTCGACCCATTTCCCTTTTGCCAGGCCCTGCAGGCGTTTCGCGACGCCAACGAAGACGATGCCGTTTGATCTTTCGACGGCTCCATTGGACTGTGGGTGGTATACATATGCGAAATGGACTTTGATCCCCAGTCCTTCGCAAAAGTGTCTGAATCCTGCACTGCCAAATTGGGTGTCGTTATCTACTGTTACTTCGTGTGGGACTCTGAAACAGCATATGACGTTCTGCCACAGGAATTTCTGGATATTTCGTGATGTTATGTTTACGAGCGGCATCACCTCCACCCATTTGGAGAAGTACTCGACCGCAACAATAGCATATCGCAAATTTCCTGGAGCGGCTGGCAGCTGGCCGACAATGTCAATGACCCAACGTGTTAACGGCCAAACTGGTGGGATTAGCTGTGTTTTCGCTGAAGGCCTGCTTGACAAGATCTGGTTCTTTTGCCTGAAATGTCTTGTCAATTTGGCTTGCTATTACCTTTGAGTCTGTTTTAACCAGCACCCTTCGGGCGCCCAAAGCCTTCGCCTTGCGAAGTCCAAGGAGGACGGCTTCATACTCCGTGGTATTATTTGTAGACCAAAATTCTAATCTGGCGGCATATCTTAACTTTGCGCCCGAAGGTGAGGATAAAACCGCTGCCATGCCTGCTCCTGTAGCTTCCCACGCCCCATCGCAATATGCGATCCAGACCTGTTCTAACGGTTCTTCTTCTGGGACTTCGGTTAGCGGAGTCCATTCTGCTACAAAGTCTGCTAACGCTTGCGATTTCAACGATGTTCTTGCCACAAAAACAATCATGAATGGGGCGACTTCCGCTGCCCATTTTGCCATTCTTCCTATAGCTTCTTTGTTCTCAAACATGTCACGAAGGGGCAGGGATGTTGGTACTGTGATCTTGTGAGCGGTGAAATCATGGTTAAGCTTGCGAGATGCCATGACGAGTGCGTATGCTACTTTTTCCAGTTCGGTATAGAGCCTCTTCGGGCCTGCGAGAGCTTCTGACACATAGTATATTGGGAACTATCGTAATTTGTTGTCTTCATGTCTTTCCTGCACGAGTACAGTGCTCATTGCCGAAGGGGGTGCCGCTATGTATAACAACAAATCTGCGCCTAGATCAGGGCTGGAAAGTGCTGTGAGCTTCGTCAGATAGTTTTTCAATTCATCGAAGGCTTCTTGTTGCTCCGTGCCCCATCTGAATGGGTCGGAGCTTTTCAACATTTTGAAGAAAGGTAGACTTCGCTCTGTAGATTTTGCAATAAACCTATTTAATGCCGCCAACCTCCCTGCCAAGCGTTGTGCTTGCTTTCTTTTTTGTGGAGGTTTCATGTCTATTATCGCATGTATCTTTTGGGGTTCCACTTTGATGCCTCTCTTCAACACCAAGAACCCTAATAGCCTTCCAGACTGTACTCCGAAGGTGCACTTTTCTGGATTCAATCTTAGTCCCGCCCTTCGCAAGCTTCTGAATGTTTCACGCAGGTCTCCGAGATGTTGGCTTCTTCTAGCACTTTTGACTACTATGTCATCGACGTAAGCTAGGACCATTCGCCCTATCTGTGAGCTTAGCACTGTTTGCACCAACCTGGTGAAGGTTGCGCCAGCATTTTGAAGTCTGAAGGGCATCCTCACAAAGCAGTATATGTCGAAGGAGGTCCTAAAACTCGTCTTCTCCTCATCTTCCTTTTCCATCCAAACCTGGTGGTACCCCGAGTATGCATCTAGGAAACTTAACATCTCGCAACCAACCGCGGAATCCACCAGCTGATCGATTCTAGGTAATGGGAAATCATCCTTCGGACAAGCCCTGTTCAAGTCTGTGAAGTCGACGCACATTCTCCACTTTTTATTGCTTTTCTTGACTAACACTGGGTTAGCTAGCCACTTTGAGTGCAACACTTCGCGTATCACTCCGGCATCGAGCAGCTTTTGTACCTCAGCCTTTGCTGCTTCTTCCCTTTCACTTGAAGCTTTTCTAAGCTTTTGCTTCCTTGGCTTCGAACTGGGATCTACATTTAAGCTGTGCTGAATGATTTCCCTACTTACTCCTTGTAGGTCCTTCAGAGACCAAGCGAAGACATCCTTATTGCTGTGGAGAAACATTATGAGTTGTTGCTGGTCCTTCTCTGGGGCCTATGCTCCTATGGTGACTTTTTTATCTGGTTTTTCTTGATGTAACAGCACTATTCTGGTTTCTCCCTCCAGTACAGCCTTCGCTGCTTTGTTCATCTTCGGCTGGATATCGCTCTCCTTTCGATTTACCGAAGGTTCCGTCACCATGTGGACATTTTGCCATCCTGGAGTGATTCCCACTTCGATTCGTCGGGCCACTCGCTGGTCTCCAAGCACCATTATGACACCTTCAGGACCAGGCATCTTCATACACAAATACGCGTGGTGCGGTATTGCTCCGAATGTGTTCAAGACTCCCCTACCAAATATCGCATTGTCTGGGTAATTAATGTTGACCACATCGAAGGTAATATCTTCCGTTCGGAAATTCACCCCTTCGCCAAACGACACTGGGGTTGTTATCTTTCCTAAAGCGTTGATTGCATTTCCGCCGAAGCCTAGCAATGGTGATCCAGCTTGATTCAGGTCACTTCGACGTAGACCCATTTTATCGAAGGCATCCGTGAAGATGATATCCGCTGAGCTTCCTCCATCTATCAAGATTCTATGCACTTCGTTTCCCGAGATGTTTGCTATGATAACAAAGGCATCTGTGTGCGGGTAATCTAAGACCCTCATGTCCGCTTGCGAGTACGTAATGGGAACGTTTGACCACCTTGAATGAATGTACGTTGGACCCACACCGACGTGGTTGACTCTTCGCACATATTCTTTCCGCTATCTCTTAGATTCTGTCTGTTGGTAAGAACCTCCTGAGATCACCAAGACCACAGTGTATCCACAATTTACTGTGTTCACGAACTTACTGCTCTCTAGTGGTGCTTCGATCGCAGGCCTTGGTGGTGGCGAAGGTAGCTCCCCTTGGAGGGTCATTTGCCTCGTTTGATCCAGCTAAGCCAAGGCTGCAGGGGCATATTGTGGTGCCAGCATCGGTCGCCACTGGTTGGCAAATGTCGTGCTCGGATTGGGGTTTTCCCACAGTTCGCTTCTCCTGAAACTTGATGCATGGTGTATGGTTCTAGCTTGATCGAAGGATTGCTTCGCCAAGCCCTCTTTCATGGCCATGACCTGCGGGCTCTACTTGGTCCTGTGGCCAGCTCCTTCACCATGTAGCTCGCAGTAAAACGTGGCCGGGTCCTGTGGGACTCGTCCACCTTGGCCTCCGCGGCCCCTTCCTCTACCGGTTCGGCCTCCTAGAGTAGCCACACTCTGAGCTTCACCCGCCACTTGAGCGACTTCAAATGGGTCGAAGTCTATCTGATTGACTTCATTTTGCCTTGTATAGTCAGATGCTTTGGATTTCCTCGCATGCCGTAATCTTTCTCTAGGGTTGCTAGTGCCTGCCTCTCTGGCTGATGTATTTGTTTTTGCTATTTTGGAGGCTACCATTTCATTTTTCCTTCGAAGATGATCGAGCTCAGATCTCGTGTATTCTTCCATCTTATTGAGCAACTCTTGTACACTCCCGGGTCTTTTTCTTGTAAGCTTTCCTGCTAAATCCCCCTCTGATGCCCTGTATTGCCGCATCGATGATTGTATCTTCTCTCAACCCCTTCGCTTGGCAACGTATGTGCACGACACGGCACATATAGCTCTGCAATGTTTCTGTTGGCTGTTGCTTCAGTGCGAAGAGGTCACTCGCGATGATCTTGTCTTCCCGATTTCCCTGAAAGTTGTTGTACAGGGTATTACACAATTGCTCCTATGAGTATATGGATCCCGGGGGCAACGCGGAGTACCAAGATCTTGCTATCCCTTTTACAGCCAATACTAAGGCCTTCACCAATGCTGCACCGTCTCCTCCGGCAGACTTGACAGCCGCTTTGAAGCTCATTACGAATTCCCTTGGGTCTGACTCCCCGTCAAACATTACTACTCTAGGCATCTTGAAGCCCGGTGGCCATGGCTGGTTCTGTAGATCCATGGCTAATAGAGATTCTGGGTCTCCCGCGGACGATCGCCGCCGAAGTACCTGCGAAGCTCATGCCGTGTATTTGGGCGGCGTCACTTGGCGAGACATTCCCTCCGCTCGGTGTAGCATATCGATTTCCTCTTGCATTTTTTCCAATATTTTCCTAGCTTCCTCTGTCCGTCTGTGATATTCTGCAGCTTTTCGGCTCGCTGCCAGGCTATCTAACATGCGATTCTTCTGCGCAATCTGTCTTTCCAGCTCTTTGGCCTCTAACCTGGCTATCCTTTCCTCCTGTGTTTCATCTTCGTTTTCATATTCTGCGAAGTCATCGAGGTCTTCCCACTCTTTGTCTCGCACCTTCCCCCCTTCTTTTGCCGAAGGCTCGAAGCGTGCACGATCGATTGCTTCCGTGACCCGCACCGGCTCCGCATTTATCTGGACGGCTTCTCCGTGTCTGTCATAATTGCTTCCTGGTGGTGCTACTTCAAAGCCGTAGCATTGCTCGCGTCTGCCTGAAGCTCCGCTGGCCGAAGCATTGCTTGACCCTAGCAGCGCCGAAGGGGGTCTTTCGACCGAAACCCCAGACCACAGCCGAAGGTTCTGGCAAGACCTCCACTGTACCAGTTGGCTTCGTCTTCTTCTTAGGTGGCATGGCTTCGTGGGTTCGATCCCTGCGGACGGCGCCAACTGTTGTGACCGAAATCCCGGACAGGGAGAACCTTCGCTCACGGAAATGCCGAAGGGTCCACGGAGTGACACGTGCTTGGGGTAGAACTATTTTCACATACCTCTCGGATACAGTATGGCCCTATTTATAGCCCGTACTCGACCACTCCAAGCGTGGTTTACAGTTCCTACCCCCTTACCTGCTACATTCTTGGAATATTCGAGGGGCATTATGGTACAATGAAGCATATTTATATAATCACAACTCTGCCCGGGCAGTTAAAGTAGGCCCCGCTATCCAATCATGGTCTTCGGCTCTGGAAACCCGCTGAAGTCTTCTCCATTCCGTCACCCCGAGCTGGCCTTTGGCTCCAGAGCGAAGACTGGCTGCTACCTTCGCCCACTGCAGTCAATCAGAACCGCTGGCATGGACTTCGGCTTTTGGCCGAAGGCTCGCCACCGTCTTCGCCGACACGGGAAGCTGGGACTGCGGGCACGCCTACATTCTTCGACCGATGGTACTTCGTGATCTTCGCAACCTTCACCTGCAGTCCCTCAAATGAACATGTAGTGACAAGCAGGTGGACCTTCCGGCAGACTTCAAGCTATCCTCCGAAGAAGGGGGGGGGGGGAGATCATCCCCAACAAGGAGGTTCCATTATTGAGTTCAAGTTTGATGCAGCCAAGCTTCAACACCCGAGAGTTTATATAGACCAATAGGTCAAGAGATGCATCACTTCATCTCCCAAACATTAGTTCTAGGTGCCAACGCATTATGAGCCACATATGCCCAAGCGACGCACGATCAGCAAGGTTACGTCTTTTCAGCTAGCTCACATAGACAAAGCGGCAGCCGCCGGTGCAATCGTTCATCCACTGGATCTTTCAATGCACAGGGTACAATCGAAAAGATAGTACAATAACTTATGCGCTCGTGATAAGTAATCTTTTGACCACTACGCAAAACTTCTGCTGCAACAGCTCAACTTCTGAGCCTGGCCAGCGATGAGTCTTATCTCCCACGTACCTTTATAAGGACATGATCATTTTTATAGCCCTACTAGATAATCTACCCAGATAGAACACCTTCTCGAGGACTTGCTTGAGAACTCAGAAGTGTTCAGAATCCCAAGTAGGTGATCTAAGAGTGCCAAAAAACTCGATTAGATGCTTCACCCTAATTAGGGACCCGAGTCCTACTTGTTGATGTGATCGGACAAAAAGCTCTTATCTTTGTTGGCCATATACTTGATTCATCAAAGTCTCATTCATGTACTGATGGGGGACAAAAAGCTTATCTCCAGGAAGAGGATCCCTAGATGAAAGGAAACTACCCATAGGTACCCAAGGTGTCATGTAACGAAGAAGTTTTATCTCCAAGAACATGAAGGAGGACTCTAGAGGACTTACGACACCCCATATATCTATGGAGCCAAGGGGCCCTGAGGAGAACAAGTCATTAGAAGCGACACAAGTCTACACAGGCTAACAAAAGCCAAGCAAGGAAGTCGCCAACTAGGTTTAGAGTTATCTAGGCTAGCCACATAACCCCTTATAACAGGCTCCGATCAATATAAGACAAATAGGATGTAGAGTTATTATCCTCAAGGAGACCCAAACATGTTTAAAAACCCATGTGTGTTCCGTTGTGATTCATCTACTAAAATATCCCCCTATTTCTTCAATAAGTTTATTAGATCAGCGGCTCACAAATCATCGACAATATCATACAGTGAGTGCAAAGAAGACTCCAATGAATGAATTTCTGACTGTTGTAAAGATGGTCACTGTATCATACTGTGATATCACCGTATCATACGGTTGGAGTCACCATATCATACAATGACTGGAGTTTCTAGGCAGATTTCTCCAACGGCTAGTTCATAGCCTCATTGAAAAACTACATGTTACTATTCATGAGCTACATAATATTAGGTCATCACATGATACAGTGGATCACCGTATCATACAGTGAGTAAGAACACCAATGGTTAGAATAACTAGTTGTTACTATTTTGTACAACTCATAGTATTATGTGATGACCGTCCATCCTTGACCTCCAAATATTTCTAGACTCTCTGCAAATGACAGATGATGCACCGCATTATGGGGTGATTTACCCCCACCACATCAAATCAATTGGTTTACCTGACCAAACCTCTTCTGGAATTTGAAAATGATCTCCTTGATTGTCTCAAACTTGGAGCACTTTGGAAATGAAGGATGGTGTAGCTCATCATGCGGCGATTTAAACCACCACATCATGCGGTGATTGCATTATTTGAAACAATAGAGAGACTGCCCATCTGCCAAGACTTACCATAACATGCGACGACTCAGAAAAATTCAGGTACAACCATTTCAGTCGAAACTTTGTCTCGACTTTGATTTCTTCTCATTCTTGGGCTTCAACTGATCTACCTAGTGTTGGACTCAACTAGTGTGCATTAAAAACGCCTCTCTAATTTCAAATAGATCAAGCTAATATCCCCAAACCCCTTTTATGGTATGGCCAAAGGAAAAAACAAAGAACCTATATACTCTTAAGTGCCATCCTCAACTCCTTGTGACACTAAGAGCTAAATAGTCCTTAATCTTTGTGCAATCATTTAACAATCACCATGAAAACCAATATTGGAGCCGGGAATACCCAAGAACCACCAATGTGACCTAACTTTTAATGATCCTTCGTGAAAACATATTAGTTATGATGATTATGTTGTCATTAATTACCAAAACTCGAATTAGGGATTAGATGCTTACACTTTAATCCAAAGTTGTAGCAGAAGTGTGAAAGGGTCATGAAAAAAATTATTTGGTCCTACATGAGAAAATAACATTGGAAAATATGAATACTATATGTAGATATAGAACACAAAGTTCTTATAGATACATTGTTAGAAGAGTATATTCCATAAAACTACACTGCTTTGGTAAAGCTATCAAAGCACCACATTAGGGTCCATCTCTTAGCATCACAATGATAAATTGGTGCGAATGCATGGGTAGGTTCTTAGAACAGGTTGCCCATAAGTGTAATTTTTGTAACATTATGAAAATAGAAGTGTCACTATCATAAATTATTGTTTAAAATTTGGTTCTTATGATAATGCAAAAAATTTCATGTAGCCCTGAACTCAAATTTGCTAAATCTCCTCACTCAATTATATGGCCACCCGATCTGCATGTGACTTGCACTTGGGTGAATCTTCTCCAATTCCAGCCAAGTCTACAGTGAGGTTTAAGTTGGGGGTTAGGGTTTGGGTGGCGGTTCACTGAAGACTAGCGGTCTTTAAAGGGCTGCCCGATGGTGATGACAGTTGGTATGCAGAGCAGTGAGGCGATGGGGGCGTTGCCCGCTAGGGTAATGAAGGTCAATCAATTGGTAGGGTTAGGGCAGGGGCATCAAACTGAGATGTGCTAGCATCATAGTGACTGACGATCATGAATTTGACGGCGGGAGTTGACTGAGACATGGAAGGAGGACACAATAGGGTGAGAGCACAATGGAAAAGCTCACTAGAGTCGAGAAGGGATATTAAGACGACGGGGCTGGGGCTCGTTGGGGTCGCTCGCCTATGATTTTTTAAGTTAGTGCCCACCTACCTGGTAGACCATGGGCGGGGCAAAGGTAGCAGCGAAGAGGGGGGCCAGACTGCCCCCTGTCGCAACAATCCACCAGACCCCTAGGCCAGAAAGAAAATTAGCCTAATAGATGCCAGGCAGAGGCAAGCAGACAACCATCGCATGGGCAGTTGGACTTCCTCTCCTTGACGTCTTGTTTCTTCGCCTCATCGCATCAGAGGCTGCTCCAGACTCCAGTACTGCAGTCCAGCGACAATAGCCGTTCAGGTGCCTGCAGATAGGGTGCCAGGGCATGTAGTTTTGTGGTGTCACTGCAGTACCGCTGCAATTATTAACGTTTCTCTGTTTGTGCATGGTATATTCCAGGGCTCTAGGCTACCCGCCGCCGGGCACCGCCGCCCAGGGTCTAATCTGATGTGTGATCTCTTTCATCCTTCAAGACTATCCCAACAAGGCGATAACTAAACAAGATTGACGCACACTGCGTCAAGTGCACAGCTCGACAGTGACCTGCTTATCTAATCTTTAATCTCATTTTGTTCCATGGAACTATGCTCTATGATTAGATTAATCAGTAGGCCCGTAGGGGTATGGTTAATTATATTAGGTATTCTTTAGTTAGGATGATGAAATGACGATGACATAAAAAAAAAATCTAATTTCCTTTTTTTAATATTAGAGCTAATTAGTAGACAAGACAATTGACTTTCTTTTGTATCATAAAATATATATTCCTATAATTGTTATATATGCTTTAATTGTCAGTTGAGTCAGTATGTGTGCGTATAGAGTTGGCATACAAGCTTGGGGCTCGCGAGCTACCGAATTCGACTTGCTAAAAGCTTAATTTGAGACCGGCTCGTTTGATATTCGAGTCAAGCTCAAGCGTGGCTCGAAGCTCAGGAGCCTAAATGAGTCGAGCTCGAGCCTGACTTAAATCTCACGGGCCCCTTATTATATTCAATAATTTGACAATTTATACATTTGCTTAGGATTAGGGAAGAAAATTTATGAATTTTAGTTATTAACGAGCCTACTCGAGCTAAGCTCGAACAGACTCAAGTTTTGGTAGAGTCGAGCTCGAGCTTGCCTTTAGACTCAGTCGATAACTTAGGATCGCTCGAGCTTGAGCCTGACTCAAATCTCACAGGCCCCTTATTATATTCAATAATTTGACAATTTATACACTTGCTTAGGAGTAGGGAAGAAAATTTATAAATTTTAGTTGTTAATGAGCCTACTTGAGAAGTTTTGGTTGAGTCAAGTTTAAGCTTGCCTTTAGACTCGGTCGATAACTTAGGATCGCTCGAGCTCGGCTGGTTAGCAGTCCTATACACATATATATATCATCATGTGATATTTTTAATCTGATAATTATTGTTAACATTGATGAATTAGCCCCTATATTCTATTCTTGGCACCGCCCCTAGGCATGGGAAAAATCGAGTGGAGCCCACAAAAATCTCTTACTACAAGAAAATAAAAACCCGTTTTAAAAGGAAGGATTGCAAACAATTTATTCCCTCTCGAGCCACCCTGGTTCGACCCAACCGAGCTCGTTCATCTCAAACCGACCGAGCCCAAGGGCCACCGCGTCCTCCCTGTCAACCTCTGTAGCCTCTCCACACCCGCCCTCCGCGCCTCGATCCAGATCCAGCCACCCCTCCACCGCCAGCCGCGCATCTCTTCCTTCTCCCGCCGGCGCCCTCGCCCCTCCGTGCCGGCGCGTAGCGGAGATCCGCCGTCCGGACCTGGGGCTGATCTCGTCTTCTGCTGCTGGTAAGGAAGCCCTAGCTTTCTTTTCGTTCTGTTCTACGGGATCTCCTCTTTGCTGTACGAATCTCTGTTGGGTGGATGCTCCGATCTAGAAATTTTTATGGCCGATTCGTTTCCTTAGGGGTGGATTAGTAATATATTACCGATTTATTTTCCAATATTTGTCGGGGTTCAGCTGAAACCCCACGCTCCACGTTGAGTCCGCCCTGGTTCTGCTTTGTAGTGTAGGGTGTGGATTAGTGGCTTAGGGTTCGTTTGGATCCTCAATTTGCCATGCTTGGCTACCCGGGAAATGGGGATCCTAGCCAATACGGGCTGTGCCCGAAGGAGCAAGGTGATCTGTTTGGTAAACCAAGCCTGAACAGATTTGAAAAGCAAAGGTGCTATAACCTATGGCTATGACCAGTCAGTAGTTTTTTATCCCTAATCACAACTTCTTGATCGTAACTTCATCAGTCAATAGAAGCATGGCTCCTCAAGAAACAATGCAAAGACGAACAGTAGTACAGTTATGTTCCATCGGAAGGCAACCATCAATAGCTTGTCCTATATGTGTTCAGTAACAACTTGTCGATATGATGGCACAATAGGTTAATATTCTTGCCCGGATGCTCAGCAATCGCAGTCGTTCGTTTTAAGCTTGCTGACCACCTTATTGGACCTGTTAGACCTCATGACAGCCCATCAGCTCAAATAGATAATGACTTAGTATTTATAGTGATTGTTTAGACCATGTGTTAGGATAGTGTTTCTATTTTCCTGTACAGATTATAAAGCTATTATCAACTAAGCGCATCATCGAAAGAATAACAATTGTCTTACTTTTCAAGAAAAAGAATTAGTGACAAGGTATAACTATGCCATGGATGAGCGCCAATGTTCTTTATTTAATTAGGTACATAGGGGATTAGTGGTAAAGGTGTAGGTATTAACTAATAAGGACTGAATCATGAAATATTACTTTTGGAACAATATACGATATGAATCACGAGTTTACTTTATTTTAAATTGCCTTCCACTAGTTGTTTATACTTAAAAAATTTCATTCACAATTTTAGTTGAAAGAGTTGCATTTGATGTTTATTTTGGCCCTCTATAAACATAAAGGTATAAATCTAACATATAAATAAATAAACTGGTTACAAAGCCGATTACTGTATAATCACTACTAGGTGAGGTGACCGATTTTTCAAAACCTTGGATCTCCTAGGCAGTGTAAGTTAGTTTGCTAGGCAATGTTAGTTTATATTGGCTCTTCCTAAAGTCTCACCTTGCCAAGCAACGCTGGAAATTTAGGCTTAGGATCCAAACATCTTGTTAGTGTTTTCTGTACAACAAAATCAGCATCTAAGTTGTGCTTTTTCTGCAGTAGGATTTGATTGAATTGGAAATGAAATGAAGACAGTTCTGAAACAATTTGGCCTTTTGATGTTGTTTGAATTGTGAAAGGTAGATCCTTTTCTGTCGGCCCAATCAATCCAATGCTGTTTGTTTATTATGGGGCCCTGCTGATACCAACATTCTCAACATTTGGCCTTTTGATGTTTAGTTGTGAAAGACTGAAAGGTAGATCTTTCTGTTAGTTCAATTAATCTGGTGTTCTGTTCATTGTGGTGCCTTTCTCTCTTCAGCATTATCTCGACATATTGTGTACGAGGATACCTTGTAGTGGATTTGTCGTTCCAAAAAGCTGCTAATATGTATCGCCAATGGCAGCCTGAGAATCTCTTTGTTTCCATGTTGATTGCATTTTTGGAGGACCTTCACATACTTATATCATTATCTGCTAAATGTTCTTTGTTTCACTCAAAGGTTTGATATTATTAGGTCATAGTTCACAATTATTGTTCTTCTGATATGTGGTATTTGCTAGTTTTGATAGTTGATGTGGAGTTTTTTAAGTGAAATTAAACTAGAAACTCGTTATCGAGGCCATGTCAAGGTTCCAATCCCTCATTGCCATTAGCTGCTGATTTGTCTATTTTTCAATTTGCACTGTTAGGTCTATGCTTTTGAATTTATACTTATGATTTAATTTAATTGCATGCAGAATTGTGACAGAGGTAGCAGCATAGTTCAGCATTCAAACATGGCGGCAAAGAATATAAAGTTGGACCACAAGGACCTGGTCCATGATTCTGCCATTGACTACTATGGCAAGCGCCTTGCCACTGCCTCCTCAGACTCCACCGTGAAGATTGTCAGCATTGGTGCTGCAACCGCCCCATCCCAGATCCTTGCAACGCTCAGTGGCCACTATGGCCCTGTGTGGCGTGTTGCATGGGCCCATCCGAAGTATGGTACTATCCTCGCATCCTGCAGCTACGATGGTCGTGTAATTATTTGGAAGGAGGATGCACGAGGCCATTGGTCTCAAGCCCATGTGTTCACTGACCACAAGTCGTCTGTCAACTCCATTGCTTGGGCCCCATACGAGGTAGGCCTTTGCCTTGCTTGTGCGTCTTCTGATGGAAGGATATCCATCATTACTATGCGAGCTGATGGGGGTTGGGATACTGCAACCATTGAGCGAGCACACCCTGTTGGTGCGACTGCAGTCTCCTGGGCTCCAGCAACAGCACTTGGTTCACTGGCTGGTTCAGGGGAGCTTCTTTATAAGCTTGTCTCTGGAGGTTTTGACTCTGTTGTTAAAGTCTGGGGATGTGTCAATGGCAGCTGGAAACTGGAGAGTGCTCTTATTTCTGAGATGCACACAGATTGTGTCAGGGATGTTGCATGGGCACCAGTTCTGGGCTTGGCCAAGTCGACCATTGCCAGTGCTTCCCAAGATGGGAAGGTTGTCATTTGGACCAGGGCAAAAGATGGAGACAAGTGGGAGGGAAAGATCATGCGTAACTTTGGGTCCCCTGTTTGGAGGGTGTCCTGGTCATTGACTGGAAACATTTTGTCTGTAGCTGCCAGCGAGAACAACATAACTCTCTGGAAGGAAGGGTCAGATGGGCAATGGGAAGAGGTGGTGAAGGTTGAACCCTAGGTGTTGCGGCAGTCTTGAGTTTCTTGCAGATCCATGTTTTGACAAAGACGAGTTGCCTTGCTGTTTTTACTAGTGCATCGATAAACAATCAGTTCGCTTATTATTATACTTTCACATGAGCAATTATACTTTTTGGATGGGGTGCGCTTTAGAATGCTACTTTCTGATTGGTGAACCAATTTGGTTCTGTATATCTTCAGCTTTGTTTCTCTTTTCCCTATGGTTGAACACCACAACTGCTACAACTCTACAAAGTCATGTTATGTTTTAGCAATGCAGCATTCCTTGACGTTCTTTATGCTGTGTTTATTGCATCACTGCCCCTAGGTCCTGACATGAATATTGTGTTTGGTTTGAGGAGCAAGGTGATCGATCCGTCACCATTTCAATCCTATCCCACATGTTTGGTTTGAGAAATGGAATGAGTTGATTAATTTATCACCACCAAATTTCTCATGAGTACATGATTAATAATAAGTTGAGGGATGGTGTTATTTTACTAAAATTTATAGGATGATCCCATGAATCGTACACATATTCTACTCCCCTCTTGGATTGGGTAGGTACCCATCCGGGCACCCAACCCAATCCACGTGGGGTTTGAAAACCAACCAAAGGACAACCTGGCTGCTCATTTGCGAAATCTTTGGGGGCATATTCCCCTCCACAGGAAAAAACAGAAGTCCATGAAGAAATCAAATCAGAGAAAAACTAGAAAATCTATGAAAAATAAGGGCAGAACATCCGTAAAAAAAGTCAAGGAATTTCTCGCCATAGAAGCCTTTCGTCGAGCAAGTGGCGCGCACTGCATTTCTTGCCGTCCCGAGTCCCGACCAACTCGAACGCCACCACGACAAGCCTATTGCACGTGTTCATTTCTGTTAAGTAAATGTAGTGCTCATGTAGCATCACCTGACATTAATATTTTTGCACTTTGTAAATAACTGTATTTTTTCTTAATTTCAAAATCTTCTTTCATATTTGTTACGATGGGTGAGATTTTTTGGTGATACTTTTTTTTAGACTACTGTGAGAACTCAACAACAATGGGAGTAAAAAATTAACTTCAAAATCAATTGGAACATACAAAGTAGATGAAATAATCTTCAAACAAGTACTGACATCAATTTCAAATCTTCAAAAGGAATCAGTTCATGAGCTTTTTCTATGCAATGATTTACATGGATATATGACAGTTGGATGCTACAAGTTCTTTCAATCATTTTTTTATATTTTCTAAAATTTAGGATTATTATAACATAGTATGTTGTCTATCGTGGTCTGTAAAGTGAAGTATTCTTTCGTTGGAAAACATGCTATATACAAATTAATAGATTTAAAAGAACATGTTAAAAGGGATACAAGTTCAGATATAAATCTATTACGACATATAATAATTAAGTCATCCCAGTTAAAATTAGCTAATTTGTCCATCTAAATTCCGACGGTCCCGATCACCCGCCGCCCTGCTCAAGCCACCCTTGGTAGTGATTGCACCCAAAACCCTAGCCGCCGCGCCGTGCGCGCCGCCCCTACACAGGTCGTCATTCTCCTCCCCTCCACCATCTGCTCCGTCTCCTGCGATCCCATCCGGCGCGGCGAAGATGAACGTGAAGGGCGGCGGCCGGATTCCGGTCCCGCCGGCGGGGGCCGGCGCGTTGGCCAAGGTGGCGCTGCTAGGCGGCGCAGCCGTGTACGCTGCCATGAACAGCCTCTACAACGTCGAGGGTGGGCACCGCGCCATCGTCTTCAACCGCATCGAGGGCATCAAGGACAAGGTCTGAGCACCGCGTTTTCTCTCTTTTCTCGCTTTCCCCCTTCTCTCGATTTCCATGTGCGGTGGTTCGTTGCGGGGCTAGAGAAATTTGGTTGGGTTGTGTTTAGGGCGCGATTGGTGAAGAAATGTGGCTATAGATGCCGGTGAGATGGATTTCGGCATAGTGATGGTTTGAGCAAACTTCTTTGGATTTGTTTGTACGTCCCAGTAAATCTGAATGCGTGTTAGTTTTAGCAAAAATCTGAGATAAATGCGCAGCTTGGGCCGGAGCATCTTGTCATATTATCAACAGCACTGCCATCCTTTTTCTCGTTGGTGAAATGTGTTACATTTAGCAAAATATGAGGTGTGGCTTGTCAAGTTATCAATGCGACACCACACCCTATTTCCTTCTTTAGAAGCAGCACCATAAGATAGTTCAAATACTTGGCCGTTATTGTTGGAATTGGTGTTCAGTGCTTGCAATAACATTCCCATCTGTAGTACAGCACTAGTGATTTCGTCTTTCTGATTCCTTGTTTTGACATCTACTATCTGAACTACATGGTAGATTCATCGTTGAACACTGTTGTTTGCTGTGTCTGTCCATGTGTATGTTATCCCACTTTGACAATTAAGGTATGAGATTTTCTGCACTCTTTACCTAAAGATGGTTTGGAACATGTAACTTGCTTGTAGCACCTTTTCATTCTTTGATGTACTATGTGTTTTATTTGGAAAAAGGAAATGTTCAATACTAAAGTATTCAGCTCCATAACCACGAGTCAAGCTAGAAGATAGTGGGAGGTGAGGGTCTTTTCCATAGCAAACCCTCTGTTTCTGTCTATAGCCTGGCCTTTAGGTGATGGATGTGCTTTGCTGCCTTCCAACTAATGGGACCCCCTTGCTTTTCAAATCTGTGTCTTCTTGTGATTTCCTTGTACCTGGTTCAAGGCAGCAATTATTCTCTCTTTTAATTTCTAATTTGTTGATTTAACTGTTGTATGTTATTTTTGGTGCTCCTTTTGTTTTCATTAATAGGAAACAATGCTCTTCATTGTGTTATACATAAGTTTTTAGTTGATCCGGTGAGAATTTACCATCTTACTTTTTATGTAACCTATATGAATTGAACTTGTGATTGACTTCATTAATTTCTTTAGATGGTCTATTCCTGATTTATTTCCTGATCATGGCCTGTTCGTGAAATGTTGTTTTGTGTACATGGTATTTATCCGCAACATTTCTGGAGGTAACCAATGAGGTTGCAATTTCAAAATGGAAGAGGAGTTATTGGTGCCCACTGTGTCCAGTTTCATCATGTTCTATTAGCCATTCTGAGGGAGGATTTGTTGTACCTCAGTCTCTGATGACAGAGTGGAGAGGACCTCATGTGTGATTTTGTTGATTCCTGATTATTTATGCAGTGTTCTTGTATTCCTAAATGCTCTATCATTTTACTGTGAAATACTTGTAAGTGTTTGCATAATATTTGGTGTAATGAAAGTGTGAATTTTACCCCATCATAGTACCATAAATGTTTGTTGTTTTTGTGTTTCTGTGGTAGTTTTTATGTCAAGGGGAGAGGAATGGGGGTTTAAATGTAATTATCCAATATCCTTCCCTGATTATTATTCATACAGAGCTCACTTATTAATAAGTCCTGTGTTGTGAGGACCCAAGCTAGCTTTACAGAGGCGGCATGATTAATTTAAAGCTCAAAGTGGGTTTGTGATTGGCTCGTTTTACCTTGAGCACTTCTAACTGAACCAGAACCTGTGCCCATGCGAGTAGGTTGTGAGTGTTGATCTTTTTTGTGCACCATTATTTCTTTTCCTAGATTGGCTTTCATATTCAAGCTGTGATATCTTTTGGTGCACCAAAACATGTTGATGTACTTGGAGCATTTATTAATGCATGACCTAGTGAATCAATACTGCTATTTGTTGTTATGCAATTAACTTTTTGGGAGCATTTGTTGCCTGGGGTTATCTTGTGAGTATATTCCCCTGGATAATGAACTGAATTTACATCAAACCTTTTCTTCATGCAGGTATACCCAGAAGGGACTCACTTTATGATTCCGTGGTTTGAACGTCCAATCATTTATGATGTCCGTGCTCGCCCGAATCTTGTCGAGAGTACTTCTGGAAGCAGGGATCTTCAGATGGTAAGTTGGTAACTATGCACATCACTTTTAGTCCACTGTTGCCAACTTGCTGTTCTTCATGTTTTGAAATTTGTGCTTCTAACTCTAGTATAACTGTTGCTATTTGCTGCTTGACATGTATGCTTCTGTGCTTCTTGGTGATGGCATCATCACGTTGATCTGAAATTTGGGCCAACAAACTTGTTTCTTCCTTGGTTTCTTCTTCATTTGATCCTACAGTAGCCTTCATTGGCTGTTACAAAGTACAAACTATAAAATCAGCACTAGCTGATTCTTTGCACTTTGCATTGAAATATTTATTTATAAATTCATTGGAGAAAATTTTAATTGCTACTTTGCTACAAAAGCTGTCACAACACAACTCAGAAGATCTTTTGGTTTCTTTGACCAGTAGTCGAGTAGACATTTTGTTCCCATCTGGGGTGCTTTAGCCTGTCAGATATGAATAAGACATTTTTGTTTTGCATGTTGTATGCATGTTCATTTGCATTTATTCTGGTTATGTTTACGGCTTTTTGAGTGTTTATTCTGATATCTCTTTTCATACGACGGATTGCATTACAAATAATCTTTCTTATTCATTTTGACATCAATATGAACATGTTAGCTATGCTTTTTCAAAAATATAGATTTTAATCTGCTAGTAGCATGGCACTCCCTTTTTGTGGCTTATGCTAGTAGCAAAATGCTACATTTTTATCTTCTGCTACCACTTTGAGGTGCCCTTCTTTTATTTCTATCATAGTATATTAGTCTAGTTAATGAAATAATGTATATTTTCTTGGGCAATGTAAGCTATCATTAATCATGTGGCTTATTTCATGCCATTTGCTGTTAATGTTTGAAGATTTTTTATGCTGATCTGGATAATAAAACACAGGAATTCTTTTCATATTTATTGAGATAGTTATCTGTTATCTGTACTCTATTTGGGCAGGTGAAAATTGGTCTCCGTGTCCTCACAAGGCCTATGCCAGAGAAGCTACCAACTATCTACAGGACTCTGGGGGAGAACTTCAATGAGAGAGTTTTGCCTTCGATCATTCATGAAACACTGAAAGCTGTTGTCGCTCAATACAATGCTAGTCAGCTAATCACACAGAGAGAGGTATGATTAAAACATATGGTTTGTATATTGCTTGTATGTTATTTCAAAAGAAGCTAATACTCTTGACTATTTGCGCTCTTCTCCCTCCATTTTCAGACTGTGAGTAGGGAGATAAGGAAGATACTGACCGAGAGGGCCAGATTCTTCAACATTGCCCTTGATGATGTCTCCATTACAAGCCTGAGCTTTGGGAAGGAGTTTACTCATGCCATTGAAGCCAAACAGGTTGCTGCACAAGAAGCTGAGCGTGCAAAGTTCATTGTTGAGAAAGCTGAGCAAGATAAGAGAAGTGCAATTATTAGGGCACAGGTAAGAAACATATTCTTGTATAAGCCTGGTGCCTATGTCTAAAAAAAATTTAGAAGTAAAATAAGAGGAAGATAAACACTTGGACGATTTTGGTTGCATCATTGCTAAGATTTATTGTTCAATTAAACTCTGGCTCATTTCGTGTTTTAACTTATCTTGGTAAGCTGAGCCAGGGGTAGAGGCGCAGTTGATTGTATTCGTATTCTGCAATATCTGCCTCTAAAACACAATCTGCTTCTGGTCTCAATTGCGAACAGGGTGAGGCTAAGAGTGCAGAGCTGATTGGTCAAGCCATCGCAAACAACCCTGCTTTCCTTGCCCTCAGGCAGATTGAAGCTGCGAGGGAGATCTCTCATACGATCTCGTCCGCAGCCAACAAGGTCTTCTTGGACTCCAACGATCTGCTCCTCAACCTCCAGAAGCTGTCGGTGTTGAACAAGCAGAAGAAATGATGTCACCCTATTGCCTTGTTCTGAGTTACTAGCTGATGTCACGTACAGGACATTGTGAGGAACCCTGGTTTTTGAATGTAGTCTCACTAGCGGTCCTCTGATACGGGACTTGGTGAACTAGGTACACGGCATCAAACTGGGAACTGCTAGCAAACTGGCAGGCTTTGTTTGAACGTGCTCGTACTTGACGAAGTTTAATAAGCAACAGATTCTGTTGTAAGATCTCCATTTGCGATGGTTGTTTGATTTCTGTTGCTTTTGGGATTTGCTATTACTGGTGGATTTACCATCTCAGAAATCAGAAGTGCACGATGGTTAAGGAGGCAGACTCGAAATCTGTTGGGCTTTGCCTTCGCAAGTTGGAATCCTGCTGTCGACGTTTAATTTTCCGTTTCCTTCTATTTTGCCAGTTTTGGGCGTCCCAAGATTTAATTTGCAAGGGCTATCGTCATATTCGTTTTGTAATTATATTAGGCTCGAATGGGTCAGTTACTGCTACATTAATATTTCTTTGCATTTGCAAATTATCATATTGTATAATATGGAGCTTCTTAGAGCATAGGATGATAAAATGAAGTTTATCTTCTTGATTTACTGAACAAGCACCGTGTGATTCCCCCTTCCCCTACCACAGATATTGATGAGTGCCTTGCGCCCCAACTTCGTCTCCATCTCTCTCCCTTATGTCCTCGATGACCCTTCTTGTACTAAGCCCGTCGGCTAGCCATGATCGTTTGTAGCACACTTCAACGGTGACACTACCCTCAATTATTTCCTCGGGTTAGATGCATAGTCGGCAACCACGTTTATAATTTCCACATGAGTGTTAGTTATATATATTCCACATAACTGATTTACCGACATATTGCGACCTCACCTCTCTCGCTATTCATTGAATATATATTTTATATAGAGCTAAGTGTTTACTGAATTGATTGATTGAAATTATTGGAGAGCAAAAGAAGATTTTACTGAATGATCAATTTACCAACTGTTCCAATGATAATTTACCGAATGTTGTTCCTCATGTTACTCATAGTTTGTACGTAGTTTACTAATGCTATGCATTAAGTTTCTTAGGTTTTTCTGTGTGATGATGTTGTTGTATTACTTTTACTGAGGTATACTACTACCAGTAGGATGACAAAGCCTATGTTGACATGGTGCCCACACTCAACAATGGCCTACGAGAATATAAACAATGTGTACGCATTCTATAAACGATATGCGAGGCGTAATGGATTTGGCATGAAAATGAACCAGAAGAGAAAATGGAGCTTGGAATCCTACTGGACATTTGAAGGCAAGCACAGGACCAAGCCGCAGATGGAGCGCAAGCAAATATGTTACGATTTCAAAGAGGAGAGGGTGTCAAGCGAATGGCTCTTTATCTAGAAATATATATCAAGTTGCGAGATAAACGTGTGGATAGTGATGGCTCTTTAGGACATTCTAGGCAGAGCCCGAATGGATGCCACAGTGCAAATCTGTTCGCTGATGCCTCACATTTCCATCAGCTCCTTGCATTCTTCTATTTCATTGAAACATGAACAACGTGCCCAGTTGTTGGTAGCTACTTTCAGCATAATGCCTTAGTTCTTTGAGGGTGCTGATTTGTTGTTTGTCGTGGAACAAAGGGTGGTGTGATATATATTGGTCAAAAAAAATCAGGTTGACTTGTTTCCTTTGTAAGCAAAAAATCGCGAAAGCTGTACAAGATCGTATTAGCACAAATTGATTTAATTGAATAAAATAAAACAGCCTTTATGTACGCATTGCACAACTCAACCATTAATGTGCTATACTGCACAAATCTATTCGCTTGCAAATTAGCGCCTTGCATCTTGGAAGTATTTCTCTCCTATCTTCCCTCTTCTTTTCGTGTTCTCTCGATGATCAGAGATCAGAGAACAAGTACTCTTTTATGTGCTATGAGTATTTACCTTTCTTGTATTGCTTATGTGCTAACTATATGCATTTTTCTATGCTGCAGCACACATATATATACTTGATGTGCATGAGCTTCAAAGCCCTCTACGTTTCATCTTGCACAAAATTGAATATTAATGGTCCAATTGCTACTATGTGAAACTGAAGGGTTAATATCCACGGTAAGCATTGAGACCTCTATTAAACAATCTAGTAAAAAAGTCATTAGCACTTGATGTGCATGCATGCAACCAATTCCATTACAAATGCTTAGTGCATTCAGTTTTTCTTTGAGAAACATGCACAACATACTGTTAGTTCTTTTGAAGGGAGAGGAGAGGGTATTTTAACCCTATGATTCTCATTCTTTAAGTCTAGTAACCATCACACTAAGATCTTTTTCATACAAGAACTATTTTTTTCTTCATTAGTTACATGGGACATTTTCTAACATTCTCCCACTTGGCCCATGTGATGACTTGAATAATTCGATAAACCTTAAGTGCACACTTTTCGTTGAATTTATCAAGTCGGCATTAAGTTGAAAATGGGCGATTAAATCATGGCGGTCACAAGTCGTCGACAAGATTCCTTCTATGTATTACAAATCGACCCAATTCAAACCAACTTTTATAGGGAAACAAATATTGTTATCATACCTTAACTATAATTGTATACATATTTATGTGGATAACATGCAAAACAAACTTTTATTGAATTCACGTAACAGTATGAGCAACAATATTCATGTGTACATATCATACTAATAAGGTTTTATCTATAATACCCATCATTTCTACATGGCCAATGAAAGTCTTGGGTGGCAATCCCTTTGTTAGTGGATCCGCAATCATCAGACCTGTACCAATATGCTCAATTGATACCTTTCTCTTTTGTACTTCTTCTTTGACTAACAAGTACTTCGAATCTATATGTTTTGCACCCTTCGAGTACTTGTCATTTTTTGAAAAGGAGACCGCAGCGGATTATCACAATACATCTTTAATGGTATCTCAATATTGTCAAGAATATGAAGACCAGACACAAAATTCCGCAGCTATAGTGATTGAATAGTGGCCTCAAAGCACGCCACAAATTCTGCCTCCATAGTGGAAGAAGCAATTACAGATTGCTTCCCACCCTTCCATGAAACCGCTCCTCCAGCCAATAGGAACACATAGCCAAATGTGGATTTTCTTGAATCCGCATATCCGGCATAGTATGAATCTGTATAGCTTACTACCTCCAAATGGCTTGACTTCCGATACGTGAGCATATGATCCTTGGTTCCTTGTAAATACCAAAGAGTCTTCTTTCCAGCTATCCAATGAACTTTTTCAGGATTACTTTTATAACGACCAAGCATCCCAACAACAAAGCTGATATCTGGTCGAGTACATGTCGAAGCATACATTACACTCCCAAGAAGCCATGCATATGGAATTGATTCCATTTCTTTACGTTCCAAATCATTTTTTGGACATTGCATTTGGCTAAATTTATCCCCCCTCTGAATTGGAACCAATCATGCAGAGCAATTTTCCATTCTGAACTTCTCCAATACTTTGTTAATGTAACCTTTCTGAGACAATCCCAACAATCCTTGTTTTCTATCGCAGAATATTTCTGTTCCAATAACATAGGATGCCTCTCCCATATCTTTCATTTCAAAATTATTGGAGAGAAACTTTGTAAAGGGGCCTGGATATTGCCCACTTTCATCAAACTTTCCAAAGTACTCACCTCCTCTATCAGACCTCACCACCTTCACTTTTCTATCAATTTGCCTTTCCACCTCATTGACAAACACCTCAAGAATACTTGCAGCTTGAGATTTTTCATGCAGTAAGAATAGATAACAATAACGTGAGAAGTCATCAATAAAGAGAATGAAATACTTTTCACCACTCCAAGAAGGAATATCAAATGGACAACAAATGTCAGTATGTATCAATTGTAATAGTTCACTACTCTTGTGGTGGGATGCTTTGATATGTGTGAGGTTTGTTTACCCTTAATACAATCCACACATACATCCCAATCAACAAAATCCAATTGAGGTAAGATTTCACATTTCACTAGCCTCAAAACTCTTTGTTTGGATATGTGACCTAATCTTTGATACCACAAGTAAGTAGATCACTCATTATGTGCACTACGTTTATTTCCAATAACATGCTCGACATGAAACATGGATTTAAAGAAAATCATCAACAAGTTTAAAGCGGTATAAACCATCAATTAAAATACTAGAACTATAATAGTATTTATTCTTATATAATGAGAACATACCGTCTCCAATCATAAACTTAAAATCTATTACATCCAACTTGCTTATAGATATTAGGTTCCTAGTACATTTAGGAACATAAAGATACTCTTTCAAGTCTAAGTACAAACTGGTCTCGAGAATTATTCTATAAGTCCCGATCCCTTCAATACGTGCCTTCATTCTGTTCCCTATGTATAAGAACTTTTCAAGTTTGTTTATGAGTTGGATCGAAAGGAATCTCTGCATAACATGTGAAACATGAGTAGTAGCACTAGAATCTAACCACCAGGTATCGTTAGAAACTTCAATGATATTTGATTCTAAGCATACAGAAACATAATGTATACCTTTCTTTTCAAATAATTTCTTCCTCTTCTCGCAATCCTTCTTGAAATGATAAATTTTCTTGCAGAAATGGCATCTCAATTTCTTAGGGAGTTCCCCCTCAATAACATGAAGTGAATCTTTCACCACCTTCTTTCCCTTCTTCCCTGGTTTCCTTTGCTGCTGCTAGCACCGTTATGCACTGTGAGATGGATAGACTGATCCGAATGTTCCACTTTTCTTTAATGGTGTGTAAATTCACCTAGAATGGACCAAACTCAGGAGGAAGTGAGTTCATAATAAACTGGACCAAAAAGGATTCATTCACGTCCATACCCATGGAGTTCAATTTTGCGACAATGTTTGTCATACTTGTCACATGATTATGAATGGGAAGTGACCAATCAAACTTCTTGGTCGTCAACTCACTCATGAGACTCCCCATAACGGACTTGTCGGTAATGTCCGAGTGAGAGTATTCCTTCAGCTTCTCCATCAATTCTTTTGCACTCTCAGTCATGGGCATCGATGGATTGACATTTTTAGCAATTGTCAGCCGCATCAAGTTCAAACATAGCCTGTTAGATCGTTCCCAAGTTCCTAAAAAGGCGCGATCATCCTCACTACTTTCTTCAGTAATAGTTACGAGCTTATCAAGAACTAGTGCTACATCCAAATCCATAGCACCTAAATGAAACCGAATTTGTTCGGCTCAATCATTATAGTTTAGCCTCTTGAAACTTGACAAGCCCATAACTTTGACTTATCAAATCAATTGATGCTGCAAATATTTTAAAAGGTCACATATTAATACTTTGAGTAAATAAAATGGATTCAAAAAACCTTAAGTGTGTGTCGAAAAACATCTTTGGATGAAATTTAGATACATGCTGGAACAAAATGATGCTAAAAATAGATGCCTTTATTGGATAATCAACCGCACTCAAATAATAAGAATGCTATTTTTAGATAGACTAACAAATATATCAAGCATGTCGATGTATCCCTTTTATATTACCAATTGTAAGCAATGGTACATCTTTGGATAACCTTCTAGCATACAATTAGTGAACTCAATTGTTCATTATATTTTTTTAATAATTAGCATCAATTTATATGAACAATTGAAATGCACAACTAAAATATTTACGATTCCTTTTTTTATGCAATGTCATTTTGGTGACTAACATGCTTCGATAATAAAATATTTAGTTGACATGTTATTAACAATTATGCTCATAAGAACAATTCATGAGGATTTGTCCATTGATTTCCATCCAATACCATGCGGATGGACATAATCCATTTGTCTACTAGTTGGTCCTGTAATCATGCAACATTATACAACGAAATAACTTTCATGTTGCATGCATATTTTATTGGCATAAGAAAGAGGCGGCCAACATATTCGAGAATAATTATCATGGTAAATCAAATGTGCTAGAACCTGGCTCTGGTACCAAATGTAAGCAAAAATCGCGGAAGCTATACAAGATCGTATTAGTATAAATTGATTTAATCGAATAAAATAAAATAGCCTTTATGTGTGCATTGCACAACTCAATCATTCATGTGCTATACCGCACAAACCTACCTGCTTGCAAATTAGCATCTTGCATCTTGGAAGTATTTCTCTCCTCTCTTCTTCCTTTCGCGTTCTCTCGATGTTCAGAGAACAAGTACTCTTTTATGTGCTATGAGCATTTGCCTTTCTTCTATTGCTTATGTGCTAACTATATGCATTTTTCTATGCTGCAGCACACATATATATACTTGATGTGCATGAGCTTCAAAGCCCTCTACGTTTCATCTTGCACGAAATTGAACATTAATGGTCCAATTTCTACTATGTGAAACTGAAGGGTTAATATCCACGACAAGCATTGAGACCTCTATTAAACAATCTAGTAAAAAAGCCATTAGCACTTGATGTGCATGCATGCAACTAATTCCATTACAAATGCTTAGTGCATTCAGTTTTTCTTTGAGAAACATGCACAACATATTGTTAGTTCTTTTGAAGGGAGAGGAGAGGGTATTTTAACCCCATGCTTCTCATTCTTTAAGTCTAGTAACCATCACACTAAGACCTTTTTCATATAAGAACCATTTTTTTCTTCATTAGTTACATGGGACATTTTCTAACATCCTTTTCGTTTCAAAAAGTTGCTACCTATTTATCGTTAGTACATAGGTGAGACATTAGATCACGCATTCAATCTATGTCAGATAATATGACTATTCTTGTTATCCAGTACTCATCAAGGCACCTTATACTTAACTTAAAGTTGTAGAACTTGATTGTAACTAGTCAATTGTCTGTACGTTGCAGCGGAAGAAAAGAAAATGCTCAAGATAATATAGTGGATTGGCTAAAATTATATCATCTCAATGTCCATATGTGGATGCTATAATGGGAGGGATATATAAACTTACATATTTTCACAAAGATACATTAAGATAGTGTTTGGTTCGGGTAATTGTAATGTGACTTGATTATAGGTGTAAGAGATTATGTTGCATGCCATTTGTTTCAGCCACCATATTCATGTTGTATGTACACATTCGGTAAAGCACAAACAATCACATAATATTCATGCTTGTGTAACCACCATTTAGTTCTTCCATATCTATATCTATACTTCTATATAATTTAGCAGAGACGTCTAGTATGGAAAGCAAATAAAAAGTGATTTGAAGTATTTTTGAAGGAAAACGGGATCCGCCTTTACACGGTGACCGTTTGATCAACGTGGGTGGATGATGAAGATCATCTGGAGCCGCTACAACTGTTGAATTATATAGGAGTATAGAAGTATATATAGATAAGAATGAAAAATGGTAATTAAGTATTAGAAGACAGGAACTTTGGCAAATTAATGAAAAATCTTCACCAAAATCCCTCAAAATGTGCAGTATATAGTAACTATGTGCAGTATGTAGCACCTTCAGTTCAAAAAATTTGACAAATATTCTGTTTTACTTTTATATGTGTTTGGTAATATAAAAACTCGTAACACTACTACCAATGAGATCCCCTTCTCCACGATCCCAACGACCAGGAACCAACACATGGAGTGGCAACGACCAGGAAGAGATCAGAGGTTCAGGAGAGGAGAGAGGGGGGGGGGGCTAGGACTCACTGATCAGAAGGTGATCCCGTCGTAACCCAGGTTGCATGGCGCCGAAGAAGCCGTTGCGCTGAGCGTCGTGCAGGGGAGGCGGATCGAGAAGCTGCGGTTGGCGGGGGTGTCAAGGAGGCTTCATGAGGTCATGGAAACCGTTGCCACGTGGTCAGGTAGGCTGGAGAAGCCGCTACCACGTGGTTGGGAGGTCACGGAAGCTGCTGTTGGGGAGGTCGTGTGCGAGCGGAATGAGTGTGAGGAGCATAGATGGACGAAGGAGGGATGTTAGGCCTCGTCACTGAATTGGATAGAGAAATAGGAAATTGGATTGGGCCAATTCAAATCCATGTGGTTTGGACTTCACCACCGCCCCCGTCTCACCTACACCCTTCTTCCCCAAAAAGCCCCAAAAGGACGGCCGATGATGCTTACTGAACAGCCTGGGCAGCGTAGTAGCAACCCAAAGGTACCTAGACTTGGCTTGAGCATGGCCCAATAAGCATTTTATAATTTTCCATGGTGTAACATTAATGGATGGTCCGGCCCATCCGAAAATTGCAAAAGGCCTGACAACCTTTAATGGGTGAACCTGGACAGCGTATTTTGGTCTGACAAGAACCGGGTTTTTCTTAGCCTGGCCTAAGCCTAAGCTGGTCTACCCTAGAACAATTGAATTTTTTGGGAACATTTGGATTTCATGCTTGGAACATTTGATTGTATGACTAGAATAATTAATTTGGGGGGTGAGGATCACCGAGGGACTCACTGGCGTCGTTCTCAGAACCAGTGAGTAATCAATACGGTGGGGCTACTGTAGCAATGGGTTTGGGTATGTATATGTATATATACATATATATATATATATATATATGTGTGTGTGTGTACACACACATATATATATATATATATACGTATACATACATATGTAATTTTTTTTTTGACAAATTCTAGAAAAATGTCGAAATGAATATTAGTTAAATTAATAAATCAGCTGAAAAAAATCTAAAATGCAAAGAAAACTATCTAAAATTAAAAAAAATATGAAACAAATTTTTTAGGTTAGTATTACTTTCACCTACATGGTAAAACTATGTGCATGCATAAAAATACTATTGTTTTCTCTGTAATTAATTGAATGTGTTTAACATTAATAATTTCATAAATAAATATTGAAATGTACAAAATTTGTGAACCTAATTTTTTAGTTTTCTTTTATCGTGCTCTATATAGCAAAATAAAAACAGACGCGGCGTAGGCGCGCCAATAGACTAGTAGAGCTTGTTAGCTGACTGCAGGGTGGTGACCAGATATTGCAACGATTGTGGTAGCAACTAACTATGGGTGACGATGCTAACAAGTGTCATTGTCATCATAACGGAGGTGAGAGCAGTGGCATATAGGTGATAAAAATTTAAGTTTTTTATCCACTATGTGTCACTGCCGTTAACTCTGTTATGACCACAATGGCACACAGGAAAAAGGAAAAAAATAAGTGATGGTACGGAAGAGATCATAATTTTTTCAGTAAAAAAATGAAAATTTCATTAACATTCAGTAGCACGTAAGGAATTTTTTGGAAAAATGAGTTCAACATTATATACAAATAGTTGAAATTATATATCAGTAATGTTGAAATAATATATTCAAAATGTTGAAAAAGCACATTCAAATTATTAAACTTTTTTAAAATAAAAAATTATTTATATTTGGTCTTATTTTGTTGTATTAATTCTAAACAGGCATCTTCAAATGGAATTGAAAACGAATGCACGATTTAGGAGAAAAATGTGATTCAAGTTTGGAAATCATAACATATTCCAACAATCCCATTCCTCAGCCAACCTTTGAGCACCACCTGTCCAAACCCACTCGAACCTAGATGTGTGTCCGCGAAATCTGGAGACCAACCCCGCATCACTCATGAATTTCAGCTGTTTCTAGCTCTGCATTGGCTTCTACTCCTGCATGAACAGCGGGTGCCTCGAAGCCACGTCGTCATCTCTTTTTGAGTGGTATTAAGAAATAAGTTAAAATATGTCTCGATTTACTTACGATAAGAGATTAATATTAGTATTTATTTAGCTTGATGATCTTCGATTTTGTATGAGCTTTGATATAATTTGAATTGTTTTGAGATTTTATTTGAGCATATTGATTATGGATTAAGTAGAATTGGAGTTGGAGATACGTGTTTGTTTGTCTTATGGTGTGCAAGTGATAGATACAACTTAGCGGTTGATGGTGGGATGATCGGGATCAAGTAGAGTGTTTAGTGCCGAACGAAGGAGGTCAGATGTCACACCCGGTTTTAACGGACAAAACCAGATGCGGCTTATGTGTGCCCAGGATATTCAACACACATAAGGAAGTCACATGTGAAGTAACAAAAGTAATACTTTTATAGAATAAACGTTAAACTCTTACAACAATTGACATATATTGTCTTCTATGAAGATATCTGCAGCGGAACAAAAACACTGGTGCCCAACAACACCGCAGGCAACCGACCGGGAGACACGCGCTTAGAACGTCACAACCTTGTCTTGATAGTCTTCAATATCTTCACTCACTGAGCAGCAGCACACATGTCGCATGGCATAGGAAAAATAGCAAGTGTGAGCACATGACGCGGTCAGCAAGTGTGAGAAAGATAATGATATGCAGGCTTATATCAAGAATAGGCTAACACATGGTATATTTGCGTAAATACGAGTAATGAAAAGATATTTGGACTCAAAAAGTATTAAACAATTATTAAGTGAATATAACCCATACAGTCTAACATCCAGCATACAAGGCTTCCCACCTTACATATCATAACCGTCTAGTACTCCCTGTACTATAATCAAAACTACAACCAAATCCATAACCACAACCCACTAATCATAACCCACTAATCATTTGAGGATTAAGTCTCTCATAACCGTGAGTACGACTATTATAACAGTTTTTACACTTTGCAGAGGTTGTCCAACTTTCCTCATGAGTCGTGATTTCCATGTTGCTGTGTTAGCTAGACACTTAACACACGCCAGTGGTGTGTCACCCGGAAAGTCACTTCAAAGCCATTACAAAGTTTCATCCAGTATGTGCATGCCCGCTAGGTTTCACCACCATCAAAGTGGCATTCACACAACCCAGAAGCCCCCTTTTGCGTCTTGTAGCTCCAGAAAGATTTCACTCTTCCCTTCCAATACACATCTCATACCACTAACCAAATGGTTCTGGCCTTTGCCGTCCCCACACATCCACTCTTCCATTTGGCACGCACAAAAACTGGAATCCACTAATTAATAGGCTAGGCTTGTCCTATACCAGGTCTCATGATTGGTACAATATTTCTTGAATTATCACTCCACGAACTAGTTCTTATTTATGTTACTTGAGCAAACACTAAACCAACATCATGACCATGACAACCACCAAAACCACTTTGTTCAAGGTCTAAGATTCCATATTGCTAGACCATTAACAAATTAACCACGATTGTTGCATATGTTCATTAGTCAAGATTATGACACTTCCCAGTATCCCAAAAGGATGGCTAAGCAATCTACCCACCAAAGATACCTAACTATAAACCATCTAGATTACAAGGGATGATACGGGAAAATCTAGGGAAAACCCTAACATAGGTGGCTACCCATCATACTGACAGACATTGAATGCAATTTTGTAAAATAAAACAGTTTGAATCATAGGTTCAAGATGATCAAGGACACTTACCTGTTATCTAATGCTGCTCAGTGTTGTCGAAATCTTGGTCTTGAAGTCTCTCGAACTGCTCCAGAACGTTATCGACTAATCGCGAGAACTACCGACAAACAACATAAAAAAACACTAAAAATAACATACCAAACATCATCAAAACACTTCAAAAATAATATGGTTGGATAGGGATGATTTTAGAAACATTTATACGTAAGAATTACCTAAATCGGAGTTAAGATGAAAAGAGAACAACTTTTGAGAGATGGATTAGACTGAAAAGAAAATGCTGATTTTTCGGAACTATCTTCCTATTGGAAAGACTTTATTGCACAATCACTGTGTCAGGCTTGACAACATTATTGCGCAAGATCCAAGAAGTGTAGGGCAAACCAGACTTCGCTGACTAGGCTAAGGAGAATGATGTGGCGCTGACTTAGCATGCTATGCAAGTACCATGTTGTAATAAAGAAGGGATACACTGAGATCTAATATCGACCACCTATATGGATCAAAAAGGCTGAAGGTTACACTTTTAGTTTAAGGATACTATGGGTGATTCTATGTAGCGGTGGTGGTTCGGGTTTCATCGAAGACAGTGATCGGGCACGTGGACATAGACATCGATGTCGGGCTTCAGTGGTGTTTCAGTGAAACGAGGGAAGCATAGCGTAAAATGCGGAAAAACTAACTCAGCGGTATGGTTTGTTTTAGAAGGGGTCATCGGAGGTAGCGGCAAAACAACGATAACTGCTTCTAGGTTTGGTGGTGGCCGC
This sequence comes from Phragmites australis, assembly GCF_958298935.1. Classification (NCBI taxonomy): domain Eukaryota; kingdom Viridiplantae; phylum Streptophyta; class Magnoliopsida; order Poales; family Poaceae; genus Phragmites; species Phragmites australis. The sequence goes on from NC_084934.1 coordinate 10,452,415, forward strand.
GAACAGATGCAAGAACAAAGACACTCGCGTTCCCAGAGATTGACTATGAAATTTGAGAAACCGTTTGAACAGAGTTGTTCGTATATCCCGGGAACACAATGCTACGGTATAGTTTTGAGTAGATCATCCACTGAGAGGAAGAACAATCAAAAAAGATGAGACGGGTGATGGCTGCGACGTGCTGTGGTTGGCAATGGCGTCCTAGTCGTGTTGCTACACAAATGGGATGGGCTCCTAGGGTCACGTAGAAGATTCGATGGGAAATGCCGTGACGCAGTTGGTGCATCTATACGGCTTTTGGATTGACGGGGAACACGATTGCAAATCCGGTGCGCGCGCAGAATGCGTCCAAAAATCGGACAACGGGGATGTCAACCTTGATTGCGATGGTTTGGCTACTCTACTGGCCGACTTGGATGGTGAGGGCGTGGGAAACATCATGGGACATGTACCAGTAAAAGGGCTTGGTGATTTGACCTCTGGTCGGTCGGGAACGTCAATGCCAATCCGCTACAGCGCGGCTGTCTGCGACGGCGACGACCGTGACGATGTAGATCGGGCTTTGACCGAGGCTAGGGCTTGGCTAGGGACTTAGTATGATGATAAAATAGTAGCAAGGGAGGAGAAAAAGGGGTTCTCACCTTGCTTTGATGGTCGAGGAAGGAGGATTCATGGAGAAGACGACGAGGTAGCGCATCACGGGCGGTGGCGACGGCGGCTCCGGCGAACGGCGGCGCATGGAAATGGCAGAAGTGACTTCTAGGATTTGGTGGCATGGAATAGGGGTAGGAGAGGGCGTACAAATCATATTTATAGGGGTAGGGGCGGCTGGTTGAGGTGGTTTCCAAACCGAACACGAATCGGATTTGAGTTCGAGTCGGTTACGGTTTTCTTTTTCGCTACTCTTTATTCCGAGGATGATATCTCTATTGTCCAGATACCAAATTGGACGTTTCTTGATTCTAAATTGTAGTACTCAAAAATATCTACAACTTTGGTACTCATTAGAACTTCTGAAAACGCCATCTTGAGTTCCAAAAATGCACCACAACGTAAAGTGTTTGAACTCGGACTTATCTGCGCAGCACTGATTTCGGGGCCATAACTCCTAGCTCCGTTATCCAAAAGGGGACTTCCATAGGTTCAAATCGAAGCTCCCGATGAGACCTAAAACTTTGGTATTGTTAAGATTTGTATTTGAGGCCGTTTTGAACTCCGAAAAGTCATGCGAAGATGAGGCTGTCCAAAACTCTGCGAAAATTTGCAGATTTCATATATCCTTTGTTGGGCCTTCTAGAAGACTTGGCTAAGGGTTTTGATTTAAGCAAGATTGAGCCCAAAGATAATTTAGGTATATCTAGGGTTTAGAAAAGAAACTTTTGCAGAGAAATTTGAATAGAGTTTGAATTTGAATTGAGTTTGGAGTGAATTTAAGAGAAAGGAAAGATGAGGTTGAACAAGAATAGGAGTAGATAAGGAATTTGAATTTGGATTTGGGTAGAATTTGAGAAAGAGGAGAGATTGACTTTAAACAAGAATTTGGATAAGATTTGAATTAAAGTAGAGAAGGATCAGGTATAATCAAGAATTGAATAGAGGATGAATTCAAAGACTTTGAATTCTAACCATTAAGATCCTTAACTTATTCACTACTGAGTTTTGTAAAACCCTTTTTCAAAATCTTTTTCACTTAAAACACCAAAGATAACAAAAGGAAAAAGAACTCTAATGCATTTATCTGACTCCTAACAAAACTCAGCATGCAATGCACACAAAATAATAACCTATATTGATTGATTGATTAAGAAAATAAGTTTTAAACCTATGCTACTGGTGAAGCTATTCAATAATCTTGGAAAATTTTAAAAAATTGTAAATTCTGAAAATTAGGGTGTTACACCAGACGGTGTCAAGGGTTATTCTAGCTGAACACTTGGAGGACAAGTAAAGCATGGAAGGCGGATGGGGACGGTGTATTGACAAAGTCAAGCGAAGGGGATACCGATGCAAGTAACAAGGTGGCCCGAAGAATCAACAATGGGAGAGACTTGCCGACGGTCAGGATCGCATAATGGAGTACATGCATCGACATCGAAGCACTTGCTTAAAGTGTAAGCAAGGCGGCGAGTCACGCTTTGAGAAGCGTGCAGTCGGTTTCACAGTTTGGCCAACCGTGGGAGGACTAGAGGAGTACGTGGAACCATCACGAAGCTTGCGTCGAGGCAAACCTAAGTCGTGAAGGTGTTGCAGCCGTCCGATGAATAAAGAGAAAAATAGACCAAAATGCCCTCGTTGTTAAGTAGGAATGTACTAGGAAACTTAGGGGTTAAGTTCCGTAAAGCTATAAATAAAGGGGTAGGGCTATGAGTGAGTTTGAACTAGCCACTTGAGCCACCTTGTGCCACACATTTGAGAGCTTAGAGCTAGCATTTTAAAGGAGACAAGGATGAGTGCTTAGCCTATATAATAGGTGAGAGTTTTGAGAGATAAATCTTTATAATCCGTCTAAAATAGGGCTGATCTTTTTTATAATGAAGTTTACATTTTTTCATATGCTTGAATTCCCCTCCTAGTTTCCTTCTATTGGTTCCCTTGTAAGTGTGCAAGTTTTTTGGTTTCCGGTTTTGATTTTTGTTTTGGTTTTTTGGCTAAAATTTTAGCACCTTGTGAGGTCATTCTTCTTGTTACTAGAGGCATAAAATTTGCATACACATGCTTATGTAATAGAGTCTTGAATTCCCTTGCCTCTAGACAATCAACTTGGAGAGTTTCGTTGCTCAATGTTCATCTTTTCTTGTTTCTTTGCATGTTGTGATCTTTCGAGTGCTAAGACACATGGATTGATTTTAAATGAAACATATGGTTCATATATCATATGTATAGTCGTGTTATCTTGATTTTCTCTTATTAAAACTTCTCTTTTTTTGCTTCTGCTTGAGTTTTGAGGTACGCTAGGTGATCCAAATAGGAGAAGGTTATCGATTTCATAAGAAATTTGTTGAGATGCCTATTCACCCCCCTCTATTTGCTAATCTCATTCGTACAATTGGTATCAGAGCTAGTTTGATCACTTGTTGACCTTAACCAGCTTTGTGATCTGTAGGCGACATGGAGAGAAGTGGAAAGATTCCGCTGTTTGATAGCCATGATTTTTCGTACTAGAAGGTGGGCATGGAGGCTTATCTCTTAAACCAAGGAAGTACAATTTGAGAGGTAGTTAATTCCAACTACAAGATCCCTACTGCTCGCATGACTCAAGTTCAAATCGAACAGTATGAGGCCAACAATAAGGACATAAATATTTTGTTCATAAGTCTGAGTCGGAATGAGTTGGACAGGGTTCAGCACCTCCGTACTTTCCAGTAGATCTGAACTACTCTGAGTGTCTTTCATAAAGGCACTAATCAGATTAAGGCTAGACGCTAAAGCACATACAACCAAGAATATCAAATATTTGTGCAAGACCCAGAGAGTCTTTGGATGCCATGTTTGCTCTCTTTGATGGAATTGTTAGCAATCTTCGATCAACTGATGTTTTGCCCTATTCTGACCAGGAGAGAGCAATCAAGCTTCTCTATGATCTGGATCGTAGCATATGGGAAGTGAAGATATCAAGTATTGAAGAGTCATCAAGTTATGACACATTAACTTGTGATGAACTCTTCAACAAGTTCAAGTCCACCAAGATAGCCAAGGCAGCTCGGATTGGTCTCAGAAACCCCCTGTCTCAGAATATGTCGTTGGTTTCTGGACCTAGCGGTGGCAACTAGTCTGATGTTGGTGTTTTTGTACTAACGCTTTATCTGGTAGATTTGCTTTGTCTTCCTTGGTCTCTATCATAGAAGAGCAGGTGGATGTGCTTGATGATGAGGATCTTGCACTGATTATGAAGAAATTCACTTGCTTCTACAACAACCACCAAGACCGGAGTAGGGGCAGTTCCCGTGCCTGCATTGGTTGCAAAAGATTCAGTATGAAACTATTCAAACTCTACTTAGTATGTCACATATTAACATTAACTTTTGTTTTTGTGGTTGCACATAGGATAATTCATTGCAGTTAGTGTAATAAATCAAGCACAATAGGATCGAACACGAGACATCATTTTTACATGGAAAATCCTTGAGGGAAAAAACCACGAGCGCCAATCAGCGATCTTCACTATATCAGGGATGTGTACAATACAGGGGATTATAATGAGCATCTCAACTCTTCTTACAGCTTACAAAATATATTTATAGGGGTGGACACATACAACTCGAGTCTAATATGGACTGTTCCGGAACATGGGCCGAAGGCGTCCCTTATATGGCCCAACAAGAATTCAGATTACAATCCAACAAACTCCACCTTGAGACGAATTCCATCTTGTAGCAAATAAAGAATCATCAATTAACTCCCTTCAATAATAAATATCACCGACGCCAAAAGTCTCTAGGACTTAAACTGTAACACCAACTAAACTTGAGCATAGCTTAAATTTAGTAGCAGAAACTGGCTTTGTCATCATAGCAGCAGGATTATCATGAGTGCTTATCTTGCATATTTTAATATCACATTGAGCAATGACATCTCGAATATAATGATACCTCACATCAATGTGCTTTGTTCTTTCATGAAATATCTGATCCTTTGTAAGGTAAATAGCACTCTGACTATCACATAAAATATTAATACAAGAATTATCTCCACAAAGCTCACTGTACAAACCTCTTAGCCAAACAGTTTCTTTGCATGCTTCAGAAATTGCCATATATTCAGCTTCAGTAGTTGATAAAGCAACAGTAGCCTGCAAACATGCTTTCCAACTAACAGCACAACCATCAATGGTGAAAATATAACCTGTGAGAGATCTCCTCTTGTCCAAATCACCAGCATAATTTGAGTCAACATAACCAATATGTCCATCTCCAGATTTCCCAAACTGCAAACAAGCATTAGAACTACCACACAGATATCTAAAAATCCACTGAACAGCATTCCAATGCTCTTTGCGAGGATTAGCCATGAATCTACTAACAACACTTAGTGCATGAGATAAATCAGGACGAGAGCAGACTATAGCATACATAAGTGAACCAACTGCACTTGAATATGAAACTCTAGACATGTACTCAACATCATAATCTGACTCAGGACATAACGCTGAAGATAATTTGAAATGTGCAGCTAACGGAGTACTCACTGGTTTTGCATCATGCATATTAAAACGACAAAAGACCTTCTCAATATAGCCTTGTTGACTATGATATAACTTGCTAACTTTCCTATCTCTAATGATGTCCATGCAAAAAATTTCTTTGCTATACCTAAATCCTTCATCTCAAATTCACTACTCAATTGCGATTTCAATTTGGCTATTTCTGATTTATCCTTTGCAGCAATCAACATATCATCGACATAGAGAAGCAAATAAATAGCTGAACCATTAACAGTCTTCAAATAGACACAATTATCATAATCAGAACACTTAAAACTATTAGAGAGCATAAACGAGTCAAACCTCTTGTACCACCGTATAGGGGATTGCTTCAAACCATAAAGAGATTTCTTTAATTTACAGATAAGGTCTTCTTTTCCAGGAATAACGAAACCTTCGGGTTGATCCATATAAATATCTTCATCTAACTCCCCATGTAAAAATACAGTTTTAACATCTAATTGCTCAAGTTCATAATCACGCATAGCAACAATACTGAGTAAAGTGTGAATAGAACTATGCTTCACAACAGGGAAGAAAATATCATTATAATCAATACCTGAAATCTGACTATAACCTTTAGCAACCAACCTTGCTTTATACCTTACTGCTTCATTAAGAGAAATACCCTCCTTTCTTATGAAAATCCACTTGCAACGAACATGCTTCTTTTCTTTTGGCAATTTGACTAAATCCCAAGTACCATTCTTTTCAAGTGACTCCATTTCATCTTGCATTGCAGTCATCCAACTATTGCAATCAGAAGAAGTAATAGCCTCATTATAATTAGAAGGTTTTGCATTACCTTCAACTTATTCTGCACAACTCAAAGCATAGGCAACAATATTACACTCCTCAATTAACCTTTTGGGTGGATAAATTTGTCTTCTAGGCCTGTCAACTGCAATAGAATGTTGTGTAGACTGCACAACGGGAGAAAAAGGTGGAACACTAGATGAATCATGATCAATAAATAATTTTTCAGCCATACGTAAATCTTGGACAGCAGCATTTGGTGTACTTTCTGCATTAATAAAATGCTCCACCTGCATGCTAGAACTCTGCTGACTCTAAACAGGAGCATTAGGCAACATAGCAGATTCATTAAAGATAACATTCCTACTAATCACCACCTTTTATGTTGCAGGATTCCACAATTTATAACCTTTAACACCAGATTTATAACCAAAAAAGATGCACTTAATAGCTCTAGGCTCCAATTTACCATTATCAACGTGAGCATAAGCAGGACAACTGAAAATTCTTAATTCTGAATAATCAGCTGGAGAACTAGATCATACCTCAATTGGAGTTTTCTTATCAATAGCAATATTTGGTGATCGATTAATAAGATAGCAAGCAGTGGAAACGGCTTCAGCCCAAAAACGCCTATGCATACCTGCATTAGACAACATGCAACGAGCCCTCGAGATGATAGTTCTGTTCATAAGCTCAGCTACACCGTTTTTGTGGAGTACCAAGAACAATGTAGTGCATCACAATGCCTTCAAACTTATAATATGAATCAAATTCATCAGAACAAAATTCCATCTCATTATCAGTGCGAAGTTTCTTTACCTTCTTTTCAGTTTGTCTTTCAATCATAACCTTCCACTCTTTAAATGCTTCTGATTTATGCTTTAAGAAATAAGGCCAAACTCTCCTAGAGTAATCATCAATAATAGTTAACATATAACGAGAACCACCTAGTGAAGGACTACGAGATGGTCCCCATAAATCAGAATGCACATAATCAAGAATACATTCTGCTGTATGAACCGAAGTGTTGAATTTCACCCTCTTATGCTTGCCAAAAATACAATGCTCACAAAATTTCAGCTTACCGATGCTATGTCCATTAAGAAGACCTCTCTTGCTCAATTCTGCCAAACCAAGTTCACTCATACGCCCAAAACGCATATGCCAAAGATTAGTAGCATCAGAATTTGATAATGAATGTGAACTCACAGGGGCATCACCTCCACAACTCCACAACTCCAAATCTCCAATCCACCCTGCTGCTGCGCAGGCTCTCAGCGGCGGGCGGGCAGCGGGCCAACGGCGGTGGCCTGCTGTGGCGGCCAGCGCCAGGCAGCACTGCACTGGCGGGCGACAGCCAACTCCAGGAGGCCCTGCACCGGCGAGCGGCTGCCAGCTCCAGGCGGCAGCCAGCAGGGGCAGCCCGCAGTCTGCAACTGGGCAGGCGGCCAACCGGCCATGCTACGGCTGCTGCTCCTGCACCCGATGACCACAAGCTAAGAACACGCGCGGCGGTAGCCTTGAGTAGGTCAGCAAAAATGATTCCTTTCTTGGATCCTAGTTCCCAACCGTGTGCGTGATTTTTTCCTCACCCAGGTGATCTTCCCCTGCCAGGCTACCAACAATTTATCCTTTTTTTAATCCAAGAACTTGAGCCGTTGAGGTGAATTTCATTTCAGATTAGCTCGCCCTTCAGTTATTGATTCGTATTTGCGCAACAGGATATGTGACGATTGGCTCATTAACTTGATGTAGTGTTATATTGAGCGAGATTTATTCAGAGGACTTGATTCCAATGCTATTAAGATCCGGTTTCAAGACATGAAAAAATGGAAGATGAATTTGCCTAAGCCTTCTAGTTCTAGACATAATTAGTAGTTGTGGTTCCGTAAATTTCCTTACTTAATTACTTCTATTGTCTTTGGTTACATTTGTTTACTTTGCTTAATTGCATATATGTTTACCTTAGGTTATTTTTCATTTTACTGGTTCATATGGTTTTATCGCCCTACCTGCTTTGCCCAACTGGATCCGCCACTGCTTGCATGGAACAACATATTCAGTTTTATTGTTGACTATGGTTGACTAGGTTTCACAGGATTGGTTCAACTTACTTTTTTAGAGGGGGGATTACTATTGCAATTTTTACCTTGGTTTCTGTCATAGACTACAGGTATTCTGCACTCTACCTAGTGACTACATTATAATGATGCATTCCATGACAGACTTAAAACATCATGATTACATCTAGTATCACAATGGTAAGGTGAAATTAAGCATTCATCATGTAACTGCAATTAAAGAACAACAATAACACATTATCACTCACACTGTTTACCTAGCGAGATCCCAACAATCCCGAGGAAAGGTTAGAATTTCACCCAACAACAAATGGGAAATAGTAATACATGTCTAGATAGTAGTCTGGAGTACCTCTGGCTAAAGTCGGGTAAAGGATGTATGTCCCAGGAGTACAAACCAACATGCGGGACGGTGCGAGCCAATGTAGTGGAGGTGCAGGCCACTGAACACCAATCCTCACACCATGCAACGGTAGGGCTGGTCCTAAGATTTCAGTGGCCAGGGCGAAACTAAAAGTGAGGCACCATTGAACATAAATATTGAAATATTTATATATTAAGTACAAAGATAATATTTCGGGTAGAGTCCACGAGTATTTACGATAAGCTTGAACAACTTGAAATGCATCCGTTACGGTAAGCTGGAATAAAATTATCGTAAATGCGGAATAGCTAGGTAGAGATGCTCATATGCCTATGTACAACTTGCTGCGTACAGCTCTAGTTACTCATCGGTACATGCAGCAGTTAGCTTGCAACCAAAGTAGCTTTGGACCTATCTGCTCGCAGGTGCCAGCACCGCAGTACAAACGCTGGACCCATTGATCGCCGGAGCAAGCGGGGACCTTTTCATATTTCAAACGTGTGATCTCAACAAGGGTCGGATCCATTTGAGGTGAAGTAGATACTATAGAGCAGAAAAATCAGCGACAAAAACTCAAATGATAATGGCTGATGCATGTCCTCGATCGAAGCTGTGGGCATGCGGGACGCCTTGGAGTCATAGTCTCACGGAACGCAAGAAACTAGACTGTCTGTACGGAAGAAATATGAAACAAGCAAATAGCCAAATAGGCTAGGCAGACAGGTCACTTGAATTTTTATGGACCGGAGGAACCAGGCTACTTGTGTGCTACCGTACGGATTACTAAGTCTAGCTGCTACTTTAGACCTAGTTCTATTTGTTGTTATATGGACTGTTAGGTATGTATATTATACACAGATACATGAAGAGGGGCCCCTCAGTTTTGGGGGCCAGGGCAGCCGCCCCGCTCAACCCCCTTTAGGGCCAGCCCAGCGGTGGTTATTTTTTGATGGCTTTGCACTAAACCCTAATTTATTCGCACAAATGATCTCCCTCTTATTCGATAGGTATTGCATAATATTAGTACACAAGGACATATTTTCTTGCGAGGGGAAAAAATAAATCCAACGGAGGTGGGACTGCAATCCCTCCCATGCTGGCCGGCACCATGTGAGTACATGCACCCCCCCCCCACCCCCATCAATTTGAATGTGTTGTGGAATTCCAGGGGATCATCTACCTGTGAAGCGCCTTTTGTTCCGGAAAGCTCAAAAAAAAAAAATGCACCGTTTTTACATGTTTTCTGCAAAATAATCACTCTGGGCACCATACATGCGAATAAGGTCACGGTGGTCAGTAAATGGTATAAAAATGTTGGGAGTAACAAGTGCCAACAATGTACTAACAATCTGACCGTAATTTTTCAAACTTCTCCTCTTATTTGAGTTTAATTTCCTTTCAAACAACACATGCAATGTTTTTTATTACATCCTATACTTCTATAGAATAATGAACGGTCGAGTTTTCCATCATTGAGGGCTACCACAATCCTAGGCATCGAAATAAGTAAAAAATTATTAGATGTAAGATATATTATCTTATTGAACACAAATGACAAGCATTTATGAAATAAAAATGTCACGCGCTTATCAACAACCACTATGACCAGTCTTGCATCAGATGGTAGCTATCCATTTTTCAATCACACAAGGAATTTTCGAGTATTTTTAGCAGTCAATTATGATAGGTAAGAAACGAAGCACCAAGACCAAGTGTAGTTCTTGTTCATGAACATCTGTCATCGAAATAAATTTGGAGAGTTAATATTTCATCTTTCCGAGGATAGCCGTCTCATTTCTATTGATTGTACACACCCTTAGTCCTTTGCTATATAAAGACTGGCCTTGTGTTCTGATTCGATCAAACAAGTATTGCAGACATTCTTCAGTCAGGTGCTTGCAATGGATTATCCCAATTCTCATCCTAGGCATGCCAATCAACCTTCGGGACAACAGCAGAATTTGCTTTCCTTCGTTTCACTGACGAATCAGGGTTTGGGTAACCATATGGTTGGCCAATTACAAATAAACCGGTCACTGTTCTGGAAACCTCTTGAGCAGCACAGGCTCCAAGTAGACCGGATTCTTCAGGCCCATGTAGTTTTTTTTTTTCACTATTTTAATTCTGAACTTTATGCTGATGCTCTCTAACTCATGTTGCTTATTTCTTATCTCGTGTAAAACAGAACGAACAAGTGCGAGTAGCTTTGCAGCAGGAAATATCTTTACAGAATGATACTCTAATGAACCTTATGGAATCTATGGCGAGTAATGTGCTGATGCAAAAGAACTACGAGATAGCCCATTTACGCATCGAATTGCAGAACACTCAAGAGGTTCTGAGAACTGCATTGCAGAACAGAAATGAGTGGGTGCACCTTGCTGTGGAGGTATACGAAACAAAGCTATTGCTTATTTCCCGGCTGTCTTCTATGCGGCGAACAAATGCACATGGTTCATCCAATGAATTAGAGTCTACTGGTTCTTGTAATCAAGCATTGAACGTGGATGGAACGGCTGTAGAGAGGACACATCCCAGTCTTGTCTGTAAGCTTTGCGTTTCTCGTGATGCTTGTATGCTAATCCTGCCATGTCAACACCTCTGCGCATGCAAGTCATGTGGAGTCAACCTTACCACATGTCCTATCTGCCATTCGGCAAAGGTTGATGCGATTGAGGCTCGATTTGGCTGAGAAGCAGGAAACAGTCAGAAATGTGATGTGTGTGATGTGTCTAATAAGAGCAGATATGGTTTTCTTTCTTGTTGAATGTGTTGTAACCTTGTGCGATGGTATGTGTTTTCTTTCTTGTTCAATGTGTTGTAACCTTGTGTGATGAGTCTAATAAGAGCGGCTAAGTTTTCTAAGTGATGTAGCATTTTACGACTTTGTATGCTGTATATTTACCTTACTATGTTCTTCTAGTCATCGTACTGATGCCATCGTTTCCATGCCCCCGACATATTTCAGCATTACTGTTTTCTATGCTCAAACTTCGTCACTGCAATGTGACTCCCACCGTGCTGCCCGCATAGCCCTATCCCCAAAAGTCTGAAAGCAGTTCCAGCAACCTTCCATGTTTTCTCTAACATTATGCGGACGATGACCTAAATACATAACTGCGGTAATGTAAATAGAGTAAGTGTTGCTTTGGCGTCTCTACATGAAGATGAAGGTATGTCTTGGCGTTGCTGAACGGTTGGTACTCCTCATCAGGCATCTCCTCGGACCATTGCGCTAAATTGTTGGCAGCAGTTACTTATAGCTGGTGGTGCCAGGTCTTATTTTCAATCTCTAACTCTACACATCATTTCAATTACTTGATTTGTCATGCTAGCGTAGGACTTGATCTTATGGTGCAAAACTTTGATGGTTAGAATATACACACTTGTGAGCCTAGTTGCACATAGGTTACCAAAGACTTGTTTAGGTTTAAACAAAATCTAAACACAGCCACCAAGACATCCATTTTTCAAACTTCTCTTCTTGATAGATTATAATTAACATGCAAACAAAGTGTGCAAAGTTTTTATTACATTCTAAATTTACTTCTGCAGAACAATGAACGACCGAGTCCTCGCTGTGCCTTAATTTAGTGCCAAAAATGGGATCTACCAAAATACTACTCATTGAAATAAGTAAAAATTTATTAGATGACGAAAATATTTATGCATGCTATTATATACATACAACAAGCTAGCATTTATTGAAAAAACGTCATGCACTTATCAACTAGTTTTCCATCTTCCATCCAGAGGAGAACACACGATTGTTGAGTATTTTAGAAGCCAATTGTGATTGGTAAAAACATAGTACCTAGACCTCAGTGTAGATCTTATTCATGAACTAACATATGGCATCTAAATAAATGTGTAGAGTTAAAATTGTATCTCTCATATACAAACTGTTTATTTGTATTCACTACTACAGAACAAGTCAAAAGTAACAGCACATCAGTGCCAGTTGCACTGGAACCGGAACTGAAGATATATCAGTGCCGGTTCTTAAGCTTCCACGTGCGAAAAATAAGTGAGCTGCTAAGAACCAGCACTGAAACCATTTATCAGTGCTGGTTCTAGCCACGAACCGACACTGATGTACACTGATATATCAGTGTCAGTTCTAGCCACGAACCGGCACTGATAATCAGTATCAGTGTCAGTTCTAGCCACGAACCCACACTGAAGATTGCTACTGTCATAACTTATCTTAAAAAATCATAACTTTTCACACAAAGTCAGGCAAATAAAGTAGAAGGGGGGGGGGGAGAGCATTAGCCTAAGGTGGTCACCATGTGATTCTAACCCAGAGCAATTCTTTTTTCTAGAGATTCTAGGGAAAGCTAGACAAAGGGAAGGAGGATTTTCAATGCGGGATATAAAAACATATCTCTCTGTAGCACCCATGCTAAGTACTCTATGGTTTGGATAGGGAAAAACTTTATATGAAAATTATAGGCATCGACAAGATCTACAACTTTGTAGTTGATAATTTTTTAATTTGAGGTCATTTAAATACCCAAATAATCTTAACAAAGTTTCAGATATGTTATGTGTTCGATGACAACTCATCTTAAAAAATTCATAACGTTTTCATACGAAATCGAATGGAGACAAACTTTATATGAAAATTATAGCTCTCGACAAGATCTACAACTTTGCTGTTGATCAGTTTTTTTTTATTTAAGGTCATTTAGATGTTCGCATAGCTATTCAAACGTTCGGTTAGAAGATGTCAAAATGATTGATTTTGCTATTATAATTGAGAACGAATGATAGCTGAGATGGTTACAGCGGTCACGTGCGAGGGTCTGCTGTGAGGTCGTGAGTTCGAATTTTGATTGACGCATGTGAGCAAAAATCGCGTGACTTGTTGTTCTGGAGCTTCATTCCTAATCTATAACATATCTGTGTCTGTATATTAATACTTTCACTTGCAGTTTTGTATATCTGAAAGTGATGTGTTCATTATTCACTTCTGTATGACAGATAGTTCTAGAGCAAAAATTCATCTATTCTACATAGAATTGCAGTATGGATTGCAATATGTTCAAATGTTGTGATTTAAACATTTGATGAATGGATGCATGTGCTTGTGCTACATTTTGATTATGCATTTTTTGACTCTGAATATCTATCAATGCCGGTTCTATTTTAGGAACTGATACTGATACTAATTATCAATATCGGTTCTCTGTTATAAGTGTCAGTTCCTAACAGAGAACCGGTACTAATACTGATTATCAGTGTCGGTTATATAATCGGTTCAAAAACTGTTACCAATGGCGTTTTTTAGCCGGCACTGATGATTATTTTTGTAGTAGTGCAAATTTGTTACCTCTCTGTACCCCATGCTAGCTGTACTACTTCATGTTTGCATTCTCCATATGTTACTACGTCTATCTACCCAAAATATGGCTCCTTCCAGGAAACAGCTTAACAGAATGTTGAGTTAGTCAGACTAACATAATGTTCTAAATATCTAGTGATAGCTGCGGTAAAGTCCTTTGAGAACTAGAAAGTGATGCTATACTAAAAAAGCCGCAAAATAGGCTGCTGTTAGCATTGCAGCTAATAGCTTGTAGCTGTAACCACTATGCTACGCTAAGTATTTTTCCATTCTTTGACATTATGTGATATAGACTATATAGCACATTTAGTATGAAACTTTTTATGGTGCTTGTCCAGTTGTTGTTCTCAAAAGAGGAGCTAATTCTGCTCTGTGACATAGTTTCCTGCTAGCTCTCTGCAAACCAATGTGAACTCTTTACATGCACTTGGATGGACACAGTTTCAACATATGTGATCTCTCCTTGTTTGCATGACGAACATGTCAAAAAGGCTTAATCGCACAATACACATCAAACTTTGGTTTTGAAATCAAGAAATCCATACACATTAAACCCATATGCCAGGAAATGTGCGATTACGGCACTATAACAATCGAGCACGAGGAAGGTGAGTGACTTAACCTTGGATGTCCTCAACTTGTAACCTCTCTGTAACTGATATTTGGTGCACCATATCATGGACCACAATATCATATGGTGACTTCATCCTTGAAGCATGTAAAACCTTATGCAATAGCAGCGCACAATCACCATATAATATGGTGATCTGACCGCATCATGCGGTGACTATGCTTTCATGGGAACTTGTCCAATTCAAACTATCTCAAGTCCTGGTCTTTGTGGCTTCGCTTCCTTGATGTCACTACATCAGGTACTAAACCCAAACCCCTATTTATATTATGGCCAAAGAAAATAAACCTATCTACACAAGTGATGCTCTCAACACCATTATCACTTGTCTAAACATTATGTCCTTATGACTTCATAAAGCTCTTTTTTGATCTTGATAATCAATCCATTTGAGGTGTTTGGGACCCCAAGTTCATTACATAACATCCAAGAGACCGTTCAAAAAGGTTTGCAACCTATAGTAAATCCTAGTAAACTACTCTAGAAAGGTAAACATGCAAATGTAGATTGCAAGTATGTAAATACGAAAACGTAAAGAAGTTAGAAAGAGCAAACTCGTCACAAAGTATTTTTATCCCATGGTATTGATGGCATAACGCCACCCTTAGTCCATGTTGGAGCAGCCACTTAGGCTATAGCTCCCGGATGGTACCCAGTCATGGCCCTTGAGCCACCTAGACCTCAAGTAGGTTGAGCCATCAAACCACTAAGGTAAGACCTCATCACAAGCCTCTCTTCCAGTCACTTTCCACCATCTTCACTTCGGAGCTTGAGCCACCAAGACTAGGTCTCCGCGTCCCCATATAAGCTTCTTCCCGCCGCTCCACACCAAGTCAGAGGGTCGACAAGCATGAGCCACCAAGGCTCACGATGCCGATGAGTTACCAAGACTCTAAGGTACTAGCGTACCACTTGATATAATATAGGATCACTCATTGATCCCCTCTCTAGACATCAACACCTAGCAACAACTCTCTCTAGACCTTTTAGATCTAATCAGTCTCTAATCTTATGTTTAATTGCCTTAGATGATCATTTTTAGCACTTTGGTAGTTTGGATATCTTCTCAAGTGTTTATAAGCTTTTCTGGACTCTAGCACACTCAAATGGCTGAGTGGGGGTATTTATAGCCTCAAACCCGCGAACTAGCTATTGCTCCAATACCCAAAAAAGGTTGCGAACACCGGATGATCCGATGTTAATATCAGTACAAACACCAGACCATCTGACGTGTACAGTAGTAGAAACTAGCTGTTAACTAGCTATTGGCCACTCAAACTCATTGTCAACACTGCATGTTCCGGAATCTTGAACTCCATCACCAGACTATCCGGCGTGTAGACTTGAGCCGACCAAGCCACTTCTCCTTGTTCATTTGTCCAACGTGTATAGTCCTCTTATCATCGGACCGTTTGGTGTGTACAATCACACGAGACAAGCCGTTCAACATCTCCTGGGAAATGCTTTGGTGAAGCTTACTCCTCATCCCCGGACTATCCGACGTGTACAACATTTTCACCTTCATCTGAGAATACTTCGGCGTGTACAAGCCTCTAATCGCTGGACCATTCGACGTTCAAACTCCTTCTATCACTGAGAGACAGCTCCTAGAAAATGCTCTAGTGTGTTTATCACTTCAATGCCAGAACATCCGGTGCGTTCTTCAATTTTCTCTTCTGAGCCGAAAACACCCGATGTGTATATTTTACTAAGCACTAGACCATCTGGTGAATACAATCTTCTGAGCCGAAAACACCCCGACGTGTATATTTTACTAAGCACTAGACCATCTGGTGAATACAATCTTTTTTGAACTTGTCCAATTCAAACTTTCTTGAGTGTCGCTTCAATGGCTTCTTCATGTATTGCATCAATGAGACCTACTAAAGCATATACTTGACAAACATGTTAGTCTCATTGACTATGTTGTCCTTAATCACCAAAATCACATACCTACCCTAAAAGGACCATGTTCGCTACACACAGATGTATTTTATGAAAAACCCGTCTGTATTTAAAGACTTGGGAACTATTTTAAATTTGACCGCTTGTCTCCCCTAGCTTTTTTGGCTTTCCACACACACAACCTACTCATATCCCCTGTTTCTTTGGCTTCCCACACACACAACCCACTTATCTCCCCTCAATATAAAGCGACGAGGAGTGTTCATCTTCCACACACACAACTATGGATTTTTCTGCATTGGAGAAGCGAGATATAGGGTCTGAATCACTTTCACTACACTGAGGTGAGTATCGTAGGGTTCCCATTGCGGTTTTGTTAGGGTTTTTTTGGGTTTGCTTTCGATCTATATAACTGAGGGTAATGCCTTGTTTTCATCGTAGATATGTAAAGGCTCAGTTCGTGGCAATCAGACGGTGGCAGTATGGGGTTATCCCTATGACTGCTTGATGCGCGTTTGCTCAATCTTCCAAAGGTAATATGATAAGTCGATTAGTGGAGTTTCAACGTTGATGATCCAAAGGCTCCGATCACAACAGATCAAGAACTATCGCAACCACTACACCACTACTCCATGGTTATCAACCTTGCCAAGACGCGGTTGACCTCACCAAGAAGGTTTTTCCTGCAAGTGAATCGAGAACACAAAGAAGAACGGATAGATGCAATCTGAATATTGCTAATTACCAATGAAGCACTCAAGTTTGGGGTTCAACATATAGATAAATGGCGAAACTGTATTAAACAGAATAATCTAAGCTAAACCCAAGCCTAAACTACAACAGCTATTGCGTAGATATAGGGGGGCATGAGGAGGTCGACCTAGGGTTGTGCAATCGTGGAGAGAGGCGTGCACAACTTGAACTCCAACTCCGACATGATTATAAAACCCGGCAGGGTTCAAAAGGTGATGCAACACTTTATTCCTTTGACTCTAACTAAACTATAAGGAATATTTGGTTGAGCTCATATTCATTGGAAAGGGCTCAAGCTTTCCAGAATATCCAAGATTGCCTAAAATGGACTTCGTATGAGAGAGTTATGACCGTTTTACTGACGTGCTATCCTGGAACTCGACTTCGACCACAACTTTGACCACGACTTCGACCACGACCACGACTAGAACTCAGCCATGAGTCCGAGTATACTTGGCCTTCGAGGAGTGACATCCGAATAAGGTTTTGGTGCTTCTCCCATATTCCTATGCAATAAAACATCACAAGAATTTAGTAGTAATCCATCCAAGGAAACATGAACAACAAGGAACGAGTTCGGCTGGTGGTCTAATTATCGTGCACGTGCTCTTGTAATTGGACCTTGTATGATTTGAGCATTATTGGTGGTATTGATCGTATCCGAAGGAGACATGGGCTCATCAGCCTCCCCCTTTTGAATTGGAGTCGTCATCGACTGAAGCTCATCTTTATCTCCCAAATATGGCTTCAAATCTGAATTGTTAAACATGGGACTAACCCCAAAATCTGCAGGTTGGTCCAATTTGTATGCATTGTCATTGATTTTCTCGATTATCTTAAATGGTCTATCAGCTCTAGACATCAACTTTGATTTTCTTAGTTCTGGAAACCTATCATTCCTCAAATGTAACCAAACTAAATCGCCCGGTTCAAATTTTATTTCCTTCCTACATTTACTTCCAGCAATCTTATACTTCTTAGTCATACTCTCTATATTCTTTCTAATTGTGTCATGCAACTTAAGAATAAACTTAGCACGTTTCTTAGCATCTAAATTAAGTCTTTCACAAGTAGGCAAAGGTAGTAAATCAATAGGAGCAAAGAGATTAAATCCATACACTACATGGAACGGACTTACCTTGGTAGTAGACTATACCGATCTATTGTAAGAAAATTCAATATGTGGTAAACATTCTTCCCACATCCTCAAATTCCTGTTTAGAACTGCCTGCAACATGGTCGATAATGTGCAGTTGACGACCTCTGATTGGCCATCAGTTTGAGGATGACATATAGTAGAAAATAGTAGCTTTGTCCCTAATTTATTCCAAAGTGATCTCCAAAACTGACTCAAAAACTTTGTGTCACGATCCGAGACGATAGTATTAGGCACTCCATGTAGTCGAACAATTTTTCTGAAAAATAAATCAACTATGTTTGTAGCATCATCGCTCTTGTGACATGGTATAAAATGTACCATTTTAGAGAATCGATCCATAACTACAAATATGCTATCCCTCCCCCTCATTGTCTTAGGCAATCCTAAAATAAAATCTATGGAAATATCCTCCCAAGGTACACTAGGAATAGGAAGAGACATATAAATACCATGTGGATTTAAGCGAGACATAGCTTTATTACAAGTGGTGCAACGTGACATGTAGCGCTCGACGTCATGTCTGATCTTTGGCCAAAAGAAATAAGTGGCCAGCACATCTTCAGTCTTCTTCGCTCCAAAATGTGCCATCAATCCTCCTGCATGCGCTTCCTGTAACAATAAAAGACGAATGGAGCTAGCTGGAATGCATAGCTTGTTAGCACGATAGAGCAATCCGTCATTCAGCACATATTTATTCCATGCTTTCCCTTCTGTACAATGTTCAAGCACTTCTTTAAAGTTTAAATCAGCAGGATATAAGTCCTTAATGGTCTCTAAACCAAAAATCTTATGATCAAGTTGAGATAACATGGTATAACGCCTAGAAAGTGCATCAACAATCACATTGTCTTTTCCTTTCTTATGTTTTATAACATATGGAAATGACTCAATAAATTCTATCCATTTAGCATGTCGTTTATTCAGTTTAGCTTGACTTCTAATATGTTTCAGTGATTCATGGTTAAAATGTATAACAAATTCTTTGGACCATAGATAATGTTGCCAAGTTTCAAGAACATTAACTAAAGCATACAATTCTTTAACATAAGTGGAATAATTCAGACTTGGTCCACTTAATTTCTCGCTGAAATAAGCAACAGGTTTACCTTCTTGAATTAGCACACCTCCAATTCCAATCCCAATAGTGTCACATTCTAGTTCAAAGGTCTTACCAAAATCAGGGAGTTGGAGAAATAGAGCATGGGTAAGTTTCTCTTTCAACAACTTGAATGCTTTTTCTTGTGCAGATCCCCATTTGAAAACTATTCCTTTCTTTGTCAACTCGTTTAATGGAGCAGCAATGGTGCTGAAATTCCGCACAAATCACCGATAGAAACCCGTAAGACCATGAAAGCTTCTTACTTGAATAACAGTCTCAAGGGTCAGCCAGCTCTTTATGGTTTCGATATTTTATTCATCCACCTCTATTCCCTATGGAGTAACAACATAGCTAAAAAAAGAAACTCGATCCGTGCAAAAGGTGCACTTTTTGAGGTTACCGAACAAACGTGCATCTCTCAAAACATTAAAAACATCACGTAAATGATCAAAGTGTTGTTCTTGTGACTTACTGTAAATCAAGATATCATCAAAATAAACCACCACAAATCTTCCAATGAAAGCACGTAAAACTTCGTTCATCAATCGCATGAAAGTACTAGGTGCATTAGTTAACCCAAAAGGCATTACTAACCATTCATACAAACCAAACTTAGTTTTAAATACAGTCTTCCATTCATCTCCAAGTTTCATTCTAATCTGGTGGTATCTGCTTCGCAAGTCAATTTTAGTGAAAATTATAGAACCACTTAATTCATCAAGCATGTCATATAACCTAGGGATAGGTGATGATATCTGATAGTAATATTATTGATGGCTCTACAATCAACACACGTACGTCAACTACCATCTTTCTTAGGAACCAAAAGAATAGGGAAAACACAAGGGCTAAGACTTTCTTGTACATACCCGCGGTCCAAAAGGTCTTGGACTTGTCGCTAAATTTCCTTAGTCTCTTCCGGATTGATCCTATATGCAGCACAGTTTGGCAAAGTTGCTCCAGGAATCAAATCAATTTGATGCTTAATCCCTCGAATAGGTGGTAATCCTGGGGGTACCTTAGCTGGAAATACATCTATAAACTCCTGCAAAAGATTAGCAACAGCAGGAGGCAAAGAGGTAGATATATCCTCAAGTGAAACTAAAGCATCTTTGCATATCAAAACAGAGCATGGTAGCTCATTATCACAAATTTCAGCAAGGTCAGATTTAGTGGCAAGCATAACACACCCTTTCAGTTTAATTCCATTGGACTTAGAAGTTGTTGTTGCTTTCTCCTTTTTGGGTGGAAAAACTTTTTCCGCTACTTGCTAATTTTTATATTCATTCTCAAGATCTTTTCTCTTATTTTCAGCTATCTCTTGTTCATATTTCACAATTTCAGCAGGAGTTAAAGGTAGAAAAGTTATTTTCTTTCTTTTATGCATAAGAGTGTACTTATTACTTCTACCATGATGTGTTGTATCAGTATCAAACTCTCATGATCGTCCTAGCAAAAGAGAGCATGCTTGCATGGGAACTACATCAAAATTAGCACAATCGTGGTATGAACCAATAGAAAAATGCACCCTAGCTGCTTGCATTGCCTTCAACTTACCACTATTGTTGAACCACTGAATGTGGTATGGATGAGGATGTGTTCTTGTCGGCAAGGAAAGTTTCTTGATCAAATCTGAATTTACCAAATTGTTGCAGCTTCCTCCATCAATAATGACTCGAACACGAAAT
The DNA here is from genome assembly GCF_958298935.1 of Phragmites australis. Taxonomy (NCBI): domain Eukaryota; kingdom Viridiplantae; phylum Streptophyta; class Magnoliopsida; order Poales; family Poaceae; genus Phragmites; species Phragmites australis. Next base: position 10,473,401 of record NC_084934.1, read on the forward strand.
TCCTTGACTATGAGGAACATCTGAAATAGATTATGGCATTATAACTATTCTGCTTGCTCCATTTGAGTACTTAATACTCATTGCACAATGAGTGTCCTATAATTCTCTGTAGTAGCTGCACTCAATTCTTCCTCATGGTCGATATCAGTCTCGAGTTCGTCCTCTTTACCTACAAGGTTAGCTGTAAGAGAATATTCATCCTCAACATCACTAGCACTTACATATCCACCGTCCTCTGTTGCAATGTATGCTCGCTGACTTGGGCAATCTTTATGATGTGGCCTATTCCCTTGCATCGGTGGCATACAATCCCGGTAGATCGACTTGTAGAGGCAACCGAAGAAGAGCTCTTGGCTGGACTCTTCACACTTACGGATTTGCTTACCCCAGGAGCGTGTGACGGTGTTGAGGGTATTGTTGAACGCGCCCTACTTGAGAAGGGGGCAGCAGACCGTGAAGCTGATCGTGGGGCTGTTTTGTCTTGACCCGGTATTGATTTTGAAGAAGTCGAGCTTCTAAAATTGTTCCTTGGCCTCTGTTGTCGTCCCTGCAATTCTTTTTCTGCTAAACACGCAAGTTGGAATAATCTAGGAACACTATCGTATTCTTTGTAATTAACTATGTCCTGAATTTCACACCTTAAACCTCCACAAAAGTGTGTCATTGTAGCCTCTTCATCCTCAATAATATCACAGCACAATATACTAATTGTAGCTCCTGATAATATTCTTCTACGGATCTATCACCTTGGGTTAAGCGCTGCAATTTTATATTTAAATCACGTTTAAAAGAGGGTGGAACAAATCTGTTACGCATAGCAACCTTTAAATCATTCCATGTCGTAGGCGCTAATCTATCGATGCAAACTCTATTCCACCAGATGATTGCAAAATCTTTAAATTCACTAGTAGCTTGCCTAATTCTATGCACTTCAGGAACCAAATGAGCATTAAACTTCTATTCGACCGTCATCTCCCAATCTAAATACTTTTCAGCATTATAAGCACCCGCAAAAGATGGTATAGTAAACTTAACCTCAACAAATGGATCATCATTAACACGTGGGTTATGTTGCTGAAAATCATTACCTCTCATACATTAATGGTTGAAGTTCAATCGATTCCGTTGTCGTGCATCAAAGGCGTCACGTTCTTGCCTCAAAATTTCTTCATGCGCGACAACTCCTCTTGTTCATGAGCTGCAATATGAGGATCCAGTCGACCATTGTTCGGTGGCAGATTAACCAATCGATCAAAGCGTGTATTGAGTATTGCAATGCTTCATTGAGTCGTTGCAATACGGTATTGGTTCCTGCAAGCTTCTTGTCAATGTCGTTACTAATAGTTTGTCGATGATCATCCAACAACATTGTGAGTTCTTCTCTCAAAACACGCTCTTTCGCATCTGATATTTCACCTGTCATGGTTAGTAGTAGACAGAAGATAACAAAAGATATTATCCCTATTGACTACTAAGTAGTGGAAGTGGTATCACACACTCTCAAACATCTTACCACGCTCTTGCAAGTGTTCTTACCATATACAGCAGTTGGCACAACCGGTGCCTGGTTCGTGATACCTTATCGGGTGCGAGTGAGGTAGTTGCAAGGGGAGAAACCATTCTGATTGAGAGAATGTGTAGCTTGGAAAGGCAATATTTAGTAGCAAGGAATAGCAATAATTGAAATCAGATTAGCAAAGCTGAATAAAAGTCTATAGTACTTGTCACAGTTGCTGGCCCGAACACGTTTCTAAAACTAGCTCAAGCAAGCCAGAAACTATAACACACACCAACATAATGGAACAAAATTCGCAATGCAAACTGATTCCCTTTTTTTGAATTCTCTCTCTTCTTTTTTTTGCACTCGTTGCTTCTTCTCTTTTTTTATTTGCTTCTTGCTTTCTTTTCTTTTTTTGCGAATGTGACACAAACTCAAAACTCTTCTACTGCCTTTTCTAAGACTAGTGAGATATGTGGGTCATAAACTTTTTTGGAGAGTAGGGGTATAAAGGTAATAAAAAGATTCTCTCTCTCTGAACTCTGGCTACCTCCGTTTCGGCTATGGTGGTTGGATCCATGAAGGTGGACGACTCCGACTAAGTGGTCGGATCCGAGAAGGTGAATGGAGTGATTAGTTGGACAATGAGTGGATGGTCGGAGTGACTGGTCGGACCTCGAGTGGGTGGTAGGAGTGACTGGTCAGACCATGAGTGGGTGGTCGGAGTTACTGGTGGGTGGTCGAAGTGACTGGTCGGGACCCCGAGTGAGTGGTCGGGACCCGAGGGGTGGTCGAAGTGACTGGTTGGGACCCTGAGTGGGACACAAACTCGGCTATAGCAGACTAGGCAAGCCGAGTAACTCGACGACTAAATTAGCAAAGACTCGACGCTAGAAACTAGAACACGATGACTCGATCAGCAACAAGACACCGACGATGGACTCAAACTCAACAACGTAAAAACTAAAAACTAAATTGCAAAAGGCACAAAGTGGTTTGAACAGCGGAAAACTAAGATCTAAATCCTTTTTTTTGTGGGGTAATTTTCTAGACTCTGGGTAAAGGAACTCGATGAAACAAAAAGGATAACTAAGATTACTTAATGGGCAACCAAGGCTCAGGTACCACTTGATGCGCATTTGTCCAATCTTCTGAAGGTAATATGATAAGTCGATTAGTTGAGTTTCGACGTTGATGATCCAAAGGCTGCGATCAAAACAGATCAGGAACCCTCTCCCCACTGCACCAGTACCCCGTGGTTATCAACCGTGCCAAGACGCGGTTGTCATCGCCAAGAAGGTTTTTTCTGCAAGCAAATTGAGAACAGAAGCAAGAACAAGTAGATGCAATCTGAATATTGCAAATTACTAATGAAGCACTCGAGTTTGGGGTTCAACAAACCGATAAATGGCAAAACTGTATTGAACAGAATAATCTAAGCTAAACCCAAGTCTAAACTACGACGACTACTGTGTATATATAGAGGGGCATGAGGAGGTCAATCTAGGGTTGTGCAACCATGGAGAGAGGCATGCACAACATGGACTCCAAATCTGACATGATTACAAAACCCGGTAGGGTTCAAACGGTGATGCATCACCTTATTCCTTTGACTCTGACTAAACTATAAAGAATAATTGGTTGAGTCCATATCCATTGGAAAGGGCTCATTGTAAGCTTTCCAAAATGTCCAAGATTGCCTAAAACGGACTTTGTATGAGAGAGTTATACCTGTTTTACTGATGTACTGTCCTGGAACTCGACTTCGACCACGACCACACCTTCGACCACGACCATGACTAGAGCTCAGCCTTGAGTCTGAGTAGACTTGGCCTTCAAGGAGTGACGTCCAAGTAAGGTTGTGGTGCTTCTCCCATGTTCCTATGCAATAAAACATCACAAGAATTTAGTAGTAATCTATCCAAGGAAACATAAATAGCAAGAAACGAGTTCACCTGGTGGTCTAATTATCGTGCACGTGCTCTTGTAATTGAACCTTGTATGATTTGAGAATTATTGGTGGTATTAATCGTATCCGAAGGAACATGGCTCATCACTGCTTCCACAGTGCAGATACTTGGCGTTGACTTCGGGCGAGTGGACTTTGTGTTCTTCACTTTTGTGTAGGGCCCCTCCGTGGACCCTATTTTTGCCGTAAATTGAGTTCTCTATTCTATTCTTGCAGATGAAAATTTCTCTATTGTTGTTCGTTACAATGGAGGCATTTTCTGAACCGCAAGACTAGATTGAACGCGTATTTCTTGCTTAACCATGCTGGTGGTTTGGCAGCAATGCAGTTTGGTTCTGGCTCATGTGTGAGATAGTCAGGATAGAGCATGATCCAGATGACTGTGAGATGCTCATTGAAGATCATGCTTGGGTTGACGTTGTGCTGAAACGCAGGAGGATGAGATGATGTCAATCATTTCATCTTTTTGGAAGACGACATTGATCAATGATGCCGATCATTTCGTCCTTCTGGAAGACGGCATCACCATGATGTCAAGCATCTCATCCTTTTGGAAGACAGCCTCACCAATGCTGTCTATCATCTCGTTCTTTTGGAAGATAGTATCGCCAATTATGTATTGCTAGATATTATGTATAGCTAGCTAGGTTTATATGTTCTGAACAATGTGTGATGTGCATCTATGTGTGTTCTTAACCTTTGTGACATGTAAATATCTATGTTGATGTTCTGAAATAATGTGTCAATGCCTGTGATGTTATTTAATTTGTGAATCATAAAGTGTGTATGCAATATTATGAGGGCAGTTACGAAGCAAAATTGCTTATAGGGGAAAATGGTCACATAGATGGTTTATTAAAAAAACTCCATTTGTGACACTTAACACAGACGAGTCTCAATAAAACTGTCTGTGACTCTTAATACTCACAGACGGATTTTTAAAAAATATGTCTATGATCCTTACTACTCATAGATGATTTTCTAAAAAAAAAAATCCGTCTCTGTGTAACTCTATTATAAACAGAGTTATAACCTTCTGTAACTAACTCTATATCACAGATATATTTGTAGAAATGGAACCTATAACCATCTGTCATAGGGTTTAAAAACAATTTGTAATAACCGGTTCTAAGATAGTGTCTCGTCAAACTTGACGCTATCAAACATTGGGCTACTTAGGGTGTTTCTTATTTGTAAGTGCATTTTAATAATGGCATTCAATCATAAAACGCATTTAGCTGAAAAGAACTAAAATTGATTTGAATTTGAGAGGCATTCAAATTCGAGTCACCACACAAAGAAACAAGGACACCGAGAAAGCCAAAATGCAATTGTTCCATTTAATACAGGGTTTAAATTTAGAAATTTACTCTGGTGAATTTTAGAATTCATAGTTCAATAATAATATACATACATATGTGCACATACGAATATATACATACAAAAATATATATTTTCTAGATTTTATATTGGTTTAATTAATTAAGAAAAATTTAAATAGGAGCGGATTTTGGCTATTTTCTAAATGCTAAAACGCATGGTGTTACACCAATGCAGTTCCTTTTCAAATGTTGGAATATAAGGCACTTTTATGTTTAATTTAATCTATAAATAATTCATGAGCAGAAACAGATAAACTGATATGATCATATTACCAGAGCATAATCTAGAAATGTGTACGAAAGTACAACAAATGACTAGATCTACTTTTTTTATACTTGAAATTACAAATCGCAGGAAATAAATACGAGTAACATGATTTTTACGTATTCGTCCTGCGCTGTGGAGGTTGCTGAAGATGCTGGTTACACCGTGTTGATAGCACAATCGATCCTGCTGATGATGTGCCGAAATTGTTGACGATGACAGCGGACAGCGCCCAAGCGACCAGGAAGATGAACTGTGGTGAAGAACTTGAGCAGTCCCGCGGAGCGCTTCCCAAAAACTTTATTCGTCCTCTGCCAGTGTAAGATCTCAAGAGCGAGAGTTTCGGAAACCTGCTCTCCCAATTGCCGGTGCACGCCGACGCCAGAATGGAATAGACTACAACGGCAGCACAACAGAAAGAAAAAGAGGCAAAAATCCTAACTTTTATATAGACTCATATAATGAGAGCGTTCCTAATTTTAGGGCTACTCTCAATTAGCAGTCTATGTTTTCGTGTTCCCAAAGAAATAGGGGTCCTTGTATATATATAGGGGGAAAACCCCCACCTCCACCTCCATTAGCAATATGGTACTAATAAAATGTGGGCCTCAACATCGGCCACCTCTCCACAATATGGGCCTTTGATATTTATTAGGAATTATTACATAGGCCGGCCCTAATAATTCTAACAATCCCCCACTAGATCTCAAAGTCCCGTAGAGAATTACCAGTTTCCCACTGTTATTTGATATACCAGTGTTTCAGTGGAGATTGTTAGGTTGAACATCCACCTAGAACATCAAGCTACACTCATTCACAACTTTAACAGTAGACTATGTCTTGAATTGCAAGTTTTGTGCAAACAAGTTTCACTTAAAGCCATAACTGATACCTGGTTACCAGTAGACTACCCCGCAGGTGGAGCATATAAGTCATACTCCATGGTCTCTTCATGAGTTTACTAGAGATCACCCAAATCTCATAGACTGCGACCAACAGTCAAACTCATATAGGTTCATTCTTTGAAGAATGCCATGTAGGTCAGCATCTTTGCTACTTAAAGCCAACATAACACATTAAGGCATTAACCAACCTACCTTACAGATCTCTGAGAGTATTTCATCTTTACTCGAGTGGGTCAAACAACAAAGGTACTCTCCTCCAGTTAGACCAATAGCTTGTTCTTCCCAGGTCCTAATTCACGGGATCTCCGATCACATAGGTTAGGTTACCACTATGGTAAAACTCACATGGGTCTCATACCCATCTCCTTCGATGCATTATGTATCACACTCCGTGATAGTCTCTTTGTAAAGGGATCTGCCAGGTTCTTAGCTATTTGGACATAATCCAAGGTTATCACTCCGGAGTTTCTCAATTTTCTGATAGACTTCAATCGTCTCTTTACATGCCTTGAGGACTTGTCATTATCTTTAGAACTGTTTACTTTGATAATAATCGTCTGATTATCACAGTTTATAAGGATAGCCGATACTGGTTTCTCAACCACAGGTAAGTCCATCAACAAGTCACGCAGCTATTCTGCCTCAACAGTGGCTGTGTCTAATGCAGTGAGTTCTGGTTCTATAGTTGACCTCGTTAAGATGGTCTGTTTGCAAGACCTCCATGACACAACACAACCTAGAGTGAATACATATCCACTTGTGGCGTAAATCTCATCAGCATCAGATATCCAGTTTGAATCACTATAACCCTCTAGTACTGATGGGTACCCAGAATAGTGAAGACCATAACTCATAGTACCAAGAAAATAGTGCATGACTCGTTCAAGCGCACACCAATGTTCATCACCCGGGTTAGAAGTAAAGAGACTCAATTTGCTCACAGCAAATGAGATGTCAGGCCTTGTAGCACCAGCTAGGTACATGAGTGATCCAATAATCTGAGAGTATCTCAGTTGGTCCCTGCTACTTTTCTTATTCTTTCGAAGTATCACACTAGGATCATAAGGTATTGAAGAAGGCTTGCTGTCCTACTAACCAAAGCAGCTCAAGATCTTCTCAACATAATAAGATTGTGTAAGAGTAATCCCATTCTCTCATTTGATTAACTTGATGTTTAAGATTACATCAGCCTTACCCAGATCTTTCATATCAAAGCTTTGAGATAAGAAAGACTTGACCTCATTAACCACGTCAAGGTTTGTTCCAAATATCAGTATGTCATCAACATACAAGCACAATATAACTCCCTCACCCCCACCATGGTGATAGTACACACATTTATCTGCCTCATTGACCAAAAAGCCTGCAGATGTTAAAGTTTTGTCGAACTTCTCATACCATTGTTTAGGAGCTTGTTTAAGGCCATACAAGGACTTCAACAACTTACACACCATACCTTCTTGACCTTTTACTACAAACCCATCAGGTTGTTCCATATAAATTTCCTCGTCCAACTCTCTATTAAGGAAAGTTATCTTAACGTCCATTAGATGAACGATGAGACCATGTGAGGCAGCTAAGGAAAGTAGCACTCGGATAGTAGTCAATCTCGCAACAGGTGAATAAGTGTCAAAGAAGTCTTCACCTTCCTTTTGGGTATAACCCTTGGCCACAAGCCGAGCCTTGTACTTTTCAATAGTACCGTCGGGCCTAAGCTTCTTCTTAAACACCCACTTGCAACCCACATGTTTGTATCCATAGGGTCATTCTATGACCTCCCAAGTTCCGTTTGCAAGGATTGAATTCATTTCGCTCCGTACAGCCTCCTTCCAGTAGTCTGTATCTAGAGATGCAAACGTTTCTGAGATAGATTTGGGAGTGTCATCCACAAGGTATACAATGAAATAATCATCAAAAGACTTTGCAATCCTTTGTCTCTTACTCCTCCTAGGAGCTTCACTGTCATCCTCCTCAGGATCTTGCTCATGTATTTGTTCAATAATCTTAAGAGGTGGAGGAGGTTCAGAGATTATCAAAAGATAGTCTAGACATTCTATGTAAATCTTTCATAGGAAATATGAGCTCAAAAAATATTGCATCACGAGACTCCATCATTGTATTGACATCCACATTAGGTATCTCAGACTTAACCACTAAAAACCTATAAGCAATGCTCCGATGAGCATATCCCAGAAAGACACAATCCACTGTTTTAGGTGTGAGCTTTTTAATTATTGGTATATTGACTTTCGCCAAGCTTCCCTAAGTGCGCGAATAATAAAGTGATAGCTTTCTCCCTTCCCATTCTTCATATGGGGTTTTCTCCTTATCCTTGAGAGGAACTCCATTCAGTACATGACATGAAGTCAACAGGGCCTCCCCCACCATGCCTTAGATAATCTCACAGTGTCTAACATGGTATTAACCAAGTTAGGCAATGTGCGGTTCTTCCTTTCGGCAATCCCGTTTGATTGGGGTGAATAGGGAGGTCGCCTCTCATGAATAATCTCATATTTCTCACAGAATAAATCGAAATCACTAGAGAAATACTCTCCACCACGATCTAACCTAATTCTTTTAATCTTTCTCTCTAGTTAATTCTCAACTTCTACCTTATAGATTTTAAAGTGATCTAGAGCCTCATCTTTTGATTTCAACAAATAAACATAGCAATATCTAGTTGCATCATCAATTAAAGTCATGAAATATCTTTTTCCACCCTTCGTCACCACACCATTCATTTCACACAGATCTGAATGTATGAGTTCTAGAGGTGCTAAATTTCTCTTCTCGGCTGCCCTGTGGGGCTTACAAGGTTGTTTTGATTGCACACAACTATGACACTTAGAACCTTTAACCATGAAAAAATTTGGAATTAAACTCATGCTGGAAAGTTGAGTTATAGAACCAAAATTCAAATTACATAACCGTGAATGCCAAACACTAGCATCATCATTAGCATTGCCACAAATATAGTTCACAGACTTATTGCTGAAATCAGAAAGGGAAAAACGGAACAGGCCTCCGCACTCATAGCCTTTACCAATAAATTATCCATATTTTGACATTACTACTTTATTAGACTCTAACACCAACTTAAACCCGTCTCTACAAAGAAGGGAGCCGCTAACTAGATTCTTGTTCATTGTAGGGACATGCTACACATTCATTAGCTGCATGATCTTTCCCGAAGTAAACTTTTACTTCAGATCTACCGTGCCAATACCACGAACAGAAGCATGTGACCCATTCCCCAATAGGACGGAAGAATCATAGACGACATGATAAGATTAGAACATTGAGATATCAGCACACACATGAACATTGGCCATTGTATCAATCCACCAATTAGTAGACTGAAATACTGAAAACACTGAGGGTAAATTTTCATACCCTGCAGCTCCGTTTCCAGCTTTGCTAATAGTCACCACATTAGCAGTCTTTGAGTTCTACTTTTGTAGAGCCTTTCTTCCCTTGCGGTCTGGACAATCCTTGCCGAAATGTCCAATCTCACCGCACACAAAGCAAGACAGTTTTGCTGTGTTCATCTTCTTCTTCTTGAAGGTGGTAGTTTTGTTTGGCTTATTATCTTTCCCTTTGTTCCTGTTGTGGAAAGGTTTTTGCATCATATTGGCGCTAGTCTGTCCCTCACCTCCTTTTAGACTCACATCCTTAGCCCGAGCTTTCTCCTCAACATCAAGAGACGCGATCAAACTCTCAACAGTGATCTCTTATCTCTTGTGCTTTAGAACAGTGGCAAACTTTCTCCACGAAGGAGGTAACTTGGCAACGATGCCTCCAGCCACAAACTTGTCGGGTACATTGATCTTGAGGAGTTCGAGTTTCTTCATGATGCACTGAACCTCATGAGCCTGCTCAATGACATAGCGATTTTCAACCATCTTGTAGTCATGATACTGCTCCATAATATACAGTTCACTTCCTACATCTGATGCACCAAATTGAGCATTCAGTGTATCCCACAACTCCTTCGTGCTTTGTATGTGCATATACACATCACAAAAACGGTCACAAGAACGCTAAGAATGCATCCTACAAAGAGTGTATTGGCATCCGTGAACATATTTTCCTGCTCAGTAATAAGGGTTCCTTCCAGCTTGCCCTTAGCCACCCAGTAGACATTCATAGCCATCAGCTACTGAGTGACCTTGACTTGCCATTTCTTAAAGTACACAACAGAAAACTTATCTGGCCTCAGTGCATCGACAAAACCAGCCATTGATAAACCTAAGTGCCTACAATAAGGTTTTTAGATTGTTGGAATATAAGATACTTTTATGTTTAATTTAATCCATAAATAATTCATGAGCAGAAACTGATAAACTGATATGATCATATTACCAGAGCATAATCTAGACATGTGTACGAAAGCACAACAAATGACTAGATCTATTATACTCAAAATTAGAAATCACAGGAAATAAAATACGAGTAACATGATTTTTTTATGTACTCATCCTGCGCTGTGGAGATTGCTGAAGATGCTGGTTGTACCGTGTTGATGGCACGATCGATCCTGTTGACAATGCGCCGAAATTGTTGACAATGACAGCAAGCAGCGCCCAAGCGACCAGGAAGACTAGCTGTGGTGAAGAATTTGAGCAGTCGCGCGGAATGCTTCCTAAAAACTTTATTCGTCCTCTGCCAGTGTAAGATCTTAAGAGCGAGGGTTTCGAAGACCTGCTCTCCCGGTTGCCAGTGCATGCCGACACCAGGATGGAGTAGACTACAGCGGCAGCACAACAAAAAGAGAAAGAGGCAAAAGCCTTAACTCTTATATAGACTCACATAATGAGAGCGTTCCCAATTTTAGGATTACTCTCAATTAGCAGTCTAATTTTCATGTTCGCAAAGAGGTGGGATCCTTGTCTATATATATGGGGAAAACCCCCCACCTCCACCTCCACCTTCATTAGCAATATGATACTAATAGAGGGTGAGTCTCAACATAGGCCACCTCTTCACAATATAAGCTTTTGAGATTTATTAGGAATAATTACATGAATCGGTCCCAATAATTCTAACACTAAAAGCTCATTTGTTTGCTTATCTTATTAATATTAACGAGTTGGGAGTGTGAGCTGGCTCGTTTTGGCTTGTGAGCCAAGCATACTTCAACTTAGTGTCAATAGCATAGTTAAGATTAATCACTTCAACAAATTTAAGTATGTGGTAATATTATCTAAAATGGTAACTCAAAACATTAGGAAGAGTTCCATTAAGGGTCCATAAACACGTAGAACAGATAAGCGAGTATTTGTTGTTTTACCTGGCTAACCTGATGGGCTCAAAACCCATGAACGAGCTCAGGCCGACATTAGAGCCTCGCCCAGCTTGAACCTATGAAACGAGGCTGAACCGCGCGCCTCTGAACGCACCGAATCCTTCGGCAGATGCACTAGCACCCACAACAACGAAACGTGGAAGTAAGGCCCTGTTTGTTTCAGCTTCGGATTCTGGCTTTTAGCTTTTATAATCCGAAGCTGAAACAAACAGGCAGCTTTTGGTTATAGCTTTTTAAAATCTGCTGGTTGGATTGTGATAATCTGAGAAGCTGGTTTTTCTCAGCTTTTGATAGATTGTGAAAGTCCATTTTACTAAACTGTCCATTAAATTTTTTTAGAATCTACAGTCTAAAAGCTTTTCACAATCCAGCTTTTCACAATCCAGCTTTTAACAATCCAGCTTTTATAAGCTGCTTTTCAGAATCTCTAGCTGAAACAAACAGACCCTAAGCAACCCTACCTTCCAGGCTTCCAGCCATCGGGAGAAAAGTTGGCAGCAGCGAGGAACCAACGAGAGCTATACCTTCCATCAAGAGCTATACCTTGGTCCCTCGCCAAGACTATCTTTGGCGCCAAGCCTCCAAAACATTTCTTAAAAAAAAGGTCTCTACAATTCCAAAAGAAAAAAAAAGTTTCTACAAGTGGATCATTGTAAAAGCAACCGAACGAGAGGCCGACCCGTGGGCCCCAGAAAGCAGAGGTCCCGCATGTCACACCAGATGCCTACAATCTTACGGTGTAGGAGGCAGCCTCAAAGCTGGAGGTCGAGACGAGGCGCCGCACCCTTCGTCTGCCCGGCGAGCTCGGGACACGAACTAGCGCCACGAGCGCCCGGCCGGTCCACGCGCCTCCCCCGCGCACCCTGCCCCCAGCGTCGCTCGTTGCCCCGCCAACTCCGCGCAGCGCGCAGATGTCCAACCGGCGCATTAATCAGTTCGCCCATCCTCTCCTCTTCTCGCTCGCCCACCCTCTCTCTCTTTCTCTCTCTGGCGCGTCTCCCGCCTCCGATGAGGTAGTGTTTCTTTCTCCTAGTATTAAATTGGTTACTGCATGTGAATGTGCAAGGCCCATCGTCAGGATCAATTCATTTTCTTTTTTGAATCAAGTCTGTCCTTACCTGTACCCTTTGTAACAATGCGCTTCTTTGCCGTATAATTTGTGCGTTTGTGTTGTTAGAGTCGGTAAATCCTCTGATTCATCTTAGCCAAATTGAAAAGAAAAGAAAATCCTCTAATAACCTAGGCCATTCCTCCAGCCATATGGATACAGGAGCTTGGTTAGGTAATTGTGAGAAGTAAATTGGTTCGCTTGATTACACAAATGGCTTAATCACAGAGGCTAAGGAAATGAAATTCGGGGCGTGGGGCCTTGAATTGGTTCAATCTTTGTGAAATGACAGTGGCTTGGAATATGTTGGTTAACCTAAACAGGTTCAGATGATATTCTGTTATCAAGTAGTACTACATGAATTAGCAGCTCCGTAATGATTCTAAATTGCATCGTAACGCTCTCTTTTGCCTTTACTCTTGCATAATCAGATCCCTAATTTATACTAAGATGCTAAATATATTGATTTGACTGCGTTGCTAATTATGATCGCGGAATCAGATTCTTGCTACGGATGGATTGCTGATACAAACAAATTGGATAGTAAAAGTTGTTTACAAAACTGGATTTGTGAACTAGGTTCAGTCTATTAAATGAGACTAGGAAGTTATTAGACAAACATATGGAATTATGAATTTGCTAGGCTTCCACAAACAAAATTCAAGTGGAGGAAGGATTACCAATACAATCTGGTGAAATTTGGTACACCTCTTTTTTTTTTTTTTTTTGATCCAATGCTCATGTTCCCAACCCAGCCGATAGGAATTAGGATCTTATGTTACTTAGACATTCCTAAAATCCTGTTGGAGCTTGCGTCAAAAACAGATAACTGAAACTGAATGCTGTTGCACAACCAAGGGATTCAGGGCCCCTGTGGGAAACATTGTAGAATGTCTCCTATTTTCGTTTTTGTGGCTGTTTGTGAATGCATCTTCTCAAAAATGAGTGTACTCTGCAGTTATCATTTGCATAAGCTATAAACATCACAGCACCCTTCAATTTGATCTGGCTTGCAAAGGATGTGTTCTCCAGGGTAACAACACTCTGATAAAATCTGGTGGATTTTTCTCATTGCCTTGATAAAATGGGGAAAAACTCTGCTGAATCTGGGGCAAGTATGCTCTTACATGGAGAATTGGACATACAGATAGTTGAAGCAAAATGCCTACCCAATATGGATCTCATGACTGAAAGGATGCGAAAATGCTTCACTGGGTATGGAGCTTGCAGCACTGAATGTGGGAATTCTGATCCACACCCAGACATGAGAAAGATCATTACTAGTGATCCGTATGTTTCAGTTTGCCTCTCAGGAGCAACGGTGGCACAAACTCGAGTCATTGCGAACTCGGAGAACCCTAAATGGGATGAACACTTCTACATTCAAGTTGCTCATTCAGTTAGCAGAGTTGAGTTTCATGTAAAGGACAATGATGTTTTTGGGGCAGAGCTTATTGGTGCGGCTTCAATACCTGTTGAACACATCACAACAGGGGATATGGTCAGTGGCTGGTTTCCAATTGCTGGTCAGTACAGTAATCCTATGAAGCCATCTCCTGAGTTGCATTTGTCTATCCAGTATAAGCCAATTGAGCAGAATCCATTATACAAGGATGGAGTTGGTGCTGATGGTGGTCAGAGTGTTGGTGTTCCAAATGCTTATTTTCCTCTTAGGAAGGGTGGTAGGGTCACTCTATATCAAGATGCTCATGTTCCTGACGATTTCCGACCTCAAATTGAAATTGATGGTGGGAGGACATATGAACAAAACAAATGCTGGGAAGATATTTGCCATGCCATTATTGAGGCTCATCACCTTATCTACATAATCGGCTGGTCCCTATATCACCCTGTCAAGCTTGTAAGGGAATCAACAAAACCTTTTCCCAATGGAACCCCATTAACCATAGGGGAACTTTTGAGGAGCAAAGTTCAAGAAGGAGTCCGTGTTATCGTGTTGCTTTGGGATGACAAAACATCACATGACAAATTCCTTTTGAAAACGGTAGGCTTTATTCTTTGCACCCCCAGAATCTCTTCATTTGCTACTTCCGTGAAATGGCTATATATCAAAGTTACTTCACTGTTATCACGCAAATGGCTGTCAATAGGTAGACATATAACAAATAAGAACTAGATAATGATCTTGTCTAATATCTCTGCATGTTACTACTACATGAGAATGATTTAAAGGTGGTGAAAGATGGATATAGTAACTGAAAAGGAAGAGTAATTTTGATGATTGCAATTCTCTTCCCTCATTGTCGATGTCCCTAGTGTCTCTCTTAAGATTGTTGACAAGATAAGTACATAAGGAACCAAACTGGTAAGCTTCATTTGTTAAACTATCTGACCTTACATAAGGTCGCTGACAAGATAAAGGCCTAAAGAACCAAGACTGAAAGTTTCAGTTGCTATTGTTCTTGTTTCAATGCAAGGGCATGTTTGCGGCTTTCTTCAGAGAAGAATAGTCTGATAGAAATGATGTAGGTGGAATGCAGGATGGACTCATGCATACACATGATGAGGAAGCTCGGAAATATTTCAGGCATTCAGGTGTGCATTGTGTGTTGGCTCCTCGCTATGCTAGCAACAAACTTAGCATTTTTAAGCAACAGGTGAGGATGTTGTTTCTCCCTTGTGGTCACAGACTCGTACATTGAATTGCTACATTGGTAGTTTCAGCATATGAAGCACTATCCCTATTTTCTATCAGTCCTTTGTCCCCCTCATATTATCTTATACATTTTCACTCTTTAATATCTTACTTATTATGCTTCCAAAAGGTTAATGAATGTACATGCCTACACATGAACTTGCATTTTGCCGTAAATGACAAGAGTTTAATGAATTTTGGCCTTGTACAGAAGATACCCACTTGCATTTTACTATGTCCGTGTTTGTTCATTGGTTTGTTTCACATAAAAGTTGAGGGATAGATATTTTACGTGTGCAGTAGGAAAAATACTCAAATAGCATTGTGTATATTATAACATTCTCTTGGAGAAAACCTTGAGTAGAATAAAACAGTGATCTGTGGACTTGATATATGAGCATGCTGCATCCATATTACCGGTGAATGTTCTTATCTGAATTTGATTACTGAAGCATTTGTAATGAAGTTATTGATTGGGGAAGTTAAAATTAAGTGTTCATCGGCACTACTAATTTTGTATAACACTACAGTCTTACATCTGAGTTCTGTAATACCACAAAACCACATTCTACTGCATTTTAAGCAAATTTTCTTCTCCAGGTTGTAGGAACTTTGTTTACTCACCATCAAAAATGTGTCATTGTAGACACCCAAGCCACAGGAAACAACAGAAAAATAACTGCTTTTATTGGTGGTCTAGACTTGTGTGATGGCAGATATGATACACCTGAACACAGGCTCTTCAAGGATCTAGATACTGTTTTCAAGGACGATTTCCACAATCCCACATTCCCTGTAAGTTCTCTACCATCTAATTTCATTTTTCCTCTCTTACTATGTTGTTGGTTATCTTACATATTTTTTTATGCTAGTATTGACAAAGCCAGCTTCATTTCAACCTACTAAAATTTTGCTTCTTCCAACAATCGCAGGTTAATAAGTATGGACCCAGACAGCCATGGCACGATTTACATTGCAAAATTGAGGGTCCAGCTGCATATGATATACTGACAAACTTCGAACAGAGATGGAGAAAATCTGCAAAATGGAAAGTCAGTGTCAGAAGAGCTGTAAGTTGGCATCATGATACGTTGGTAAAAATAAATCGGATGTCATGGATAGTTTCACCCGCCGCAGATGAACTAAATGCACATGTTTGCGATGAAAAAGATCCTGAAAACTGGCATGTACAGGTACGATGAGTTATCCATATTGACATCAAAGATGTACCATCTCTGTCTACATTAGATCTTAGATAGTTTGTTTACCTTCCCTTCTTTGGCTAGGTTTTCCGGTCAATCGATTCAGGTTCGGTAAAGGGATTCCCAAAACTTGTTCAAGAGGCTGAATCCCAGGTATGGTCCATTTCAGAAAGTTGAAATGGCAACAGAGTGTGTTTTTTTACATGGAAACTGGCTAGAATTTAACTTTAAAATTGAAATGCAAGCTCTCTGTCCAAAGGTTGGTCCTTGCAGTGAGATGGTCTTTTACCCTTTGTTTTGCAGAATCTTGTCTGTGCAAAGAATCTGCAGATAGACAAGAGCATACACAATGCATATGTAAAAGCGATAAGATCCGCACAACACTTTATCTATATTGAAAATCAGTATTTTATTGGATCTTCGTACTACTGGTCTTCACAAAGAAGTGCAGGTAACAAGTTGACTATCGGCTACATTACTTGCTTTTGTTTTGTTCTAGCTTTGTTCTTCACCCTCCCATTTCATAAAATAGATATTTGCCTCTATATCAGAACTTCCTTTGGATTGTGTAATATTCGTTGCTTCATAGGTTCAACTACAAAACATGGTTTAGTTTCAGATCTATTACAGGAAGCAATTAATGAGCTATTTTAGCATTTCTGAACATTGACAGAGGAATAGTTGAACTTTTTGCAACTTGTCTGAGGTAAAAAAAAAAAAAAACAATAAAATGACTGGTTTGATTGGAAAAGGTGGCCAAAAAGAACTACTATATGCAGTGAATACCATGTGATGTGTTTTTGTAAGTCAAGAGCCAATGCAGATTATGTTTTGAATATTCTTGTGGAAACAGGTGCTGAGAACCTAATACCAATTGAATTGGCCATAAAGATTGCAAGAAAGATTAAGGCAAGGGAGCGATTTGCAGCTTACATTATTATACCCATGTGGCCTGAAGGCAACCCGACAACTGCTGCTATGCAGGAGATCCTCTATTGGCAGGTTTGTTCCTCGTCATTGTCACAGTTTTCACCACAAGCATGACACGTTGAAAAATCGGGTACACTGTATTTACTTCCTGATGCATTTTGTTGCTTCCATTTGATCTCTTCAAGGGGCATACCATGTCCATGATGTACAAGATTGTCGCCGATGCTCTCCGAAAGGAGGGGTTACATGAAAGCCATCCACAGGAGTACCTGAACTTCTACTGCCTTGGTAAGCGTGAAGTCTCAAATGATGTTCCGACGACAAGCCATTCCAGTGAGAACTCTACACTGGTAACTACACTTTTTTTCTTTGATAAGATTGCTCAAATATTGGCATTAGATCTCCTTTATAGGGATAGACTGTCTTCCTTTTCTTCCAGAGGTTGGCCCAGAAGTTCAGGAGGTTCATGATCTACGTACACTCGAAAGGGATGATTGTCGACGATGAGTACGTTCTCATCGGATCAGCCAACATAAACCAGAGGTCCATGGACGGGTCACGGGACACCGAGATCGCCATGGGTGCCTACCAGCCTCACTACAGCTGGGCAGGAAGCAGCAGCCCTCCACGAGGACAGGCGCGCCCTCTTCACCCTGCGAAACTCATTGCACAATAATTGACAAGAACTTCAGCTCATAACCATTGCTGTTGACCTGCAGGTGTACGGGTACAGGATGTCTCTCTGGGCGGAGCACCTTGGCACGGTGGAGGAGTGCTTCCAGCGGCCGGAGTCCGCGGAGTGCGTGCGGCGGGTGAACCAGATGGCGGACGATAACTGGGCGTGCTACGTCTCGCCAGAGATGGTGGAGACGAGGGGCCACCTCTTGAAGTACCCCGTGAGGGTCGACCAGGACGGGAGGTTGGGACCGCTGCGCGGGCAAGAGAGCTTCCCGGACGTCGGCGGCAAGGTGCTCGGCACGCACTCCTCCCTCCCCAACGCGCTGACGACGTGAACGTGGCTGGAGCTTGAAGAAGCTCGAAGGTGGCGCTGGGAGTTTAAGGTGCTCGTCCGAATCAATTAAAGCGGTGCAACTAGCGCTTGGAACTTGCGAAATTTAACGTCTGGTGTTTAGCATTAAGGTTATTTTATGTATATATGATGAAAGAGGCTGTGAGCGATATTATTTTGCGTAATACTATGTCCTTTGTGCATTGCAATTTGGTTGGGGCTCAATGCTATCTTGGTTTGATATGTTGGTTTCAAAGATTGTAATAATAACCTAGCTAGTTGATAGACAAACTCCAAGATCCCCCGTGGAACTGAAGTCAGGAAAGTACAAGTCCGACGCATGCAGGGATAATATACTCACACAAATAGGAACCTATTTAAGAAAATGGTTGTTTGAAAGCATTCATGCTGCGGGGCAGCATTTGGAAACAACTGATTGAAGTGAAATGCCATGAAGGATGATCCTTTTTCCGATTAAAAACAGAGCTACTGATTCTCGACGCTGGTCAGACATTTTTTTTATTTGAGAGTTTGTTTTTGGAATTCAAATTTGTTCTAGGTTCAATTTGAATCGGCACAAAATTTAGATTAACCTAAACCAACTGCAACTAAAAAGTTTAAACTTTTAGTGAATTTTGCTATTGTGAAAGAAGATGAAACACTGGGTGTTACAAAGCAATGCCGTAGCTCCAGTGTTGCGATACGAGTTAAGGTTTGGGCTCGTTACCGCGTTGTAATAATCAAACCGAATCTGAAAGTTTAAATTTCAGCGCTCATAGAAGAATGTTCACAGCAATCTCGTGCCAGACATTGGGCAAGATCACTAACTTTGGAGACTTTAATCCGGAGTACTACTAGTGTTACTGTTTAGTTTTTTGGTACTGCAGCGCCACAACTGTAATGCTGTTTAGTTCAGAAGAGTATGGCGCAAGAAAGTCTCCTTGGCCTCGCCGATTGCTACGGTGTGCACGCCACGACGTCCTGCTCACCGCCTGTTGTCTTATGGAGGTCTCTACACTTCAATTGACTTCCTCCCTGTCATGTCTTCCAACTCAAGCCCTGATGCTTTTGACCCTATGCTGGTTGAGCTGGACTCCCTTTCTTGTGCAGGGTCCATCAGACAGCCTTCGGTCCTCCTCTACTCACCTGTGAATGTTGCAGCTGTGGACCCCCCGACCATTCCTCCTTTTCATGCCGTGGATGTTGCAGCTGTCTCCGATGGACCTCCCAACCTTTCTTCTGTCCAAGATGGGCAGGCGCTGGCAGGATCAAGAGATTCAATTCGGAGCCTTGACAGAGATCCGGTCCTGATATTTTGGTAGCCCGGAGCGAGATTAAAAATAAAATCTATTATTAAATATAAATCGTCCAGATCTAATTTTTTCAGTTTATTTTTTAACCGATATATACACTATACATATACATATGAAACTTTTGGATTTTAGGGGCCCGAAGCGGTCGCACCGCTCGACCCCGCTCCCTCCGGACCGGCCCTGCCTTGACAGCTCCCTGGCACCTTCTCCGGTGCACACCCCTTCTCAGGCGGTGGTCCTGCCTGCGCAAGAGGGAGACTGCCATGCACTCACTGACCCTACTGCAGTCGCTTTGGTGGAGGACAACACCCAGGTACTACCTGTAGTTCCTTCCAGCAGCAGATTTCTGAGAGCTGGGATCAAGTATGCTTACCACCTCAAAGCACACAGCAGATGCAATCAACTAATGTTGCAGCTGATGTGCTCACCTTTGATGATTTCATTAACTCGATCACTACACCCTTGCAACCCCCACTTATCGTTTCCACTCCAGCCGCTTCTTCTATCCTCTCCAACATCCAGGAGCCTAGTCTCTCTAGCTCTCCTAGGCGCAGCAACAGATTAGCCAAATAAACATTCAGGGCATAGGCCATCTACAGCTCGCGCAGGAAATCTTGACAAAAAGAATAGGATCTCCGGAATCCCCTCCATGTTCTGATGCTGATCTTTTGGCCTCTTATTCACAGCGCTTCGAGCAACCTCTCATCAAGGAAGCTTGTGAGGTCATCAAGGTCCTCGTCGACAAGGGGAAACACCTGCCGAAGAAGAATGGTAAGGCAAGGGTCGTGCCCGCGGAGCCAGTCACGACGGTGGGGCTTCCAGCCTAATATGTCGTTCTCAACTGATCATTTCGTGGCCAACGCATGTCATGGAGCGACGATTGCAATTCTACCAGCTTCAGTTGTTATGTTTCGTTTCCAGTTCCAAGATCTGGCCGTTTCTAGTTTGTTGTTTAGTCTGTTCTCATGTCAAGTATTGCAAAGCCATCCTTTATGGCCCTAGCATTTGTGGTGCATTGTTTTGTTGTTCTGCATTGTCGTCCAGTTCTGCTATATCTAGTAACTGCCTTTGCCTAATAGTGGATAGTGCGTTGCGATCCGCCATCATGCCTTTCAAGCGGCCAGGATCATCTATATCTTCTGGTGTACCTGCTTTGTATCTGTGTGTCATCGATGGCAGCTTGTTATATGTTGCTGCCCTCAGTTTAAATGTCGCAACGTAACTATCAAATTTTGTGCTAGAATGTCATGGGACTAAATTTGCTAGCAAAGAGAGCGAGCATCCACAACCTGGTAATGTCGTCCAGAGCGACCATAATCTGCTTACAAGAAACTAAAATTCAAGAATGGGCCGATACTCTGGTATTTGAGACTTTAGGGCTGAGTTTCATTTCAAATTATGTTGACTTGTTGTGAATGGTGCAAGCGGGGGCATATTGCTGGCATGCAATGAAACTTTCTGAAGAGAATCGAGGACGTCCTAAGAGGAGGTGAATTAGAACACTTAAAACTTTTGACTCTAAAACTTTCACAAGATAAGCCTATATCAATTTCTATCTAAATGATCTCTAGGCTTATCTAGTGTGTCTACTCTACCATTTAAGAGAATTACAAGGTAAATTGCAAGTAAGTAAATGCAAAAACGTAATGAGATTGAGAGACAAACTCGGCACGAGAGATTTTTATCCCGTGATATCGGTGGCACAAAAGTCACCCCTAGTCCACGTTGGAGCTCCAGAAAGGATATGCTCCCGGTCATCAAGTCTCTTGAGATACTAAGTCACCAAGATAAGGCCTCAAGCACGACGAGCCACCAAGCCACTAAGGCGAGGTCTCACCACTAACCTCTCTTTCGGTCACTTGAACACCGTCTTCACTTCGGAGCTTTAGTCACAAAGACGAGAGCCTCCATGTCCCACACAATCCTCTTGTCACCGCTCCACACCAAGTCAGAGGGTCAACAAGTTACCGGCGAGTCACAAAGAATCCAAGGTGCCGGCGTATCTCTTGGTACACGTTTGGATCACTCCTTGATCCACACTCTAGGTTGCAGCACATAGCAACTCTTCTTTCTAGGCCTATAAGCACTAATCACTCACTAATGGTGCACTTAGTTGCCTTAGATGAACATTTTATGCTCTTGGATGGCTTGGATGTCTTCTTAGGTGTACAAGGGTTTCTCTAGACTCCAGCGCCTTCAAATGAATCAGTGGAGAGGTATTTATAGCCTCAACCCCGCGGACTAGCCGTTATCCCAATGGCTCACATATTCTGTGAACACCGAATAATCCGGTGTTAATAGAGGTACAAGCACCGGACCATCCGGTGTATACATTCTCAGAAACTAGCTATTGGAACTCCACTCAGAGTTCTTCTGAATACCGGATTATCCAGTGTAATCTTCAATCCATCACTGGACTATCCGATGAGTACACTTGAGCTTTCTCATCTTCGACAGCCTCTCTGTGTAAATTATTTCGGTGTTCATTATCTTCATCACCGGACCTTCCGTTGTTGAACTTCTCCTTTTCTGGATTTTCCACACTTTCTATTAAATGCTCTGGTGAAGCCTCCGGTGTGCATCACTTCATCATCGGGCCCGATGAGTAGATATTCGATCTTCTGCGCTTGGATTCTTCTCTGCAAGAATTAGTCCGGTGTACATCTCTTCTGATCGCCGGACCTTTCGGTGAGTGTAATCCACTTTGACTCCTTCTGACAGAATTGCTCCAGGATGTACACTCTTTATCACCGGATTATCCGATGAGGCAAACTGCCTCTAGACATAATGCTCCAGTGAGTGCAATTCTTCTAGCACCGGACCTTCTGGTGAGAATAATTTCTTTGAGACTTTTTCCAATTCAATCAATTTTTGTCCTGGCTGCGGTGGCTTCTTCATATATTGCATCCATGAGACCTACTAACATATATTCTTGACAAACATGTTAATCTCAATGACTATGTTTTCATTAATCATCAAAATCACAATCATGGCCTAATAGGGCCATTTTCGCTACACTTTCCTAACTTCGTCAAATCCCTATGCCACTGAACACACCATCTACGTTACCATCACTATGCAGCTAAAAACAAATCTTAGTCTCTTACCACATTGTATGGACCACAAAGTGATGAAGAAAAGTCCATCTTCCTGGGGGAACTTGTTTCCTTGGTGCCACTCATGAAACCAGAATGGCTGCTCAATGGGGATTTCAACCTCATTTATCAAGCCTAGGACAAGAATAACAACCATCTAAATCTGTGCATGATGAGAAAATTCGAGAAAGCGATCGACAACATGAGTCTCAAGGAGATGGAGCTTCACGGGCATCGGTTCACCTGGTGCAATGGTCAAGATAATCCAACCACGACAAGAATTGACCATTTTTTTTTTGTTTAGCAGACTGGGACTTGCTTTTCCCTGTGGCTTATCTCTCAGCTCTCTCATCTAGTGAATCTAATCATAGTGCGCTCTTCCTCAATGGAGAGAATCTCTTACACCAATATGACGGATTCAGACGTGAATCCTTTTGGGTGGGGGTGTTGGGTTTTGGTGAGACGGTCTCGGAGGCATGGCAACAACTAGTGCTCATCTCTGAAGTCATTCTTTAGATGCTTGTCAAGCTAAATTGTACAACAAAAGCAATCAAGGTGTGGAAGAAATAACATATTGGTGACATAAAGTTGCGCTTCCTCA
Source organism: Phragmites australis (assembly GCF_958298935.1). Taxonomy (NCBI): domain Eukaryota; kingdom Viridiplantae; phylum Streptophyta; class Magnoliopsida; order Poales; family Poaceae; genus Phragmites; species Phragmites australis. The sequence goes on from NC_084934.1 coordinate 10,496,639, forward strand.
TTGCTCGTGAAGTTATTCACAGGCTCAATATTGCGCAAGAATCGCGGGTGTTGTCAGAAGTGGAGAGAAATCTCAAATCATGGCTCAAAGGAAGAATCCCTGGTCTGGCTGCAATGGAGAAAGCTCGCACGAGACAACATTCGCGAATGATTACGATCAAGAAATCAGATGCAAACACAAGATTTTTTCACATCAAAGCAAATGGAAGGAGAAGAAAAAAATTCATCCCAGTCCTTACCTCTAGCGAGGAGATTGCAATCTCACACAACCATAAGGAGACCTTGCTATTTAAACAATTTTGCCGATCACCTGGGAACAAACAAATCAAGGGAGCTTGCAATCAATTGGGATACTCTCAACTATCAACCACACGACTTGACAGATTTAGAAGCCCCTTTTGAAGAGGAGGAGATATCCTCTGTTATAAAAGACTTGCACTCGGAAAAGGCACCAGGGCTGGATGTATTTATAGGTTTGTTCTACAAAGCCTACTGGGAAACCATCAAGGGAGATTTAATGGAGGCTTTGAACAATTTCCACAGATTGGGCTCAGACAAGTTTTATCTCATTAACGATGTGAACATTGTTTTGCTGCCCAAAAAGAATGGAGTCGTTTCTGTGGGTGATTACAGGCCCATAAGCTTGATCAACAGCTTCTCTAAGCTAATCACGAAATTGCTGGCCAACAGATTAGCACCCCATCTCAATGAGCTGGTGCCAATAAGTAAAAGTGCGTTCATAAAGAGATGGCGCATACGTGAAAATTTTTTGTATGTCCAAAAAGTTACCCTGGAGTTGCATAAATCCAAGCATCTGGCTCTTTTCATTAAACTTGACATCGCTAAAGCTTTTGACTCACTCAACTGGCCATACTTGATTGAAGTCCTATAGGTGATGGGATTCGGACAGAGATGGAGAGATTGGATCTCAGCTTTGCTTGCAACTGCCTCCACCAGAATTATTGTAATTGGGATCCCCGGACCAAAATTCGGACATGCCCGAGGGCTTAGATAGGGTGACCCGCTCTCACCCATGCTATTCATCCTAGCAATTGATCCTCTCCAAAGAATCATAGCTGACGCAGTGAACAAGAACTTTCTTAGGCTTATATTGCGTAGAGTGGCAAATCTCCGTTGTTCCCTTTATGTGGACGATGCAGCCAGCTTTGCTGCCCTGGACAGGAATGAACTAATCGCCCTTCGACGAATCTTGGAAATTTTTGGCAAATGTTCAGGGCTAGTGACAAACATGCAAAAAACAGAAATCTACCCTATATGTTGAAGTGATATTGATCTTGAGGAGCTTTTAGTCGGTTTCCAAGGAAAGGTGTGCACTTTCCCGTGCAAATATCTCGGCTTACCGCTCCACACAAGACAACTTATAAGGATAAATGTTCAGCCCCTTATAGACAATATTGGGAGCAAATTATTAGGATGGCAAGGCAGACATTTCACAATGGCAGGGCAAGAGATTTTGGTCAAGACTGTTTTATCTTCGCAATCTACATACCACCTGACTGTCCTCCCTTTACAAAAATTGGTTGCAAAAGAAAATAGACCGCATACGACGAAGCTTTCTTTGGAGGGGGAAGAATCGGACAAGGTTTGCAGAGGTCATTGCCTTGTGAACTGGCCAACTGTCACAAAACCGAAAGAACTGGGAGGTCTTGGCATCACAGACCTTCAAAGATGTGCTCGGGCCTTGAGGGTTCGATGGTATTGTTCGAATGGTAGAATGATGATCGCCTTTGGAAGGGTCTCCCTCTTCCAAGTGATCAAGCAGACTGTGCGCTCTTCAATGCATCCACAGTTGTTACGGTGGGAAATGGAGAAAAGCCTGATTTTTGGAACTCAAGTTGGATACATGGGCAAGCTCCAAGAAACATTGCGCCACTCATCTTTACAAAGTCGAAGAGAAAAAACTTTAAGGTCAAACAATGACTACAAGATCATCATTGGTTATCATACATTGGGGAAATCTCAACTAAGGAGGAGTTATCACAAATTGCTTCACTATGGGAAAAGTTAGGCACTTACAACTCGTGGAGGAACAATCAGATTCAATATCCTGGAGATGGACCTCACATGGATGGTACACGGTTAATAGCGCTTATAAGGTTCAGTTCCACGCGTCCTTACGAAAGCGTGATATGGGGGCACTATGGAAAGCGAAAGCCCAACCAAAATGCAAAACATTTGCATGGCTATTACCGCAACAAAAGATATTAACTGGTTGGGATGGCAGACGTCTGTCAATCCGCTGAATAACTGGCATAGTACCATATACTAGTCACCCACCCCACCGATGTTAATTTCTCTCAAACTCAGAAGAACCAAATTTCAAATGGTTTTGCCAAAACTATTTTCATGGAGACATACTTGCGGTCTAATATTCCACCAAATGGTTTTGCCAATACTCAGCTTCAGCAACACCGGTTTCGCGAATGCTTCACGAACAGATACAAATAGTACAATATTCCACCAAATGTGCGCTGGGATCGGGACACAAAATTGCCTTCTCAATCGAGAAATGGCTACCTTCAGGATGGATAGCCTTCTCAATCGACAAATGGCTACCTTTAGGTCGGCTATCCATACTCTTCCCTTCATGCTTGATTAGCATTGCACAACGGCATCGCAACACAACGGTTAGATATGGTCACTGTTCTTGCAACTAAATATATTAGATGTGAGGAACCGTCCAAATAATATTTCAATTAGTCATTAAACCAATCATTTTCTTAATCAGGACTCTCATGACTAATCGGAATACTATCCTAGTTGTCTTGGCATATGTTTTGTGCCCAAAATAAGAACGCATGCATTTTCAACATTTAACATCACAACACAGCTTAATAAAAAGCAAGTAATTAACATTAGATTACATATTCTTAAGCATTTACCAAGTTATTATAATTTATAGTAAAAGAGAGCTAGGAGAAGATAAAAAATAACTCAACTCCTAACCAATAAAAGAAACTACGCAGCGGAAGACTAAAGACTATACAACAAAAGAAGGATAAAGCCATATACCTTTAGACTCCGTTACAAAATTACGACCTCCAAGCAGCTGCCTACTCATGCCCACCACCACTCTCGACAGGTGTGAAGTAGCCAAAGACCAATTCCTCCTTGCCGGTAGCAGCTGAAATAACAGTGTGGGTACGAAGATACGCGCAAGACTTAATTCATAATGGGTACTTATAAATAGCCCGATACCAAGAATTATGCATTTGGATGTTAGCGAGGATGCGGCCACATGGTTAAGTATATTTCATATGCGAAAGCAAATCTGACATACACATAAGTGAGCATCTATACTTGACCAAAGTAACATACTTGCTTATAAACATCAATTATATCCGACATCGACTCGAACACATGCATAACGTATATAAAGCATATTTATCACACTAGACACATGCATAACGTATATAAAGCATATTTATCACACTAGACACATATGATCCAAATGAATGGAGAAGTATGCTTAGATGCTTGCCGCTGCTGAGGTGACCACCTAATGCAACCCGTGCAACACTCACAAAATTTGGGGAGATTGGCGTCGTCTTCAACCACGCCCGCATCACATGCCGGTTCTTCGCTCACTAAAGAAGAAAACATGCATTGATGAGCATGAATGAAGTGCGACAATGTATGCTACGAAATGCATAAAAACTTGTTAAAAGTGTAAGACATGCAAAGAAATAACAAACTTCGCAATCTAACAATATTGGAGACTCGGGGCAATTCTAAGGACTATCCGGGTTGCAGAGTCTTTGGATAATTATCTAGACTCTCCGAACTGTGGAGTCTCCAGATAATTCTCCAGACTCTCCAGGGTTCTATAGAGAACGTGTTGTTCCAGAGTCTCTGAACTTTTCTCCAGACTCTCCAACTTTCTACGGAGAACGTGTTTGTGCCGTTTTGTCGATCGATGTGACTTGCATGCTGAATCTATGCTACATAGACATTCACATACACTATACAGAGGGTTCTAGATTCAAATTGCACACTAAACCCTAACGATTTTCAACTACAAAATAAGGGGGGTTTTCCCTGGGAAGTCCAGACTATACGGACTTTTATTCGGAGTATCCGGATTTCTACAGAGAGCAACCCGAGGGGAAAACTAGGCTAGTTTGATTTGCGAGCCTCTCCAAACCAAAGGAAAATATATTTGAGATACTTTATAGAGTTTAGAATTCACTCAGCAACCTAGCAACTCGATTTCTAACTCAAATATCACCAAAATCCCTCTAATTCACTTCAAAGCTCAAGAACACGCCAACTTCATAACCTTAGCTCCAAATTCGGGATTCATCCGACCAAAACATGTATCTATGCCATGGGAGCCTAGGAGACTCAACCAAGATGCTTTGCCGAGCTTGGAGACCATCGGGGAAAGGTGGAAAAGCTCGTGAAGAGGAAGAACGCCAGTGCTCCTTGTGCTTCACCAAGAACACCAAAATGAGTCAAGAATGGCTCGAATCATTTAGGAAAAATGAAGATGAATTGGATGGATGAGAAGCTTGTGAGCTAGGGAATGCGTGAGTACCACATGCATACCTTGATTCGTTCTCTTGAGGTGGGATTTTGGGGGAGAAAGAGAGAGTGCTTGAGAGAGGTAGAGGGGAGCTGCTCCTTGCCTTGACTAGTTGGAGAGGGAGGAGCATGGGTGAGGGATGGAGAGAGAGAGGGTGTGGGCTTCTGCCCAAGTGGAGAGAAGGAGAGAGTTGTTTGCCCACTCCAGTGGGGACCACGTGCTAGAGAAAGAAGTGCATTTTAACTGCAAATTCTTTTCTTTTCTGTCTCAATTTTTCTTTCTCTCATCCACTTGACTCAAAACGAAGTGCACCAGTGTTAAAAATTGAAATTACACAAAATTAAGCATATTGCTTAAGAAGCATGATTATGCTTAATTACGTGATTATGGATATGGGATGTGACAATACTAAAGTAGCACTCACAGGTGGGAAGAGTATGATGAATCTAGGAACCTCATTATTGCGTAGTAATGGAAAGATTCAAAGAATATCAATATTCCACACTGTGAGGAACAATACTAAAGTAGCACTCACAGGTGGGAGAAGAACTCAGGATAATCGAAACGAAGCCGATCATCATGTTCCCACATTGCTTCATCTTCAGAGTGATTACTCCATTGAACTTTGAGGAACTTAATAGCTTGACGTCACATCTTCCATTGGGCTTCATCAAGAATGTAAATTGGATGCTCGCAATAAGATAGATCCGGTTGCAATTCTTGAATCACCACTTCAATGACTTTGATGGGGACTCGAAGATATTTCTTCAATTGTGAGACATGGAAGACATTGTGTACGACAGAGAGGGATGAAGGTAGCTCTAACTGACAAGCCACTTCACCATGTCGACCAACAATCTAAAAAGGGCCCACACAACGGGGCACTAATTTTCCCTTTATTTGGAAGCGCTGCATTCCTCAGAGGGGAGAAACCTTAAGATACACAAAGTCTCTAATTTTGAACATAAGTTCACGCCGACGATGATCGACATAGCTCTTTTGACGAGACTGGGCCGTGAGAAGACACTTGCGAATAGACAGAACATGCTCTTCTACCTCTTTGACCAAATCTAGGCCTAGAAGAGCTCTTTCAACGAATTCGGTCCAATTCAATGATGTTCGACATCTTCAACCATAGATAGCCTCAAATGGCGACATTCCAAGGCTTGCTTGATGGCTATTGCTGTACGAGAATTCCGCAAATGGCAAGCAAATCTCCCTCCTACTCCCATACGTGAGAACATAAGCTCTGAGCATGTCCTCTAGAATTTGATTCACCCTCTTAGTTTGACCATCGGTCTGAGGATGATATGCGATGCTATGGAAAAGCTCGGATTCTATGGCTTCATGAAGGCTCTTCCAAAAATGAGAGGTGAACTGAGTGCCTCTATCGGAGACAATCTTCTTCAGAATTGCATGAAGGCAAACAATCCGAGTGAGATACAACTCTGCATATTGCTTGACTGAGTATGTGGTCTTGATGGGCAAGAAATGAGCTGACTTGATCAACCGGTCCACAATGACCCAAATTGAGTCATACCTGTGAGATGTTTTAGGCAATCCGGTAATGAAGTCCATACTGATCTCCTCCCACTTCCAGGGGAGAATAGGTAAAGGCTAGAGAGTACTGGCCGGCTTAAGGTGCTTGGCCTTCACCCTTCGGCAAACATCACACTTAGCAACATATCGAGCAATTTCTCACTTCATGCGAGTCCACCAAAATCTAGGCTTGAGGTCTTGGTACATTTTTGTTCTCCCAGAATGAATGGATAGCAAGGAATCATGAGCTTCGTCCAAAATCTTCTTCCTCAGCTCAGGGATTTATGGACCACTAGCCTCTTCTTGAACCACAAGACACCTTCAACGTCCAAGGTGAAGCATTTGGCTTGTCCCTCCTTGATCTTATCACGTATCTTCTCCATGCCTTTGTCTTGCTTCTGAGCCTGATTTCATCTAGGAGGGTGGATTTGTTCTCCAAATTTGCAAGAAATCCCTCTAGACACACCTAAAGCCTAAGCTTTCGGAAATCATCATAAAGCATGGCAGTTCCGAGCGGAACTTTATGACATTTGCACTGAGCCTTTCGGCTCAAGGCATCAGTGACAATGTTTGCCTTGCTCGGGTGATAGTGAACCTCCAACTCATAGTCCTTGATCAACTCGAGTCATCTCCTTTGCCTCATGTTGAGGTAAGCTTGGGTGAAAATATACTTAAGGCTCTTGTGGTCAGTATAAATGTTGCACACAATTTCGAGGAGATAGTGACGCCAAATATTCAGGGCGTGCACTACTGCTGCAAGTTTAGATCATGTGTGGGATAATTTTCCTCATGTGTCTTCAATTGGCGTGAAGCGTAGGCGACCACGCGTCCTTCTTGGATGAGAACACAACAGAGTCCAAAGCGAGAGGCATCGTAATAAACATCAAAGCTCTTGTGAACGTTCGGTTGTGCTAGAAATAGCATTGTGGTGAGATGAGACTTCGAAGTCTGGAAAGCCGCTCCACACTCCTCGGACCATTCGAACTTGACATTCTTCTTCAACAATTTGGTCATAGGCTTGGCGATCTTGGAGAAGTTCACGATGAACCAGTGATAATAACCTGCAAGTACGAGAAAACTCCAGATGTCAGTGACACTTCTGGGCTGCACCCAATTGAGCACATTCTGCACCTTTCTTGGGTCAACTGTAACACCGTTCTCGGATAAAACATGACCCTAGAAAAGCAACTTCTTTGAGCCAAAACTCATACTTGCTGAACTTGACATAGAGTTAGTGATCTTGAAGGCGGCCAAGAACAACTTGAAGGTGCTTACAATGCTGTTCTTCAGTCTTGGAGTAGATGAGAATATCATCGATGAAAACCATAACAAACTTGTCAAGTTCCTCTATGAAGACCGTGTTCATCAGATACACGAAGAATGCTAATGCATTAGTTAAGCCAAAGGACATAACGATGAACTCATAAAGCCCAAGATGACTAGAGAAAGCCATCTTTGGAATATCCTCTGGTCGGACCTTTATTTGGTGATAGTTCAATCTCAAGTCAATCTTGGAAAACACCTAGCCACCGGTCAATTGATTGAATAGAATATCAATCCGAGGGAGTGGATACTTGTTCTTGATCGTTACCGCATTCAACGGATGGTAATCAACATATATCCGCAAAGTACCATCTTTCTTCTTGACAAAGAGCGCCGGGCATCCCCAAGGTGAGGAGGTCAGACGAATGAAACCCTTTGCAAGAAATTCTCAAATTTGCTTCTTCAATTCCGCTAACTCATTTGGCAGCATCCCATAAGACCTCTTTGAGATTAGGGCCGTACCGGGCAATAACTCAATGGAGAACTCCAATGTTTGGTCAGGTGGCATTTCTGGCAGTTCTTCTAGGAAGAAATTAGGAAATTCACAGACGACTAGAATATCTAGGAGGTCTGCAGTTGTGACAACCTTCAAGACATAAAGGGAAGGATCAACGTCCTTAAGCTTCAAATGAATCTAGGCATTGGATAGACCCACAAGGGTGATGGTCCGTGGAGCACAATCAATGACAGCCTTATTCTTGGTGAGCCAATTCATTCCAAAAATGACATCTATCCCTTTGGAGTCCATTACCAATAGATTTGCACCGAAGGGTATCTCATTAATAATAACCAACACTTTGGTTACACACTAATTAACAAGAATGTTGGCTCTGATTGCATCTATGAGATAAGGTGTCGAGGTGGCGCTAACTTTCAACTTGTGATGTCGAGTATAACTCGTCGTTATGAATGAGTGAGAAGCTCCAAAATAAAAAAAGAACGATTGCAGGAATGATGGTAGAACTAAAATTCACAAGCAACGTACCCATCAACACATTCACACTCTCTTGAGCTTCTTCAGCGGTGGTGTAGCACACTTGGCCATGCTTAGGGACATGTGTAGCCTGGGAGGCTTGTGGAGCAGGTTGGGCAGACGGTGAAGGCCTTGGAGCAGTCACCATGGATTCAGGTTTCGGGTAAGGGCAATCCTGTGCATAATGCCCGACGCACCCACAATTGTAGCATGAGCTACCAAGGCCACCAGTCACACTTTCCTGCAAGCCAGTGGGTCTTGTAGGTTGTCCTTGCGGAGCAGAGAAGGATGGACACTGCACCATCCACATTAGCCGTGGAGCAGTCGAGGCCGACACGTGAGATAGAGGAGGTTGACTCTTCGTCCGTGCACGTTGAGAACTCCCACCCATGGAAGGCGACAGGACCCTTTTACACTTCTTCTCCTCCTGGTGGTTCTTCAACTTGAACTCCATCGTGAGAGAGGTGCACACTAACTTGTTGAAATCGGTGAACTCATGTGCTGATAGCCAATCTTGCATCTTGGAGTTGAGTCCATTCACAAAGCGGTATTGCTTTCGCTCATCGGTGTTAACCTCATCTTGAGCATACTTTGTAAGGAGGTTGAACACCTGCACATACTCTATCATCGATCTACCTCCTTTCTTAGGTCAATAAACTCTCGCCTCCTGATCTCCATAAGGCCCTTTGAAATATGAAAGTCACGGAATGTAACACCCAGTTTTAAAGGAACAAACCGGGCACAACACATGTATACCAGGATCAAGTTTCATACATGCACTTACATCATTAGTATATCATTATAGTGTCATTATTTCCCAAACTTATTACAAAAGGACCCGATGGTCTAAAAGGAAACACAGCGGAAAACTAAAGAGATCTTCAGCGCCAGCGGGGCTTCCATTCTTCCACAGGCGTCGACAGGGGCACTCCAGCCTAGAACAACAACTCCGGATCGATGTCGTCCTCGTCGAAGTTTGTAGATTCATAGACGGTTTTTGAACAACGGTAGAATGCAAGAAGAGGGACAATGAGAGTGAATACAAAATATACTCCGTAAGTGTAGGGAAAACATGCTATGGGGCTCAAGTCAAGGAAAGGATAGACACAGGTTAATTGCACTAAGCAACTATGGCCTATGACCAACATCAAACATCCTATTTGCTAGGTGAAGACACAACTATGACAAAAGGATTGACTCATCGGATTCCATCCGACTACCAAGACTCACCAGGTAATTTCGTCACCCAGTTACCCGACCAACCATACCAACCCTGATCCCAACTAATCCTGAAGAAGTCCAAGTTCGCTCTTGTCCATGAGCACGACTGATTGACCAGTTTGATACTCTGCAGAGCTTGCACAACTTTCCCCAAGAGTCGTGATTCCCGTGTTGCTCCACACTTCCAGGGTGTGGAGTCGAGGTCTCACTACAAGGCCTTTACAGAGTTCCCAATAAGCTACAGGCACCCACTGAGGTTTCATCGCTAACAGATGATTCCATCGCTACAGAAGCCCCCTCTTGTGCCACTTAACCCCCCAAACGGTGCCCACAGAATCAGAGGGGTGGCTCGTTAGTTGGCCAGGCCGTACCCATATTGTCCTCATGGTTGTGCAAAAATAACTTGGTTACATGTTCAAGAACCGGTCCTTAGGACCCCACATAGGAACAACCACAACCAACTATGCACTATCGGCACACATGCATTCCCGCACCATCATCAAACAACCATTCTGTTGGGATCCCTATACCATGTTGCTACAAAATTACCATTCCCGATTCTTTTTGCATAATCATTAGTCAATATTATCATTTTTCCCAACCATGACTGCACTAGCATATTCTACTCATTTTATATCATGACTTAACAACGGTGACAAGGAATAGTCATTCAAAAACTAGTAAACCCTAACATAGGATTTCAATTTAGACAAGCATGCATTTGAAGAATAAACATCTATGCATGAATCCTAAAATAGGTGCAAAATGCTCAAGGAGACTTACCTTCGGTGTAGGGTTGTTCAAAATCCTCGAAAGCTTGATCATGGAGATTACCGAACTGCTCTCCTCCTAAGCGGAACACCGAAAAAAGCACACAAGGAAGAACTCTAAGAACAGTACACAAAACATTACTAAACAAGGTAATAACTCTATAAAAAGATTCTACACATTGCTACGAACATTTAGGTGTGAAAATCGCCCAAATCGGAGCTACGAGCAAAAAGTATTGAGCTTTTGAAGTTCCAGGGACCTAACTGCAAATTTTACTTGATTTTCAGAGAATAAACCGAATTGATTTTATACTGAAAATTCCATTTATGATGTTAAAATGATGTCATTAAGCAATTTTGAATTTTTTGCATATTGAAAAAGGAGGAAAAAGGGAAATAGACCGGGTCCACGGGTTGTGAACCGAAGGGGGGCTCGGTCCACCGGTCTACTATGGACTTGAGGCACCGGCGTGCTGAGCACGGCAACGGGGCAGTCGGAGAGCGGCCAAAATCGATGCTCCCGCTGTCGGGGAGCTCCGACGAGAGGCAGAACACGGAGAGGTGGCGCCGACGAACTCACCCTGGGCTAGAATAAGGCTGGAGTGAGGTCGATAAGGCCAGGCGATAGTGGAGATGGCGACGGTGGTCGGTGTGGCATCAGGGACAGGCTTTGGTGACTGAAAAATGACAACGTGCCCCGGGCTCGACTCCGGAATGACATGCCGAGCTGGAGAGACAGTTAGCTCAGCCAGAGATGGTGCGGAGGCGCGAAAACGGCGACGACGGTGGCATTCAATGGAGATGAAGAAGGAGCGGACGGCGACGATGCTACGAGCGAAGAGAGGTGGCGAATGAGGGTGGGAAATGTGGGAAAAAATGCCGTGAAGGTATTTGACAACTTAAATAGATGGAAGGGCAAGCGGAATGGTTGGGGTGCGCGCGAGGGAGGAACGGCCAGCAGTGGCCATAATGGCTGGTGATTTTTCTCATTGATTCGGGCAATGAAGTGGGGAATTGATGAGAGGGGTTAGCGGGGAGGGTTAAAGGGTGAATAATGCCTTGAATTGATGAGAGGGGTTAACCAAAACTCACATTTGCTTAGTTTGGCATATAGTTGGTTTTCTCTGAGCTTCTGCAATATCATTCTTAGATGTTCCTCATGCTCTTCCTCGTCTTTGGAGTACACCAGGATGTCGTCAATAAATACTATGACAAACTTGTCCAAGTACTCCATGAAGACTTTGTTCATCAGATACATGAAGTAAGCTGGAGCATTGGTTAGACCGAACGACATTACCGTGTACTCGTATAGACCATACCGAGTAACGAATGCTGTCTTTGGAATATCTGAGGCGCGAATTTTCAGTTGATGATACCCAGTCCGAAGATCGATCTTGGAGAACACACATGCTCCTTTCAACTGATCAAATAGATCTTCAATGCGGGGTAGAGGATATTTGTTCTTGATTGTTACTTCATTCAGGGCTCGATAATCTATACACATACTTTGGGTTCCATCCTTCTTCGGTACGATGATTACTGGGGCTCCCTAGGGCGAAGAACTGGGATGGATAAACCCTTTGTCTAGTAGCTATTGGATTTTCTACTTGAGCTCAGCCAACTGATTGGCATCCATTCTATATGGTCTCTTGTATATAGGAGCCGTTCCAGGTACTAATTCAATGACGAACTCAATTTTGTGATCAGGTGGCATACCTGGCAAATCCTTTGGGAAGACGTCTGGAAATTCATCAACCACTTTACTATCTTCCAATGCATTGGCCTGGTGAAGACTGGCGTTGATAGCTGACTCTGTCGTGGCTTGGAATTCCACCCTGGTTCCATCTGTGTCTGTCAACTTTACTGACTTTGTAGCGCATCTAATGACTCCATTGTACTTGGTCAACCAGTCCATTCCTAGTATGATATCAATTCCCTTGGATTCCAGAATAATGAGGTTGGCAAGAAAGTCTACCCCCTTTATGCATATACTTATTTTAGGGCATACATGCCTTGATTCCATTTCTACTCCAGGAGAACTAACTAGCACCCGATTTTTCATTAAGGCACTTGGCAATTTATATGCATTCACAAAGTGAGATGATATGAAAGAATGCATAGCACCAGAATCAAACAATACTGTAGCAGGTGAGAGTTGGCAGATAACATACCCAGTACTACGTTAGAAGCATCCTAAGCTTCCTCCACTGCAACATGCTTGACGCGACCATGCATCGCATTCTGCTGAGGTTGGTGCTACTGATTGTTGCCCTAGGACTGTGCTTGGCCCTGCTGCTTCTTGGGGCATTTGTTGGCAAGGTGCCCAAAGTTTCCTCAACTAAAACACGGGCCAATGTTGCCTGACCCCTGACCTGCGTGGTTCTGCTTGGGGCTGGTTGTTAGTGTTGGGTCGCTGTTGTTGCTGGAAGTTGGGTTGAGACTGCTATTGTTGTAGTTGCTGTACGGGTAGCTTGTATGACCCTGCAACCTGAATTGACATCTTCTGTGGTGGTCTTTGCTATTGATTTTGCTCTCCATGGCAGAATATGGCAGGAGGGTCGAAGTGGGGTCGGGTGTTACTGCCAGAAAACTAACCCTACAGACTACGCTTGCGCTCTTCTCCCAGGTTCTAATGTTTCTTCTCCATGATGGCTGTGGCACTCACCGGAGATGAAGAAGGAGCGGACAGTGACAGTGCTACGGGCGAAGAGAGGTGGCGAATGAGGGTGGGAAATGTGCGAAACGATGGCGTGAAGGTGTGCGGCAGCTTAAATAGATAGAAGGGCGAGTGGAACGGCCAGGGCGCACGCGAGGGAGGAACTGCCAGCGGTGGTCATAATGGCCAGTGATTTTTCTCATTGATTCGGCCAATGAAGCGGGGAATTGATGAAAGGGGTTAGCGGGGAGGGTTAAAGGGTGAAAAATGCCTTGAATCTAGCCGTTTCTAAGAGGAGAAAATGCATGGGGAAGCGCTGGATCTGTGGCGGACGCGGAGGGGAACGGGAGGCTGGAGGTATGAGAAGGGGAGCTGGCAGCTCGGCTTCGGTAGCAGCTCGGCTTGAGCGAGGCCTGCATGTCAGAGAGAGGCGGCGGCTCATGTGCGGAAGAGGCTGGCTCGGGCTCAGAGAGTAAGGAGGGGGAGGGAAAACGGGCTGTGGCCCAGGTGGGAAGGAGGGGAGGGAAACCGGCCCAAGAGAGAAAAGAAGGGAAGGGAAGAGGGGGTTTGGGCTGATTTTAGGGTAGAAATCAGCCCAGAAGGGTTTAGGAGTTTAGGAAAAGCTTTTCATTTTAATTTTGAATCATTTTCAAAAGAGATTTAAACAAGCGACTTCTAGCAAATTTTTGCAAACTTTTTTCCATAGATAAAAACCTATTGCAATTAAGATGGCATGAATGTAAAAACCTTATATAACCTATGTCAATTTAAATTTAGAAATTAATTTCTTCTAAAGAACAAAATTTCAACACCTATTAAATTTCTAACAAAATTTTAAATTATTGCAAAAATTGAATTTTAGGGTGTTACACGGAATGCCTGGTGGAACTCCGTCCAAGACACCTGGTGATTGGCGAGGTGCATGGCTAGAAAGTTGGACCACCATTGCCCGCCGCACCCTAAAGCTGATGGGCGGTGAAGGGCGCGTTCTTATGGTCCTCGCATAGAAGGAAAGCGAGCTTCTACTCAATCATCTGAAGTCAGTGGTCAGCATCCAGAGGATCCTCAGCCTGCATGAAGGTGGGCAGCTGAGTCCATAGAAAATCCAAGAAGTCATCTCGGTGCCCAGCCCCACCTCCTCCTTGAAGGGCCATGTTACGCACTAGAGCTTCAAGGAGAGCCATCTACGCTAGATGATTTTGCTCGATCTGCATGAGCATGTTCGCCATACTCGGCGGTGGAGGCGGCAGAGGGTTATTTTCATTGGAACTCTCAGGAAGATCACCCAGGCTTTGGCAGGTTCTCATCCTGTTGCAACGACAAGATGAAGAATGCGCGAAAGGTCAACCTCCAACATAGCAAATTCACACCAGTCAGATCCAAACATGTGATGCATACCAAGGCATCATATATCGAGGAATATGCATGTTCAAAGGTATGGTTCAAAACAACAACAGAATATGAAAGCATGCTCAACCCTTACATACACAGTTCTTCCTCAAGTGCATCTCTCTCCACAATCATCCCAATCACATACATCACCCTTCGCACGAAAAGAATAGGGATTCGTGTGAACAGTACTTTTGCAACTCGCTGCACAAGCAACGTTTCATACGTCGTTGCCCACGTATTCATTTCCTGTACCATCATCTTACGGGACATCCCATGTAATCGTCGCATGGGTAGACGACCATATCTACCACCGTATGGTGGATGTTCATACGTTATTGCTAACATATTCACATCCTGTACCATTGCCGTACGGGACACACCGGGCCTCTACCTCACACCGATTGAGCCCCTGATATTTGCTACTATTGGGATGCATCAATGCAACTTGCTCAGCAAATGCATCATACTAGGAAACGACACAATGCATAAATAAACAATCCAAGTGCATCAACCAAGCATACGTTACACTTAGAGGTATAGTATAGCAAGTTCATACATATTAATCATGAGGAGGCACAAAGGTAACTTTAGTGGGTTGCTTAGTGGGTTTGACCCTCTTGCTAACCTACACGTTAAGCATGTTTAGGTTACTTCATTAAACCAGGCTCTGATACCATGCTATGAGGAACCATCCAAATAGTATACCAATTAATCATTAAGTTAATTATTTCCATAATCATGACTCTCATGACTAATTAGAATACCATCTCGGTAGTACTAACACATGTTTTGTGCCCAAGATCAGAACACATGCGTTTCCAACATTTAACATCACAACACAGCTTAATAAACAGTGAGTAATTAACATTAGATTATAATTTCTTAAGCATTTACCAAGTTATTACAATTTACAGCAAAAGAGAGCTAGGAGGAGATAAAAACCGACTCAACTCCTAACCAACAAAAGAAACTACGCAGCTGAAGACTAAAGACTATACAACAAAAGAAGGATGGAACCATATACCCTTATACTCCATCAAAAAAGCACAACCTCCAAGCAGCTGCCTACTCATGCCCGCCACCACCCTCAGTAGGTGTGAAGTAGCTAAAGACCAACTCCTCCACCTCAGTAGCACTTGAAATAATACCGTGAGT
This sequence comes from Phragmites australis, assembly GCF_958298935.1. NCBI lineage: Eukaryota > Viridiplantae > Streptophyta > Magnoliopsida > Poales > Poaceae > Phragmites > Phragmites australis. Next base: position 10,512,213 of record NC_084934.1, read on the forward strand.
ACGAAGGTACTCGCAAGACTTAATCTATAATAAGCACTTATAAATAGCCCGATCCCAAGGATTATGCATTTGGATGTTAGCAAGGATGCGATCACATGGTTAAGTAAATTTCATATGCGAAAGCAAATTTGACATTCACATATGTGAGCATTTATACTTGACCAAAGTAACATACCAGCCCATAAACATCAACTGAACATAATGTAAAAGGAGCCATAGGACTAATATCTGTAAAGCACCATCTCAAACCATCAACCACATCAATCCACACTCGCAACTCTACGACTGCTGCAAATGTACAAAAGCATGCTCATAATCGAGAGCGTGACATTTCAAAATACTTCTACACCCTGTAGAGTACAACATCACACACAAGACTTGAGGACCATACGGCTTGCATGACCACATAGGTCCATACAAGGGGGTACGTATGTCAACCTTTTCCAATAAGCCCCAACCATTTGAATCGTGCATCGCTCAGTGCGAAGCCCACTTTGGTTAACTCTCGGAGCAACCACAAGTGTATCTACAAGCTCGCCCGCTCACACCGTCGATGTTCAAGTCCAAATGATCACAACTACAGAGGTATTTGGCTTGTCTTACCATTAGATCAACATGTGGTAAGTACGGTAAGTGCTAGAGCCAACTGCAATAATGTTCAATACTTAAGCGACACAAGCGGTCTATGGTGTTCGTGTTCCTCTCGCAACTTACTCAGGGGAACTCCACATCCGCGCAGGAGAAACACTCCTAACACCGCACACATCTCATCTCATCCTCACCACTCATCCAACCAACACCATCAACCCATCATTGTGATCATTGTGCAAGTAATTAAAACCTATGCTCGTGAACAATGAAATATTTCACTGCTCAACTTCTACTGAATACCTAAGCACTTGCTAAGCATCACGAATATTATTTTAAGTTAGACAACATCATATTAAACCCAGGCTACAAGGAGACGGATCAACAATTATTCACAACAGGAGAATTAGTGCATCAACATGTTGATCTACCCATCATAAATCCGACATCGACTCGAACACATGCATAACGTATATAAAGCATATTTATCACATTAGACACATATGATCCAAATGAATGGAGAAGTATGCTTAGATGCTTACCTTGCGGCTCAGGTGACCGCCTAATGCTACCCCTGCAACACTCGTAGAATTCAGGGAGATTGGCGTCGTCTTCAACCTAAAAAAGAACTCATGCAATGATGAGCATGAATGAAGTGCGACAATGTATGCTACAAAATGCATAACAACATGCTAAAAGTCTAAGACATGCGAAGAAATAACAAACTTCACGATCTAACAATGTTGGAGACTCAGGGCAATTCATCGGACTCTCCAGGTTTTGGAGTCTCCAAATAATTATCTGGACTCTCCGAACTACCGAGTCTCTGGATAATTCTTCGAACTCTCCAGGTTTCTACAGAGAACATGTTGTTTTGGAGTCTCCGAACTTTTCTCTGAACTCTCCGAATTTTTGCAGAAAATGTGTTCGTGCTGTTTCATCGATCAATTGGATTTGCATGCTGAATCTATGCTACATAGACATGTACATACACTATACAAAGGGTTCTAGACTCAAATTGCACCCTAAACCCTAACGATTTCTGAGTGCAAAATTAGGGGGTTTTCCCTGGGGAGTCCGGACTATTTGGACTTCTATCTGGAGTATCCGGATTTCTGTAGGGAGCAACCTGAGGGGAAAACATGACCCATCTGATTTGCGAGCCTCTCCACACCAAAGGGAAATATGTTTGAGATAGTTTATAGAGTTTAGAATTCACTCACCAACCTAGCAACTAGATTTCTAACTCATATCTCACCAAAATCCATCTAATTCACTTCAAAGTTCAAGAACACGCCAACTTCACAACCTTATCTCCAAATTCGGGATTTATCCAACCAAAATGTGCATCTATGCCATGGGAGTCTAGACGACACACCCAAGATGCTTTGTCGAGCTTGGAGACCATCGGGGAAAGGTGGAAAAGCTTGGGAAGAGGAAGAGTGTCGGTGCTCCTTGTGCTTCACCAAGAACACCAAAACGAGTCAAGAATGGCTTGAATCCTTCAGGAAAAACAAAGATGAATTGGATGGATGAGAAGCTTGTGAGCTAGGGAATGCGTGAGTACCACATGCATACCTCGATTCATTCTCTTGAGGTAGGATTTTGGGGGAGAAGGAGAGAGTGCTTGAGAAAGGGAGAGGGGAGCTGCTGCTTGCCTTAGCCGGTTGGAGAGGGAGGAGCACGGGATAGGGAGAGAGATAGAGGGAGTGGGCTGCTGCCCAAGTGGTGAGAAGGAGAGAATGGTTGGCCTACTTCGGTGGGGCCCACATGCTAGAGAAAGAAGTATGTTTTAACTGCGAATTCTATTCTTTTCTGTCCTGATTTTCTTTCTCTCACCAGTTGACTCAAAACGAAGTGCTCCAGTGTTAAAAAAAAAGTGAAATTACACAAAATTAAGCATAATTCTTAAGAGGCATAATTATGCTTAATTACATGGTTACAAATTTGGGACGTGACATCAGACCAGACAGAGCATGAGCTACAACAATTGTTAGCACTTGTCGAAGATTAGGTCCTGACAATATATCCATAATTGAACTTGGTACCTTCAAGATCAAGGATCAAAAATGAAACAAAACACACGATGTATACAGGTTCGGACCCCCGAGGCGGAGTAATACTCTACGTCTTGTATGGATGATGTTGTATATAGATTGTCTCGAGTACAAACAAGGTGGCTATACCTAATACAATGGAGTAGATCAGATCTAAACTAATCTAGAGTTGAAGTCACCGAGTATCTCCATGGCTAGGGTTTGGATGCTTGCATCGAGTTGTGTAGGCGTTGATCTATTGTGTGTTGTCCCTCTAGGGGTCAGGGTCCCCATCTTATAAAGGGGTTCTAGCGCTACCTGAGCTCCAGCCATAATCGATAGGAGTCCTTCATCTTGTCAGTTAAGGTAAGGTAGTTGAATCTAGCTTGTATACTGTAGGGATCGGTGACGTCCTAAGAGGGGGAGGGGGGTAAATTAGGACACTTAGAACTATTTAGGCTCTTAAAACAACATAAGATAAATCTATATCAATTTCTATCTAAATGTGCTCTAGGTTTATCTAGTGTGTCTACTCTACCGATCAAAGCACTTGCAACCTATCTAAGAAGGTAAATTGCAAGAACGTAAATGCAGAAACGTAAATAAGGTAGAGAGAGAAAACTCGATACAAGGGATTTTTTTCCCGTACTATCGATGGCATGAATACCACCCATAGTCCATGTTGGAGCTCCACAAAGGATATGCTTCCGGTCAGCACCCGGTCAAGGCTCTTGAACCACCAAGTCACAAAGATAAGGCCTCCACCTGGATGAGCCACTAAGCCACCAAGGAAAGGTCTCACCACTAGCCTCTCTTCTGGTTCCTTGCCACCGTGATCACTTTAGAGCTTGAGCCACCAAGGCAAGGGTCTTTGCATCCTTGCACAATCGCCTTGCTGCCGCTCCACACCAAGTCAGAGGGTCAAAAAGCTTACCAGCGAGTCACCAAGACTCTAAGGTACCGATATACCACTTGGTACAAGGTTGGATCACTCATTGATCCACTCTCTAGGCAGCAATCACCTAGCAATACTCCCTAAGGTCTATAAGCACTAATCACTCTCTAATTGTGTGGTTAATCGCCTTGAATGATCACTTTAAGCACTTTGGTGGCTTGGATGTCTTCTCAGGTGTACATGAACTTATCTAGACTCCAGCACATTCAAATGGCTGAGTGGAGGGGTATTTATAGCCTTAAACCCGCGCACTAGCCATTAACCCAACGACTTTGAAAAGTTGTTAACACCGAATGATCCGGTGAGAACAATAGTATTAATACCGGATCATCCGGTGAGAACAATAGTATTAACACCGGATCATCCGGTGAGTACACTCTCACAAACTAGCCGTTGGAACCCCACTCAAATCTCTGTGAACACCAGACACTGGTGTATACTTCATCTTCATCACCATACTATCTGGAGAGTTATCCTGATCCATCCGAGTCTTTCCTTCTTCTCCGAGTAAATTGCTTCGGTGTATTCATCCGGTGCACATCATTCCATCTCCAGACCATCCGGTGAGTTGTCTTCAGCCAACTGAGCTAATGGAACGCTCTTTGGAAATAATGCTCCGGTGTTATACAACTTTCATCACCACACCATCCGATGCCTTGAACTTTGTTCTACTCCTTCGCACTGTTCATTGTCCGGTGTATTGTCTGGTGTTCATTCCATTCACACCGGACCATCCGATGGGTTGAACCTTCGATCTTCAGCGGCTGTGTCCTTCTCTGGTAATAATGCTCTGGTGCATTCATCCTCAACACCGGACCATTCGGTGGGTTGAACCTTCTCTTCCTTTCTCTAAAAATGCTCCGGTGCAACTCCCACTGATCACCGGACTATCCAGTGAGGCTTAATCTTCATTCTTTAGCACAACACCTTCTTTGGAAGAATTGCTCCGGTGAGCACTCTGCTCAAACACTGAACCTTCCGGTGAGGTCTTCAAGCCTCTCTCCCATTTGTCAAATATGCTCCGGTGAGTTCAAACACCCAGAGCACCGGACCATCTGGTGAGGCAAATCTTCCTGTTATTCTCCAATTCAGTCCAACTTTGTCCCGGCTGCGGTGGTTTCTTCGTGTATTGCATTCATGATGCATACTAACATGTATTCTTGACAAACATGTTAGTCCCATTGACTATGTTGTCATTAATCACCAAAATCATAATCATGGCCTAATGGGGCCATTTTTGCTACACATACTAGTCGTACTCATGTCAGTTAGCCCGATTGAGACCTTCCCAGTATAGGTATTTGTGATCTCTGAGTATATCAGGTCACGCAGATTTAGATCCATAATATATAGAGTTTTCCATCAGGTGTGCAATATACCCTATCCGTGCATAATGTACTCCTTATGCGCACATATGCCATATAATTAGATATTTGACAGTAGCCCCCTAACTATACTCAGCAGGGAGGATTTCTACAAGCGCCTACTCAAATACTACCAAGTCTAAGCTTGGTCGAGTAAGGTAGATCAAGCTTGTAGTCGAAAGAATCGAGCAAAGAATGTCCTATCCGGAGTATCAAGTGGAAACCCTATTGGGTTGAGCACCTTGCCGTTATCCCCACTCGAGACTGAAGAAAGACTTGAAAACTCTACTTCTTCACATTCGTCTCTAAGTAGAGTTAAAAAGAAATCTCTGAAATTTGAATTGTTGGGTATAGATGCATTTAATGCACTCGAATGGGCATGCAAAGATTCGCACGATGCCATCGTCCCGTCTTTCACGCCAAACAAGGCACCATAGTAACAATAGTGTTTACCAAAATAAGAATCAATTGCCAGTCTATTTATCTGTATAGACCTAGACTGTAGCTATCCTTCATCCACTTGCTACCAGTCTACTGCTTCAAGCTCTGGCATTTTTTTGCCCAAACATGCGCAATCGCACAGAAATCTCACTCCATGGCCTCCAACTCTTCTGCGAACACTGCCTCTCCTTCCTCGCCTGAGAAGAAATCCAACACGAAGGCCGCTGATGCCTCGCCTCCTCCGAGCAGCTGGATGAGATGAGGCTTCTAACTGATTTCTAGTCAATCTCGATGATGCAGGAATCAAAGCTTCAAGAACTTGAAGGCGAAGGAATTGTTCCTCCTATGAGCTATTCAACAGGAGGTCTGCATTTGGTGAGGAATTCCCATCCTACCAGTTCGATCATGAACTCATGGTTTTTGAATCATTTTTCCACTACAGTTAAAATGTTCCCCCTTCCAAATTTCTTCTCAACATTCTCTACCATTACAAAATCGAACTCCACCACTTAAATCCGAACTCAATCACCATGCTTAGAATATTTGTCCACCTGTGTGAAGCATTCCTCTGTATCTCACCAAGCTTAAACTTGTTCTAGTATTTCTATCATCTGAAAAGGAATACTAAAAATAAATGTGTTAGATGTTGTGGTTTCGAATTGTGGAATGGAATGAAGAATTCCTATATTCTGGTTGCACTAATATCCTCCTAGTAGAAAGATTGGAAGAAGAATTGGTTTTATGTCTCAAACCCCGACCCGGTTACCTCTCCCTTAGCCTATAAGGGCCTTCAATCTCACCCAAATCCATCCTGGTTGAAGAAGCATCGTGAGCTTGACCACACTGCACACTACGTCAAGAAGATTAGCGAGCTTAGGTAGAGTGGTTTGATAGGATGGCATGTGGTAAAAGACTTTATTAGTCGAAGGTCAAGTCCCCTGAAAGCGTGGGATCACTTCATGTGGGGCTATGCTGGAGACAATGATAGCTCCAGGATGCGACCAAATGTAAATTTGAGTTAGCATTTTACTACTTTTATAGCTACAGTCAAGCTCTTTCGAGTGACTCTTTTTTTTTTCCTTTAGTCCTGTCCATACAACACACTGTTGCTTGATTGAGCAAATTGTTCACTGAAGAGGCACAACCATTTGCCCTGTTCAGCCCTACTCCCTCAAGGATCCTTGACCACTGGTGAGACTTTGCTGGATTGAGGAAACAATACTGATTACTTATTTCGACCTGATTCGTGTTTTTGATTCAAGGTTACAACCTCCCATCAAGAAGACAACTCCTCCTCTAGCGCTAGCAACAAGGGGAAAACACCGACCAATCAAGAGGCATGCCTCTAAATAATACGCATGGAAAAAAATCAATTGGTACTAAAATCGAATCCTTAGATGATCGTTTATGTAGTTGCTATCTTGATTATTACGCATATTCCAACTAATGCTCGAGTGGTGCTTCCCCACAATGGCCTCCTCGAGAAACCGTGGCACCTAAAGACTCGGTAAGAGAGGTAACTCGTATCAAGTTGACATCCTGACATTGGTCATTCCTCTGAGGATTTACTCGATAAGTCCAGAATGATTTCAAGCCATTATGGGCTGATTTTTTGCAAGCAATGGCTTGCTTAGCCTCATTAGACTCCCAGGTCATCCGCTTGACACAACCAGTTCTAGCTGCTGGTATGATGAAGAAGAAAATCACCATCAAGGGGTAGAAGTTGAACATTGTCCCAATCACCAAAAGGTTTTGCTTGAACAATTATCTTATCTTGTAGCCTTCCTTTTCCTTCCTCACCCTATTTAATCGCAGACCGTTCTCCCTAGAGAAGCGAAAAGAACATACGACGAGCGGTCCAACCCACCAGCTGACTTTGTCCTCCCTAGTGACGCCACCTTCTCTTCCTCGAGTAGCGAAAACTCCGACGGACATACCTAAAACAAACCTGCAAACGAATAGAGCTGAGACCCCAACTAATGATCCTTCAATGATGATCGAGGATCTCCTCAAGGCTGCAAGTGTCCGAGTAGCTACTACCAAGGCTCGGCATTTGAAAGTCGACCACAACAATTGTCAAAAAGAACAAGTTATGCTGCTTGCTACTAGCTTGGAAAGAATTCAAGGTTAGCCTACCCACCGATCACTAATATGTGATTAAAATGTCAGGTAGCTGATGACAATTTCATTTGCTTTCCCGGTTCTTGAGAATTTATTAAGGAAAGAAGACACTCTTCTTGATGAACAAATGAAAACTATCAACAATATATCAAGAAAAGCTCAGGGGCGACCTGAAGACAGCAAAAGCCGACCGAAAGGTCATGGCTACTGAACAAGATAGCATGACTGCTGAACGGGACACCATTGCTACCGCACTAGATGCTATGGCTCCCGAACGGGACACCATTGTAGCTGCACAAGATGCTATAGCCACCGAGTGGGACACCTAAGAGAGGGGAGGGATGAATTAGGACACATAGAAACCTAAAACAAATGGGTTTCAAAAACTTCACAAGATAAACCTATATCAATTTCTATCTAAATGTGCTCTAGGTTTATCTAGTGTGTCTACTCTACCGCTCAATTGGATTGTAACCTACTTTAGCAAGGTAAATTGCAGGTATGTAAATGCAGAAAAGTAAATAAGGTAGAGAGAAAAACTCGGCACAGGGGATTTTTATCCCACAGTATCGATGGCATAAATGCCACCCCTAATCTATGTTATAGCCCCACAAAGGATATGCTCCCGGTCACCAAGTCTCTTATGGTCATTGCTCTTGATCTACCAAGTCACCAAGACAAGGTATCAAGCACGATGAGACACTAAGACAAGGTCTCACCACTAGTCTCTCTTCCTGTCACTTGCCACCGTGATCACTTCGGAGTTTGAGCCACCAAGGCAAGGGTTTCCGCATCCCCGTACACGTGTCTTCTCCACTCCACACCAAGTCGAAGGGTCAATAAGCATGAGTAACCAAGGCCCAATATGTCGAAGAGTCACCAAGACTCCAAGGTGTCAACGTATCACTCAGTACAAGCTAGGATCACTCCTTGATACCTTCTTCAAGCTATAGCACCTAGCTACAACTCACTCTAGGCCTATAAGCATTAAATACTCTCTAATCTTGTGCTTCATCACCTTGGATGATCACTTTAAGCACTTTGGTGCCTTGGATGTCTTCTCAAGTGTATATGAGCTTCCTCTAGACATCAGCAATATGCCACACTTTCAAATGACTGAGTGGAGGGGTCTAGCCATTTTCCCAATGGCTCAAAAAACTCTTAACACCGGATGATCCAATAAGAATAGTAGTACTAACAGCGGATCATTCGAGGAGTACAATCTCATAAACTAGCCGTTAGACTTCCACTTAAAGTCTCTGAGAACACCGGACACTTTGGTGTGCCTTCAAATTCATCACCGGACCTTTCGGTGAGTTATCTTGAGCCAGCCGAGCCTTTGCATCATCTCTGTGTAAAATGCTCCGGTGCATTCATCCTGTGTTCATTCCATTCACACCAGACCATCCGGTGAGTTAAACCATCTCTTTTTTCCCTGGAAATGCTCTAGTGCAACTATCTCTATGATCACTGGACTATCCCGTGAGTTGATGATGCTCGTTTGCCCGATCTTCTGAAGGTAATATGATAAGTCGATTGGTGGAGTTTCGATGTTGATGATCCAAAGGCTCCAACCAGAATAGATTGAGAACCCTCGTAACCACTACACCACTACTCTGTGGTTATCAACCGGGCCAAGAAGCAGTTGACCTCGCCTAGAAGGCTTTTCCTGCAAGTGAATCAAGAACACAAACAAGAACAGGTAGATGCAATCTGAATATTGCTAATTACGAATGAAGTACTCAAATTTGGGGTTCAACAAACTGATAAACTATGACAGCTGTCATATATTATAGGGGACATGAGAGGGTCAACCTAGGGTTGTGCAGTCGTGGAAAGAGGCATGCACAACCTAGACTCCGACCTCGACACGATTACAAAACCCGACAGGGTCCAGAACAGTGATGCAACACCTTATTCCTTTGACTTTGACAAAACTATAAGGAATATTTGGTCAAGCATAGATCTATTGGAAAGGGTTTGACATAAGCTTTCCAGCAAGTCCAAGAACGCCTAAAACGGACTTCGTATGAGAGAGTTATGCCCGTTTTACTGACGTGTTGTCTTGAAACTCGACCACGACCACGACTTTGACCACATTGACGACTTCGACTAGAGCTCAGCCTCAAGTCCGAGTAGACTTGGCCTTTGAGGGCTGACATTCGGGTAAGGTTGTAGTGCTTCTCCAACATTCCTAAGCAATAAAATGTCACAAGAATTTAGTAGTAATCCATCCAAGGAAACATGAACAATGAGAAACAAGTTCACCTGGTGGTCTAATTGTCGTGCACGTGCTATTGTAATTGGACCTTATATGATTTGAGAATTATTGGCTGTATTGATCGTATCTGAAGGAGCCATGGGCTCATCAGTTGATCTTTCTTCTTTAGCAATTGCAGTCACCTCTACCAGAAATGCTCTGGTGCCATACTTCTCTTTGTACAAACTAAGCACCGGACCTTCCGGTGGGTTAATCTTCAGTCTTCTTCACTTGCATTCTTCTCTGCAAGATATGCTCTATGGTTACCCTGTGCAGATCACTAGACTATCCGGTGAGGTCATCGACCTTCTCCCCTTTGTCAGAAATACTCCTATGAGTTCAACACACAGAGCACCAGACTATCCGGTGAGGCTATCAGCCTCTGTGCATAATTCTCCGGTGAGTACAAACTCTGCGCTGGACCTTCCGATGAGGTCAATTCTCTTGTGACTTCTCCAGTTCAATCAAACTTTGTGCCAACTACGGTGACTTCTTGATATATTGCATCCATGAGACCTACTAACATATATTCTTGACAAATATGTTAGTCTCAATGATAATGTTGTCATTAATCACTAAAATCACAATCATAGCCTAATTGGGCCATTTTTTGTTACAATATCCCCCTTTTTGGTGATTGATGACAACACAACCAAAGCAAGTGGCAAATAATAAATGATATCAATCGTAAAGAGCACAAAGCCTTACCATATTATTTGGATGCATGTTCTTACCATTTAGTCCCCCTTTGTTGTGGCTCCCCCTTTCTCCATTGCCACTATCTCCCTTGATTGACCCATGCAAGAGATTCTCCCTCTTTGTCATCTATGTGCCTCATGTCGCTTCTTGTATCTTCTCCTTCTCCCCCTTTGTCAACTTCAGCAATCCTAGACATCTTGTATCTTGCTTCTTGCTTTGGTCATCAAACTTCTCCCCATTTGTCAGTAATTTCAAAAAAGGCTACAAACATATGTTGAACTCGAGGAAAAGCGTTAGAGCACATAGGAGAGAGCTTCATAAATCATGATCTAATAAAATGATACCAATTGAAAATATATATACCAATTGAAAGGATAGGAGGCATTGATATCAATTGAAAAGACAAACATGGATCATAATTCATGAAGCTCACATGATATAATCCAAACTCCCCCTTTATGTGTGCATACATATAATGAGATCCACTTGTAAATACCACTTGTAGGAATATAGTAATATATGCACATCTAGACAATAAGTAGAGGTATAAAGTTTAAGTCGTATCATACATGAAGGTAGCTTAAATGTAGAAATGAATTGACAATGATATCAATTGAAGCATTTAAGCATAGCATACCTCCGGGGACGTGTTGATTTCTCCATGAGACTATAAAAGATATATCTAGCAACATATGTTAGTCTCAAAATCACAATCCATAAGATATACTCTATCTAAATGTGTGCATTCAAGTTTTGAATACTTGCGAGACATATGCACCTGTTATTAATAACAATGGGAAGGGTACCCTATAGAATGGTTCATGGCACATAAAAGCTACCAATTTTGAAACTAATGCCATGAAAAGAACCTACAATTAATAAACCATGTAGGTTGCACATAGGTTAGAGACAAGCACAAGTAACCTACCAAATGAAAACTAGGCATTGCAATAAATTGAAATATGCACATGCTATCCTAGACAAGGCAATGGTTCAAAACATGAACACAAGTCTAGCAACCGTTACCTCATTACCTTTGGGTGGGGATTTTAGTATAGATGATCATGATCTTTATCATAGCATCCAATCTTATGTACTTGGCTTCTTTGATTGAACCTTCACTTTATCTTGTGAGCCAAGTCTTCAAATCCATGAGCTGACTTGTGCTTCAAGTCTTCTTTGGAGCCTAAACTGATTGGGGCCCCTTCATGTTGGTGATGACTTCCTTGGCACCCAAATGGGGTTGGTTCCACTCCCAATTCTTTCTCCCAACTATATGTGTAACCACCTTGCCATTGTTGTTCTTCTTGAGCTTGTAGTGGTTGCTCTTAGTCTTGGTTTTGTAGTTGGGCTTGGTGTAGATATTTGAGGTCTTGTTGAAGAGGTTCATTGCTTTGTTCTTCTCCTTGGTCTCCTTCTTGACTTGCTTGTATTGGAAAGACTTGTGGCCTTCTTGATAACATTTGAACCATGTCACGGTGGACTCCTCCATAAGCTTCTTCACCATGGTTGCATGTCTATCTTGAGGAGGTTGGACATGGTTCTTGCCCTTTAATCTTGCCAAGTCTTTCCTGAGCTTTTCTACTTCTTGCTTGAGCTCATTATTTTGTTGTGCAATGAGTTTATTAGATGATTCTACAAGAACATTCTCAACACATATCTCATTGTAAAGGAGTGAACATGATATATCAATTAAATCATTGCAAGAAGTAGAAGCATCTAACTTTGGTTTTGAATTAAATAGAGAGGTAGATTTCTTCAAACGGGCCTTAAATTTAATGCACTCAAATTTTGCCTTAAGCTCTTAATGCTCCTTGTTTAGCAAATTGAATTTGCTCAATAATTGATCATAATTAGAAAAAATGTAGCAAGAATGTCATTGAGGGCATTGAATTTCTTAAGTTCCTTAGATTGTTTCGTAAGGGCCCTTTGTTGCTCATTGATCAAATGAAGGAGTTAATCATAGGAGGGAGAATCCTCATCGGATTCATCATCACTTACATCGCTTTTCCATACCTTTGGCCATAAGGCACTTGTGTGATGATGGCTTAAGTGATGATGATCTTGAGGAATAGCTTCTTTTGGAAGAGTGGGTGGTGATGCTGCCATCACTTGAGCTTGAATCTTCATCTTCACTCACCCATCTTCCCATGCTTGCAAATTCTTTGGATCTTCCCCTTATTTCCCTCTTACGCTTGGTCTTCTTCTCCTTCTTGATGTGATCAAATATTTTGACCAAGTCTTTCATAGAGATTATCAATCTTGGCATTGATCTTCTTGATGTTCTTCTCCACTTAAGAGATGATCTTGATGACTTTAGGATCCAATTCTTCATCACTTGAGCTTTACTCATCATCTTCATTTCTCTCTTCATCTTCATCTTCAACTCCATTATCTTCGCTTGAGCTTGACTCTTGCTCTTGCCTCCTCATCTTCACCTTCATGTGTGGGCATGATGTTTTCTTGCTTGTGAGAGCAAGGTTCTTGGCATCGGATGAAGAAGAGGCTTCCACCTTCATGTTCATGGTCATATCATGGGCGGTGATCTTGTCGAGCCCTTGACTTCGAGTCATCTTCTTGATGTCATTGTTGTTGTAGATGATGGAGACTATCAACTTGTACTTTGAAAGAAGAGCTTGAAGTATTCTTCTTACCACTTGATCATCGTCAATTGGCGTCAAACCTAGCCCATTGATCTCATTGACAAGAATGTTCAAATATAAGTACACATCATTAGCACTTTCATGGGCACATTGTTTGATGCTATTGAGCTTAGTAATAAGCACATGATATTTCTCATTGCGCATATCCTTTGTACCTTCATGTATTTTAATAAGACTATTCCAAATATCAAGTGCATTGGTGAGAGAATAAATATGATTAAATACATCAATATTTAAAGATGATAAAATGATACTCTTCACTAAAGCATTTAATTACCTCTCCTTGTTGGTGATGCGAGGTCTCATACCTTCCTCGGTAACTCTCCAAACATCTAGACCTTTAACTTGCAAAAAAATAAGACATTAGAATTTTCCAACATGGGAAATTTGTGCCATCAAAAAGTAGAGTACTATGGGTATCTATCCCCAACCCCAGACGCAACAACTCTAGGACATTAAGCCTATCAAGAGCATGAGGCTCTGATACCAATTGTGAGGAACATTGACGTCCTAAGAGAGAGGGGGTGAATTAAGACACTTAGAAACCTAAAACAAATTAGCTTCAAAAACTTCATAAGATAAACCTATATCAATTTCTATCCAAATGTTATCTAGGTTTGTCTAGTGTGTCTACTCTAACTCTCAAGAAGATTGCAACCTACTCTAGCAAGTTAAATTGCAAGTGTGTAATGCGAAAACGTAAATAAGGTAGAGAGACAAGCTAGGCACAACGGATTTTTATCCTGTGGTACCGATGGCATGAATGCCACCCCTACCACGTTGGAGCTCCACAAAGGATATGCTCCCGGTCGCCAAGTCTCTTTTGGTCACGGCTCTTGAGCTACCAAGCACCAAGACAAGGTCTCAAGCATGATGAGCCACTAAGCCACCAAGGCAAGGTCTCATCACTAGCCTCTCTTTTGGTCATTTACCGTTGTGATCACTTCAGAACTTGAGCCAACAAGATAAGGGTCTCCGCGTCCCCGTACACGTGTCTTACCGCCACTCCACACCAAGTAAGAGGGTTAACAAGCTTGAGCCACCAAGGCCCAAGATACCGACGAGTTACAAAGACTCCAAGGTACCGATGTACCACTCGATACAAGTTAAGATCACTCCTTGATCTCTTCTTCAAGCTGCAGCATCTAGCTACAACTCACTCTAAGCCTATAAGCACTAAATACTCTCCAATCTTGTACTTAATCGCCTTGGATGATCACTTTAAGTACTTTGGTGGCTTGGATGTCTTCTCAAGTGTATATGTGCTTCCTCTAGACTCCAACAACATGCCACACCTTCAAATGACTGAGTGAAGGGGTATTTATAGCCTCAAACCCGCCAACTAGCTGTTTTTCCAATGGCTCAAAAAAGCTGTTAACATCGGATGGTCTGGTGCGAATAGTAGAACTAACACCAGATCATCCAGTGAGTACAACCTCAGAAACTAGCCATTGGACTTCCACACAAAGTCTCTGTGAACACTGGACTCTCTAGTGTGCCTTCAAATCCATCACTGGACCTTCTGGTAAGTTATCTTGAGCCAGACGAGCCTTTGCAGCCTCTTTATGTAAAATGCTCTGGTGCATTCATCGGGTGTTTATTCCATTCACACTGGACCATTCGGTGAGTTAAACCTTCTCTTATTTTCCCTGAAAATGCTCCGGTGAAACTATCTCTGTGATTATCAGACTATCTGGAAAGTTGATCTTTATTCTTCAGCAATTGCAGTCGCCTCTGCAAGAAATGCTCCGGTGCCATACTCCGATGTGCACAAACCAAGCACCGGACCTTCGGTGGGTTGATCTTCAGTTTTCTTCACTTTCATTCTTCTATGCATGAAATGCTCTTGTGTTACCCTATGCAGATCATCGGACTATCCGGTGAGGTCCTTAGCCTTTTCCCCTTTGTCAGAAATACTCCGGTGAGTTCAACACACAAAGCACCGGACCATCCAGTGAGGCTATCAGCATTTATGCACAATGCTTTGGTGAGTGCAAACTCATCTGCATCGGACCTTTCGGTGAGGTCAATTCTCCTGTGGTTTCTCCAATTCAATCAAACTTTGTCCTGGCTGCGGTGGCTTCTTGATGTATTGCATCCATAAGACCTACTAACATATATTCTTCAAAAATATATTAGTCATAATAACTATGTTATCATTAATCACCAAAATCACAATCATGACCTAATAGGGCCATTTTAACTACAACCGTGGTCATCGCGCTTCAAAAGCTGAAGGATCAGACCTTCAACCGCATGAACCAGTTAGCATCCGTAAGCGTCAAGACAATGCTTGATCTCCTCAAAAGCTACAACCCCAACCTCGACACATCCTGAGTTATGGAGGGGTTCGATTGTTCAGCAGAGGAGGTAGCAAATATCACTCAAAGCATTAATCCTTTGATCCCTGCCTTCATCGAGTCTCTAGGGCTGAACTTGCTCGATGAAGAAAGTGAGGGCAGCGTTTCTGGCTGATTGTCCGCCATTCTTAACTCGAAACAATCGAAACTTGATCCATGGTTTAGGGATGTCTGTAAACATTACTATTATTTTGCTATCTAGTATGCTCTTACCACTATTCCCTTGTTGATAAAATAGAGTTAGCATAAGTAGATACAAAAACCGATTAGTACATGCAAAACCT
This sequence comes from Phragmites australis, assembly GCF_958298935.1. Lineage (NCBI taxonomy): Eukaryota > Viridiplantae > Streptophyta > Magnoliopsida > Poales > Poaceae > Phragmites > Phragmites australis. The sequence goes on from NC_084934.1 coordinate 10,527,984, forward strand.
TCCTTGAAACCTATTTATCAAATATCCATCGATACCTGAAAACTCAACTAGGCATATTATTAGATGCATTGGACCTCGAGTGACTTTCAAAGTATACTCAAGAATAAGAAAAAAATACTAGTATAAAACTAGCAAGAGAAAAATAACACGTTGATTTTTGCAAACTTTTATTTGACTCGCGTATTGTCCAGCATGCGAACATGAACTCGATGGAGAACACACATGAGACTGACTAGAACTTCAGAACCTTGTTGGCCATTAAGCGTGAGATGTCTCACAATCTCTTGTGCTGTTATGCCTTATGAGGTGCAGTTGTTCGTCATTAACACAACGCATGCCTCTGTTGGTTCTTTCCAATGCAGTTGACGCAAAGCTAGATAAACTTTTGCAAAAAATGTGTATTACAAATATATATATATATATATATATATATATACATACAGAACAAGGTATTACTATGTAGCCCCTGACTATTTGGTCGAGGAGAAGATTTCCCGATCAGAGAGTAAGAAAGAACATACATGTACCATCGAAAGTATATGACGTAGCCCCCGACTCTCTGCTCGACGACTGGATAGAGTGGAGAGTAGAGCTGTAACATTAAAAGTATGTGATGTAGCCTTCGACTCTCTGTTTGATGTGATAACGCAACATTAAAAGTATGCGGTGTAGCCTTCGACTCTCTGTTTGATGTTATAATCAAGACATAGAGTAGAGTTGTAGTATAAAAAATACCCAACGTGACCCCTGACTCTTTGCTCAATAATTGAGTTCGAGTAGAAAGCAGAGTTTCAGTGCTGACATTAAGCAATATAACTTCTGGCTCTCTTGCTAGCACGATATTAAAATAGAGAGTGAAGCATAAGCATCAAAATTATGTGACGTAGCCCCCGACTCTCTCCTCGATGATTGGATTGAATACAGAGTAGAGCGTAAGCATTGATTCATTATGCTCGAAGGTGTAAACCTATGTGTATGGCTATGGTTATGTTAAGGTCATTGAGTGAATTCAAACAGTCGAGTAGGAGAGAATTAAAAACCCACTCCTGTTCGTGCTTGTTTCCACTGAACCTTTAATTTAACATGTCATAATGATGTGGCATCCCTCTACATAGAGATTGGATGCGCCATAATGCCTTGGCCATTTCTCAGCTTTTGCCCGACATGTCAGCCTTGAATCACCGTGCACTCGAGGTGACATTGGAAATTCAACCATCGTTTATTAGATCTTGATGGCTTCACCATTTTCTGTTCGACCCATTCCTGCGACTATAAATAGGGGGACCAGAAGCCATTCGTTTTCACCCCAATCTCCCTCCACTCTTCCCTACACATTACTTAGTAGCACTTGTAGAACTTGAAACCATGGCCTCCACTCCGTCGTTGTCTCCCGAGCAATGTCCAAAAATCAAAGAAGTAGGATCTCTCACCCCACGACCTCTCGCCTTTGTTCCACCAAGAGTCACCATCATTTCCTTCGATGAGGAGGAATCGAGTGAGAGGCATAAGAGGAGAGGGAACAAAATGTCCATCAAGTAGATTAACGTCGTTTCCCCGCAACTGCTCTTGCCCTTCTTCGAAGTAACATTCCACTCGAGGTAATCCAAACTGCAACTCAGTCAGAAGCATTGACTCTACTTCATAGACTAAGGAGAAAGAAGTTTCAACAGTGCCTCAGTTAGTCAAAGTATGAATGACCCATAGTACAGAGGGAAGTTCCTTTGCCTAACATTTTGAGTAAGCTTTCAGCCTATCGAAGACCAGAATCTTGATACACTGCAAACTATACCATAAGCGCACTCGACCTGACCATTACTTTGAGGGTGAGCTACTAAAGCAAAACAGGTTTTGATGCTGAATTCTTCATAGAATGCAATAAAGGTCCCGCTTTTGAACTATCTACCATTATTTGTATTTACATGATGTGGGATGCTGTATCGAGTAATTATGCTCCTCGTGAACTTCTTGGCCACTTTTGCGGTGATTTTTCCAAGAGGTTTAGTCTCGATCCACGTAGTGAACGTGTTGATAGCCACGAATAGTAACTTATAACCGCTTTGGGCCCTTGGGAACGGTCCCAGGATATCCAAGCCCCAAACAGAGAAAGTCCAAGAAATAAAAATTATTTGTAGAGCTTAGGCTGGTCGAGTGGTCTGCTTTCTAAAAAGTTGGCAGCTCTCGCACTTTTTGATTAGCTCAGAAGCATCCTAAAGGGCAGTTGGCCAATAGAATCCTTGGTGGAATGATTTTCCGACCAAGGTGCGATAAGGCGCATGATTACCACATGTGCCTCCATGGATATAGAGCAATATTTGATTACTTTATTCCTGAGTGATGCACTTTATTAAGATTATGTTACTCCCCTTTCGGTAGAGGTTTCGGTAGCGCAATTTTCTCTGCAAATACATCATCGTGTCTACGAAATGGAGTCATCCAATTCGGATAGGTTGATCGCTATGAATGAGTGCTCTATATAGTGAGTTGATAGTGAACCTTTCTGATTGGTTTAAGTTCTATCGAAACTCATCTCGTTCTTCAGTCAAGTTAATGTTGGTGAGGTGTGAAAGGAGATCATTCCACAATACTAGTTTTGGGCTTATCAAGCCCCTTCTGAAGGTGATGTTTGGTGAAAATACCTGTAAACAGTAGCCACCGTGTCTTGTTTATTTTGTACTATGTTATCCTAAAACCTGATTTCTGACCCATCTTTAATCTTAAAGGAACCATACCAGAATAGGGTATGCTTTACTTTCATTAAACCAGATGAAAAGTGGGAACCACATGGTTTCCCCTTCACTTGTATAAGTGGTTTAGATCCTAAATATTTGTTTCGATGGAAGTCTTTACAAACCCCTCTTCAGTGAGTAGTTTGTACAACCATTTGCAGAAGAGAGCAGTATTTTGGATGTCCAGGTCCAAAATCCCTAAACCCACTTGGTATTTGGGTTGGCACATGACTTTCCATTTAATCAAGCGGTATTTCTTTTTGTGACTATCACTTTGTTAGTAAAACTTGGATTGAAAGTAGTCAAGTCTTTTTAGAACCTCTATTGGAATTAAGAAGAAGGACAACATGTATGCGGGAAGACTGCTTAGAACTGAGTTAAGAAGGACAAGTCTGCCGCACGTAGTTAAGTAGCTGCCTTTCTAGCTTCTTAGTTTTTTTTTTCAAATTGTTCCTCTACTAATTTTTAGTTTGTATTTCTTAGCTTACGATTATATATCGGGATACCTAGATAGCTCGGGGGTAGCTCACCCTTAGCACGACCAAAATTTCCATATACTGATCAGAATGGTCCTTTGCCACGCCAAAAAAGAACAATTTGCTTTTGTGAAAGTTTGTTTTTAGACTAGAGAGTTGTTCAAAGGTGCATAACAAAAGCTTTAAGTTTTTTGCTTTTTCACGATCATGATCCATAAAGAGGACTGCGTCGTCGGTATATTGAAGGATTGAATGCCCATTATCTGCCAGGTGGGAGCACAATTCCTACAATTTGACCGGCGCTTTGGGCTCTCTCGATTAAGACTGCTAACATGTCTGTGACAATATTAAATAGGATCAGAGAGAATGGGTACCCTTGTGAAAAACCTATTTTTGTTTAGAAATACTGTCGGGTTTCTTCATTGACTTTCACTACTTCACTTCCCCCAGCAATAAAAATTTCTACCCATGAACACCATTTAGGCAAGAAAGCTTTCATACGTAGTGTCTATAGCAAAAAAGGCCACTTCACTTTGTCGCTTGCTTTCTCAAAATCTATTTTAAGAAGAATGCTATTCATCTTTTTCATGGAGTTTGTGCACAGTCTCATGTCGTATGACCACTCCTTCTAGGATGTTTCGGCCATGCATAAACGCATTTTGTGCTGGTCAAATTATTCAGTCCGTGAAACTATTTACACAATTAGTGGCCACCTTTGTGAAGACTTTGAAGCTTACATTCAGTAGACATATAGGTCTATATTGCTGTATTCTGCAAGCGTCTTTTAATTTTGGTATGAGTGTAATTTCCCCGAAGTTTAAGCTACGTAGCAGTAGATTTCTAGAGTGCAATTCATGGAACATTGCCATCAGATCATATTTGATGATGTCCCAGAATGTCTGGTAGAATTTCGCTGGGAAGCCATCAGGGCCTGGGGATTTATTATGTTCCATTTGGAAAACTGCGTCTTGTAGTTCATTTTTTGAGAACAGGACTGTAAGAATTTCATTTTTGTTATCTGTTACCTGAGTGATATCATCTTTCCATGACTCCCTCATGAAAAAGTGATTGTACTCAAGTGGGCCAAATAACATAGTAATTAGTCACATATTATTTTATCTGAGATTCCCCCTCAATTCTTCCTTTGTCCTATTCCATGCCGGAGATACCTTTTACCCTATGTTTACCATTTGCAACCATATGGGAAAACGTGTATTATTGTCTCCATGGAGGACAACATCAATTTTGGCACGTTGGTACCATTTTATTTCCTCTTCTTAGAGAAGTTTTACTAGTTTTTTATTTTATTTGTTCTTAATTTCAATCTCTATATCAGTTAATATGTTTGTTTCTAATATCTTGTCCAAATTGTCGATAATCACAAGGATTTCTTTCTTTGCTTGTTTATATGTCCCGCTAGTGTCAGCGGCCCATCCTCTAAGGTAGTGCCTTAGCGTGTTATGTTTTTTTTGTCCACCTTTGAGTGGGAGTCCGTCCACTGGATGGTTGGTGCCAAATATCCCTTACTCCATCTGCAAACCCCTCCCGGTTTAGCCATCTCATTTCGAGTTTGAAGTGTTTGCGTCCCACCAGTGGAACTGAGTCTTCGATATCCAACAAGATAGGAGTGTGGTCAGACACTTCTGTTCGCTCTAGAGCATGGACATTAATCAGTGGGTATTTAACCTCCTATTCAATAGTCATTAAAACTCGATCTAATTTCTCAAAAGTGGGGTTTAAGGTATTGTTAGACTAAGTATATTGCCAACTCAATAGGTCAATCTCCCTTACATTGAACAAGAAAGGCCACCAGTTGGACAACCTGTTATTATTTTCGTCCTATCGATATCTTAAAATATTAAAGTCCCTATGTCAGAACTGTCCAAATCACACTCGGCTTAATTGACAGTGCCAGCTGTCTAAAAAGATAAGAGCTAGCACATACCAGTCATTTGACATGTCGAGTGCTAACACTCATCTGAAAACATCTATCACAGCCACTATTCGATTAAAAATGAGAGCAATTCCGGTAGCCCCGATATATGCTCAATAAAGCCCAAGATCACAGCATATATCATTTATAACATAGTTTTCATCACAAGATATGAATAGAGTGCAAAGACTTAACTTATATTACATACCTTGTTCACAATTTTAGTTTCTACTTAATATCAGAGTTTTCATACGTAGAGGAAAGTATTAATAAACAAAAGATCAGTGGCACCATTTCCCAAAAGGCACCACCGGGGTTAGCTCGATTAGACATCCTCTACTCTTGCCCATCGCCGACATCAGCAGGATAGAAATATTTATACACTAGTTCATCATTACCTAAAACAACTTAAGGGTAGCACCCTGAGTACGAAGGTACCCACAAGACTTACACAATATGGTATACTATTTCCGACTCCAAGGATAATGCATTTAGTTAAATAGTAAGGAATGACCACAAAGCTAAGTTGATTAAGCGAAAAGCACTTTAGTCAATATAATGACATGAACAACTAATGTTGATCAACAATAATCAAAACCTCCGAGAATATAAACTGGCTCAACTCCAATAAGCATGAGCATATGCTTCTCCCCAAAAGCCCATATACTTTCAATCCCACCAAATTGAACAAAATACTATGATTGATGTCCAATGGACATTAAGCGTGCTCATGACCAAGAGCGCGGCAATTCGAATTGATTTTACACCCTGCAGGGGAATATTTCTTTACCCACACAACACGAGACCATTCATCTTATGCAACCGACCACAGCTACGCAAGAGGTTACCTGTGACAACATTTCCCAAATAAGTCCCAATAGTTTGGGGTATGCGTCTATAGGTGCGGAGTTTTGCTAGGACTACTCCCAGAGCAACTTAGATGCATCTACAAGCTCACTTGCTCACACCATAGACCAGTAATCCAAAGGGTCACAACAACATAAGGTGTTCAACTCATCCTTACAATATTAAGAAATGTGGTACTATAGAAAAGTGCTTAAGCCAACAACACTAACGAATGGTGCTTAATCGATGTAAATGGTCTATTGCACCCAGGTCTCCTCTCCTGAACTACCCCTAACACCGCCCATATCTCGTCTCTATGGCACCCATGTCTCCTCTCCTGAACTGCCCCTAACATCCCCCATATCTCATCTTAATCTCACCAATTCATCATCCGAACTGATTATTTTAGTGATCATAAACAAACCCTATAGCTCGCGAACGATGAACGATCCATCGTTCAACTTCTACTGATGACCTATGCATTACTAAGCATGTCTCATTAAGTTTTAAGTTAGACATTGACATGGTTACCCCTAGGTTACAAGGATTAGATCATCAATATCAAGAAAGGGACAAATGCAATCAAATAGATGCTACCCGATTCTCGGCATCGACTAGCTAAACATGAATATATGACATATAAAAATAACTAACAGATTGACTAATAATTCATTAAAATATAGGAGAAATATGATAGATGATTGCCTAGTGCTTCCTGTTCTTCACTCATGAATTTCACTAGTTCGTCTTCAGATTCTAGTATACGACTCTCAGAAACGTCGTTTTCTAAATAAAGGAATGATGATCGCAGTGAGTATGGATGATATACGATAACAGATGCTCCACAATGCATGGAAATTAATGGAGCTGCAATGCATCATGGCGTGAATCTCTAGCATCCATGATTTCTTAATTTGGGTTACTATTAATTGTCTAACATTTTCTTGGATTAGTTAAGCTTAAACCAAAGCTTAGTCCTAAATAGAACGTTATTTATGTATAAAATGAGGGTGAGTATTTTTAATAAACATGGCATAAAATAATAAGATTAACAAAATTGGTTTCACCAATTTTGGATTTACCCATAATTAACTATGAATTCATAAAACTTAAACACATTTTATTAATTATAGAAATTTCAGTATAAATTTCATGGCTCCTAGTATTTTTAATGAATATACTATGACCATATGAAGCTAACAAAAGAAGGTTCATGATTTGTGGAGCTCTATACAATTTATCGTGCATTTTAAAATTTTCAGGCAATTTTACATGAAATGATAATGCCTTTCTCCCTTTCTTCTTTATTCCAAAATAAATAAAGCTTGCATCCTTTTTCTACCCACTCTTGGCTAGCTAGAGACTGACAGTGGGGCCAAACCCAAGTTAACCCGGTCAACATCGACCTGCCTAGCTCGCACAGTGTCGAGCTAGTCGGCCAGCTCTCACCGGCGGCGAGCAGCGACCCAACCAGCCCGGCCAAGGGAACCAACAGTGACAGCGTGATGTGGGGAACCCGTTTGGGTGGTGTTTGGCTAGCGGCCTGGCAGGAGCACGATAGGCAGAGAGCGCCATGGCGCGGCGGCGCTTGGTCCGCATAGACGGCCACGCCAGCAACAGTCCAAGGCTAATGCGATGCGCGCAAAAGCATTTACGAGGTTCAGAGAAGCTCACCTCATGCTTATGTGGGAAGGAGGAGCTAGTGAAACACCGGTCAATGAAGTGGGCTTCTCGGTGGTGGTGGATGGGAAGGTGGACGGTGGCTCCGCTAGCTGCAGTGTGGAACAGAGGGAGGTGAAGCTTGGGTTAGCTCAGCCAGCTCGAGCATATGCTGTTGTCGCGAGGAATTCATCTGTATTTGTATTGTCTAGCAGGCCTCAACAGAGCGCGGTAGCGACGTGCACTCAGAGCAACGACACTTGGAGGCCCGCGGTGGGCCACACCGGCATCAGGCCAAAGCCAAACTAGCATGCGCCAAGGTTCACCTGAGGTGAGATAAAGCTCACCAAGTGCGTAGCTCGTTGGGGAAAGCTCTACTGTTGTGGCTCAACAATGGGGTGGTGGAGCAAGACACCAGAGCCAGAGAAGAAGGGGCTGACACACTCAAATCCGGCTGGGAGAGATGGTAATCTGGCAGGGAATGGACTCGGCGACCTTACTTCATGCTCCACGGGGCTCGGTTTGGGCGAACATGCGCTCGGCCTCATGGATTTGGGCGGTGGTTGTGTGTGCTTGGTTGCTCTGCTCTATTCTACTCCGTTGGGGGAGAAGAAGGGAAGAGCGCATGGGAGAGAGACCCCGGGAGAGGGGATAAGGCCGGTGGACACGTCTTAGGGTCCAAGATGGCGTTGCCAACCAGAAGCAACTCGGTGGCTGGCCTCTTTCATCAACAAACGTAGTGGCTGACACTGAGCTATGCTCTTTCCAAAGCAGAGTGGCTGAGGCAAAGATGGGATGACAGGTGGGCCCTATGAACAGTGACCGACACAAGCTAAAATATCTCCTTCCCTTGTCTGATCAAATGGAAGACATTCCCAAGCTCTAACAATTCCAGGACAAATTTTGTAGGACACTATAAATCACGTGCAACCTATTTTAAGAGGTTTGGACCAAAAGGCCTGAGCCAAACTCAAATTAGAATTTTCAAATTTGCAAACTTTTATAACTTTCTCCAATTTTTAAGGCTTCAATTTAATTCCCAAAAATCTGAACAAAATAACTAATATTCTTCATATAACATGGAATAATTTCTAAAATTATTTCAAGCCCTAGGTTATATAGAAATTTTGTGAGTTCCTTCACAATGCATAATTTCTCATTAAACTTAACAATCTATGTTTTTTATTGCATTAGTTACTTGCTCCAAGCTCCAATTATGATGCTAATGATGCTCATAAATGTTTAATGTCATAATTATGAAATTTGGGATGTTACACCCAGCCAATTAGCATGGGATGTGGGTTATCACGACAAATGTTCACCAGCTCTTCAAGGAAACAAAATTTGAGATCCGTTTGGACTAATCCATATGCTGCAACGAGGGTCCACATAAAAGAGTCCACTTTATTTCGATGATAGCATTTCACCAAAAATTCTCCCTCTAAAATAGCAGCAATCTAAAATGTTGTGCTAACTTTACAGTAAAAGGATTGAGCTTAATTTTGTGGCGTACCTGGTGAGGGAGTGGAAGTTATTGTTGGTGTACCCAAAGAAATACATGTAAATATCAGCAATCTCTTTTTCACTGTTACCCATCGAAATTACAAGAGCTAACTTTACAGTAAAAGGATTGAGTGATTGACCTGAATTTTGTGGCGTACCTGGTGAGGGAGTGGAAGTTATTGTTGGTGTACCCAGAGAAATATGTAAATGAAGCCGGCATTGTCCAACGTTGATGCTTGTGATCGAGGGCCATCGGTGAACTCCGCATGGGGAAGTCTAGGTTTCTAACCGCCGTATGCCTCATGGAACGGGCCAAGGAATATTCATCCGACATCGGTGTTCCATCAGCCGGGAGCACCCCGATGGAGCGCGGGCTACGACGAAGTCCGTACGAGGTACGTGTGCCCACCGTAGCACACCCTGTGTTCCCGACCTTGCTGGTGGTGCAGGGAGCCGGCCCTTGTGGAGTTGCTGCACATGAAATGCATGCCACATGTGATGGCAGGACGCAGCCTCTCAATTCTGGAACAAACGGGTGTGCCTGGTTCTCCCCCAGACCCACGCTCACCCCTGCACGTGTAGCAGCGCCTGGACGTGTAGCAGCTCCTGGACGTGTAGCAGCACCTGTCACAGGCTCGGCGCCCGCACCAGCAGCATCTGCCGGTGGCGCGGCCAAGGGGTCTGCATCGCTGCTGCAAACAGCGCCTATCTCAGGCACGACGCCCTCACCAGCAGCAGTAGCCGGTGACGCGGTCAGGTTATCTGTTGTGCTACCGGAAACCGCGCCGACGACATTGAGGTGGCCTTCAACCGGAGCAGATGCCTGGTGTCCAGCCCGCCCGCAATGCACCGTCTCTGCAACCACCTGCGACATTTTGCAACCAAGCAAATACTCGTCGTGCTGTAGCCCAGCATTCTGCAAAGAGCCAACCTGCACACCAGTTCAGCACCCTGCTGCTGCGCCAGAGCCGGGGACTCCCCAGCTGCCGCTTCGCCCTTTGGCACCATAGGGGAACTGCCGCCCGAATAGCACAGGGGAGTTTGCCCAGTACGACCCACGGCCTAGGGGTGTTTCACATAGTGGCCCGGCTCCTGTGCCCACCTATTCGGCCTTAGGTTGAAAGGCATGACGGCAATGAGTCGCGTCCCGCCCTGAACAACATCGGCGGATGGCACCATGGTAGCAAAGCTCAGTGCTGCGGCATCCAAGTGAACATGCATGGAGTCTGAAGATTTTGTTGAATGCTTTTTATTGTTGTTAGACGGGGAGCTTTTCGGTTTCTTGCTCAGTTTATCCGGCTGTTCCTGATTTTCTTTATTTTCTAGGAGATCGTCCCGTCTCCTGAGTTTCCGCAGCTGTTTCATTCGCACATCCAAACTTACCGCCTGAGTTCCTCTAGATCCTACTCGTCGGGATTACCGTGCTCTGAACTTGTACCAGTGGTTACTTCATCCACCAAAATGATGTTCTACGGATGGAGCAGACCAACATCCACTGAAAATATGATGGTTCACGGAAGAAAGCGATATCATAACCATCAATACCGTAAATAACATCAGATTAGATGGGAAGCAAATTTTCATCCATCATGGCAACATGGAAATGCACTATACCACATTTCGGTAGGCAGTGCATGCCAACTTCTTATGGGGCTTCGAGTATTGTGCCAATTGCCCAAATTCCTAGATAGTGGAACTCCGCAATGTGAGCCCACACCTTGTCCAGTTGAAACGATATATAGCTTCGGGTCCTCCGACTTTACCCATTCACTGATCACTAAAGTGACACTATGTGTCGATGATTTTTGAACCACTGACTTAACAAACTCGTTGAAGAGGTAGATGATGCTTTGAGTAGACGAATCACAGGAGAACACACATGATTTGTTTTTACAGGTTTGGGCCTCCTATAGGATAATAACCCTATATTATGTTTGTCTTATATTGGTATGAGCATGTGACAAAGGGGTATGTGGCTAGCTTAGATGAATCTAAACCTAGTCAATAACTTCCTTACTCAGCTTCGGGCATCTTCTGGCTTGTCGAAAGGTTTGAGCGATGTCTTCGACTTCTAATGGCTCTTGTTCAACTTGTCGTCTATAAGGCCCCTGGCTCCGTTTATATAAATGGAGATGTAGTACATCCTCTGGAGTCTTCATTTCTGTTCTTAAAGATAAACCTTCCTGTTTATATGATTGTGATCCATGAGAAGATATAAATGGGTTTTGATTGGATTGTGATCCATGAGAAGTTAGAGTCCTAAAGAGCTTCCAACGTGGGAGCCCATTGGCGAGCTCTATATAAGAAGAGGCATAGGTAGGGAGTGCGAGGTTGAGGCACTCTGAAACCCTAGCCGCAGCCTTCCACACGATCTCCCAAAACCCTAGCAATGCATGCGGTGCTAGCACATTGGCGCTCAGCGTTTCTGCCCAGGACGTGTGGATACCATAGAGGCGTTGCTGCTATTGTGGCGCTGATCTTCTCAGCGAGCTGAACGCAATGTGTTCAGGACTGGTCGCCAACCGTGAGGAGTTGGTCGAGGAGCAAGACCACCTACTCGGAGTGGGTCGAGAAGCACGACCACCTGCTTGTAGTTGGTCGAGGAGTACGACCACCTGCTCGAAGTTGGTCGAGAAGCACGACCACCTGCTCGGAGTTGGTAGAGGAGCGTGACCACCTGTGCGGGGCTGGTCGTGGATCTGATCGAGAAGCTACTCAAGGAGTTTGACACGCACGACATTCGGTCGGTCTACTCCAACTCTTCTTTCGCTACACTGCACATCAAGCGGTAACGATCTATGATCTCCTACTAGCATGATTTCCTGGGTGAATGCGGTAGAAAAATTTTGTTTTAGGCTAGTGTAGCCAGCCTGTTCCCCTACAAATACGAGAAAAGTTAAACACAACCCAATCCAGACAGAAAAGTTATGCGGATAATCGATGCCGAGAGTTAACCTTCAAGGTTGGAGATTATGTGTATCTCAAGGTCTCGCCTTTAATATGACTTCATCGTTTCAAAGTTAGAGGCAAGTTGGCACCCAGGTACATTGGACCATTTAAAGTGAGTGCTAGACGTGGAGAAGTGGCTTACCAATTAGAGTTGCCACCTAAGCTGGAAGATGTGCACAATGTGTTCCACATATCACAGCTGAAGAAGTGTTTGCAAGTGCCAGAGGAATAGTTACCTTTGGAAGAAGTGGAACCACAAGAGGATTTGACTTATTCAGAATACCTGGTCAAAATTCTAGAAATAGCAGAGCGAGTAACTCAGTGAAAGGTTATACGTATGTGCAAAGTTTAGTGGAATCACCATACTAAGGATGAAGAAACCTGGGCACAAGAGGAATAACTAAAGGCAGAGTTTCCTCACCTATTTGCAGATCAGCCCGAATCTCGGGGACGAGATTCCTTTAAGGGTGGTAGGTTTTGTAACAGCCCAAGTTCATAAAATCATGAAAGTCAAAAACTTTTCCAAAGAAATAAAAGGGTTTTGCAAAATTAAATAAAATCCCTAAGTGTGTGTGTGTGTGTGTGTCTTTATACATGTATATGCATATATGTGAATATGTGTGTTATGTGTATAAATACATATATACATTGAGGGCTATTTTTCTATAAAAAGAATACTTATATATATATGTGGATATATTGATTGTATGATTGATTGTTGATTTTGTGAGCTATATATATGTGTAGTATATACCTTGTATGTATATATATATACATGAGTATATACAAGAGTAAAATAGTTTTGAAATATAAAAGCTTTTAAAATGAAAAAAAGGATGAAGCCCATTCCTCTCCTCTCCATCCCTCTCTCAGCTAGGCCTGCCCGACTCAGCCCAGCCCATCTCTCCTTCCCCTCTCCTTTTTCTTTATTTTGGCCCAGCCCAGCCACTCTCTCCACTCTTCCCACCCTCTCTTCTCAGCTCGGTATTGCAGCAGCAAGCCATCGGCCACCATGTGCGTGGATGCCGCTATCTCCAAGCCATATTTTGACCACCCAACTGCTCAACGAGATCGCCAAAACATCTAGAAGCTCAAGCCCGTGCCAATTTTGCCAAAGCCCAAGCCAAAACCGTGAAGAACGCGCAAGAGAGTTCACTGGCCGCACGACCTCTCAATCATATTTGTGGGATTGTGTTGGAGATAAGCTACGGAGTAAAAGGAGGAAGAATCGCAGAGCTATGCGTGCGCTTTTGCCCAAGAGATAGAGACCCGAGCGCATTCTGATCATCGGGATGGAGTTTGAGCCACCGCTGCGTCTCCTTTCAAATCTGATTCGAATTGAAGATATGGTAGCCGCACGCATATAAATATGAGACCCCAGAGCTTCCTTAGATCATTGTGCAGCTTTTGCCCAACTCGTCGAGAAGAAATCGACGCCGAAAGCTGAGTTCCGATGAGCTCCGAAGCTTTATGCCGCCCGTCGCCGTCGCCAGCCTCGCTGGAGCATTTCCGACGCCGACACGTACCCTAGGTGAGTTCCCCGTGCCGTCCCAAACTTTTTCCGCCGCTCGACGTCGAGTTTAGTTCACTAGAGCGCCTTTCCGGTGAGGTTTTGGCGCTGCACCACCACGGAAGCCGCCGTCGTCGCCCTCTGTCCACTGGAGCCGAGTGCCAAATGTGTCAGCCGTCTGATCCGCTATCGATAATTTTCAGATTTCTCAAATTTCTAACATTTTCCAAGATTATTGAATAGCTTCACTAGTAGAATAGGTTTAAAACCTATTTTCATAAATAATAAATCAAAATAGGTTATTATTTTGTGTGCATTACATGCTGAGTTTTGTTAGGAGCCAAGTAAATGCATTAGAGTTATTTTTCTTTTTATTTCTCTTTGGTGTTTTGAGTGAAAAAGATTTTGAAAAGATTTTTACAAAACTCTGTAGTAAACTAGTTAAGGATCTTAATAGTTAGAATTCAAAATCTTCGAATTCATCATCTATTCAACCCTTGATCATACCTGATCCTTCTCTAGTTCAATTCAAATCTTATCCAAATCCTTGTTTCAAGCCAATCTCTCCTCTTTCTCAATTTCTACCTAAATCCAAATTTAAATTCCTTATCTACTCATATTCTTGTTCAACCTCATTTTTCGTTTATCTTAAATTCACTCCAAGCTCAATTCAAATTCAAACCCTATTCAGATTTCTCTGCAAAACCCTATATATACCTAAGGTTCCATCAGACTCAATCCTACCCAAGCCCAAGTCCTTGGCCGGCACACAAGTCATCTAGAAGGCCCAACACAAAGGATCCTCGAAATCTGCAAATTTTTGCAGAGTCCTGGACAGCCTCATCTTCCCATGAATTTTCGGACTTCAAAACGGCCTCAAATGCAAATCTTGACAATATCAAAGTTGTAGGTCTCGTCTGAAGCTTCGATGTGAACCTATGGAATCTCCTTTTGGATAATGGAGCTAAGAGTTATGGCCCCCGAAATCAGTGCTGCGTAGATAAGTCTGAGTTTAAACAGTTTATCTTGTGGTGTATTTTTGAAAATCAAGATTGCGTTTTCAGAAGTTCCAATGAATACAAAAGTTGTAGATCTTTTCAAGTACTATAAGTTAGAGTCTAGAAACATCCAATTTGAAGTATGAATGATGGAGATATCATCCTTAGAATAGAGACATAAAAAAAATCTTAACCGACTCGAACTCGAACCCAATTCATGTTCGGCTTGGACTACAACTCAACCAGCCACCCCTATGTTGATAGCAAAAAATGGCACGGCCAGATTTTTTGTATACACTGGATAGTCCGGTGATCAATGCCGTGTCATCGCCAGATTATCCAGTGCTTATAGTTTGAATTTGGTACAGTAAAACATGCTCTCTGTATAAAATAGTCCGGTGAATGATATGGTGAAAACGTCAGGCTATCCGGTGCGTAGAAGATCGATATGCGCCAAAAAATTGCTCTCTAGAAGAAATAGTCTAGTGGAGATTCCGGGGTATCACCGGATTATCCGGTGTGTAGAAGGTTAATTTGTGCCGAAAACTTGCTCTCTGGAAGATATGGTCCGGTGGAGATTTTGGGGTATCACCGAACTATCCGGTGAGAAGAAAGTTTTTAGCTAAAAAATGTTCTCTGGTGAAAATAGTCCGGTGAGGTTTTTCGATGATCGCTGAATCATCCGGTGTGTTCAAAAGGAAAACTTTGCAAGAAATCTGCTCTCTGCAAATATTGGTCCGGTGACATGCTCTGGTGAGTATAAACGTGTCATCGAAATATCTGGTGTGTGTAAGATCGAGTCTTAGAGTTTTGGCTAAGTAAACTCGCCGGATGGTCCAGTGTTCTGAAGTTTGTTCTCACCAGACCATCCGGTGTTCGGTCCAAAACCGAATCAAAGTGGATTTGTGGATTTGTTCGGATTTCTTTCACGATTTTGGATGAACAGAGTGTGTTTAGGGTTGGAATAGAGTCCTACTTCGATTCCATAGGATCAAGACCATACCGCCCCTTATAAATAGTCGAGGGGTGGAGACCGATTGCATATCCATCAGTTAATCACATCTATTGCATTTACTTTTCATTTTATCTTTACTTTACTGTAATTTAGGGTTAGTTCTTCGCTGCTCTTCAAATCCCTGTGGTTCGGGTGGTAGTTCTTTATCGATTTGCTCGTAAATTGTCTGGGCGGTGATCCCCAAGATTGCCGGTCAAAACCTTTGCTTGTTTGCTTGTAAACAAGTCGCGTGTCGCTGCGAAAAGTGATAAGTAACATTGACAGAAACCGTGTTGGCGAGGCATTGCCCAATTCCGCACCAACACAAATTGGCGACTCCGCTGGGAAACGACGGTTCTCCATCAACATCCACACCTACGGTTTCGGCTTCGACACCCCCTGTACCCTACTGCACTATGTCTAAGGAGGAGGGAGCCAAAATCAACATGGACAATATCATCTCGCCTATGCTTGAAGAGCTTCCCGAGGAGGATCGCCAAGCTATTGAAGCTCAAAAGCAGGAGATTGAGAAGATGATGCTTGCATGCTATCAGAAAACACATCAAGGTGTCATCAAGAAGGGCGATCCGATGTCAATCGTCCACGCCAAGCATGAGGTAAAGACCAATGTAAGTGATTCTACTCATGATTTCAAAGAGCACATTACACATATGGTAGATCAGTCTGTTGGTGCTGCTATGTTCAATAATTCTGAAATATTGGTTAAAAGTTTAGTCTTGTTAGGGCTTTGTTTATTGAATTGCAAGATGAAAAAGATAAAAAACAGCCCCAACTACATGATGCTAGCACCTCAAATTCCAACTATGGTAATCAATTTCAGCAAATACCATTAATTTCATCGGCACAATTTGCAACACCTTTGCCTACACAACAAAATATGCTGATGCAACAAACTCATAGCCGACCCAATGTTGGTCCAGTTGGTATGGTAACACCTCCATTTAATACATTGAGTACTGGCAAGCTGGAGGTGTCCTCATTTGTTTTTCTGGTTCTGACTACTTCATCTAGCATAATTAGTTTGGTTCAATATGTGTCCAATAGCCGGGCTGCTGAAATTTCAGCAAGTATGCCATTAGTTCCTTACAATACCGTGGCATATAGCGCACCTCCTATACCCCCACAAGGTACCGGCATACCCTATGGTCCGTTGCTAGATACTTACATCAATATGCCTGCACAAAATACTCCACATATGCAACATGTGACTTCACACTCTCATGATACGCCACAACAATCTTTTAGGCCGCAACCACATGCTAATGCATCATCCAATCAGCCTATGGCCAAAACACTTTTTGGGCCTGAAAGCATCAAAGAGCAAATAACTAATATTCAAGAAGCCACTTCTAGTTCAAAGCTGATCACTGGTTCAGACAATTGGAAGGTTGAAAAGGAGAAGTCCTTGCTTCCCAGGACTAAGCCACAACCACAGTGGTGTCCTAGGAGTCTCTCACATTCCCAAAAGAGGAGGCTATAAAGGTTACGAAAGCAAGAGTTTGGAGAAGCACAAGCTGAAAAGGTGAGGGATCATGTATTCAATGAAGTCAAGCCGATGGTGCCTATTCGGCAAGAATGGAGAATAAAGCAAGTCATAGAGCCTATTGTGACATCTAGTGATGATCAATATGATATGCTAGTAGACTCTCCAATTCTTAGGGATGGCACTCCGCCGCATGATAATATGGATATCAATATGGTTTTTGTTTTACCTTCGGAGTTTCAAGCTGTTGATGAAGAGGTTGCTCAACTAAATCTTGGTACGAAGGAAGCTATATTTGAAAAGCCCAAAGAATCGAGCCAACATTTGAGATCATTATATGTCAAGGGGCATATTGATGGAAGGCCGATTTCTAGAATGCTAGTGGATGGTGGAGCCACTGTGAATCTAATGCCATACTCAGTTTTTAAGAAGCTAGGAAAAGAAGACAAAGAGCTCGTAAAGACAAACTTGATGCTTAATGGGTTCACCGGCGAGCATACGGAAGCAAAAGGCGTAATTTCCATGGAGCTCACCGTTGGGAGTAAGACGGTCCCTACGACTTTTTTCGTCGCCGACATGCAAGGTAACTACAACGTTTTATTAGGCCATGATTGGATTCATGCAAATCGTTGTGTACCTTCTAGTTTGCACCAATTCTTGATTCAATGGGTAGACGATAAAATAGAGGTTGTACATGCGGATACATCAGCTTTTGTTGCTTTGGCCGATGCTTCGGTAGATTGGCAACATGGGAATGTACAGTGTCTCTCCGGTCAAGACCTTTCGGGGTATGATTTTCTTAGTGTTACTAGAGATGGTTTTGTACACATGTCTGTACAGCCGATTTCTTCATCTCAGCTTAGCAATATATAAATGGATAAATAAAGTAATTTAGAATGGTTGCAATAGCGTGTGGAGCAATATTAGTCTAAAAAGAACGATATTCGTGAGACTATTGATGATTTTGATGAGATAGAAAAGGTAGGACAAGGTTTTTTGTCGGCTGATCCATTATAAGAGGTAGATATAGGAGATGATAGTATTCCTAGGATGACATTTGTGAATAAAAACATGCAAGATGTTCACAAAGGAAAAATGATTGCATTACTCAAAGAATATATCGATTGTTTCGCTTGGGAGTATCATGAGATGCCAAGTCTTAGCCGTGAGCTTGTAGAGCATCGGCTTCCCATAAAGTTGGGTTTTAGACCTCACAAACAACCAGCTAGAAAGTTTAATCATAACATGTATGGGGGAATCAAAGAAGAAATAAGCGAGTTGCTCGCTGCGGGGTTTACTCATCCTTGTAGATATGCTGAATGGATATCTAATATTGTCCCGGTTGAGAAGAAAAATAGTAGTAAGTTGAGAGTATGCATTGAGTTTAGAGATTTAAATAAAGCTACTCCTAAAGATGAATATTCTATGCCCATCGTCGATATGTTGATTAATGATGCTTTAGGTCATAGAGTTATTAGTTTTTTGGATGATAATGCAGGCTATAATCAAATTTTCATGGCCGAAGAGGATATGTCTAAAATGGCTTTCTGTTGCTCGGGTTTTGTTGGTTTATTTGAATGGGTTGTTATGACATTTGGTTTAAAGAATGCCGGTGCTACTTATCAAAGAGCTATGAATTTGATTTTTTATGATTTGCTTGGTGTTATCTTGGAGATTAATATTGATGATATTGTTATCAAATCGGATGCTATGGGTAGTCATTTAGCTGATTTGCGTTTAGCTTTTGAAAATGCGTCGGTATGGTTTAAAGATGAACCCACTGAAGTGTGCTTTTGGTGTATCAGCGGGCAAATTTTTAGGTTTCATAATACATGAAAGAGGCATAGAGATAGATCCTAACAAAATAGCAGCCATAGATAAGTTGGGAGCGCTACAATCAAAGAGAGATGTCCAAAAATTGCTAGGAAAGGTCAATTATTTGAGGCGTTTCATATCTAACTTATCCGGCAAGATTAGTGCTTTTACTCCCATACTTCGGTTAAAAAAAGAAGCCAATTTTACTTGGGGGGCAGAACAACAACGAGCTTTTGATGACATCAAAAAATATTTATCATCACCCCCCGTGTTAATGGCGCCCAAGGCTGAGATTCAATTTCGGCTATATGTTGTTGTACAAGAGACGGTAATAGGTGATGTTCTTACACAAGAAAGCGAAGGGAAAGAATACGATCACTTATTTGAGCTGGCGTCTCTTGGATGCAGAAACAAGATATGTGTTTATTGAAAAATTATATTTATCTTTATACTATGCATGTACCAAGTTGAGATATTATTTGCTTTTTAGTACTTGTGTGGTTACATGCCAAACTGATGTTATTAAGTACATGTTGCAAAAGCCGATTTTGAGTGGTAGAATAGGAAAGTGGGCCTATGCTTTGATTGAATATAATTTGGCTTTTGAACCATTAAGAACTATGAAAGGCCAAATCATTATTGATTTTATTATTGATCATCGTATTGATAGTGATGCATTGGTTAGTTTGATTAGTGTGTGTCCATGGAAGTTATACTTTGATGGCTCGGCTTGTAGACAAGGTCAAGGTGTTGGTATTGTTTTAGTTTCCCCTAGAGGTGTTATTTTTGAAACATCAGTTCACTTAGAATACTTTTGTACCAACAATCGAGCCGAGTACGAAGCTCTTTTGTTTGGTTTGCAAATTTTAAAGTCAATGGGCGTGACACATGTAGAAGCGTTTGGTGATTCATTATTAGTGGTGTAGCAAGTTTCTAAAGTTTATCAATGCTTTGATGGGTCATTAAATAGCTGTTTGGATAAATGCTTAGATATCATAGCAAGTTTTGATGATTTCACCAACGTTCACATATCTAGAGAAGAGAATATGAGAGCAAATGATTTAGCGCAGCAAGCATCTAGTTATCGAGTGAATAGAGGGATGTTCTTTGTGTTAGAAAAATTGTTGTTAGCTTGTGCTAGTGTTCTTTTGGCCGAACAACAGGAAGAAAGTTCAGTTTTCCTCAAAAAATCGGATTTGCATATGTCTATTGATTGGATAAAGCCGATGGTCAAATACTTAGAAAATCCTAGTTCATTGGTAGATAGAAAGACTAGGTGACAAGCTTTAAAATATGTGATGTTGGATGGTGAATTATATCGCCGAACCGTAGATGGGTTGCTTCTAAAATGTCTGGGTTCGGAGCAAAGTAAAATTACTATGAGAGAAGTACTTGAAGGTATTTGTGGAACATATCAGTCAGCTCCCAAAATGGTATGGTTATTAAGGAGAGCTGGATTTTATTGGCTGACTATGTTTGATGATTCCTCTAGATATTACAAAGGATGTGAAGCGTGTCAAAAGTTTGGTGATATACAGTTAGCTCCTGCTTCTATGTTGAATTCTAACATCAAACCATGGCCGTTCCAAGGATGAGCTTTGGATTTCATTGGCCAAATTCATCCTTCATCTTCCAAAGGTCATCACTTTGTTTTGGTTGCTATGGATTACTTCACAAAGTGGACTGAGACCGTTTCCTTGAAGAACATGACACACAAAGAGGTAATCAAGTTTATTCATATTATTCATAGATTCGGTATTCCGCAAACTTTAACTACAGATCAAGGTTCTTCTTTTATTTCTCATCAAGTGAGTGAGTTTGCCGAATCACTTAGAATTAAGCTTCTCAATTCCTCACCATATTATACTCGGGCTAATGGACAAGCCGAGTCTAGCAATAAAACTTTGATTAAGCTTATAAAGAAGAAGATAGAAGAACATCCAAAAAGGTGGCATGAGATTTTGAGTGAAGCATTGTGGGCTCATCGTGTATCTAGGCATAGTGCTACTAAGGTTACTCCTTATGAGTTGGTGTATGGACAAGAGGCTGTTTTGCCCATTGAGGTAAATCTTGGCGCATTGAGAGTGGTACGACAAAATGACTTTTCAGCCGTTGACTATTATAATGCAATGATAGATAGAGTAGATAACCTCAGTGATGGAAGTCTGAAAGCTTTGGGAGAAATTGAAAAGGATAAGCTGAGAGTAGCTAAAGCCTACAGTAAGAAAGTAAAGGAAAAATCATTTCAAATAAGGGATTTAGTTTGGAAGATGATTTTACCTATTGGGTCTAAAGATAATAAATTTGGGAAATAGTCTCCTAGTTGGGAATGTCTTTTTAAAGTTGTAGGAATTGTGCCTGGGAATTTATACATGCTGCAATATGTACAAGGAGACAGGATGCCTCACGCCATCAATGGGAAATTCTTGAAGAAATATTATCCGAGTGTTTGGCAAGATGCTTGAGAAGGTTACTATACATGGCCGATGTAATTTACTATCGTCCTAAGATATATCATTGTACGTGGCCGGTGTGAATAACCGATATGTTGTTTGTATCGCCCTAAGTCATAACTTAGAGTAGAAGATGAGGTATTCGTAATTATCCTTTGTAAAAATATTTTTCGGTGCGCAATCTTTACAAAAAAAATAGGGGGGCAAGTGTGGATAGCAAAAAATGGCACGGCCAGATTTTTTGTATACACCGAACAGTCAGGTGATCAATGCCGTGTCATCGCCGGATTATCCGGTGCTTATAGTTTGAATTTGGTACAGTAAAACATGCTCTCTGTATAAAATAGTCCGGTGAATGATACGGTGAAAACACCAGACTATCCGGTGCGTAGAAGATCGATTTGCGCCAAAAAATTGCTCTCTGGAAGAAATAGTCCGGTGGAGATGCCGGGGTATCATTGGATTATCCGGTGTGTAGAAGGTCAATTTGCGCCGAAAACTGCTCTCTGGAAGAAATGGTCCAATGGAGATTTTGGGGTAGTACCGATCTACCCGGTGAGAAGAAGAAAGTTTTGAGCCGAAAAATGTTCTCTGGTGAAAATAGTCTGGAGAGGTTTTTTGATGATTGCCGGATCATCCGATGCGTTCAAAATGAAAACTTTGCAAGAAATTTGCTCTTTGCAAATATTGGTCTGGTGACATGCTCCGGTGAGTATAAACGTGTCGTCAGAATATCGATGTGTGTAAGACCGAGTCTTAGAGTTTTGGCCGAGTAAACCCACCGATGGTCCAGTGTTCTGAAGTTTGTTCTCACCGGACCATGCGGTGTTTAGTTTGAAACCGAATCGAAGTGGATTCGTGGATTTGTTCGGATTTCTTTCATGATTTTGGCTGAACAGAGCGTGTTTAGGGTTGGAATAGAGTCCTACTTCGATTCCATAGGGTCAAGACCATACCCCCCCCCTTACAAATAGTCGAGGGGTGGAGGCCAATTGCATATCCATCTGTCAACCGCATCTATTGCATTTACTTTTTGTTTTATTTTTACTTTCCTGTAATTTAGGGTTAGTTCTTCATTGCTCTTCGAATCCCTGTGGTTCGGGTGGTAGTTCTTTGTCGATTTTCTCGTAAATCATCCGGGCGGCGATCCCCAAGATTGCCGGTCGAATCCTTTGCTTGTTTGGTTGTAAACAAGTCGCGTGCCGCTACGAAAAGTGATAAGTATCCTTGACAGAAACCGTGTTGGAGAGGCGTTGCCCAATTCTGCGCCAACACCCAAGCCCTATAAATAGGAGTTGCACGCTGTTGGGATCGAAGTCCCAGACAAGATGGGCCTTCGGGGGTAGAACTGGCGAAGGCTCTTTATGTGACGTGTACTGGAAAATGAACAGTCTGGAATCCTGTTCACGTTTACACTGTGGCTCTATTTATAGCCCACACCCCCGCAATCACGGATCCGGTTTACACTTATTACCCCCTAACCTACTACATTCCCGGAATATCCGGGGGCAATATGGTACAATTAAGCATGGTCCCATAATTATAATAGTACCCATGACAGCTGGACCCACTATCCGGCTATTCCTCAACCGAAGGGTGTCGAAGCCCTCTCCGTCCAGCCTTCCAATAAGCTGCCTTTACCATCTCCAAGCGAAGCCTTGATCTTGTCTTCGCCACCACCAGGCGAAGGCCTGGCCCTGTCATCACCACTTCCAGGCGAAGGCCTGGTCCTGTCTTCGCCTCCATCAGGCGAAGGCCTGGCCCCGTCTTCACTGCCTCCTGCCGAAGGCCTGGAGCGCGAGTTGTAGCTTCGCCGGGTAGTCGGGGCGGACCAATCTTCGCATCCATCGGACCGGTTGAGGATGATTCCACCGACACAGCGGTTGCCTCGTAGCGACTCCAACTCCAACTAACTTCGTAGTTGCCCTCGGGTTTGGGGACGGCAGGGGATGATCCCCAACAGTAGCCCCCTACTGGCAAGGTTTATCTTCGATAGGCCGAGCCTGTAGAATTTTGAGATATCTAAGCGCCGTCCCCCTTCGGCCTATCGAAGTTAGTTGGATCCAAAGCTTGGTTTTATTATTGATATCATTGTTGTTATAATTTTTTTTGGGTGTTGAAACGTTAGGGGTAACTGTTTGCATTTAATGTTCATGGTAGTTATCCGAGCGCGTTTTCCGGCATCGGTTCAGTTTTCGATGCTGGTGGTGTTAACGCGTTCGATTTCTCCTATAAATACAGAAGCAGTCAAAACAAAAAAAATTTCACCTTGCCTTTGTTTAGAATCGTTGCTCTCGTACGAAGTGAGTTTGAGTCCTTCGGACAGCCTAGACTTAGCCCCCCATTTCCTTCGCGGCGCTTGGAGGTCCCTTGAACTCGATGGAGCTGAAATACAGATCGTTGCGTCCGAAGACATATTGGATTGGACAGTCCAAGGTGGATAGCGAAGTTTTAGCCGGCCTTGTCAGGGAGGGGCTGATTGATGACGCATCTAACGTCCGGCTTCCCGGGAAGCAGGAGATCCTAGAACCCGCTGATGATGAAGCCATTGTTTTTGTGCATTACTTTAGGGCTGGTCTTCGACTTCCCTGCGACGAAATGGTAATTAAGGTGTTGAAGCTCTTCGAAGTGTACTTGCATCAGTTGACGCCCAATGCCATAGTCAGAATGAGTCTGTTCGCTTGGGCTGCCTGATCTGAGGGAGTTAAGGCTTCCGCGAGGGCATTCTCCGCTGCGCACCACTTGCACCATCAACCAAAACCCGTTTTTGTTCGCTGAGTGCAGAGCGAAGCGCACTATGGTTGCCTTAATTTCGCATATCGCGCCGGCCTGTCCACTCCCGCGGTCGTATACAGGAACAAGTGGCCGAGCGACTGGACCCAATGGTGGTTTTACCACAAAGTTGAAAGCGAAGAGTATCTTGTATCGAAGTGCGAAGGAGTAAAGGGAAACTGCGCCCCTGACGTTCGGTTGAAAGCATCGCAAGAAACGGCGCTTGAAGCCTTCACACGGTGCGCGAAACACCTATCAACTCGTGACCTGGTCCAAGAGTTTCTAGCGGCCAGGATCTGGCCCCTCAGTCGTGGCTGGAGCATACCGACATTCGGAGAGAAAGGGCCTGAGGGGCTCTGCCGTCTCCAGCCTGCTGTAGAGGGCTTCGCAGGTACCCTCTTGGACGTGCACTATATCTTGATTTAAATCTTGTTGCTTAACAGTTGTTTTAATGGAAACTTTGTTTGTAGATTTGTCAGTGGCCGAAGTTGAGGCGAAGGCTGTGATGCTGGTTGGGAAGGTTACCCCTAGCGAAGCGCAGCTCTGCGCAGACTAGGGTCTCAACCATAGGTTAAACAGGATCTTTGAGTACTGTGGATTGTCTTACGATGAGCGGTCGAAGATTTCGGCTGTTCTGTAGAGCAACGTGGGAGGTTCCCCACCAGTGGAAGTTAGCGAAGAGCCTATCGGTTGCCCTCCGACGAAACGAAAGGCTTCGGAACGATCGTCGAAAACCAGGCGTACCAAGAAAGCTGTCGCACTTCGTAAAAAACCACGCGAAGCTGCACCGGAGCCTCACGCGGAAACATCACCGGAGGGCTCCGCTGCCTCGCGCGGCCTGACCCATCGGGAGAGTTCCGAAGGAGTGCAAGAGGGCCAAACGTCGAAATCTACGCTTTGCACACGCGTCGATCTTCCGACTTTAATCCTGAGCGACGACGAGGAGTTGACAGGGGCGGGCGCGGCATCGGAGTCCGGTCCCCCAGAGGAGCCTGTTGATGAGGGTGGCAATGACGTAGAGGTGGCAGGGCATTCGTCGCCTTCCTCGTCGTCGACCTCATCTTCCGAAAGCGAAGATTCGACGCCAAGTGCGCCGCGACGAAGAGGGAAAGGCCTTATTGGTCTTGGCGGGCTGCTTGACGCGAAGGCCCTTGCTCCCGAGGCTTTGCGGCCCGCCTCCTTTGAGCCGAGTGCCGGGGAGGTAAACGATGCGAAGAGGATTTTTGGTTCCTTCGTTCTCCCTGAGGTCGAGATCCCGCTTGGTCAGAAATCTTTGAGCGAATTGATTGATGCCTCTGATGTGGCAATCGCGAAGGTATATTGTATGTTTTCTTAGAATGAAAAGAAAGGAAATTTCGTATTTACTAAGTTGTCAGTTGAAATTTCAGGTTTTGCTTCTCTCCCGAGCTCAGCGCAAACAAGCAGAAAAGTCCAAAGCCCGCGCCCGAAGCGCTGAGGGCCAGCTTGAACTGCTACAAAAACGGGCGGAGAAAGCCGAGAGTCAGAAGCGCGAGTTGTCACGCCGGGCGAAGGATGCAGAATTGCGATCGGAGAAGCTTGAAGCGGAGCTTGAAGCCCTGCGTGCGGCGAAGGACATCGCTGACGGCAAAGTGATTTGTCTCCGTCAGAATTTGCAATCCTTCGAAGCGCAAGTTTGCGAGTTGCAATCAGAGTGCGCATCAAAGAGCGGAGCGGCTGCAGATTGAGCTGAGCGAAGCGAAGGCTTATAACGAAGATGCACTTAACGTCATTGGGGAGCTTGAGCCGAAGGTGGTAGCCGCCTGCGAAGCAATCAGCCATACATTTGAAGGTATAGGCGCCTCGGCAACTCCTCCATCAGTTGAACTCGTCGGACTGGGTGGACTTATTGGTTGGACCCACGAGACCAGCAGTAGCCTGCTTCCAGCCGCTCAGCTATACGGTGATTTTTGCGCCATGGTCGCCGCCCGGAGTCTCGTGCAGTCTGTGGAGATGACGGGTTGCGACCATCATACCGCCCTTCAACGACCCTCCTTCCAGTATCCTTCGGACCTGTCAACTTCGGTTGTGACCAAATCGTCGAAGAGCACCGCCCATTCATTCACCACTAATTATTGGTGTAAGCATGGACGCGAGCTAGCTCTTCGAGAGGCCGAAGTGAATCGTCAAAGGGTACAGATTTGAAACTTGCTTTTTTTTTGTCGAAGGTGATGAAAGTTATTATGTGGCAATAATTTGTTTATTGTTGAAATTTATAGGCTAAGGCGAGGGAGGACACTTCGTCGAAACCGACTAATATGGCGGTCGAAGATACTGGGAAGGTGGGATGAATTGGCGCGAAGGGTCGTTGTCATATTTTGGTTTTGTCATTTAAAATGCGATACAGTGGCTGTGTAATACATTATGTGATGAGGACATCACTCCCTCGGATACATACAATGATCCTCCATTGAACTTTCAAGGTCCAATCACAAGAGCTCGCGCACGACAATTAAATTTAGAGGTGAGCTCGTTCCTAAGCAACTCTTTATATAATTTTGAGAATAGATTACTACCTAATGATTATGTGTTGTTTAGGAATCATGGAGAAGACAAGAAAACACATAGAGGAAGGCTTGGAGGCGTGGAGGAGCAGCTAGGACGTCCAACAACAGCAGGAGGTCCAGTCCAACTCGAGTCCGAATCAGCCTCGGCCTCCAGGACCAGCGAGCAATAAAACAGACGCCCAGGACGCATCCGGACTCCGTTTTCGACGATTCACATATGGTTGGAAAGATAATTTCATAAGGAAACCAATGGCGTTGGTTTGAGGTCCAAATTCCTTCTGAGTCAACGGGAAACGTCGAAACAAGTCAGCGTCCAGAATCTGTCCCGGTGATGCGTCACCGTTTTTGGTCCGTTGGGCCATGTATCGTGTTGGAGTCCATTAGGGACGCGTCTAGGGGTCCTTGGCCGACCCTAATCCTTTATATACAGTAGCCGCCGCCCTAATTAGGGTTGGGTTTTGCTTAGATTATTCTGTCAAGAACAGTTTCGCCGTTTCGTCGGTTTGTGAGACCCCAACTCGTGAGATTAATCATTCATCTGCAATTTGGTTGCATTCTTCCTTGTTCTTGCTTGTGTTCTTCGATTCGCAGGCAAGGATTTTAGCCTTCTTGGCGAGGTCAACCGTGCAACACCGGTTGATAACCAGAGGAGACGTGGTGCTGCGATTGCGGGGTTTCGGATCGTGTTGTTCGGAAGCCGGATCGACTTGTGTCTCGTTTCCACCAAATCGAGAGTTACCAGAACCTTTCGGAAGATCGGGAACCCTTGTTCATATTAAGTGGTATTCAGAGCTACAGGTATACCGTCAGGTTCATATCTACCCTTAGTTTCGAGTGTTTTCGCCTTCGTTCCATAGTCCACTGCCATATCGTTTTTTTTTCCTGTCCTACAACCCTTCCGCGCCTTTAGCTTTTGCATATTTCAGTTTCAGAGTTCGTCGTGTTGAGTTTGTGTCCTGGTCAAGGTCTTGTTGCTGGTTAGGTCGTGTTAGAGTCCAGTTCGTGTGTTTTCCCCCACCGTTTCCATCAAACCCTAGCCTCCGTCGCATATTTTCCCCACTTTCTTCCCGTTTTGTCCTCTAATTCGGAGTCGTTTCTCAAATCGGGCATAACTTTCGCATACGAACTCTGTTTTCAGAAAAGTCATAGAGTTTTTCGCATCGAAACAGCGTTTCGGATCCGTTCGTCCCCCGCTTCGCCGGGTTCGGCAAAATCAGAATTCCCAAATTCGCCTCCGAAGTTTGAGTTTTCAATTTCCAAATATTTTTCTCATTTTACGGCTGAACTTCAGAAAATTCTACAGGCCACGTCTTTCACTTGTTTAAGCTCAAATTTTCTGTGGTTCCCTCTTGTGTGCTCCTAAGTGAAAAAAAAATATCAAAAAAATAAAAAGAAAAAGTTGAATTTTCCCAAAAAAACAACGACAGCCCAAAAAAATAGAAAAAAGAGAGGGGCAAAAGAGGAACAATATCTAGAGGAGCACATAGAGAAGGGCAAAGTGAGCTGTGTTAGCGTGTGCTGTTTAGTTCTTTGTTTCTGTTGCTCTTGCTATCCATCATACTTGTTTCTCCACCTTGTTTAACACACATACTTGGTACTTTTAACACTTTAGGCCAGCAACGAGAACAAGTACTTGGGACTATAATTCAGCATTACTATCTGTTTCTGATTTGTGTTCCACATATACATATTTGTTCTCTTTGTGTGCCTTCCAAGCCCCACAGATTCTTCTGAACAGCACTGGTTTGCATCCCTGCAATCGCTCGCACGCCTTCCAGGTATCCTTTGCTTTGCTGGTAAGAACCCTGGTAAGAGCTTGGTAAGGTGTCTACCTTTGTTGATCTTGATTGAGAGGCACCACTCCATCTTGGTAGTACGATTATTAGGGATTACCTTCACTGTTTGTTGTTGTGTTTGTTTCCACAATGTCAGTTGAAGGAGATAAAACGCCAAAGGACTTCAAGGAGTGTGTCAGCCAAGAGCAGCTACAAGCTGTTGTAGACAATGCTCAGAAGGAGATGAGGGAGACAGTCATCAAGGCTGTAACTGAAGCGATAATTGAGATGAAACTCGCAAACGCGGTTGAGCGGGTGGACAAACGGTTATCCGAGCTCACCGACAGGGTAAATGCTTTGGAAAACCGTCCTGTGCACAACGAAGATGTGAATGGAAGCAACACCGGTGATGAGTTGTATGATGACGATGTTAATGTTGATCCAGCGGCGACATTGCAAAACAGATTACGGCGTCGTCTTCGCACTAACACCACAGGTATGGGTGGCGTTCCACATCACCACCACCATCGAGGTATGTATAATCGAGCTCCTGAAGATCCTTATGCTAAGGTTAAATTTACTATACCTTCTTTTTCGGGACATTATGATGCTGAGGGATATCTTGATTGGGAGATGACAGTAGAGCAAAAATTTAGTGCCCATCAAGTACCTGAACAACATAGAGTTAGACAAGCCACTAGTGAGTTTAAAGATTTTGCTATTATTTGGTGGACTGGTTTAGCTGCAGATGGTGCCACACCTCGTACATGGGAAGAGCTTAAGGTTGCTATGCGTGATAGATTTGTTCCCCCATCTTATCATAGAGACTTGCGTAAGAAATTGATGCGCTTAGAACAGGGAGATAAATCTGTGCAGGATTATTATGGTGAGCTTCAAAAGGGCTTGATGCGTTGTGGCATAGTAGAGGGAAACGAAGATTCTATTTGTCGATTTTATTCGGGTTTGAGACGTGAAATTCAGGATATTATTGATTATAAAGAATTTAACAATGTCAACCAGTTGTTTCAGTTTGCTATGCTTGCAGAGAAGGAGTTGCAGGGGCGTGAGCAGCAGGGCAAGTACAAGGCCAGCACCACATACACGCCGCGCACAGGACCATCCTTTGGGCTGTCCAAACCATCCACTTACAGGGCTCCCTCACCAGCGAGCAAGCAACAAGCAGCTACGGCACCAAATCCTGTCACTACACGACCTTCGGGCTCAGGTAAAAATTCTGTTTTGCAGGGACCTTCCAAGAGTGCTTCCTCTGTTGCATCAACGGGACGCACCTCTGGCATTCAATGCCGTCGCTGCCATGGATTCGGTCATGTGCAGAAGGATTGCCCAAGTCAGCGGGCATACATTGCAACGGAAGATGGGTACATCAGCGCCTCTGACATTGAAGAAGAAGAAGAACCAGTTGTTGAGGAGAGCAACGAAATCTTGGGCAGTGATGACACAGCGACCTATAGGAGCATCATTGTGCAGCGGGCGCTCAGCACAAAGGTACAACAACCAGAGAAGCTGCAACGCCATAACTTGTTCCAGATTTTCTTCGTCATCCAAAATCGGCGAGCACGTGTCATCATCGATGGAGGTAGTTGTAATAATTTGGTGAGTTCAGATTTGGTCAAGAAGCTTGGCTTGACCACACGCCAACACCCCCATCCATATAATCTTCAGTGGTTTAATGATGCTGGAAAAGCTAAGGTAACACAAACTTGCAGAGTTTCTTTTTCCATTGGTTCCTATGCTGATTATGTTGACTGTGATGTGGTACCTATGGAAGCTTGCTCACTTTTATTGGGTCGACCTTGGGAATTTGATAATGATGCTATACACCATGGTAGAAGTAATACATATACTTTTATGCATAAAGGAAAGAAAATTACTTTGGTTCCTATGACCCCTACTGAAATTGTACAAGCTGATAAAGAACGAGCTGCTAATTTGCGTGATACTAAATCTGAAAATCAGCAAGTTGCTAATTCTGTTTACCCACCTAAAAAGGATAAGTCTCCACCTAGTTCCAAGGTAGAGGGCATAAAATTGAAGGGTGGTGTTATGCTTGCACTAAAAAGTGACCTTGCTGAAATTTTTAATAATGATATTTGCTACACCTTGGTTTGCAAACGAGTTTTGTATTCGCTTGATGATGTTATTAGTTCGATACCTCCTACTGCCACTAACCTTTTGCAGGAGTATGAGGATGTTTTCCCAGCTGAGATACCCCTGGGACTGCCACCTATGAGAGGGATAGAGCATCAAATCGATTTGATCCCGGGAGCAACATTGCCAAATCGTGCTGCGTATCGAACCAATCCCGAGGAGACTAAGGAAATTCAGCAGCAAGTCCAAGAGCTTTTGAACCGCGGGTATGTACGTGAGAGCCTTAGTCCTTGTGCTGTTCCTGTGATTTTGGTTCCTAAGAAAGATGGTACTTGGCGTATGTGTGTTGATTGTAGAGCCATTAATAACATTACTATTCGATATCGCCATCCTATTCCTAGACTTGATGATATGCTTGATGAGTTGTGTGGCTCTGTAATTTTTACAAAGATCGACTTGCGTAGTGGTTACCACCAAATTAGAATGAAACTTGGAGATGAATGGAAAACAGCTTTCAAAACTAAATTCGGATTATATGAGTGGTTAGTAATGCCTTTTGGTTTAACTAATGCACCTAGCACTTTCATGCGTTTGATGAATGAGGTTTTAAGAGCTTTTATTGGACGATTTGTGGTGGTTTACTTTGATGACATATTGATTTATAGCAAGTCTTTGGATGAACATATGGATCACTTACGTGCTGTTTTTAATGCTTTACGTGATGCACGTTTATTTGGTAACCTTGAGAAGTGCATCTTTTGCACGGATCGAGTCTCTTTTCTTGGCTATGTTATTACTCCACAGGGAATTGAGGTGGATGAGATGAAAATTGAAGCCATAAAGAGTTGGCCGGTGCCCCAAAACATCAAACAGGTGAGAAGTTTTCTTGGACTTGCAGGTTTTTATCGTCGTTTCGTGAAGGATTTCAGCGCCATTACTGCCCCCTTACACGAGTTGACAAAGAAAGGTGTGGTGTTCCATTGGGGTAAGGCACAAGAGGAGTCCTTTGACACTTTGAAGGACAAGCTTACGCACGCACCATTGCTGCAACTTCCAAATTTTGGTAAGACCTTTGAGCTAGAATGTGATGCTAGTGGAGTTGGCATTGGAGGTGTTTTGATGCAAGAAGGTAAGCCCGTTGCATACTTTAGCGAAAAATTGCATGGCCCTGTTCTTAATTACTCTACGTATGATAAGGAATTGTATGCACTTGTACGTTCTTTAGAGACGTGGCGTCATTATTTGTGGCCTAAAGAATTTGTTATACATTCAGATCATGAATCGCTTAAGTATCTTCGTTCTCAAAATAATCTGAATCGTAGACATGCTAAGTGGGTTGAATTTATTGAATCTTTTCCTTATGTTATCAAACACAAGAAAGGGAAGGATAATATAATTGCTGATGCTTTGTCTAGACGATATGCTTTGTTGTCCCAACTTGATTATAGAATTTTTGGACTTGACTCAATAAAAGAACAATATGTGCTTGATCCTGATTTTAAAGATGTATTGCTGAACTGTAAAGAGGGACGTACATGGAACAAGTTTGTGATCAATGATGGATTTGTGTTTAGAGCTAACCGTCTATGCATTCCAGTTGGTTCCGTTCGTCTTTTGTTGTTGCAGGAAGCACATGGAGGAGGATTGATGGGACATTTTGGTGCTAAGAAGACGGAGGATATGTTGGCCACACATTTCTTTTGGCCAAAGATGAGGAGAGATGTTGAGCGGTTCGTGGCACGCTGTACCACATGTCAAAAGGCTAAGTCTCGCTTGAATCCACATGGTTTGTATATGCCTCTTCCTGTTCCTTCTATTCCTTGGGCAGATATTTCGATGGACTTTGTTTTGGGATTGCCTAGGACTAAGAGGGGGAGGGATAGCATTTTTGTTGTTGTGGATCGTTTTTCTAAGATGGCACATTTTATACCTTGTCATAAAAGTGATGATGCCGTTTATATTGCTGACCTCTTTTTCAAAGAGATTGTTCGCTTGCATGGTATGCCTTCTACTATTGTTTCAGATCGCGACGCTAAATTTTTGAGTCACTTTTGGCGCACTCTATGGAATAAGTTGGGTACAAAACTATTGTTTTCTACTACTTGCCACCCACAAACTGATGGCCAAACGGAGGTAGTGAACCGCACTTTGTGTACCATGTTGAAAGCTATTTTGAAGAAAAATTTGAAGATGTGGGAAGAATGTTTGCCCCACGTGGAGTTTGCTTATAATCGGGTAACACATTCTACCACCAAGGTAAGTCCTTTTCAGGTAGTGTATGGTTTTACCCCTCGCGCTCCTATTGATCTTTTGCCTTTACCTACCACTGAAAGAACACATAGTGATGCTAGTGCACGTGCTGATTTTATTCGTAAGTTGCATGAAACAACTAAAATAAATATCGAAAAGATGAATGAAAAGTATAGAATTGCTGGTAGTGAAGGTAGGAAAGAAGTCAAACTTGAACCGGGTGATTTAGTGTGGTTACATTTAAGAAAAGATAGGTTTCCAGAGCTGCGTAAGTCTAAATTAATGCCAAGAGCTGCTGGTCCTTATAAGATAATTGAGAAAATAAATGATAATGCATATAAACTTGAGTTGCCACCCGAGTTCGGGGTTAGTCCTTCTTTTAACATTGCAGATTTGAAACCTTACTTGGGAGCCGATGATGAGCTTGAGTCGAGGACGACTCCAATTCAAGAGGGGGAGGATGATGAGGACATCACTCCTCGGATACATACAATGATCCTCCATTGAACTTTCAAGGTCCAATCACAAGAGCTCGCGCACGACAATTAAATTTAGAGGTGAGCTCGTTCCTAAGCAACTCTTTATATAATTTTGAGAATAGATTACTACCTAATGATTATGTGTTGTTTAGGAATCATGGAGAAGACAAGAAAACACATAGAGGAAGGCTTGGAGGCGTGGAGGAGCAGCTAGGACGTCCAACAACAGCAGGAGGTCCAGTCCAACTCGAGTCCGAATCAGCCTCGGCCTCCAGGACCAGCGAGCAATAAAACGGACGCCCAGGACGCATCCGGACTCTGTTTTCGACGATTCACATATGGTTGGAAAGATAATTTCATAAGGAAACCAATGGCGTTGGTTTGAGGTCCAAATTCCTTCTGAGTCAACGGGAAACGTCGAAACAAGTCAGCATCCAGAATCTGTCCCGGTGATGCGTCACCGTTTTTGGTCCGTTGGGCCATGTATCGTGTTGGAGTCCATTAGGGACGCGTCTAGGGGTCCTTGGCCGACCCTAATCCTTTATATACAGTAGCCGCTGCCCTAATTAGGGTTGGGTTTTGCTTAGATTATTCTGTCAAGAACAGTTTCGCCGTTTCGTCGGTTTGTGAGACCCCAACTCGTGAGATTAATCATTCATCTGCAATTTGGTTGCATTCTTCCTTGTTCTTGCTTGTGTTCTTCGATTCGCAGGCAAGGATTTTAGCCTTCTTGGCGAGGTCAACCGTGCAACGCCGGTTGATAACCAGAGGAGACGTGGTGCTGCGATTGCGGGGTTTCGGATCGTGTTGTTCGGAAGCCGGATCGACTTGTGTCTCGTTTCCACCAAATCGAGAGTTACCAGAACCTTTCGGAAGATCGGGAACCCTTGTTCATATTATTATGTATTAATGTCGAAGTGATATTGACCTTTTTGCGCTCCCTGCGCAGGTCCTTGCTTCGGACACTGCGCCGGTAGCCGAAAAAGCTGTTCCTTTGACTATTATGACGGATAATTTTTATGTCTCCTGGTCCTGCTGGGAATCATTTCACCGTCGCCATGCTGGTATCGACTTGGAACGTTATTGGCACACGAAGTGTAGATCGTACGACGATATGAATGCCAGGACGAAGGCGTTTTGGAAATCTGTTTGTCCTTCGACGATAGTTAATCAGCGAGCTGAATGAAATCTTCACCGCGCGGCGAGAGGGGACACTGACGGTGCATCGGTGCTCATTGAACCGAAAATTGAACCACAAGACGACGAGCCGTTTTCCCGGAGACCCCAATTGTGTTATCGGCGTGGTCCCTCTTCGCAAATAGCTAGGCGAAGTGGTAGTAACAACAGATCTTCCATGCCGATGTGTTGTAATCAAGTTGGGGCTACTTCGGCCCCAACATCGCGTTTCCATGCCAGCGAAGGCATCGAGTATCAATTTTATTATAGTCGCTTGTATAAGGATTTTGTTGATCCACAGGTTGATTTAGATGCGGAATAAACTTGGTTTGTGTTGTGAATTGCTGTTTTTTTTTTTTGCACTCTCTTCGCATGTCGCGCGGAGTATGTTTTTTCCTGTTCAATTCTCCCGGGTCATAAGTTGAATTCTCCGAGTTGACTTTCTTGACGAAAACCATCCCCTGATTTTCGCCGCAGTATCCTGCGATTCCATTCGGTTGGTAATCTTATCTTAATTAGTGTTATTCGTGCGAAGCGCCGTCCCCCCCGACTTTTACTCGCAGGTAACTTCGGCCTATTTTGGGTGGATCGATGTCTGATTCTTAGTATTTTGAAGTTTTTCGGCTTCTACTTGTCTTCACCGTTGATATTTATGTAGTTTTAGCCCCCTGTACTTGACAAAGTGCTATGTCTTTTGGTTGGATTAGGAAAATTTCGTTGAAGGTTTGTTTATTCCTTCGGTGCGGGGGCAAGCACTCTCAGCCCCTGAGTTCCGTCGAAGTTCGCTTTTCATCGATCACCTTGACGATACTTCGTTTGAGTGAAGGTTTATTTTTTCCTTCGGTGCGGGGGCAGGCTCTCTTAGCCCCCTACGTTTGGCGAAGCTCGCTGCCTTTCATTTGGCTTGGTGATACTTCATTTGACTGAAGGTTTGTTTTTTCCTTCGGTGCAGGGGCAGGCTCTCTTGGCCCCCGACTTTTATCGAAGCTCGCTGCCTTTCATTTGGCTTGGCGATACTTCGTTTGACCGAAGGTTTGTTTTTTCCTTCGGTGCGGGGGTAGGCTCTCTTAGCCCCCGACTTTTATCGAAGCTCGCTGCCTTTCATTTGGCTTGGCGATACTTCGTTTGAGCGAAGGTTTGTTTTTTCCTTCGGTGCGGGGGCAGGCTCTCTTAGCCCCCGGCTTTTATCGAAGCTCGCTGCCTTTCATTTGGCTTGGCGATTTTTATAATCCCGCGAAGGTTGTAAGTGTATGCTTTCCTGCCTACACTTTGCACCTTGTTATGGTCGTCGATTGGTGCACCAATCTTCTAAGGTGACGCACTTCGACGAAAGGTAGCGCTACTCGAGACAAGCAATATTTTTGGGGGCTACTATCTTTGTTCATATGAGTTTCTGCCTCGTTAAAAACCTCACCCCCTAGCGAAGGGGTCCCCTTGTGAGGAAAAGAGTGCAGTACCCTTACATGATAATTACAAGGACTTTTACAGAAATTAGAAAAAACAAAAAATAAAAAATAAAAATTACATTGGAGTCGCGGACTTATGCTGCCGATTTTCAAGCATAGAACTTGCAAAGGTTGTCTGCATTCCAGGTGTGTCGAAGCTCTTCACCTTCCATATTCGCCAGATGGTACGAACCGGGTCTCAAGGATCTTTTAACTATGAAGGGGCCATCCCATTTGCTATGAAGCTTGCCAAACGATGTTGCTGTACCAAATCTTCGCAATACCAAATCTCCTGGTGCGAAGGCATTTTCAGATACGTTCTTGTCTCTCCATTTTCTTGTCTCTTCTTGGTAAGTAGCCAGGTTTTTGGTGGCTTGCAACCTTACTTCTTCGAGGGCATCTTTTGACAAAAGTTCATCACATTGCTCTGCGTCATTCCCGACCCTGAATGATTTAGCTTTCAGTTCTTCGGGGGTCATGGCTTCTTCGCCAAATAGTAGGCGGAACGGCGTGTAGCCTGTTGGTCTTGCGACCGTTGTTCTTAATGACCATAACACCTTGGGTAGTTCTTCAACCCACTTTCCTTTCGGCAATCCTTGAAGACGCTTCGTGACTCCTGCGAAGATGATACCATTTGCTCTCTCAACTGCGCCATTGGATTGCGGGTGGTAGACTGATGCAAACATTAACTTTATGCCCAGGCTATTACAGAATTCTTTAAATCCAGCGCTATCAAACTGAGTACCGTTGTCCACAGTCACTTCGCTTGGAACCCCGAAGCGGCACACGATGTTCTGCCATAGGAATTTTTGTATATTTTTTGACGTTATGCTTACGAGTGGCATTGCTTCTACCCACTTTGATAAGTACTCTACCGCCACCACGGCGTAGCGCAAATTTCCTGGGGATGTCAGCAGTTGTCCGACAATATCGATTCCCCATCGCCGTAATGGCCAGATCGGCGGAATGAGTTGTATCTTCGTTGTCTATCTGTTTGATCCCTTCGCCCAAAATTGGCACTGTTGGCAACTTCGTACCAGTTGGTCTGCATCAATTACAGCCGTTGGCCAATAGAAGCCCTGCCTGTATGCTTTTCCTACCAAAGCCCTTGTTCCGATATGTGAACCGCACAGCCCGCTGTGAATTTCTCTTAATAGTTGTTGGCCTTCTTTCTGAGATATGCATCGTAAAAATGGTGCACAAACTCCTGCTTTGTACAGATCTTCGTCTATAATTTTGTAATTTCTTACTCTTTGAGCCATGCGCTTTTCTTCGATGTGATCTTCGATACTGCTTTGACCCCGCAGATATGCCATTATCGGGAAACGCCAGTCCTCGTTTTCAACCGATGCGACTATTTGTATCTGGCTGGAATTGTCATCGCAGGCCGATTTACTTAGTTTCTGATAGAAGACATCTAGAGGCATGGGCATGTTTTGCGAAGCTGCTTTCGCTAGCTCATCTGCTTCGTTGTTATCATTTCTTGATACACTTTTCACCGTGAATCCGACGAAGTACTTTTCCATCTTTCGCACTGCTGACATGTACTTGACAAGTTCTGGTTCCTTTGCTTGGAATGTTTTTTCAATCTGGCTTGCTACAACCTTCGAGTCTGTTTTGACAAGTATTCTTCGAACTCCCAAAGCCTTCGCTTTGCGGAGTGCCAGGAGTACAGCTTCGTATTCCGCCGTATTGTTTGTGGATCGGAACTCCAACCTTGCAGCGTATCACAGCTTCACCCCCGACGGTGAAAATATTACCGCCGAGACTCCTGCTCCTGCCGCTCCCCAAGCTCCATCACAGTATGCGGTCCAGGTTGGTTCTGCTGTTTCGTTATCCGAAGGTTCAGTTGCAGGTGTCCACTCTGCCACAAAATCCGCCAATGCTTGCGATTTTAATGATGTTCGTGCTGCGAAGACAATCATGAAAGGAGCTATCTCTGTCGCCCACTTCGCTATTCTTCCGATGGCCTCTTTGTTTTCAAACATGTCTCGAAGGGGTAGGGAAGTTGGCACTGTGATCTTGTGAGAAGTAAAATAGTGGCGAAGCTTGCAGGATGCCATTACAAGTGCGTACGCCACTTTTTCCAGCTCGGTGTATGACTTTTTTGGTCCTGCCAGTACTTCAGATACGTAATAGACTGGTGCTTGCAGCAGTCTGGTATCTTCGATTTTTTCCTGCACGAGAACATCGCTAACTGCTGATGGCGAAGCTGCTATGTATAACAGTAAATCTGCGCCCGGATCCGGGCTGGTCAATGCTGTAAGCTTCGTCAAGTATACTTTTAATTCTTCGAAAGAAGCCTGCTGCTCGGCACCCCATTGGAAAGGTTCAGAACTCCTTAACACCTTGAAGAGTGGTAGACTTCGCTCAGCGGACCTTGCGATGAACCTGTTCAATGCTGCTAGTCTTCCTGTCAAGCGTTGGGCTTGCTTTCTGTTATGTGGCGGTTTCATATCCAAGACCGCCTGTATCTTCTGAGGGTCCGCTTAGATTCCTCTCTTCGACACTAGAAACCCTAGAAGTCTTCCTGATTGCACCCCGAAGACGCATTTCTCCGGCTTTAATTTTAAACCCGCACTTCACAGATTATCGAATGTTTCCCGTAGGTCTTCGATGTGTTGGCTTTTCGTGGTACTTTTTACTACTATGTCATCAACATAGGCCAATACATTTTGTCCCAGCTGTGACTTTAACGTAGCTTGCACCAATCTTGTAAAGGTTGCTCCAGCATTGCGGAGTCCAAAAGGCATTCTCACGAAACAGTATGTTCCGAAGGTGGTTCTGAAACTTGTTTTTTCTTCGTTTTCCTTTGCCATCCATATTTGATGGTAACCAGCATAGGCATCAAGGAAACTTAACATCTTGCACCCGGCTGCGGAGTCTATAAGCTGGTCAATTCTAGGTAACGGAAAGTCATCTTTTGGGCTGGCTCTGTTTAAGTTTGTGAAATCGATGCACATTCTCCATTTTCCATTGCTTTTTCTTACTAATACTGGGTTGGCTAGCCATTCCGAGTGTATAACTTCGCGTATTACTCCGGCATCAAGCAATTTTTCTACTTCGACTTTTGCTGCTTCCTCTCTTTCCCCCGAAGCCTTTCTAAGCTTCTGTTTCCTTGGTTTCGCTCTGGGGTCCACATTTAACTTGTGTTGAATGATGCTTCGACTTACTCCTTGCAGGTCCCTAGGGGACCATGCGAATACATCGCTGTTTGTTCGAAGGAACATGATAAGTTGTTGCTGATCTTCTTCCGGGGCTTCTGCCCCCATTGTAATTTTCTTATCTTCTTCATGATTCAGTAGTACTACTCTGGTAGGTCCTTCTGGTGCAGCCTTCGTGCATTTCTCTACGATGTTCCTGCTTTGCCCTGCTTCGGCCCCCGTCGAAGGGTCTTCGACGTTGTGGACATTTCTTCTCCCTGGGGCTATGCCTACTTCGATTCGCCTAGCAACTTGCTGATCTCCCAGGACCTTTATGACTCCTTCTGGGCTAGGCATCTTCATGCACAAATAAGCGTGGTGCGGGACTGCTCTGAATTTATTGAGGAACCCCCTCCCAAATATCGCATTGTATGGGTAATTAATATCTACCACGTCGAAGGTGATTTCCTCTGTGCGGAAATTTGTCTGTTCGCCGAATGACACTGGGATTGTTAATTTCCCCAAGGCATTGATTGCGCTTCCGCCAAAGCCCAGCAACAGCGACCCAGCTTGTTTCAGGTCATCCCTTCGCAGCCCCATCTTATCGAAGGCATCGGCGAAGATAATGTCTACAGAACTTCCTCCATCGATCAATATCCTGTGTACTTCGCTTCCCGAAATGTTCGCAGTAATGACTAAGGCATCTGTGTGCGGATAATCTAATACCCTCATGTCCTCTTGCGAGAATGTAATGGGAATGTTAGACCATCTTGAATTGACGTATGCTGGTCCTACTCCGACGTGGTTAACCCTTCGTACGTATTCTTTTCGCTGTCTTTTGGATTCTATTTGCTGGTTGGACCCCCATAGGATAGCCAGCACCACATTGTACCCATTGGTCAAGGTATTGACTGATTTGCTACTTTCTGGTGGTGGTTCGATTGCTGGCCTTGGTGGAGGCGGGGGCAGATCACCCCGAATGTTCAGTTGTCTGTTTTGATCAAATTGGATTGGTGGTGCGGGTGTGAATTGTGGTGCTGGAACTTGATTCCATTGGTTTGGAAACATCATGCTTTGGTTGTGGTTCTGCCAACCTTCGCCTCTTGCGAAGCCTGTTGTGTGGTGAACCGCTCGATCGTTATCTGCTGTCGGCTTCGCTAAACTTTGCTTCATGGCCACGACTTGTGGACAATGTTTAGTCCGGTGGCCTGCTCCTTCACCGTGCAGTTCACAGTAAAAGGTTGTCGGGTCATGCGAAAGTCGACCACCTCTACCTCCGCGGCCTCTTCCCCTGCCCATCCGGCCCCCTCTATTGGGTAAACTGTAAGCTTTGCACGAACTTTGGAGTGCTTCAGGTGGGCCAGGGTTGATCTGGTTGATTTCTTTTTGCCGTGGATAATCCGGACCTTCAGGTTTTCTTGGTCGCTGGGGTCTGTCTCTCAGATTGCCCGGAACTGTCTCCTTATTTGGTGCATGTTTTGCTCTTGAGGCAGTAAACTCGTTTTTCCTTCGTAGATGATCTAATTCAGACCTTGAGTATTCTTCCATCTTGTTCAACAGCTCTTGAACGCTTGCGGGTCTTTTTCTAGTGAGGTTCGCTGCCAAAAGGCCCCCTCTGATTCCCTGAATTGCAGCATTGATGATGGTATCTTCGCTCAATCCCTTCGCCTGACATCGTATGTGAACGAATCGGCGCATGTAGCTTTGCAAAGTTTCTGTTGGTTGTTGCTTCAGGGTGAAGAGGTCAGTTGCGGTAATGTTGTCTGCTCGGTTTCCTTGGAAGTTGCTGTATAGGGCAGCCCGCAGCTGCTCCCAAGAATGTATGGACCCCGGGGGCAGGGCGGAGTACCACGACCTTGCTATTCCCTTGATTGCCAAAACAAAGGCCTTCGCCAAAGTTACACCGTCACCTCCAGCTGACTCCACGGCTGCCTCGAAGCTCATGACAAATTCTTTCGGATCCGACTCTCCATCGAACATGACCACCCTAGGCATCTTGAATCCTATCGGCCATGGCTGATTTTGTAGGTCCATTGCCAGGGGTGATTCTTACGAAGCCCGTATGTAATCTCTTGGTGGCGTTGGTCGGCGAGAGATGCCTTCTGTTTGAAGTATATCGATTTCCCCTTGGAGCCTCTCCAACGTCTTTTTTGCTTCCTCCACCCTACGGTGGTACTCCGCAGCTTTCCGGGTTGCTGCTAGGCCGTCCAACATGCGCTTTTTGTGCGCAATCTGTCTTTCCAACTCCTCAGCTTCTAACCTAGCATTTCGTTCTTCGTTTGTTTCTTCATCATGTTCCAACTCGGCGAAGTCGTCTAGGTCCTCCCATTCTTCGCTTCGCCCTCTGTCGCCTTGTTTTTCCGGAACATCGAAGCGAATGCGATCTATCGGCTCCATGATCAGCATTTGTTCCGCGTCCACTCGCAGTGTGTCGTCATGTCGGCCATCTGCAGTTTGTTGTTGCGCTGTGTCAACTTCGCAATTCTGGTGTTGTGCGGCCGAAGCCCCCCCGTTTGAGGCATTTCCTGATTCTGGTACCACCGGGGCGGTTTGATCGGCCGAAGGTCCGACTGTGGCTGTTAGTTCTAGCAGCGCCTCCGCTCCTCCAAGTGGCTTCACTTTCTTTTTTAGTGGCATGCCTTCGTGGGTTCGATCCCCCCGGTCGGCGCCAACTGTTGGGATCGAAGTCCCAGACAAGATGGGCCTTCGGGGGTAGAACTGGCGAAGGCTCTTTATGTGACGTGTACTGGAAAATGAACAGTCTGGAATCCTGTTCACGTTTACACTGTAGCTCTATTTATAGCCCACACCCCTGCAATCACAGATCCGGTTTACACTTATTACCCCCTAACCTACTACATTCCCGGAATATCCGGGGGCAATATGGTACAATTAAGCATGGTCCCATAATTACAATAGTACCCATGACAGCTGGACCCACTATCCGGCTATTCCTCAACCGAAGGGTGTCGAAGCCCTCTCCGTCCAGCCTTCCAATAAGCTGCCTTTACCATCTCGAAGCGAAGCCTTGATCTTGTCTTCGCCACCACCAGGCGAAGGCCTGGCCCTGTCGTCACCACTTCCAGGCGAAGGCCTGGTCCTGTCTTCGCCTCCATCAGGCGAAGGCCTGGCCCCGTCTTCGCTGCCTCCTGCCGAAGGCCTGGAGCACGAGTTGTAGCTTCGCCGGGTAGTCGGGGCGGACTAATCTTCGCATCCATCGGACCGGTTGAGGATGATTCCGCCGACACAGCGGTTGCCTCGTAGCGACTCCAACTCCAACTAACTTCGTAGTTGCCCTCGGGTATGGGGACGGCAGGGGATGATCCCCAACACACGCCCTCTCCTATCCCTATTCCATACCCCAAACCCTAGATGCCACTGCTGCCCTGTCCGTGCACCGCCGTTCACCGTAGCCACCGCCACCGCCCGTGATGCACTACCTCATCGTCTTCTCCGCGAATCCCCTTTCCTCGACCATCGAAGCAAGGTGGGGACCCCTTCTTCTCCTCCCTTAGTACTACTTTATTATCATAAGCCAAGCCCTAGCCCTGGCCAAAGCCTGATCTACAACGCCACGGTCGTCGTCGTCGCGGACAGCCGCGCCATCACCGAATGGCATCGACGTTCCCGGCTGACCAGAGGTCAAATCGCCATGTCCTTTCACCAGAGTATGACCCATGATGTTCGCCATGCCCTCACCAACCAGGTTGTCCGGTAGAGCAGCCAAACCATCGGAATCAAAGTCGACATGCCCTCTGTCTAGTTACTGGATGCGTTCTGTGCGTGCCCGGATTTGCATTCACGTTCCTTGTCAATACAAAAGCTGTATGGATGCACCAACCACGTCACGGCGTGTCCCATCAAGTCTCCTACGAGACCCTCGGAGCCCATTCCCATTTGTGCAGCGACAGGACCGGACCCCATTGCCAAACATAGCATGTTGCAACCATCACCCATCTTATCTCCGCTGATCGTTCTTCCTCTCAGTGGATGATCTACCAAAACCCATGCCGTAGCATTGTGTTCCCAGGAAATATGAACATCTCTGTTATGATGATTTCTTAAATTTCATAGCCAATCTCAGGGAACACGAGCATACTACTGAGTTAGTATTTCTGTTTTCTACTCCATGCTTCCCTTGTTTCACTGAAACGCCATCAAAGTCTGACATCGATGTCAGTGGCTACGCGCCTGATCGCCATCTCCGATGAAACCCGAACCACAGCCGCTACACAGAGTCATCGTTAGTATCCTTAACCTAGAAGTGCAACCTCTGTCCATTTGATCCATCATGGGTGGTCGAGACTAGATCTCAGTGTATCCCTTCTTTAACCTAAGATGGTGCTTGCATATCATACCAAGTCAGCATCTCATCATCCTTCTTAGCCAATCAGCGAAGTCTAGTCAGCCCTATACTTCTTCAACCTTGTGCAATGATGTTGTCAAGCCTGATGCGGTGATTGTGCAATAAAGTCTTTTCCCATAGAAAGATAGTTTCG
Organism: Phragmites australis; assembly: GCF_958298935.1. NCBI lineage: Eukaryota > Viridiplantae > Streptophyta > Magnoliopsida > Poales > Poaceae > Phragmites > Phragmites australis. Next base: position 10,571,523 of record NC_084934.1, read on the forward strand.
GTAAATCACCATTTCCATTTGAGTCTTACCCAACTCCCGAAAGCTGTTCTCTTTTCATCTTAACTCCGATTTAGGCGATTCTTGCATCTAAATGATACTAAAATTGTATCTACCCAACCATAGTGTTTTTAAAGTGTTTTGATGATGATTAGTATGTTGTTCTTAGTGTTTTCCTTTGTATTATTTGTCGGTAGTTCTCGCGATTAGTCGATAATATTCCGGAGCAGTTCGAGGGACTTTAAGACCAAGATTTCGACAACACTGAGCAGCATTGGGTAAAAGGCAAGTGTCCTTGAACATTTTGATCCTAGTTTTTGAATGCGTTCTTTATTTCAAACATGCATGCTATTAATTTTGAATCCCATTTACTTATAGAACCATGTTCCATATATTCCTTGTCGCCTAGCTATCAGTAGTGGTTTATGGGTAGTTTATGCTTAGCTTTGCACAAGGGTATGGATGGGTTATCAGTTAAACATGATTAATGAACTATGCAACTAAGAGTTGGGAATTATGGTAACTTGTGTGGCAACATGGAACTTAGGGATGACAAGCAGAACGTTGGTTGATGATGGTGTGTGAGGCACAAGTGTGTGAAACACTTTGGTGGGTGGTAGTGTTTGCTTTGTGTCCTAAGGATTGGTTCGTTGAGTGACAACTCAAGAATTATCGTCCATCCACAAGGCTTATATGGGTACAGCCTGGCTTAGTAATTAGCAGATCCTCAGCATAGAATGAGCCACTAGTGATGTAGTGGAAGCGAAGAGTGATTCTTTTCGGAGCTACAGGGCGCATTAGGGGGCTTCTGGGTGGTGTGACTCTACTTTGACGGCGGTGAAACCTTAGCGGGCTTATTCTTGTTGGGAGAATTCTTTGTAACAGCCTTGTAGTGATCTCTGAGGGACACACCACTGGCGTGTGTTAAGTGTTTGCGCAACACGACAACAAGGAAATCACGACTCGTGGGGAAAGCTGGACAACATCTACAGAGTGTACATTCTGATATATCAGTCGTGCTCATGGTCATGAGAGACTTGGATCCTCACATGATTAGTTGGTTTGGTTTAGTTGATTTGGTTGGTTACATGTGAAGGGAAATGTCAGTGGATGGTTCTTGGTTACCTGTGATGGGTATCAAGTTGGTTGGTTTGGGAACCTGATGTGGAATTCAGGTAGTTGGGAAACAGGTGAAGATATTTCTAGGAGTTGAGAGTTTAGTGATGGTTCACATAGATAAATAGGTTACTTTTATAACTCTTTTTACGATAGCAAAGCTGGTATTTTTGCAAATTTACCTGTTATAGCCTATTCCTTTAATCAAGCTTGAATGTCATATATTTTCCACACTTGCTGAGCGCGTCATATTCTCACACTTGCTATTTTCCCTATGCTATGCGATATGTGTGGTGCTGGTCAGTGAGTGAAGATGTTGAAGATTATCAAGACGAGGTTGTGAAGTTCTAGGCGCGTTTTTTCCGGTCGATTGCATGTGGTGTTGTTGGGCACCGGTGCTTTTGTTCCGCTCTAGATATCTTCATAGAAGATAATATATATCAATTGTTGTAAGAGTTAACGTTTATTCTATAAATGTATTGCTTTTGTTACTTCACCTGTGACGTCCTTATGTGTGTTGAACATCCTGAGCACACATAAGCCGCATCTGGTTTTGTCTGTTAAAACTGGGTGTGATATCATACCCCTTCGGTAGCTAATCACAGCGCGCTATGTGTCTCACATAATCCTAGTAAGCCTCCTTGACACGTCATTTGCCGAGTTAGCCGGCTGCGCCAGCGATTTTGCTTGTGTGTCATGCCACGTCAGCTCTAGTGCTCAGTGAGCAACCCAGTCAGCATTTGTTTTTCTTTTTAATTGTTTTAATTGCTTTGATGACGTCATAATAGATAAATATTGCGCAATAAATAGTTTCAGTATAAAAATAATTCTGAAAAAATAACCAACAAGAAATTAATTTCTAAAAATTTTCTATACGTTTATTTAATTCTATTTAATGGTTTTAAATAATTTTATAATTCAAATAAATGCTAGAAAATTCCAAAAAATCCCAGAAAAGCATAGATGGATTTGGAAAAATCCTAGAAAATTCCTAGAACCATAGTTTTATTTATAGATAATCTTTTTAGTCCTGTTTTGATCTTCAGAAAATCATAACTTGTAAACCATAGCTCCATTTTGACCCGTCTTTCAGCGTATTGTCCAGAATAGTAAACTTGTGATGATGATATTTGTTGTGTGATGTTTGGTTCTTTTTGGATCTTGGTGTTTATGTGTTGTTGTTTTTCTGCGTATGTTGCGAGAAGACGCCAACATTTTGGAGGAGCTAGAAGGTCTGTAGGATCAAGATTTTGAAGACCCAACTGAGTTCAGTAAAGACAAGTTGTGTTCTTGATCATATTTATCCTAGTTTTTAAATGTTTTGATTGTTAGGAATCCCAAGTGTTAGGCTTTATCCTAGTTTTCCCTTATCATCCTTGTCACCTTAGTATGGTTTTGGGTTATGGCAGGGTAGCTGATGCTTGGCCTTGCTTTGGGATGGTAATCATGATTAATGCTTTACGAACTTGATAATTGTCATATGTAACAATGATAAAATATGATGGAATAACTTTTGTAGCAACGTGGTATAGGGATTTGAGCATGTGGTATGATGGGATGTATGGTTTGGAAAGTGGTAGCCTTGCTCAAATCTAAGGACCGGTTCATGGGGTGACGTTTCTGTGTTTACAGTACAACCACAAGCCTAGTATGGGACTTGCCTAACCAAGTAATTTGCTTACTCTCAGCATAGTGCAGACCATGCAAAAGAGCAATGAATGGACGATGTCTTGGGATCTGAAAGGTGCAAGAGGGGGCTTTCGTTGTTGAGGTGGAATCACGCGGCAGTGAAACCTTAGCGGGTAGACATGTGCTGAGAAGGGGCATTGTAAAGGCTTTGTAGTGGACTCCTAGCGCACACCTAGGTAGTGTGTAAGAGTTATCCGTTGGCCAACGGATGCTCACCAAAACAGGATAATACGTCTTGTGGGTAAAGTAGAACCTCTGCAAAGTTAAATATGAATATTCAACTGTGCTCACGGTCATGAGCGGCACTGAAAACCTACCATGATTATAATTGGATATTTTGGTTAGTCGGGTCAGCTGTGATGGTGGGAATCATAATTGAGAGTGGTCAATCATAGTGATGGGAACTATTATTGAGAGTTCAACCTTAGTGGATGGAACCTTGGTTGAGGTGTTGGTTAGTGGGTTAAGTCAAGATGGATGGAAATCTTGAGGTGGTTGGTTATTCACTTAATTATATTTGCTTTTCCCATGCTTTGCTTAAATGCTAATTTATGCGAAGGAGCCATTCAACCCATTTCTTATTAAAACCTTCATATGCATATTATTCCTTCACAACTTGGTGAGTATGACAAGTGCTCATTCTTGCTATCACCAAACACTCAGTTGGAGAAGGTATCGAGGAGTACACTGAAGGTGGATCGTTCTAAGATGCTTTCTACGTCGATGATGCCTTTGGGAGAGTCTTAAAGGATTAGAGTCTTCGTAGTTCATTTAGTTCCGCTGTAGTTTATTTGGTTCTTCGACCCTTGAAGGTCACTTTTGTAAGATGGTTAATTCGATTAAGTATGGATATTATAATGGTTATCATCTATGAAGTCACTATGTGTTGGGATTGATTCCTGGGCTCAGCACATAGATGATATTGGTTCGTTTCTTGAACCGATCTCGACACCCTCCTGGGTTGAGCCCGTTTCCCTCCACACCTTCCCCTGCCTCCCGCCTAGGCAGTGCCCTGGCCCAGCAGGAAGCCCGCTCCTCCCTGCCTCTCTGCTGCACCCCAGTCAATACCCACCTTCGAGCGCTCGTCTCCCTCGCGTCAGTAGAGTCCGAGATGAGCATGCCACTGCTGCCGTTCATCGATCCCAAATCCCAACAACTTCCAACCAAATTTGAGCTGCTCTCCGTGTTTATCTATTCCCCGCCTATATAAGTCTGCACCCCCCTCCTTTGATTTGTTTTCCTTAAACCGAGTTGCCCCGAGATCTACCGCCACCCGCCATTGTTGCCATAGCGTTGAGCTCCACCGCACGTCACTCTCGCCGCCTCTCCGCTGCATTTGAGCACATCTCTGGGACTGCGTGCTCGCAAGGATCCAACACTACAACTTCTTGTCGCCTCTCTACCACCGGAACGCCATCATCAATGAGGAACCGAGAGCCAACGCCGCCATTCTTGCTGTCAGCCCATCTCGCCGCCTCCCAGAGCCACTCGACGCCCAAGGTTTGTTCGTTGTGCTCCCCTTTCTGTGCTCCATTGCTGTCGTCGTGATCCATGGCCGACGACGTACTTTTCATCGAGTTCTGGGGAGATCGCCGCCGTGTCCTCGCCGCCCTCTCCGTCTATCCTCACTGCTGGCCAACTAAGCCCCTCCTAAGCATCTCAGCCATCCGATCCATGTTAAACAACCCAGATTAGATCTAGAATACCACTTCTCCGCCCAATCGCTTCACACCACGTGTCCTCTTCATAATCCAAGTTAACATCCACTTCATCACCATGTCACCATCCACATCAGTAGCCACATCAGCAGATGAGCCGACATGTCAAGCCACGTCAGCAACCCTTTTACCTAGTCATTTCTCTATTTTTTTATTTAGAAAAGTTCCAATTTTGCACTTTGGCCCTTGAACTTTTTTGTAATTACCCAAAAGCACCTGTATTTTTACATCTTAGTCCCTAAACTTTCTTATATTTGCAAAAAGGTCCCTCTATTTTTATAAAAAGGCCCTGCCCTTTCTGTTTAATTCAAAACAAGTCCTTTTCTTTTATAGATTTAACCCTAAACTTTTTTAGCGTAACTTTCTCATTTTAGCTCTGATTTAGATGATTTTTGTACTCTCATGTTTGTAGCAGCGTGTACTATCTTCTAGTACTTTTTTCATAGATATTAGCTATTGTTTGGTGTATTGTTCTTAGTTGGTTTTATTGTCTATTTTTCTGGTGTGTTTCGAGAGCAGACGAGGAGTAGTTTGAGAATCTCTAGGACCAAGTCTTTGAAGAATCTGAGTAGCAAGTTGGAAGAGACAAGTGTTATTGAATATTCTGATCCTAGTTTTTTAAATATGTTCTTTATTTCAAACATCCATGCTATTAATTCTGAATCCTATTTACTCATAGTACCATGTTCCCTATATTTCTTATCGTCTAGTTGTTAGTAGGGGTTATGTTGGGTACCTTATGCTTAGCTTTGCACAAGGGCATGGATGGGTAGTCAGCTAAACATAACTAATGAACTTGGCAGCTATGAGTTGGAAATTTTGGTAATGGTATAGCAACATAGAACCTTAGGTCTTGAGCCAAGATGTGCTAGTGATGGTTGTTACAGTTATGTTATTGGTTTGGTAATTGCTCAAGTGACCTAAGTAATGACTGGTTAATAGAGCGATAACTCAAGAAGTATCGTACCAACCACGAGACCTGATATGGAATTAGTGTTGTGCGTGCCAAACCGTAAGACTGGATATGTGGGGACAACCAAGGCTAGAACTATTTGGCTGGTATTTAATTGTAGATGGACAGAAGATAAATGTACGATGCGAGCTGTGTGAGCGCAGAGTACAAGAATGGCGTGGAGGGTTTCCTAGTAGCAGTCGCGACGCACAAGTCAAATACACAGTCTCAATACATGTGTTGTCCATGCATCGATTGCGAGAACAAGAAGCAGTTCTCCATCACCCAACAGATACATTCCCAGTTGATGCCAAGGGGCTTTATGCCTGGCTACACCCGTTGGACCAAGCACGGTGAAGCTGAGATCGTACAGGAAGGGCAATAGATTGGAAGAGAAGACAAAGACATGTGGACTGATATGCCGGTCGACGAATACATCGATATACCGCCTGCCGGAGATATGTTGGCCAATGATGATCTAGAGGAGATATTGACCGACACCGATGTCGATGATCTGGAGCAGATGTTGCGCGATGGGGAGGGGAATTTCACCAATGAAAGAGAGTTTCATAAGTTACTTTCTATGATCATAATGAAGGGCGAATTTCCTTATATGTCGTGATCATAATAAAGGGCGAATCGTTAAGACAAAGTAGCTAAATTGTATTAATTACTATGGATGAATTTGTTTTAAATGCAAATATGCCTCACTTTTGTTATGGAAGCTTCAATTCCTTTGTGAGCGTGTGCACAAATTTTTTGCACCCCGCGGTACTAACAATGAAAGGGGTTTCACTGCCGATGGACATATTGGGCCCACAGTGAAACTACTTTCACCGCCGGTGAATTTATTAAGCCGACAGTGAAAGTAGTTTTACTGTTGGTCATCCTATTGAGCCGGCAATGAAGGTACTCTTTCAAAATTAAATAAATATGTATTAGGATTTTAGATCAACAGAATGTTAATAAATATAGATAGTACAAACATAAATTTTTTGCACCCCGTAGTACCAACAGTGAAAGGGGTTTCACTGCTAGTGGACATATTGGACCAGCAATGAAACTACTTTCACTGCCGGTGGACTTATTGGACCGACAGTGAAAGTAGTTTCACTGTCAGTCGTCCTATTGAGCTGGCAATAAAGGTACTCTTTCAATGTCGGTGCTTATATTAAGCCGAAAGTGAAAGCCCTCCCCTATATAATTGCTCGACGCCCGCCCTCTGACACTTAGAAAAAATTTCCCGGCATGTGCCCTCCATGCCGAAACGCCTCCTGCCGCCTCCTCCCCAACGCCCCGTTGTCCCCATCCCAGAGGCCGTGGTCCCCAGAGCCCCATCGTCCTGTCCCAGAGGCCGATGTCCCCTTCCCCATAGCCTCACTGTCCCTATCCCGGAGGCTGCTGTCTCCATCCCTTGACACCGTCGTTCCCTGTCCCTCTCGTGCCGCCATCGTCCGCGCCCGCCCGCCTCACAAACTGATAGAGCCAAGGTAAATTTTATCATTACCTCCCTCCCTACTCTGTTAATCTGGACAGCATGTTACATGCGCTTTATGCTCTATGATCACAGAATGCACTGAGACCGGCCTTGATTTCTGAGTACACTAGCATAGACCTGGATGTTACTTGTTTTATGTTCGGTTCTATACCTGTACACTGAGAAATTCATGTTAGTTTGGCTATCCAGTGCAATATATGTTAAATTGATCCTTGGATGTGTGCTGCTATGAGTTCAAAGTCTGTCTAATATACTTGATACTTGGTAAATTGTTATGTTAGCTTCTCTGAGCAGTCATTTTCAAACTAATATTCAGTTCTCCTACCTCTTCATTTTCTTATTTGTTCTGTTCAGAGTTTGTGCATTTTGTTGGCATAGTAGCCATGTCCATGATGATGTCTTAAATTTGAAGAACTAGATCGGGTTCTATTTGCTAGCTGAAATCTCATAAACATTGCCCTGTCTATGATGTATTCACTAGAACAATTAGAGAGAAGAACTTAAACAGTTCTGGGACCAATTGTTACTCAATATCTGAGAACACTTATACACAAATTATGTTCCTGTTGTCCATTACTTTCTGTATACATGATGAGTGATACTATCCTTTATGGCTTGTTGTCTTTTTATCTCAAGATCATATGTAATGAATACTCTTGAATAGTCTCTTGTATTTTGATATGTGGTATAATATCCATTCTTTTGAAATACTAGTTGGTTTGGCTATCCACTGCAATACTAGTTCAGATAGCATTAGTGTGGTTTGTAGTATATCATTTTTGCCTATTCTCTGAAATTTAGGACTGCTATGACATGGTATGTTATTCATCGTGGTCGGCAAAGTGGAGTGTTCTCCAGTTGGGAGGAATGCCACGCACAAGTTAATGGATTCAAATGAGCATGTTACAAAGGATACAAGTCCAAACATGAAGCTATTGCGGCATACAACAGTCAAATCATCCAAGCTGAGCTAAAAAGAATATTATTCAATTTCCATTCATGGAGTATAATGTAAAAACTGTTTTTCCAGTACGTTCATTCCACTGACAAATCATTTCCTCTTGAAGTGTATGAGGCAGTCACCTGGCAAGAATCTCTGCGCGTTTTATGTTCTAACTTTCATGCACGGATTCAGCCTGGACAGAGACGCTAAAAGGCTCAATGATCTTAAGGTATGAAATAACATATCGATGCCTTCTTTTCAATTTCTATACGTGTTTAAGGACTAATTCTTTCGACTCTTCAAACGCAGCACTCCAAACTACGCACAAAAGAGTTACAACATGTAGAAATAAATGCCCTTCAAGAACGGATTGCCAGGTTCTTCATGGAACATGTTATCAACCTAAATGACGAGTTTCATGAACTGATCGTGCCGTCGACTAGTGACAAACCTTCAGATTACACCGTATCTTCTAGTACAAAGTATACAACTAGGAGGAAGTGTACCAGAGGGTTAGACGGCTTACACATTGCCAAATGACACCATTTTAATGAAGAGCATTAATTACTATGTATTAATATAGGACATGAATTACTATGTATTAATGAATGTGTATTTTCGAGTTGGTACCGTCGGACGACTCTTCGACAGAATAGTCTTCCAATGATGATGCGAAGGAGGAGCAAGAAGCAGTGGCCCGTCAATGCGCCCAAGAGGAGGATGATGAAAGGCTGACCCATCAGTTGTGCGCTGCGGAGGAGCAAGAAGCAACCTCCCGTAAGCGTACCCAGGAGGAGGAGGAGGAGAGGGTGGTCCGTCAGTGCATTGCGGAGGAGGTCGAATGCTCAAACCATACTGGCGTTCAGGAGTCAAACTTCGATCTCTTTGACACGCCGACAAGCCTGGAGCTTAGGCGACGCTACGGTCGATCAAGCGTGGTCGGGTCCTCCACTCCACCACCATCCCCCCCCCCCTGCGCGTCCCCTCACGTACAGACGCCATCAGCCGTCCTCACGGAGACACGATCCTCATCGTAGGAGAGGTAGAGGTATACTGGACTAGCTCAACTCGACCGATTTTTCGAGGGTGACCTGTGAGAACTATTATATATATGTGTGATATGAATTACTATGTATTAATAAATGTACCTTTATTATTGATTTATATTATATATGTCTCAATATATGCATAGATTGAGTGGGAAAGATCAAGGAGAGAGAGGAAGGACAGGGCCGGAGTAGAAGGGGAGGCAATGGTGGATCCACAGCAGGAAGCATAGTCTTGCACACCTGCATCTGCATGGGATTGGAAGACATCGGGAGTTTGCAAAGTGAAGGGCACCCTTTTGGGTTTTACAGGCTACGAAGGGACTAGATTCACTCCGTTTGGACAGATCAGAATTTTAGTTCAATTTACTTGTCGATCTGAACAAATAAGCAGGGCCGTACAAAGCCAAGTTCAGGCTGGGGTTTGGGATCTGGAACTCGTAGGTTGTTTCTCCCCTTTGCCTGTCATGAACTTGAATACATGCATGATATGTTAATTTATGAACCTTTAGTTTTGTTCTGAAATTTGTATTACTATTGTTATTTCTTCTATTTGTGAAACTGGAATGTGATATGTATATATTCTCATCATGTCTAGTAGAATGAGGGCCTAATTTTTATTATGCCCTCAAATCCTCAGGTACGGCCCAGCAAATCAGATTCAATTCCTACGAATCCAAGCTTGTCTTTCAACTTCGCAACTATGGAGAAGCGTGATCATAGTACAAAGTTCAGTAGTTCCACAAAAGAAAGATGATATTTGCTTGCAAAATCTTCTCCAAATCTTGGACTGCAGTGGACGGAGACACTGCATAGGCAAACCTCACAAATGATGTGGACCTGAAGATCAGGATTTTCTTCGCCATAAAAAGAAACCCTGTTTTGTTTTCGCATTTGAGGATATAGCATCCGAAAATCATACCCAGTAAAAATTATACTCAGTTTTTAGATAATGGAAGTGCAACTACCTAAATATCCACTCCAATTACCGGGCTGGAAACAATCCTCTCCATTTTAACCCTTCAATATCTAATTCACAGGAGGGGATCAATTGCTTCGATCAAGGAAACAAATATCAAGTTATAGAACGATGCCATCTCCTGCTAAACCACACATCACAGCTATCCATTCCTCAAATAAAATTCACCCAGCTATGCACATACAACGGGAAGAGCTAAACTACTGTAAACAACATTAGTCTCTACGGGTTATCACAACAGTTCCAATTTTACACATGATACGCACAACACATAGTAGTAGAACAAGAAAAACCTTGGCGTCGAGCTTTTATCGATTATCTGACAAAAGACCTTCTCCACCATACCTGGAAAGCTCTAATAAGGTTCGGACACTCGGCTCCTCTAGACACATAAAACTGGAACCATTCCTCAAACAAACATTGCTGCTGCCTCAGAGGGAGGGTTAGAAGGCCTCGCCCTAAATTCTCCTCCAATGATCTTAAATCTAGACCTTTGGAGCAACGCTGAAGCCAGCCAAAATCCAACAACATTGTGCTGAACCATCCATGAAAGAGGAGGCTTCGTACGTCGCCGCGGCATTGCACTCTTCCTTTGCCAAGTGCAACAAACACGCCGGATGATATTCGGCTTAGCTCATACCTGATCATCGGTGATACTTGCTCATGCATCCTGATGAGCCTGTCCTGCTTTGCCCACAATTCTACAAACTCTTCTGCCATGTCATTGTTTACAAGAATATCTAAGAGCCAATTCAGGTTCTCTGTCTGGCTTGAGACTCGCTCAATCAATGGTTTACTCCCCCTAACAACCACTGCCTGACTTTTGTCATCTGTTGACTCTATGGCTTCTTCAAAGAGATCAACCAGTGACTCCAAACATGAATAACAGATCTGATACAGGCTCTCTTTGTTTAGCCCTGATAAGTCTTTTTGATAAACTGAACTTTTGCTTAGTAGCCCATTTACCAAAGATTGCATGTCTTTTCTTGCCCCACTGTTGATGCTGCTAGTGACAGATTGGATAAGCTGCACAGTGAGGTCTTCTGAGCTGTTCCAGCTGTGCGGCCGCAACCTTGCCAGTATGTCCTGGGATATCACTTCATCAAAAGTGCATCTTGCAAATAGGCTCTTCAGCTTCTCCTCCTCATTCTCACTCCAGGGAACTGCTTCTATGTATGTCAAACATAATTTGATTCCTCTGTCAAACATGATCGAGGAACATACCTACAGTTCATCAGTCATAATATAATGCTGTTTAGTAATGTCCTGAAGTGATCAGTGTAATAAAAATTTATGTTAGTCAGTTCATAGTAGTTAACTAGACAAGGACAAAGCTGGCGTGAACCATTTACTGCCAGAACAAAGGTAAACCAAATGGTATAGACATGTACGGTCAGTTAGTTACCATGCTGTAGCCAATTTAGGATATTTTCTTGTATCCACAATTCCACATAACTGATTTCATGTTTTTGCAGAAGTACAGTTTGCGTAGCTCTGCATCCTACTATATTTAATCAGATTGGTCCTGCTTCACTATATTTACCAGACTGGTCCTGCTTCACTACATTAACGACAAATTTCAGACAGCTGCCTTGTACACTAAACAAATCTGATGCACTCAAGCTACACCAATTGGATAAACAATTTCATCCTATACATCACAATGGACCATACATTAGGTTCACAAAAAGAATTTTATTTGTCAGTGACAACGTTGACATGCTGAACTTCAGTTCCCCATTGACGCATTTCAGAGCTGGTCTGACACACATCGAATATGAGTATATTACTCAAATGCTTATTAGCTAAAATTCATACCAAAATAGCTCCAGTTGTATGTAATGTGAGAAAACTATCACTAAATAATGATGATTGTCACTCCTACGTTTCAATCAAATTATTCTACTTCAATACAACAATTAGCTCGGAAAATGACATGAATCCATTATTAATGCAGGAAGCATTGTCTACATAGACCCTGTAACTTATCCACCTGTGAAATATATCTAGTACAGAAAAATATTGGTCATGAGGAAAATTATGATGGTGCTACCATTATAGTGAGAAAGCAATGCGAAAAGTATGGCAGACTAGAAATATATGCTATTAACCTTAGACATTATTTAAGCTAACCAGAAGTGAAAATAGCTCATTGCAATGACAAGCATGGATATTTATCCAAGAATAACTTCATGCACTATTCTGAAAACTGCAACATGCAACAAAGGGATGAACACTTTGGCGCCAATACCACTAAATTGCTGCTGTATGATGATAAGGAAATGTCAGTCGTCTATACCAAATCACTACTGTCCCACTGGTGCTGTCTACAGTATATTCCTCTGGCAAGCACATTACGCAAAAAATAAATCAATATGAGCACACTCCCATTCCTCACCTCAAGCACATCGATGGCCCGTGACACACCAGTAGCGGCGAGCCACCGCATTGGATCAGGCTCGTACATGAGCTCCACCGCTGCCCTGAAAACCTCCACATTGTCCACCCCGTCCACCTCAATCCTCTTCCCGCCACTTCCATCACCAGCCACGGCGCCCTCAGCCGGCGCCATGGCAGCGAAGAAGGCGCTGCTGCAGCACAGCACCCTGGAGTCCAGCTCCATGAGCACGCACCTCCCGTCCCTCCCTCGCAGAAAAAGCCTCAGATCCAACGAACCACTGACATCCCCCTCCTCCCGCACGGCCACCAGCAGCGCCACCGCCGACGACTGCTCCGTGGGGAACACGTCCGCCGCCTCCTCCGCGGGCGGCAACGGCGGCGGGAGCGGGAGCGGGAGCGGGAGGGGAGGCGGGACCGAACCGTCGAGGTCGATGGGGGAGACGCGGCCAGGGGAGAGGATGCGGCGGGGGTCGATGAGCCCGCCGAGGCCGGCCAGCCTCGACGACGTCGGCGAGCCGTGGAAGGACGGCGCGGACGGGGACTTGGGCGGGAGCTTCCTGCCCCAACCGCCACCTCCACCCCCACCCCCACCCGGGGACGCGACCGCCGTGGCAGAGGGGAGCGGGCGGAGGTCGGGGCTCTGCGGCGCGCCGGCGAAGGAGCAGCACCAGCCGCGGGGACGCACGCGCGCTGCCCTGCCGCCGCCGTGCCTCCGGCCGCGCCCCTGCGGCGCGTCCGTCATGATCTGGAGCTGAGCTGGTACTCGCTAGGGCTCAGAGGAGGCTGAGGAGGAAGAGACGGGGGGATTGCTGGCCATGGGGGAAGAGGGCCAGAGATTCGAGGAGTAAGGCGCAATCTAGTGAGCAGGGCGTGCACTGAGGCCCTGGGAGGGATTGGTATCCCCTAACCTTACGTCAGAGAGCAGTCCAATCAATCCTAGACATCTAATCTGAAATTGATAGATCAGATGATCTGCTACGGTACTTAGTAAATAGTAAAATTATACAGTAACCATATGGACAGTAGCTAAAAATACTGTTTGTCACTGTAGCACATCAGAGAACTGTGCGGTAGCCACAAATTACTGTGCTCCTCGAGCTACGATATAGAGGATCTTTGGAGTAAGGGGGTGTGACGGTGCCATGGAACAGGTCGATCGCCGGTCTCGTGGGGTCTATTTGGAAGTGGTGCGGTAGGCGGTGCAATATGCCTCGGATACCCCGTGCGAAGCGGTCCACCATCTCCAACGCCTTTCTGTCCCGTTCAACCTCTCTCCTATCCCGTCCAACACTGGCCCATGATAAGAGGCCGTTGGAGCTCGTATGTGGTTCTGATCACATTCTTTTTTAGAATGGGAACAGGACAAAAAGGTGTTGGAGATAGCCTTCTATCCCTTCGTGGAGACGTCGAGCGGTGAAGTAGGTGGGGCTGCGCTCGTGCAGAAGAGGCGGAAGCGAGGGGTGGGGTGCGCGAGGAGGGTGGAAACGGAGGCGGCGATAGCAACAGGCTCCAGGAGGATAGATCCGCGTGTTGGTGTATAGGGAAGTGGCGACTTGACCTGAGGCGGCGACGATGAGCGATGACGGGAGGCACAAATTTGTCTCAAAACTCATTCGGATCTGAGCTTTTTGCCCGTTGAATCGCGAATGGGGTGAAGAAGGGGTGGCATCTTATCGTGCGAAGTAGGGGGAGGGGCACCGGTTCGGATTGTGTGGGTGTTCGGCCGTGGCGTCGGGCGGCGCCATCGGTGGGTGGGGGTGGGGGAGGGAAGGGGTCCGCTAGGCACGGGTGTTGCCTCGGTTTGGCCGGTCGTCTTGGGTAGGGCTGGTAGGGTGGCCCTGGGCATCTGGATTTGTGTCGTCACAGTGCGATGTCGGCCTCAGCAGGGCTTCCAATGACTTTTGTGCTCATTGACTCCCTCCTCTGTGGTTCTAGATGGATGTCGCCGCGCTTGCCGCTCTTGTGTCGAAGCTACAAGACCATGTGCAGGAGGCAACATCCGCGTTGAAGAAGGTGTCCAACGACAATTTGAGCCCAGACAGCACCCCTGGTGCCGTGGAGCTCAACAGAGCACTTCTAGAGGTCGACTCCATTACAACAGACTTGGAGTAGCTAGTTTTCTAAGTTTAGGATGCTATGCGTGGCAGTGTCATGCCCAACCATGTTGGTTTGGCCGACAGTAGCAGCATGCCCATTGAAGAGGAAGCATCGAGATCAAAGGACATTGACGACGACGACGTCCTTCTCGTTGACTGGAACTCGGATGATGCACCGTGTGCTAATGCAGATGATGGCTTATCCATTGAATCCGATCGTTCTTGAAGGCTGTAAACAGGTCGGGTGTTTGTTAATTAGTAGTATGATATGGTGTCGATTTGTGGACAGCAGGCCTTTCGATATTTTGGGAATTCAGTTGTAATTTGAACCCTGTAAGGCCTACAATTGTTCAATTTATCAATCCCACGGTTGAGATTGTTATATGTTGTTTTAGTTTATGTAAGGTAGAGTTTTTTAGTTTTAGATTGTAAGGATTTAGGATTGCAATGTATGAAACTATGAAGCATAGTGCTATGTATCAAGTTGCCGATTTGTAGTTATTTAGCATGTTTGAGGTGATGAATCATTGCTCAAATAAATATAGATGCACAAGTACTCATTCATTTTATGATTTTCAAAATATGAGAAAATGATGTATCTGATCCTAGCTAGAATCATTGCACTATGCTTGTGATCTACTTAATGGCTAAATCATAAGACCCAAAGGGTAGGGAGGCAGAAAAAAATGTGAGCTTACAGGACTTTATTTATTTGGTTACCAAGTGTGTTTTTCTCTTAAAGAATATGACTTGGCCATAGATGCCTCTGTAATTTGCTTTGAAGTTCTTTGTTCATATTTGTGTGGAAGCTGATAATCCTCCTCCCTGGACAAAGAAAGATACCTATCATTGATATGTCATGGGTAACTGCACTTTCATATGCTATTCTTTCTTTATTTATGTGTGTAACTACCTCTGTGTTTCTCCAGCATGATCTATAGTAAACTTTTGCCTAGCAAGAAAAAATAATAGAGAAAAGAATGTTAAAATCCCAATGCAACCTTATTTGCATTTCTGGTAAAAAAAAGATGTATGGTTATTGTATAATATTGTTATGAATATGGTAACATTTCTGGTAAACTAAGTGTTTTTTTCTGTTAAAGAACATGAACCTACACATCACAAGTGGTTGGGATGGCAACTTCAGAAATAGGTTAGATAGGCCAAGTCCTGTCCAAATCCTAGATTTGGAGGTACTGTGAGAATCAGAACTAGTTGCAAGTTCTGTTACTTTCATTTGGCCTGTTTGGTTGGTGTGTGATTGTTGAACTGTACTTCTGCAGAGCTGCCTACTTCTTGATGCCAGTATAGTGCAATTGGGTGCAATTTGTGTTAATGTTAATTTGAATTCTTCCAATTTGGTTGGTGCTTGATAGTTGAATTGTAACTAGTGTTGTAGTAGTATGCAAAAATTATATTCTGAGTACATACCTTGAGAGTAGTAGTATGCATGTTCATGTTCCTTTTTTCTTTTGATGTGCAGGTGCTCCATGGATCTATTTTATCAGAGTTTTCTTCAGGACAGAGTGCAGCGAATGTCATGGTTAGGGCCACCAATGCATGGGGGACCCTCCATTATTCAACCAACAGCAAAGATGGGCCACTTCGTGGTTGCGGACACTCTAGGATTGCACCCCACATCTGATTAGGAGCTTGGCCAGCTCAGCATTGGTAGCACGGACACGGGAACGAAGTAGGTGATGACCTCAAAGAGGAAGAAGAAGGCGGAGCTGAAGAAGGACAAAACAAAGTGGACAGATGAGGAGAACGAGTTGCTTGTGCTCGCATGGTTAAACGTGAGCCAGGATCCTGTAGTGGGAACAGATTAGACCAAGGAGACATACTAGGGCAGGATCGTAAAGTACTTCAACACATATAGGAAGTCGTATATGATGCTGAGGTCGGACAAGGCTTTGATAAACCACATGAAGCTCATCACGGACATAGTTAGGAAGTTTGTGGTGCACGTGAGGAAGGTAGAGCAGCTCAATCCTAGCAGGACCAACGAGCGTAACAAGGTATGCTCTGAAATCCTATTGCATATGTGATGTGTTTCCTCTATTATTTTTGCTTCCTTCAGATTAAGTAATCGGGCTAAAGAGTGAGACATGGCAGATATGGTGAGAAAGAAATAGATAGTAAGTTGCATGAAGCACAGCTGGAATTGCATTACTTGTTCATCTTTGCACTGCCTGTAGTTACATGTGTTTTCCCTACACATATGTATAGCATGTAGTCTCTGATACTGGAAGTATGCATTAACTCTCTGCTCAAATAATGTAGAGATTCTGAGGTTCTGAGTTGTTCCGGGTGCTTCTTCTCCCGTCTAATCGTTTGCTCGAGACAATGTTGCAAGATAATTCAATGTTTCACATAGGTTGTTTTTTAGTCTTCGAATTACATTCTTGAGCATAATTACATGTAATGTGGTGTCACTTGTGTTTCTTTGCAAGATAACCCGAATTAATTTGTAGACTATAAGCTAACTCGAATTGCATATGTTGTAGAGAGTTATCTTTACTGCTCCGTACATAGCTCTCTCATTGTTTCCTTGATTTGCAGATGGCACGGGCTTGCACAGCATACAAGGGGATCAAGGGGAAGCCGTTTGCATACGTGCATTGTGGGTCATGCTTGCCGAGCACCCCAAGTGGCACCTACACGAGTCTACGAAAGTGCACAAGATGCAGGAGGGAGCCGACGCATAGTCCAGCCCAGCAGCATGCTATGAAGTGACGAATGATGTAGCATCGAAAGCATCTACTGAGCTCATTGGAAGGAAGGTAGCTAAAGCGACACATGCTCAGAAATCATATTCCAGTATGTCTTTGCCTATCGTGTCGGTGGGTTGTATGCGACTCAAATTGCTAAGCTCACTGAAACAAAGAAGGTTATGGTGGAGTTAAAAAAGAAACATATTTTAGTCATGCATATGGAGGCATCCGTCCGAGTAAATGATAAGGATGAGCATATAATGAAGGTGGACTTGGATAGTGTTAGTGGTCCCCTTAGAAAGTACTACATGAGAGGCAGGAGGAGATCCTGGCATGATGGAGCACCGCTGAATAGAACCTGTAGATGCTCGTTGATTACACCTTTGCAAGGCGCGGCCAGACTCCAGAGGTAGGGCCCTCCGGAGCCCCACGGTGCTTGCCGAAGGCGAAGCCGATGGCGGGGCCAAGGGAGGCGGTCCGCGACCCCCTCGCCCTTAGCCGTGACTAAGGAGCGAGCAATAGAGGAGTCCGTACCAGCTTCCATGCCACGCAGAGTGGACTTTTACTTAATATTTGGTATGTTCTTTATGTATGATATATGAATATGTATAGATGAAACTGTATTATAACGACTTCACCTTTTGCCTTACATTTTTGGTCACTTCACATTTTGCCTTACATTTTTTTGTCGCATCAATGCTTCGGCTATCTCCCTTTCGCGGCCCCCTCACATCCTGCGGCCACTAGCAGCCCGTGGGTTTGATTCTCTAGGGGTGTCATGTGAGCAAAGCTGAATTCTTGTTGCCTTCTAGGTGACCCATGCTACCAAGAATGTCCCTCTGGTGTGTGATATCCACACTGTCGAGACTATGCAATGCCTTTCAGGTGACCTACGCATAATATATCTTCTAGGTGACCTAGGCGTGATGCGCCTACAGGTGTGTTTGCTCCACTGCCTACCAATGCTATGCAATGCCTTCCAAGTGACCTAGACTTGATGCCTCTCAGGTGACCTAGGCATGCTATACCTATGGTGCATGGGCGTGTCCGCCACTGAAGATATCCATCGGGTGCATCGCATCTCCGCTATCGAGGATGTCCCTCCAGTGCATAGCATCTACACTACTGAGGATATGCAATTCCTTTCAGGTGACTTAGGCATAATATGTCTTCCAGGTGACCTAGGCATGCTGCGCCTGCATGTGTGTAGGCTTCACTGCTTACAAAGGCTATGCAATGTCTTCCAGGCGACCTAGGCTTGATACCTTCTAGGTGACCTAGACATGCTATGCCTATGGTGCGTGGGCGTGTCTGCCACCGAGGATGTCCCTCGGGTGCATCGCATCTCCGCTACCGAGGATGTCCCTTTGATGCGTGGCATCTATACTACCGAAGCTATGCAATAGCTTCTAGGTGACCTAGGCATAATATATTTTTTAGGTGACCTAGGCATGCTGCACCTACAGGTGTGTAGGCTTTCATTGTTGTGTACTATTTAAGTGAAGACATAATTTAAACTAAGTCTTACTACTTATTCTTTGAACAAAGATATAGCTTAAGCTTTACTATTTGTTGTGGAGATAGATATATAGCTTGCCATCTACTGTTTCTACCAAACTAAGATACAACTTAAGTTTTACTATCTATTATGAACATGAATATGACTCAAGCTCTACTATCTACTGTGGAGACAGAGATGTAACTTAAGCTCTATTGTTTCTACCAAACTAAGATATAACTTAAGTTTATCTATTGTGAATAGGCATATGACTTAACCTTTATTATCTACTGCGAAGACAGGAATATAACTTGAGTTATATTGTTTCTACTAAATTAAGATATAACTTAAGTTTTATTGTCTATTGTGAACAGGCATATGACTTAAACTTTATTATCCACTTTGGAGACAGAGATATAACTTGAGCTCTACTGTTCCTACTAAATTAAGATCTACTGAATTAAGATATAACTTAGGTTTCATTATCTATTGTGAACATGAATACTTAAGCTTTACTATCTACTATGGAGACAGAGATATAACTTGAGCTCTACTATTTCTACATGGTAACTATCTATCGTAGAGACTTACAACAACTAGGCTAGATACCGACTAGGCGAACTATTGCTAGGTGGTCATAGGCATACCTTTGTCAAAATAAGGTCTCCGCTGCAAGGTCAGAGGCCCGAAAGCCCTCGTAGCTCTGAGGCGGGGGAAGGGTTGGCACCTCCAACCTAAGTCGTCCGCCAGAGGTTTTTGGTCTTGTAGACCTTCGGAGCACCTAGGGCCTTCTTGCTGGGGCCTAGTGTCCTTTCCCTTGGCTTACCCTACCCGTACTGAGCCTGATAGGGGAGGCCTGCCGAGAGCTCTGACCGTCCAGAGCCTAAGGCAGGGCCTTCTTATGTCCGCGACCTCCCGGGCTCCATTATGGTCAGGGCTGTCGGGGCGGCTCAACCCTCATCACTAGGGTATTGTATCGTCAAGGGCGGAGTAAGCGGTGGCAGAGCGGGGTCGGAGGCTCGAAGACTTGCCCAAGGGCCCACTCCAGTCTTGCGACCCCTGTGTCACTCGTCGCCGACTTCCTCCCCTGCCAGGTGTCCTGCCTGCCTTCCAAGGTACTCCTCTCAGAAAGTTATGAGGGTCCAGCAGTCGTCTGTATTGTGGCCATGTCTGGGCCCGTGCAGGATACACCCATACACTTCCGGTGGTATCAGAAGGTTGTGGTCAGCGTCGAGGGCGTTGGTGGGGCTATGCACACTAGAGCTTGTGGTTTCCCCAGGGCCCTTGTCCATCCGGGAAGGCCGTTGAGGCTGTCGGGCGAACTAGCTCTCAGAGCTGGAGTAGTCCTGACCACGCCCTCACAATCGGGATGGACTCGGAGCCTCTTCCACGCGGTTAACGTCGTGATTGATGCGTCGATGGCGTTGGTGGGGTCTGTGCACCCCGAAGTCCTGGCCCCCCTTGGAATCTATAACACCCTGATTTTCAGATTTCTCAAAATTCTAAAATTTTCCAAGATTATTGAATAGCTTCACCAGTAGAATAGGTTTAAAACCTATTTTCTTAATAAATCAATCAATTTAGGTTATTATTTTGTGTGCATTGCATGCTGAGTTTTGCTAGAAGCCAGGTCAATGCATTAGAGTTCCTTTTTCTTTTTTCTTTCTCTTTGGTGTTTTGAGTGAAAACGATTTTGAAAAGGTTTTTACAAAACTCAGTACTGAATAAGTTAAGGATCTTAATGGTTGGAATTCAAAATCTTTGAATTCATCATCTATTCAATCCTTGATCATACCTAATCATTCTCCAGGTCAATTCAAATCTTATACAAATCCTTGTTAAAAGCCTATCTCTCCTCTTTCTCAAAATTCTACCCAAATCCAAATTCAAATTCCTTATCTACTCCTATTCTTGTTCAATCTCATTTTTCGTTTCTCTTAAATTCACTCCGAACTCAATTCAAATTCAAACTCTATTTAAATTTCTCTGCAAAAGTTTCTTTTCTAAACCCTAGATATACCTAAAGTGTCTTTAGGCTCAATCTTGCTTAAGTCCAAACCCTTAGCCAAGTCTTCTAGATGGCCCAACAAAGGATCCACGAAATCTGTAAATTTTCACGGAGTCCTGGACAGCCTCATCTTCCTATGAAGTTTCGGAATTCAAAACGGCCTCAAATGCAAATCTTAAAAATACCAAAGTTGTAGGTCTCGTAGAGTGCTTCGATTTGAACCTATGGAAGTCACCTTTTGGATAATGGAGCTAGGAGTTATGGCCCCCGAAATTAGTGCTGCCCAGATAAGTCTGAGTTCAAACACTTTATCTCGTGGTGCATTTTTGGAAATCAATATGACGTTTTCAGAAGTTCCAATTACTACCAAAGTTGTAGATCTTTTTGAGTACTACAATTTAGAATTAAGAAACGTCCAATTTGGAGTCCGAACAATTGAGATATCATCCTCGGAATAGAGAGCTGCGTAAAAGGAAACTGTAACCGACTCGAACTCGAAACTGATTCGTGTTCGGTTTGGACTCCACCTCAACCAGCCACCCCTAGCCCTATAAATATGAGTTGCACGTCCTCTCCTACCCCTATTCCATGCCCCCAAGCCTTAGAAGTCACTGCTGCCATGTCCGTGCGTCACCGGAGCTGCCGCCGCCGCTGCCCGTAATGCGCTACATCGTCTTCTCCACGAATCCTCCTTCTTCAACCATCAAAACAAGGTGAGGACCCCTTCTTATCCTCCCTTACTACTGTTTTAACATCATACTAAGTTCCTAGCCAAGTCCTAGCCCCAGCCAAAGCCTGATCTACACCGCCACGGTCGTCGCCGTCGCGGACAGCCACGGGCTAGCCGCGCTGTAGCCGATTGGCATCGACGTTCCTGACCGACTAGAGGTAAAATCACCAAGCCCTTTCATGGTGCATGTCCCATGATGTTCCCCATGCCCTCACCAACCAGGTCAGCTAGTAGAGCAGCCAAACCACCGCAATCCAAGTCGACATACCCACTATCCGGATTCTGGACGCGTTTTACGCGCGCACCGGATTTGCATTCGCGTTTTCCGTCAATCCGAAAACCGTATCGATGCACCAACTGTATCATGGTGTGTCTCATGGAGTATTGTACGTGACCCTAGGAGCCCATCCTCGTTTGTGCAGCGACACGACCAAGACGCCATTGACAACCACAGCACGTCGCAGCCATCACCCGTCTCATCTCCGTTGATCGTTCTTCCTCTCAGTGGATGATCTATCCAAAACTATGTCATAGCATTGTGTTCCCGGGATATATGAACATCTTTGTTCAAACGGTTTCATAAATTTCATAGCCAATCTCTGGGAACGCAAGCGTCTTCATTCCTACATCTATTCGCGGTCACCACCAAACCTAGAAGCAGTCATCGCTGTTTTGCCGCTACCTCGGATGACCCCTTCCAAAACCAACCATACGGCTGAGTTAGTCTTTCCGTGTTCTACTCCATGCTTCCCTCATTTCACTGAAACACCACTGAAGCCAACATCGATGTCTCTAGCCACGTGCCCGATCGTCATCTCCAACGAAACCTGAACCACCACCGCTATATAGAGTCACCAGTAGTATCCTTAACCTAGAAGCGCAACCTTCGGTTTTTTTTATCCATCATAGGTGATCGATACTAGATCTCAGCGTATCTCTTCTTTAATTAAGATGTTACTTGCATAGCACGCCAAGTTAGCACCCCATCATTCTCCTTAGCTTAGTCAGCGAAGTCTGGTATGCCCTACACTTCTTCAATCTTGCGCAATAATGTTATCAAGCCTGACATAATGATTGTGCAATAAAACCTTTCCCATAGGAAGATAACTCCAGTAAACTAGTTTTTCCTTTTTAGCCTAATCTATCTCTCGAAAGTTGTTCTCTTTTCATCTTACCTCCGATTTAGGCGATTCTTGTGTCTAAACGTTTCTAAAATCATCCCTATCCAATCATAATATTTTTAAAGTATTTTAATGATGCTTGGTATGTTGTTCTTAGTGTTTTCCTTTGTGTTATTTGTCGGTAGTTCGCACAATTAGTTGATAACGTTTCGGAGCAGTTCGAGGGACTTCAAGACCAAGATTTCGACAACACTGAGCAGCATTGGGTAAAAGGCAAGTGTCCTTGATCATCTTGAACCTATGTTTTTAAATGTTTTGTTTTACAAAATTGCATGCAGTGTCAATATGATGGGTAGTCGCCTATGTTAGGGTTTTCCCTAGATTTTCCCTTATCATCCCTTAAAACCTAGATGGTTTATGGTTATGTGTCTTTATTGAGTAGATTGCTTAGCCATGCTTTTGGGATACTAGGAAGTGTCATAATCTTGACTAATAAACATATGCAACAATTGTGGTTAGTTTGTTAATGGTCTAGCAACATGGAACCTTAGGCCTTGAGCAAAGTGGTTTTGATGGTTATCATGGTTATGATGTTGGTTTAGTGTTTGTTCAAGTAACCTAAGGTAGGGCCGGTTCGTGGAGCGATAACCCAAGAAGTAACGTACCAACCACGAGGCTGATATGGGTAAGACGTGACATGCTAATTAGAGTCTATCAAGTGTGTGTTGTGTTAGCGCAAAAGGGGGCTTTTGAGTAGGAGTTGAACTCGCGTAAAGCCTGGCGGTGAAACCTAGTGGGTAGACACATACTGGATTAGTCTCTGGTTGGTGGTAAATGTCATGCAGTGATTCTTGGCAGCACACCACTAGCATGTGTTAAGTGTTTGCGCAACACGGCAACATGGAATTCACTGACTCGTGGGGAAAGCTGGACAACCTCTGCATAGTATAAAACTGTTATAACAGCTGTGCTCACGGTTATGAGAGACTTAGATCCTCACATGATTAGATGGTTGTGGTTATGGGTTTGGTTGTGCTTATGGTTCTGGTACAAGGAGTACTAGATGGTTGTGGTTATGGTTTTGGTACAGGGAGTACTAAATGGTTGTGGTTATGGTTCTGGTGCAGGGAGTACTAGACGGTTATAGTGTGCAAGGTGGGGAGCCTTTTATGCTGGGTGTTGGACTGTATGGGTTACATTCACTTAATAATTGTTTAATGCTTTTGAGTCAAAATATTTTTTCATTAGTCGCATTTACGCAAAAATAGCATTTGTTAGCCTATTCTTGATATAAGCCTGCATATCATTATCTTTCCCACACTTGCTGAGCGTGTCATGTGCTCACACTTGCTATTTTCCCTATACCATGTGACATGTGTGCTGCTGCTCAGTGAATGAAGATGTTGAAGACCATCAAGACGAGGTTGTGACGTTCTAGGTGCGTGTCTCCCGGTCGGTTGCCTGCGGTGTTGTTGGGCACTAGTACTTCTGTTCCACTGTAGATATCTTCATAGAAGATATATCAATTGCTGTAAGTGTTTAACGTTTATTCTATAAAAGTATTACTTTTTTTACTTCACCTGTGACGTCCTTATGTGTGTTGAACATCCTGGGCACACATAAGCCGCATCTGGTTTTGTTCGTTAAAATCGGGTGTGACAGAATCCTCTTCTGCTGCAGAGGGTCGAGGAGGGTGCCGGGCAGCCAGACTCTCCGAAGATGTCGGTTCAGCAAGGTTGTCCCAGGTGTTGTTAGAAGAGATGCCTTGGAGTCGAACCCAGGCATGAATATCCTTGGGTTCGAGCGCCTAGAACCATTGGAGAGTAGACTGTGTGGCTGCAGTCTCGATTGTAACCTCCTGTGGTGTGGTGAGGTCTTCACTGCGTCACTGTTGGAAGGCCTCCATGCTGGCCTAGACCTCCATGCCAACCCAAGCTATTGGGTCATCGTTGGCCGAAGCATTGTCGTTCCGCCCAGCTGCGAAGCTGGCGGGGGAAAATGTTATGCTTGGTCACAGCTGCCCTGCATATTTCTTCATGGGTATGGCAGTGGTAACAGGTTCTAGGGCTAATGCCTTGATCGTCTTTGGTGGTGTCCTACCTCTCTTTATACTTCTATGTTCAGCTCCCCACGGATGACGCTTTGTTGGAGGAAAAGAATGTCTTCCATGAACAAGTACGGCGATAACATTTATGATAGACTGATAGGTAGAGAACTAGAGATGAACCAGACTAATGTTTTTGTTGTCGTTCATCGTCCTTTTCCTTGGCAATGCTTGTTTAGAACGTCCTCCCACCGTTTCCAAATAAGTAATATCAATTTTGACTATGCAAAAAAAAAATCAAATTTGAAAACAAGCCACTAACATATGCATTGGAAAATGGGTATGGCCTTATGTCGGCGATGCTCCGCTCTACCACTACTACAAAAGCTATTTTTAGGGACACCTACTGTTCATAAGAAAATCCGCCTGAGTAGTAGGCTAGCGCCCCGCGCGGTTGTGGATCGCCCATGAAAACTAATTTCCGTAGGTGATTCCTTATGTGAACCACCTGTGTAAATAGCTCCGTTATCACAGGCGGTTCACATAAGAAACCGCCTATGGAATGCTTTGTTTCCACAGGTGGTTAACATAAGGAACGGCCTATGGAAATGGACTCCATTATCACATGCGATTCACATAAGGAACTGCTTGTGGAATGCTTCATTTTCACAGGCGGTTTCTTATATAAACTGCTTGTGAAAATGGAGTCCATTTCTATAGGCGGTTCCTTATGTTAACCGCCTGTGATAATAGCTCCATAAATAGTGCCTGTCCGAGGGGAGCTCAATTCAGATTGAGCTCACTGTTGTTCGAACAGTACAGCTTAAAAGGCGGCCGCGAAATTTGAAAACAAAGGGGGAAGGTTTTGTTTTTGAATTCCTTGGAGGAGACATCTAAGGTAAGAGTATCTCATCCCTATCTAGTATCTTTTTGAAGTCTAGATTTAGATTTATGGTTTATTTAGGGTTTGAATAGGTTCTAGAGATGCTCATGGTTCTAGCCATTATAATGATGGTAGAGTCAGGGGTGGCCCCAAAGCGGAATTGACCGGTGGTGGTTGGTCGAAGCTCCAGTGGGTAGCCACTTTTAGATCCTCAAATTAGCCAAAATTTGTGGTAATGTTGATTTAGTTGTGTAGATTCACATGATTCTAGCATTATATTTAAAAATGTAGCTTCAATTTGATGTTTTTTAGCCTCTAGGATGTTTTATAATGAATGAGGATTTTTTTTATCTAGATCTAGATGTAGAGGGAGAGAGAGTAATGAATCCATATTGTTTTAAGCCATAAATTTGCTCCAATGTAGATTCAATTGCGTAGACATATTATAATCATAACATGCCCAAATTTTCCTATTTTTTAAAAAAATTAATTTTGATTTCTTATTAATTAATTAATTAATTTATTTATCTAATTTTATGGTTGAAGTTAAAGATGGACAGATCATTGATGTACGATGCACCAAGACATGGAGAAATATATATCAAATGACTCTCTGTTTTTAGTGAAGCCGTCGAGAAGGACACTTTGACTAAGAAGACAAATATATTGTCCATGTTTTGATTGCAAGAACCAGAAATTGTGGGACAAATCAATCATAATCAAATCACACTTGATCTTGAGAGGTTTTGTCGAGGATTACACAGGTTGATCCAATCACGACGAACAACATACATGCGAACCAAACGACGCCATCGCTGCTGATCAAGTAGATGGTGATGATGAGGGAGTCGAAGGCGACACTGATGTTATGATAGATGATGATACTGATTTCGATCTAGAGGAAATGTTGTGCCAGGCAGAACCACATGTTTTAAGGGACACGAGAGGTTTAGATAATTTCAAGGCACTACAGAAGGCTTCAAAGGAACTTTTGTACGAGGAATCGAAGGGCTGTGATAAGGAGTTTACAGTGTTGCATTTGATGCTTGAACTTCTAAGGTTGAAGGCCAGCAACGGATGGTCCGATAAGAGTTTCTCGGATCTGGTGAGCGTCTTGGCAAACATGCTTGCGAAGCCTAACTCCTTGCCCACCACCACTTATCAGGCGAAGAAGCTTATCTGTCCATTGTCATTGGACGTGCATAAAATACACGCATGTCCGAACCGTTGTATCCTCTACCATAAAGAGTACGAAGCTTTGGATAGATGCCCAGTGTGTAATGCGAGTCAGTACAAGAAGAATGATGATTGTGAGGATGAAGATGCTTCCGCCAATGCGAAGAAGAAGAGTAATGCTGGTCACAACGAAGAAGACACTTCTTCCAATGCGGACAAGAAGAGAAGAAGTCCTACCATGGTGATGTGGTACCTGCTAGTGATCTTCCGCTTACATCGTTTATACTCGAACCCTAAGGACTCTAAACTGATGCGTTGGTATTTCAATAAGCGCAAGAAGGATGAAACTATACTTCAACACCCCGCTGATGCTAGCCAATGGAGAAAGTTTGATGCCATGTATCCAGATTCCGCTGAAGATCCAAGGAATGTAAGGTTCGCGTTGAGTACCGATGGAATGAATTCTTGCGGTGATATGAGCACCTCACATAGCACTTGGCCAGTGGTCCTGGCCATCTACGACCTTCCTCCATGGCTATGCACGAAGCAAAAATACCTTATGTTGTTCATCCTTATCCAAGGACCGAAACAACCTGTAATGATATAGATGAGTTTCTGAAACCATTGATGGAAGATATGTGTTCCTAGGTTAAAGCAAAAAATGTTCCGCTCAATAGGAAATTGTTTGAAAAAGTGATCGAGAAGAATACAAAATCTCATGTAGACCTAAGCATCAAAAGCCCAGTTCGAAACAAGCCCAAGCCTGGCCTGGGTCCATCTGGGGCACATACAACACCTCAACCTCCTTGATTCCTTTTCTTTCCTCTAAAATAATATTACCCATTGCAATTTGATCTTTATTGCATCTTGCTTCACAATGGCATATTGGAATGAGAAATTTCATTGATGAACTATTGTATACTTATTAGTTTTTTCTAGGCAACAATAATCCAACGATTGATTAAGTACCCCTGGGCAGAAGAGGACAGTAACCCCTAAGAAACCAGAGGCAAGCATGATATCGGATAGGAGCCTAAGCCCCCCGAAGAAACCAGAAGTACAGAGGATTCTCACAATAGAGGCCTCCCCGGTACAGATGACACTCGCAATAGAGGCCTCCTCGGCACAGAGGTCACTCGCAATAGAGGGCGCCCTGGCACAAGATGGGGCGGATGCAAGCAGGAGGTCGGATAGGAGCCCAAGCCCGCACCAACTGTCCTCCTCCGACAGTAGTGAAAGCTTAATATTTTTTGTTTCTATCAACTCTCCTTTTTTTTTCTCTCTAGAGGGTGAGGGTGCAAAGACCTTTGCATCGATCATCTGCGCCACAACCTTTTGCTCCCTCTGTGCCTAAAACTTTGGGTCCCTTTGGGGGTACGCTGAAACGAAGATGGGTTAAGCGAAGCAGAAAAAAGTTGCCGTCCGGCACTTATACAATAATGCAAGTCAGTGTTGAAGGGGAGCCTATTGCACCTCGTGAGGTCTGCGCCAAATTTCGCAACTATTATGGATTTGTTGTCAAAGAGTACGTCCCAATCACTATAACTGATTGGTGGTTGCTACCGGAATAAACGAAGGAGTTCCTGTGGGCAACATTGCAGAGAACCATCTGATTCCCCTTGGGAACAGAGGAAGCCGCCAAATAGAATGCATTGAAAACTATGGAAAGAGCTTCCCGGGCTGGAAGAGTGAGATGAATAAGGACTTCATGAAGAAGAACTTGGTACCCTTTAGTAAATACGGAAAGATTATGTCATACCAATGGGTGGAGTTTGTTAGGCAGAAGACCACACCTGAGGCCATCAAACTGGGTGAATCTTTTAAGCACCTTGCGAAGAAGAACAAGTACCACCATCACCTGGGCTCATCTGGGTACGCCCCCAAAATTTCTGAATGGAGGAGGCAAGAAGAAGAGGCTGCCCGTGCTAGGAAACCCAACCCTTTGGAAACTTGTGATGAGCGAAGCAGGAACTGGGTCTACGCTCGGTCATAACGAACCGAGTCTGGGGACTTAGCCTTCAAAAGCCCCGAGACCATAGAAGTCACCCAGACCATTCAAGAGATTGCTAACGAAGGGCCTCTAGAGCCCGACAGGGAGAATGACATGCTTAGCAAGGCCCTGGGGAACAAGGAACACCCGGGTCACACTCAAGGCATCGGATCAAAAGTGGGCTAGAAGCATGGATTCCTAGACACCGTGGGCCAGTACAACACCCGTAAAAGATATAAGAAGACCCTAGAGGAAGAGATACAAGAACATGTTAAGGTCCAATTCATGAAAATGTGGAACAAAAAGGAGAAGGAAATGGGAGCATTATTGATGATAGAGCAACCAACCAGCCCAGGCTTTCGGAGCAGCGTCGGGTCCATGTAGGCCGATAACTTGAGATATCCTGTGTATGATATCACAAAGGCTATCCCTTGCATGCTACATGTTTCGGTCGGCAAGGGAGACTTCACTGTCAAGGCTGCCGCAGGCCAGGCCATTCTAGGCCGTGTGTTTCACAATCAAGACATTCCGGCTAGTTACGCCAAGGTACAAGTGGACTCAGTACAGCCACTTTTCATGAAGTACAAGCTAGACATCAACACACTGAGGGTATCAAGATTCTTGATGAGGCTATTGGAAACTTCATTTTGTGGCCCAGATGGGATATCATCTTCAGCCGTCAGCAGTCACAATCGCCAGTGCCACGGCTACCCCCGCGCCCAACATCTCTGCCTTAAGCACCTCCGCCCCAATGCCAAGCTTCTTCTCCTCAGGCACCTTCGCCCCCATGCCCAGTCTCTCTGCTTTCGACACCTTCACCTAAGCATCGGAAAGTCCCTATCATGGTTACCCCATTCGAAAAGACTCTAACATCTCCGGTGAAGAGGTGGCTTCTATCCTGAAAAGCAAAGGCATCATCCGCTCCAGAATCTCCAGCGAAGAGCGATCTGGTGAAAGAGGTTGGCAAAATATTTAGTACCCATCAGTTGGATTTCTTGCCTACACCAGATGTTCGTGAGAAATATGAGAATGGCTTGCTATTTCTGCCATTGTTTTAACTCCAAGAAGGTCTATGGGAGATGAGGAGATCTCATGAATGGTACATGAGGGCATGCTACGTGAGCTTCTCCATAATCACTGCTTCTGTCCCCGTTAACATTTATCTGAGCGGAGACTTCTATCTCATGGTGGATTTTAAGGACATGCACACTTTATTCCGTCAAAAAAACTCGACATCAATCTCATAGGTGAGTGATGCCTGTAAGTGCCTACAATTTACCCTACGTTCATATATCTACCAATATACGTTATAGAAGCTAATGACTACTGACTTGTTCTGTAGAATGCAATTTAACGATACAGAAAAGTTGAAGTTACCGGTTGGATTCATTAATCCACAACGAATTTCGCAGCCCAACTTGGTCATGAAGTTAAGGACCGATGACTCCAAGATTAAGGGAAAGAGTAACAAGGAGAAAGCAAGGGTCATAAGAGAAATGACCAAATCACGTAGGCTTGAAATGTCAACCTACAGAGGAAGGCCAATGTTAGAAATGCAAGACAAGGACTACATCATGGCTCCTTACAACTTTAAGTAAGTGTGATACGTCAAAAATCTAACATAAGTATTCAACTTAATTGTTCGATCAAGAACCTAACATAAAGATTCATGTAGCGACCACTTTATTTGTATAATGCTGATGCCGAAGTCGAGCAGACTCGTGGTCCTTGACTCAGCCTATCTCCCCCAAAAATTATACCAAGATCTCATCGACGTTATACAGAGGTAAAGAAAACCTCCATACATAAAATTCTTATAAATCATTTATGAATTGATAATTATTTATTGGCATTCGAATATAGTCTACAAGTGGTACGTAACGAAAAAGGTGGGATACATGATGCGACCAAGCCAGATGCAATGGCGGTTCATACATATTTTCTAGTAATAACACACCTCTAATACTTGTACCTCATTATTTATGACGAAGAGTTTTATTGAACTAAAAAATACGTTGTGTTTTTATTTGAAGTGCCACAAGCAAGGTTTCAACATTGTTCTTTGTGGATATTATGTTTGCCAGTTTCTTAGGGTAAACAGGAGGTACACAATAAACCTTGAGGATGTAACTCATCATTGTGCTTGCACATTCTTATTTGATTCTGTTTCCGTTGTCAGTAGTGTTTTAGCTCTTTAAGTTGTGTTTTCAATTCAGGCACGGATGATCGAACCTATTCACACATCTCTCAAAAATGAAATATTCAAAACGTCCAACGTGACATGTGCTGGTTCATAATGCACGAAGTCATCCAAAAGAGTGGCAGATTCTTCGATCTCGGAGGCGGATTGGCTAGCCATCTGAGACTTTGTGAGTGGGAGATGAAAGAACACTTGTGTTTAATATTTGGCTTGTGATGTAAATTGACTTGTGATGTAAAAATATTGTACTTGTGAATAATTTTATATTTGTGTTAAATATTAGACTTGTGTTGATTCAAATGCTGTTGAAATATGTGATGTTGGAATCTATCTTGAAATTATACTGAAATATGGAGAAAATAAAATATATGCTCTTTATTATTTTTTTAATAAAATACATACCACAAGCGGATCCTTATGTCGCCTGCCTGTGGAAATCTACCTATCTACAGGCGGTTGCAAAAGAGGCCGCCTGTGGAGGCAGTATCTTTTGTGCTTGTGGAAATGGACAGGCGGCCTCTTTCGCGCCTATGAAAATTATCCATTTCCACAGGCCTTCAATCACAAGCGAGTTGGCTAAACGTCTGTGCAATGGGTTACGACTCGCCCCTAAAAATAGTTTTTTAGTAGTATACAATCCTCTCTAACTCCTTTGCATTTCTACAAGTCATTTAGCGTTCGGATTCTATCCTCATATCATATATTTATCTCTCAACGTTGGATGCTACCATCGAACTCGCGCATTGCACTACCCTCTATTTGATGAAGCTTTTCAAGGAATTTTGTAGTTCTCTAAAGGCCTGTTTGTTTGCTCCAGCGCTCGAGGGAGCATATCCCTGCGCGTGCAAAATCGCCGGCCATGCTTGCACTACTGCAAAAAGGTATATCAGTGCCTGTTGAAAAATAGCTTCACTGCCGGTTTTTCAACCGGCACTCTTTACTTGACACTGATACTCAGCTAGTATTAGTGCCGATTGTGCACCTGACACTAATGCCATTTTCAGACAATAAAAAAAAGGAAAATTGGCGTCGGCAGGAGCGGCATCCGAGCCGACTCGATCGGAACCGAGCCAGCTCGGATGCCGCTCCCATCGGGCACAACTGCTAACCGCAGCAACTCTATGGCCACTGCCATAGCACAACTCGATCCCATCGCTGCTCGTATGCCCCTCCATGCTGCTACCCCTCTCGCCATTGCCACCAGGCACAACTGCAAAACACGACGGCTCAAAGGCTGCCGCCACAGCACAACTCGATCCCACCGCCGCTCGTCCACCCCTCCATGCTCGTATCTGCTCGTCGCTCAGATCTGCAAGGAGGTCGCTCGAATCAGCTTGTCGCTCGGATCTGTAGGGAGGTCGCTGGATCCATATCCATAGAGGGAGCGAGAGAATGGGAGGAGGGCCGATGGGGGTGGGGGAGGAGGGCCATTGGGGGAGGAGGCCCGACGGGGGTGGGAGCTAGAGGAGGGCCGGCGAGGGTGGGGGAGGAGGGCCAGTGGTGGAGGAGGGCCGGCAGGCGTGGGAGCTAGTGGAGGGCCGGTGGCGGAGGGAGCTATAGGAGAGCGAGAGAGAGAATGGAGAGAGCCGGCCGGGGATAGCGAAGAGATAAGGTGAGCCAGCGGACGCGAACGGAGCCAAAACAGCGGTGAAATAAAAATTCAGGTTCGACAGCAGTATCAGTGTCGATTAGAGTTAAAATCGGTACTGATAGTGGATGGATGTCTGATTTCGCTATGAACCGGCACTGATACCCTATCAGTGTCGATTTTAGCCCAACTGACACTGATGAGCCGACACTTATGACTAATTCTGTTAACGCTCGAGCGAGCCTATCTCCGTGCATGCAAAATCCCTACGCGAGTTGGGCCCTGTGGAAGTGGGTTTCAACTTCATTTCCGCCGGGCAAGGCAAGCTCAGTGCACGTTGCTTGTTCGCTCACGCCCATTGCTCTTGTTCATATTTTTTATTTAACTCTTGATTTTATTTAGAGTACAAGAGTGTTTCAAAATTCTAAATATTTTTATGAGCAGACTAGAGCTCACTAGCAATCTATTTTAATGGGTTTGATAAAAAAGCCTAACCCAATATTTAATTAAAATTCTCCAAAGAAGCCTACTTTTATAACTTCTAGAAATTTTTTAGATCTCAAATAAATTCCCAAAAATCAAGAACAATTCACTAATATTCTTATTATGTGATGTAATCATTTATAAAAATATTTTTAACCCTAAGTTATTTAGTGAAAAAATAAGTTCCTTTGTAATGCTCCATTTATATGCTTTTTTATCATTTCATGTGATATTCTCTTTTTAATTTAGTATAAATTAAAACAAATTCAAACATGCTCAAATTCATCCAAATGCTACGCAATCAATTTATGCATATTTTAATTTGTCTGAATCTTATACAACATATACTCATGTGGACAACCAAACACAATTTCTTTTTAACCTGACTGAGCACATACAGCCAACCAAACATATCATACTGTATCTCCTCAGTCTAGCTAAACTCAATCTAACTCACTGATATGAGCCATGTTCACATATACACACTATTGTGCCTTGATACTCATGTCTAGAACTATGGAGTCCGGCCAAGGATAAATCTAAACTTTAAGAAGCGCTGCACATACTTTTTTACTATGGCACACTCATGCGTAGGGTATTAGGAATCGAACCTTGCATCTGGAGTAATATTCCACAACTACATTTTTTGGGAGATCTTGTAAGTTTTCTTTATGGGTCAACCTTTTAAATAAAAAAACTACTTGTGTCGGCTAATTTAGAAAAATAGTAGTAGCATGCTGACCAACTTTATCATTTTTAACACCAATCTTCTCTCCAAAATAAAACGAAACCGAAGATTCAAAAAGGAGGCTGCTAACAAACAACTGGCAAGCATGTGACTGATGTAGTTAGGGGGCGTGCTCAAGCCTGAATGTTGTCACACACACACTATTGATAGAAGTACTACCACGTGAATTAATCGCAAAAAAGTACTATCACATCTTCCCACATGAATATCCCCTCACATAATTGTTAACACCAGATTGAATTTGTATTTGGTTCACTGTGTCGTAGCTATATGTTTGCTACCATCTGCCAGACTGGCATGACTTTCTGGAATACTAACAAGAAATTCTACGAATTTTGCGTTATAAAGAACTTACCATGCACATGTAAATTCTTTCTGTTTTCGTGTCGAATCTAGCGATTTTTCAGGCATCTCCAATCCTTTGCCAAACTGAAAATGATAGGGAAAAAATGAGCACTGACCTATGATTGAACGGGCCCAACCCTTCAGAGAACCTTCGCGTTCTCTGAACAACAACCCACCTCCACGGCTTCACTGCCCTGCTCCAGCTTTGGGAAGCAAAGGGATAATTGCAAGGAACAGAAAAGGGATCATGATTCATTGAGATGATTGAAGGGAGCAGTGTGCTTCTGGGGTCCAAGAACGGACACTCTCATTGCCAAGTTACTTGTGCCATCTGGTTGGGTTTCATGACCACCCACGAGAGCCATAGCTTGCCTTAACACAATTTGGCGACTTTTGACCCGATTTTCCTACCGTTCGCGGCCCGTAGACTTTGAACCTCGCAGGGACAAACTTCTCTATTGTGAAATTGCCCGTAGATCACTCGGAATTAACCATTTCCGTGCCAATGGATAATCTAATTAACATGGCCACTTGTGGTCGCCACCACCATTTTCTACAAAGGTTGTCCATGGTCCTAGCTGCACATGAGAAACAGAGGAAGTAGTTAGTTGATCATAGAGTGATGCTTCCAAGTTCCAGCTCATGTGTGTACATTGTTTATGAGGGACCAGATGACAGCAATTTCATTTAGAAAGGTTCGTGTAAACTGAACTACTGGGCACATGGAGCATTTATAAGTTTGTTCCGGATAATTGTATAGAGCTAAAAGATCAATATTCCAGGTAAACAAACTTGTTATGTGTTCAAGCTCACCAAAATAAAATAAGATATGCCAACGGCTGCAGCCCATCAGGTATTCAACTCTATCCAAGTCGCTACAACTCTGCGAGGAAAGCAAATTGAAGGACATCAAACTGCATGGATGAGTCCAGATAGACGCAATGTGGAATTCTGCAGGCTGCTTAAAAGGAAGACCCAATGCATGCCAAGTGCAAAGTGTAGATGCAAAGGTGATACGATATTCGTTTGGAACAAACCAGAGCATATCCCGATGGACTGGAGTATTCAATGTTTTCGACATGTTTGAATCTGAGACCTATTGCTTGCATCATGTTGTTGTATCAAATTTAAGATCCAGGCCAGTTACTTAATGGCATCAGAAACAGTACATGCTTCGAAGTTGTAGCACCTTCAGGGTTAACAGGTTTACCGTCTTTCTAGGCTCGAATTGCAAGGACTTGTTAATCTTCGATTAAACTCTGAATCGTATAATCCTCAGTTGAGAGCCTAAAAGCAAATCGAAATAATTTAGGAATCTCGTACGTTGCCATGATTGGTGATTGAAATGATAAAGGAGCGAAAAGAAAAGGCTGGAGACTCAGAAAGACAGAATGATCAAACATGGATGGCTTCCCTCAAAAGATGCAAAATTAAAAAAGCTGCCATATCAAAGCACTCAAACCTTCTGGACTCTGAACATTTCAAAACTGTGGCTTGAGGTTGATGTTTCACAAAGCTTGGTCACACAACTCCGTACAAAGATTCAAAGATCTTGGACTGCAAATGCATGTCATAGGCAGAATAAATAAGGAATTCCGAGGGCAGTCTCGCTGGTCCACATGAAGATTCAACACTAGACCGAACTTTTACTCTTGAAATACTCGGCCTGTAGATTTTATCCTTCAGAAAGTAGACAACAGTCGTCATAAGGTGAACTATTTAAAGCTACGATGCACTGATACTTACGAACACTCACATATCAGATACTGGTACGTTTCTGATACTTGTCGGACAAGTATCAAATATTTTCACGATTTTAAATAAATATATAATTCTGATACTTTGTTGACACCTCATTGATTCTTTTCCGATTCCTCCAAACCCTAATCTCTTGCAATGCTCATTAAAAACCACTCTCTACACATAAACCCTGCATCACTACCTATCGCTCCTCATGAAATAGAGGCACGGCACCTCGGCTAAAACCCTAACCGCCAGCCATCACAATCCCCCTAGCATTGCCAGTTTGCCTCTCTCCCTTCCCTTTTATATAATTATTCAGCCAATCAGGTAGCCAATAACCTTTTAAGAAATGTTTGTGTTTGTATTTTTATTATTTATTTTATATATATGTGTATCCCCGTATTAGTATTTTTGAAAAAATGGTTTGTCATTGGATCGCGTAACCGTGTCCACATCGGGCTATCTGGGTAATGTAAATTTAAAGAATTCACCGTAAACTATATGATACGAACAGATTAGGAAAAGAAAAATGATAAGGTTGTAGCATTCCACATGCTAATGCAAGCGGGAAAACAACAAAAAGACAGAACTATGTCCAGCCGTATTCCGTTTGATGATATAGTAACTAATGGTAGCATTCTCGATATTAAAATTTAATCATCAATCAACTCTCTGACCGACCGGTGCAGTTTAACATCAGTGCTAAATCCGCAACAGTAAAGTTTTAAGAAGAAATGATATTCAGGTTAGTGACATGTTTTTAGTTGCATTTAAGAAAACTAATTAATCTATTGTTGAATAATATTCTTGTGGAAGTTACGAATTTTGTGCAGAACATAC
Source organism: Phragmites australis (assembly GCF_958298935.1). Taxonomy (NCBI): domain Eukaryota; kingdom Viridiplantae; phylum Streptophyta; class Magnoliopsida; order Poales; family Poaceae; genus Phragmites; species Phragmites australis. Next base: position 10,608,068 of record NC_084934.1, read on the forward strand.
GTGTTGCTCCTAATTCTTCAAAGAAATATATCCGAAGTGTACTACATATGAAATCAGTATTCAAGAAAGCTATTTTCATTCAATACTGTTCCAGTATAGTGCTCAAGTTGAAAAGAGGCCAGAAATCATTCCGTAGTAAAAAATAAGCTGGAAATAAAATGCACTTCTTATCGGTACAAATATAATTTCAGGAATCTCTTGCAAATTTATGTGCATGTTATTTTCTCGTCAAATATTTAACACCAAGAGCCATGGTTTTTTGGTGTCGCCTGGTCATCGCCTAGGCAACAAGTCAGGCTGAGGCCCCTGGGCATCGCGTTCGCCTTGCCGTGCTTGATCAAGCATCTGTCTAGGCGTGGAAGACGTCCGCTTGTGCGCCCAGCAGCCTAAGGCGGACACCCAATCGAGGGGAGGCAGGTAATCAAGGGGAGAGACATGGGAAAAGGAGCGGGTCCAGCGCTGAACGAGTGGAAGCGCGGGAATCGGGCGGGTCTAGCGCTGAATGAGAGAGGGAAAGAGGAGAGGGCGGCCGGCGGCGGACCTGGATCCCTAGGTGGCGGCGCTGCTCCTGCACTACTGCTCCCGCCCTGAGCTGCGCTTGTTCCCGCCTTGCTCGTCATCGCTCCTTCTGCTTCTTCGCCGCTGTAGAGATCGATGATATCCTAAGAGGGGGTGAATTAGGACACTTAGAACTATTTCAGCTTCAAAAATAACACAAGATAAACCTATATCAGATTCTATCTAAATGTGCTTTAGTTTTATCTAATGTGTCTACTTTACCAAACAAAACGCTTGCAACCTATCTAAGAAGGTAAATTGCAAGTAAGTAAATGCGAAAACGTTGAAACAAGATAGGATCAATCAACGAATTGTATTGATCATGTACAAGTATATTTATGCAGGCATTCGCGAGCAGAGCGCCGGCGGAGCGTGCTACGCGGGGTCGCAGGAGACGCGGAGTGCGTGATGAGGCCGCAGAGAGCGCGCATCGTGCGTGAGAGCCGCGGGCTGGCGAGCGAGGACTCGGGCATCCGGAGGACGCGGTCAGTAGTTGTGCATGCACTCGTGCGGATGGATCCGATTCCGTTAACACCCCCCCCCCCCCGCAGTCGATGCGTGGGGTGCCCCGACGGCGAGGCTGGACCTGAACTCATTGAATTGTGCCGTCAGCAGGCCCTTGGTCATTACGTCGACGAACTGCTGACCCGTAGGCACATGGACGACGCGCAAGTCACCCAGTGCAACCCGTTCCCGAACGAAGTGTATGTCGAGCTCGATGTGCTTCGTCCGTCGGTGGTGCATGGGGTTCTTGTCCATGTACACAGCGGAGACGTTGTCGCAGTAAGCCACCGTCGCACGAGGAACATTGCAGTGAAGTTCGCTGAGCAACTGCCGTAGCCATATACACTCCGCCGTGGCATTGGATACTGCCCGATATTCAGCCTCCGCGCTGTAGCGTGACACCGTGGGCTGTCGTTTAGACGACCCGACACCAGCACATCACCGAAGAAGATGCAGTATCCCGACATCGAGCGCCTGGTGTCCGGGCACCCAGCCCAGTTGGCGTCGGAGTACGCCGTGATGGTCGGCGATGTCGTGGCGCGGAGATGAAGACCAAGGTCTGTCGTCCCATGAACGTAGCGTAGGATCCGCTTCACAAGTGCCAGGTGACACTCCCGTGGATCATGCATGTGCAGACAGACCTGTTGCACGGCGTAGGCGATGTCCGGCCGAGTGATGGTGAGGTATTGGAGAGCTCCGGCGATGCTGCAGTACTCACTAGGATCATGGACTGCAGACCCGGTCATGTATGAGAGCTTTGCTTTTGTGTCGATGGGCTTTGCCGCGGCTTGCAGTTCGTCATCCCAGCGCGGTCGAGCAGCTCCACTGCATACTTGTTCTGCGACAGGAAGAACCCGTGGGCGGTGCGTTGAACGTCGACGCCAAGGAAGAAGTGCAACGGCCCCATGTCCTTGATGGCGAACTCAGTGCGCAGGCGATCAACAATGTTTTTAAGTAGTGCATCGGATGACGCACTGAGCACCATGTCGTTGACGTAGAGGAGTAAGTATGCCGTCGCGTCGCCTCGTCAGAGTACGAACAGCGATGAATCAGAACGGGTTGCCGCAAAGCCGATGTCACAGAGGAATCCGGTGATGCGCGTGAACCAGGCACGCGGAGCTTGGCGCAGACCATACAACGACTTGGAGAGGAGGTAGACCGCATAGGGCTGTGCCAGATCGACGAAGCCGATAGGCTGCTGGCACAGGACTCGTTCGTTGAGATGTCCATGGAGGAATGCATTTGACACGTCGAGTTGCCGCACCGGCCACCGTCGTCCAGCGATGAGGGAAAGGACCGTACGGATCATCGCAGGCTTGACCACCAGCGTGAACGTCTCTCCAAAGTCGATTCCTGGGTGCTGAGTGAAGCCGCGCACAACCCACCGGGCTTTGTAGCGATCGAGGCTGCTGTCAGGGTTCAATTTGTGCTTGAACACCCACTTCCCGGTGACCACGTTCACCCTGGGTGGCCGATGGACCAGGCGCCATGTGTGATTTTCCTGCAGGGCATCGAACTCACGTTGCATAGCAGCACGCCAGTTTGGATCACGCAGTGCCACTCGCGCCGAGTTGGGAATCGAAGAAATTGCCGTGGGGCTCGATGTCACCATGGCGTACTTGGGGTTGGGTGTGAAGACGCCGGCCTTCCCCCATGTCACCATGTGGTGCCATGGCTGTGGGTCTTTTGGTGCCAAAATCGTTGTTGATGTCACCGCGGCAGCAGCTTGGGACGCCGAGGTGGTAGTTGGGGCGGGTGTGCTTGGCGACGTTGTGGCGTGCACTGATTTGCTTGGGGAGCTGTCGTAGTGTGGCGTGGACGACATTGTCGGCGGCGAGGGCACTGGCGACGTCGATGGCATGGATGGAGCGCTCGGTGTTGCGTCGTGCGTCGCGGAAGGTGACATCGTCGTGGCAGGCGTGAGTGCTGGCATGGCAGGCAGCGACGCCGGTGGCGAGGCAGCAGCGCGCACTTCACGCCCGTGCGCCTGGGCCGCTGCTGGCACTGGATCGTCGGCGATGTCGACGCTAGGGCTGTTCGCGACTGGGCATTTTTTCTTGTTGAAGGGGAAGTGTGTTTCATCGACCACGACATGCCGTGAGACGTTGACACGCCGGGTCTCCTTGTCATAGCACCTGTACCCCTTATGATCTGCTGGTATCCCAAGAACACACACGCTACGGAGCGAGGACAGAGATTGTTAGCGGCAGTGGCGGATTGGTTCGGGTAGCAAAGGCTCCCGAAGATGCCAGGTGTCCATATGATGGAGGCGTGCCTAGAAGGAGCTCTTGTGGTGTGGTGATCCCCGTAGAACGACACGGACGCTGGTTTAGGAGGTAAGTGGCTGTTGCGAGGGCTTCAGCCTAGAACTCCGGTGGCGCATGGGCGTGCAGAAGCTTGGCGCGGACACTGTCATTGAGGGTACGGAGAGTGCGCTCGGCCTTGCCGTTCTGCGTAGATGTGTAGGGGCACGAGAGGCATAGGGCAATACCGTGGCTCTGGAAGTACGTACGCATGGCATAGTTGTCAAATTCTCGGCCAATGTCAGTTTGTAGAGCAAGAATGGGCACCTGAAATTGCGTATGAACGTAAGAGCAGAAAGACAGAAAAGTGGGCACAACTTCAGATTTATTTCGTAATGGGAATGACCATACATAGTGGGAATGACCATACATAGTGGGAATAATCATCAATGATCACTAAGTAAAAGTTGTAGCCAGAGATGCTAGGTACAGGAGATGTCCAAACATCTGAATGCAGTAATTGGAAAGGAAAGTAGCTAACAGAAGAGGAAGAGGAAAATGGTTGCCTCACATGCTTTCCAAGCTGACAGGCATGGCAAGTATGTTGAGCAGATTTGTTAGACGTGAATTCAAAGGAGTGTAGAGATGCAGCAAGTTGATCACGCCCCGGATGCCCCAATCGTTGATGCCATAGGTCGACCGAAGTGGTGGAGGTGTGAAGAGCTTGGTGGATCGTTGGCTGTAGCGGGTAGAGGTTGCCATGCCTATCACATCGGAGCTTCACCTGACAGGTGTGAAGATCCTTGATGGAGAAGCCAAAAGGATCGAATTCCACCGAGACATTGTTGTCACGCGTTAGAGAACGAACAGAGATTAAATTTTTAATCAAAGATGGAGTGACAAGGACATTGTGAAGAAGAAGGGGAGTGGAAGAGGTGGGAATTGAGGAGGCTGCCGTGTGCATGACAGGCAGATGGGCGCCATTGCCCACGGTGACGGAGGGAGGGGAAGGTAGAGCGCGCAGGGAGTGTAGGTTACCAGGGGTCGAAGCCATGTGTGATGAGGCACCGGTATCGAGGAAACAGTCAGAGGAGCTGGTGCCAGCCAGAGGTACGCCGGCACTGGCGTGCGCGGCGAGAAGGGAGTTGTGTTCCCAGCCGTATGGCATGGCATGCGCTGCGTTCAAACCCGCGGGCGGGCCAGCGGTGAACTGCGGTGCACCGGCAACAAAGGCCTGCTGAGGAGGCGTGTCGGGCCGTGGGCCAAGAACCCCCGCGGCAGGGGCCCGGAACGGCATGGGCCACGCCTGGACCATGTCGGTCCACGGGTTGAAGCCCGCGATCCATGGCGAGTTGGGCAAGGGTGGCCTTGTTGCAGAGGAGGTGGCACCGCCGCCGGCAGCTGATGGCTGGGAGCTGCCAGGGTTGCCGTTGCCACGGCCACGGCGTCTCTTGGAGCGGGGGCCACCGGAGGGAGATCCGCCTGATCCCCCGGTCATGGAGCCGCCACCATTGTCGATTCCCGATCCGGTGCCGCTGTCTTGGGGAGTGGGCGGCCTCGCGCCGCCGTGGGCTACCAGTGCGTGATGCGCGGCCATCTTGCTGTACTGGGAGTCGTAGAGCTCCTCCAGCAGAAGTTGTGAGCGGGTAGAGAGGAAGGTGTTCTGCGGCTGCTTAAAGGTGATAGCAGAGATGGTGTGTCGGTATTTGCCATTGAGGCCGCGGAGCATGTTCAGTACCTGGGAGGACTCGGTGATGGGCTGGCCGAGGTCACGGAGGGCGTCGTCGAGCTGCTTCAATTTGGCGCAGTAGTCGGTGATGCTGAGGTCCCCTTGGTAGAGGCTGCGGTACTCGGCCTCAAGGTACATGGCGCGGTGGAGTTGGTGGTCGCGGAAGAGGTCGAGGATGGCTGCCCAGATCAAGTGAGCGATGGCACCCGAGGCGCGGATGATCTGAAGGACGTCACGCGACACGGTGTTGTAGAGCCAGTTGACCAGGCATTGATCAACCATGAGCCACTCGGGGTCGAGGTGCTTGGCGACAGTCGGCGGGGCGGCGATGTGGGAGTGAAGCCCGAATTTGCCGATGACGGAGTTGAAGAAGCAGCGCCACTCGGGGTAGTTGGGGTTGGCAATGTCGAGCATCACCGGAACATGTGACTTGATGTTGACCGTCTATAGAGACGAGGCAGACGGGGGTTGTGGTTGGGGTGGGCTCTAGCGCATGCCGGCATCTCCGTCGTTCTTGCCGGTGATGGAAGCAGAGGAGGAGGAAGCAGCATGAAGGGAGGGCTCAAGATTGAATAGCGGGTTGAGATCCATGGAGAGCAGTGGAAGAGGAGAGAGCGCAGGCAATGAAGGATCAACGCACACTCTTTGATACCATGAAACAAGATAGGATCAATCAACGAATTGTATTGATCATGTACAAGTATATTTATACAGGCATTCGCAAGCAGAACGGCGGCGGAGCGCGCTACGCGGAGTCGTAGGAGACACGGAGTGCGCGATGAGGCCACGTCAAGCGCGCGTCGAGCGCGAGAGCCACGGGCTGGCGAGCGAGGACTCAGGCGTCCGGAGGATGCGATCAGTAGTTGTGCATGCACTCATGCGGATGGATCTGATTCCGTTAACAAACGTAAATAAGGTAGAGAGAGCAAACTCGGCACAAGGATTTTTCCCATGGTATCGATGGCATGAATACCACCCCTAGTCCACGTTGGAGCTCCACAAAGGATATGCTCCCAGTCGGCACCCGATCACGGCCTTTAAGCCACCAAGTCACAGAGACAAGGCCTCCACCCAGATGAGCCATCAAGCCACCAAGGTAAGGTCTCACCACTAGCTTCTCTTCTGATTCCTCGCCGTTGTGATCACTTCGGAGCTTGAGCCACGAAGACAAGGGTCTCCGCGTCCCCGCACAATCGCCTTGCCGCCACTCTACACCAAGTCGGAGGGTCAACAAGCTTGACGACGAGTCACTAAGACTCCAAGGTGCCAGCGTATCAAGAGGTACATTGTTGGATCACTCCTTGATCCACTCTCTAGGCAGCAATCACCTAGCAACTCACTCTCTAGGCCTATAAACACTATCACTCACTAATATTGTGCTTAATTGCCTTGGATGATCACTTTAAGCACTTTGGTTGGATATCTTCTCAGGTGTATATGAACTTTTCTGGACTCCAGCACACTCAAATGACTGAGTGGAGGGGTATTTATAGCCTCAAACTCACATACTAGCCGTTAACCCAACGGCTTAAAAAATTGTTAACACTGGATGATCCGGTAAGAATAGTAGTACTAACACCAGATCATCCGATGAGTAAACCCTCACAAAGTAGCTGTTGGAACCCCACTCAAGCCTTTGTGAACACCGGATTATCCTGTGACGACTCACTGAACACCGGACAAATGCACCGGATTATCCTATGTGTGCATGTTCATTTTGGAGCTCTCTGGAAATAATAGTTTGGTGTGTTCATTTTGTGAACACCGGATCATCCGGTGAGGTAAAAGACTCTGCTTCAAAATTTCTGTGAACACTGGACTGTTTTTCATTGTTCTCACTGGATTATCCAGTGTAGCAGTGGACTAATTTTGATGTGAGCATTGGATTATCCGGTTAGGCAAATTTCAGCAGAACAATATTATGTATTTTGGGCATAACTTTTCACTCCGAACTCCAATTTTGATGATCTTGGGCCCTATGGAAAACTTATGAAGAGCTATACAAGATTATATAGAAATTCATCCCATTTGATCAAATCAAAATTCATGGAACAAGTCCAATTCATTCATCTCTTTATCCCAACTTCTTTGTGTAAAATTCTCCAGTGAAACTATCGGGTGTGTATACCTTCAACACTGGAACATCCGGTGAGTTGATCTACAATCTTTAATAGCTTCAACTCTCTCTGGAAGAAAAGATCTGGTGTAAGCATCCAGTGTGTACACTCCAAGCACCGAACTATCCGGTGTAACACTTCAACTTTTTCTAGACACGTGTCCCAAATAAAAACTCTGGTGTTACTTAGATCCGATCACCGGACCATCCGGTGAGGTCTTCAGCTTTCTCTTCCCTACTGGACATAATACTACGGTGTGTGCAAACATCAGAGCACCGGACCATCCGGTGTAGTCATTTCTCCTGGGACTTTTTCCAATTCAACCAAATTTTGTCCCGACTTTGGTGGTTTCTTCATGTATTGCATCCATGAGACCTACTAACATATATTCTTGACAAACATGTTATTCCTAATGACTACGTTGTCATTAATCACAAAAATCACAATCATGATCTAATAGGGCCATTTTCGCTACAATCTCCCCTTTTTGGTGATTGATGACAATACAACCAAAGCAAGTGGTAAATAACAAATGATCCAAATGCAAAGATCACAAATGAGCTTAAAGTCTTACCACATTGCTTGTATGCATGTTCTTACCACTTAGTTCCCCTTTGTTGTGCCCCCACTATCTCCCTTGATTTGATTAAGCAAGAACTTCTCACCCTTTATTAACCTTCATGTATGTTGCACTTGCTACAATCTCCCCCACATTGTTCATCTTGCATTTCTTGCTTTGGTCGTCAAACTTCTCCCCCTTTGTCAACAATCTCCCAAAAAGGACTATATGCACATGTTGAACTTAAAGGGAAAAACATTAGAGCACATGAGAGAGCTTCACAAATCATGATCCAATTAAAAATGATACCGATTGTAATGATACCAATTGTAGAAATCTCACTACAAAAGAATGATACCAATTGAAAAGGATGAAAGCACATGGATAATAATTCATGAAACTCACATAATATAGTCTAAACTCCCCCTATATGTGTGCATACATATCATGAGAAAGAAACATATGCACAACTAGGCAATATGTCAAGATAGGAAGTTTAAGATATATTATGCATGGAGGTAGCTTAAATGAACAAAGATTTTACAATGATACCAATTGAAGCATTTGAGCATTGCATACCTCCGGGGACATGTTGATTACTCCATGTGACTACAAAAGATGCAACTTGAAACACATGTTAGTCTCAAAATCACAACATATAGGATATACTCCCCCTAAATGTGTGCATACAAGTGTTGAATACTTGTGAGATATATGTACTTGTTATTGATAACAATGGGGATTTATCCTATATATTGGATCATAGCACATCAAAGATGTCAATTGTAAAACTAGTGTCATAAAAAAAACCTACCACTAATAAATCATGTAGGTTGCTCATAGATAAGAGAGAAATACAAGCAACCTACCATATGAGATTTACACTAGGCATTACAATAAATTGAAATGATGTTGAGGGAAAACAGACCAGCCTGAGGATAATAGTTGGCTGTTGTTATCAAAGGTCCCTCCAGAGCCTTTGTCCTCCAAACTCAGCAGGAGGCCCCATCCCTGGAGGCTGCAAGTCCCTTCGGACCACCTCTCCGGCTCATACGTGGCCTTCCGAAGACTCAGGGCTACAACAAGTACCCCCGGAGCCTTCGACCTCCGAACTCAACAGGAGGCCTTATCCCCAGGGGCTGCGGACCCATTCGGGCCACCCCTCCGGTGCACATGCAGCCTTCTGAAGCCTAAAGGAGCGACCGGCCTCCGAAGATAAAATCAGGGAAGAAAGGACGCCCCTCTCTATCACTGACTTGACGCAAGGTGACGGGTGATAAATGCCGGTGCAAGTGGTGCTTATCCCGACATCCCAACACAATGCAAGTCATCCTGACACCCCCGGCAAAGCGGCTGCCGTAATTGGCAGCCCAGCTAACCCCTCAAGGGGCAAGCATCGACATAGTTACCACGGTAGGTATTTATCTTCTATGTAGGGTAAAAGGTAGTTATCCACGATAAAACCTAGTAATTTGGCTAGGTTCTAGATATTTGTACATCATGATAACTTGTACACTAAGCTACGTACTGCCTTATAAATAGGGGATCGTAGTCACCTGAAAAAGAGAAGAAGAAAAGGGACACGCTCAACACAACACGGAGGAGCATAATCATAAAGTTTTCCTATGATACTCCCCCTAGCCCAGTCCATATCTTTACAATCAATACATTCGTGGTGTTCCTTCCTCTCAAACTTCGTCTCTAAGCTCGAGTCTCCTCCTTAGAAGAAACTCTCGCCGTACTTGCTGGGGCAAGATGATCTCTTGCTCCAACAGTACACCGTATGTGGGGATGCAGATACAAGAAGTCATGAGAGGAAGGAGGCTGAGAAGACATCAAAAAAGCAAAAACATGTTCTTGGGTCTGTAGGCCGATACTACGCCTCCTCCAAGCTCCAGGAGGAGCGTGTCCGGAGGCTGCCGGAGCCCTCCCTCCACCCTTCGGGAGTCATTAGCATCTTGCGAGTGAAGAAACCGCAATTGCATCGGCCCGAGCATGCGCGCAAATGGTAGCCATGGCATGTTGTGAGCCACTCTCGAGGCCATCCGAAGGCTAAACCATGTGAGAGCAAAGGCAAAGGTAAAATCCATGCAAACCTCCACACACAAGGAAAGTGCATGCACCCGTATATTGTGCAGTAGTTGGATATACATTTGTTTATTACTAGTGTCAGCTGGATTAGTCAAGTGGTAGGGCCCCACCTGGCACACCCACCATCCACGGCAGGCATGCGCCGTAGCGCTTGACTAAAAGCCCTCATGGTCGCACCATGACCCTATGATATTTATATTCGTGGTGTAAAAAATAGTAATCTATTTATTGCTATCCTCTTACGGTGACCTCTATAGTCTAAAGCAGAGGGTGCACGTGGATAGTGCCGAAGGGTAGCTCTTGATTTTTACGGTATCCGCATATCCTTGCTCTGGGAAGCTTATCTTGTTGTCGGTGGCAGGTGCATTAAAATATGGCAACCCGGCATGCTTACGTCCCACTTGCGCACGGATATTTTCACGTACGCCTAACGCCAGGAGTAACTCAACTTGAGTACGCTCTCCTCTCTATACTAGCTACCTGGTGGCCACTCCTAGAAAGAGTAAAATATCTCAAGATTAGTGACCTGCTGGCCACTCCTTTGTCAGGAGGCAGCACACGTAAGGCTTTTTACCGTAACACATGCATAAGTTTTGCTAGGGAAACCACGTGTCACATTTTAGGCTGATAAGGTTGTTGTGGCCATGGTTTCCTTGCCATAACTACTCTGACACACGCATGTGACCAGCATGGACTTGTGCTCAAGTTGGAGTAGTATCTCGTGACGTGCGCGTCTCCTCCATGGCTGCTAGAAGCAGCTTGGCCATATTTAGGCAGGAATAAAAGTCACTACTAGTATATCTGTGTTGTTTCTTCTACTAACCTTGTACGCAGCTACCCCGGATGGAGTATTCTGGCCAAACCCAGTCCGTGTGGCATGTTCCAGCCTTCGAAGCCTTCAAGCCTGCCTGCTCTGGTCTCCCAAGCCTCTGGCTCCGACTGCCTAGGCCTACGATGCATTCAGGCCTGCCTGCTCTGGTCTCCTGGGCCTCCGACTTTGACTGCTCGGGCCTCCGAAGCCTTCGAGCCCGCCTGCTCTCGTCCCTAAGCTCCCGGTCGCGACTGTTCAGACCTCCAGTCTCTGGTGTTCAGACCTCCACTCTCCAGCCTCAGATGGAGCCTCTACATTGTGGCCGGCAACATCCAAGACATCACCGGAGGCCATCTCCTCCCGAGCCGGAGCACCTCCATCGCCGAAGTCCCTTCGGTCCACCGTCGAAGTACACCCATGCCGGAGCCGATCTACAGCGAAGACATCCGCGCTGAAGACCGCCGCTCCCGAAGCACCACTGGGCGGCCAACTCCACTGCCAGAGCCTACCTCTACTGCTAGACCCCATCCAGCTAACGAAGCCCTCAACACCATGGCCGGAGCCATCTGTCCAACTACTGGAGCCACGACCGATGGCCCTCTCCGCAATCCAGAGACCACGTGAAGCACCACCTCGGTGGTCCGAAGTTCGCACCATGCTCCATGTCAGAGAGGCCGCACCGCCCTTCTCTATGCTGGAAAACTCTTCCCAAGCACCATCGAAGGCACCTCCGATCCAGACCAGCGCCACCTTCACAATGTGTGGCCGGAGCCCCTCAGCTCACCTCACTGGAGGATTTGCTACGTCTCTCTGCCACTGGCCCTGGGGGCACTATCGCGCTCTAGTACACCTAGCCGAAGGACTCGCCACGTTCCGCCACCCGCTCCGGAGGCACCACCATGCTCCACCACCTGCTCTACGCTCCTGGCAGCAGAGTCAGCTACGAGAACCTCCAACTAGACGGGCTTCGCACGCATCGCCCACTGCGACACCTCAGAAGACAGGGCGAAACCAGAGGCCCCTTTAGCCCACCGCGCGCTCAGGCTACACCCACGCCAAAGGCCGCCTCGGCTTCGCCTACTCACCACCAAGGGCTGCACGCCGGCTCACCTCCGAGCCTACCTCCAGAGCACCTCCACGCCACAAGGCCACCCTTCGCCGTGACGTACTCTGCCTACTCACCTCAAGGCTGTGGACCAGAGGCTTGCCTCTAGAGGCTCCTCCGACTCTGCTGCCAGAGCCCCCCATAGCCGACGCACCTCCGGGAGCGTGCAAGGCGTTCGGGGCAATGCAATACTACTACGGTGGCCCGTACGGGAGTCAACGGCACCACACGCACGGCATCCTCAACGTCTTCCTGCTCATCGGCAAGACATCTGCGCTCACCATGTACCCCACCGAACTTCGCATGACACGGACCCCGCCATGCACCTCGCCAAAAATCCTTCCGTGCTTTCTCCTGGGACTAGCCAAGGCCACTATGTATGCAAGAGGCGAGACATAGTAGCAGCTAGTTATGGCCCAGGCAAAAGCTCTGGAGACCCCCAAAGGCATGCAGGCGAAGGCCAGAACCTGCGGCCATGGGCGTGCGAACGCGTTGCCACCTTCCACAAAGGGCGAACTCCTCCGAAGGCCAAGATATGCGCCGAAGCCCACCTTCGCGCGCACATCAACGTCAGGGGCTGGTCTTCGGCCGCCATCCACTTTAGAGGCATACCCTGACCGCTCTTCGTGCCGGCAGCTGGGCTCCGCTCCCACCTCATGTCAGAGGCTAGGGCCGGTCGGCCAGTAGATTGTTCGTACGTTGAGGACTGCATCTCCATGCGCGTCCTGTCGCTGCCTGCCAACGGCCACCTAAGGACGTTTGATTACCAGTGGCCAGGCATGCATGCATGCAACCATGCACGTTCTGTGGCGCACTGCTGCTACATGTGTGCATACAATATCGCACACATCGACCCTCACGTGCTCATATGCGTACGCCCGCGCTCTAGTCCACCGCACTCGCATCCTCGCAGGAGGCTGCATCGGAGGTCAGACTCCGGCCCAACTCTGCTTCAGGGGCCGCCCTCGGTGAGCTCAGTGCTAGACGGAAGTGTCTTGAAAAACCTCCTCACCGATGGCACAACCTCGGTGGTGGAGAGGTCTTAAAAACCTATCGTACAGTACCTCCGGCATCTTGAAGGCAGTGCCTTCATGCCAGAGAAGTAATTCCATCCGCCATCTTTAAGGTCTAGCTAACCTACGTGGTGGATAGGCAAAGACCGCTCTAGCATAGTGATGGCATAGGCCTCCGTGCTAGACAGGTATATTCCGTCCATCATCTTTAAGTCCTAGCAAGTCTCCGTGGCGGAAGGGTAAAGAAACCCTCAGGAATCTTAAAGGCAATAGCCTCCACGCCGAAGAGGTATAACACTCTACACATAAAAATGCGTGGGTCACTCTACGCATAAAAATGTGTGTGGGCCACTCTACGCACAAAACATGTGTGGCCACTTATTCATACATATGCACACATCATACATACATCATACATACATACATTCATACATCATACATACATACACTCGTACATCATACGTACCTACATACCTGCGTACACATACATATGCTTATAGGTGGTACAACCATCTTAGAAGCTTCCCTGCCTTGGCTAAGGTCATGACAATAGCGCTAATAGAACATGCCCTCTACCCGCTCGCGGCCAAAGGCATGAGGGGAGCCAAGAAGTCAGGGAGCCACAAGGCTCAGTCGATCCTACACAGGTTGCAGAATTTTGCTATTCCCTGTCAAAGCATATTATGTTAAAAAGTAAAACCCTCCGGCATCTTGAAGGCAAAGCCTCCATGCCGGAGGTGTAGAAAACCCTCCGGCATCTTGAAGGTAAAGCCTCCATGCCGGAGGTGTAGAAAACCCTCCGGCATCTTGAAGGCAAAGCCTCCATGCTGGAGAGGTAATTATTCTCCAGACAATTACAGGCACAATGCAGGAGCGGAAATTCCAACAAACATGAGTGGGACTCAGAGTACGTAGGCTCTAGATGACTCCACCTTCGTTACGCCCCTCAGCTTCGCCGATGACTCCACTTCCAGCATCTAGCACTGAGGGGGTAACGGGCTGCATTCCGTGGCCCCGTCGTCGACTCCATCTTTGACTCACAACACCAGGCTCCGAATGGTTCGGCCTCAGATGAGCCCTGCCGTGCTTAACGCTAAGGGGGTGGCATCCTACTCCCCTCGGCCTTGCCATAACTTCGACTCCAGTTTCCATCGCCGGAGGCTCCAAATGGCTCCACCTCCATTACGCCCCTTTGCTTCCCCGATGACTCCACTTCCAGTATCTACCACTGAGGGGATAACGGGCTGCCTTTTGCGGCCCCATCGTCGACTCCATCTCTGGCTCACGATGCCATGCTTCGGACGGTCCAGCCTTCAACGAGCCTCACCGCGCTTAACACTAAGGGGGTGGCATCCTGCTCCCCTCGGCCTCGCCATCAACTTCTCCTCTGGCTTCCATTGCCGGGGGCTCTGGATGGCTCCTCCTCCGTTACGCCCCTTTGATTCGTCGATGACTCCACTTCCGGCATCTACCGCTGAGGGGGTAACGGGCTGCCTTCCACGGCCCCGTCGTCGACTCCATCTATGGCTCACGACACCAGGCACAAAACGGTCCAGCCTCCGACGAGCCCCACTGTACTTAATGCTGAGGGGGTGACATCCTACTCCCCTTGGCCTCGCCATCAACTTCGCCTCTGTCTTCCATCACCGGGGGCTCCAGACAGATCCGCCTCTGTCATGCCCTCAGCTTTGCTGATGACTCCACTTTCGGTATCTACCGCTGAGGGGGTAACGGGCTGCCTCCCGCAGCACCATCATCGACTCTGTCTCCGGCTTCCACCGCCCGGGGCTCTGGATGGCTCCGCCTCCTTTACGCCCCTTTGCTTCACCGATGACTCCACTTCCGGCATCTACCGCAGAGGGGGTAACGGGCTGCCTTTCGCAGCCCTGTCGTCGATTCCATCTCCGGCACGATGCTAGGCTCCGGACGGTCCAGCCTCTGACGAGCCCGGCCACGCTTAACGCTGAGGGTGTGGCATCCTGCTCCTGTCGGCCTCACCATCGACTTCGCCTCTGGCTTCCACCGCCGGAGGCTCCGGATGGCTCCACCTCCGTTACGCCCCTTTGCTTCGCCGATGACTCCACTTTCGGTATCTACCGCTGAGGGGGTAACGGGCTGCCTTCCGTGGCCCCATTGTCGGCTCCGAACAGGTTGCCTCCTTCACGCCCCTCAACTTCACCGATGACTCCGCTTCCAGCATCTACTACAGAGGGGGTAATTGGCTGCCTCCCGCAGCCTCATCATCGGCTCCACCTCCGTTACACCCCTCAGCTTCACCGATGACTTCGCTTCCGCATCTACGATTGAGGGGGCAATGGGCTGCCTCCTACATCCCCATCGTCGACTTTGCCACCTCGGCCGCGTCATCAACCCCGTCGTCGACTTCGACACCGGCTGCACCTCCAACCTCAGCATAACCCCAAGGTGTGCCGCCATCACCAATGCATCGTCAACATTGAGCTTCACCATCAACACCCGTAGTTCCCACCGAAAACTCCTCAGAGACAGGGAATGGCCTTCGGGTATTCTTGTTACAAACCTAGGCTAGAGTTGGTTTTCCTCTACATCCTCTCACCCCTCCAAACGTCGAGGCCAGAGAATGAGGGGGTATTGTTGGGGGGAAACAGATCAGCCAGAGGATAATAGTTGGCAGTCGTTATCAAAAGTCCCTCCAGAGCCTTCGACCTCCAGACTCGGCAGGAGGCCCCATCCCCTGAGGCTGCAAGTCCCTTCGGACCACCTCTCCTGCTCATGCGTGGCCTTCGGAATACTCGAAGCTACAGCAAGTACCCCCGGAGCCTTCGGCCTTTGAACTCAACAGGAGGCCTTAGCCCCAGGGGCTAGAGACCCCTTAGGGCCGCCCCTCTAGTGCCCATGCAGCCTTCCGAAGCCTAAAGGCACGACCGACCTTCGGAGATAATATCGGGGAAGAAAGGACACCCCCTCTCTGCCGCTAACCTGACACGAGGTGATGGGTGATAAATGCCGGTGCAAGTGGTGCTTATCCTGATACCCCAACACGATGCAAGTCATCCTGACACCTCCGGCAGAGTGGCGCCGGGCCGTAATTTGCAGCCAGCTCACCCCTCAGGGGGCAAGCACCAATATAGTTGCTACGGTAGATATTTATCTTCTATGTAGGGTAAAAGGTAGTTATCCAGGATAAAGCCCAGCAATTCGACTGCATTCTAGATATTTGTACATCGTGATAACTTCTACACTAAGCTACGTAATGCCTTATAAATAGGGGGTCGTGGTCACTTGAAAATAGAATAAAAAAGGGACATGTTCAACACAGCGCGGAGGAGCATAATCACAAAGTTTTCCTGTGATACTCCCCCTAGCCCAGTCCATATCTTTACGATCAATACATTCATGGTGTTCCTTCCTCTCCAACTTTATCTCCAAGCTTAAGTCTCCTCCTTAGAAGAAACTCTTGTCATACTTGCTGTGGCAAGACGATCTCTTGCTCCAACAAATGAACACATGCAATCCTAGTTGAGGTTAAAAGAGCTATGACAAATGAACAGATTTTGCATCTAGCTTCATTACATCTTTTACCTTTGAATGGGGATTTGGGTATATGGTGATCATGAACTTCATTAATACGCTAATCTTGTATACTTGGCTTCTTTACTCGAATATTCACTTCATTTTGTAAGCCAAGTCTCTAAATCCCCATAGCCACTCCAGGGCGTCAAGTCTTCTTTGGAACCCAAACCGATTGGGGCCCCTTCATGTTGATGATGACTTCCTTGGACATCCAAATGGGTTGATTCCACCTCTGATCCTTCTTTCCAATCATGTGTGCAACCACCTTGCCATTTTCCTTCTTCTTGAGCCTGTAGTAGTTGCTCTTTATCTTGTTCTTGTAGTTGGGTTTGGTGTAGAGGTTGGAAATCTTGTTAGAGAGATTTGTTATATTCTTCTTCTCCTTGATCTCCTCCTTAACTTGTTTGCATTGGAAGGACTTGTGGCTTTCTTGATGGCATTTGAAGTATGTCACGGTTGACCCCTCTGCAAGCTTCTTCACTATAAAAGCACGATTATCTTAATGAGGTCGGACATGTCCTTTGTCCTTCAATTCCGCCAAGTACTCCTTGAGCTTCTCCATTTCTTGCTTGAGCTCATCATTTTCTTGTGCAATGAGTTAATTAGATTGTTCTACAACAATATTCTCAACACAAATCTCATTGCAAATGAGTTAGCTAGATAAAGTATATAACTCATCACAAGAAGTGGAAGCATCTACCTTAGGATTGTAATTAAAAAGAGAGGTAGATTGCTTCAAAGAGACCTTAGTTTGAGATTCAATGCACGCAAATTTAGCCTTAAGATCTTTATGCTCCTTATTTAGCAAATTGAATTTGTAAAATAATTGTTTATAATTAGAAACAAAGGTACCATGAATGTCATTAAGTGTATTGAAGTTTTTAAGCTCTTTTGATTGTTTCGTAAGGGCCCTTTGTTGCTCATTGATCAAATGAAGGAGTTCATCATAGGAGGGAGAAAACTCATCTTGATCACCATCATCTTCGCTTGAGCTTGACTCTTGCTCTTGTCTCCTCATCCTTACCTTCATGTGTTGGCATTGAACTTGCTTGCTTATGAGAACAAGATTCTTGGTGTCAGATGAGGAAGAAGCTTCCACCCCATGTTCATTGTCATCTCATGGGAGGTGATCTTACTGAGCACTTGACTTGGAGCCATCTTCTTGATGTCATTGTTATCGTAGATGATGCAGACTATCAACTTGTATTTCGGAAGAAGATCTTGAAGCATTCTTCTCACCACTTGATCATCTTCAATTGGCGTCAAACCTAACCCATTGATCTCATTAACAAGAATGTTCAAATGAGAATACATATTATTAGCACTTTCATGGGGTAGTTGCTTGATACCATTGAGCTTAGTAACAAGCACATGATATTTCTCATTGCGCACATCCTTTGTGCCTTAATGTATTTCAATGAGACTATTCCAAATATCATGTACATTGATGAGAGAATAAACATGATTAAATGCATCAACACATATAGATGATAAAAGGATACTCTTTGCCAATAAATCTAATTGTCTCTCCTTGTTGGTGATGTGAGGTTTCATCCCTTCCTCGGCGACTCTCCAAACATCTAAGCCTCTAGCTTGCAAATAACAAGATATTAGAATTTTTCAACGTGGAAATTTTGTGCCATCGAAAAGTGGAGCACTATGAGAATCCATCCCAACCCGAACGTCACAACTCTAGGATTTTAATCCTATCAAGAGCACGAGACTCTGATACCAATTGTAGAGAGCGGTGATGTCCTAAGAGGGGGTGAATTAGGACACTTAGAACTATTTTGGCTCCAAAAACAACGCAAGAAAAACATATATCAAATTCCATCTAATGTGCTCTAGGTTTATCTAGTATGTCTATTTTACTAAACAAAGCGCTTGCAACCTATTTAAGAAGATAAATTGCAAGTAAGTAAATACGGAAATGTAAATAAGGTAGAGAAAGCAAACTCGGCACAAGGATTTTTTTTTCCGTGGTATCGATGGCATGAATGCCACCCCTAGTCCACGTTGGAGCTCCACAAAAGATATGCTCTCGGTGGGCACCCGGTCACGGCCTTTAAGGACCAAGTCACAAAGACAAGGCCTCCACTCGAATGAGCCACCAAGGCAAGGTCTCACCACTAGCCTCTCTTTTGGTTCCTCGCCGTCGTGATCACTTTGGAGCTTGAGCCACAAAGGCAAGGGTCTCCGTGTCTTCGCACAATCGCCTTGCCGCTGCTCCACACTAAGTCGGAGTGTCAACAAGCTTGCCGACAAGTCACCAAGACTCAGAGATGCCGGCGTACCAAGAGGTACATTGTTGGATCACTCCTTGATGCACTCTTTAGGCAGAAATCACCTAGCAACTCACTCTCTAGGCCTATAAGCACTAATCACTCACTAATCTTGTGCTTAATTGCCTTGGATGCTCACTTTAAGTACTTTGGTGGCTTGGATGTCTTCTCAGGTGTATATAAACTTCTTTAGAGTCCAGCATACTCAAATAACTGAGTGGAGGGAATTTATAGCCTCAAACTCGCGCACTAACCGTTAATCCAACGGCTCTAAAAAGTTGTTAACATCGGATTATCTGCTGAGAATAGTAGTACTAACACCGGATCATCCGGTAAGTACACTCTCACAAACTAGCCGTTGGAGCCCTACTCAAGTCTCTGTGAACATCGGAATATCCTGTGACGACTCAATGAACACCGAACAAATGCACCGGATTATCCTATGTGTATATGTTGATTTTGGAGCTCTCTAGAAATAATAGTTCGGTGTGTTCATTTTGTGAACAACGGATCATCTGGTGAGGCAAAAGACTCCGCTTCAAACTTTCTGTGAACACCGGATTGCTTTTCATTATTCTCACGGAATTATCAGGTGTACCACTGGACTAATTTTGATGTGAGCACCGGATTATCCTATCAGGCAAATTTCAGCAGAACAACGTTATGTATTTTGAGCGGGATTATCCTGTTGTATGGTTGTGGTGTAGTAGTTATTATGCTTCAGACTTTAAGTTTGTGGACTATGATGTCATATTGTCATACACTCATGCTTGCTAATTTGTTATCTTGCATCTTGTTCCCTATTTCATTCTCAGCACTTGCCTACATGCTCACTGATTTTTGTCATAGTTATGGACTTGTGTTGCTGAGGAGTTATCATTGTTCACGTAGTTTGTTGCAAGCGGGAGGGGTGCTACATGGGAGCAGAGCTTTTGGAAAGGAGAGAAAGGATCGTGGGCTCAAGAACTGGCAGTAAACAAGGTATGCATGTGCTGCACTGCTCCTAGAATTCTACCTTCCCCTCGCCTCAACGCCATAAAAACCATGCCAAGAGCAGAGTATATACCACCAGCAATCAGGATCATTCTAGGGTCAGCTGCATAAAGGAACAACTACATCATGACAGGAATATGTAAACCTCCCTTTGTATTGCAGATACCCAGTCACCATTTATTTTTATTTTGCATTGTAACTGTAGCTAAAAGGGGAAAACTGGTCGCATGTAAAGAAGTATGTTGGTGCAAAAATATGTACCATGTCATGCGACATGATAAGAGAAGTGGTGGCTTTACTATTGGCCAGGATGAGGACAGGCTGGTATCTTTATAATCAGCATTGTCCAGAATACCATGCCTGCCAGTAAGATCTGTCATTGAGCTAGTGGTCGGTACCTGGAAGGAGCAATATGAGATGTAACGATCAATGCATCTTGAAACAACCAAACATAATATGGAACTGAACCAGACCATTTTACAGCACATTGCACCAACAATTACAACAAATCCAAACCTA
Organism: Phragmites australis; assembly: GCF_958298935.1. Lineage (NCBI taxonomy): Eukaryota > Viridiplantae > Streptophyta > Magnoliopsida > Poales > Poaceae > Phragmites > Phragmites australis. The sequence continues at coordinate 10,628,144 of NC_084934.1, forward strand.
AATTCCAACAGTGTTTGCAGCTGCTACACAGCTAAGGGCTTGTCCCGATTCCCAACCTTTAATCTTAATTACAGAACTGCAAGTTGCTTGTAGTTCTCATTCACCGAACTCTTCATTGAGATTTCTGCAAGTAAAATTAAGCAGCTTCAGTATGAGATGTAACATTTAATGCACCTTGAAACAATGAAATATAGATGGAATAAAATTGGACATTTTGATGCACATCACACCAAGAAGACAACAAATGCAAACTTAAATTCCAACAATGTTTGCAGCTGCCAAGCGGATAAGGTATTGTCTCCACCCTTACTCCTAGTTACAGAATTACAAGTTGCTCGTAGCTCTGATTCACCCAACTATTCGTTAAAACTTCTGGAAGTAAAATTAGGGAACAATTGGGGAAAATAACAACATTAAAACTTACTAATGTAATACAGTTGAAAAGAAGACATGTACTTAATTTGATGGCACTAGATTCAACAAGATGTAGCGAGCCATGTTGCTCATCAAAAAAAAAGAATCTTAAATACTATTGGTGCTACTACTGATAAATGCCTGGAACTGGGTTTGCTCATATACAATGTTATGATAAAGAAACACTCTACTGTGCGTGAGTGACTAATTTCACTAATCTATTTGAGATGCTATGCAAGTTTTTGCTCTTGGAGACCGGATGCAAGCTTGGTTCATGTCAATGGCAGCCATGAGCAATCTTAGGAAAAAACACAGTTCATTTTAAATTCTCAGCCTTGCACTTATCATTTCCTCCTATTTTCGTCCAAACTGAAGATGTCTGGACAACTTAATACAATTGCAGTCCACTAGAGGTCCCAGGTCCCATGCTATTGCTGATCATTGGTGATACCTAACTAAGCATTCCTGCATAACAATGATGGAAGAGAACGGTAACAGAACACTACTGATATTTATTTCTCTGAAAACCAATGTGAGAAACTGTCTCGGTAAAGACTATCTGTTAGATTGTTACACAGTTATTAGCCAATATTTTCCACAAAAAAAAGCATATGCTACATGTTTGAGGTCCCCACTTCCAACCTTCACATGTCCAGTGCACAATACACAAACAAGCTGGCAAGATCTTCAATAGTTAAGCAGGGTAACATAATGTAGCCTGTCCAAGAGACAAGGGTGTCATCTACTGGTCACGGATGCCATTAAATCATCAACTGTTGATCACAATCCAAGTCACGAAGCTAACCAGCTGGAATCGCCTATTAAAAACAAGGCCTCCCACAGAATCCAATCTGGTATTTATCTTTACTTGCAAGTAAGATGGTCAATACTCAACAAAGAACTTCTGTTACTTAAGTGTACTGCTATAACTGATGCAAGGGGCGTGCTCTGTATTTCTGATGAGAGCTATTAAACCATCTAGTGTTTCATATATCTCTTTCCTTTTCTGGTGCCTTGTGTCTTTAGCCAAGAACTCATGAACCTCACTTCCTATCTGTATCAAGCTACTGCCAGGCACTTTCTCAATGCCCCAATCATGCATGACTCTGCGTGCATCCATCACACTTCCCCACCTTCCCTCCAGGGCATTACAATTTGAAACCAGCACTTGATAACTAGAATTAAATGGTTCTATTTCAACTATCTTTGTACTGACATACTCCACAAACTCTGCATCACCATGTGCAATACAAGAACTAAGCAAAGTGACCCAGATGACAACACCGGGCTCAAGAGGCATGCTTTCAATAAATCGCACTGCCTTTTGTAACTTACCTGCTCGACCAAGTAGATCAACTATGCATCCATAGTGCTCCATTCTTGGTGTAATCCTATATTGCTCAATCATTTGCTTAAAGATGCTCCAACCTTCTTGCAACAAACCACCATGAGCACAAGCAGCAAGTGCAGGAATGAAAACAGTGTCATCCAGTTCAACTCCTTCTCTGCACATATCATTGTACACCAACAAGGCTTCTCTAAAGAGCCCATTATAAGCAAAACCAGAAATCATTGTTGTCCATGTAATGATACATCTTGTTTTCATTTTGTCAAAAATTAACCATGCTCTTCCTACATCCCCACACTTTGCAAACATGTCTATGAGAGCATTTCCTAATGCAACAGATATATGAGTGTTGATTTTACTGATGTAAGAACTGATCCAATTGCAGTATTCAACACTGCTCAGCTGAGCACAGGCCGAGACGACACTTACTAGTGTAGCTTCATCAGGCATGAATCTTCCCTCAACCATCATCAGCTGAAATGTGCACAATGCCTCATCATATCTGGAGTTGTGATTGTATCCAGTTATCATTGCATTCCATGAAACCAAGTTCTTAACAGGCATCTGATCAAACAACAGTTTAGCTGAATCTAGATCCCCAATCTTTGCATAAGCAGAAACCATAGCTGTCCATGAAACCACATCCTTCCGATCCATCCGATCAAAGAGTGACCGTGCAGCCTCCATATCACCGCTTGTTGCATAACCAGAGATCATCAGATTCCAAGAAATGGCATCCCTCATTGGCATCCTATCAAACACGACACGTGCTGACACCATGTTCCCCACCCTGGTTAACCCGGCAACAATTGTGTTCCACGATACGACATTCCTCTCTGGCATTGCCTCGAACAACTCCATCGCCCCCGTAGCATCTCCACTCGACATGTACACCCCAACGATGGAGTTCCAAGAAACCACATCCCTCTCAACCATTTCATCGAACACCTGGCGAGCAGCCCCAACGTCCCCACCGTCGCTGCACTTGTAATACACGTTCAGGAGAGCATTCTGCACAACTACGTCACACCCGAACCCGCACCTTACGATCTGGCCATGGACGCACCGGCACGGCAGCAGCCGCCGCAGGGCCTCGCACGCGCGGAGCAGGAAGGTGAAGGTGAACCCGTTGGACGGCACCCCCGCGCCGCGCATGGCCGCGTAGGCCGCGAGCGCGTCCTCCGAGGAGCATCCGCGGCCGCCGCCGCGCCCGGCGAGACGCTCGATGAGGGTGTTGTGCGCGACGGTGGAGGCCGCGGCCCCCGCGGCGCGGAGGGCCGCGGCGGCGTGGCGCGGCGACGAGAGGACGGAGAGCGCGGCAGAGACGAGTGCCGGGAGGAGACGCGGGCTCGCGGCGAGGCCCCCGGCGAGGAGCTGGGCGTGGGTCTGCAGCAGGTGGCGCGGGGACTTGAGGTTCCGCAGGGTTCGGAGCAGCTCCTGCTCCATTGGTGTGGAGGGGACTGAAGACTGCGAGGAGGGCCTTTGGCTTAGCTGCAGATCGTTTCCCGCGGCTTTTTGAAAGGCGATTCGATTCGTATAGGAGGATTTTTTATTAATGATCCAGGCATACGCTCGGCTCGGATAGTAAACACAAAATCGGATGTACACCCAGCCTTGTGACTTCTCCACTTCCCAACCAGAGCTAGAAAGATCGAACAATCAAATACTGACTTCTGTTATGCAGTGTAATCACCTAAGGCTAGAGCCCGTATCAGCGTATGATAAGTTCATCCCTTTTCCTATTTGCCATTTTTATGAGGTTACTGAATTGTTAAGGAACTAATACCTAATTTGCTCTTTTTAACAAACGGGGAAAATGAGAGAAGGAAATATGTATTGCTAATGTAGGGTGTATTTGGTTGGATGACTTCTTGGAGGCTTTGGGTAGAGTCCTTTGCGAAGCATGCCGGATGAAGGAGGGTTTGGTTTCGGACAAGGTACGAGGAAACACAAACATTTTGTTTTTATTGGGTGCAAAATTTCGTCGTTGTCACTTATATCATCATAGAACGATAACTGAGGTCTAGCCCCATCTCTTGCCTACCTTCGTTGGCTGGGTAGTGTGGTTGTGGCGGAGACTGATCATCAATCTACTTTCTCTTTGGCTTTGCAAGGCGATGATGTGATAATGGTCATGTCAACCTCCTGAACTACTTTGACTACTCATGCTATGTCTCCAACGTGGTAGACCTTCCTTCCCACTGTTATGTTCTGGCCAGTAGCAGTAGGGGGTGAGGAACCAGAGAAGGGATCAAAGGTACAAGAAGCATGAACAGAGGTAGGAGAGACGGAAAGAGGACATTGATGGGAGAGTTAGAGTTATGTTCTTTCTTGTCTTGCTCTCACACACCCTCTCGATTACACAGCCCACTCCTCAAACAGATAACGTGTGTTGGGCCTTGCCCGTCTTACGCATCGCGCTTGCATTTGTGGACCACCTCCAATCTGGTTGGCGCCCTTTGCTCTGTGTACACCTAGGACTCCTGCCTCAGCCATGTCTGTGACACCCCCATCCTGCAGACACGGCTTGCCCCTAAGCTGCTGAAGAAGGAAATCAGTGGCGCAGTTCGGACTCGTCTTCCCATGTCGCGAGCTCAGGTGCTTGATCGCTCCACTAGATCAGGACTTGATGAACCGCCTTGGAACCACAACGATAGAGATGACGGTTCAGTATCTTGATTGGGACTGAACGGTCCACCTCCTATTCATCTTATGTTGCCAGCAGCAAGCTATGCACCAGTGTAGGAGGCATACCTTTCTTTAGCTGGGTCACGTGCACCACAGGGTGAATTTTGCTTGTCTCCAGCAATTTGAGCTTGTATGCCACTTCACCAATCCGAGACACCACCTGAAATGGACCGTATAGTGAAAGGAAAGATTGCGGTTAGCACAATTAACAATGGATGATTTCACGTACGGTTAGAGCTTAAGGAAGACTCAATCGCCCACTGGAAATGATCATTTTGATCTCTGCTTATTAGCCTGATCCTTCATCCTTTGTCTTGCTCTTTCCGGATGCTGTTTGAGCAAATTGGTCTTCAATTGTCTGTTAGCTAAGAACTGTGCAACACCTGGCACCATGCAAATTGCTGAATCAAATAGAGAGCAAGACACACAGAGAGAGAGAGAGAGGGGCACAACTCGTTTATTCAAATTATATTCGAATTAATCATTAGGACGATCATTTAATAAGATGAGAGCTAACACACATCCGTCTCTCGACATGTCACGTACTAACCCACATCTCACCAAAACAATCGTAGCCACCAATGATGAACACGAATCCAATCCTGGTAGTCCCGACATGTATTTCTGCTCAAGATCGGATACACGTCTTTACAACAAGCTTCATCATATCAAGATAATAAATAACGAGTAATGTAAATATATTACAAACCTTAAGTCATTATAATTTCAACAATTTACAGCTCAACGAACGCTAGGTGAATAAAATACAACTAGTTCAACTCCTAGCAGGTTAGAGTTACTACACAACGGACTTAAACATATATAAACATCAAAAGAAAGGTGGCACCATTTTCCTTAAGGCACCACCGAATCACCACGAGTGGGCCGCCGCTACTCTTGTCTGTCAGCGACAGTAGCGGACATGAAGTTACCGTATAATACCTCTTCCTCACTTGTAAGAACTCAACAAAAGCAAGGTGAGTACAAAGGTACTCATAAGACTTACTCTATAGTACGTACATATAATAACCTGACTCCAAGGATCATACATTTGAGGATGCATAGTAAGTAATCGACCACAAGGTTAAATAAATTTATATGCAAGAGTATTTTATTAACTCAAAAGTGTAAGCATCTACAAACTTAACAACTCGTACCCTCCTATCATGAGATCATAACCATGAACATAACTGTCACTTAATCATACTCATTTCAAGATAGACCATCACTATCCACTTCCCAACATACCATAACAATCACAACATCGGAACTCTATGACTGATACGGATAGATATAATCATGCTTATAACCGAGAGCGTGACAATTCAATTTGATCTTACACCTTACAGGGGTGCATATTTACCCACACGACTCAGGTCCATTCTCTTGGCCCCTAAGATAATTTTTTCTCATACTCCGAACTACTCACTTGCGTTTACCCTTATAGCACCAGGGTTATTGCGAGCATGTCCCGGACACCTCTGGCTCCCTGCCACTTTGCTTCTCATCATTTTTCTCTTACACATCATAGAGCCACAAGTCAAGTATTAGCACGGCGTATGATAATCGGCTCATTTGTACATTTATTGAATATGTGGAAGTATGGAAAATGCTTAAGCCAACGACAAACAAGGATCGGTGTTTAATCGATGCAAGCAGTCTATGGCATCCGGGTTCCTTTTCCGACCTACCCCTAGCACCACCACATCTCGTCTCATCCTCAACAACTCTTCATCCCAACATCATTTACATTATGGAATACATTTAAACCTTCTTTCTCCTTCAGCTCCATCCTCCTGTAGCACATTTGCTAATCACGCCAACCTCTCCTGCAGCCTCCGGAGGTGCGTAAGAATCGAGCTGCTCGTGCTCCTGCTTTAGGTGTCAATGGCCATCGAAAGGTACCCCAATGGACTCAAGGAACAGCAGCAGCTTATCATAGCCGCTGCTTGAGAGGTATGCACATCTTCTCAACAATTAATATTAAACAAAAATATAATTACTACACATATTTCATACAATGTTAAAAAACTAAATAATTTCCCTGTTTACACTTCAATTCTTATTTGTCAATATTCATTTTAATAGTTCTAACTTCACCCAAAAAATAAACTATCCTTGTAGATGAATTCATCAATATCATTATGTCCTAACTTTTGTAACCTATATCTATAGTTAATGCATGCGTTCTATTTTATTTGATGGAAATATTGTTCTCAGGATTTGAGCCAATAATATATATTAGTTGTGATATTTTATTTGCGCTGATGTTCATCTGATAATCCTGGCACTCTACATTATATGTTTCAGATTAAACCACAGCTCCATACCATACCAAAATACTGGTTAAATCCAATCAGATAAAGGTATTTGTAGTAGAACTGTTCATGTTTACTACCACACATAAATAAATAAAAAGTGTGACAGACGCCATAGTAAAGCTTGCTATAATAAAATTTCTTAAGTTAATTAAGTTATGTGATGCAATGCTTGCCTCTTTTCCTGTTATCATCACTTATCTGATACTTATGCTTGATAAGAAGAATGGAGATAGATTTCTTTTTCTCTTACTATCTTAGCTAAGCAAGACCTTATACTTTTGTATTTGACAATTTGTTAAACTTGGAAATTCAAGTTTGAGACTGCAATAGTTTGGGGAAAGGTGGAGAGTAATGTGCATTTGATAGAAACTTACATAATCTGGGGATACCAATATATGTCTTAAGAAAGCCCCTACCTAAAACCATTACTTCTTACACCTGCTGTTGCCCCTTGAAACTCAACATGAAGCCGAATAATTCTGCTAACAGTGGCTTCATGATGAAAAGTGAGCTTAATCCATTCTAAAAGTGGTATATTTATTTGATTTTGTGCTTTGTAAGCTCTATCATTTTATAATCAAAATTTATTGGAATCTGAAAGCTAAAACAACTATTAGGACTTATATAGATGTTTATCTCATGAATGATCTTAGAACCTATTTGAAACAAATTAGTTTTATATGTCACGCTACATCATATATCGCTATATTTTTAAGTCCTACATGTGTTTTCTTAATTGACTTCTTCAAAAGGTTGCTAGATTCTTTGTATGCATATTATATATCCAGGTTAGTGAATAACCTCCTCCGGTACTCAAATATGGTAGTAGCTTTTTCATAAATGTCTTTTTCCCTTGTAGTTAGAAACAAGCAGTACAAAGTGCTTGGAAGCTAATCTTTTGTAGTGCCAAAAAAAATCCACATTGTGAACAACTTTATAGATTATTATGAAAGCAAATTATTTGACTGAACCAATCCTGAAGTTGCGGTGTACGTGAAGAAGCAGATGAAGTTGTTGACACATGTGAGTGCTGCTCCATCTTCAGTTTATTCCACTAAGCTTTTTCTCTCTCTCTCTCTGGCTGTAACTCCATGCATATGCTTTCCAACTGGAACTCTATTTTTCGCATCTCAGTTCTGCCTTTAGCAAACTAAAAATGTTTGTTGCTTTCCTATTTAATAAATGTGTACCCATCTACTGTAAAACTTCAGGAGATCACAACAGAAGCTGTGGACGCAAATTTTAAATTGTCATATGGGTTTTTGCAGGGAATTGAAGACCCTCTAGCCTAACTGGGAGAGCGATAGAGGAGAAGAGATGGAGGCAAGTGGTTGAGGAAGCAAGTGGCTATAATCCGTACTTTATATTTGCATTTAGCCCCCACCATAGTAAGCTGTGCAAAGCATCCACAATACGTAAGTACAATGCATGAATTATTTGCTATGTATGAATAATTTATTTTTTGAATTGTTCTTTGTATAAATGATTTGCTAACAATTGAAAGTGATACCCAGTCTCTGTAATGATGAAGTTGTGATCTGAATGCAGTAGCCACTATCATTTTCAACACAATAAATTGCTGTAGCAAGTAACAGGTATATGAACAGTTGTGGCTCCACATGGATGCTGTAGTCACAACCATATTTAATTTGCTCACATTTTGTACATAATACAAAGATTGCAAAGATGGCATGCTATTATCTCCAACGTAAATGTTGCTGCTAGCATTTCTTACTTTGCTCACATTGCTATACTGAAAGCTAACAATGATCTGCTCACGGACGAAGCTCAAAGGGCAGCACCTACGTTGCGTGCTGACTTTGAAAAATGAGGGATTCATCTGGATATCGAACTGATTTTGTTATCTGCGTTTTCATTGCACATTTTGAAGAAAATTGTTGCCTAATTCTTAATGTTACACTAATACATGCTCTCTTTTCATATATGCATAGCCATTATACCATGTTTATGCCAATTGCGTCATGTTCACCGTCTTTACAGACTCATCAGCAGAGCAAGATAGTTGGAACTTTGATGCTGGAGATAGTTCTCCAGCGTATTGCATTGGGTCGCAAGGCGAAGGAATCAGAGGAAGGAAGGGAGGCTGCTAGGTGGGGTCGCCCAAATTTTAAAATTTTGTCAACTTCCTTTGCTTTTTCCTTCTAATTTGTTCTGTTGTTGATTGCCATGAGATTTGAAAACCTTCAGCCCCAGTGGTGTTAACTTGGCATGTGGTTTCGTAAATTTCATTACACAATGTCCGTGTTTCATCCAATTGAGTGGATGGTGCAAAGGGTGACATTTCGTAGGATAACTTATGGGTATATATTAAATAACCAAAACCTGTTTAAACTACCCGATGTAATATCTTCCTAGATTTAAAATAAATATAACATGGAAAACATGGAACACGTGTTGGTGGATACGTATGCCAAATATAGTATCAACATCAAAGTGAAAGACGGCTACCATTGTGAAATAAGAGGATGTTGGGGCTCGGTTGTCTTTTCTGACATACTATGCTATTAGATATGTGGCCTATTACTCACCAAATATAATGTACTATCAAATACATTATGAAAATCAGTATTACATTTTTTTCCTCATTTTATTCTACTTACATGCTTTTGAGTGTGCTTTCATATGATGGGTGGTGACGAAGGCTAATCTGTCAAGAGCATAGCTGCGACGATAAAATGGAAAGTGGTTTATCTGAAATCAGCCTTATATTATGTCCTTCTACTACCTCTCCTAACATATATATCCAATTCCATTTCATGTTAATTAAAGAGATTATCTTTTATTACTCACGGGTTATATGGCGTGCCAACGACGCATAATTTTTCTAGTTATTATATATTCTGCTAGGAGTTGTTGCCTTTAGTAATGTTGATCTCGTAGGGTATCCACTACATCGATGTGTTTGGTCTACTAAGAGTCTGTTTGATAGAGCTCTAGCTTCGAGAATTTTTGAAGCTGATCATCTCTAACTCTAAAAATTCTAAGAGTTAGGGTTGTGGATAGAGTGAGGATTTTTAGTTTAATCATCTTGTTTTTATTTTGGATTAAAAACAGATATTTAAATTATTTTATTTTATCTTATAAACTCTAGATCTGCTTATAAACTCTAGATACTATATAGATCTCGGAGCTAGAGCCTTACCATAAAAAGTCTAAAGGTAGAATTTGTCTTTATGTATAACCGGAAGCCGGTCTCACATAATACCTTGTTGTTTGATTCCTGCAGATGACCGAACCGTCTGCTTATTCTTTTTTCTTCTGTACTGTTTGGTGTAAATTAACGAACCACTGTATACCCTCATTTTCTCGCAGAAAACCTTGTTGTTCGATCTTGCAGCATGGTTTATTAGGCACATATGATTGTTATATTAAGGCAACACAAGTATAATCATTAGTTTCAGAGTTGAGGTGTGCTGCTGGAGCTGCAGCTTGGACAGGTTTTGTTCTCCATCATCACTTTCTCTAGTAGTTTGTTTAGGATTGAAGTGCTATTATCACCGTATTTGGAACGATGCAAGGCATAGACCAAGACTGATGTTAAAGCAAGCATGAGTATCTGCATTCCAGGTTTCATAATTTTTATTTAGAATTAAGACTATTACTCAATCCGGTTCGAAATAGGTGTCCTTTTAAATATGGACATGTCCTTAAAATACAACTTTAACTACTATTTTTGTTATAATATATTGATTAAATATAGTAAAATTATATTATTATAAAAATATCCAACTCAATTCATAAAAAATAATTTATAACCAAAATTTAAGATAGTTGGCTACATGTAATTAAAATAGCACTTATTTTGAACAGAAGAGAGTAGAATATAAATAAATGAGCTTAGCCTCGAGTGGACAGTTTTGGATTCTGGTGCACGCAGTACCTGTAGAAAAGCGTGCGCCGAAGTAGGCCGGTGGGGAGTTGCGGAGGGACAAGTGTCGCGGCGGCCTGGCGTGGGAGGCCACACTTGTCTCGCGCCGAGCGCGTATGCACGAGTACGAGGGCGGATGCAGATCTACGCCACGCCACTGGGCTGCCTCGTCCTGCTCATAGGTAATTTAGGCCAAGTTGTGAAGGAAGCTGCTGGCGCTTTTGTCTAGTCACATGGAAATTCTGCACGCCTGACTCTGAACACATTTCTAGATCGAAATCTGAACTTAGAGTAAGGCGTCTAGCAATGGAGTGAAGCACCTCGTCCATGTATGTGGTACTAATTAGTTCTTTCCTCCTTGGATAGGCTAGAGAGGAAAATTTTCCTCTATGTAATCCATCAGTTGGCGGTCAATAACGCCGTCCTTTACACCCCGTGCCATCATGAACAGCCTATCCAAAATATCACGCCATGAAATATCATCAATCACAAGATCAGTAGATGGTGAATGGTTTTGTTATGTGGGGCCATGCATATAGTTGCCGCGCCAGGCAGCAGGGCCGGCAAGAGATCAAGCTTGCCATTTAAATGGCTAGAAGATACGTATGGTAAGAGTTGGATTTGATTTAATTAGAAGATAAGTTTAGTAAGTTAGGATTTGAATTCGGATTGATTAGGAGATAACTTTGGTAAATTAGAATTTGAATTCAGATCAGAATTGTAATACGATCGATGATGCTAGCACTTCTATTGAACTACATTGGTCGCATGTACGGATTTGAAGGGTGAACAAGGAGCGAAGCTCGAAGGCCATTGAAGGAGTCAACAAGGCCTGAAGGTTCAGTTGATACGAAGCGAGGAGCCCGAAGGAACGAGACCTGCATTGGAGCCCAAAGGAACAAAGCCTGAAGAAGATTCGAAGGTTCGATTGCCGAATGCCTGAGGATAGCGGTAACCACAGGGATGAAGGCCTTGTGTGTCGAAGGTCTCACTGATCGAAGATAGTTGTAGGGACATAAATGTAAAATCACATGTTTGTACGACCTGTACTAGTACAATGACTGTAATACTCTAAGGATATTCTAAAAATATCCTAACAGATAGGAGTAACCATGTAATGTACACCTTGGTGGTTAGGGGATGGCTATAAATATCTAGCCTCTTTGGTGTAATAGGACAATAAAATTTAGTTCCACCATATATTTATTTGTTGTGTTGTGATCTTGATCCACATGATCATAGCATTTGGTGCCGTCCGTGGGGATCGAGCGCATGACCACATGGTTGAGAGTCCTATGGCACTTAGACGAGAGAAATTGAAAAATCACAAGCCATGCCACTAAAGACCAAGAAAGGCAAGGTGAAGAAGGTCGGAGAACCCGAAGACTGTCTAGCGAGTGAAGAGCAACGAGTAGAGGATGAAGGGGCAGAGGAGATCCATAGGGAGACCGAAGCCTAGGAAGCCCGCAAAGTCAAAGCCTGGGAAGCTGGTAAAGTCAAATAAAAGTGCCAGGCAGAGGAGGCGGCGAAGCAAGTACAATAGCTTTAGGAAGAAATTAGGTCCCTTTTCTAGTCCGTAGCTTCTTATCCTAGGCCGTCATGGGGATGTATCGGGGACTTGAATTTGGAGGTGGTACATAGGCAGGTTTTGAAAGAGCATGCCTGACCGTGAGCTATATACCTCAACTCCCCACTTTCTCTGGGCCTGCAGGTACGACCATGGCCTTTGGGCTTTAAGGTGCTACGCCTTCACCTGTAAATGGCGACCAACCATAAGGACTTCATGATGAGCTTCAAAGACAGAGTTGAATCAACGAGAGGAGACGACACCACGCCAAGGCCTTCATCCTTGCCATCAAAGGGATAGCCCTCTCTTGGTACATTTTGTTGCTCCCGGGAAGAATTTATTCTTGGGAGTAGCTTTGCGAAGCTCGTTTTTCATCCTTCCAAGGTAACTATGTTGCACCTGTCACTATGGAAGATTTGTTCACTGTAATGTAGAAGGAGAGCGAGAGATTGAAAGAGTATATCCGCTGCTTAGTGTGAGTGAAATGCCAGTCAAAGGGTTTGAGCGATGATAGTGTAATTGACGTGGTCCAGCAGGGGCTTTGGGCTAGTGATTAGCTTCTCGCCTTGCTTGAAAGACAGTCAAAAGTGTGGATGAACTTTTTGCTATGATGGAGGAGTATTCCAAGGTGGAAGAAGATGATCTGTGAAGGCATATCAGCTGTCAACCTTCTCAACCTAGGAATCACAAGCCTAGGGACGAGTCCATGTCCCGAGGAAGGGAGAGGGAGGATCGGCCGAAGGGGTATCATTGATCTCTTGAGAGACAGAATGCATTAGCACTTTTCCCTCCCAAACAGCCATAGGTGAAACATTTCCAATATCGATGAGGGGTAAGAGAGGTGCTGACCAAAGGATAGAGGCGGAGCGAGGGGATAGGGGTGTAGAGGCTATCACACTAGAGCGCTTTACTGTGCGGTGCATGGTGAAGATGCCGGCCACACCACCAACATGTGGCCACATGCTGTGGCGTTGAAGTAAGGCCTGCATAGGCCTACTTCATGGTTGTTCAGCTCTAGTCAGGCCCTCGATCCTCAGGCAAGATGCCACATAGCGCCTTTCTAGGTCAGCAATGAGTCGCAATACCAGTAAGCCTTCCGTGTGTCTCCTCTGGCGTATCACCCGCATCCTGCATCGTGGGCCAGAAACTACCTACTGCAATATCCTTTGCCTACCGAGTTTCCACCACGGCCACCTTGCATTTCCATTGAAGCTTCCTCTGATGGAACCCAGTTAGCTCAAAGCATCGAGGAGGCCGCAACATGGTCCTAGACATCTTCGGAGGATCAATCCATGTCTTCTACTCTAAGAGGTAGCGAAGAGAATATATGCGAAGAGTGAACCATGTTGGAACCAACCCCCCTATTTGTGAAGCCTTGATGGTCTCATATCCCAATCACCTTCTCCCAGGAAGATAATACAGGCCTTGGACTACCTGCACACTGACACTTTCATCATCATGGGGAACATTTCAGGGTCCAAAGTGCATCGAGTACTAATCGACGGTGGGAGCTCAACAGATCTTCTTTTTGTCTAAGCGTTCGATTGCATTGGTATGGCACAGAGCCACTCTTGGGCTTCAAGGGCTAGCCTATCAAGGCTCTTGGATGGATTTCCCTCAAAGTCACCCTAAAAAATGTGGTCAGGGTGTGCACGAAGGAGATAGTGTTTGATATAGTGGACATCCCATATCAATACAATGCAATCTTTAGAAGAGGAGTCCTAGTAGGCTTCGATGTGGTCATACATCATAACTACTTATGTATGAAGATGCCTTGTTCTGAAGGAGTCATCACCATTTCGGGGGATCAAATGATGGCTCAGAGGATCAAAATGGGTCTAATTCTCGGACAACACAATGTTCATGTGTTGTGTGAGGTTGACTTGAAGGTCCAATGCCACCAAGTACCGAAAGCCAATCCAGAGGCGACACAAAGTAAGTCCCACTACACTTAGGATGTTCATAGGAGTGCGTTCAGATGGGTGGAGAGTTGGCTCCTGGGCTAGAAGCCAATTTACTATCTACCCTTCTCGCCAATGAAGATATCTTTGCTTGGTTACCTCAAGACCTACCGGGGGTCAACTATACTTTGATTGAGTACCACCTCAACATCGCACCTGGAGTGAGGTCCTAGAAGCAGAAGCTTTGAAAGATGTCCCTCGAACACCAAGAAGCTACCAAGATTGAAGTGAAAAAGCTCCTCAAAGCCAGAGTAATACGCAACGTCATGCACCCGAAATAGTTGGCAAAACCATGTGCTTATGAAGAAAAGCAACAAGAAGTGGCGCATGTGAGTTGATTTCACAGATCACAACAGAAAGATGCTCTATGCTCTCCTCATGACTTCAAGGAAGCTGAGGCATTATTTCAAATAATACAAGATTACTATGCGCACAATGTTTCCTTTAAGAGAAATCCTTTGCAATAAGAACTCCACAAGATGCATAGCTAAGTGAGCAATAGAACTTGGAGAGTTAGATATCCACTTTATCCCAAGAATAGCTATCAAGGGAAACATCCTAGCTGATTTCATCATCGAACAAACTAATCCAGATCCCATCCAATGACCATAATATGAGAGGCATGACTAGTGGTCTATGCATTTTGATGGGTCTCTTGGAATCAAAGGAGCTAGAGCCAGTGTAGTTTTGGTTTCACCAATTGTCCTCATTATCGGTCATCGATTAAAGCTTGTCTCAATCCAGGCCACCGCCGCCATCACCATTGTCCTCCTCCTCCTCGTCACTCTCCCTGGTGTTGTCCTCATCATTGTCGTCCACCTCCTTCTCGTCCTCCTCATCCTCCTCATCATTGCCTCCTCCTCCTCATGGTTTGTGGCGCCTTCCTCATCATTGCCATCCTCTTCATCTCGTTTCTCCTTTTCCTCCTCCTCATTGTCCCTGGCACCGTCCTAGTAGCCACCATCCTCCTCCTCCTCCTCACCCTTGGGACCTCCTTGCCATCCTCGTCCTCCTCATTGAAGCCCTCCTCGCTGCTGTCCTCCTCCTCCTTAGAGGTCTCATCATTACCATCGTAGCTATAATCCATTGCCTCCTCTCCCTCTTCCACTTCTGAATATACCTGTCATCATACTCCTCATCGTTGTCCACCTCAATCCGAATTTGCCTCCTGATCATCATCCTAGTCCTCCTCCTTAGCCTGGACATTTACCTCCTACAAATTTTTGTCACTCTCCTCGTCCATTGTGAGGAGAGCTGTCAACCACACTTCTTCCTCATAGGGATAGAAAGTTGGTAATGGCCAACAGATTGGAAGGGGGGGGGGGGTTGTGGAGAGGGTGGCTAGGAAGTCATTGCTGGGGGCAGTGGTGGTGGAGAGTGGAGAGAGGGTAGAGTTTTCAAAGAAGACGTCAAAGTGTCTTTCCTGCGTGTGCTAATAAGTAACTCCCACTGGCTTGTTGATGGGTTTAAAGAACAATCATCTGGCACTATATGACTTTTCAAATTCCCCACATAATGTGAATAGTTTAGGATAAAACATGATTGCAAAAGAGAGAAGATACAAATGTCTTACTGTCTACAATATGGTTACATAAAGCAGATGGATTCTCATACAAGTCGTCTGCAATATATTCCCAATGGCTCTAGCCTAGTCATCCACCTTTCCTCATGCATTAGTAGATGATTTTACACCTAAACTGTCTCTATTATGTTTCCACTAATTGCAGACGGTTTCTTAACATATTCGTTGTCAGTGTTATATTTCCATATGGTCATTCTATCCGCATGTTATTTTCATATGGTCTCCTACAATTCTGTTTGTGATAAGCTTATTGTAGGCGTGTTTTAGGTACCATCTTCTATATTGCATAAGTTATGACCTATTCTGTAGTAGTGGTCTAGTGTGACAAAAACTGAAGGCCTTTCATTTTGACATAAACTCTAATGATAATAAAAGTAACACAACTGTGTAGGAGAAAATGTTAGTTGCCTAGCACGACGATATTCAATTTGGGTAACAAGATAACAAAAATGGAGGATATCATGGGCGCACATGATCATTACCAGAAGCCAAGGGGGCCATATAAGATACATAACATAATTTTAACTAGTGATAGGGGCCATTTTTTAAAACTTGTTAAATAAGTGGAAGCGGGCTATGATTTCGTGTGGTCCACTTGAATCGTTTAAGAATCAACGCTGTTGCAGTTAGCTTTGGCACTTTCCGTACTTACCACATGTCAATATAATAGTAAGATAAGCCGAATACCTTTTATAGCTGTGACCTTTTGGCTTGTTGGCCTACGGTGTCATGGGCATAGTAGGCTTATAGAGGTAACATCGTAAATATGTTGTAGGCATAATAATCTTATAGAGATATCTAGTTTGCTCGGGGAATAGTTCTAGCTACCTCCACACCTTTATGCGTAACTAGGGTGCTCCAGGAGTAGCCCTAATGGACCTCCGCACCTATAGGTGCATGTTCAAATGGTCGGAGCTCAATTGAAAAAGGTTGATATGGGTACTCACTTGTGTGCACTTTAGCGGGTGACACAAGTTGAATGGTCCTTGTGTCGTGTGGGTAAAGATGTACCCATACAAGGTGTAAGATCAATTTGAATTGCCACGCTCTCGATTATGAACATACTTCTGTCCATTTAAATCAATCATAGAGTTTCGATATCAGGAAATGGATGGTGTTGTTGATGGAGAGTTGATATTGTACAAGTTACAGTTATGTTATATTGATGATCTTAAGATAGAAGGGTGTCTTGGGTAGATGTAGATACTTATAATTGAGTCGAAATCGCATTGCTTATGAAATCACTTAACCTTGTGGTCGAGCCCTCGCTAATTTATCCAATTGCATTCTCCTTGGAGTCGGGCTATTTATAAGTGCCCATTATGGATTTAGTCTTATGAGTACCTTCATACTCACGTGCTTTGTTTGCTTTTCAGGTGAGGAAGGTTTAATTTTTGGCTACTTTATGCCCGCCGATGTTGGCGATGGGCAGGAGTAGTGTCATTCTACTCTTGTGTTGTTATTTTGAGGTGGCGCCTTAGGGCAAATGATGTTACCCATCTTTTATTGTTATGTAACTTATTCTGTGCGTAGCTACTCTAGTAAATATTCGGGTTATGTATTTTGATGTAAAGTTAAATCTACTTAAAGACTTGTAACTCAATTTAATTACTCGCTCTTTACCATGTCTTGTGATGACGTGCTTGTTGTAAAGGCGTATGTTCCGATCCTAGAAGTAAACACATGCCGAGACTACCGGAATGGTATTTCGGTTAACCATTGTGGGTGTGATTATGAAAAATGATCATCCTACTGATTAACTCGACTACTATTTAGACAGTTCCTCACATCCATTGCCCTGATTATGGACCCTAATTCATAGTTCAAGTTGTTCACAATCTAGATATACATCACATTGGCAACAAAGGCTGATGTGATGTTCTTGTGGCTAGGCTCCAGTTCATCTAACATGCATGTGTGGTCCACCACAATCGACACCTTCCAATACTTAACCAACTTCCCCTTGAAGTCATGCACCCGCTACAAGCAACCCTCTTTCGCGTACTTGACATCCTATTCCTTCTTGTTTGACTTGACAACATAAAACTGTCATCGAAGTGATGTCGCCCATTGAGTCACATCATCCTTCATGACCTGACTGGTAGGATACCTAGCACCCTCGGTCACCTCATTTTGTGTGTACTCATAGGGCATCTGATTCCTCTCATTCATCAAAAGGTTGTTAAAGTTGGGATTGTTCCAGTCTGCGGGAACATAAAAATCATCCTCATCATCCGACATGTCATACTCAGGAGCTTCGTTAGCCTTAAGATCATCTCGCTCCATCTGTTCTATTAGAGAAGGGATTCATTTCCCCTTGTCTTCCTCACTGGTCGGTTCGGTCGAATAATCCGATCAATGTGCAGCATCCAGATCACCATCCTCATCATACTCTTCCTCATCTCCCTTCTCCCTCATTCACGTACCCTCCACCTTACATATCTCCAACTACATTCTTATTCTTTCATTGCACAAGCAACATAGGTGGCCAACCTCTTTGCACAAAATCCTGCAGATACATCTTCCAAACTTGATCTTCCCTGAGCTAGTACACCTCCTAGTACAAACCATCTCTCAGACGATTGTCCATAATGTTAATGGTCATCTCTTGAATCTCGAGATCTATTTTGAAACCCCGCATCAACCGGTCGTACAAGTGTCTGACGCTCTTTTGCATAGGTCTAGAGATACCCTTGTCCATTGACTTAAATACCGACAGTATTACCCTTTTTGGACCATATAATATTTCACTGTCCCTATAAAAACCCTAAACTACCACTTATCTGACATTGTCCATAATGTTAATGGGCATCTCTTGAATCTCGAGATCTATTTTGAAACCCCGCATCAACCAGTCGTACAAGTGTCTGACGCTCTTTTGCATAGGTCTAGAGATACCCTTGTCCATTGACTTAAATACCGACAGTATTACCCTTTTTGGACCATATAATATTTCACTGTCCCTATAAAAACCCTAAACTACCACTTATCTGACATATCTGCCAACCATCGACATAAAACCCTAACATTATTCTGATAGAACATAAAAAATTATGTATAACTATATCTACAATAACGTAACATTCATTAAAAATATGGCCTAACAGTTAATCTATATTGCAACAAAATATCCCTGAGTCGTTACTTCAAACACCTCTAAATCCTACATCTATTACCTCAGTTATATCTACAGTATATCTAAATCCTACAAATAATACCTAACATATGTCTAAATACTACATCTAATTGCTAAAATATGTATACAAATAGGATCTAGTTGCTAAACTATGTCTAATCTTAATTCTAAACCTAGATCTACATTCTAAACTACGTCTAGTGGTTATCCTACCGGGTTTGTAAAAAAATCCTGAATCTAACCTCTAACATATATCAAAACCTACCGCTAGTGGTGATTCTACCAGGTTTGTAAAAAAAAAAAAGACAAAAACGTACCTTCTTCCTCTGGCAGGGCTTCGACTCAAATTTCCCTTCCCTCCTCTCCCCTCTCCTCCTCTCCTCCCTCTCTATCTCAGCTCGGTTGGATGCAAATGAGGGTGCTGACATCGGCCAGGGCTACAGGGCCACATTTTATACCTAAAAAGTTTTGCTCGTACAATGGATGATACCTTTTGGGTGGGCCCATCGGCCATCGCTGCAAGGAAGATATTGCCCGCTCAACGGATGAGAGCAATGTCTCGCCTGTTTAGTAGGTGAGACCCCTGGTGACCACTATTTTTTAATTTTGGCCGAAGTGGCCCATAAGGTGTCGCCCGTTTATGGGGCGAGACCTTGCTCTCGTCTGATGAACGGACGACGGTAGCCTATTGTTGTAAAATTTTGAAACGAACGTGTAATTTTGCAAATATTAAAAATATATAAAAAATTGAGGAAAAGAGTGACCTAGCTAGACTCATATTTTAGCACTATGACGCACTACTATCAATTTATGAAATAATGCAGAAAACTGGGACATTTGAGAAAAGAAGAGAATCGGTTTAGTTTGTAAATTACCAACAATTGCATTTTATGTTCAAATATCGTTGAAACAATTCATACGTACATCATGATCTTTTCGAAATATCACGAGCATATATAAGAGAACTAGCGGGAGGCACAAACATGTTTTTACCGCTTTGTGAGTGAACCTTGGCGGCAAATTGTTATCACCGATTCATACAGAGTGGCACGGCAGCATCGTCACATCACCTGGATAACTATCTGGCGCCGCAGGAGCAGTTAGGGGAGTGACCTTGCCTGGACGGCCTGGTTCTGATCAACGGGTTCCTCTCGAAGAAGTTGAACGGCCGCATCTCGAACGCGCCACTCAACGTCGGCATCACCGGGAAGTCCTCCTGGCACGGGACGTGGTGCAGGCCCAGCGTGTACCACAGCACGATGTCCTTGTCCTTTATCCCTCTGTTCTTCTTGCTCCAGGCGGCCAAGTTGTCGTCTCCCGTGCTCTGGTCGGCGTACAGCCCGGGCGCCCACTTCTCCGACTTGTTGTACGGGGTCACCTGTTAGAAGTATGGCAACAGACCTGAACGTGTTGGACGCGGTCACAGCGTTGGAACGGCACAGCGCGCCGCCCGCCTACGGTCAACTAGATGTTAGGCAGTTAGCGTTCATGTAGGCTTGATCCTGCTGAATCGGATCACGACTGATCCCACGATGTATTCTGTTGTAATCACGAACGTGTAAATGCCTGAATGTAAATACAGAACGATCTCCTGAGAGATCAGTGTGCTTGGCAATATCTCTCTCTCGCAAACTCTTTCATGGTCATCAGAGCCACGATCTAGCTTCCGCCATGTCTGAGAGTCCAAGCTCCGCTTTCTCCAATTCATCCAACTCCTCTCAATCCGGCCTACTGCCAACACCAGCGTTTAGCCAACTAGTCAGCATCAAACTCACGCAGGACAATTACCTGCTGTGGACTGCTCAGGTCGTTCCCTATCTCAAGAGCCAAGGGCTCATAGGGTACGTTGATGGCTCGATCTCATCTCCGAGCCAAACAGTCGTCGTTCCGCCCAGCGAGGCGGGCGGCGGCCGTCGGATCACCATCAATCCGGAGTACACTCGCTGGTACCACCAGGACCAGCTCGTCCTGAGCGCACTCCTCTCCTCACTGACGGAGGAATCACTCGCACATGTTGTGGGTGCAACAACGGCGCGCGACGTCTGGCGCACCCTCGAAAACAACTTCGCCTCGACCTCGCGCGCGCGGATCATGCAGATTCGGATGCAGCTCGCCACCATGCAGAAGAAAGATCTCCGCGTCACCGACTACTTCCGCAAGATGAAGCGGCTCTCCGACACGCTCACCGCCATCGGCAAGCCCCTGCAAGATGAGGAGTTCATCTCCTATCTGATGCGCGGACTTGGAGAAGAATACGATCCGCTGGTGACGAGCATCACCACGCAGATCACACCGTACTCAGTCAGCGACGTCTACTCTCACATGCTGAGCTACGAGATGCGTCGAGAACAGAATAACACCACTGTTCAGGTATCAGTTAATAGTGCAGGAAGAAATGCAGGTCGTGGAAACGGCAATGGAGGTCGCGGTGGCCGTGGACGCAGCGGCGCTGGCCGTGGCGGCGCTGGCCGCGGTGGAGGTGTCGGCCGTGGCAATCAAGCTCAAGGTGCCCAGTCCGGTTCTGGCGGACGCAGCACACGTTGTCAGGTCTGTGACAAGCCTGGCCACGATGCGCTGCGATGCTGGTACCGGTTTGATCACTCCTATCAAGCCGACGACAACAACAAGGTCGCTGCTGCTGTCTCCAACGCCAACTACTCCGTCGATCCGAACTGGTACGTCGACACAGGCGCCACGGACCACGTCACGCATGAACTCGATCGTCTCACCGTCAAGGAAAGATACACAGGAGGCGATCAGGTCCAAGTAGCAAATGGAGCAGGTTTGTCTGTCACTCATGTTGGGCATTCTTCGATTGCTGGTTTAACTAGGCCTTTACATCTTAGACATATTCTACATGCTCCTAGAATCAATAAACACTTGATCTCTGTTCGAAAACTAGCCCATGACAATGATGCTTTTGTTGAATTTCATCCCAACTCTTTCTTTGTCAAGGACCGAGCAACGAGGACAGTCCTTCTCGCCGGCAGATGTAGAAATGGCCTCTACATTCTGCCAATAAATCAACCCAGTCAAGTCTTACTGATGGCCAAAATCTCTCAAGAGCAATGGCACAGAAGACTCGGACATCCAGCTTCCCCAATTACTCTTCGGATTTTGCAGAAAAATAATATTGCTGTAGACACAAATATTTCTTGTCCTAGAATTTGTGATGCCTGCCAACAAGGAAAGTCTCATCAACTTCCTTTCGGCTCTTCCTCGCATGTATCTACAGCTCCTTTGCAAATTATTCATACTGATGTTTGGGGGCCTGCCCTAGCATCAGTAAATAATTCCAAATATTATGTCTCCTTTGTTGATGATTTTACCAAGTATGTTTGGATTTATTTCTTGAAATGCAAGTCTGATGTTGAAGCTGTATTCATTCAGTTCCAAAAACATGTTGAGCATCTTCTAAACACCAAAATTCGCTCGGTTCAATCAGATTGGGGGGGAGAGTACCAACGTTTGCATAATTATTTCAAACAATCTGGCATTGATCATCGCGTTTCTTGCCCTCACACTCATCAACAGAACGGGGTTGTTGAGAGAAAACACCGTCACATCGTTGACACTGGTCTTGCTCTTCTAGCTCAATCAAATATGCCATTGCGCTTTTGGGATGAAGCTTTTAACACTGCTTGTTATCTCATCAATAGGATGCCTAGCCGAACCATTGATCATGACACACCTCTGCACAAACTTCTTGGCACTACACCTGATTATTCTTTCCTACGTGTTTTTGGGTGTGCATGCTGGCCAAACCTGCGAGCATACAACTCTAACAAGCTGAATTTCAGAACTAGACAGTGTGTGTTTTTGGGTTATAGTTCTTCTCATAAAGGTTATAAGTGCTTTGATCGTACTACAGGACGTGTTTTCATATCACGCGATGTAGTCTTTGATGAGACACTTTTTCCCTTTGTCATTCAACCTTCAGTGACTGAAACACCAAAATCCACACACCATCCTACACTTCTGCCGATGCTAGCCAAATCCTACACCTACACTGAAAACTCTCTCATCCGTTCTGACAACACCATTGTAGTTGAACCAGCAGTAGAGGAAACTCACACAAGTGATAGTGAACCTAATCTTGATGCTAATCCTGATCTCTCTAGTGGTAGCATTTCTCATGCAGATGAGCAGACTGCAGATCATGACAGGGAAAGTTCAGAAAGTCCCTCAACTGACAGCCAACCTGACAATGATGATGCAGCTCAAGATCATGTTCAAATCGAGACCAACAAGTACTCAATGAGGACAAGACTTCGTGACAATATTGTCCAACCCAAAGAATTCAAAGATGGTACAGTCAGGTATTCAGAAAAGGGAAGAGGCTTCACTGGTTCTTCAGCTATCAGAATTCCAACAAAAGATAGAGTGTCAACAATGGCACTGTCTGCAGTTTCAGGTTCAGCAGTTTCAGAACCATCCAGTTTGCAAGAAGCTCTAGAGAGTACAGAATGGAAAAATGCTATGGACATTGAGTTCTCAGCTCTACAGAAGAATGAAACCTGGGTTTTAGTGCCACCAAGAAAAGGAATCAATCTCATAGACAGCAGATGGGTTTATAAAGTAAAAAGGAAAGCAGATGGTTCAGTGGAGAGATACAAAGCAAGACTGGTGGCTAAGGGATTCAAACAGAGATATGGTGTTGATTATCTAGACACTTATTGCCCTGTGGTTAAGCCATCAACGATCAGAATAATCCTCTCTCTTGCAGTGTCACAAGGATGGAACATGAGGCAGATAGATATTCAGAATGCTTTTTTGCATGGAGTTCTTCAAGAGGAAGTCTACATGAGACAACCTCCAGGCTATGAAGACACAAGCAAGCCATCCGATTATATTTGTCGTCTGAAGAAAGCACTGTATGGGCTTAAACAAGCTCCACGTGCCTGGCATTCTAGACTCACTAGAAAGTTGCAAGATCTGGGGTTCAGTTCATCAAAAGCTGATGCATCCTTGTTTATATTCAGAGAGAAGGGCACAACCATCTACATGCTAATATATGTTGATGACATAATTATTGTCAGCTCATCATCTGCTGCTACCAAAACGTTGATTCAACAGCTTATGTTGGATTTTGCAGTAAAAGATTTGGGTCCATTGGAATACTTCTTGGGTATTGAAGTAAAACAAGAAACCGATGGAATTATGTTATCTCAGAAAAGGTATGCTCTTGATCTGTTAAAAAGAGCAAACATGGAGCACTGTAAGGCAATCTCTACTCCCATGTCAGCATCTGAACAATTATTCAGAGATCAAGGTTCAGTCTTGTCAGACAAAGAGCAGTACAAATACAGAAGTTTAGTAGGTGGATTACAATACTTAACCATGACAAGACCAGACTTGGCATTTGCAGTAAATCGAGTGTGTCAGTTTGTTCAATCACCTACTGATGTTCATTTCTCAGCAGTGAAGAGGATACTAAGATTTATCAAGGGTACAGCTGACCAAGGACTGAAGATTCAGAAATCTACTACAACAACACTCAGTGCCTTTTCCGATGCCGATTGGGCTGGGTGTCCCAATGATCGAAGATCAACTAGTGGTCATGCCGTCTTTCTTGGATCAAATCTTGTATCATGGAGCTCTCGTAAACAAGCGACAGTCTCAAGATCCAGTACAGAAGCTGAATACAAGGCAATTGCCAATGTCACAGCTGAATTGATGTGGGTGCAGTCATTGCTAAGAGAACTTGGTGTGTTTCAATCCCGAGCACCTTTGCTTTGGTGTGATAATCTTGGAGCAACCTACTTAACAGCTAATCCAATGTTCCATGCAAGAATGAAGCACGTCGAAGTTGATTTTCACTTTGTCCGTGAGCAAGTGGCACGCAAGGCGATGGAGGTTCGATTCATCTCAACGAAAGATCAACTTGCAGACATATTCACGAAGCCACTGTCAAGAACTCCATTTGTTGCCAACAGTCACAATCTCAACCTGAGAAGACCATGTTGTGATTGAAGGGGGCTGTTAGAAGTATGGCAACAGACCTGAACGTGTTGGACGCGGTCACAGCGTTGGAACGGCACAGCGCGCCGCCCGCCTACGGTCAACTAGATGTTAGGCAGTTAGCGTTCATGTAGGCTTGATCCTGCTGAATCGGATCACGACTGATCCCACGATGTATTCTGTTGTAATCACGAACGTGTAAATGCCTGAATGTAAATACAGAACGATCTCCTGAGAGATCAGTGTGCTTGGCAATATCTCTCTCTCGCAAACTCTTTCACCCACACCTGCTTCTTCGTGTAGCTCGCGCGCCGTTGCGGGTAGTCGTCGTCGGCCAGCAGGGAGGCCGCCGTCGCGCCGGATGGGACGAGCCGGTACCCGGCCTCGTTGCCTATCTTGGTCCTCTTGCTCGGGTTCACGAACAGCAGGTCCACAGGCGCACCGTTAATGCCCACCTGCCCATCCGCCTCGGTCTCGGCCACCTCGCGGCGCACCGTCCAGTAACTCCTCCTGGGCGTGTCAGCGCCACCCGTGGACGGGTCCCCGGTGTTGCGCATGGGGGTGACGGTGTTCTTGACGAACGAGTTCTTGGTGCCGTCCACGTCGAGGTCCAGGTGGTACGTGACGAAGTGGTCGTGGTAGACGCCGACGGTGTTCTCGGCGACGAGCGTGCCGTGCGCGTCCTCCGTGATCTGGTCGGCGTGCATGTAGGACGTCGCCTTCATCTCTAGGATGCCAGAGAGAGAGACCTGCAACACATGCATGGATTCACTTGAGTGGAAGATGCGATTAATTTGTTCGCTGTTCTTTTGTTTCGTTCGATGTATACCACAAGCTTGATGGTGCCGACCGTCTTGAACTCCCAGTCGAATGTGTAGTCATAGTTCCCGACGGTCGCCACCATTCTCACCACCAAGGTCACGTCCTGTCTGACCTCCGTGATCTGTATCGGAACTTACGTCAAACAATATGTCACTGAATTCTGCAGCACTCGATACTTGAGAGTCGATGGTAGCTGACCAGTTCTCCTGGCAGCCCGGCCTGGGTGTGGCGCCACGCGACGTCGCCGGCGTACCGCTCGAACACGCAGATCACATTCAGAGCCTTCACAGGTTTGCCGTCCTGGTTGACGTAGTAGCCGTCCATGTAGGCCGCGTTGGCCGGGCAATCGCTGCCGGGCTGGAGCGGGAACGCCGAGGTCCCCAGGCCGAATTCGCCGGCGTCCATGAATGTGTGGAAGTACCACTCCTCCTCCGGGTCCATGTAGGGCACGAAGACCTCCGACACGAAGCCGCGGTAGAGCACCCGCCGTCGCTGGCCGGCGTCGGCGTCGTGGACCGAGGCCAGCGAGATTACCGTGCCGGCGCGCATGTCGAAGCCCACATGGAACTCCCAGTTGGCCCATCTGCAGTCGCGCACGCAAGTAGAGTAGTGCGATGTCAATGTCAGCGGAATTGGTCAAATATTGGAGAATCAACAGGATTTGCATTCTCTTTGGATTATAGCTATGTCTTCTACGTCAATCATTCTTTTAGAGGCTTAGGAAATGTTTTAATCACACGAAATTTCACAGGAACTTTGATGGACTTTGACAGAAAACAGTTTAGTTACCACAATAATCAAGGAAAATCATTGTATAGTTTGGATTCCATAATTGCTTTCTGGCAAACAATATGTTTGCCAAATATGCTTTTGATTTCACTCTTGTTCATAGCTAAATTTCAAATACAATTATACATACCTTGTCATGTACTTCTATATAATTTTAGAGGAGTTATCTCGGAGATATGGTATTTTGCCGATCATTTTCTTTGTAGCGGAACATGGTTTCCATTATGAATAATAACTGAAAAGGGGGTGTACCGTTAAAAAAAACAGAGAGGAAAGATTGTATCTTTCCGCCACTGACATGACCCTAATAATAGGATATTGGGCTTCCAAACGTGCGATTTGCTGACCTTTCGAACTAAATCTTCTTCAAGGTAGCTTGTTCCACTACTAGGTTCCATTCTAGTTAGATGCTCTAATCTTTTGTGCAGACACAAAATTGACAAAATGAAAATTACAATCGAAGCCATGTGAAAATTCTCGAACTATTCCTGCCTGATTTATCTAATCTCTCACTCACTCTCTTGATTCTTGTCCTCCATGGCAATTCCCCTGTCGTTCCCATCGCCAAGACACCATGCTTGATCGCCTAAGAATTCTACGAATATGCTCAGCATGGTCGACATGGAGGTCCCCAATTCCCGCATCGTCGATGGGTGACGAGGCTGGCAATCGGGGATCCGTCTGTTCCGCCTTCACCCAGAGCATGCTCACCGGTCAACCTTGTTTGACCAGACATCTTCGGAAGATAGGAAATTGTGCAGCGGACACCGGAGGTGAGGGGGGTACCGGACCTGTGGTGTTTTGGTTTGTAAGGTAGTAAAACTTGGTGATGTTGCCTTAACCATCACCTTCATGTGGTAGATCTGATGCATTTGTAGTGATTTTAGTGGCACCATTTCAATCAGTGGCAAATCTAGAAAATTCTCACGGGTGTACCCATTCCACATCGGGTGCATACAATTGCAATTTCCAGTACAACATATGCACTACATCACAGGTCTAATAAAATTAAGGTTGAAACAAAGCAAACTGCAATACAACTTCTTACATGAATATAAATTGCAATGTTTGCAAAATTCTTCTTTAAACTATGTCAATATCTAACTGATTTCGATTTTTCTTGGGCGTGCCTGAGCACACCTGGGGACCTACTGGATCCACCCCTGCTTGCAGTTAGCCTGTTTACATTGCTCAATATGCAAAGTTAACTGAAAACAGTAGTCAAAATGATTTTTCCCAATTACCCTCCTTTCCTTTTCTTCTAGGGGTTATTTCTGAGTAATCTATTCCAACTTAGTTTGTTAAGTCTAGTTTTCCCTCATGACACTAATTGTGGTTACCAATTCATTGACAGGTACAACTGAATAATCCTGCAATTTAAGCAAACAAATGGGAGTAGGTTGATAGTTGCACATTCGTATGAAACTCGATCACCCACTGGTTTATTGGTGCAAGTGGCTTTACATTTAAGTTATTATTGGCCGGTCCTTGCAATCACAAAGGAATAATATAGTAATATATTCTCAATGACAGCGTGCAATCCGTTCGACAGACAAGTTGCTATGAATATCGTCAGCACTGGGAGTCGACGACCAAGCTAGCTCCTCTGGGATTGGGTTCCGCGGTGCCCGGACAACGTTTCTAAAGGCAAAGTCTATGCACCGTTCGTATTTAAGTATATGCACGGGCCAAATTTTTATTGCGAAATGTAAAAACAAATACTTGGCAATCTAAGAACCGCGAGTTTGTGATCTAGTTGACTTGTATGAAACCATGTGGGTGCTTCACAAGGCACGGGAAAGGTCCCTTGTGTTATGATTCTTCATACGGCGCGTAACTTAAATCAAGTTGAGGGCACTTACCTGACAACGTGACCGTCCATGTGGAAGCCCCTGCCCTCGGGCTGAACCACCACGCCGGGTGCCGCCGCTGGCCCGGTGAACAGCGGCGCAATCTTCTCTGCCCGGTAGTCGGTCCCCTCCTCCTTCGGCACCGGGGGCGCGATCCTGTCCGTGTACCCGACGATGGTCATCCGCTCGAGGTCCACCACCAGCGTCACGCCCTCCAGTGGCCGCGCGTAGAAGTTGGCCGTCTCGCCGGCCACGAAGCATTGCATCTTCGCCACCCTTGCGCCGCCCCACCTCTTCTCGCTGCTGCCGAACCATCCCTTGGAGAACACCCCGCAGCCAACTTCGCTTATGTTCAGCCCACGCCGTCGCACGGATTCCACGAAGGGAGGATACATGGGTGCCAGCGCCCCCGCTGCGATCTGCTCCTCGACCGTGAACATCGGGAAGCCAGCGCCACCGTGGATAGAATGCGAAAGGACAGAGGGGGTGGAGACGTGGGTGACGTCGACACGGAGCTCGTGGGACTGGCCGCCAGCTCGGGCGATGACGAGCGCGAATCGCGGTAGGATGGGGCTGTGGGATGAGGCGGTCGCGTAGGCGTAGGAGAGGACGTCGGGCTTGTCGGGCTCATCGAGGCCGACGTAGTGGAAGGTGAGTGGCCGGGAAGGGACGAATGGGGAGGCAAGCACGGCTGCTCTAACGGCAGTGAGCTCCGCTGCGGAGAGGGGGTCCAGAGGGTGGGGGTGGGCATGGGGAGAGGCTGCCACCTCGTCGCTGGTGGCAGATAGGGTGACAAGGACCAGAGGAAGCAATGCGAGTAGTGGCATTTGGGCCATCAGCAGCCGTGAGGAAAGCAAGGGGCCGGTGGAAGGCTAATATAGCAGGGAAGTGATTGGGACATGTTTGGTTCATGGCCGCAAGTGGAGATAAAAGTGTTAGATACCCTATATTTGGGTATTGCTATCTGACATATGATTCTTTCAATTGGTGATGCTATTTTTTGGGTTGTAATGAGCTATTTGATTATCTTATAATTCATAAGTTGTGTTATTACATAATTTAATTTGCTCTTAAATATACATCGTTGTATTCGGTGACTTGGTTTACAATAACTCAGAATGTAATAGATGTCTGCATAATTCAGAAACCGTAGTTGCACATTTGCTTGTGCGTGTCGTACATGGACGATTGCTAGTACTCCTATAAAATGCACGAGTTATAGCAGATTCGAGTGATCTCCACTGTCCATCTGAGTTGATCAAACAGTCACTATGCAAAATTAGACCACATTCCTCCTTCCAAAAATAAATTCAATCTCCATTTATTTACCTTCTATACCTAAACGTCTAATATTTGCCTTCCACATATTCCAAAAATACATTCAATCTCTCATTATTTATCTTCCAT
Organism: Phragmites australis; assembly: GCF_958298935.1. Taxonomy (NCBI): domain Eukaryota; kingdom Viridiplantae; phylum Streptophyta; class Magnoliopsida; order Poales; family Poaceae; genus Phragmites; species Phragmites australis. The sequence continues at coordinate 10,657,879 of NC_084934.1, forward strand.
ACCTAAACGTTCAGTATTTGCATTCCATACATTCGCTGATGGGTTTCTCAAGAGGGTGTGCGCCTCCTGCACTTCGCCTGCAACGACGGCTTTTTGGAGGGGGTGCACCACCGCCTGCATGTCTCCTACACTGCCGTCTACCACGGAGGTCGTCTCTATCGTGCAATCTTTACACCATGGTACTATACGAGAATTGTTTTCATCCCTCATAAATTGGTCAACATCTTGATCATCCTCACAACGCTGCTATGGACAGCCAACACTAGACGACACGGTCCCCTCCACCCTCATGTCCAGTACTCGCTATTCTGCTACCTCTTGAAATTAAATGATCATGTTGTAAATCTGCAAATCTCTCTTTTGTTATGCTATGTTATTTTACTTCTTCGGATTGCTATATCCTGTATTGATTCCATATGTGTAAAACACGTGTGCAGTTGCTAGTAAAGAGAATAGAAACAGTTCAACATTTACACATAAAAGTAGATAATTTACTACTATATTATGATCTGACCAAATAGTATGCTAATTAATCATCGAGATATCTTCCTTATCTCTCATCGATGCTACAAGATCCATAAAGGCATCACAATGCGGAAACAAACCATTTAAATACAGCAAATAACCATTCATTACACTTAGGGGCATAGTATAGCAAAACATATTAGCATGAAGATACCAACGAAACTTTAATTGGTGGCTTAGTGATGTTGAAATCCTTTACTAACCCATGTCTTACGTGTTTTCAGGCTACTTCATTAAACCAAGCTCTGATACCATGCTATTAGGAACCGATCAAATAGTATTCAAATTAATCATCAGGATGATCATTTGCTTAATCATGACCATGATCATTAACTGAAATATCATCCCGGTAGTCCCGGCACGTATTTTGTAACTAAGATAGGAACACATGACTTTACAACATATAACATCACAATAAAGTTTAAGAAGGAGCGAGTAATTGAAATTATGCTACAAGCATTAGAGTATTATCATTTACAATAATTTACAATAAAAGATTAAAGAAACTACGTAGCGGAAAAATAACACCTACTAACACCAAAAGCTAGATGAAGCCATATGCTGTTAGGATCCACCCAAAAGCACGCCACACGAGTAGCTTGCACTACTCATTCCAGCCATCTACAACAGCGGACGTGAAGTAGCCAAACACGAGCTCCTCCTCATCTATGGAACCTAAAAGAGCAGCATGAGTACAAAGGTACTCACAAGACTTAATCCATAATAGGTACATATAAATAACCCGACTCCAATGATTATGCATTTTAGTCATTAGGAAGGAGTAGGCCATAGGGTTAAGTAAATTCATATGCATAAGTAACCTAACATCTATGTGTGAGCTTCTATACTTAACTAAAGGCACATCTACCCTACAACATCAACATGCATATAAATGTAAAAGGAACCATCTCATGTAATCAATAATCCTCAACAATCAAGCCCAACATACCATGCTATATCCCCAAATACGGAAAGTCTATGATTGATGCGGATGGACAGAAGCATACTCATGATCGAGAACGTAGCAATTCGAATTGTTCTTATACCCTACAGGGGGTCCAACTTTACCCATATGACCTGAGTCCATCCTCTTGGCTTCCGATATTTATTGCCATCAGGATGCGTTCATTACCTCTTTCGTCGATGCAACAAGATCCAAAAGACATCACAATGTGGAAACAAACAACTTAAATACAGCAAATAACCATTCGTTACACTTAGGGGTATAGTATAGCAATTTATACATGTTAGCATGAAGAGGCCAAAGAAACTTTAGTGGGTTGCTTAGTGATGTTGAAACCCTTTACTAACCCACGCCTTACGTGTTTTAGGCTACTTCATTAAACCAAACTCTGATACCATGCTATTAGAAACCGACCAAATAGTATTCCAGTTAATTATCATGATAATCATTTGCTTAATCATGACCACAATGATTAACCGGAATACCATCTGGTAGTCCCGGCACGTGTTTTGTGCGTTAGATAGGAACACATGACCTTCCAACATATAACATCGCAACAAAGCTTATGAAGGAGTGAGTAATTGAAATTATATATAAGCATTAGAGTATCATCATTTACAATAATTTACAACAAAAGATTAGAGAAACTACGTAGGAAAGATAACACCTACTAACACCAAAAGCTAAGTGAAGCCATATGCTCTTAGGCTCAACCCAAAAGCACACCACACGAGTAGGTTGCACTACTCATTCCTACCACCTACAACGGCGGGCGTGAAGTAGTCAAACACGAGATCCTTCTCATCTGTGAAACCTGAAAGAGTAGTGTGAGTATGAAGGTACTCGCAAGACTTAATCCATAATAGGTACATATAAATAACCCAACTCTAAAGATTATGCATTTAAGTCATTAGGAAGAAGTAGGCCACAGGGTTAAGTAAATTCATATGCGTAAGCAACCTAACATCTATGTGTGAGCTTCTATACTTAACTCAAGGCACATCTACCCTGCAACATCAACCTGCACATAAATGTAAAGGAACTATCTCATGTAATCAGTAATCCTCAACAATCAAACCCGACATACCATGCCATATCCCCAAATTAGAAAAGTCTATGATTGATGTAGATGGACAGAAGCATACTCATGATCGAGAGCACGATAATTTGAATTGTTCTTACACCCTACAGGGGGGTCCGACTTTACCCACACGACTTGGGTCCATCCTCTTGGCCCCCGAGATAACCTTTCTCATACTCGGAACTACCCACTTGCACATGCTCTTATGGCACTGGGGTTACTGTGAGCGTGTCCTGGATACCTCCGGCTCCTTGCCAACTTGCTTCTCCTTAATTTTTCTTACACGTCATAGGGTCGCAAGGTAAGCGTCAGCTTCACGTATGATACTCAGCTCATTCATCCATTATTCGAATATGTGGTTGCACGGAAAGTTCTAAAGCCAATGACACCGATGGACAGTGCTTAAACGATGCATGTGGTCTACAACATCCGGGTTCCATTCCTGACCTACCCCTAGCACCACCCACATCTTGCCTTATTCTCACATCTCATAGATCCCACATCATTATCATTGTAATTGTGAACAATAAGTAAGCCTTAAGCTCGCGAACAATGGTTGAACCATCGCTCGACTTCTACTAAGGATCTATGCATTGTTAAGCATTTCAAACAAGTCTTAAGTTAGACATCAACAATGTTATCAAGGCTACAAGGATATGGATAATGAACAACTCAAGGTAGAGGTAATGCAATCAACATAGGTTCTAGCCATATAAGCTTGACAATGACTTGCTAAACATGCAAATATATCTAAGCAATGACTTATCAATTTAGACTCCATTCAATTCAACCAAAAGGGTGCAATATGCTTAGATGCTTGCCGTGCTGCTTTTGCGGTTGTCTGATATTGCCCACACAACACTCACAAAACTCAGGTTGCTCGACGTTGCCTTCACTCGTTTGGACCATCAACGCAACGTTCTCTAAACGAATCACGAATGCATGCATAAACAAATGAACGATGGAAAATGGGTAAATGATGCATAATTGGATAATAATAGAGCATCGTGTTTCAAAAACATTTGCAAAAGACCACCAAAAGATTATGGTTTCAAAGTTTGAAACTCCGGACAAGGTAACCTAAGTACATATAGCCTTAAATGGCTAGTGGTTAGACCGAAGTTGAAGTGGCAGTCTGACTGCTGGCCTGCAGAGAGTTTTGGCATCTGGTGGTTAGACCGATGGTTGTTAGTGGTCAAACCACCGTTTGTCGATTAGACCGACCCTAGTGGCGGTCAGACCGCTAGAACCTATCAGCAGCACCCTTGAGGGATCACCGATGAGGACTCTGGCAAAACCTTTGGTGACGAAATGCACCAAAGTACTCCACAAGACTAGGGGAATATTTTACATGGTCGTTCGGATGGCACACGGTCCAAACATGTAAAACCCCTAAAATGAGATCTAGACTTAGCTTTCCTTGGGCTTTCTAGCAAAAATCAAAATGGTGATCTCCTAGTGCTAGGAAATGATGGAAAAATGTTAGGGGAATATTTACCTCGGCGTAGAGGAACTTTGTATTGGATCAAAATCCTCCAGGGAAGCTTTGATCTACTGATTGGACTTCCGGAGGGTGAATGAGCTTGCGGAGGAAGAAACGGCAAGGAAACCCATCTAATGGGGAGGAAAGGGGCAGGAAACTCAGGGAAGTCCTTCGAAGAACTCGTGAGAGTTCCCACCATCAATCTCCAGTCGTCAAACGCGTCTAGCAGATCTCACCTCTCTCTAGGGTTTGGGGAGGGATAGAGTGAGAGAGTGAAATGAGAGAGGGAGGGAGAGAGAGACTGGTCGACTACTTAAGGGGCACCTCTGCTGCGCTCTGGTGGTCAGATCGCGAGGGGTGTCGGTCAGACTGCGGGATACCCACATGGAAAGCTCACGTGGCTGCTCCCTAGCGATCAGACTGCGGCGAGACCCGGTCAGACCACAAGAAGGGTTCTTTTGCTGAAGTTTTCTAACTTTCCCCTGTCTTCATTATTCTTTCTTTTCTCCTTCTCCAAAGTATTTAGAGTCTTCCTAAAGAGCTCTAGGCCAACTCCAAATATTTTGAACACGTTTAAAAATCAAATTATCAAATGAACACGCATAAACATAATGTTATGACGATTATGAATGCTTAATTACATAATTAACGTTTAGGGACGTGACAAAACCTCCCTCCTTAAAAAGAATCTTGTCCCAAGATTCGACAAACTCTGGGAGAAAGTGACAGTAGGGGAACGGGAAAGATTTCTCCATAAATGGAAATGAACTTCGTCGAAATCTATCGATGGAATGGGAAGACAACATTGGACCTTCACAAGAGTTGGCCGTCAGACCGCAGCTAGGCTCGGTCAGACCGTGGCTCGGTTAGACTGTGAAAATGGTGATTGCGCCAAAATCTAAACAGAGAGTTTTAGGCTCTAAACAACTCTGGTGGTTAGACTGGTAGACCAACAATGGTCAGACCACCATGAGTATATTTTCCCGGTTCGAAAGGTTTCTAAGTGCAATCCTTTGGGAACAAACTTTTCATTCAATATGGTGATGATTATAGACATGTGAGATGCTCCAATATGCAAAATTACAATAATATTTACACGTTCTAAAAAATTTTGGGATATCTGGAGCAGATTTTATCCTCATGCTCCCAAGTCGCCTCATCTTCGGTGTGGTTGCTCCATTGAACCTCGATCAATTTTATGGAATGCCGTTGGGTATTGCATTATGCTTCCTAAGATATGGATTGGCCGCTTGCAATATGAGAGATCTGGTTGCAATTCTTGATTTGCAACTTCATTGACTTTGGTTGGAACTCGAATGCATTTCTTTAGTTGCGAGACGTGGAACACATTGTGAATAGCAGAGAGGGATAGAGGTAGGTCCAATTGATAGGCCACCTCTCCATGTCGAGCAATGATTTGGATGGTCCCTACATAACGAGGTGCTAACTTTCCTTGGACTTGAAAGTGTCGAACTCCTTTGAGAGGCGATACCTAGAGATATACAAAGTCCCTAATATCAAACACAAGTTCGTGTCGGCGGCGGTCTGCATAGCTCTTCTGTCGGGACTGAGCCATGAGGAGACACTTGCGAATAGCCAAAACATGCTCTTCTACCTCTTTGATGAAATCCGGGCCTAGAAAAGTCCTTTTGCCGGATTTAGGCCAATTCAATGGTGTTCAACATCTTCGGCCATAGAGAGCCTCAAACAGCAACGTTTCAATACTTGACTGGTAGCTATTGTTGTTTGAGAACTCCACAAACTGTAAGAAAATCTCCCACTTCTTCCCATATGTGAGAACACAAGCCTGCAACATATCTTCTAAGATTTGATTTAACCTCTCGGTTTGACCATCGGTTTGAGGGTGGTAAGCGGTGCTATGGAAGAGCTCGGTTCCTACGGCTTTATGAAGGCTCCTGCAGAAATAAGACATGAACTGAGTGCCTCATTCGGAGATGATCTTCTTCAGAATCCCATGAAGGCAAATAATCTGAGTGAGATACAACTTGGCATAATCCTTAACACTGTATTGAGTCTTCACCGGGAGGAAATGTGCTGACTTTGTGAGTCAGTTCACGATGACCAAAATCAAATCATAACCTTGAGAGGTCTTCAGCAACCCAGTAATGAAATCCATACCGATCTCCTCCCACTTCCAGGAGGGAATAGGCAACGACTGAAGTGTATTGGCCGGCTTGAGGTGCTCAGCCTTTACTCTTCAGTAGACATCACTTTCAATAATGTATCAAGCAATTTCTCTTTTCATGCGAGTCCACCAAAATCTAGGCTTAAGGTCTTGGTACATCTTGGTAGTTTTCGGATGAATAGACAACAAAGAGTCATGAGCTTCATCCAAAATATTCTTCCTCAATGCCTCAACCTTCGAAACAACTAGTCTCTTCTCAAGCCATAGGACACCCTGATCATCCTCAGAAAAATAGGCAACCTTTTCTTCCTTCATTTTCTCTCGGATTCGGGCCATGCCCTTATCATCCCTTTGAGGTTCTTTGATTTGATCCAGGAGGATGGATTTGATCTCCAAGTTTGCAAGAAATCCCTCTGGGACCATTTTGAGTCGAAGCCTTCAAAATATATCACAAAGTGTGTCATTTCTGGGCTTGACAATAAAACATTTCCATCGAGCCATTCGACTTAAAGCATCATTGACCACATTTTCCTTTCCGAGATGATAATGCACTTCCAGCTCATAGTCTTTGATTAACTCAAGCCATCTTTTCTATCTCATGTTCAGATTAGCTTGAGTGATGATGTATTTAAGACTTTTGTGGTCCGTATAAATATGACAAGGATTTCCCAATAGGTAGTGGTGCCAAATCTTCAAAGCGTGCACAACTACAGGTAGTTCTCTTCATGGCACTTCAATTGGCATGAAGCATATGCAACAACTTGGCCATCTTGCATAAGGACACATTCGAGACCTATGCGGGAAGCATCGCAATAGACATCAAAACCCTTGTCCACTTCAGGTTAAGCAAGAACAAGAGTGGTGGTGAGCAGTTTCTTCAAAGTTTGGAAGGCTGACTCACATTCACTCGACCACTTGAATACACTTCCTTGCTTTAATAGCTCGGTCATTATTTTAGCAATCTTGGATAAGTTCTCGATGAACCGGCAGTAATAACCCAAAAGTCCGAGAAAACTCCGGATGTCAGTGACATTCTTGGGTTGAACCCAATTGAGGACTTCTTGATCAATGGCAACATCGTTCTCGAATAGCACTTGCTCTAGAAAAGCGACCTCCTTGAGCTAGAACTCGCATTTGCTAAACTTGGCATATAGTTTGTGATCTTGAAGTCAGTCAAGAATAACACGGAGATGCTCAAAATGTTCTTCTTCAGCCCTGGAGTATATGAGAATGTCATCGATGAAAACCACGACAAACTTGTCGAGTTCCTCCATGAAAACTGTGTTCATCAAATACATGAAGAACACCGATGCATTAGTCAATTCGAAGGACATGACGGCGAACTCATAAAGCCCATAACGGGTAGAGAAGGCCATCTTTGGAATATCCTCTGGTCAGATCTTGATTTGGTGATAGCCTAGTCTCAAATCAATTTTAGAGAAAACTCAGTCACCGGTCAATTGATCAAACATAATATCAATCTGAGGAATTGGATACTTGTTCTTGATAGTGACCTCATTCAACGGATGGTAATCAACACACATCCAAAGAGTTTGGTCCTTTTTCTTCACAAAGAGCGCTGGGCATCCCTAAGGTGAGGAGCTCAGATGAATGAAACCCTTTGAGAGCAACTCTTGAATCTGCTTCTTCAACTCTATCAATTCATTTGGAGGCATCTGATAAGACCTATTCAAAATCGGGGCAGTACCAGGCATAAGCTCAATAGAGAATTCCACTGCTCGGTCGGGTTGGCATTCCTGGCAATTCTTCTGGGAAGATGTCAAGTAACTCATAGACCATAGGAATATTCAGAAGTTCCGTGGCTGTGGCAATCTTCAGGACATACAAGTGGAGACCACCCTCTCCAAGGTGAAGATAAATCTGCACCCCGCATAGATTCTTGAGAGAAACCACCCTCTTGGCGCAATCCATATGAGCACCATGTTGGGTTAACCAATTCATTCCTAATATGAAATCCACTCCTCTAGTATCAACGAGGATCAAATTTGCTGAGAACATAACTTCCACAATTAGTATCTTGGCCTTAGGAACAACCCAGTTAGTTTGTAACTTAGCACCGGGTGCTTCAATGCGAAAAGCAGTAGGTAGGGTCACTATGAATATACTGTTACTCAAAACATAACCTTCCTTGATGAATGAATGAGATGCATCTGAATCAAAAAGAACAAATGCGGGGTGAGAATTCACAAGTAGTGTACCGACAACATGTTGTCGACCTCCTGAGCTTCGTCGGTGGTGACGTGGTTCACTCGGCCATGCTTGGGAACATGCACCATCTTGGAAGCTTGGGGAGGGGGTTAAGCTGATTGTGAAGGCCTTGGAGTAGTCAGCACGGCTCCCGACTTTGGGAAATGGCAATCCCTCGTATAGTGACCGATATGGCCACACTTGTAACATGGGTCGCTGGGGCCACCTAACACACTCCCCTGAGAACCAGTGGGTCTTGGAAGCTGCCCTTGCAGCGTGGAGAAAGATGAATATTGTACTATCTACATTGGCCATGGAGCAGTCGAAGCCGACACATGAGATGGAGGAGGTTGACTCTCCATCCGTGTACGTTGAGAGCTCCCACCCATGGAAGGCGACAGAACCCTCTGGCGCTTCTTCTCCTCTTGGTGGTCCTCCATCTTAAAATCAACCGTGAGGGAGGTGCTCACCAATTTGTTGAAGTCAGCAAACTCATGAGCCAATAGCCAGTCTTGCATCTTGGAAGACAGGCCATTCACAAAGCAGTATTGCTTCCGCTCGTCGGTGTTGACCTCATCCTGTGTATACTGTGCAAGGTGGTTGAACATCTCACCGACCTGCCTTTCTGCTTGAGGTCTAGAAACTCCCACCTTTTGATCTCCATAATCCCCTTGAGAAATGATAATCATGGAAGGCTTGGCGGAACTCTGCCTAAGACACCCGGTGGTTAGCGGTGTGCATGGCCAGTTGGACCACCACGTGCCAATAGCACCACGAAGTTGATGGGCGGCAAAGAGAGCCTTCTCGTTGTCCTCACACTAGAGAAGTGCAAGCTTCTACTTGATGGTTCAGAGCCAGTGGTCGGCATCGAGAGGATCCTCAGCCTGCGTGAAGGTGGGCGACTGAGTCCTAAGGAAATTTGAGTGGTCATCCCGGCGTTTAGTTTCACCTCCTCCTTGAGGGGCTGTAGTACGCACGAGAGCTTCGAGGAGTGCTATATGAGCTTAATGGTTTTATTCTATTTGCATGAGAACATCCGTCATACTCGGCAGTGGAGGCGGTCAAGAGTTGTTGTCATTAGAAACCTCTGGAAGATCTTCAAGATGTTGGTGGGTTCTCATCCTGTTGTGGCGATAAGATGAAAGAGGGAAAGGTCAAATTCTTATAGAGCACCATAGCATTAGGCCGATATCATTTGCCTGGATCCCATACTATCGTATATTCTAGAAAAATGCATGCATGAGTTACAGAAAAATGAAGGCATGCTCAATTCCTATCTACACATTTCTCTCTTGAGCACGTCTCTCCATAACAAACATCAAGATCACAGGCATCCATATATACAATAACTACCAATTATTACCCTTCGCGCTACCTTTTCTTTCTCGTGCGAATGGTACTTGCGCATCTCGCCGCACAAGCGACATTTTATACATTGTTACCAACATATTCATTTCTCGTACCGTCGCCTTACAGGACACCCCATGTAATCACCACATAGGTAGACAACCATAACTACCATCGTATGGTGGATGTTCATACGTTATTGCTAACATATTCAGTTTCCATATCATCACTGTACGAAACATATCAGGCCCCTATCTCGCACTAGATGAGCCCCTGATATTTACCGCCATCGGGATGCGTTCCTTACCTCTTTCGTCGATGCAACAAGATCCGTAAAGATATCACAATGTGGAAAGAAATAACTTAAATGCAGCAAATATCCGTTCATTACACTTAGGGGCATAGTATAGAAATGTATACATATTAGCATGAAGAGGCCAAAGAAACTTTTGTGGGTTGCTTAGTGATGTTGAAACCCTTTACTAACCCACGTCTTACGTGTTTTTGGCTACTTCATTAAACCAAGCTCTGATATCATGCTGTTAGGAATAGACCAAATAGTATTCCAATTAATTACTAGGATGATCATTTGCTTAATCACAACCACAATGATTAACCGGAATACCATCCTGGTAGTCCTAGCATGTGTTTTGTGCTCAAGATCGGAACACATGCCTTTCCAACATATAACATCACAACAAACTTAAGAAGGAGCAAGTAATTGAAATTATATTACAAGAATTAGAATATCATCATTTACAACAATTTACAATAAAAGATTAGAGAAACTACGCGGTGAAAAGGTAACACCTACTAACACCAAAAGCTAGGTAAAGCTATATGCCCTTAGGCTCCACCCAAAAGCATACCACACGAGTAGCTTGCGCTACTCATTCCCACCACCTACAACGGCGGGTGTGAAGTAGCCAAACATGAGGTCCTCCTTACTGTGGAACCTGAAAGAGCAGCGTAAGTATGAAGGTACTCACAAGACTTAATACATAATGGGTACATATAATTAACTCGACTCAAAGGATTACACATTTGAGTCATTAGGAAGGAGTAGGTCACAAGGTTAAGTAAATTCATATTCGTAAGCAACCTAACATCTATGTGTGAGCATCTATACTTAACTCAAGGCACATCTACCCTACAACATCAACCTGCACATAAATGTAAAATGAACCATCTCATGTAATCAAGAATCCTCAACAACTAAACCCGACATACCATGCCATATCCCTAAATTCGGAAACTCTACGACCGATGCAGATGGACAGAAGCATGCTCATGACCGAGAGCGCGATAATTTGAATTATTCTTACACCTTGAAGGGGGGACAACTTTATCACACGACCCAGGTCCATCCTCTTGACCCCCAAGACAACCTTTCTCATACCTAGAACTAGCCACTTGCACATGCCCCTATGACACCGGGATTACTGCGAGCGTGTCCTAGACACCTTCGGCTCCCCACCACCTTGCTTCTCCTTAATTTTTCTTACGCGTCATAGGGCTGCAAGGCGAGTGTCAGCATGACGTATGATACTCAGCTCATTCTTCAATTATCTGAAGATGTGGTTGTATGGAAAGTACTAAAGCCAACGACACCAACGGACAGTGCTTAAACGATGCAAGCGGTCTATGGCATCCGGGTTCCACTCCCGATACCCCTAGCACCACCCATATCTCGTCTCATTCTCACATCTCATAGATCCCACATCATTATTATTGTAATTGTGAACAATAATTAAGCCCTAATCTTGTGAACAATGGTTGAACCATAGCTCTACTTCTACTGAGGACCTATGCATTGCTAAGCATTTCAAACAACTCTTAAGTTAGACATAAACAATGTTATCAAGGTTATAAGGATATGGATAGTCAATAACTCAAGGTAGAGGTAATGCAATCAACATAGGTTCTACCCATATAATCCCGACAATGACTCGCTAAATATGCAAACATACCTAAGCAATAACTTATCAATTTAGACCCTATTCAATTCAACTAAAAGGGTGAAATATACTTAGATGCTTGCCTTGCTGCTCTGGAGAATGCCTGATACTGCCCGCACAACACTCACAAAACTCAAGTTGCTCAGCGTCGCCTTCACTCGCTTGGATCGTCGGTGCAACGTTCTCTAAATGAATCAAGAATGCGTGCATAAACAAATGAACGATGGAAAAAAAAATCTAAATGATGCGTGCTTGGATAATAATAGAGCGTCGTGTTTCAAAAAAGTTTGTAAAAGACTTCCAAAAGATTAGGGTTTCAAAGTTTGAAAGCCCGGACAAGGTAACCTAAGTACATATTAGCCTTAAATGGTTAGCAGTCATACCAAAGTGGAAGTGGCGGTCTAACCGCCGGCTTGCAGAGAGTTTTGGCATCCGGCAGTCAGGCCGACGGTATGTTAGTGGTTAGACCACTGTCTGGCGGTCAGACCGACTCTAGTGGCGGTCAAACCACCATAACCTATTGGAAGCACCCTTGCGGGGTCGCTAGGGAGGACTCCGGTGAAACCTTCGGTGACGAAGGGCACCAAAGTACTCCACAAGACTAGAGGAACATTTTACGTGGTTGTTAGGAGAACATGCATGGTCCGAACACGTAAAACCCCCAAAATGAGATATAGACTTAGCTTTCCTAGTGCTTTCTGGTGAAATTAAAACAGCGATCACCTAGGGCTAGGAAACGTCTAGAAAATAGAAGGGGGATGTTTACCTCGGCGTAGAGGAACTTTGTATTGGATCAAAATCCTCCAGGGAAGCTTCGGTCCACTAATTGGACTCCCAAAGGGTGAATGAGCTCGCAGAGGAAGAAACAATGAGGAAACCCTTCCGGCAGGGAGGAAAGGGGGAGGAAGCTCGGGGAAGTGCTTCGGGGAGCTCGTGAGAGTTCCCACCGTCATTCTCTAGTTGTCAAACACATCGAGCGAATCTTACCTTCTCTCTCTAGGGTTTGGGGAGGGACAGAGTGAGAGAGTGAAATGGAGGGAGGGAGGGAGAGAGACTGGTCGATCACTTAAGGGGTGCCTCCACTACGCTATGGCGGTCAAACCACGAGGGGCGTTAGTTAGACTGCAGGATACCCACATGGAAAGCCCACGTGGCTGCTCCCTAGCGGTCAGACCATGGTGAGACCTAGTTAGACCGCAAGAAGAGATCTTTTGCTGAAGTTTTCTAACTTCCCCTCTCTTCATTCTTCCTTCTTTTCTCCTTCTCTCCAAAGTATTTAGGGTCTTCCTAAAGAGCTCTTGACCAACTCCAAGTATTTTGAACACGTTTAAAACTCAAATTATCAAATGAACACGCATAAACATAACATTATGATTATTATGAATGCTTAATTACATAATTAACATTTAGGGACATGACATACTAGGAACTCGATCTTTAGGTTGCCTGCATCACATGATGTAGAGCCCCCAATCATTTTTTGATTATCTAAAAAAGGAACTCAAAATTGAGTTGTGCCTTGGTACATTCCTATCGGGCTTGCACCTCGGCCTTGTCAAAATTAAATTTCTCTATCTGGTTGTATCTCTACTGCTATAAAATGCACGAGTTGTAGTAGATCCGATTGATCTCCACTGTCCACCCGAGTTGATCAAATGATCATCGTGCAAAGTTGGACTCCATTCCTTCTTCCAAAAATACATTCAATCTACCATTATTTGCTTTCCATACCTAGGCATTCAATATTTGTCTTCCATACATTCCAAAAATATATTCAATCTCCTATTATTTTCATTCCATACCTAGACGTCCAATATTTGCCATCCATACATTCACTGTCGGGTTTCTCTAGAAGGTACGCAGCCTCTCGCACTTTGCCTACAGCGCCTGCTTTCTGGAGAGGGTGCGCTGCAGCTCGCATGTTGCCTCCATAGCTGTCTACCAGGGAGGTCATCTTCATCACACTATCTTTACACTAAGGTACTAAGTAAGAACTGTTTTCATCCCCTCACAAATCAATCACCATCTTGATCACCTCACAGCATTGCTACGGATGACCAACTCTGGATGATACAGTCCCCTCCACCCTCCTGTCCAGGTACTCGCCACTCTCCTCTCTCTCCTAAAACTACATGATCAAGTAGTGTATATACAGTAAAACTACTGACCCGTGTAGATCAAAACGTCCAGCATTTACTCATAAAAGTAGATAAGTTACTACTAGGAACTCGATCTTTAGGTTGCCTGCATCACATGATTCAGAGCCCTAAATCAATTTTCGATTATCTAGAAAAAGGAACTTAAGCTTGAGTTGTGCCTTGGTACATTCCTGTCAGGCTCATGCCTCAGCCTTGTCAAAATTTAATTTGTCTATCTAGTTGCATATACTGCTATAAAATGCATGAGTTGTAGTAGATCTGATAGATCTCCACCGTTCACCTGAGTTGATCAAATGGCCACCGTGTAAAGTTGGACTCGTTTGTCCTTCTAAAAATACATTCAATCTCATATTATTTGCCTTCTATACCTAAACGTTCAATATTTATCTTACATACATTCCAAAAATATATTCAATCTTCTTTTATTTATCTTCCATACGTAGACGTCCAATATTTGCCTTCCATCATTTACTGCTGGGTTTCTCTAGAGGGTGCGCTACCTCCCGCACTTCGCCTACAGTGCCAGCTTTCTCGAGAAGGTGCGTTGCCACCTGCATATCATCTCCACCATTGTCTACCAGGGAGGTCACCTATGTTGTGCTATCTTTACACCAAGGTACTAAGAAAGACTTGTTTCCATACAAATTGGTCACCGCCTTGATCATTGTCACACCCGGTTTTAACGAACAAAACCAGATGCGGCTTATGTGTCCCCAAGATGTTTAACACGCATAAGGACGTCACAGGTGAAGTACCAAAAGCAATACTTTAAAGAAATAAACGTTGAACTCTGACGGCAATTAACATATATTGTCTTATATGTAGATATCTACAGCAGAACAGAAGCACTGGTGCCCAAAAACACCGCAGGAAATTGACCGAGAGACACGCGCCTAGAACGTCACAACCTTGTCCTGATAGTCTTCAGCATGTTCACCGATAACTCCATGGGTAATCAACGGAGAACACCTAACTAGAATGCATCTTTCACGAGGTCTTCGAATTCTTTCCCAACTAAGTGTTTGGTTATAGCAAGTGTGAACACATGTCATATTCAGCAAGTTGTGAAGGAAATATTATGCATATGAAGGCTTTGACAAGGTTAGTTTGGCTTTTTTGCATAAAACAATATTTAAGTAAAAACATCTAAAAAGTAGTAGTAATTAAGTATATAACTGTAAACAACCCACCACCTCAAGATTCCACCCATCTTGACTTAACCAACTGACCACCTCAACTAAGGTTCTAACCACCAAGGTTGAACACCCAACTCCTCAACCATGGCTCCCACCGCTAAAGTTGAACTACTAACTACCTCAACTATGATTCCCACCATCGTGACTGACCCACACCTCAACTATGGTCCCCACAACCACAATTGACCACACTGACCAAACCATCAAGTTATAATCATGGTAGGTTTTTCGTGCTGCTCGTGACCGTGAGCACTACCGAATATTCAGTTTTAACTCTATAGAGGTTATACTTAACCAACAAGTCATGATTTCATCACCCGCAAGCAGGTGACTACGTCTCCATTTTTCTTATGTTACCTAGACACTTGCACACATCCAAGGTGTGTGGCTAGGAGATCACTACAAAGACTTTACAATGCTCCTCTCAGCACATGTCTACCCACTAAGGTTTCACCGCCGCGTGATTCCGCCTCAACAACAGAAGCCCCCTCTTGCGCCTTTCGGATCCCAAGACATTGTCTGATGAGCCCATGGTTCCTTCGGATACGATCAATACCACCAATAATCCTCAAATCATACAAGGTCCAATTACAAGAGCACGTGCACAACAATTAGACCATCAGGTGAACTCGTTTCTCACTATTCATGTTTCCTTGGATGGATTACTACTAAATTCTTGTAATATTTTATTGCTTAGGAACATGGGAGAAGCACTACAACCTTACCCAGATGTCACCCCTCGAAGGCCAAGTCTACTTGGACTCGAGGCTGAGCTCTAGTCGTGGTCGTGGTCGAGTCTCAGGACAGCACGTCAGTAAAACGGGCATAACTCTCTCATATGAAGTCCATTTTAGGCAATCTTGGAAATTTTGGAAAGCTTACGACGAGCCCTTTCCATGGATATGAGCTTGACCAAATATTCCTTATAGTTTAGTTAGATTCGAAGGAATAAGGTGCTGCATCACCATTCTAGACCTTGTTGGGTTTTGTAATCGTGTCGAGGTCGGAGTTCAGGTTGTGCACACCTCTTTCGACGGCTGCAGAACCCTAGGTTGACCCCTTCATGCCCCCTATAAATATACAGTAGCCATCATAGTTTAGGCTCAGGTTTAGCTTAGATTATTTTGTTTTAGATAGTTTCGCTGTTTATCGGTTTGTTGAACCCCAAACTCGAGTACTTCATTAGTAATTAGCAATATTCAGATTGCATCTACTTGTTCTTGCTTGTGTTCTCGATTCACTTGTAGGAAAAGACTTCTTGGCGAGGTCAACTGCATCTTGGCACGGTTGGTAACCACGGAGTAGTGGTGTAGTGGTTGCGAGGGTTCTTGATCTGTTCTGTTCGGAGCCTTTGGATCATCAACATCGAAGCTCCACCAATCGACTTATCATATTACCTTTCGAAAGATCGAGCAAACGCGCATCATTGTCCATTCACCGCTCTTCTACCTAGTCTACACTATGCTGAGAGTAGCAAATTAATTGGCTAAGCCTAACCCATACTAGGTTTGTAGTTGTACTGTAAACACAGAAAGGTCACCCCACGAACCGGTCCTTAGATTTGAGCAAGACTACCACTTTCCAAACCATATATCCCATAATACCACATGCTCAAATCCATATACCATGTTGCTACAAAAGTTATTCCATCATATTTTATCATTGTTGCATAGGTCTGTTATCAAGTTCATAGAGCATTAATCATGATTACCATCCCAAAGCAAAGCTAAGCATCATCTACCCTTCCATAACCCAAAACTATACTATGGCGACAAGTATGATAAGGGAAAACTAGGGTAAAACCTAACTCTTGGGATTCCTAAGAAATTATTAGCATGCATGTTTATAAAACAAAACATTTAAGAAGTGGGATAAGTATGTTCAAGAACACAACTTGCCTTCACTTGACTAAGTTGGGTCTTCAAAAAAGTCTTAGTCTTGAAGTCCTTCTAGCTCCTTCGGAATATTGACTAATCACGAAAACTACCAATAAATAACACAAAGTAAAACACTAAGAACAACATACCAAACATAATCAAAACACTTTAAAAACACTATGGTTGGATGGGTATGATTTTAGAGAAGAAATTTGGATGCAAGAATCGTCTAAGTCAGAGTTAGAATGAAAGATAACGACTTTTGGAAGGTGGATTAGGCTGAAAAGGAAAGGCTGGTTTACCGGAGTTATCTTCCTACAATAAAAGGTTTATTGCGCAATCATTGTGTTAGACTTGACAACATCATTGTGCAAGGTTCAAGAGGTATAAGGCTGACTAGACTTCACTGACTAGGCTAAAGAGGATGATATGGTGCTGACTTGGCATGCTATGCAACCACCGTCTTGGATTAAAGAAGAGGTGAGCTGAGGTCTAGCATCAACTACCCATGATGGATCAAATGGCTGGAGGTTGAGTTTCTGGGTTAAGGATACTGTCGGCGATCCTGCATATTGGAGACGGCTCAGGTTTCATTAGAGATGGCGATCGGGCACATGGCCACTAACATTGATGTTGGGCTTCAGTGGTGTTTCAGCGAAATGAGGGAAGCATAGTGTAGCTTGCGGAATGATTAACTCAAAGGTATGGTCGGTTTTGGAAGGGGTCATCCGAGGTAGCGGCAAAACAGCGACGACTGCTGCTAGGTTTGGTGGCGACTGCAAACAGATGCAGCAATGAAGATTCTCGCGTTCTCGAAGATTGGCTATGAATTTTGAGGAACTGTCTAAGCAGAGACATTCATATATCCTGGAAACACAATTCTATGGCACGGGTTTAGGTAGATCATCCCTGAGAGGAAGAACAATCACGGAGATGGGATGGGTGATGGATGTGGCATGCTATGGTTGGCAGCGGCGTTCTGGATGAGTTGCTGCACAACCAGTGAAGGGAACATAGGGAAATGTAGAAGGCACCATGGGACATGTCGTGACATAGATGGTACATCCATACGGCTTCCGGATTGATAGGGAACACGAAGCAAACTCGGTGCGCGCATAGAATGCGTCTAGAAACTGGACAGCATGCATGTCAACCTTGATCCCAGTGGTTTGGTTGATCTATTGGACAAATCGGTTCGTGACGACGTGGGCAACATCATGGGTCATGCACCGGTGAATGGGCATGGCGATTTGACCTCTGGTTAGCTAGGAACGTCGATGCCAATCAGCAATGGCGTGGCTATCCGCGATGGCGACGATCGTGGCGGCGTAGATCAGGTTTTGGCCAGGGTCAGGGCTTAGCTAGGGACTTAGTATGATGGTAAAACAGGGGTAAGGAAGTATAAGGAGGGGTTCTCACCTTGCTTTGACGACCGGAGAAGGAGGATCGCGGAGACGATGACATAGCGCATCACGGGTGGCAACGACGGCGACAAAGGTGAATGACGGCGCACGGGTAGGGCTGCTGTGGAGGGTAGGGCATGGAGGGATGTAAAGGGGGTAGGGGAGGACGTTCAACTCCTATTTATAGGGCTAGAGGCGGCTGGTTGAGGTGGAGTCCAAGTTGGACACGAATTGGATTCGAGTTCGACTTGGTTAGGATTTCCTATTTCGGAGATCTTTAATCCAAGGATGATATTTCCACCGTTAGGACACCAAATTGGACGTTTATGGACTCTAAATTATATTACTCAAAAATATCTACAACTTTGGTATTCATTAGAACTTCTGAAAATGCCATTTTGATTTTGAAATATTTGTCACAAGATAAACTGTTTGAATTGAGACTTATCTACGCAACACTAATTTCGGGGGCCATAACTCCTAGCTCTATTATCCAAAACGGGACTTTCATAGGTTCAAATCGAAGTGCTTGACGAGGCCTACAACTTTGGTATTGTGAATATTTGCATTTGAGGCCATCTTGAACTCTGAAACTGCATGGGAAGATGAGGTTGTTCAGGACTCCACGAATATCCACAGATTTAGTGGATCCTTTGTGTTGGGCCTTCTAGATGACTTGTGTGCCGGCCAAGGGCTTGGGATTGGGTAGGATTAGGTTCAGAGGTACTTTAGACATATCTAGGGTTTTAGAAAAGAAACTTTTGCAGAGAAAATTGAATAGGGTTTGAATTTGAATTGAGCTTGGAGTGAATTCGAGAGAAACCAAAAGATGAGGTTGAACAAGAATGGGAGTAGATAAGGAATTTGAATTTAGATTTGGGTAGAATTTAAGAAAGAGGAGAGATTTGATTTAAACAAGAATTTGGATAAGATTTTAATTGAACTAGAGAAGAATTATGTATGATCAAGGATGGAATAAATGATGAATTCAAAATTTTTGAATTCCAACCATTAAGATCCTTAACCTACCCACTATTGAATTTTATAAAAATATTTTCAAAACCTTTGTCACTCCAAAACACCAAAGAGAAGAAAAAGAAAAAGAACTCTAATGCATTTACCTGTCTCCTAGCAAAACTTAGCGTGCAATGCACAAGAAATAATAACCTAGGTTGCTTGGATGTTTATGAAAATAGGTTTTAAACTGCTCTACTAATGAAGCTACTCACTAAAGTTGGAAATTTTAAAAAGTTATAAAATCTTGGAAAGTAGGGTGTTACAAACCGGGTGACAATCATCCTTACAATGTTGCTACAGACGGTCCCCTCTAGACGATATGGCCCCCTCCACCCTCCTGTCTAGGTACTCGTCACTCTCTCCTCTCCTGAAATTACATGATCATATAGTGTATAGATGGTAAAACTGCTAACCCATGTAGATCAAAATGGTAGCTTTCACAAGAACATTGCAGGAATTTAAAACATAACAGTTTAGTTACCACAATAATCGATGAAAATTATTGCTAAATGCTGCTTTAGTTTGGCGTCTCCATTTGCTATGATGTTACTCTTGTGTTGGAATTTGAGGCTTAGCCAAAATGGGCATTTGCTACGGCCCAAATTCATTTTGAAAAGTTAAGGTGGTGTGGGGGAGGCATGAGGGTTTTAGTCCCATTTTACCTAGCCTGTGCGAGGTAGTCCAACTTCAATAGAAGCCCCACATGAGGCTTGTAGTTGAGGCACATGGGTGGAGATCATAGAGGTTTATGGCTATGGTAACACACACACACACACACACTCAAGCACGCACACGTGTTTCGTGTGATTATCATGTGACTTGTGACTTGCAATGATGCATGATCAAATCTTGATGAGTTGTGTGTTCAACTGGGTGGCTCCTTTTTTTTTTTTTGCCAGGTGTGCAAGAGCACCGCATAATTGACACCAAGGCTGCCACATGGGACCGCAGAGTGGGATAAGCATGTTCACATATAATGAGTCCGTTGTTTCCACATTTGCGAGATACCATGGGGTCGTTCCTAGATATCTGGTAGTTCAAATCATGTGAGTTATCTCCTTTATATAACAGGAGATGTCGTCTGAACGAAACGAGATCGAGAGACAAGAACCACGTTCTCCAGTTTTTGTTGCGCTCGTCGCTTCTGAGTTTTGCCGCCCCTCTCTCTCTCTCTGTCATGCAATAAATCAAGGGTGAGCGATGTTTCTGAGCTGACGTGGATGATCTAAGGCCTGCACAAGGGACCGACGATTAGGTTTCTAGGAAGCGCACCCGCACAACTGCTCCTGCGACTTCCTCCACAACATCTACATTGACATCTTCATCTGTTCGTCTTCCACCTAGTGAGATCCATTGTAAGTTCATCCATGTGCAATGACGATACATTATTATGACCTTTGTCTGTCTATCTAGCATATGTTTGGGTTGCTAGTAGAGCTAATATTTTTGTGCCCGTTAGGAACCAAATTAATCTTGTGCCCTGTTGATTTTAGAACAATCCAGAAACCTGAGATAATTAACATGGCTATCATTTCAAATGCATTGAAGCTTGAGTGATTCATGGGGGGAACATCTTTAAGAGGTGGAAGACATGGGTCAAGTTTTGTCTCATGTCGATGAGAATATGGTGGGTGATTTCCCTAGAGAGGCCCCTTACTCTAAAGTAACATAGTGACTTTGAGGTGGAGAACAACACATGTTGCGGTTGCCTGCTGTCCCTCCTATCGGATCAGCTCTGTGACATCTACATGCACTTCACCAGTGCCACTGAACTATGGGAGGCCCTTGATCACAAATACACCGAATCAGATGCTAGATGTGAACTCTATGTTAATGAGCAGTACCATGAGTTTACCGTGGTGGACAAAGGTTTGGTTGTGGAACAAGCTCATGAGATCCAGCTTATGATGGGGGAACTTGTGCACTTTGATTGAATCCTACCTAAAAAGTTTGTGGTCAGTGGCATAATTGCCAAGTTACCTTCTTCATGGAGGAACTTTGCCATGAGCCTGAAACACAGGAAGAAGGCTATGACTGTGGAAATTCTGTTCTCCACTCTTGATGTTGAGGAGAAGGCGAGATCAAAAGATGTGCCTCGTTCTACCCAGGATGGTCCTTCAAATGCGAATGTGGTGGATGGCAAATCTGGTGGTGGCAAAAAGAATGACAAGAACTAGAAAGGAAAGGCCAAAAAAATTACTGGCTTTAAGAAGAAAAATAACAAGGAGGACCTTACTTGCTTTGGGTGTGGTGAGCCTGGTCACATAGCCATGTGTAGCATCTAGGCCCTCAGGTAGGTGGTAAGTGTTTTGGTGATTAATGACAATCATATCATTGTGACTAATATATGTGTTTTAAAAGGTATCAAAAATTTAGTTCACAATTATGAGTGGGTCTCTTAGTCCCTCCGGTGATATAATGGACGATAAAAGGATATATGCATCAAGATTAAGGATCTTCTAGTTCTAATAGTCACAAGGAGATGAAGGACACTTAGAATAGTTTAGGCCTCTTTTCTTAGTCTTTTGACCATACTATAAAGAAGGGCTAAGAGTTGTAGCTTGACCTAGTTGAGTCTAGACAAGGTTGGATATACACTTGTGAACTTATAACACTAGGTAGGTCAAAAAATCTCATGGTTAAGATTTTGAGAAGTTAGAGCTCAAGATTGTTTAAATTGGATGAGCTCAGCAAAAAATTTAGTACACCGGATGGTCCAGCGTTACCAGAGATGAACACACCAGAGTACATCTCGGATCAAGGAAAAAAGATCTAAAGTACACCAGATAGTTTGGCGATCTAAGACTCATTAAAATTGAAGTATTTTTGGGTGGTGACATAGTACAAAAAAGTTGAAGTCCACACTTGATGTTTCGGCATGTAAAGAAGGCAACACTGGGGCATTTTTTACACAGAGAATTTTAGTGAGCTATTTGAAGTTTATGCACATCGGATGATCCAGTGTGTACACCGGAGTATACGCCGAATTATTTCTTACAGAGAAGAATTTCAAAGTCTAGATTTTATGGTTCTACATGCTAGATGATCCGACGTGTGCCCAGAGGCTTGGTGTTTAACAGGCTTAATAGCTAATTGACAGCTGGCAGTTGGGAGTGTTTGAAATGGATACACATCGAATGTTCCGATGTGTGTAAGTTAGTGCACGCTAGATCTTTCAGCGTTCACAGAAAAATAGGGTAGTTGGGCAACGGCTAGATTTGGATCTCTAGCCTATAAATACCCTCTCACTCGGTCTCACTTGGATCTCTTGCTACCCATAGGAGCCTATACATTGTGTGGGTCATCAAGAAGCAAGAGAGAGAACTTAAGTCATTTGCAAAGGCCCTAATTAGAAGATTAAGGACATCATTAGTGCTTTGAGAGTAGTAAGTGTGCATCTAGCTGTAGTTTAGGCTTGAGCTTGGTCGAGTAAAGCTATTGGCTTGTTACTCTTGGTGGTTGGCAACACCTAGCTAGTCCTAGGTGATTGGAGTGGTCTCGGTGAGCTCTTGGAGTTCTTGTGGGAGCTCTAGGAAGTGCGATGTACTTGGTTTGATGACCGCCAATCTGGAGAAGGAGAAGTGACAATCATGAGGGAGCACTTGTGTCTTGGTGACTGAAGGGGGAGCGATATCCTTAGTGGTTACTCCAATGAGGACTAGGGGAGAGTGCCAACTCCTCGATACCTCGGGAAAAAATCAGTGTCATCTTGTCCATCTTTCTACTTTCCCGCATTTAATTTGAGCATTTATATTCTTGGAAGCTTTAATTCTGCAATTTGCTTAGTGTCTTTGCTTGCTTGTTTTGTTGCCTTGCTCTAGCTTATTCGCGTAGTTGCATTAAATTTTAAATAGGATAAGTTTGCTACTTGTTTTAGTTTTTGGTAGAAGTATATCTAATTAGTGCCTAATTAACCCCTCTCTTGGGCCATTCAATCATTTCAATTGGTATCAGAGCTTCGTGCTCTTGATAGGCTTAACATCCTAGAGAAATGGCCCCCAGGAGTGGAAGTAATGTGCCAAAGTTCGAAGGAAAGGACATCACCTATTGGAAAGTTCACATGGTGAGCTATCTTAAGGCTATTTCCCCCGAAGTTTGGCTAGCTGCTTCTATTGGGTTTGATCAACCTTTTATTGAACAACAAGTTAGATGGAATACTAAGGCTAAAATGCTATATTTGAGGGAATTAGTGAAGAGGTTTTTCGTAGAGAGAGAAGCAAGGAATTCTCTTCTGATATTTGGACCGCTCTTTGTGAAATTCATGAGGATTCTAGGAAAATCCGAGAGGATATATATCATGTGCTTACGAGTGCTCTTAATCAATTCAAGATGTTCCCAATGAGTTATGCAGTGATATGTATTCTCGCATGAACATGCTCATTGAGAAAATTAATTCACTTGAGTTTACTCAATTATCTCAAGGAGACATCATTCTTTGGATCTTGATGGTGCTTCTTAAGCCACAATACAACATTGTCATCTCTCTTCTTCATGAAAGGGACATCAATGACATGATTGTCACAGATGCCATTGGGAAGATTGTGATCATGAGATGTTCTTGTTTGAAGATCAAGGTAATCAATCTTCATCCAAGTAAAATCTTGCTCTCAAGGCCAAGATGATATACAAGAAGAAGAAGAAGAAGAAGAAACCTCCATCATCAAATAAGAGTGATGAAGATGATGATGATGGTGATGACTCTGACACCGAGCTTGCCCTTCTCATGAGAAGAACCACAAGGATGATATCCAAGTTGGGTAAGAAAGGCTACAACTATGATCCCAAGAAGAACAAATTTCGCTCAACGATATTTGACAAGCCAGGTGGTGGAGACAAGAAGAAGTGCTACAATTATGCTGACTATAGCCACATGTCATATGATTGCCCTCATCCTGACAAGAGAAACAAGAACAAGAGCAAGAAGATTGTTGCAAGTGATGATGAGAACAAGCACAAGAAGAAGGATCAAGATAAGAAAAAGAAGAAGCTCTTTAATAAGAAGGGTGGAAGCCGCAAGGCCTACATTGTGGTGAATGGGTCTCCCACGAGAGATCAAGTGATGATTCAAGCGATGATGAAGACAACAACTTCGCGGGTCTCGCCATCAATAATGATGATCTACCACTACCTCCACCACCTATGTGCCTCATGGCAAAATGTAACAACAAGGTGAGTAGTGAGAAAGATGATAGTAGTGATGATGATGGTCTTTCTCCTAATAATCTATCTAAGCTCATGACTGACTATGCTACTATCATCAAGAAACAAAAAGCTAAAATCAAGTCTCTTGAAAATGCTAATACTAAGCTTAGTTCTAGTCATAATGAGTTGCTTGTTTAATACAATGATGTGCTTAAGAAACATGATGAAGTTGTTGAATCTAGCAAGTCTCTTGATGTTAGTAACAGGAAGCTAAAACTTAAGCATGTAGACTTAAAATGCAAATATCAAAAACTTAAGCTAGCTTATGATGCTATTGATCCTAGTTTAAATGAATTGCCTACTATTGATGTTGTTAAGGTCAATGCATCTACTTTTGTGATGACCTTCTTGACATACCATGGTCCTCTTCATTTGATAATATATCATCTTTTAAGACTAACCATGAAAAAGACCAAGAGCTCAAAGATGAGATTGCAGATCTCAATTGATGTGTGGCCCGGTTGACTAAGGGGGAGTACAAGCACAAGGAAATTCTAATGAATAATGCATTGTACTACAATAAGAGAGGTCCTGGATGCTTCCTCAAACTGGTGAAAAACATCATCAAGTTACCAGAGATCAAGAATTGCTTCATCAAGGAAGTTGGTTTATATTGCCAACATTGTGAAGTCACCGGTCACCACACAAGGGAATGCTCAATTCCTACTAAACCCCTCCCTATATTGCCTTCTGAATACAAGTCTACTTTCAATGACAATCATTTCTTATTGCATAAGCTCAAAAATGGCAAAGTTATGGCTAAATTCATTGGAACTCAAGCTAAGGACAAGCTTCCTAGGCAACTTTGGGTGCCCAAAGATCTTTTAACTCATGTCAAAGGTACCAAACTTGTTTGGGTACATAAACCACAAGCCTAATCTCTTATGTGTAGATGAACTACAAAGCCGGTGACAAGCATTGTGTGCTTGATAGTGGATATACACAACATATGACCGGCAATGTAATGATGTTCACCTCACTAGAAGATGAAGTGGGCGATCATGACAAAGCCACCTTTGGTGATAACTCTATGACAAATATGGTAGGTTTGGGTAAGGTGGCAATCTCCAATAATCTCTCTATCTCTAATTTTCTTTTAATTGAGTCTCTTAGTTTTAATTTGCCCCGAGCTGAGCCACCGCGTTGAGCAGCAGCCGCGCGCGCGCCCGAGCCACGACTGCCTTTCTTCCTCCTCCCGCCCGGCTCCGATCCCCTCCGCTGTCGCCGGAAATTGCCACGCCTCCCCACACCCTCTCCACTCCTCTTAACGGCCAAATCCGAGCCATAACTCCCCATCAAGTCATCCTACCCGTTTTCCACTTCATTTCCCCCTCAAATGCTCGAGTTATTGAAGAAATCGTCACCTTAATAGGCCTTCATCGCCGCCGGCTGTTTCTCTCTGTTGCCAGCCACTCCTCTCAATCCCGCGCCCATATAAGTCATCGTGCACCTGCGCAGGAGGTTCCGCACGTTTTCCACCCACTCATGCCCTCTTTTCCCTCTCAGTTTGCCGTCGCCGCTCGCTCCTTCTTCGTCTCTAGTGAGATTGCGCCGCCGCCACCTTTCTTCACGATTGTGCCATCTCCGATCGATCTGACCCATTCTCCGGCTCTAGAGGACCCTCCTTATTCGAATCCGTGGCACGTCATCGATGTTCGGCAGCCAGAACCCCCTCCTCGCCGCCACACCGACCATCACCGCCACCCTCACCGTCGCCTGGCCGCCTTGATCCCTCTCCGGCGCCGTTCTCACCCGGGGTGAGTTCGCCGTCACCTCCTCTCTATGTTTCGCCGCTCATCGGCAATTCCCGGCCACTGGAGCGCTGTTCCGGCCGCCTCTCCGGCCGCTCGTCACCGTGCCGAGCCTCTCCGGCCACTTGGTCCACGGTGGACCGGTGAACCTCCTTCCCTCGGTCCACAACTCGTAGACCCAGTCCATCTCCCCTTTTTCCCCTTTTTCAATGTAAAAATAATTCCTTTATTGCTTTTTGATGTCAGCAGGCGTAATAATAAATATTTTCAGTATAAAGTTTAATTGGTTAATTCTCTGAAATTAAGTAAAATTTGCAGAAAAGTCCCTAGAACTTCAAAAGCTCATAACTTTTTATTCGTAGCTCCGATTTGAGCGATTTTCGCACTCAAATGTCATAGCGGCATGTAGAATGTTTTTATAGTGTTTTTACCTAGTTTTTGTACTGTTTGGTGTACTGTTCTTAGTGGTTTCCCTTGTGTGTTTTTTCGGTCTGCCGTTTAGGAGGTGAGCAGTTCGGGAACCTGCAAGATCAAGTCTTTGAAGATTTCGAGCAACCCTCAGCTGAAGTCAAGTGTCCTTGAATATTTTGCCCCTGTTTTAGGATTCATGTGTAGTTTTTATCCTTCAATTGCATGCTTGTCTAAATGGAATCCTACGTTAGGGTTTACTAGTTTTGTATGACAATTCCTTGTCGCCGTTGATGGATCATGGGGTAAAATGGGTAGTATTTGCTACTGTAGTCATAAGTTGAGGAAATGTTAATATTGACTAATGAACTATGCAACGAGAAATTGGGTATGGTAATGTTGTAGCAACATGGTATAGGGATCCTACATGATGGTTGCTTTGAGGTGGTGCTATACAACACGTTTGTGTTTGTTCCTGTGTGGGGTTGTAAGAACCGATTCTTGAACATGTAACCAAGCTAAACCGCAACATCCATGGGGCCTATATGGGTATGGCCTGGCCAATTAATTAGCCCCCCTCCGGTTCTGTGAGCACTGTTGGACGGTTGAGTGGCACAAGATGGGGCTTTTGTAGCGATTTAATCATTTGTTAGCGGTGAAACCTCAGTGGGTGCTTGCATGTTGGCGGGAGCTTTGTAAAGGCCTTGTAGTGACCTCCTGGCACACACCTCCAAAGTTTGTAAGTGCCTGATCAGCATGGCAACATGGAGACTATCACCTGGTAATGCGAGTGATGAAATCACGACCCGTGGGGAAAGATGGGCAAACTCTGCAGAGTATAAATCTGATCGATCAGCTATGCTCACAGTCAAGAGCGGCTTGGACTTCTTCTTGATTAGTTGGGATCAAGGTGCTGGAATGGATGCTTGAGTAGCCAGGTAATGGGATTACCTGGTGAGTTTTGGTAGTCGGATATGGGATATCTGGTGAGTCTTGGTAGTCGGATGGAATCCGAAGAGTTGTTCCTTCTTGTTACAGTTGTGTCTCCACACTTAGTAAACAGGATGCCTTATGTTGGAGTCATAGGTCATAGTTGCTTAGTGCAGTTAACCAGTGTCTAACCTTTCCTTGGCTTAAGCCCCATATCATGTTTTCCCACACTTGCCGAGTACATTATGTACTCACACTCGTTGTCCCCTTTCTTGCATTCGACCGCTGTTCAGAATCCGTCAATGAAGCTGCAACCTTCAACGAGGACAACTTCGATCTGGAGTTGTTGTTCTAGGCTAGTGTGCCACCGGTCGACGTCTCTGGAAGATGGAAACCCCACTGGCGCTGAAGATCTCTTGTTCCGCTGTGCTTTCTTTTAGACCTTCGGGTCCTTTTTGTAATAATTTAAATAACATTGTAATTTGGGTACTGTGATGATACACTGATGATGTGACACATGTATGGAAACTTGATCCTGGCATACATGTGTTATGCCCAGTTTTGTTCCTTTAAATCCGGGTGTTACAGCTAGCCTGCTCAGCCGAAGGCACTGCGCCCGTTTTCGCCTTCATTGTGCCATCGTCTCCAAGCCGGTTTCAAACCCGCTGTCGTGTCTGAGTTGGTCTCACACCGCCACTAAGAGTCCTGAGCTTCCCTGCATCCTCTCCGCCCGCCTATATAACTCGTGACCCCTCCTCCCCATTCTCATCTCGTCCCGAAGTCGCCAAAACCCGAGCCATCTCATCAAGACCTAGCCACCACCGCCATAGCCGCCCCCTCGGTCTAGCTCGCTACCGCACAATTCTAGCACCGAGTTGTGTCGTCCAAGTGGATCAACAGATTTGCCACCACCCATCGAAGCCCGTGCAGCCATAGTCTTCATTTCCCGGCCTCCAGAGCCATCTTCCTGTCGAAATCCCGAGCACCTCAGCCTCCTCTATCGTTGCTGACCTCCTCCCGAGCCGCATCGCCCGAGGTAAGCCATCAATTGAGTTCGTTGTCACCGTAGCTCATCGTGCACCGGAGCACCATCCAACGTGTTTTTCGGCCACGTGCCACTATTTTTGTTCGCCGCCGCCCCTGAGCCACCATGTCTGATGAGGACATCACTCTTTTGGATACACACACACACCGAGTATTCCTCCAACAATAGGTCCATTGACACGAGCTCGTGCACGTCAACTAAATCATGAGGTGAGCTCGTTCCTTAGTGTTCCTTTATATTTTGATAAGGATAGGATGCTACTGAATAATTGTGATGTATTGTTACTTAGGAACACGGGAGAAGACCAGCAAGGGCGCCCAAGCCAAGGTGGAGTTCCAATCAAGTTCGAGTCCGTTTCGGAGTCCAGGACCAGACTGCACTAAAATTATCGCCCAGGACGCATACGGACTCCGTTTTTGACGTTCTACACATGGTTGGAAAGCTAAGGAGATAGGCTTTCCAACGGGACTGGTCCCATGTCCAAATTCTTTCTGAGTCAACAGTAATCATTAAAACAAGTGGACATCCAGAATCTGTCAGGGTGCTGCGCCACCATCTTTTGGGCCGTTGGGCCGTGTAATGTATTGGAGTCCATTAGGGACATGTTCAGGGGTCCTTGGCTGACCCTAGTCTCTTATATACAGTAGCCGCAGCCCCAATTAGGGTTGGGTTTTACTTAGATATTGATCTACACACAGATTGTGAGATTTTCGCTCTTGTTCCGGACCGACTAGCCTGCCGCAAGTGTTTGTGGAACCCCGACTTCGAGTGCTTGAATTCTATTTGCAATATTTCAGATTGCATCTTCTACATTCTTCCTTGTGTTCTCGGTACGCTTACAGGGATTGAGCCTTCTTGGCGAGGTCAACCGCGCAACACGATTGATAACCAACGGAGCTGTGGTGTAGTGATTGCAAGGGAGACGATATGTTCGGGTCGAAGCCTTTGGATCATCAACGTTGAGTTCTCCACCTACCGACTTATCGCTACCTATCGGAAGATCAGGCCAACAATCTCATCAATGTCGATCCCCTCCGGCAGCCCTCTTGTTCCTCAGTTATCTGATCTAGATCATGTGGTTCGAATTAGATTAAAACTTACCCCTTGGGTAGCCAGTTAGAAGCCACTACATGTCACTCCATAACCCAGTCAGCGCTCTCAGCCAAGTTAGCAAGCCACAACGGTGCTACGTGTGCGCCACGCAAGCCAACCGAGCCTAGTCAGTCTTAGTTTTTCAAATAGGCCCTTAGTTAGTTTAAATAATTAGATCTAGATCCTAAATTTTGCATTAAACAACCTAGACTTGAAAATAATTAAGTTTATGCCCTACCTTTTTACAAAAAACTCCCTGGAACTTTAATAAATAAGATTTTAGCCTTGGCCTTTTTGTAGAAAAGCCCATGTTTAGTAGAAGCCTCATAACTTTTCTGTTCTAGCTCCTTTTTCAGCGATTCTTGCGCCCTTAGATTCATGTCTCAGAGCTCTATCTTTCTAGATAGGTTTTGTATTGTTGTTCTTTTGTTTTGTGCTATGCTCTTAGTGTGTTTGTTTGTGTGCTTTGCCGGTAATTGTGGGAATAGTCGACAACGCCCAGAATTTGTTTGAGGAACATCAAGACCAAGAGATCGAGTAAACTGAGTAGCTGCAAGTAGAAGGTAAGTGTCCTTGATCATCTTAAACCTATGTTTCTTAATGTTTTGTTTTACAAAATTGCATGCAATGTGTATCAATTTGATGGGTAGTGTTAGGGTTTACCTAGTTCTTTCTTTACTTCCCTCGAAGCCTAAGTGGTGGTTGGTATAAGTCTTTTGGGTAGAATTGCTTAGGCATGCTGCCGGGAATGTTGGGAAGTGTCTTATACTTGACTAATGAACATATGCAACAATGAAAGTTAATTTGTTAATGGTATAGCAACATGTTACCTTAGGCCTTGAGCAAAGGGGTGTTTATGGTTTTTCATGGTTATGTTGTTAGTTTAGTCTTTGCTCAAGTGACCTAAAGAAGGACCGGTTTATGGAGCGACAGCCCAAAAAATTCGGTCCAAACACAAGACTAATATGGGTAGGCTTAGCTGATTAATTAGAGTTTTTCCAGTACTGTATGGGCCAGAATGGATGCGTGGATGAGGAAAGTTAATTCCTAGATTCCATAAGGCACAAGAGGGGGCTTCTGGGTAGGAGTTAGACTCGCGTAAACCATGTCGGTGAAACCTAGAGTGTTGGTGACACATACTGGGAGGATTCTTTGTAAAGGATTCATAGTGATCTCCTGGCAACACACCTCGGAAGTGTGTATAGTGCTTGGCTGGCATTTCAACATGGAGACTTTAGTTATCTGCTTGTAGGTGATGAAATCACGACTCGTGGATAAAAGTTGAACAACTTCTGTAGAGTGTAAAATTTGATATATCAGTCGTGCTCACGATCATGAGAGACTTGGATCCTCACATGATTAGTTGGTTATAGTTATGGTTATGGTTATGGATATGGTTATGGTTATGGTAATGGTGATACTAGATGGTTGTGGGTTACAAGGTGGTTAGCCTCGGATGTTAGTTGTTGGGTCATATGGGTTACTTTCACATAATAACTACTTAATGCTTTTCAATTACATTACTGTTTTCTATACTTGCATTTATGCAAATAAACCAACTGGTAGCCTATTCTTGTTGAAATCCTACATATCATTATTTTTCTAAACTTGTTGAGTACTCCATGTACTTACCCTTGCTATCTCCCACAATACATATGCTGCTCAGTGGAAGACTTTCAGGACTTTCAAGACAATGACCTGGTATTCTAGGAGCATGTCTTCCAGTCGATGCCTGTGGAGTTGCTTGGTCGCTGATGCTTTCTTCCCGCTGCCGTCATTTAGCTAATAGAGTTGTTTAGGGGAAGTCTTTATATAAAAGTTAAATAATTATAAGTTAAAGTATTGCTTTTGTTACTTCACATGTGATGTCCTTATCTACGATAAACTTCCTGGGCACACATATGTCGCATTTGGTTTTGTGCGTTAAAATCGGGTGTGACACTAGAGAGCTTGTTAGTTTCAGGGGGAGTTTAGGTTTTTGGGTTGCTAGGCTCGGATCGCTGGATCTTCATGGATTTGGATATAATGATAAGTTATTTGGCTCTCTCTATTGATGTGTTTCGCTTGTCATCACATTGTGTTTTCTTTCATGCATGTTTAATTCTAATTCATCCTGAATGATAGGTTATTCTAGTGCTAGGCCTTCTCTTGCTTTATTATTTTATGTTGTCTATTGACTAGTTTGATTCGGTGTACTTCAGTTCATATCATAATATTTCTCATTCGTGTTGTCATCTATCACCAAAAAGTGGGAGATTGTAGCATCTAGGCCCCCAGGTAAGTGGTAAGTGTTTCGGTGATTAATGACAACTGTATCATTGTGACTAACATATGTGTTTTAAAGGGTATCAAAAATTTAGTTCACAATGATGAGTGGGTCTCATAGTCCCTGAGGTGATATAATGGACGATAAAAGGACATATGCATCAAAATTAAGGATCTTCTAATTCTAAGAGTCACAAGAAGATGAAGGACACTTAGAGCAGTTTAGGTCTCTTTTCTTAGTCTTTTGACCATACTATAAAGGGGGGCTAAGAGTTGTAGCATGACCTAGTTGAGTCTATACAAGGTTGGATGCACACTTGTGAACTTATAACACTAGGTAGCTCAAAAAAGCTCATGGTTAAGATGTCAAGAAGTTAGAGCTCAAGATTGTTTGAATTGGACGAGCTCAGAAAATATTTAGTACACCGGATGGTCCAACGTTACCAGAGATGAACACACCAGAGTACATCTCGAATCAAGGCAAAAAGACCTTAAGTACACTAGATTGTCTGGCGATCTAAGGCTCATTAATACAGGAGTATTTTTGTGTGGTGACATAGCACAAAAAAGTTGAAGTTCATGCTAGATGTTCCAGCATGTAAAGGAGGCTACGTCGGGGCATTTTTTACACAGAGGATTTCAACAAGGTGTTTGAAGTTTATGCACGCTGGATGGTCCGGTGTGTACACCGGAGTATACGTCAAAGTATTTATTGCAGAGAAGAATTTCAAAGTCTAGATTTTATGGTTCTACATGCTAGATGATCCGGCATGTGCCTAGAGGCTTGGTGTTTAACAAGCTTAACAGCTAATTGACAGCTGGCAGTTGGGAGTGTTTGAAAAGGATACACGCCAGATGTTCCAGCATGTGTAAGTTAGTGCACGCCGGATCTTCTTGCGTTCACAGAAAGATGAGGTAGTTAGGCAACGGCTAGATTCGGACCTCTAGCCTATAAATACCCCCTCACTCGGTCTCTCTTGCAACCCAGAGGAGCCTATACACTGTGTGTATCATCAAGAACAAAAAGAGAGCACTTAAATGATTTGCAAAGTCTCTAATTGGAAGATTAAGGACATCACTAGTGCTTTGAGAGTAGAAAGTGTGCATCTAGATGTAGTTTAGGCTTGATCTAGGTAAAGTGAAGCTATTGACTTGTTACTCTTGATGTTTGGCAACACCTAGCCGATCTTAGGTGATTGGAGTGGTCTCGGTGAGCTCTTGCAGTTCTTGTGGGAGCTCCGGGAAGTGCGATGTACTTGGTTTGATTCTCGCCAATCCGAAGATGGAGAAGTGGAAATCATTAGGGAGCACTTGAGTCTTGGTGACTCAAGGGGAGTGATATCCTTGGTGGATGCTCTAACGAGGACTAAGGGGAGTGCCAACTCCTTGATACACCAGAAAAAAATCGGCATCATCTTGTCCATATTTCTACTTTCCCACATTTACTTTGAGCATTTATATTCTTGCAAGCTTTAATTCCATAATTTGATTAGTGTCTTTGCTTGCCTGTTTTGTTGCCTTACTATAGCTTATTCACGTAGTTGCATTAAATTTCATCTAGGATAAAGTTGCTACTTGTTTTAGTTTTTGGTAGAAGTATTTTAATTAGTGCCCAATTCACCACCCCCCTCTTGGGCCATTCAATCCTTTCACCAGGAAGTGTCACCGACGCAAAAGTAAGAAGGGCGGTCAGAAAACTATGAATGTAACTGTTGGCGAGGCTGGAGGCTCAGGGTATGTTCCTGAAATTCTTCTAGCATGTCGGACCACTGATTGGTGGATGGACACAGGAGCTAATGTTCATGTCTATTTTGACATTAGTATGTTCTCTTCTTATCAGGCCATCAGCAGTTGCTCTGTCTTGATGGGCAACAGATCAAGGGTGGTTGTACAAGGAGGAGTCAATTTGAAGTTAACATCCGGAAAGACTCTAACTCTGAAGAATGTGCAACACGTCCTTGGAATAAATAGGAACCTTGTTAGTGGTTCTCTTTTGTGCCATGACGGCTTTAAGTTAGTGTTTGAGTTTAACAAGTTTATTATTTGAAGTTTGGAACCTTTATCGAAAAGGGTTATGATAGCAGAGGTTTGTTCTGCCTTTTTGTGATTGATAGTGGTGATAATCTCATGAACCCGATTTCATGTTCTTCTAGTTGTGAGAATAATACAGGAGAGGCCTTTGTGTGGCACTCTCGGTTATGTCATATTAATTTTGGTAGAATCATCTTTTTGAGCAAGTTTAATTTAATTTCAAACTTTTCCATGGACAGAGAGTTCAAATGTCAGACTTGGGTGCAAGCAAAGCAACCTGGAAAACCCTTCAAGGCTGTAGGGGAGAAAAACCTAACACCCTTAGAACTTATTCATTTTGATTTATGCAAAATGAATGGAGTATTGACTAGGGAAAGATACTTTATATCCCTTATTGATGATGCGACTAGGTATTGCTATCTCTATCTAGTAAAAACAAAAGATGAACACTTGAATTGCTTTAAAGTCTATAAAGCATAGGTAGAAAACCAACTAGAAAATAAAATAAAATAGATTAGGTCTGATGGAGGAGGAGAGTATCTCTCTAATGATTTTCTCTCTATTGTGCGAAACATGGAATTATCCATGAGACAATGGCTCCTTACTTGCCCCAATAAAATGGAGTGGTAGAGACGAAAAACTGAACACTTACGGACCTGGTTAATGCCATGTTAGGTAGTGCTGGTTTATCCAAGCCATGGTAGGGGGAAGCCATCTTGACTGCTTGTTTTGTCCTGAATAGAGTTCCCTCTTTGAACGGATAAATAACCCCATATGAAGGAAGGAAAGGGAGAAAGTCTTCTCTGCATTTTCTACGGGCATGGAGTTGCTTGGCGAAAGTCAACATACCAACCTATAAGAGAAGAAAGTTAGACCAAAACGGTTGATTGTGTCTTTCTAGGATATCCACGTAATAGTGCAGCTTAGAGATTTCTAGTAATCAGATTCGAGATTTTAGATGTGCATGCAAATACTGTTGGGGGAATGCCCCAACCCCCAGGCATTATTAGGAAGTCACAAGCAGGTGTCAGTCCGGAGTCCTGAGGCTCTAGGCTCCCCACTGAGGTTAAAACCTCCAGAGGGCGTAAGGGCTCATCAGGCCGCTCCTTTTCAAGGAAGGGGAGGTAGCTAGCCTCCAGAGTAAATATCAGCAATGAAAGGACACCCCATGTAGTCATCTGACATGAAGTGACTGACAGTTAATGCCAGTGCAAGTGGAGGCTATCTTGACACTCGGGACAATGCGGCACCATGACGCAATTGACGACCAGCTCAGCATTGCAACCTTACAATTTGCTTGCACCACTGTATTTGTCATAATAGATAATATCTTCTTAGTAGTGGTAAAAGTATTTTCACCAGGGCTCAGGCTGTGCAAGTTCGACCGGTCCTGGGCCCTACAGTATGGCGGTAACTTGTACCATTATTTCTGTAGGGGCATACTTGTACATTTATACCCCGAATGGCGCTATAAATACAGACCCCTGGCCATTAGACTAGAGGATGAATTTATGGACGATCAATATATTTGGTATTCCTTCCTCTCCACTTCTTCTCTAAGCTCGAGCCATTCATGTGAGTGTGTTCTCACCGTACTTGTTCATGGAAGACATTTTCTTCCGCCAACAGCACGCTGTTCATGGGGATTTGAATATAGAAGTACAAAAAGAGGTAGGACATTACCAACGACCACCAAGACGCTAGCCCTAGCAGTCATTAGCATTGCCACACCCATGAAGAAATATGCATGGTAGCTGCGACCAAGCACACCATGTGCCCTCGCTAGCTTCGTAGCTAGGCGGAATGGCGACCCTCCGGCCAACGATGACCCAATAGCTTGGGTTGGCATGGAGGTCTAGGCTGGCGTAGAGGCCTTCCAATAGTGGCATGACGAAGACCTTGCCGCACCATGGGAGGTTATGGCTGAGACCACAGCCACACAGGCTGCTCTCCCATGGTTCTAGGCGCTCGAACCCAAGGGTGTTCATGCCAGGGCCCAGCTCCGAGGCACCTCTTCTTACAACACCCGGGACACCCTTGCTGAACCAACATCTTTGGAGAGTCTGGCTACCAGGCATCCTCCTCAACCCCCTCCGGCAGAAGAGAATTCCAAAGGGGACCAGGACTCCGAGGCGTGTAGACCCAGCCAACGCCATCCATGCAACAAACGTGATGTAAACCACGCGAAAGAGGCTTCGAGTCCATCTCAATCAAGAAGGCATAGTCACGACTACTCCAGCTCCAAAAGCCAGTTCGCCCGATAGCCTCACCGGCCTCTCCGGACGGAAAAGGGCTCTGGGGAAAACCACAAGCTCCGATGTGCATAGCCCCCACTGATGCCCTCGACGCTGACCACAAGCTCCGGTACCACTGGAAGTGTACGGGTGTATCCTACATGGGCTCGGACATGGCCATAATACAGACGACTACCAGACCCTCGTAACTTTCCAGGAGGAGTACCTCGGAAGGCAGGCAGGACACCTGGCTGGGGAGAAAGTTGACGACAGGTGACAAAGGGGTCGCAGGATTGGAGTAGGCCCCTAGGCAGGTCTTCGGGCCTCTGACCCCGCTCTATCGCCGCCAACTCCACCGATGATGATATAATACCCTAGTGATGAGGGTTGAGCCGCCACGACAACCCTGACCATAATGGAGCCCGGCAGGTCACGGACACAAGGGGGCCCTGCCTTAGGCTCCGGAAGATCGGAGCTATCGGCGGGCTTCCCCTGTCGGGCTCAGTATGGGCAGGGCTAGCTAGGGGAAAGGACGCTGGGACCTAGCAAGAAGGCCCTGGGTGCTCCGAAGATCCGCAAGACAAAAAACCTTCAACAGAAGACTCAGGTCGGAGGGACCAACCCTTCCTCTACCTCGGAGCTACGAGGGCTTCCAGGCCTCTGACCTTGCGGAGGAGACCTTATCTTGGCAAAGGCACCTATGACCACCTAGCAATAGCTTGCACAGCCGGTATCTAGCCTAGCTGTTGTAAGTCTCTACGACAGATAGTTACCAAGTAGAAACAGTAGAGCTCAAGTTATATCTTTGTCTCCACAGTAGATAGTAAAGCTTAAGTCATATTCCTGTTCACAATAGACAGGGAAACTTAAGTTATATCTTAGTTTGGTAGAAACAGTAGAGCTCAAGATATATCTCTATCTCCACAGTAGATACTAAAGCTTAAGTCATATTCTTGTTCATAATAGATAGTGAAACTTAAGTTATATCTTAGTTTGGCATGTGCTGAGAAAAGCCGTCCGACCTAGTCATCACTTGTGCCGCAACTAGCCTTTCGCTGACTATCACACTTAAGCTATATCCCTGTTCAAAGAGTAGGTAGTAAAGACTTAGTTTAAGTTATGCCTTTGCTTAAATAGTACACAACAATGAAATCCTACACACCTGCAGGCGCAGCATACCTAGGTCACTTGGAAGGCATATTATGCCTAGGTCACCTGAAAGGCATTGCATAGCCTCGGTAGCATAGGTGCCACACACCAGAGTGACATCCTTGGTAGCGGAGATGTGACGCACTCGAGGGACATCCTCGGTCGTGGACATGCTCACGCACCATAGGCATAGCGTTCCTAGGTCATCTGGAAGGCATCAAGCCTAGGTCACCTAGAAGGCATTGTATAGCCTTGGTAGGCAGTGGAGCCTACACACCTGTAGGCGCAACATGTCTAGGTCACTTGGAAGGCATTGCACAGCCTCGGTAGTGTAGATGCTATGCACCAAAGGGACATCTTCGGTAGCGGAGATGAGACGCATCCGAGGGAAATCCTCAGTGGTGGACACGCTCACGCACCATAGGCATAGCATCACTTGGAAGGCATCAAGCCTAGGTCACCTGGAAGGCCACATAGCCTTGGTAGGCACTTGAGCCTACACACTTGCAAGCACAGCATGCCTAAGTTACCTAGAAGGCATATTATGCCTAGTTCACCTGGAAGGCATTACATATCCTCGGTAGTGTGGATGCCACGCACCAAAGGGACATCCTAGGTAGCATGGGTCACCTAGAAGGCAACAAGAATTTAGCTTTGCTCACACCCAACTCGACAAAACACCACTAGAGAATCACACTCACTGGCCGCTAGCAGCTGCAAGATGCGAGGGGGTCACGAAAGGGAGACAGCCAAAGCATTAGTGCGACAAAAAATGCAAGGCAAAAGGTGAAGTAAGTACAGTATGGTTTCATCTATACATATTCACATATCATACATAAAGAACATACCAAATATTAAGTAAAAGTCCACTCTACATGGCATAGAAGCTGGTATGGACTCCTCCGCTACCTGGAGCCTGACCACGGCTAAGGGCCGAGGGGGTTGGGGACCACCTCCCCTGACCTAGCCATCAGCTTCACCTTCATCAAACATCACAGAGCTCTAGATAGCCCTACCTCCTGAGCCTGACTGCGGCGAAGGGCAGAGGGGGTCGCAACCTTCCTCAGCCCAGCCATTGGATTCACCTCCGGCAAATGTTGTGGGGCTCCGGATGGCCCTACCTAATATGAACAAGGGTTCCCGATCTTCCGAAAGGTTCTGGTAACTCTCGATTTGGTGGAAACGAGACACAAGTCGATCCGGCTTCCGAACAACACGATCCGAAACCCCGCAATCGCAGCACCACGTCTCCTCTGGTTATCAACCGGCGTTGCACGGTTGACCTCGCCAAGAAGGCTAAAATCCTTGCCTGCGAATCGAAGAACACAAGCAAGAACAAGAAAGAATGCAACCAAATTGCAGATGAATGATTAATCTCACGAGTTGGGGTCTCACAAACCGACGAAACGGCGAAACTGTTCTTGACAGAATAATCTAAGCAAAACCCAACCCTAATTAGGGCGGCGGCTACTGTATATAAAGGATTAGGGTCGGCCAAGGACCCCTGGACGCATCCCTAATGGACTCCAACACGATACATGGCCCAACGGACCAAAAACGGTGACGCAGCACCGGGACAGATTCTGGACGCTGACTTGTTTCGACGTTTCCCGTTGACTCAGAAGGAATTTGGACCTCAAACCAACGCCATTGGTTTCCTTATGAAATTATCTTTCCAACCATATGTGAATCGTCGAAAACGGAGTCCGGATGCGTCCTGGGCGTCCGTTTTATTGCTCGCTGGTCCTGGAGGCCGAAGCTGATTCGGACTCGAGTTGGACTGGACCTCCTGCTGTTGTTGGACGTCCTAGCTGCTCCTCCACGCCTCCAAACCTTCCTCTATGTGTTTCCTTGTCCTCTCCATGATTCCTAAACAACACATAATCATTAGGTAGTAATCTATTCTCAAAATTATATAAAGAGTTGCTTAGGAACGAGCTCACCTCTAAATTTAATTGTCGTGCGCGAGCTCTTGTGATTGGACCTTGAAAGTTCAATGGAGGATCATTGTATGTATCCGAGGGAGTGATGTCCTCATCATCCTCCCCCTCTTGAATTGGAGTCGTCCTCGACTCAAGCTCATCATCGGCTCCCAAGTAAGGTTTCAAATCTGCAATGTTAAAAGAAGGACTAACCCCGAACTCGGGTGGCAACTCAAGTTTATATGCATTATCATTTATTTTCTCAATTATCTTATAAGGACCAGCAGCTCTTGGCATTAATTTAGACTTACGCAGCTCTGGAAACCTATCTTTTCTTAAATGTAACCACACTAAATCACCCGGTTCAAGTTTGACTTCTTTCCTACCTTCACTACCAGCAATTCTATACTTTTCATTCATCTTTTCGATATTTATTTTAGTTGTTTCATGCAACTTACGAATAAAATCAGCACGTGCACTAGCATCACTATGTGTTCTTTCAGTGGTAGGTAAAGGCAAAAGATCAATAAGAGCGCGAGGGGTAAAACCATACACTACCTGAAAAGGACTTACCTTGGTGGTAGAATGTGTTGCCCGATTATAAGCAAACTCCACGTAGGGCAAACATTCTTCCCACATCTTCAAATTTTTCTTCAAAATAGCTCTCAACATGGTACCCAAAGTGCGGTTCACAACCTCCGTTTGGCCATCAGTTTGTGGGTGGCAAGTAGTAGAAAACAATAGTTTTGTACCCAACTTATTCCATAGAGTGCGCCAAAAGTGACTCAAAAATTTAGCGTCGCGATCTGAAACAATAGTAGAAGGCATACCATGCAAGCGAACAATCTCTTTGAAAAAGAGGTCAGCAATATAAACGGCATCATCACTTTTATGACAAGGTATAAAATGTGCCATCTTAGAAAAACGATCCACAACAACAAAAATGCTATCCCTCCCCCTCTTAGTCCTAGGCAATCCCAAAACAAAGTCCATCGAAATATCTGCCCAAGGAATAGAAGGAACAGGAAGAGGCATATACAAACCATGTGGATTCAAGCGAGACTTAGCCTTTTGACATGTGGTACAGCGTGCCACGAACCGCTCAACATCTCTCCTCATCTTTGGCCAAAAGAAATGTGTGGCCAACATATCCTGCGTCTTCTTAGCACCAAAATGTCCCATCAATCCTCCTCCATGTGCTTCCTGCAACAACAAAAGACGAACGGAACCAACTGGAATGCATAGACGGTTAGCTCTAAACACAAATCCATCATTGATCACAAACTTGTTCCATGTACGTCCCTCTTTACAGTTCAGCAATACATCTTTAAAATCAGGATCAAGCACATATTGTTCTTTTATTGAGTCAAGTCCAAAAATTCTATAATCAAGTTGGGA
The DNA here is from genome assembly GCF_958298935.1 of Phragmites australis. Taxonomy (NCBI): domain Eukaryota; kingdom Viridiplantae; phylum Streptophyta; class Magnoliopsida; order Poales; family Poaceae; genus Phragmites; species Phragmites australis. The sequence goes on from NC_084934.1 coordinate 10,698,670, forward strand.
CAACAAAGCATATCGTCTAGACAAAGCATCAGCAATTATATTATCCTTCCCTTTCTTGTGTTTGATAACATAAGGAAAAGATTCAATAAATTCAACCCACTTAGCATGTCTACGATTCAGATTATTTTGAGAACGAAGATACTTAAGCGATTCATGATCTGAATGTATAACAAATTCTTTAGGCCACAAATAATGACGCCACGTCTCTAAAGAACGTACAAGTGAATACAATTCCTTATCATACGTAGAGTAATTAAGAACAGGGCCATGCAATTTTTCGCTAAAGTATGCAACGGGCTTACCTTCTTGCATCAAAACACCTCCAATGCCAACTCCACTAGCATCACATTCTAGCTCAAAGGTCTTACCAAAATTTGGAAGTTGCAGCAATGGCGTGTGCGTAAGCTTGTCCTTCAAAGTGTCAAAGGACTCCTCTTGTGCCTTACCCCAATGGAACACCACACCTTTCTTTGTCAACTCGTGTAAGGGGGCAGCAATGGCGCTGAAATCCTTCACGAAACGACGATAAAAACCTGCAAGTCCAAGAAAACTTCTCACCTGTTTGATGTTTTGGGGCACCGGCCAACTCTTTATGGCTTCAATTTTTATCTCATCCACCTCAATTCCCTGTGGAGTAATAACATAGCCAAGAAAAGAGACTCGATCCGTGCAAAAGATGCACTTCTCAAGGTTACCAAATAAACGTGCATCACGTAAAGCATTAAAAACAGCACGTAAGTGATCCATATGTTCATCCAAAGACTTGCTATAAATCAATATATCATCAAAGTAAACCACCACAAATCGTCCAATAAAAGCTCTTACAACCTCATTCATCAAACGCATGAAAGTGCTAGGTGCATTAGTTAAACCAAAAGGCATTACTAACCACTCATATAATCCGAATTTAGTTTTGAAAGCTGTTTTCCATTCATCTCCAAGTTTCATTCTAATTTGGTGGTAACCACTACGCAAGTCGATCTTTGTAAAAATTACAGAGCCACACAACTCATCAAGCATATCATCAAGTCTAGGAATAGGATGGCGATACCGAATAGTAATGTTATTGATGGCTCTACAATCAACACACATACGCCAAGTACCATCTTTCTTAGGAACCAAAATCACAGGAACAGCACAAGGACTAAGGCTCTCACGTACATACCCGCGGTCCAAAAGCTCTTGGACTTGCTGCTGAATTTCCTTAGTCTCCTCGGGATTGGTTCGATACGCAGCACGATTTGGCAATGTTGCTCCCGGGATCAAATCGATTTGATGCTCTATCCCTCTCATAGGTGGCAGTCCCGGGGGTATCTCAGCTGGGAAAACATCCTCATACTCCTGCAAAAGGTTAGTGGCAGCAGGAGGTATCGAACTAATAACATCATCAAGCGAATACAAAACTCGTTTGCAAACCAAGGTGTAGCAAATATCATTATTAGAAATTTCAGCAAGGTCACTTTTTAGTGCAAGCATAACACCACCCTTCAATTTTATGCCCTGTACCTTAGAACTAGGTGCAGACTTATCCTTTTTAGGTGGGTAAAGAGAATTAGCAACTTGCTGATTTTCAGATTTAGTATCACGCAAATTAGCAGCTCGTTCTTTATCAGCTTGTACAATTTCAGCAGGGGTCATAGGAACCAAAGTAATTTTCTTTCCTTTATGTATAAAAGTATATGTATTACTTCTACCATGGTGTATAGCATCATTATCAAATTCCCAAGGTCGACCCAATAAAAGTGAGCAAGCTTCCATAGGTACCACATCACAGTCAACATAATCAGCATAGGAACCAATGGAAAAAGAAACTCTGCAAGTTTGTGTTACCTTAGCTTTTCCAGCATCATTAAACCACTGAAGATTATATGGATGGGGGTGTTGGCGTGTGGTCAAGCCAAGCTTCTTGACCAAATCTGAACTTACCAAATTATTACAACTACCTCCATCGATGATGACACGTGCTCGCCGATTTTGGATGACGAAGAAAATCTTGAACAAGTTATGGCGTTGCAGCTTCTCTGGTTGTTGTACCTTTGTGCTGAGCGCCCGCTGCACAATGATGCTCCTATAGGTCGCTGTGTCATCGCTGCCCAAGATTTCGTTGCTCTCCTCAACAACTGGTTCTTCTTCTTCTTCAATGTCAGAGGCGCTGATGTACCCATCTTCCGTTGCAATGTATGCCCGCTGACTTGGGCAATCCTTCTGCACATGACCGAATCCATGGCAGCGACGGCATTGAATGCCAGAGGTGCGTCCCGTTGATGCAACAGAGGAAGCACTCTTGGAAGGTCCCTGCAAAACAGAATTTTTACCTGAGCCCGAAGGTCGTGTAGTGACAAGATTTGGTGTCGTAGCTGCTTGTTGCTTGCTCGCTGGTGAGGGAGCCCTGTAAGTGGATGGTTTGGACAGCCCAAATGATGGTCCTGTGCGCGGCGTGTATGTGGTGCTGGCCTTGTACTTGCCCTGCTGCTCACGCCCCTGCAACTCCTTCTCTGCAAGCATAGCAAACTGAAACAACTGGTTGACATTGTTAAATTCTTTATAATCAATAATATCCTGGATTTCACGTCTCAAACCCGAATAAAATCGACAAATAGAATCTTCGTTTCCCTCTACTATGCCACAACGCATCAAGCCCTTTTGAAGCTCACCATAATAATCCTGCACAGATTTATCTCCCTGTTCTAAGCGCATCAATTTCTTACGCAAGTCTCTATGATAAGATGGGGGAACAAATCTATCACGCATAGCAACCTTAAGCTCTTCCCATGTACGAGGTGTGGCACCATCTGCAGCTAAACCAGTCCACCAAATAATAGCAAAATCTTTAAACTCACTAGTGGCTTGTCTAACTCTATGTTGTTTAGGTACTTGATGGGCACTAAATTTTTGCTCTACTGTCATCTCCCAATCAAGATATCCCTCAGCATCATAATGTCCCGAAAAAGAAGGTATAGTAAATTTAACCTTAGCATAAGGATCTTCAGGAGCTCGATTATACATACCTCGATGGTGGTGGTGATGTGGAACGCCACCCATACCTGTGGTGTTAGTGCGAAGACGACGCCGTAATCTGTTTTGCAATGTCGCCGCTGGATCAACATTAACATCGTCATCATACAACTCATCACCGGTGTTGCTTCCATTCACATCTTCGTTGTGCACAGGACGGTTTTCCAAAGCATTTACCCTGTCGGTGAGCTCGGATAACCGTTTGTCCACCCGCTCAACCGCGTTTGCGAGTTTCATCTCAATTATTGCTTCAGTTACAGCCTTGATGACTGTCTCCCTCATCTCCTTCTGAGCATTGTCTACAACAGCTTGTAGCTGCTCTTGGCTGACACACTCCTTGAAGTCCTTTGGCGTTTTATCTCCTTCAACTGACATTGTGGAAACAAACACAACAACAAACAGTGAAGGTAATCCCTAATAATCGTACTACAAAGATGGAGTGGTGCCTCTCAATCAAGATCAGCAAAGGTAGACACCTTACCAAGCTCTTACCAGGGTTCTTACCAGCAAAGCAAAGGATACCTGGAAGGCGTGCGAGCGATTGCAGGGATGCAAACCAGTGCTGTTCAGAAGAATCTGTGGGGCTTGGAAGGCACACAAAGAGAACAAATATGTATATGTGGAACACAAATCAGAAACAGATAGTAATGCTGAATTATAGTCCCCAGTACTTGTTCTCGTTGCTGGCCTAAAGTGTTGCAAGTACCAAGTATGTGTGTTAAACAAGGTGGAGAAACAAGTATGATGGATAGCAAGAGCAACAGAAACAAAGAACTAAACAGCACACGCTAACACATCTCACTTTGCCCTTCTCTATGTGCTCCTCTAGATATTGTTCCTCTTTTGCCCCTCTCTTTTTTCTATTTTTTGGGCTGTCGTTGTTTTTTTGGGAAAATTTGACTTTTTCTTTTTATTTTTTTGATATTTTTTTTTCACTTAGGAGCACACAAGAGGAAACCACAGAAAATTTGAGCTTAAACAAGTGAAAGACGTGGCCTGTAGAATTTTCTGAAGTTCAGCCGTAAAATGAGAAAAATATTTGGAAATTGAAAACTCAAACTTCGGGGGCGAATTTGGGAATTCTGATTTCGCCGAACCCGGCAAAGCGGGGGACGAACGGATCCGAAACGCTGTTTCGATGCGAAAAACTCTATGACTTTTCTGAAAACGGAGTTCGTATGCGAAAGTTATGCCCGATTTGAGAAACGACTCCGAATTAGAGGACAAAACGGGAAGAAAGTGGGGAAAATATGCGACGGAGGCTAGGGTTTGATGGAAACGGTGGGGGAAAACACACGAACTGGACTCTAACACGACCTAACCAGCAACAAGACCTTGACCAGGACACAAACTCAACACGACGAACTCTGAAACTAAAATATGCAAAAGCTAAAGGCGCGGAAGGGTTGTAGGACAGGAAAAAAAAACGATATGGCAGTGGACTATGGAACGAAGGCGAAAACACTCGAAACTAAGGGTAGATATGAACCTGACGGTATACCTGAAGCTCTGAATACCACTTAATATGAACAAGGGTTCCCGATCTTCCGAAAGGTTCTGGTAACTCTCGATTTGGTGGAAACGAGACACAAGTCGATCCGGCTTCCGAACAACACGATCCGAAACCCCGCAATCGCAGCACCACGTCTCCTCTGGTTATCAACCGGCGTTGCACGGTTGACCTCGCCAAGAAGGCTAAAATCCTTGCCTGCGAATCGAAGAACACAAGCAAGAACAAGAAAAAATGCAACCAAATTGCAGATGAATGATTAATGTCACGAGTTGGGGTCTCACAAACCGACGAAACGGCGAAACTGTTCTTGACAGAATAATCTAAGAAAAACCCAACCCTAATTAGGGCGGCGGCTACTGTATATAAAGGATTAGGGTCGGCCAAGGACCCCTGGACGCGTCCCTAATGGACTCCAACATGATACATGGCCCAACGGACCAAAAACGGTGACGCAGCACCGGGACAGATTCTGGACGCTGACTTGTTTCGACGTTTCCCGTTGACTCAGAAGGAATTTGGACCTCAAACCAACGCCATTGGTTTCCTTATGAAATTATCTTTCCAACCATATGTGAATCGTCGAAAACGGAGTCCGGATGCGTCCTGGGCGTCCGTTTTATTGCTCGCTGGTCCTGGAGGCCGAAGCTGATTCGGACTCGAGTTGGACTGGACCTCCTGCTGTTGTTGGACGTCCTAGCTGCTCCTCCACACCTCCAAACCTTCCTCTATGTGTTTCCTTGTCCTCTCCATGATTCCTAAACAACACATAATCATTAGGTAGTAATCTATTCTCAAAATTATATAAAGAGTTGCTTAGGAACGAGCTCACCTCTAAATTTAATTGTCGTGCGCGAGCTCTTGTGATTGGACCTTGAAAGTTCAATGGAGGATCATTGTATGTATCCGAGGGAGTGATGTCCTCATCATCATAAAATGTGCCATCTTAGAAAAACGATCCACAACAACAAAAATGCTATCCCTCCCCCTCTTAGTCCTAGGCAATCCCAAAACAAAGTCCATCGAAATATCTGCCCAAGGAATAGAAGGAACAGGAAGAGGCATATACAAACCATGTGGATTCAAGCAAGACTTAGCCTTTTGACATGTGGTACAGCGTGCCACGAACCGCTCAACATCTCTCCTCATCTTTGGGCAAAAGAAATGTGTGGCCAACATATCCTGCGTCTTCTTAGCACCAAAATGTCCCATCAATCCTCCTCCATGTGCTTCCTGCAACAACAAAAGACGAACGGAACCAACTGGAATGCATAGACGGTTAGCTCTAAACACAAATCCATCATTGATCACAAACTTGTTCCATGTACGTCCCTCTTTACAGTTCAGCAATACATCTTTAAAATCAGGATCAAGCACATATTGTTCTTTTATTGAGTCAAGTCCAAAAATTCTATAATCAAGTTGGGACAACAAAGCATATCGTCTAGACAAAGCATCAGCAATTATATTATCCTTCCCTTTCTTGTGTTTGATAACATAAGGAAAAGATTCAATAAATTCAACCCACTTAGCATGTCTACGATTCAGATTATTTTGAGAACGAAGATACTTAAGCGATTCATGATCTGAATGTATAACAAATTCTTTAGGCCACAAATAATGACGCCACGTCTCTAAAGAACGTACAAGTGCATACAATTCCTTATCATACGTAGAGTAATTAAGAACAGGGCCATGCAATTTTTCGCTAAAGTATGCAACGAGCTCACCTCTAAATTTAATTGTCGTGCGCGAGCTCTTGTGATTGGACCTTGAAAGTTCAATGGAGGATCATTGTATGTATCCGAGGGAGTGATGTCCTCATCACTACCTCCAAAGCCTGACCATAGCTAAGGGCCAAGGGGGTCGTGGACCACCTCCCCCGGCCTAGCTATCAGTTTCACCTCCGACAGAGCGCCGTGGAGCTTCGAATAGCCTTACCTCTAGAGCCTCACCGTGGCTAAGGGCTGAGGGGGTCGTAGACCACCTCCTCCGGCGCAGCCATCGGCTTCACCTCTAGCAAACATCGCGCGGCTGTGGATGGCTCTGCCTCCAGAGCCTTATCGTGGCTAAGGGCCAAGGGGGTCACGGACTGCCTCCCCGGCCCGGCCATCGGCTTCACCTCTGGCAAACGTCACAGGGTTCTGGATGGCCCTGCCTCTGGAGCCTGACCGTGACTAAGGGCTGAGGGGGTCACGGACCACCTCCCCCTGCCTAGCCATTGGTTTCACCTCCGATAGAGTGCCGCAGGGCTCCAAATGGCCTTGCCTTTGGAGCCTGACCGCAGCTAAGGGCTAAGGGGGTCGTGGACCACCTCCTCTGGCCCAGTCATCAGCTTCACCTCCAGCAAATGTTGTGGGGCTATTGATGGCCCTACCTTTAGAGCTAGACTGTGGCTAAGGGACAAGGGGGTCGCAGACTGCCTCCCCTAACCTAGGCATCGGCTTCACCTCTGGCAAACACCGAGGGGCTTCGGATGGCCCTGCCTTCGGAGCTTGACCATGGCTAAGGGTCGAGGGGGTCATGGACCGCCTCCCTCAGCCCAGCCATCAACTTCACCTCCAGCCAACTTCACGGGGCTCTGGATGGCCCTGCTTTCAGAGCCTGACCGCGGCTAAGGGCCAAGGGGGTCACGGACCACCTCCCCCAGCCCAGCCATTGGCTTCACCTCTGGCAAACACCGAGGGGCTCTGGGTTGCCCTGCCTCCGGAGCCTGGCCAAGGTTAAGGACCGAGGGGTTTGCGAACTGCCTTCCCTAGCCTAGCCATCGGCTTCACCTACCTTAACTCATCTGACGGATGTGGTTTTGGGTGGCCCGCCTCCGGGTGTATTGCTTTGAGTTAGATTTTGTAACAAATTTGGAGAGGAGTCTGAACCGACAACGGATAGAAGAAAGGGTATATCATGCTGAAAGTGCACAAAGAAGTGTCTAGCCACACATTCGTAGAATCACCGTACATTTTGATCTCAGAAAAAACACTAAGCGGTTCCAAGGATTTAGTTATATTACTAAATACTTGCACATTCAAAGAACACTTACAAAGAGGAGCACCAACATACAGGAAACAATTCCTGAGAGAGCAAACCAGAGGGAGAAAGAGTACAAGGTGATAAAAGAAAACTCTGGAGCCCTAACAGTGGCCGTGCATGAAGCGGTGTATGCGCTTCATCTGAGGCCTACCACTATTGAGGCTAATGCAGTAGCCAGTGCCCAAGCTGTCGGAAGATGAGGACGAGGACGATGAGACCTCCTCAACAGCCCTCTTTCCCTCCTCCTTGGCCTCTTTTCCCGTCTAGGCCACCCCTTTCTTCACTTCTGCCTTCTCCTCCTCGTTGATCTCCTTCATCAGGAGATCCTAGTCGACCTCCCTTTCATCGCCAGAGATATGATGATCTCGATGGTAGAGACTGCTCGGATTGGAGGTTGAGCAGAGCAGTGAGAGGCAGCACCCTCTTAAAGGATGGAAGCACAATTGTTGCTGGTTCCAACCTTGCAAGCACTGGCTCTAGCCTTGCAAGCATGCCCGTGAAATCGCTCGCCTTCGAAGCCACCGCGGCAAGCGGATCCAAGGTAGGCATTGGAGGTGGCGAACCAGTCGAGGCCATCATCATTTCTGATGATAAGGAGGAGGAAGGATTCATGCTCAAGCCAAAGAGAAGCGCTCCCTCACACAGCAGTGAGGGATCAGCTACGTGAACCCCAGCTTTTATAGTCGAACCGATCAGTCACACAAGCCCGGGGAAGAAAAAAAATAGCCACAGGCGTCGCTTCATAGCACTTCCCATCACACCCCTAGGGGCCCGTGGCTATATCCTTGTCAATCCTTGTACGCGTGGCAAGATCCTATGGTGACACCCTAGTTTTTTGCGCACACGTCACATCGCATTTATGGCTCGGGCCTCCTTTTGGCACGTGTAAGGATCGTGGGCATGAAACACCTGGTGAACCTACATGTTACCCAGTCAGCTGCACCACTATCACTTCATGTCCTTAAATACCTGGGCCAAGAAAAGGAGGAGAATATCTTGCTTCCACACGCAATATTCACTACGACGATTCAAGTGGCAAAAGGACTCACCATCAGGGGGGCTGAAGGTTCACTCTGACCCCCACATGGGCTTTGGAGTGTGTACCTCTGTCACAATCTCGACGGCCTTTGGCTCCAATGATGACAACACCTCTAGCCTCCATATAGGCTCCGGAACCCAGGGAAAACCAAGTAATTCCCTCTGAACAACATCGTCTCCGTCGGAGCCTCGCCACCATCACTCATGGTCACTACGGAGAGACTCCCCGATGGTGAGGGGTTGTTCAAGAGATCTTTACTATGAGGCTGGGTTGGAGCTAATTCGTTCTAAACATCTTGTCACCCCTCTGAACCTTGGGGTCAATAGATGAGGGGGTACTGTTGCGAGAAATGCCCCAGCCCACAGGCACTACCAGGAAGTCACCGGCTGGTGACACTCTGGAGCCCTAAGGCTCTTGGCTCCCTACCGGGATTACAACCTCTGGAGGTCGTAAAGGCTCATCAGGCCACTCCTTCTCTAGGCAAGGGAGGCATCTAGCCTCCAGAGGAAATATCAGCAAAGAAAGGACACCCCCTGCAGTCATCAGACACGAAATGACTGACAGTTAATGCCAATGCAAGAGGAGGCTATCCTGACACCTGGGACAGTGCAGCGCTGCACTGCAATTGATGATCGGCTCAGCATCGCACCCATACAGTTGCTTGCACCACTGCATTTGCCATAATAGATAATATCTTCTAGGTAGGGGAAAAGTATTTTTACCAGGGCTCGGGCTGTGTAAGTTTGACTGGTCCTGGGCCCTGTAGTATGGCGGTAACTTGTACCGTTATTTCTATAGGGGCATACTTGTACGTTTATACCCCAAATGGCACTATAAATACAGACTCTTGGCCACCAGACCAGAGGATGAATTTTTTAACAATCAATACATTTGTGTTCCTTCCTCTTCATTTCTTCTCCAAGTTTAAGCCATTCATGTGAGTGTGTTCTCACCATACTTGTTTGTGGAAGATATTTTCTTCTGCTAACAAATAGTGTGATAGAATCTCAAGACGCAAGCTTCTTTGAGAACATCTTTCCAATCAAGGATAGTTTAGCGTTCTCTAGTTAGCAAAATGTTAATCCTTCTCCTGAACCCCTCACCTTTGCTGAACAACCCAATGAAAAGAATGATAGTGAGATAGCTCCTCGACGGAGTAAGAGACGAAGGATTGAAAAATCCTTTGATGATGATTTCATCATGTATCTCGTGAATGACATTCCCAAAACTCTTCTAGAGGCATATGCATCTTCTGATGCAGAGTATTGGAAGCAAGTGATTCATAGTGACATGGAATCCATTATATCAAATGGAACCTGGGAAATATGTGACTGTTCACTTGGGTGCAAACCCATTGGGTGTAAATGGATCTTTAAGAAAAAACTTAGACCTGATGGTACTGTGGATAATATAAGGCTAGGCTTGTGGCTAAGTGGTTTACCCAAAAGGAAGGAGAGGACAATTTTGATACCTACTCACTTGTTGCAAGGCTAACCACAATACGTGTGCTTATTGCACTCACTACTTCAGATAAATTTCATATTCATCAAATGGATGTGAAGACAACATTCTTGAATGTAGAGATTGATGAGGAAATCTATATGGAGTAGCCTGATGGCTTTGTGGTGCCTAGAGAAGAGAACATGGTGTGAAGGCTATGAAAGTCCTTATATGGCCCAAAGCAATCACCCAAATAATGGCATAAGAAATTCGATAGAACTTTAACTTCTGTAGGGTTTGCGATGAGTGAAGTCAATACATGTGTGTACTATAGGTTCGGTGGGGGTGAGTGTGTAATATTATGTTTGTATGTTGATGACATACTGATCTTTGAGACCAACATCAATGCAATAAGTGATGTCAAACCATTCTTATCTCAAAGCTTTGCCATGAAGGATCTGAGAGAGGTAGATGTAATACTTAACATAAAACTGATCAAAGGCGAGAATGGGGTTACTCTCGAGCAATCCCATTATGTGGACAACATCGTGAGTCATTTTGGGTACTCAGATTGTAAGCCATCTCCAACGCCTTATGAACCCAGTCTATTGCAAGAACAAAGGACAAGGGAATGATCAGTTGAGGTACTCACAGATCATTTGTTATCTCTTGTATCTAGCTAGTGCAACTAGATTTGATATCGCATTTGCTGTAAGAAAACTGAGCCAGTCCACTTCTAACTCGGGAAAGGAACATTGGGTTGCACTAGAATGAGTGATATGATACTTGAGAGGTACCTCAAGTTATGGACTTCACTATACCGGGTACCCAGTGGTACTGGAAGGGCACAATGACTCCAAATGGATCTTAGATGCTGATGAGATTAAGGCAACTAGTGGATATGTATTCACTATTAGAGGTGTTGTAGTATTATGGAGGTCTTAAAAATAGACTATCCTAAAGAAGTCTACGATGGAGGCTGAACTGGTAGCACTTGAGATAGCCACTAGTGAGGCAGAGTGGCTGCGAGAACTCTTGATGGACATGTTGATGGTCACTAAACTTATTGTGGCCATTCTTTTGCATTGCGATAATCAGAGTGTGATCACAACTGTTGATAGTGCAAAAGAAAACTTGAAGTCCTCAAGACATGTGAAATGGCAAATCAAATTCGTCAAGCTTTTGAAAAATTCTGGAGTGATCACCGTAAGTTACATAAGTACAACAAGAAACCTGGCGGATCCCTTTATTAAGGGGATATCACATACTATGATAGATGAAGCATCGAGGGAAATAGGATTAAGATCCACATGAGTTATTTTCCAATGGTAACCCTGCCTATTTGATCAGGGATCCCGTGAAGTAGGATTTGGGAAAAACAAGCTATAAGGATAACTGGAGAGTACATGTGTACTTATCATTTCCCGCTAGAAGATGTGTACTCTTAGTACTGCACGTGAGGATGACATGACTCTTAATGTGTTCTGAGGCTGATATTAGGCGAGATATTATCTTGCAGTGTATTCTCGAAAGAACACACCTATGTGGGCTTCTGTGGGGTCACAGTCTATGAGATTTAGGTGATCTCTAATGAGCTCATGAGATGATATGGGAGCATGACCGTAATGCTCCAATGATAGGTATGGCTCTAGGCGGCCTAGTATCAGCGATGCCTTTAAGTGAATCTTTCTTACATAAGACTAGGAATTTAAGGCTTTGTCCACTGCATAGTAGTTAGTAAGTAGATCTTAGAGTGCTAGGTGCAGCTCAACCCGAGATGAGTCTGCACTATAAAGCTGGTATATTAAAGCGTAGTGGAAAAACGTTTGTGAAGAATTTGACTTCTTGGTGGGGATTATTGGAATTTGAGGCTCCGTCCAAATGGGTCCTTACTGTGGCCCAAATTCATTTGGAAAAATCAAGGTGGTGTGAGAGAGGCATGGGGTTTTATTCCCATATGGCCTAGCCATAGGGAGGTAGTCCAACTTAAATAGAAGCCCCATGTGAGACTTGTAGTTGAGGCACATGGGTGGAGAGAGAGGAAGCTTATGGATATGGTAACACACACGTGCACGCATTTCACGTTTTTTTCGCGTGATTATTGCATGACATGTGACTTACGATGATGTGCGATCGTGTTGTAATGAGTTGTGTGTTTAGCTGGGCGACTCCTCTTTTTATTGCCACACATGCGAGAACACCACATCATCAACACCTAGGCTGCCACATGGGACCATGGAGTGGGATAAGCATGTTCGCTTGTGATCAGTCCGTCATCCATGTTTGAGAGATACTAGGGAGCGGTTTCTGGATATCTGGTAGTTCAAATCGTGGGAGTTATCTCATCTATATAAGAGGAGATGTCATGTGATTGATACGAAATCGACAAAACTAGAACCACGTTCTCCAATTTCCACTGCACTCGCCGCTTCTTAATTTTGCCACCGCTTTCTCTGTCGTATAACAGATCGAGAGTGAGCGGTGTCTCTGAGCCGACGTCGGTGATCTGAGGCCTGCAAGAGAGATCGGCGATCAAGTTTCTGGGAAGCGCACCCACGCAACTGCTCCTACGACTTCTTCTGCGATATCTACATCAACTTCTTTGTTCGTTCGTCTTCCACCTAGCAGGATCCGCTATAAGTTTATCCATGTGCAATGATGATACATGTATTATGTGCTTTGTCTATCTATCTAGCATATGTTTGGATTGCTAGTAGATCTGTTATAATGTTTTTGCAGCCCTTAGGAATTAAATTAATCTTGTGCCCTGTTAATTTTACAACATCTTGTTAATAGAAAAATATCAAATACGGCTATCTTATGCATCATCTACTACCGACTTCCGGTTTTTGCTGCTGACGGGGGACGAAGCTAGCAAGCTTAGATCCTGCTGCTACCCTTTTTCTCGGAGCATGCTTACTAGCCGTAAGGATCACGAATCACGAGCAGCTCCTTTCCTACTCGGTTCTGCCGCCATGGTTGACTTGTTGGGAAGACGGCAAATTATGGGGCAGAAACTGGATAGGGGTAGGAACTCATGTGAGGTCTTTTGGTTTGTCAAGTAGCAAAACTTGATGGTGTTTTCTAACCATCACTTTCCAATGGGAAACCAAATTCAGTTCTCACCATTCTAGTGGCATATACTCAGTTAGCCAGTTTACGATGCAAAATATGCAAAGTCAAAACAAACCAGCAGCTGAAATGAATTCTTTTCCCCAATTTTCTAACTAATCTTGCAATCGAAAGGATATAAAAGGGAGTAGTTGGATAGTTGAGCATTCGCATGAAAATTAGCAAGGCTTAAGCTATGGAGCAAACCATTTAATTTATTTTTTTTCAAGTCGGGTCACGATTGAACTTCATAGTCGTCCTTGTCATCACAACGAACTAATATAGACATATAATCTTAAGGAAAGGGTGCCATCCTTTTGACAATTAGACAGGTTGCTATGCACATCATGACACTTTGACCAAGCACCTCCGGGATTGGGTTCAGCAGTGCCTAGATAACATTTCCAAAGACATGTCTGCACTTCGACAAGATGCTATTCACACCATCAAGTAGGATTTTGTTTTTGTAATTAAATGCACAGAAGAAATTTTCATTCCAAAAATTCTGAGTAAATGACGTGGCAATCTAGAAGGAGTGAGTTTTGTGAGTTGACTTAAATGAGGCCCACGCAAGCGGAGTGGCACGGTGGAAGTTTCAGCTGAATTGGACAAATATCTCAGGATCCTCAGGATAGCACGTGCAATTGCTTTCTATTTTGATCATAGCGACATCAGCCGCGTCTATTTCTCTTGCAGCGGCTTAGGAAATGTTTGGAACGCATGAAATTTCATAACAACTCATTTGTAGGAGTTTACTAGATAACACTCCAATTACAAAAATAATCAGTGAAACTTATCGCATTCTAAACACTGCCTTAGTTTGGCCTCCATTTGCGTTCTCATGAACAAGATGTTTGCCAAATTTAATTTTCAGTTTACTCTTGTGTGTTGCTAAATTTCAAATACAGCGATATATCCTATACCTCGTCACGTCCGACCTGGTAATTTGCCACCTAAATCTTGTTCAAGTTAGCATTATTTTCTACTAGATTTCATTCTACTAGTAGAATGCTTTTTACATAAATTTAAAATTTAATTTTTTCCTAAGCATGTGTTATTAAAAGTTATTGTTGTTTGAAAGTGTTTTTCATAAAAAATCTGTTAATACCATCTCTATGTGATAAAACCTTGATACTTACTTACACTACTACATAAATAATTTAGTAGGACATCCCAATACATATCATTCTATAGAGTAGTCTGTGCAACGATTACCACAGACGGCTCCAAACTAGAATTGTCTGAGAAATGACGATGAGCACTCCCAAATTGGTGGGACGCTTTTGTAGCGATGGTTCCCAATGATAGTAATATAGACCGTTACTATTTGGAGCCATCTGTTCTATTGGTTATATCATCCACTTCCTCATACTCAAGCTTGTTTGATTAGAATAGAGGAGCTCCTCTCAGTACTGTGTACACAACTGTTTGAGGAAGAGGTCGATGATTTTGATCAAAATATTGTTAGATTTTGGTGGAAACTTGAAGATTCATGGGCATTTGTTACTCTATGGTGAGCATTATGTTCTAATTTAGTTTAGATGATCTAGATTTGGTTTGGAGAACTAGCTAGATCTAGATCTAGATTTTGTTCATGATGATATAGAGTTGTTCTAGGTATTAGATGATGTAGATGATCTAAATTTGTTTTTTATTTACTCCTGAGAGATCAACTATATCTAGATCTAGATGTAGATCAAGATTTTTCATGATGATCTAGAATTAATTATTCTAGATATATATGATGCCTAACCAATGTATTGGCATACTTTTATGTATTTAATGAACAACGTCTTCATGGAAGAGCTTGATTCTTTCAATGTCATATTATTGATGATATCTTTGTTTATTCCAAAACCGAAGAGAAACACACCCAACACCTTTGGATTTTCTAGAAAGACTTCGAGAACATCATCTCGATGCCAAATTTACCAAATGCAAATTTTGGCTCAAAGAAGTCACTTTTCTTGGACACGTCCTTCCCAAAAATAGCATCACAGTTGATCCGAGCAAGGTACAAAATATGCTCAATTGGGTGCAACCTCGAAGTGTCACCAACATTCGAAGTTTTCTTGGACTAGCAGGATACTACCACCAGTTCATCGAGAACTTCTCTAAAATTGCTAACCCATGATCAAACTCTTAAAGAAGAGTGTGGCATTTGAATGGTCTGGTGAATGTCAACCAACCTTCCGAACCTTGAAGAATCTTCTCACAACCACACTCGTTCTCGCTCAACCAGAGATGAATAAGAGTTTTGATGTCTATTGTGATGCTTCCCATAGGCCTTGGCTATGTTCTCATGCAAGAAGGCTGAGTCATCGCCTATGCTTCTCGTCAATTAAAATGCAATGAAGAGAATTATCCTACTCATGATCTAGAGCTTGCGGCCATTATGCATGCTCTAAAAATTTTGTGCCACTACCTCCTTGGAAATCTTTGCAACATCTACACCGATCACAAAAGCCTCAAATATATCTTCACTTAAGCTGATCTCAACATGAGACAAAGAAGATGGCTTGAATTAATCAAGGATAATGAGTTGGAGGTTCATTATCATCCCGATAAGGCGAACATCATTGCTGGAGCCATGAGCCGAAAGGCTCGGTGCAATTGTTTCTAGGTCAAGCATGGAATGTCCACACTTTGTGATGATTTTCGAAGACTTGGGCTCAAGATGGCCTCGGAGGGATTTCTTGCTAATATTGAGATAAGATCCACCCTCCTTAATCAAATTAAGGAATTCCAAAAGGATGGCGAGGGTATGGCCCAAATTCATGAGAAAAAGATAGAGAGCGAAGCAAAAAAAAAAATCGTGGATGACCAAGGTATTCTTTGGTGCGGAAAACAACTTGAGATCCCTAATGTCCAAAAGTTGAGAAGGAAAATATTGGATGAAGCTCATGATTCTTTGTTATCTATTCATCCGGAAATACCAAGATGTATCAATACCTCAAACAAAGATTTTGGTGGACTTGCATGAAGCGAGAGATTGCTCGGTACATGGTCAAATGTGACATGTGTCAAAGGATGAAAGTGAATCACATAAAGCTAGTCAGTATACTCCAACCATTGCCTATTACTTCATGGAAATAGGAGGAGATCATCATGGATTTTGTTGTTGGATTACCTAAGACCTCTCAAGGCTATGATTCTATTTGGGTCATTGTCAATCGATTCACAAAGTTCGCACATTTTCTTCCCGTCAAGACTCGCTATAGTGTGAAAGAATATGCAGAATTGTACCTCTCTCGGACCGTTTTCCTTCATAGTATTCCCAAGAAGATCATCTTTGATCAAGGCTCTTAATTTACATCCTATTTTTGGAGGAGCCTCAATGAAGCCATGGGCACTGATCTATTCTATAGCACCGCCTTCCATCTCCAAACCAAATGCCAAATCGAGAGGAATTCTTGAAGACATGTTGAGAGTTTATGCTCTCACATATGAGAAGAAATGGGAGAGTTGTTAGCCATTTGTGGAATTCTCCTACAACAATAGCTACCAATCAACCATCAAAATATCCCCCTTCAAAGCACTTTATGGGAGGAGGTGTCGAACCCCTCTTAATTGGTCTAAGTCCAATGAAAGACCATTCTTTGGTCCGGATTTAGTCATGGAGGTGGAAGATCAAGTCAAGACCATTCGCGGGTGTTTTCTCATGGCTCAATCTTGTCAAAAGAGCTATGCCAATAATTGTCAGTGTGAGCTTGTGTTCAATGGAGATTTCGTCTACCACAAGGTTACTCCTCTCAAAGGGACCCAATGGTTTCAAGTGAAGGAAAATTTGGCACCTCGTTACGTTGGCCCTTTCCAAATTGTTGCTAGGCGCAGATAGGTGGCCTACTAATTGGAGATGTAGGAATCGGTGATATCCTAAGAGGATAGGGGTGAATTAGAACACTTAAAACTAATCAGCTCCAAAAACATCACAAGATAAACCTATATCAATTTCTATCTAAATATATTCTAGATTTATCTAATGTGTCTACTCTACCATTCAAAAAGGTTTGCAACCTATAGCCAATTCTAACAAACTACTTTATGAAGATAAACATGTAAAGGTATATTGTAAGTATGTAATACGGAACCGTAAACATGGCAGAGAGAGCAAACTTGGCATAATGAATTTTTATCCCATGATATCGATGGTATAAATACCACCACTAGTGTGTACAACTACACTAGACAAGCTATTGCAACATCTCCTGGAAAATGCTCTGGGTAGCCAATCCTCATCGCAGGACCATCCAGCGTATTCAAAACCTTTTCTCTGAAGGATTTCCCAAGTCCTGTAAAATGCTCCAGCATGTACTCAATGCCCCAATGATGGACCATCCAGTGTAGTCTTGAATTTTATCTTCTGAGTCAAAACACTCTAGCGTGTAGAACTTGCTCAGTGTCGGACCATCCGACATTAATAATTTTTATAGGACTTATCCAATTCAGTCCAATATTTGTCCTGCTCTGGTAGCTTATTCATGTATTGCATCTATGAGACCTACTAAAGTATATACTTGAGAAACATGTTAGTCCCATTGACTATATTGTCATTAATCACCAAAATCACATAATGCCCTAAAAGGACCATGTTTGCTACAGGAGCTACCTCCATCCCCTCCATAGTGCACAACATCTTCCATATCTCACAATTGAAAAAATATATGTGCATTCCAACTGAAGCCATTGTGTTGGATGATCAAGACCTTCAACCCAATATTTTATATTGCGAGCACCTAATTCGCATACTTGATGAAACCAAGCGCAAGACACAATGTCATTCGATTAAATTCCTCAAGATCCAATGCAGTAATCACTCAAAAGATGAAGCGACATGGGAATGTGAAGATCAACTTTGTGCTGATTTTTCTGAGCTTTTCTCTAATATGTGAGTAATGTCTTAGTGTTCTAGATATCATGAACCATTTTTCTTTTGGTTGAGATGTGCATCGCTTTTGGGGAATGGAATTCCTATCATCCCACCCACACCATATTTTTTTCTTGTAAATTCCTTGTTGGGTTAATATCTTGTGTAGGTGAATATGGCACTAAGAAAACTAAGGGTTTTTTCCGAGGCCCAATAATCATGTCCTCGTAGCACCATCGTACCATCTACTCGATTCAGTTGTCACTCAATTCATGAAGCTCTTAAATCCATCGCACTCTCCCTTAAGTTCACCCGAATCTTGTGACAAGATTCTTTTAAGTGGAGGAGGTTTGTCATATCCCAATTTTTACATACATGTCCTTAAGAATGAATGAGAATCATAAGCATAATGTTTCTTTGTGAGCATTTGTTGAGCATGTTTGAAATCAAATCGAATTAAATTAAATTGGAAATTCACATGAAACAAAGAAACCTTTATGAAATGATGCATTGTATAGGAACTCACTTCTTCACCAAATAACCTAGGGCTGAAGTTAAGTTTAGAAATTAGTCCATCACTTAAGATAAATATTAGTATTTTCCCCTGATTTTAAGGAATCGAATTTAAGCCTTAAAATTTAGTGAAACTTATAAAAGCTGACAAGTTTGGCAAATTTTAATTAAAATTTGGCTCAGACTTTTTAGGCCAATCCACTCCAAATGGATTCATTTCGAATTATAGAGTCTCCACAAAAAATTTAAGAATTTTTGGAGCTTGGCAAGGCCTCCGTGTGAATTGAGAAAAGGAAAGAACATTTATTCCATTATGGCGAGTATCTGTTCATGGTACCACTCGCCTGTCTCACTCTCTTTCTTCTATCTCCGTTCTGTCTCGGCAGAAGCCATGCACCACGCGGCTGAGCTCGCGTGCGCTCGTTTCGACGCCGTCCAGTGCCATTCCGCCTCGCTCTCTGAGCCCTCTCTCTCCCCTCCGCGTGCAGAGACGCCGTCGATCGGCCGTCAAGAAATGAACTGCTCTAAAACCCCGTGGCTCCTCTCTCTGCTCTCTCTCTCTCCCCTCCATTTTCTCCACTGCACAGAGCAACAGCTCTTCCTCCTCCTCACTCATCCTGCTTTCCAGATCTACTGAAGGGAGACACAGGGAGCTCCGCAACACATCAGGCTGCTCCTCTCCCCCTCCCTCGTAGCCGGGTCCTAGCTCGGGAGACGACATCCCCAACTCCGGCCGACATGCTTCTCTGACCTTGCCGGCGAGCCCACTTCTCTGGTGCTTCCTCCATCAGGCCAGCTGTTAGTGAGCTCCCCTCCTGCCACGGTAAAGCTCGCCACTGTCCTCTCGATCTCTGTTCTCCGTGCGCTCGCTCCATCTGTGCGCGCGGCCGAGCGCCGCCGCCATAGCTCCACGCGCTGCCACCGCCGTGGCCTCTGTTGGCTGAGCTCACCTCACTGCATGCCGCTAAAGACAGCACAAATTGAACCCCTGAGATGCGCTGGTGCCACTGCCGTCCTCCGCTGGCCGAGACTCTCCGTCTTTCGTCACCGGCGACGCTATACAGTGCCGCTGCCTTGGATACCACTGTACATCCATGGCCATTGGCCAAGTTGACCTGGGTCAACAAGCAGGTCCCACCTTCGTCTCTTTGGCTAGCTATTCTCTGAGTGCAAAAAGGACTCCCGTTATTTAGTTATTTTCAGATGAATAGAAAATGCAGAAAGTAATTAGTGCTACACTATGAAATCGGCTGTAGTTTGTAAAATGCACATTAAAATATTGCTCCTTAAATTGTGAAAAAATAGCTTTGTATAGTTCTGCTCTACAGAATAAAAACGCTAGTGCTCATGAAATATATAAATTAATTTTTGTAGTGAATTAAATGAGCTTTAACATGTGTAATTCACCATTAATTCATATTATGTCCAAAATTGGTGCAACCAATTTTTTTAGTCCTGTAAAATTGAGTACTATGTAGGAAAAATAATTTCCCTCATGAAATAATAAGAATGATTTAGGGGTGAATCCATTTCTAAAAATCTTCATTAGTGAAACACTAGCTAGAAAAAATATTGAATGGCATGCCAAGTAATTCCTTAACATAAAGTTGTTGTTGCGCTCTGTTTTAATTATTGGTCCTCTTTTATAGCACCTTGTTCTTTTGTTTATACCATGAGCACGTGCACTTTAATTCAAGTGATTCTTGTTGCATCATGTTCTTAATGCAGTATACTAACTCCTCGCAATGTTTCATGGCATTTCAAGCATAGCGATCGATGAACTAGAGAATGACGGGACAATTCTTGAGGAGGTTGAATTTGAGATTTTGGTTGATTGTGAAGCTGAGCACAAGGCAAGCATCTATACATACTTTATCTTATTTTTATACACATGATGGTGGTTAATATTGCTAGATATTGCTATGAGTCGTATATACATGTTTAGTGAGTCAATATCAGGAATCGGATAGAACTCATTTGTTGCATGTGTTACTACCTTGAAATATTGTTCATCTCAATCCTTATAACCTGAGTATAACCGTATTAATATCTAACTTAACATTAATCGAAAATACATAGCAATGCATAGGTCACAGAAGATCGACGTCCGCTCAATAGTGTCAGATGGGAACAATATTTTATATTGGACTCTACTGTTCATTTGGGAAATAAAAGGGGACAATACCGATAGTTTTAGGCTGATAGAGAGATAGGGTATTCTTTTAGGGGAAAATGGGAAACTCATCTAGGCTTAGGATTTCGTAGGTAATCTTTTAGGGTTGCTTTGAATATACATTTTGTGAACTCATCCATATAATGAACATAAAATTTTGTAAGTTGATGAGTTGGTAATTTCGTTCCCTCTCCGTGTTTTTCATTTTGTCATTCAGTGTTGATTTTCAGTGGATCTTTTGATCATTAAAATTTATCTTGATTTGATCCATCCAAGATAATCCTATGGCATCAAGGTAAAGTTATGAAAAATTTGGTTAGTTGAATTTTCATAATTTTTGCATAATCACGAATTTAGGGTTTAATCTATTTTCGTCACCATGTGTCACAATGCTTGCGAAAATCATAGATCTTGATTCAGAGATTCTATTGACTTGGTTTTGTTGGAATATTTTCATAACATTGACTAGTTTCTACAGTTAAAATTTGAGGGCAATCAGACTGTTGGATCTTTCTGTACATCATTTTTATTGACGGGTAGCAGTCTGTTCTGAACTGATTTCAAGATTAAATTGAATATTTGATTAGGATGAATTAAAATTTGAATTTTAGCTTTCGCAATCATTCATCACCCCCTCATTGCATATTTTACGCATAATTGATCCTACATATAGGTTCACAAAAACTATGTCAGAAGGGTTAGTTGGCTAGTCCCTTACAGAGAGCCACAGTGTGCAACAACATCATTTCTGTACTTCCACATGTGCCCAATATATATCACTTGTTCTGGCTCAATGTGGTACATAGCTAGTTCAAGAGACTCGTCGGAAAATGGCCGTGAATTTAGCCTTCTACATCTTCATCTCAGCTGAGATTGTTCAATTGTCCAAGCAAACTTATACATGGAGAAGGACAATACAATTAACTTGGATCACCCGAAAATATTGTGCACCATCATGATGGCACTATGGGATTTAGGTGCATCAAGAAATTCAGTTATTCATCAAACGATTATGTATGGCATGCAACTCCTTTTGATTGTAAGGAGACTGCGATGCAAGGCCACGTCAATAGAGATCAATGGATGAGTCTCCATGGCCATGCATGTCATTGGTGCAAAATCGGCATAGATTCTGCATTCGCATCATTTGTTATTGCAATGCTTCCATCAATTGTTCTTTTGCTGTTGCTATGTCTCCAGTGAACTCCAACATTCCGATATGTAAGCAGTGTAAAATGAATGACAAATTCCTAGAAAGCTTCCTATTGCTCTCCATTATCGAGACCGGTCAAAGTAACTAACAAATCTCATCTATGTGCGGAGCCGAAGCCTAGAAATCAATCTTAATACATAGTGACTTTATAGATGAATATCATTATAATATATATCACACTTAATCATTATTAAACATCTTACAAAAGTGACCATCGCAGGCAAAGATCCAAATAAAACTGTAGTGTAGCTACATACACTCTAATCCTTTATGACAACTACACAAACATGATCGACATAGAATTTATCTTAGAATGATCCATCCTTAGCAAACTCTTCGATTCTTTCTCCAACTGAGTGTTCCGTGATAGTAAGAGTGAGCACATGTTATACTCAGCAAGTTGTTAGAAAATATTATGCATATGAATGCATGACAACAATACGACAATATGGTTCTTTTATATAAAACAATATTTAAGTAAAACATTTAAAAACAGTAATAAGTAAGTAACTGTAAATAATCAAACATCTCAAGATTCCAACCATCATGACTTAACCAACCTTTCAACATCTCAACTAAGGTTCCCACCATCAAGGTTGAACAACAACTCCATCATAATTCTCACCACTATGATTGACCAACCGACCAAACTATCAAAATCTAATCATGTGTAGTTTTCCTTGCCACTTGTAATCGCAAGTACGGCAGAATAACTAGTTTTACACTCTGCAGATGTCGTACACTTTACGCACGAATCATGATTATCCATTGTGTCCGTGTTCACGAAACTGTTAGACTTCCTGCCTGTTCACACGAGCATCTCTTTGACTTCCCTCTTTTACATCTTTCCATGCATGCATGAATGCATGCACAGCGTGTTCACACTCTTTTAAGTGCTATATATTTGTAAGTTGTAATCTTGAATATTCAATCAACAAAAGATCGTGTGATTCATTCCACTATCATGGTATCAGATAGGTTCGCTTCTACGACCTTGATTCTGCCCCTCTAAACATTCGTCGGTGCCATTTGTTCGCTAGTCCTCTTCCCAGTCTCGCTACTCTCTTGCACGAGACGTCCACTTTCCACTCTGTCATGCTCTCTCTGCACGCTTTCTTGCCCCTTCCCTTGTCTTTCTTCCACTCGCTGCCATGAGTTTGACCGAGGTTGAGCACGCTGAAGCTACGCGCGTCGAGGCTACACGCCGTGCCGAGGCTGAGCGTCGCGCTGAGGCCATGCGCACTGAGGTCACATGCCTGGAGGAGCAATGTCGCCTCGACACTGAGGTCGCGGCCGCCCATGCCCTCGCGCTCGCCAACTCCACGGTGGCCCTGAACGCATAGGCCGTCGCCGTGCAAAACTTCCGTGCAATGGTCCCCATCGTCCTCGACTCCAGCTTCACCAACTATAGTCACTGGCACGATCTCTTCCTCAACACCCTCGGCAAGTACGCTCTTGCTGACCACGTCCTCTCCGACGACATTATGGATGATGAGGAGTGGCGCCGCATGGAATGTACCGTGAACTCGTGGATCTATGCCACGATTTCTCCCAAACTTCTTGAGATCATAATGGTCCTCAACACCACTGCTAGGGAGGTGTGGCTTCATCTTGAGCAGTAGTTTCTCAACAACTAGGAGACACACGCTCTCATCCTCGATGCTGAGTTTCGAAACTTCATCCAAGGGGATCTCTCTTGATGGACTACTAGTGCCGGATCAAAGAAATGACCGACGCTCTCGCTAATTTGGGTGAACCGGTCGCCGACCGAACACTCGTGCTCTTTGTTCTTCGCAACTTAAATGAGAGGTTCTCTTATCTGGCTTTGATCCTCAAGCGCTAGCGGCCCTTTCCCACTTTCATCTAGGTGCGCTCGGATCTTCTTCTCGAAGAAATCACCATGCAGAGCAAGCCTGGCGCGCCTTCTACAGCTTTCGTTGTTGGCACCGGTTCGGGCTCCAAGCTCTGCCAACCTGGAGCCAACCGCCAAGGCTCCTCGTTCGGCCACGGCACAGGCGGCAGCCCGCCTGGCAACCCTGACACCCAGTCCAACTCTACCAGTGGCAACCAGTACATCTCCGGCGGTGGTAGCTCAAATTCTCGTCGTAACCGCCGGCGTGATCGAGATCGCGACAATGAGGTCGCAGGCTCCAATTCCGCCCCTTGCAACTCCCGTTTGGAAGGCTCTCCTCCTGGAGGACCAGCCCATTCCTGGCCTTTTGTATAATCCATGGACTGGAAGTATCCAGATGTGGCCCGGTCCGGTGCCGCCTTCCGCTGGTCTGCTTGGGCCTCGCCCACGAGGCCAAGCTGGGCTGTATCCGCCCACCGGACAGCAGCAGGCTTTCTTCACTGGCTTTCCCCAACAGTCGGTGCCATTCTTGGGCCCTCTTCAGCAATAATCGGCTGGGCCCATGGTGCCTGCCCCAACACTAGCGCCTATGGCTTCTGGGACCAACATGACTCGCCTACTTGTTCAATACAATGACCATCACCCCACCTCTGAGTAGTGCATGGTATATGGATTCGGGAGCATCCGTGCACATGTCTTCCACCAATGGTAATCTTCAAGTTTCCTCCCTACCCACCCCCTCTACTCCAACCAACATCATCATTAGCAATGGGTCTCTCCTTACCGTCACGTCTATTGGTTCTACTTCTTTTTCTACCTCTCAACATCCTCTTCATTTACGACACGTTCTTGTCTCTCTGCATATTATTAAAAATCTCATTTCTATCCGTTAATTCACTACTAACAACAATTGTTCTGTTGAATTTGACCCCTATGGCCTCTTTGTGAAGGATCTACAAACTAAGAACATGATCATCAGGTGCAATAGCTCGAGCCAGCTCTACCCCCTTTTTGCATCGTCGCCTCCTTCGCACGTACTCCTCGCCAACACTCCTTCCTCTACTGTCTAGCATCAACGTTTGGGTCATCTTGGTCATGAGGCTCTTTCCAACCTCACCCCCGTTGCAGGCATCTCATGTACTAAATCAGAATCCCTTTGTCATGCATGTCAACTTGGTCGCCATGTGCATCTTCCATTTCCTAGCTCCAACTCTAGAGTCATCCGGAATTTTGATTTAATACATTGTCATCTTTGGACTTCTCATGTTGCCAGTATCTCCAGTTATAAGTATTACTTAGTCATTCTTGACGATTGCTCTCATTTTCTTTAGATGTTTCCTTTGCGACTAAAATATGACACTTTATCTACTTTGTTGCATTTTTTTCTCTTATATCTCTACGCAATTTGGCTGCACCATTAAGAGTGTCCAATGTGACAACGGTCGGGAATTCGATAACTCCTCCGCTCATTCTTTCTTCCTCACTACTAGTGTCAAACTATGTCTCTCATGACCCTACACCTCCCCACAAAATAGTAAGGCTGAGCGCATCATTCGTTCTATCAACAATATTGTTCACTCCCTTCTCTTTCAAGCTAGCATGCCTCCCTCCTATTGGGTAGAAGCACTAAACACCACCACCTATCTCATCAATCGCCACCCCCACAAAGATACTTCATTTTTCTACACCCTATTTCTCTTTACATGGTGCCCAGCCCACATACTCTCATTTACGTGTCTTCGGGTGCAAGTGCTACCCTAACCTCACTGCCACTACTCCCTATAAACTATCACCTCGGTCCACCCTCTGGGTTTTTCTCGGCTATCCCTTGGATCACAAAGGATACAGATGTCTCGACCTTTCTTCCAATCGCATCATCATCTCATGTCACGTCATGTTTGATGAGTCCTCTTTTCCCTTCTCTGAGGTGTCTTCCCCACCTTCATCCAACTTTGGTTTCTTGACCAAGCTCAACACTATTTTGCCTCCCTTCTATACTAACCATGCAGGTACACTCGGAGCTCCCTCCCACAGTGCTGTTGCCCCTACTAGTTTCCCACCATAGGCTGCTACCAGCAGCACTGGCGCTACACCAGGGGGCGCTTCTACTACTATATCAGGCAAGGTAGGTCTTTCTCTTGCTGCCCCTATCGGCCTCTGGCCACAGGTTATTGCCAGTAGGTCATGGTCTGGCCGCCCACCTAGTTTTCCCCCCTGGCTGGCCAAACTCACATTCGTCTAGCCCATCCAGTGGATGCTTGCACCAGCCCAGCTCGGGTTGGGCTGATCGCTGCCACGCCCCAGGATGTCAGCCCAGCTGGTGGTGTTGATCCACCCCTAGCGCCTGTGTTGAACGAGCTATAAGTGCCCACGCCTGCTCAGGCAGTCGTGCATGTTCCCATCAGGCGCCAGGTCCCTCGACCCCTCTTTCTGGTTCGGCTTCCCCCATGACTCGGGTTGCTACCAGTCAAACTGGCAAGGAAGTTGCTATCTCCATTCGACCGGTGGCCAACTAGCACCAAATGGTCACTCGCGGCAGGACCGGGTTTTGTTTCACGGTTAATCGCATGAACCTTCATGCCTCCACCCTCTCACCGATTCCTAAGGCGTGTTGTGGCGCTATGTCGGATCCTAATTGACACACTGCTATGACTGAACAATTTGAGGCTCTCCAGGCAAATAACACTTGGGATCTCATTCCTTGACCTCCAAGCGCAAATATTGTCACTGGCAAATGGATCCTTTGTCACAAGTTTCGACCGGATGGTTCTCTTGATCGTTACAAGGCTCGTTGGGTTCTTCATGGTTTTACCCAACGTCTTGGCATTGACTTTGATGAAACTTTCGGTCATGTCGTCAAGACCGCTACTGTCTACACAGTTCTCACATTGGCTCTCTCCCGTGCCTGGCCAATTCATCAGCTCGACGTGAAGAATGCCTTCCTACATGGAACGCTTTCTGAGACAGTCTACTGTGCACAGCACTTGGTTTTGTTGACCCTGCTTAGCCTCATGATGTGTGTCAATTGAACAAGTCACTCTAAGGACTCAAGCAGGCACCTCGAGCATGGTATAGTCGATTTGTCTCCCACCTCCTATCTCTTGGTTTTGTGGAGGCCAAGTCTAACACATCCTTATTCATTTTTTGGCGTGGTTTGGATACTATCTACCTACTCCTATATGTCAACGATATTGTCTTGACAGCTTCATCTATGAGTCTTCTTCGTCACACTATTGAGGCTCTTCAGCATGAATTTGCGATGAAAGACCTCGAACCTCTTCATCATTTTTTGGGGATTACGGTTAATCATTTTGATGGTGCTCTTTTTCTCTCACAGCAATAGTATATCCTGGATATCTTCGAGCGGGCAGGGATGTCAGCATGTAAGCCCTGCAGCACCCCAGTCGACACACATGCCAAGCTCTCTGGTGATGGTGCTCCCGTGGATGACCCAACTCACTACCGCATTCTGGCAGATGCCATACAACAGGTCTGCTTATTCATGCACGACCCTCATGAGCCTCATCTTAATTTGGTGAAACGCATTCTGAGATACCTTCAGGGGACTCTTGATTATGGTCTTGCTCTTCACCGCACCTCCACCACTGTTTTGACTATCTACACCGATGCTGATTGGGCTGGTTGCCCTAACACTTGGAAGTCCACCTCTGGCTATGCGGTCTTCCTTAGAGACAATCTTATCTCTTGGTCATCCAAACAGCAGAATACAATATCCCGGTCCAGTGTTGAGGCTAAGTACCGCACTATCGCCAATGGTGTTACGGAGGCTTGTTGGCCGCGCCAGTTGCTCATGGAGCTACACAGTCCACTTCAGTATGCCACTGTTGTTTATTGTGACAACATCAGCGTGGTCTATCTCTTCAACAACCCGGTCCAACATCAGCGTACCAGGCATGTGGAGATTGACCTGCACTTTGTTTGCGAACGCGTCGGCCTCGATGACGTCCGTGTTATGCATGTCCCGATGTCCTCTCAGTACGCTGACATATTCACCAAAGGGCTACCCACTTCGGTCTTCCAAGAGTTTCGCTCCAGTCTCAACGTTTGGCAAGCTCTTGTCTCAACTGCGGGAGAGTGTTAAACTTCATGCCCGTTCACATGAGCATCTCTTTAACTTTTCTCTTTTACATCTTCCCGTGCATGCATGAATGCATGCACGACGTGTTCACGCTCTTTTGCGTATTCACACTATTTTGAGTGCTATATATTTATAAGTTGTAACCCTGAATATTCAATCAACAAAAGATCGTGTGATTCATTCCACTATCAGAAACAATTACACACTTCCAAAGTGTGAGACCAGGAAACCACTGCAAAGCATTTACAATGCCCCTCTTAGTACGTGCATACCGGCTAAGGTTTTACCACCGTGTGAATACACCTAATCAACGGAAGCCCCCTCTTGCGCCAATGGAACACCCTAAAAGTACACATTTCCGTTCCACACAACTAGATGGTCTACACAATGCTGAGAGTATGCAAATTAATTGGTAGGCACATCCCATTCCAAGCTTGTGGTTGTACTGTTTACACAGAAAGATTACTCCACGAACTCGTCCTTAGATTTGAGCAAGACTACCACATCCCAACTATATAAAATATACCAGTCTCATCAAATCATTACTCAAATCCCTATACCATGTTGCTACTAAAATTATACCATCATCTTTTATCATTATAGCATATGAAAATTATCAAGTTTCATAGAGCAATTATCATGATCACCATCCCACAGCAAAGTTAAGCATCGTCTACCCTTCCATAACACAAAACAATAAACCTGGTGACAAGGATGATAAGGGAAAAGTAGGGTATAGCCTAACTCTTGAGATTCCCGATAAATTATTAGCATGCATGTTTACAAAAATAAATCATTTTAAAAACTGTGATAAATATATTGAAGAACACAATTTGCATCACTGTACTCAATTGGGTCTTCAAAATCTTGATCCTGTAGTCATTCTAGCTCATCCGGAACATTGCCGTCTACTCGTAAACATAAGCGAAAAGGCAACACATAAATATCAAGATCCAAAAAGAACCAGATATCACACAACAAGTATTATCACACACAAGATCATGCTTTTCTGGACGATCCGATAAAAGAATGGCCAAATCAAAACTATAGTTAATAAGTTACGGCTTTCGAAAGATCAAAACAAGACAAAAACATTAACTATAGATGAAACTATGTTACTAGGAATATTCTAAAAAATTCCAGAGTCATCTACGATTTTCTAAGATTTTTCTAGCATTTATTTGAATTATAAAACTATATAAAAACATGAACATAATTAAATAAATCTGTTAAACTATTATTAAACATTATTAAAATTATCTTCCAAAGTGCTCCTATTTTCTAAATTATTTTTTACTAAAAAACTAATTATTGTGCAATATATCCTATATATGTTGTCATTATCGAATTAAAATGAATTAGAAAAGCACTTATGACTGTGCATCAACACGCACATTCTGTCGACGTGGGTTGACACATCAGCGTAGAACCCGACGTGGCACGACTGGCATGGTAGGTCAACGGCGTTAGAGGTTGATAACGACGCCGTTAGATCTCATAAAATCTAGGGCGTTCATCCGTGATCCGATGGCTGAAATTGATCGGGGCCGAACCGGTATGCTTCATCTAATGACCCTATTAGATCTCATAAAAGCCGTGACGTTCATCCGTGATCTGATGGCTGAAATTGATCGGCGCCAAACCAGAATGCTTCATCTAATCGGAACCGTAATCTTTAGATCTGATGGCACACAACGTACCTCGATGAACTCCGACTCGGGAACGGCGGCACAACGTCGATTTGCACTGGAGCCTCACCGGGGACTCGCCAGAATTGAGCTACGATACTCGGTTTGCTCCGACAATGACAATAGGCGCACAATGATTCCGTTTTGCTAGCACGCCATCAACGGGGCCCTGTTCAGAGGACTGGCGATGGCGGGGATCGAAAGTGCAGCGACGAGCTTCGGTTCTAGGTCTCCAGCGCCGGTTTTGGCTCGATTTGTTGGGGCTTTTGCTCGGTATGCTTCAAGGAGGGCAGCTATGTCACACACACACACACACACAGGGGGGGAGGGCGGGAGACCTAATTCTACTCGGTCAAGGTTAGGATTGAGTCCAGTTTGGGCACGTTACCACCCAAGCTCGATTTGGCCTCTTCGAAAGGCTCTAGATAACATCTCAAGCTATCGCAGAGTCCTCCTTGCTCACATATGCGTCCTTCTAGAAAGCTATTGTCTCGTATCCAAGATGAATTTGACCGGCATCCTTCGCTGTGTTGGTTGGTGAATAGGAGAGAGAGGAGGGGATCGCGAAGAGGAAGACGATGTCCAGTTGGGCTTCGGCATCGCGCGGACAGAATGGGCCGAACAGGCCGTCTCGACCCAGGCGGAAAAGAGAAGAGGAAGAGAGGGAAGAGGCCGGGCCTGATGACAAGCAGGCCGAAAGGGAAGAGAAGGGAAGAAAGGAGATTGTGATGGGTTTCGGTCTGAGCTCCTTTTCCTTTTTCTTATTCCTTGTCTATTTCTTTTCTTCTTCTTTTTCTGTATTCCTTTACTTGTATACTTATACTTATACACTTATATATACATATACACGCCCATTATATATAAATATACACACATAAGCAAACAAACAATTAGCAAGCAGCTATTTATTTATAAACACATATATATATATATACTTATAAAAGAAAATTAGCTCCTTCCATATATATGTATATGTATACATATATATATATATATGTATATGTATATATATATAGTTTTTTAGTTTTGCAAAGTTTTTATTTTCTTTATAAAATAATTTTTATTTCCTTTGGGCTCTGAATTTGGGTTGTTACATCCACCCTTCCAAATACCTTCCTTAAGCTTCTAGAATGTTTAGAAAACAAACTCCTTTTGAGTCTTTGAAGCGAGATGTATATACAAGGTTAACAAACGCAGGGCCTGTATTGAGATTTATGGAAAAATGATGTATAAGCCATATAATGGTTTCCTTTGAGAGTCCACTTAGACCTAGGGTCAATCTTCTCGGAAATAACTTTTACCGTAGGTCACTGGTAAATCTGATAACTTGTTTTCTCGGACGGAATTTTGGATTTTTTAGATGAAATTTTCAAACCATTTTTGAAATTAGGAGCAAATTTAGAGCAAGTCTAGTTATTTATAGGGAAAAATACAAACCCCCCCCCCCAAAAGTCACTGGGATTTTGACTTTCCACCACCCCCCCCCCCCCAAAACTTGTTTGTTGCAAAAAAAAAACCTCAATAGTTTGACTTTGTTGAAAAAACCCCCCAAAAATTCAAAACAATAAAAAATCACAAAAAAATTCTAAAAAAAACTAGAGACAATTCTAAGATCTTCTGTGAATTTTGTTTTTTAAAAAAAATGTCCTTTGCATCATATTTCATGGAGAAGAAGTTTGGGAAAAAAAGAAAAATGTGCAGCTCATTTATTAACTCATGTTATTTTAACTTTTTCATGTCTATCATTATTTTTCATACACAAATAATTATTTAAGTAAACTAATAAAAGTGGTTTCACTAATTTTAGGGTGTTATGGGTTAGTTATGAATTAATCTATCTGCAACAGATTTACTTAATCATGTATGTTACAATAACTATTTCAAGATTTCATGTATTTTTACAAGATAGAGGATCATGTAATAAGACTAAAAAAATTGTCTCTAGTTTTTTTAAAAAAATTGTGATTTTTTTTTATTTTTTTTTATTTTTGGGGGTGTTTTTGCAACAAAACCAAACCTTGGGGGGGTTTGCAACAAAACAACTTTTGGGGAGAAAGTCAAAATCCAAGTGACTTTTGGGCGGTTTTGCATTTTTCCCTTATTTATACCGGTTTAATGTTACCTGATGGTAACTTTTCCCTGCTTAGACCTAGGACGGGTGATGATGTCATACTTGGTTTTATAAAGGGACAAAATCAGATGTAAACCACATGTATGTCAAGATCAAGTTTCACACATATAGCGATTTCATCAGTGTATCATACACAATATCATTATTACAACACTTAACTTAAATAAAATAAAAAGACCTCAAAGTCTTTAACTAAAACACACTAGCAAAACACAGCGAAGCTCCCATCTTCCACAGGCAATCGACCGGGGGTCCACCATCCTAGCAATCTTCATCTTCGTCGGTGAACTAATCTAGTTCTTCTTCATTGTCTGAGCAGTGTTTGATATATATTTGGATAGAAATAGCAAGTATGAATACATATCGTACTCCGTAAGTGTGGGAAATAAATGACATGCAAGCTTAAATAAAGAAATAAGCTGTAATAGGTTAAATTTGCATAAATACCAAATATACTAACGAAAAGTTATAAAAGCATCCTATTTAACTATGTGATTCACCACTAAACTTTCAACTCTTAGAAATATCTTATTATGTTTCTTAACTTCTTGAAAACCACTTCAGATCCTCAAACCATCCGACTTGATACCCTCCACAGGTAACCAAGAACTATCCAACCAAACCAACTAAACCAAACCAACTAATCATGTGAGGATCCAAGTCTCTCATGACCGTGAGCATAGGTGATATATCAGATTTTATATTCTACAGATGTTGTTTAGCTTTCCCCTACAAGTCGTGATTTTTCTTATTGCCCTATCCGCGAAACACTTAACACACGGAAGTAATGTGTCACCCGAAAAGTCACTATAAAGCCGTTACAAAGTTTCATCCAGTATGTGCACGCTCGCTAGATTTCACCACCGTCAAAGTGGTATTGACGCCACCCATAAGCCCCCTTTCACGCCTTGTAATTTTCAGCAAGTTTTCACCCTTCCCTTCCACTACATATCTCATACCACTAACCAAATGGTTCTACCCTTAGCCGTCCCCACATACCCACTCTTCTATTTGGCACGTATAAAACTGGAATCCAATAATTAATAGGCCAAGTCTATCCCATACCAGGTCTAGTGGTTGGTACGATATTACTTGGGTTATCGCTCTACGAACCGGTCCTTACTTAGATCACTTAAGCAAACACTAAACCAACAACATAACTATGACCACCATCACCAACACCTCTTTCTCAAGTCCTAAGGTTCCATATTGCTATTCCATTACTAGTATTCTCAACTCATAGTTGTATAGTTCATTAGTCATGTTTAACAAACAATCCATCCATACCCTTGTGCCAATCTAAGAATAATATACCCCACATAACCACTACTGACAACTAGATGATAAGGAATATATGGAACAAGGTACTACAAGTAAATAGGATTCAACATTAATATCATGCATATTTGAAATAAAGAACGCATTTGAAAAACTAGGATCATGGCAGATGTGGCCTAGGAAATTTCTGCAAAATCTTTAAAAAGCGTGCCAAAACTTCGAAGCTCGAACAGACAATTTTCTGAGACGAATTTGGGGATTCTAAAATCGTCAAAACCAGCAAAGCTGGTGGCCAGTGGATGGGAAATTTCGTGTAGATGTCCGTAGAATCAAAAATTTCCTGATTCGGAGTCCGTATGAGGGAGTTATGGCCGTTTGAAATTAGGGCTTCCGATTATGATTTTCAGATGGGGAAAAACACAATCGACTTGGCGGTGGGGGGTGATACGGTGGCAGCGGATATATGGACACTGGTCTGGAGTGGCGTGGTGATCTGGGTAGGTGTATATGATGGTGGAAACTGGTGGAATTGATGAACCCTAGCACCGGATCAAACAAATATGGTAGGAAAACGATGATCAAAAAATTGCGCGACTATGAGCTGTGGAGGTGGCGGCTAGGGTTGCAAAGGGGAAACACAATTGAACTAAAACACGCACTAAACCAGCAACAAAGACACGACTAGGACATAAACTCAACACTACGGACTCTGAAAGTGACTATGCAAAGGCTAAACACGGTTGTAGGACGGGTAAACTAGAACCTAAATTTTTTGTTTTTGTGGACTATGGGACGAAAGACAGAAACACACGCGAACTAGGGTAAGCCTGACGGTTATACCTGAGTCTCTGATTACCACTTGATGGGAACAGGGGGTCCCGATCTTCCGTCAGGTGGGGATAACTATCGATTTGGTAGAGATTTGACACAAACGATCCGGCTTCCAATCAATAAGATTCGAACCCCGCAATCGCAGCACCACTTCTCCTCGGGTTATCAACCGTGCGCTGCACGATTGACCTCGCCACGAAGGCTAATCCTTGCCTGCGAATCGAAGACACAAGCAAGAACCAAGAAGAACACAATCTAGAAAATTGCAAATGAATTGATTAAGCTCACAAGTTGGGGTCTCACAAACCGATCTAGCGGCGAACTGTTCTTGACAGATTAACTTAAGCAAAACCCAGCCCTAAACGACGGCACGACGGCTGTTTATGGAGACTCTAGGGTCGCGCAAGACCCTCTGGACGCGCTCCTATTGGGCTCCAACACGATACAAGGCCCAAAGACCAAAATACGACGTCGCATCGCCGAGACGGATTCTGGACGTCAACTTGTTCGGACGATTCCCGTTAACTCCAGATGAATTTGAGCCTGATACTGGTGTCATTGGAAGCGTCTTGAAATTATCTTTCCATCCATATATAGTACGCCCAAATCCGACTCCGTATGCAACCTGGGCGTCCGTTTTAGTGCGGGCTGTTTCTGGAGTCCGAAACAGAAACGAAATCGAATCGGTTTGGGCCTCCATCTTGAACCGGACGTCCGCGCTGGCCCTCCACGCCTCGAAGGCCTTCTCCACGCCCTTGCTGGTCCTCTCCTGTGTTCCTAAGTACAATTAAATCATTAGGTAGCAATTTATTCTCAAACTCACAAAAAGAATTGCTTAGGAACGAGTTCACCTGTAAATTTAAGAGTCGAGCGCGAGCGCGAGTAATTGGACCTTGCACAGCAACTTGAGGAGTTTCATTTGCATCCGTAGGAGGGATGTCCTCATCAATTTGTTTCTTCCAACTTGTTGCTCAGACTCTTCAAAGACTTGGTCCTGTAGATTCTCAAATTGCTCTTCGTCTGCTTTTGACACACACAAAAAAAGCACACAACAAACTAACTAAGAATAGTACACCAAATATGATTAAAACACTTTAAAAATACTATGTTTGGATAAGCATGATTTTAGAAGAATTTAGACGCAAAAATCTCCTAAATAAGAGTTAGAATTAAAGAGAATGAACTTTCAGGAAAGACTGGTTTACTGGAGTTATCTTCCTATGAGAATAAGCATTATCATGCAATCATTGCGTTAGTCTTGACAATGTCCTTGTGCAAGGTTCAAGAAGTATAGGGCTGACTAGGCTAAGGAGGATGATGTGGTGCTAACTTAGCATGCTATGCAAGCATCGACTTGAATTAAAGAAAATGTACGCTGAGGTCAAGTCTCGATCACCCATGATCAAATGGCCTGGCTTATGCTTCTAGGTTAAGGATACTACCGGAAAGTCTATATAGCGGCTGTAGCTCGGGTTTCGTCAAAGACAGCGATTGGACACGTGGCCACTGACATTGACATTGGGTTTCAGTGTCATTTCAGTGAAATGAGGGATACATGGTGTAAAACGCGATAAGTCTAACTCAAAGGCATGATCGGTTTTGAAAGGGGTCATCCGAGGTAGCGGCAAAACAATGATGACTGCGGCTAGGTTTGGTAGTGACTGCGAACAGATGGAACAACAAAAATGCTCGCATTCCTAAAGATTGGCTATGAATTTTGAGGAACCGTCCGAAGAGAGATGTTCCTATTTCCTAGGAATACAATGCTATAGCATGGGTTTGGAAGATCATCCCCTGAGAGGAAGAACAAACAGTGGAGATGAGATGGGTAGTGGTTGCGATATGCTGCAGTCGGCAAATACGTTCCGGTGGAGTCGCTGCACAACAGGTTAAAAGTTCCTAGGGTCACATAGAAAACTTCATGGGACATGTTGTGACGCACATGGAACATCCATACAGCTTCCGGATTGACAGGGAACATGACAGCAAACTCGGTGCGTGCGCAGAATACGTCCAGAAACCGGACAACAGGTATGTCAACCTTGATCCTGGTGGTTTGGCTGCTCTATTGGATGACTCGGTTGGTGAGGGCATGGACAACATCATGGGTCATGCACTGGTGAAAGATAATAGTGATCTGACCTCTGGTCAGCCGAGAACATCGATGCCAATCGGCGATGGCGCGGCTATCCGTAACGGCGACGACCGTGGTGGCGTAGATCAGGCTTTGGCCAGGGATAAGGCCTGGTTAGGGACTTAGTATGATGGTAAAACAGGGGTAAGGAAGGAGAAAGAGGGGTCCTCATCTTGCGTTGACGATCGGGGAAGGAGGGTTCGCGGAGACAACGACGTAGCGCTTCACAGGTGGCAACACTGACGCACAGGCAGGGCACCAGCGGTGGCTAGGGTTTGGAGGCATAGAAAGGGGGTAGGGGAGGAGGTGCAACATCTATTGATAGTGCTAGGGACGGCTGGTTGAGGTGGAGTCCAAGTAGGACACGAATCGGGTTCGAGTTCGAGTCGGTTAGGATTTTCTTTTTCGTAGCTCTTTATTCCGAGGACGATATCTCCACTGTCAGGACTCCAAATTGAATGTTTCTGGATCTAAATTGTAGCACTCGAAAAGATTTACAACTTTGGTATTCATTGGAACTTCTGAAAAATCCATTTTGATTTTCAAAAATGCGTCAAAAGATAAACTGTTTGAACTGAGACTTATCTGCGCAGCACTAATTTCGGGGGTCATAACACCTAGCTCCATTATCCAAAAAGGGACTTACTTAGGTTGAAATCGAAGCTCTCGATGAGACTTACAACTTTGGTGTTGTCAAGATTTGCATTTGAGGCCATCTTGAACTCCGAAACTGTATGGGAAGATGAGGTTGTATAGGACTCCGCGAATGTCCATAGATTTCGTGGATCCTTTGTGTTGGGCATCCTAGATGACTTGTGTGCCGGCATAGGATTGGGTCTAATAGCACCTTAGGCATATTTAGGGTTTTAGAAAGAAATTTTTGCAAAGAAATTTGAATAGGGTTTGAATTTGAATTGAGCCTGG
The DNA here is from genome assembly GCF_958298935.1 of Phragmites australis. NCBI lineage: Eukaryota > Viridiplantae > Streptophyta > Magnoliopsida > Poales > Poaceae > Phragmites > Phragmites australis. Next base: position 10,735,518 of record NC_084934.1, read on the forward strand.
AGTGAATTTGAGAGAAACGAAAAAATGAAGTTGAACAAGAATGGGAGTGGATAAGAAAATTGAATTTGGATTTGGATAGAATTTGAAAAATATGAGAGATTGGTTTTAAACAAGGATTTAGATAAGATTTGAATTGAACTAGAAAATGATCAAGTATGATCAAGGATTGAATAGCTAATGAATTCAAAGATTTTGAATTCCAACCATTAAGATCCTTAGCTAATTTACTACATAGTTTTATAAAACATTTTAAAAATCTTTTTTCACTTAAAACAACAAAGAGAAAGAAAAAAGAAAAAGAACTTTAATATATTTACTAGCTCATAGCAAAACTCAGCATGCAATGCACACAAAATAATAACCTATATTGATTAATTCTTTATGAAAATGGGTTTGAAAGCTATTCTACTGGTGAAGTTACTTACTAATTTCTGGAAAATTTTAAATAAAGTTGTAAATTTTAAAAATCAAGGTGTTATAGATGAGCATTGTGAACTCTAGTTGTATTCCTTTCATGATAAACAGGCAAAATACATTGTGAAAAGAGGACACCAACAATGTGTTTATGAAGGTCTGGGAATACTAGCTTTGTATTTGTTTTAAAAAAGTAATAGCTTCACATTGATGAACACTACTGAATTTGGGTGGAGCCAAGTAATTTAAACACTTGGATGCAAGTACAGATTTAACTAGCCATTTTTGAAGTCACATTTACCCTTAAAATTATGTCTTTACAATTGTTATAAGTTTCCACTGGCGCAGAGTACTGGAGCAAAACCGTGGTCCCAATCATAAACGACATGTTCACAGAGAATTTTTGGTGCAAATAGGCTATTTGGTGCAAAGGTGCAAACAACCACCTAGGGCCATCGGATTCCAATCCAACGATCGAGAATCAGGCCGGCAGGTTCCCCGATTCCACTTAGGGAAGTTTGCAGAAACCACGGACAAATCACCGTTTACGCAAAAAGCTTCCTACACGGGTCTCCTCCCAACTGCCGCATGATTTCTTCTTTTCTTTCTTTCAGCCAGGCGGCAAAACACACGTCGATCTAGGGCTCGAGGGTGATGGCCATGGACGGCGGGAATGGGGTCGGCGACCATGGAAGTCGGGATCGAGGTCACAAGACGTACATGCTGGGATCTAGGAGGCCATCCGCGGGCGCCATTCTGATAAGGAAACTCGCCGCTCACCATTTTGAGTGTTATGTATTTATTTTTTTCATTCCGAGCTGCAAGAATCATGTTAGATTTCCTATATCTTTTTTTCAGAGAAATTTTGGGGCTTGCTTGCTGGTGGAATAGGAAGGAACGATTGTCAACATCCATGGCCACGTCCGCGACGTCGTCTGTGCTGACATTTAAGCTGATGTCCAAGCACATCCCCTTTCGATATATTTCAGTATCATGTAATCAATTACTTTTGGAACCATGAATATTTTCCACTTGGACATGTTTCAATTTTTTTCAACTTCACGAGACCTGTTTCAATGTAACAATGTTAATCCGAATGCCACGCTAAAGTTATGAACAAGTTATTTGATTGTCAGGAAAGTCTTGAATGTTCCAAAACCATATAAATTTATATCATAGCTTCTGGGTAATTGTTCTGGATGATAGCAGCTCCAATTCTCAGTTTACACAAATTTGGCAAACCTCTTGCTGGTGCTATTTGCTGTAGGTCCTAGAGCACGTGAATACTGACAATGAAATGCCAAATTGTAGTTAAACATTTTCAGAGCAGCAAACACAGCTCAAGCATACTCACAATTTCAGAGATTAACCTACTGAACACACTCACCACACATTATTAAAGTTTAGCTCTACACAATTTGACAAAGTAAAGCACTGACAATGAAGTACTGGCCTTATTCTTCCAACGATTATGCAACAATGACAACAGTTACCACGTCAGTAAAAACAATTCAACTCCAAAACATTAACACGTCGGCAGCTCAGCTAAACAATTAGTAGAGTGTCCGATGGCACGCCCATTAAACATCTAAATTGAACTTATGAAGGCATGAATTTGGCAACAATTTATTCTTTACTGATCAGAGAACAAACTAAAATTTACAATGAATTGAGAATCCCAATTTACAAACCAGAATTTACAAGCCGGTTTTTCAATCACAATATACAAATTACAGCCCTCCACAATGAACATTCAAGCAACAATTACAAACCTAAATATTAATTGGAAAAAAATATCACTGCCAAGCTACGACAACAGCCAAAATCGCAGCACACGTTGCTACGCTCCAAGTCGTGGCCGAGCTCAGGATTGGAATGTTCTCGTACAGAATCTCGCCGCTGCCTCACCGTTCCCCTTTGCACATAAATGTGCTTGGGCAGGGGTTCCACACGGCGAAGACGCCGAGGCGACGCACTGGCGCTGCATCCCGTCCATTGTAACGCTGTCTGCAGCCTCCCACACCAGCGGCGGCGCAGGAGTTTTTTTATTTTTATATTTTTTTCGTTAAAATTTAAATAAATAAATTCCTAGTGAAGATATTTGTAAAACTATATGCCTGCAGGGGGCTGCAGCTCTCTGAGAGGACGGTTACGGGTCCTAACCACTCTCTAAGAGGGCGGTAGGCCTAACCACCCCCTCAGAGGGCGGGTAGGGCCTTCCCGCCCGGCCCGGAGCCTTACCGCCCCCTGAGGGGGTGGGTAGAGGTCCTTACCGCCCTCTCAGGGGCGGTAAGGGGTCCTCCCCGCCTGCCGCGCCGCACCACCCGCCCGGCGCCCTCTGCTATAAAAAGGCCGAAAATTGGTCAAAATATCATAAAAATCCGAAAAAAAGGAAAAGTTGAGAAGAGAGAGGAGAAGAGAGGAGAGGAGTGGGGAGGAAGAGAGGTCGGCAAAGCCCTGCTGCATTTGGGCCGCGGATTTGAAGGAAAATTTTGGGTAAATCTTTTTTCCCTTTTTATTGTTGTTAATTAGTGCAGTAGTAGTATATGATATAGATTTTAGATATTTATGACCTAGGGTTTAAAAAATTGTCAAATTTAGTTAACAAATGGTACGATAGCAGTTCAATATAGAATATTATTTTTAGTATATTATTTTCAGTATGTTATTTGTAGTATATTATTTTTAGTATATTATTTGTACCTGCGGACGTAGGAGGCAACAGTAGATGATAATTTGCGAACCTATGGTAGCATTTAAAAATTATTTTATCCGATAATCAAAAATATAGTTTGTTGTCTTAACATGGATTATGTTTGCGGGTGTTTCCAGGGATGGCAGATAAATTAATTTTTCAGATATATTATGGTGAGAGTGAAATTAGGTACGGTCCCAATGGTGTAGATCTGTCTGGATTTCGTCATGTCATGAAGGGGCTTAGTAAAGCTAATGAGAGGACTATTGTGGGTGTGTGCAAATGGCTCATGCGGTTTTTTCAACTGGATCCGCAGCAATATGAGCTGAAGTTGAAAGCTGTCCTGAGCTGTGCTAGTCATGGATACTTTGGTGAGCTTGTTCCCATCGAAGCCACATCAACTTGGAGACAGTATGTAGATATATGCTGTAAACGTGGCCTGCCGCTTGTTTTGTTAGCTGAGGCGTACCTGAAAGATCAAAATGAGGTGAACTCTGCAGAAGCAGTAGCAGGACCAAGTGAGGCAGTGGAAGATGAGTCAGAGGCGGCTAATGTAGGGTCCAGGGAGGAGGTTGGTGATGTTTCAGAGCTGCAACCGATGGGTGTAGCTGATGAAGGGGAGCACATCCCTAGCATCATTGAAGATATGGATTTGGAGGATGAAGAGTTGGAGGAAGGCCTTGCCGATGGGGATTCTTCTGATGAGGAAGGTAATGCTCCAGTTCCTGCAGAGTGGCGGGATCATGAATTTTCGAAGTTGGTGGTTAGCAAGGCTGACCAGACACTGTGGCAGTACCATAAGAATGAGGTGTCACAAGGTGCTATGTACCCTACAAAAGAGGCAGTTATTGATGCAGTGAAATTCTGGCCATTGTCTCTTCGTAGGCAATCCAAAGTTGTTAAATCAAGTAAAAGAGAGTACGATGTGAGGTGCTTGGTGCCTCAGTTCCCTTAGCGGGTGCACGTATTCAGAGGGAAATGGGCAGATTATTGGCAATGCTCAATAGTTAAGGAACATAATTGTCACATTGAGGAAATAGAGTTCGCCCACCGGAACCTGTCTTCTGCTTTCATTGCAAATGTTATGTACGGAGAGATTGTGGACAACCTAAGGTATGAGCCACGATCAATAATCCGTGCTATTGAGCAAAGGTTCCAGTACACAATAAACTATGCGAAGGCATGGAGGGCGAAACAAAAGGCTATTGTGATGAGGTTCGGTACATATGAAGATTCGTATCACAATCTACCTCCTCAATTAGTCACAATTTGTGCAAGAAATCCAGACAGCTACTATGATATCAAGCATTACCCCTCTACTGATGTGGAGTACAGCGGAAAAAGAGTGTTGCAGCGTGCTTTCTTTGCATTCGCTGCAACTATCAAAGCATTTAGATATTGTCGACCCATCATATGCCTAGATGAAACATTCCTGACTGGGAAGTACAAAGGGCAGATTTTATCTGCAATAGGGGTCGACGGTAACAACCAAGTCCTGCCACTAGGGTTTGCGTTCGTGGGGAGTGAGAACGGGGACAGCTGGTATTGGTTCCTAGAGCGGGTTAAACATGCAATTGTTCTTGACCGACCAGATGTGTGTCTCATTCATGATAGACATGCAGGATTGTTGCAGGCTTTGCTGGATATGCAACATGGTAGCGTGCGACGGGGTGTACCAGTACAGTAGCCCAATCTCAAAAGCAGGTGGTGCATGCGCCATATGGGTGCGAACTTCTATAGACAGTTTAAAAACAAAGAGTTAATGAAGCTCTTCAAGAAGTTGTGCAGTCAGAACCAGCAACGTAAGTTCAATGCATTATGGGCAAGACTTGATGAACTGACTCTAAAACAAACTGCGGAGGCTGCACCTAACGGTGATGAACCAATAGCTCTCGGTCCTCTCCCAACCGATACTCCGCAGATTGTAAGGAGATCGGGCTCATCTATTAGGAGCTTCTCACAGTGGATACGCAATGAGCCGAATGAAAAATGGGCTCTGCTGTACGACAGTGGTGGTGCAATGTATGGAGTAATGACTACAAACCTTGCAGAGGTTTATAACTGGGTCATGCGAGGAATGAGGTCCCTAACACTAGTTGGAATTGTAGAAGGCATTTTTCCAATCAGTAAATGACAACACGGGTACCAATAAACATGGAATCTCTGACCATGGGCAATGACACAACTTTCCCATTCTTCAAGATGGAATCCGATGCTCCTCCCACCAGCTACGCCCATGCCCTCACTCCTTTCTTCACGAGCGAATCCAATGCTCCTGCCTCCCCTAACTATAAATAGCCGAACCTCCTTACGGTGAAGCATCGCTCATTTCTCATATCTCTCAAGTGCAATGTCTTCCTCAGCTCCATCGAGCCCACCAAAGAAACATTGGGGGACTACCATACCTGAAGGTCTCGAACCACCAATGTGCTTCTGTGGTGACCTTTGTAAGCTCCGCGAGTCGCAGGACATCTCATACACCTATGGGCTGCGCTTCTTCATGTGTGCCAAGTACGAGTATGACAAGCCTCGTCATGCAACAACTGGTTATCGACCGGTACGGTAACAGATATCCGCCTCATCTCTTCCAATTTCGCACCCTCTTTTACTAACCGCTCATCTTGTTCTATTTGTTCAGTCCCCTCCACCGCTCTGTGATTTTATTCAGTGGCTCAACAATGAGCAAAATAACTCACAGAAGCTGTGGGTCGACATGAACATGAGGTGGAGAAGGGAAGCGTACGCACGTCGGGAGTACGAGCAACAGCAAGAGGAACTTCGCCTCAAGCGGGAGGAAGAAGAGCGCATGAGGAAGGCGGCGCACGACCGTACCGTGGCTCAGGCTCGAGAGGCTGAGAGGCTAAGGCGGCAGGTCCCGATGCCCTCTGAAAGGGAAAGTATCCTAGATGCACGCAGTAGAGACTACCTAATGTAACCCGACATACTTTCCTTCCCTAAGGCATGTTATGATTAGGATCGGCGCACTAATAAGTAGGTCTTAGTGTGAACTGTACATGCCACCTTTGTTTCCACATCATATCGTCACGGTTACAGTGTATTGTAATGTTTTCACCCTATGTTTAATACTATGTTTGTCCTCGTTCGCGCCCCATACCCACGTAAAATACTGCGACTACTAATTACTGATTTTTTTCTCCCGCTATTACATAACCTACTCCAAATTTAAATTCTTAATTTTCTTACACCCCTTTCTTTTTATTTCTTTAATTAAAAAAAAATACATTTTTAGAGGACAAAATGGAAAAAACATTTTTAGAGGAAAAAATACCCCTAACCGCCCCCTGAGAGGGTGGCTAGGGGCTAACCGCCCTCTCAGGGGGCCTTGAGAGGGCGGTTAGCCCCTCTTGCCGCCCTCTGAGGGGGCGGTTAGGCCTACCGCCCTCTGAGGGGGCGGTTAGGACCCGTAACCGCCCTCTCAGAGGGCTGCAGCCCCCTAAGAGGGTTGCAGGCGCCTAGTTTTGCAAATATCTTCGCCGGGAATCTATTTATTTAAATTTTAACTCAAAAAATATAAAAATAAAAAAAACTCACGGCACAGGGCTTGGTCTGAGGTCGATAGGCGGGGCGGGGTGGGGTGCAAGCAGGTACCGAGGCCTAGCAGCGGGAGGTGGCCGGTGGTCTTTGTGTTTTCCTCCCAATGAACACAGTTTCGGCTGGGTGTGGATCTAGGCCCGGTGCACGCTAGAGGCCCACGTTAAGGTGTGTGCAAGCCTTGGGTTGGCAGCGAAACAGTTTTACTCTAGTGAAAAAAGTAGAAAAATAGCCTATACGAGACTATTCTCTGCCAAGATAGCTTGCGGTACTTTTCTCTTTGCGATATAATATGATTCTACTATCAGTCCATTCTGGCCATGGGATGCTCATATATCACTTGTCTAATCGTATTTATTGATATCTACTTCAGTGTTTTTCTTCTCGAAACACCTCCTCCAGTGAACAAAGCCGTGACTGGCGTAGATGAGCCTCGCCCCGTAGCATTAATTGCTACAGAGTGGGATGTTGTGTACCGAATTGCGTCACACAATAGATGGGACAAGATCTGCAGAATGACCAGATAAGTAGATGATTTTGCAGGAAGACTCGGGGAGCATAGGGATGAGATAGCTTGGTAGATAAACTTGCAGCGCACGACGATGGAACAGGCCGAGCCACCGAAGGAGGCAGGTGCGGCGGTATTCCAAAGATATGACGGGCACACAAAGCTCTCAGAGCAAGTTGGGTTCGCCCGCTTCTCCATAGTGATGATACAAGAGTAGAATATCTAGCCAGACATGGGTCTACTAAACGGGGTTCACTTGTAAGTTCTGCATCTCTCTAGTATATAAAGAGAGGAGGACCCGGTTTGTAAGGGGACGAAGAAGAAGGGGTCGGAAAAACTCATATATAACCAGTTCACAAACATTGATAAAAAAGTACACATGATATAAAGATGTTATCCTTCGAGGGCATGAACCTGGATAACCCATGTGCTCTTGAGTTCATCATAAACACACACACCACAAGCATTGTTCCTACGTCCATCGATTCGTACACCCTAGAGTCATTGTCATGAACTAACCCTTGATAGTTCGCGCACCAGATAAGGGGAGGGGTGCATTTCTGCATTTCAGTAAGTATTGGAGTTAGATTGGGTTACTAATGGCCGGATCCACGGCAACCACTGAATCTTGTTCCAAGGACCCTAGTCACCTCGAGGTGTTCATCATAGGGTACGACTCAGATGAGCCCAGTGTGCTCCAGGTATGGGACATCGAATCGGAGTCCGAAGGCACCAAGGCTCAATGGGAAGTTTGCATGATAATTCATGCAATAGGGGATAGTGGAGGCTCTCATGTTTTGAGTGCCGGCGATGATCCCTAGGACATGGCCCAGAGGGGAACCAAACTACACCAAGCACATGGATGCTTTAGCATAACTAACCGCCATAGTGTCCCTCGGAAGAGCTACCATAGAGGATGCGGTCTTTGGCGGCGGCGTCACCAAGGCTATCACGTCGCACAATTGCCGAGGGCTCCCCTCCTCATGATATGTCACCACTTCGTGCCCGGTAGCTCAACTATGAGGCCATGAGGCATGCATAGAATCTGCAAACTGTGCGAATGCTTGTTAGTCATCCACCGGTAGTAGTACTGGAGGGTCCGCTAGTAGCGACATGGTTGCGTGATCTTGCCCTACTGGTTGAGACCGCCCGATGCCAAACCACGGCAGCAAACACCACGTCCATCGCTAGGACTAGTGAAGGTCACGATCACCAAGAATCGCGGTAGGTCCCATGGCAGGAAAGATCCCGTCCTCCCTCGGTAACGGGGAGTGCTCGGAGAACCCGCCACGTCGAGGCAACCAACCTTCTAACCTGCGTGACTCTCTGCTCTAACGTGATGTTCGCGACGTGTCTAGAGCCAGCTAGCCACCCGAGAGCAGGAGGACCACGTTCGGCAAGAGTAGGAAAAGGGCAAGAAGCCCTACCACTCGCCTCCCCCACGTAGGGAGGGATCAGATTCCTCCATCCCATCCCCAAGACCGCGTGACCGTCATCTCTCTCCTGGAGCACTTGTTGTTGCCCATCAGCGGGTGACTCCCCATTACGGAACGATGTGCAACACCCTATCAGCCCAGCTGTGAGAGGTGTGCTGGCCAGACAAGTTTTGACTGATCCCAGCCAAAAAGTATGATAATTCGACCAACCTTGAGGAGTTCCTGAAGATCTGCACCACCATGGTGCAGGCCATGGGAGGCCACGGGAATGTCATGGCCAGCTACTTCCTGACCACCTTGACCGGTTCAGCCCGATCCTGTCTTATAAACCTCTCCTGCGAGTCGGTTCTCTCCTGGGAGAACTTATGCGACTAGTTTGTCACCAACTTCCAAAGGACCTATGCCTGACCCGAGGTCGAGAACGACATATACCAAGTCAGGTAGTGACAAGGTGAGTCATCGCAGGACTTCATCCGGTGCTTCACTGAGCGCCAAAACACCATTCTAAGGATCATGTGTGAATCTGTGGTCATAACATTCAAGAGAGGGGTCAGAGACCAAAAGATGGTTGAGAAGCTGGCCACCAAGGAAATTGAAAGCACTACTGAGCTCTTCGAGATTGCAGACAAGTGCACATAGGCCATCAAGGCTTGAGAGCATCAGATTGATGCCAGGTCACGGCCGACCTCCGTCCAGCTTGTCTCCTCCAAATGGGTCGGCCGGAAGGAGAAAAAGAAGAACAAATGCAAGGAGGGACCATCCGACATCATGGCGATCGAGCAGTCCTGCCAACTGTGCCGGTGCCTTGAGAAAAAGGAGGGGAAGAAGGGCTGTGGCTACTGCCCGATCCACCTCACAGATGTCCATGACCTCACTGAGTATAAGGTCGTGCGGGGCATCATCGATATGGAGCTTAGAGAGCATAAATCTAGGCACGATGAGGATGGTGAGGATAGGGCCGACCTTGACTAGTCGGCATTGGGCTACTAGCAGGCCGATCACATGGTCCACCACATCTTCGAGGGTGCTGCGACATCTTCCTCGAACAAGGAATACAAGTCGATGGTCTGGGAGGTGTGGGTGACCACGTGGGACCTAAGCCCACGTCTGAAGTGGCTGGAGGCACCCCTTACCTTCAGTCAGGCTGACCACCCCACAAGTGTCAAGCGACCTGGTCGCTAAACTATTGTGGTTGAACCCACCATTTAGAACATCTGACTAGGTCACATACTGATCAATGGATGGAGCTCCATCAACCTCCTCTTCACTGACGTGCTGGATGCCCTACAAATCCCAAGGAGCACGTTGAAACAGTCTCCCCCTTCTTTGGGATTACCCCAGGCTCTTCAGCTAAGCCCTTAGGGCAGGTCGAGCTGCCCATCACTTTCGGCTCGCCAACTAACTTCAAGACCGAAAAGGTCCTATTTGATGTGGAGGACCTCAGGATCATTTATAACGTGATCATGGGGAGACCAGTGATGGCCCAGTCATGGTCATCGCCCACTACGTGTATCACGTGATCAAGATCCCTAGTCCGACCGGGGCCATCACCATCTTTGGCAGTGCAAAGACGGCCTTGCACTGCAACAAGAGGAGCCTCAACATGGTCGAGCTAACTCCCAGGTCGTAGCCGGAGAATGCTACGCCTAGTGGCCGCCAGTGAAGGTTCACGTCACCACCAACCAGGATGAACGACTCAAGACAGTATGCCTTAATGACTCTGACCCAACCAGGACGGTCTAGATAGGGGCTGGTCTGGGCCCTAAATAAGAACTCATGTTCATCACTTTCCTCTGGACGAATGTGGACGTCTTTTCATGGAGTGTGTTTGATGTGCCCAGAGTCCCGAGGGACGTGATCGACCACAAGTTGTCAATGTGACCTGACATGCGGCCAGTCAAACAAAAAGCGATCGATTCGCAGTCGACCGAGAGGAAGCACTTCGTAAGGAGATCGATAAGCTCCTGGAAGCAGGCTCATCTGAGAAATATAGTACCCAAAGTGGCTAGCTAACCCAGTTATGGTCCGAAAACACAATGGTAAGTGGAGAATGTGCATCGACTTCACCGACCTCAACAAGACATGTCTGAAAGATCTCTTCTCACTACACCAGATCCACCAGCTTGTTGACTCAACTGTTGGTAGTGATCTTCTAAGCTTCTTAGATGCCCATTCGGGGTACAACCAGATTAGCATGTATAGGGAAGATGAGGAGAAGACTGCTTTTGTGACACCCTTCGGGGTATTTTGCTATGTAAAAATGCCTTGTGGTTTAAAAAGTGTCGGTGCCACTTACCAGTGTTGTATTCAACTCATTCTTAGACCATAGCTCAGTAGAAACATCAAGGAATATGTTGATGATGTGGTCATAAAGAGTAGAACCAAGGATGACCTGGTCGAGGACCTCTAGGAAACGTTTGATAACCTTCGAAAGTACAACATGAAGTTGAACCCTGAGAAGTGCATGTTTGGAGTCCCCTCAGGGAAGTTGCTCGGGTTCCTCATTTCTAGTTGAGGAATAGAGGTAAACCCTGATAAGATTAGAGCCATTGATCAGATGAAATCCCCGACCAAGCTAAAAGAAGTCCAAAAACTAACAGGATGTGTGAAAGCTTTGAGCAGGTGCATCTCAAGGTTGGGAGAGAAGGGGTTGCCGCTCTTCAAGCTCTTAAAGAAGAGCGACCACTTCCAGTGGACCCCAGAAGAGGAAATAACACTCTAAGATATAAAAAGGTACCTCTCCTCCCCTCCTGTACTGACCACACCTCAACCAGACAAGAAGCTCTTACTCTATGTTGCAGGTACCCCACAAGTCACGAGCGCAGTACTAGTCATCGAGCGAGAAGGTCTTCAACGACCAGTTTATTAAATCAGTGAGGTCCTACACGACGCGAAGATTCAGTACCCATAGGCTCAAAAGCTTCTATAAGCCATTCTGATAGCCTCTCACAAGCTCAGACACTACTTCCAGACCCACAAAATCAAGGTAATCTCCTCACCCCTGATTAGAGAAATTCTCCACAATAGGGATGTGGCAAGAAGAACAGCAAAATGGGCAGTAGAGCTTGGGGAGTAAAATCTCTAGTTCGTCCTCCAAACGTCTATCAAGTCCCAAGCACTGGTTAATTTTATGGTCGAGTGGTCGTCTTTGAGCCTGAGCAGGTACAGCGACCAGAGCCAGACGAGCACTAGATCATGCACTTCAACGGATCATTCACGCTAAAGGGAGCAGGGGCTGGAGTGGTCCTGACATCACCAACCGGTGACCTCCTCAGGTACGTAGTTCGATTATATTTTCTAACCACTAATAATATTGTAGAATATGAGGGCCTCTTATCTGGAATGCGAGTAGCCTCTGCACTTAGGATTAAACGTCTGTTAGTAATAGGGGACTCGCTATTGGTTGTTAACCAAGTGCAAAAGGAGTTTTAGTGCTCTGATCTAATAATGACATCATATCTTGTTGAAGTAAGAAGACTGGAGCAATATTTTTTCAGTTTTGAAGTCAAGCACATCCCTCGCAAGGACAACTTACTTGCCAATGAGCTGGCCCATCTAGCTTCTTCTAGTGAATCTATCCTAGTTGGAATCTTCGAAGAAGACTCACACAACCATCCACCATGGTCTCGAGCCAAAGTGAAGGGGATACTCTTCTTAGAAATGGAGTACCAGAGGCAACACCTTTGAAGGCAACACCTCCTTCTGTGCCGTCAACCTCGGGTGGCCATCATGTAGTCGTCCTGCTCAATTCGAGTACGACCTGGATGGATCAAATCTCAGACTACCTTCATAATCAAGCAATCCCTGATAATGATGCATCAGCAGAAAAGGTCTCGCAGTAAGCCCGCAAATACTCCCTGGTAGAGGGACGCCTTTATCGTCGGGGGAGCAATAATCTTTTACTGAAATACATCACTTAGGAAGAGGGAAGCATAATACTCTCTAATATCTACGAAGGCATATGTTGTAGCCACATTTCGTACTGCGCTTTGGTCGAAAAAGCGTTTCGATAAGGATTTTATTGGCCCACATCCCTCTAGTATGCTTGCGAGCTAGTCAAACGGTGAGAGTCATGTCAGTACCATGACTGACATACCAACTTACCAGTCCAAGCACTGCAAACTATACCACTCTCTTGGCCTTTTGCTGTTTGGGGTTTGATATCGTGGGACCGTTCCCTAAAGCCCTTGGTAGTTTTGAATTTTAGTTCGTGGCAATTGACAAATTTACCAAGTGGATAATGGCCGAGCCCATCAGGAAGATCACCGCCACAATGATAATTAAGTTCATATGAGGGCTGGTAGTGCAGTTTGGTAGTCCAAATCGTATAATTACAGACAACAAGACACAGTTCGCCGGTAGTGCTTTTCAGGACTACTGCAAAGAGATCGGGACCAAAGTTTATTGTGCATCAGTGGCACACCCACAAAGCAACAGACAGGTTGAAAGGGCTAATGGGATGATACTGCAAGGGATCAAAACCCGGGTCTTTGATTGAGTTAAAAGCTATTCAAGACTCTGGGTGGATGAACTACCTACAATACTCTGGCCGCTGTTAATGACTCCTAGTAAGGCTACGACCAAAACCCCTTTCTTCCTTGTTTTTGGTGCAGAGGCAATGCTTCCCTCTGAGATTGCCTTTCAATCGCCCCGAGTGGCTAACTACTCGGACGATGACCAGGTGGCGCGATGAGAGGTTGATGTAAACTTGATCAAAGAGTTTCCCGAGCATGCTCTAATTCGAGATGCCTGCTATCAGCGAAGCCTCAGATGCTATCACAACCGCAAGGTGCGAGAGTGGAGACTGGTCGTAGGCGACCTCGTTCTTAGGCAAATTCAGAATAAGGCTGGTCAGAATAAACTCTCCCCCAAGTGAGAAGGGCCCTACAGAGTGGTCGATGTCACCTGACCCGGTGCGGTCAAGCTAACCATGGAGGACGCACGTGAATTACACAAATCCTAGAACATTAACCTGTTGTGCAAGTTCTATATGTAGGGTTGCTCGGAGACGGGCCTGTTTCTCTATTTTGCAGAACCTTCCGGACGAGCATGGAATATAACTAGTAAGTTTTTAAAGTTCAAAAGACCAGACTCTCTATTTTGTAGGATTTCACCACCAATAATGAACCTTCGAAAGATTGGCTCTTCGACCACATCACATAAAAACACTCGACGGCCACTACGGGACCTCGCGACTAGGAAGTTAAAATGACCATATGGCCGAGGGCTCTTGAACAGTGCGGGATCGCTTCTTGCACAATGTCAAAGGTACAAACGGCTCAGGACGACGACCATAATGCCATAAGTTTGCACTCAGGTCGAGCACTGATTGCCAGGGACTTGTCGTGCTTATGGCTATCCCGCGCTTCGAAAGCCTAACTAGTGAGCAAGTGGAACAATCGGAGCCTAATCGCTGTGACAATACAGGGAAAACTCTTTGAACACTCTGAATAGTGGTTTGGCGGTCCAAACCCGCAAGGTTCCCGTATGGTCTTCCAGCCATCGGCGAGGCCATCAAAAAGGGCCGAAACATTTTCATTCATGGAAAAGATAGGTTACAGGTAGGTCAATTACATTAGTCCAGGCTAACTATCCTTTTACATGCTTAATCTTTCCCTCTCGACTCGAGTGGCTAGAACTATGTTGACGGAAAGGTTCCGCCTAAATCTTGCAAATTGTAAAGATCCACCACCTCCAAGAATTCAGAAGTATACGGACCACTACTTGCCCTTAACCAGTCGAGGAACCTCTTATACTCTTCCTTGGGGCGGCAGCTGGTCACCCCGGGAATCGGACAACAACCTACGTAGGGGCCAGGGAGGGTGGTTCGTGCAAAGACCTTGCTGGAGCTGCTGAGCGACAATGATGAACCTGTTTGACCCTCCTTCTGCTCCTCCTCCGCCTTCTCCTCTTTGTCGGTATCCTCCTCCAGAAGGTCCCAGTCGATCTCTTCCTCATTGTTGGAGATATCGATAATTTCGACCGAGGAAACCGCTCGGGCCAGAGATCGAGCGGGAGTGACATGGGGAGACCCTCTCTGTAACGAGGGAAGCATGACTACAGCGGCACCAACCCTGCAAGAAGGACCTTGAGATTGTCTACCCTTAGGGGCACCACAGCAAGCAGAGCTGGCGTCAAAGGTGACTCGACCCTTGACAAATCTTCCAAAATCATCGACCCTCCTTGCCTTCTTGCCTTGCAAAAAGCATCGATTGGCAACTGGCTAGGTAAACTCCTGCTTTATAGCCCGGCTAGCCGTTGAGTCATGCCTGGGGTGGAAGGTAGAACTACCACGGGAAATGTCCCTAATCTTATCATTTACTACCCAGGGGCTCAGGGTCGCTTCTCGGTCAAAATCGTGCATGCATGGCTGCGTCTGGACAACAACCATTTAGTTTCTTATACACATCTGGTCATGACACCTCACACTCGGAAGTACTTAGGAACCTCAACCGGTGTGGAATCCAAACCGCTTGAAATCCATGGGGGCACACAAGGGTAACTGAAAGTCCCTCAAGCACAGCAACAATCTCTCTCTCTCTCTCTTCTTTCAGGCTGCTTAACCTCCCCACGTGATGTGAAACTCTGAAAGCTAACAGTGTCGACGACCACTCTCTGGGTGGACTATGTTCCCTCGAGGCCCAAGTGGTGCGACCAGACCTGACCATGACCAAGGGGAATCTTAGGAGCTAGTATTGGAGTATTGAGTAAGGGGGCATCCTGGCTAACACGCCCCACGAGGGATATGGCAACCAACGATTGATATTTTCTGAACCCTGGCCCATTGCGTGACCAGCCCTTGGCTCGCACAACCAGCGTGACGCTTGCACGACTAGCCTATTTGCGATATAATATGATCCCATGACCAACACTTGCTGGTCGCGGGACGCCTATACGTAACCTATCTAATCGCATTTATTGATGTTCACTCAAGTGTTTTTTCCCCGAAGTACCTCCTTTAGCGAATAAAGTCATGGCCGGCGCAGATGGGCAATGCTACGTCCTGTAGTATTAATTGCTATGGAGTGGGATGTTGTCGACCGACTTGCGCCACACGACAAGCAAGTTAGATTCACCCGGTTCTCTTTAATGATGATCCAAGAGTAAGATATCTAACTAAGCATGGGTCTGCTAAACGGGTTCCACTTATAAGTTCATCTTTCTAGTATATAAAGAGAGGAGGACCCGATTTGTAAGGGGATGAAGAAGGAGTCGAGAAAACTCATATGTAACCAGTTCACAAACACTGATAACAAAATACACAGAACGTAAGGATGTTATCCTTCAGAGGGTTTGAACTTCAATAACTCCTATGTTCTTTAGTTCATCACAAACACACACACACCACAAGCGTTATTCCCGTCCATCAACCGGTACACTCCGAAATCATTATCACAAACTAACCCTAAATAAGGAGCTCTCTATATAGAAGAATAGAGAGCCAAATTTGAGAGGTCAGTTGAAGATACTCCAAGAGCAGGCCACAACATCTATGTACTTCCACATGTGTCCATGCATGCTTATATATCACCTTCTGTAGCTCAACACATGTAGTTCAAAGAAACTAGTCAGGAATGGTCGTGAAGCCTTCTACTACAGGGTGTAGTTCAGATTGTTCGGTTGTCGAAGCATACTTATGTAGATGGATAATCCAGCTGCTCTCGAAAAGTTTGTGCACCATCGTCATCAGACTATGGGATTGGGATGTGTCGGGAAATTCATCTATTTGTCAAATACAAGGCCACACAATCTGTGTGGCATCCAAATCGTCTCAATAGTGAGGACATCACCGTGCAAGGCCACGCCAACACAGAAGAATGGATGATGTTGAAGATTGGCGCGAAATCAGATTAAATTCTGTGTGCAGCTTTCATTTGTTGTGGCAACGCGCCAATAAGTTTTTCGTTTAATTTGTTGTCGCTACATCTCTAGTGAACTCCAACACTCCGATCTATAAACATGTAGAATTCATGAGAACCTCCTAGACCATGCCTCTCCACCCTTCCAAATACCTTCCTTAAGCTTATAGAAACTTTACAAAACAAACTCCTTCTGAGGCTTTGAAGAGTGACGTATATACAATGTTTGTACAACACAAGGCATGTATTGAGATTTATAGAAAAATGGCGTATTTATAAGACATATAAAGGTCTCCTTCTCGAGTCCACAGGTTGAGTATGTGCATCGTGAACCCTAGTAATATTCCTTTCTTGATAAACAGGTAGAGCTCTTACAATCCATTATGAAAAAAGGACAACAATAATGTGTTTTAACTCTAAAAGTAGGGTTCCCACATTGCGCAGAAAAATATGTCAAATAATAGCGCTGTATTTAGTTTAAAAATAATAGCGCTGTATTTAGTTTAAAAAATAATAGCGCTGAAAAATATGTCAAATAATACCGCTGTATTTAGTTTAAAAAATAGTAGCTTCACTTTGATGTAATTTAAACACTTGGATATGTTCAACATTTTTTATATGTGATCTGTTTAAGAAACTGTTATATGCCCTCAACATTTAAAAAAACTGTTGACTCAAAATTTTACATTATCTACTTCAACATTTTGCAAAAAAAAACATAATCAACATTTTCTTATATGTGATTTGTTCAAACAATTTTCATATGCACTCAACATCTAAAAAGAGTAAAAGTTAACAATTTACGTAATCTGTATCAACATTTTGCAAAAAACAAAAGGTTCAACACTTTTCTATACGTGATTTGTTTTACATGTCATTCATTAAAATATTTAACTTTCATATGATTTTTTTATTTTTACGGCATGTGATAATTATTGAAAGCAGACCCCGCGCGTAACACAATGGAAACACGCGGGGAACATACCGTGACAAAAAAAAAAAGCTAGCCATCGGGCTATTAAGTTTGATTGGTACGATATCTATTTATGGGATATGGGCATTTAGTATTTGAGGGTGTTTAGTCGAAGGGTAATTTGGATGGGAGAATTTGTTTGAGGAAATATTTTTTTTTTATGCTAGATGAGTCTATCTAAAAAATACTGGACGGAGCCATATAGGTTATGAATAAACTTTATTCATATGTGGCCTATTCTGATTAGTTAGAGTAGATATATATTTTTTTAGCACATTTTAAATAATATTATCTCCTAAATCATTTATTTGATTTGTGATCTGATTATACCATTATTTTTATTTTAATTAAATCAACAAAATAAGATATCGTATGATTATATTTTAATAAAAAATAAAATATATGACAAAACGAGTCCTATAAAATTTTAGCTAACCTCATTCAAATTTTATCGGTGCAACCAAATAAAAAATTAGATTGTATTATCCATCCTACTAAATAAAAAATTAAATCATTTCATCTAGAAAAACAGATATATATCGTACCAATTTGACCCTCCAACCAAACATGCTAAAACTCGCGATGCACGCCAGCCCATAGACACAAGGAGCCGTAAATTAGACTGTAATTTCAGTTGTACTCAGAGCAGCAAAAGATCGCGCCATACTGGTAAAATAGAGGAAGGAACTAGCAAACCAAACTGAGAAGATGGAATTTTTTGGCAGTGCGCATGATGCTGAGACAGAGTGCATCAACAGTCATCGCTCACCGATAAGAAAATCATCGCTGACCGATAAGCACTCACTCTGACGCGGTGCTCAACGCCTCCATGAACTCCCTGTCGGCGACAAGCCTGGCCAGCGCCTCCGGAGACATGCACACCTCCAAGACCATGCTCCCTCCGCCACTGTGCCCCGCGTACACGGTCACCACCCCGTCCATCTTGTTCCCGGCGCCGCTCCGGACAGTGACCGGCCTGCCCCACCCGAAGTCTTCGCCGTAGACGTCGAACCGCGGCGAGCTCGCCATCACGATATCTTCAGGGTCCGTGGACGCCTCCAGGTACAGGAAGTTGGGCTTCTGAGGCCAAGACGTGAACATGTCCCTCGTCCTCGCCTCGTCGAACGATGCCACAGCCTGGTTCAGCAATCAGCACCCACGCTGTCCAGCCCTGCCCCTTGTCCAGGACATGGCCGACGGTGGACTTTGCGACGCCAAGCGCCACAACGCTGCCCATGTAGTCCTCTGGTACACCCTTCACCCGTCCTCGGCATCCGAGAGCAGGAGGCACGTGGTCTCCCATTGTGGCTCGAGCCCCCGGAGTCCCGGACTCGACACACCGCTCGCCAGAGGTGCGCAAGCAGAGCCTGCAATGAGGAGATGGTGGCCGTTGCTGTGCCGACCATCCCGGCGTTCGCCTTCACCTTCAGCTTTTTTACACTCTCCGCGGAGAAATGGAAGAAACACTCCCGCACCGGCGGGTATTCAACCCACCGGATGATGTCCTTCGTCTTGCTGAAGGGCAGAGTTACCGGGATGAGGGCATGAGGCATGTGTCGGGGAACCATCTGTCGAGCATCGGTGGGGGCGTGGAGAGATTGCAGCTGCGATCCCCGCTCCGGTTGATCTCTGACCATGTGTTAAGGAAGTACCAGAACGTGGACCCGTCGGCAACGACATGGTTGAGCGACAGGGCAACGAACATGCCATGGGCGAGCTCGGTGACCTGAGCGGCCAGAATTGGGCGGGAGTCCAGGATCGCGTCCCCGCACAGCAGCCCGTTCAACGGGAAGAAAGACCACAGCACCGAAGGGATGTAAAGCGGGGCGGTGATGTCGCTCACGGTAACCTCCGGCGCCAAGGCGTGGTTGGTTGAACTCGGCGCCTTTGTTGTTGCAGCAGAGTGAGATGACGAGGCCGGTATCTGACACGCCGTCCTAAATCTCCGCGACGGTGAGGCGGCCGGCCAGCGGATTGAAGCAGCCGAGGGCGCGTGCGAAGGAGGAGGCAAGGTCGTCGACGACGTGTGCACCTCCTGTCCGGGGCTTTGGCAGGACACCCTTCTGGATGTAGTTCACCGAGATATACAGGAGATCCCACGGCGTCAGGTGCATGATCTCAGGCTCTAATGGCACGCCGTCCGGCGGGCTTGCCGACTCTGGCCGGACCACACGTCTGGACACGATTCGGACGCCGCCCGTGGATCCTTCCATTTTATTTTTTGGGTACTCCAGCTAGTTCGAGTCGTGAGCTTATAATCGAAGACTGGATATTGGCACCTCTGGTAGGCAAATTAAGCTGGAGCTTGTTCGTAATTTTTCTGCGAAAATGGAACTGTTTTGTTATTATGGGCTTATCTTATGGGCCTCTGAAAATAACACACGCATATATAATGCATTGACTGTTTCTCTACCATCCATAAATTCAGTTGCTACAAGATACTTTCATTCGGATAGTGTGGAAGAAACAAACGGCTAAAGCTGTTCGGATGGGCCATGTCTATCGGACTGGTCTAAGACTTTTGACACTGTAGGTATGATACAGATACAGCACGACACGATGCTACGGGCCAGGTATAGGTTGAGCGCATGGTACGATATGTCGGTACGGCACGGTCCGGTTGAGTCTGGCCAGTACGGGCACGGCTTGGCATACCTGGGCCCATCCAGGCACGGTCATCCTGTCAGTCACGAAACGATAGTGGCCCGGCTCGGCACGGCACTGCTCGCCAAGAGCCATTGCGTGTGGGGTTAATCCGGCAGGGCACGGTCGGCACGTGTGGCCCAGCCGAGCACGTGGAGGTACGGCCGAGTTAACCGGTTGAATGGGCATCGCTTGGCCCAATTAACCCGTTAACTAATTTATTTTGAATTTTGTAGCTATTTTGTGACCGTTTGGGCTCCAATAAATTTAAAAATTTACAAAAGTAAAAAATTTCAGCTATAAATAAAGAACCACCCTGTCCTTCCATTCCACACCAGCAACAATATTTGTTCTCTTGTTTCCTTCTCTCAATCTTGTCTCAAAGTTCCTAAGAATTTGTGATAATTTGACAAAATTAGTTTTAATTGTTGCAAAATTCCAACCCCTCATCCTATTATCTTGAAGAAATCTTGGTGATTTTTTGAATCATTGTTCTTTCTTGTTTCTTTCATTCTTTGTTTGTTATTTGATTATTTTGAAATCTGAATATTTGAATTTTTTTAGTGCTATTCGACATTAACCATGGACGCAAGTGGGCATGATCATGATAATACGTCCATCGATCATATTTTTCTACTTCAAAGGACTCGAAGGGGACTACGACTCCTTTGATAGTGGTGCTGCAGGTGATGGACTTGATAATGACCCTCCAACAGCACCTCCATCGTTAGGCTCTACAAGTGCACACACGTCAGCAAGCACCGGGTCTAAAAGATCAAGAGTCACTACTTCTAAAGTTTGGTAAGGTTTTGAAAAGATTTACAAAGAGGAAGACGGGGTAAATACCAGGTATGCTAAGTGTTATATTTGTAAAAATGAATTATCTGCAAAGCCCTCAGGTGGAACGGGACATTTGAAGAGGCACACCACAATTTGCAAGCGAAAGAGTGAAGCAGCAATGAAGCAGACAGTGCTGCAGTACAACCCCGACGGCTTTTTTTGGTCATTGGAAGTATGACTCCGCCAATACTAAAAAAGAGCTATGCCACTTCATTGCAAGAGCGGATCTATTTATAATGCTCTATTTATATACGTTTTTATCATTTCATGGAACAATACTTTTGCACCATACACCACATGACGCTACACACCATAAACTGTATAACTCCCATGTACATGTCATGGTGCAATCTATCTTCATGTGCATAGCTTCCTAGCCCGAACGACTAGGGAGCGATGAAGTCTCGGTGTTTGTGGGCGTAGAACGAGGGTTCAGACTTTCGAGGGAAGCTATCTCATAGGGTTTGATTGGCATGATGACTCAACGAAGATCAAAAGCCTACTAACAGGAGAAACCTTCGCGCTACTACAGCTCCCTGAATAGGCTCGGTACCAGTCCCTGAAGGGTTTCTGCGTGTGTTCGAAACTTGGAGCTGAACTGGGAGCAATCGTCATCATCTATGCGTACCACAACCACTACCTAATGATGGGGCTTCAAGGAGGAATCATGAAGGCGGATTGGCATCGTAGACGGCTAGTCCTTAGAGCCAGTAGGGACTTCTAGGCGAACATATGGCCCGAAGGGGGAGGCTGCGAAAGTCATCCAAGCAGGGGCCACGTGCTCCTCCTCTGAAGTGATGAGTTGTAGGTTCCACCACCCGAGAATACCCACTGGGTCACACCTCCACGAGCATTGCATAGCTTCGCAGACCAAAACATGCTTAATGACGGGTACTAGAACCTCGCAAGTCGCGTAGGCTAGCACCAAACCTCAGAGCTTCATGGCAAGATCATATTAAAGAGTTGGAACGACACATGGTGCATCCTCTCAGGAGACAAAGACCTCATAGGCCTTTACAAGGACTGCATCTACTTCCTCAGCTGGCTCAATCGCCACGGTGGGGTCACTGAATACCACATCTAGGGATGGGACATCGCAACGAATGTCCCAGCAATCATCAAGGTTGTCCCCGCGGCATCTCAATGGGCGCCAGACACTTGGTTCGTGCCAAGCCTGAAGTAGGACAGCTTGCAGCAAGTGGACGTTAGTTTAGTATACATATCGCATGTAGCTATCTTGTATAGGTCAAAGCGAAGGACATATTTTGGCAATACCCACTAATGACCGTATAGTTAAGTTGTGCGAAGGGTGTATTTTGTTCTCACCGCATGATGGCGGATGGGTGTGTATATATATATATAGGAAGCATATTTGGTACTCCCGGGAGTATGTACTCCTACATACGTATCTCATTATATAGAGAGTATCTCGTGTGATAAATGGTATGTATATGAAGCATGTGAGTATATAAGATCATCCAAGTGGTATGTATAGTTTTTAGGTGATTTGCACATATTTTTTTGAGTGTATTACATTTTATGTACAAATACAAAGGTATTATCAAAATCTAATAAAATTGATGGACTTCTTTTCTATTTTTTTCATGTAGTTCACATTGGAGTATCCTAGAATGAGTATATAACTATACTCATAGTGACAAAGGAGTATATCCAGATCATTTATGTGATATATCATAGTAGGGAGTCTGTACTCTCAGGAGTACATACTAGTTTTCCTATATATATATATATATATATATATATATATATATATATATATATATATATATATATATATAGTGTGTGTGTGTATACCATATGTTCGCCTAGAAGTCCTCTGCTGGCTCTGAGGCCTAGCCGTCTAGCTGCCAATCCACCACCATGATGCCTCCTTGAAGCGTTCCCCCATCGTTAGGTAATAGTCGTGGTACACATAGATGATGACGATTGCTCCTGGTTTAGCTCCAAGTATCGAATGTGCGAAGAAACCCTTCGGGGACTGGTATCGAGCCTATTTAGGGAGCTATAGTAGCGCGAAGGTTTCTCCCGTCAGTGGGCTTGTGATCTTCGCTGAGTCATTGTGCCAATCGAACCCTATGAGGTAGCTTCCCTTGAAAGTCCGAACCCTCGTTCTACGCCCACAAATGCTGAGACATGTACTATGAGAAGTCTGTCCTCTGCTAGCAAGTAGAAGGAGACCTCGCTCGACTCGTGGACTTCATCGCTCCAGAGCACCCACTAGGCAAACTAGAGTGCTCTCTACGATGAATGTTGGCGCGCCATCGGGTGCAAACCGCCTCGAAGGACACGAAGTCCTTTAGCTCATCAAAACAATTGACGATGGATCGAAGGGCAGTCCACGGGAGTTCCAACCAATCCATGACTACCCTCAGCGAGACTTGGCTGGTTTAAATGCCGGTGGCTAAAGGGCAGAAGGAGAAAACCTAGCGAGCTTGAATGTTATGGGGGAGTTACGGAAGTGACTTCTGTGTTTATAGGTGGTGGATTAGGCTATTTTTAGGAGGCGAACAGTCGCACGTTATTTGGAGTTAAGTGGCGATGGTTGTAATTCCCAAAGGGTTCCCAAGCGTCACAGTACCTCTGTCGCACACAGTTATGGCATCGTACGACTACGTGGGAGGTTCCTAGGCAGCATGTGGGTCCCCCATTTTTCGCGATTTGTCCCTCCATTGTCCTGTGATTTTTTAATGTGCAAATATGACACGGATGTTGCGGGCCCCGTGCGGAAGGCACGTGTCACTCTAGCATTCGTCCCACGTGCAGTGACATGCTCCAGGTTCTTTAGTGGTACGGTTTAGGTGCGGGGTGTATATATATGGAGGACCCCCCCTTTTGGTATTTCCTTCCTACTCCTAGTGTCAGTCTTTTCTCTTGTTACACTCCTCTTGCCTTCGCCAATCTTTCTGGGCTACTCCCGACCCTTCGGGTGGCTGGCCCTGCGCTCTACTCTAGGTATCTTTCCCCCTCGGTGAGATGACAAAGCCCATGCTCCAACGCGCCAGTGACAAGGTTCCTTCGACCTTCTATTTCAGGCCCAACCGATGCACTGAAGAACACATCAAGTGCCTAGTGGAGAAGGGTTGGATTCACAAGGCCAGCGAAGCCTAGGTGCCTTCTCCCAAGGAGTCGACCCCTCAGCCACGCGAGGATGAGGTCATCATCTTCCACGAATTCTTTTATGTTGGCCTTTGTTTCCACTGGAATTCTATGCTGGCTGGTGTGCTAAGCCGGTACAAGTGCAAATCTAGCAGCTGACGCTAAACACCATCATTCGCCTTTCTGTTTTTGGGTGGGTCTGGCTATCTGAAGGTCAGAAACCCAGCATCATGGCCTTCACATATTTGCACTACGCGCATTGCCAGCCGAAAAAGGTGCTATTGAAAAGGGAGGAGTGTGTCGCTTCATATGGCAATGTCTCCTTCATTTACCTTGCAGGGGTCGAGTTGCTCACGAAGGCCCAACCCCGATGGAGCAACGACTAAGGATTTACAGTGGAAGCGAAGCGTAAAGGGTGAAGCCTGGGCATGAGGACCGTAGGGCGCAAATGGTAGCAAAGTCCAAAGGACGAAGCCCAAAGACGAGGACAAAAGGACAAAGGGGTATAATGAAGCCCGGTACGAAGGGTACACCAAAGCCCAGAGGATGAAGGGTAGAACAGAGCCCTGAGGACGAAGGGGCACGCGCAAGGACTTTTGACAAGAGAGCGAAGGCTAGTCCGAGAAGGAGCCTGTGGGTTAACTGAAACCAAGCCAGAAGATGACTCGAGGGGGCTCACCGATAGCCTCGAAAGAGGGCTCAATGTGGGCCCCTTTAGGACATGTGTCAGATAGAATTGAATTGAACACCATATGTGTAAAATGACGTAATGCCTTGGGAATATCCTGGGGTATTTCCTAGTGCTAGAAGCAATGTTACAATGGATAAGGGACATAAATGTAATGATGATCAGGTGGTTGAGATACGGTTATAAATACCCCACCTGATCGGTGTAATGATAAGAGAAGAATAGTTATCACACTCACCATTATAAACACTGTTCACTATGTTGTGATCATGATTCCAACACACAAATTCTCACATACTTGACTTGTGCAATCCAAACAACACTACTCACATGAGTGTATTGCACATATCAAACCACACATGAACATCATCATCAAAATGCCAAAAGCTTTGTCAATTTCACAATAACACTATTTTTCAACATACATGATCTCACACTAGATCATCTATTCTTAAATTGAAAAATCAAAGTTCATGAGCTACCCGGTTGGGATCCAATATAATGTTAGCTATTGATGACAGCGGTCGAGGTTGAGATTTGGAGATGCCAAACTCCTCGAATTCAATTGAAATTCTAACAAGTGGCTCTGTTCAACTTAGAATGATAAAATATTAAAGCTCAATGTAAATAGAAGCACTAGAGAACCCCATACAAAATGTTTTGTGCCATACAATAACCATTAAATGGTCGAAAAAGCTTATTTAGGTGTACAATATACACCACAACATGAACCAGGGTTCTTGCTACAATTTTTTTTACAAATTATCATACCCCTCCGGTAAGGCCATCTCCAACATAGAAGGGTTCTATTGCTACAGTACCCTCGAAAACACTGTAGTACTCGAATTTGGTCTTCAATAGCTATCCAGTGCTACAGTGTTGAGGAGAGTGAATCTGGTACTCCAAATGTGCTGAAACACTGTAGAAACCCGCAATACTGTTCATAGAGGTTGATTGTGGGTCTAGAGGGAGGAGAAGAGTAGTAGAAGGTAGGAAATATGGTAGTTGTTGGAGATAGAAAAATAAATAGTACTGTAATAGTGTAAGAGGATGCTGTAATAGTATTATAGAGGATAAATTTTTAAAGTATCTGTTGAAGATGGTCTAAGACCAGTAAATCTAACTTTCACATATTATTGGATGCATTTCAACCAAAGCCATTCAAATCGAATTCAATTAAGAATTTTTAAAGAATAAATAAGTCATCCCGAAGCGTGGATCCCACTGTCAGTAGGCAAATTTTTAGAACAATGATTGGATCGGGCAAGAATGGAACAAAGGACTTGCAGGTAGAGCTTTACGGCTGCGCTTAGGCAGAGTCTGTGTCTGCGTTGTACTCTTTCGTGTACTTAAATTCAAATAAAAACATTAAGATTGGCCCAAAATGACACCTTTCTAGGAGTGGCCGATAAGTTCGATATTTGGCGATTTCAGCCGAATTTCAGCGATAGCATTAGCCCTAATATCAGCCCATACACTCAACACAAATCACACCGCTAACACTGATATTGGGACTCTGGTAACTAGTAAAATCGGTGGACATCAACACCGAGCTACTGAGCCTCGACTCGTACTCTGGTAAGCACTGCTACCAATCTGGCCAGAGAACATCTTCCTGCAAACTATTTATCTACCCATTTCTTTTCGGTAGAGAAACTGTTGCTCTACTTTTTTTAATGAACCTTTTCCCTACTAAAGCCTAGGACTGCAAGCGCCCGCACACCTTAACATGGGCCTCTAGCGTGCACTGAGCCCAGCCCAAATAGAGCAAGGGAACCGAAAAGTCGGTGGGCCACCTCCCGCCGCTGGCCCGGCTTGCCGCGCCATCACACACCCACTGACCCACTACCACTTCTCTAATTCTCTGCCATGGCGCAACTCCCACGCCCCGCCGCCGATGTCGCCGCCATGGAAGACGAGGCCGCCGCCTGGGCGGACGTGCTGGACGTCAAAGACTCCGACATCCGCATCGATCTCCCCTCCTCTCGCCTCCTCCGCCCCTCCACCAACGCCACCCCCCACCCGAGCAAATCCCCGCCGCGCTCCTCCCACCACCAGCGCATCCCCGGGCCTGCCTCCGCCGTCCAGGAAGCGATGCGCCTCCGCTCCACCGCCGCCTCGCCGGTCCTGGGCTGCGCGGCGAACGCCCAGACCGCGGACGCTGACTTCCTGCTCCACCCGTGGCTCTGCGCGCTGCAGTTCCTCGGTGAGGAATAGCCGCGGGCCACGAATTTTCTGCATTTCGTGTTAATTTTTGTGTTTGATTGGTCTCCTCGTGTGGTTTTGGATGCAGGAAATGACCGCACCTGGGAGCAGCCGGGGATTAGGGGGATCAAGGGCGACCAGGAATTACTTCGAGCGCCTCTGGTGCGTGCGAGCTGCCATCAAGTTTGTTGTTTTAGATGGCCCTTCTATTTGATATGTGCGTGTTTTCATGATGAATTCATCAGTTTTGGGGTTCTTGTTTGTCATCAGGTGGTCGGGGTGGTGACATCGTGCAAGCCAAATGGGCTCGGAGATCTCATCCTGACACTGAAGGTGAGTGTGGGCATCATTGTGTGATTCTACTCCCTGTGATGTTATTATTTTGAGAAATTTAATTGATTACATTCATTGATGCATGGACAGCTGAAGCTTTTTTATAATGGGATTCGTTATTTCTATTTTACTTTTCAGCTGACACAATTGCATTGAAGGCCGTAAGTAAACTAAGTATTATATGTTGAAGAGAAGTACATATCTTTTTACCTGAGTGGAAATGACGATTGGTTATTCTTGATAGGATCCAACAGACACAATCAAGGCTTCAGTTCACAAGAAAGTTCTTTCAGAGGGAAATATTGGCCAGGATATATCAATTGGGTGTGTCATTCTTCTCAGTAAGGTGAGGATATATAAGTTGTGGAACAAGTTGGTTTCTTCTGTTGTCAAACTACTCTTCTGTGGTGGAAAGTAATTGGTTGAGCTGTTGAAGAAATTATCAATTTCAGGTAGCTGTTTTCCGTCCATCTCGCACAGCATGCTACCTGAACGTTACTAAAGGAAAAGTGGTAAAGGTATTATTCATACTCTTTTAGATTGCTACCAATGTGTGCAATCAGTTCATGATGTACATGTTGATGCTTTCCCAATTTATTTGTTCAAACCAATACGACATTACTGAAATATAACATTTTGATATTGTTTACTTCTGGAAACATGTAACTTGCATGTTAGTCATTCCTGACATCTCAGAGGCCCGGGGCTGAGGCAAGCATTTAACACTAATTTCTAAATTCTAACGCAATGCTAAAGTTTAATACATCATGATGGTGTAAGAACTGGTTTAGACAAGGAACCAGATCACCTGAGTAGTAGCCACAAGAGTTTAAAAAAACTTTCACCAGATAATCTGCGCAAAGGCCTTGAACATAGAAAAAGTACCATCTTTGGAAAACTAGTGTAAAGCTAGAAATAAAAAGAAATAGAGATTTGGATGAAGCAAAGGAATATTGCCATGAATAAATTGACCAGAACTTAAAATTATATTGCCATATCTTTAACTCTGTCTCGAACCTAATGGAAATCATAAAATTCAAGGGAGCCAGAAGTTTACAATCAATAGAAATCAAAACTACAAGATAATTCTTCAGAGTGGTATTTAACAGTGGGGGAATGAAAAATGATGAACCTGCACCAATGTTGGGAACATCTATTTGAGGAAACCAAACATTCTGTTGCAAAAACATACATGTGCTAGGGTTAGGGTAGTTGTTGGTCAGCCCTGCGTGTTTCAAGTTATTTTCTGTGGTGGCATGAGATTAAACTCTGCCATTTTGATGATGTAAAATTGACCTGTTTCCCCTTTTTCTGTATTTATAAAGTGATCTTCTTTAAGGGAATAGTAACATGGTGTAGAAAAGAACACATGATGCAAAATGTTATGGAAATAGGAAATGGTCCTATAAAAAATGCTAGGAGTTAAGTAGAAAAAGAAAAAAAGAAGTTAGAGACTTAGAGTAAAACAGGCGGTACTAAAATATCCTTGTATTCAATTTTTGGGAATCTAATTAAGGCTGCCAGTTATAAAATGGAATTTTTTATGCATTGGATCTGTGTTAATGAGGAAGGGACCATTACTTGAATGTAGCGTATCAAGTGCAATCACATCTTCAGGTACAATCTTGCAATCAGCAATCGGTTTGGGTACGGACTCAACATATAAATTTTTTGAAACGTCAGTGCTTTAGTGATTGCACGATTACACTACAAAAAGGGATTCCACTTGATATTTATCCTTGAGTTCAGTTGCTTTCTATGTCTCAGGACTTGAGAATTGTATAACCATATTTTTGCAGCAGTTTCACAACAGTGTTTTGTCAATTTCAAAATGCAATTATAATACTCTCAAACACATTACATCATATTTTTGTATCAGAGGCTCCTGTAACAACGGTGCTCACTTTTGCAGGTTCTGCGAAAGGACTGTGATGCCCCATCTAGGCAAGTGATTTCATCAAGTACTACTGAAAGTCAACTGCCTGGTAACTTCCAATCATAGTTTCATCCATTTCTCTTTAACAAGTATCACTAAAATGATGCAATTTTTTGCACATTCCAAAGCAGCAAAGTGCACAGAAACAGGAAGGGTTGCACACCTAGGAGATAACCACATGGAAAGGAGAGCTGAAATTGAAACATCTGAAGGAACAGCATCAATCTTCAGTAAGATGATCTCCAGGACCAAGGATAGTCATGTTGCCAAGGTACATTGTGAAAGTAGTGAAGCAGCCAATGTTGCTCGCAGTAGTACTTTGAGCTTGGACAGAGGCATTATTCATTGCGTAGCAAATAAAACAAATTTAAATCCTCCAATCAAGAATGTTCCAAGCTACAATAGCAGCCAGCTGTCGCTGAAAACTTTTAATAGCATAAATCCAGATAATTGCCAGCAGAGACAAGGAGGAAGTTCACCCATGTATGAAAGAAGTGAAGCTGAAGGTTCTACCAACAATGTAATGATGAGACTTTTAGGTCGTGAAAGGATGATGTCCAGTAGCAAGGAGATGACAGTTGCCAAGGTATCTAGTGATCACCATGGAACACCTGATTCAACTAATAGCTCTTCAACACTGGATACTTATGCTAGGTGTAGTTCGGGAAATAGCCAGGAAATTGGACTACAAATATTGACGGAAGGTTCACGCAGCTGGCGTACATCGAACAGCAGTACTGATGGGCATCCCCAGCAAAATTTGAATATTCCAAACACGACATGTTTGCAGTCTAGTATAGGTGGAAGCTCAGTCTTGTCTGGGGACAGATATTGTACTCAAGCTAGTGCTAATGAAAATCTTAGGCGACCATTCGATAATGAACAGATGCTCCATAGTAGCAAAAAGCTGAAGAGTGGTGCAATTCTTTCTGATGGCAATGGTGCAGCAGCAAATTCAAGTATGGATACTGAGAACAAGCATGGTATAGAGAGTATTATGAACATTGAGCTGGAGTTGGATAATATAGCAGAAAAGTTTAGTGGTGAGCACGCTTTAATGAGGAAACCCAATGAGCATCAGCGAAGGGACTTGAATGCTGCAAATGAAGGTAATGTTGAGCCAACTAAAGAATATGCTACTACCATCGGTGGATCATTTCTTCCCAACCCAAAGAAAACGGTGTCAGTTGCTTCTGTAGCAGGATGGACAGATGAGCAACTTGCTGAACTGTTTGCTGACTACTAGCATCTTAGTGTGTATCTCATCAACGAGTTGATAGATTTTGGTAGTCAATTTGTTGCGGTTATCAGCTTGTCAGAATTTGGCAAGTTTTCCACACTAGCTCTTAGCATCGGTTTGTATATAGTTGTGGTCCAGGAGTTAGTTTTTGAAATGGTGGCAACATGACGGCTCCCAAAGTTGTGCTCCGGACAATTTATCTCTCTTCATAGCCCAGGTCTCAGATAATTGTGTCATGATGTGTCAAATTAGCGAAAGCAAAGACTCTTATCAATGCCCCATTTTCCTTGTGGAGACCGAATAGAATCTGTAAGATACATTGCAATTGTAAGCATTTTCAGAATATTTTTCCAAATTCTGAACATGCTTACAAAATCAAAATTTTACTGGACATGTAATGCCGGTTGTATCTTTATTTTCAAAAATAAACAGGACAAGCAATTGAAGAGTGAAAAGCGTTGAAAGGACAAAAAGACTAATAGTTGTACCATAATCTCTGCCTGCCCAGTCTCACCAGATGCATGTAAAACATAAGTTCACACCTAGTAGCATCTCCATAAACCGTGTATATATCAGGATTGTTTTGCTGCAATATGTTATGTCCATTATGAGTCGCATAATCTACCGGTCACAATTTCAGGTTACAGTTTATCAGAGAATGTTCAGATAAATGAGCTAACCAGGGCAACAGGCAGAATTGAGCCCTATCGAAATTGATGGGAGCAAATTGCAACGCATTATATTCTTGCATGAAAATACATACAGAATTCTTATACGATAAAAAGTTTAAACCAACCGGCAGAAAAGTGTGTTTTGACAATAAAAAACAGCACATAACACCTGCCTGAGTATGGTAGCTGCCGTAAGATCAAGGTCTTGTGCATACCTTGAATGTTAAATGCCCATCACACTAGTTAACTATATTACATGAAGATGCCAGTACATCACATTTCATCAACAGTAGAGCACAGTATCATCAGCAACACCCTATATGATAAACCAGAATTAGCAGTTTTGCATCTAAGCTGCAGGAGAATTTAATGTTCAAGTCTTGCCTACATGAATACGCAAATGCATGGTTACAATACTACTACTCTAAACAGTTTTGTTTTTCATTATCACTTCCTACAACTGCAATCTGTGTCCTTCCCAGCAGCAGTGTTGACTTGTCGGTTGAGATAGGCCTCATAGATCTCCACAACGAGCCTTGGGTCCTTCTCCACAAGCTCCTTGTATTCTTCTCGATCCGCTAGTGTGGACATGTTGTCCATGAGGACAGAAAGGGAGGCCTCAAGCAGCTGCTTTGCACTGTGGCGATGCGCAAAGGCATAGTGGGCAATGGCGTTATCATTGTTCACCTTGGATGTTATGAACTTTTCACAGTAGGCCTTCAGATGCTTTACTTCATACTTCTCAGCCAACACCAGGAGATCAGATGCCATTTGCTCATCTAGGAGTGCTTCTCCTGTGTACATGTAATGAACAAACGAACGAAGGACATCATAAGACACATCATAGATTTTTATGATGCCACTCCGACTCTCTTCCATCTCATTTTCAAGCATTGCTCGGAAAACAGGAGATCTGCTGGCCTGTTTCAAAGAGAAACCCAGTTTAACGTACAATACATTTCTACTGCAACAAATAATTACAACGCTACAAGCAAGTCAGCAAGACACAAATGAGAAATATCTCAAGTAAACAAACTAGAGAACTAATACATGTAAACATAGTCACCAGAAATCCAGGTCGACCTGGTCGAGGAACGGCACCACGGGACGCAAATCAACACCTGTCAAAAGTGTGGTACAAAGGGGGTATATTTCTTCAGGGCGACGATTCGCGACGAGGTTTGTAACCCCAAGGATTCTGGGTCAATGACCCCGACACGAAGCTTGAGGTCGGGGATCAATGTACCTTATCCCACATACCTCGTCAATGACCCCAAGACTCAATGGCCAAACAAGCCAAACCCAAGCTGTCTTCCTAGCTCGAACGCCAAACAAGCTGAGCCCAAGCTGGGTCGCAAGCAGCTCGGAGGCCGGCCCAGCCCAGCTCAGGGTTTAGGCCTTTAGGGTTCATCCTCTGCTCCTCAGTCCTCGTCCTCAACTCCTCAATCCGTCACCCACCGCCCTAGATAGAGACCCTCACATTGGCATGCCCGACGCCAGACACGCCTTTGGCGGCTGCCGCAACCCACACCGTCCAGCCAGCGAAGAAACTAGCTACCTCACACACGTCTTCGCTGCATCTCTAGCTGCCCTCTCCGATGGGATCCCCCCCCTGGGCCGATGGGATCCCCCCTTGGCTGCACGGAGATGAGCCGGCGATAGGGGGAGGGGAAAAGGAGGCTGGGCTCGCAATGACGGCACACGAGTGAAAGACGATCGATCTGGAGCAAGATCCATCACCATCGCCTCTACTAACGCCCTCACCACCGTGAATCACCGCGCTGCAGTCTTCTCAACGTCCCGGCGGAGACAGGGCTGCGACCCAACCTGAAACGGAATGTCGACCCTATTCAACCCCATCTCTCAATTCGGGTCGACGGCCTAGGATTGTGGAACGCACCATTCACCCTTACTCCTGTGACTATGGACTAAAGATCTATGAAAAATGTCAGGTTAAAACTACTTACATCTTGTTGAAGTTCACATGACTAGCTATGCACCTAACTATCATATACGATGAGATTAAAAAGTCAACTAATCTTTTCCAAAAAAAGATTAAAAAGTCAAGTATTGCCTCAGAACAGTTGATAGATCAAGGATTCTGAATGAAAATGTGTGGCAGGACCCAAAATGAATCAATCTTCATGTACTATGAATTTACTCTCATTCTGGTGCAAAATTAGAAGAAAAAGAGAGAGGTGTGGCAGGGCTGAAAATGAATAAATCTTCACAGGCCATGAATTTATGTCTCTCTGGAGCAAAATTCAAACTTATCTATGCCAGGTTGTTAATCAGCACTAACATGTACTATGTGGCACCTACTTTGGGCATATCTAACCCATTGTGTCTTGTATTTTATATGAGAGCGAGAGGGGGAGGGGGAGGGAGGGGCAAGGGCCCTTAGACCTAGTTGAGCTGTCCCTGGAACCAAGTGGCACGACAGCGGGGAGGTAGCTGCACCATAAGGGTAGGAGAGAAGAGGGGGAGACTGACCTTAAGAAACTTCTCTAAATTTAAAGAATTAGATAGCAACTCAATCTAATCTTATCTCTAAAATATCAAATTCATCCTATTGTGTGGGTCAACACTTAACAGTACCACATATGGCTAGTGATGCCGGCTTTAGGAAGGTACGGGTGCTGCTCCCTTCCTCCATCTCATAGGCCCTAATGGGCTGCACAAGACATCCACCTCACCACCAATGCATTGTATTTTAGACTGGCTTTAACACAGCAAGAAAACGTTAATAAGGGCAGACATTTGAGTTATGGGGCCACGACATACGCATTTTAGATACAGTTTGTTGCTCCAATGCTGATTCAAGCAGTAACTATGCTGCCTTCATCAGGGAAGAGATTGTATTTTGTGTTACATATGACATCCTTGTTTTATGCTCTCTCTACTCCACCTCATCATTTAGCTGATGTGTCCGGCACTTAGATACAACTGACAAGCATGTTGAGAGTTCATGTTTGCCATTGCGACCTACCTTGGGGATGAAAGTATAATGCTACTACCCCACTCCCTAGACTCTGCTCTGCAAGAGTCGAATTCCAGTACAATCATCTTTCATCACATATATGTATGGTTTTTTCTACAGAGAAAGGTTTCGGGCACAGAGAGAATGTCAAACCAAGTACCGGCTCTTCAACATGTTCAGAAACATTCTGATCTAATTTTGTTTCGGCAGCATATTGATGCCAAAAACATTGTTTGTAAAACCATAAAAAAGTTTCAAAAAATCTTCAAATTGACAAGCATGCGCCCAATCTGTCTTACATGGAATCCCAACCTAGCTTTGTTATGTAGAGAGGGTGTTCAAGAGCAAACATATCAAGTTATTCTACAAAATTTTCAGCCACCTCTGACACAAGACAGAGTGAATAACACCTAGTACATGCACACATCCAAACACATCATTGATTCACAATCAAATTTGCTCATTTGCTGACATTCTTCAATGCATTCATTCTTTAAGTGAAGCTTCACGTATTTCACAGTGTCACACATCCAAGAAAAAAAAGAGCCACTATCTTCAACCTATCTTAAACAACATGATTAATAGTGTGAGACATGCATAACTGGAGATAAGTTCTTTGTACAATACACCTACCCCGATTATTCAAAGCTCTTCTCATATATCCTGCCGCGCCATCATTTAAGGTTGCATCATCAATATCTAGAGTAGCAGTGAATGCATTCTCAGTATGAGCTTACCTAGTGCTATCCCTATGTCCTCCACTTTGTGTTTGTCAACCAAATAAAAGTTAATGATCTTTTTGTTAAGCCTCCACTGGCTATCAATGTATTGTGCTATGAGGCACATGTAATTTTAAAGCCTTGTAAAGTCCATGTGTCAGTAGTGAGGCTAAATTTTTTATGAGAAACCTTAAGACATAGTTTTAGCTTAGCTTTATCATCTTCATAAAAGCGCAGAGCATCTCTACACCTCACCATTATTGTACTGTCAAGTAACTATAGAGTTATTTTGGCCACATTGAAACTTGGTTAAATTACATTGCTGTCAAAGTTCTATCCATGTGATCTTTGCAAGCTTTTTTTGCATGAGTTAAAGGAGGACACACAATTCCTTCATGAGTTCAAAGTTTTCGAGTTGGTGTTGACGGCCAAAGTAGCTCTGTATTTCCTAGGTCAGCGCTTGCTCCCATTATAGTCATAGATGAGCTGCCTTCTATTCTTCCAAAACGCAAGGGTTTTGAGGGTTTCATTTCAAAAGCTTGTCCTAGGTTCCAGCACCCATCTTGGACAACTCCATGGCAGACAACAATGTATTATGTATAGAGATGTTTTTCGCGTTTCATGAAGAGAGGGAAGGAAAGCTAAAAAAGTTCATTAAGGCTTCTAATCAAAGAGTTAGCATTACCACTGACGCATGGACTTCTGCAAGAAAACTATGTTTCACAGCACCATGCATCGATAGCCAGTGTAGACTCAATGAAAAAAAAATGTTTGGTAGACTGTCACAAAAAAGAACATAGGGAAAGCACTACATGAATGTTTGCTTCAGTGGAGCATTGAGAATGTGTTCACTATTACAATAGATAATGCAAACTCAAATGATGGTGCAATGGGCTCCATGAGAAGGGCTTTAAATAATCAGGGTGGCAATAATGCATTAATGCATAAGGTACTTTCTTCACATGAGATGCAAAGCTCATATTGTTGATCTTGTGGTTCAAGATGAGTTACTGACTCCTATTTACTGTATTTATAATTATATGAAATACGTGAGAAGCTCCACTTCAGGAATGAAACCTTTAAGAAATGTAAAAATGTGGAATATAGATGGCCAATAGATAACGTGTCTTGCTGTGTGCATTGGGTGGGATTCAACGTCTGATATTGGAAGAAGCTGAAAAATTGGAGACATTTGATAGGTTTACACTTGAAGACCCTTCCTGTGCGACTGAACTGGACTGGGTTAGGGATTCCACATAAGGCAGAGCGGCACTTTACCCACTCTATACAACATCAAGCATGTAAAATTATAAGTACGTACATTTTTTCATTATGGAAATTAACTAATCCTTGAACCGCAATGAAAACAGAAATTCACTGCTAGAACCGAATATAAGGCAGAGCAGCACTTTACCCACTCTATACAACATCAAGCATGTAAAATTATAAGTACGTACATCAAGAACCTTGAGCACAATCTTTTTTGGGTATTAGGTTTGTTCCTGGACTATTCAATCTAGAGCTTTCAAGAACTAGAATTCCATCTAGAAATTATATAAACGATGCACGGAGAAGGCAAGAGGAAAAGGACTCACGAGGATGACACGGTGGGCGGGGACGGCGGGTGTGTCGGGGCGTGCGGCATCGGAGTCGCCGGCGCCCGCGCTGGAGGGCGATGAGGAGGAAGCGGGGATGGCGTGGAGGAGGAGGTCGGAGTGTGCGATGCAGGCGGAGTCGAGCGTGGGAGAAGGGAGGCGGAGGAAGAGGAGGCGGGAGCGGAGGTCGTCGATCTCGCGCTTGAGCTCCTCCTCCGTCTCGCTCGCCTCCTCGTAGCACTCCTTGCAAGTCCCGGCGTCCTCTTCTTCGTACTCCTCCTTGCACGACTGGCACCACATCTTCTGCCTCCTCGTCCGCCGACCGACCAGCCTCGCCGCCGCGCCCGCTTTTGTTTTGCTGCGAGGGCTTTCCTTTCGCCGCCGCCGCCGCCGCCGCCGCTGGTAGGACGGCAAAGTGCAGCGTTTGGAATGGGTGAAGTTTACCGAATTTTTTTATTTTTTTTTCTAAATTTTCCAGATTATAGGTCTGTTTGAAAAATAATGATGTCTATTCTACCATCACTTATTCAATAAGCGATATCGTATAGGCTCCAGTTGGTAATATATTTAATAATCAAGGAAAGGAAGATCTCGTCCATTGAATGGGCGAGACCTTTGTGGCTGTGATATCGCACGGGTCCACCAAAAGGTATCTTCTAGTGAGCGGACGAGACCTTTTGAATATTTAGGCTGGCCCGACCGGTCCTACTGACGTCAGAACTTCATTTGACACATTCAGCTGAGAGAGGAAAGGAGAGGGGAGGGGGTGGGGAGATTTGTGCGGTGAAGCCCTGCTGAAAAAAGAGGTAAATTTTTTTCCATTTTTTTAACAAATTCAGTAGAATAGCAACTAATACTAAATTTTGATATAGGTTATATGTAGATCAAGATTTTATTTTACATACCTGTTAGTATAGCTACTAGAAGTAGGATAAAATATAGATCTAGGTTTAGAACTAGGGTTAGATGTAGTTCAGCAATTAGATCATGTTTATACGTATATTTAGCAATTATAAGTAGTACTGTATTTAGACATTTTTAGATATTAGATGTAGGATTTAGACATAGTGTACTCATAATTGATATGATAGATGTAGGATTTAGATGTGTTTGTTATAGCAAATCGGGAATATGTTGTTGTAGTATAGATTACATGTTGGGCTACGTTTGTAATGAATTTTGCATTATATATGTAGTTTAACATGATACTTTCTATTATATCGCAATAATGTCCTAGTTTTTATCGATGGTTTCCAGGTATGACGGATATGTGACAGTTTATGATTTTTTACGAGGACAGTGAAATCTTATATGGTCCGGAATGGGTAGTACTGTTCGTATTTAAGTCAATAGACAATGGTATATCTAGACTAGTGTAGAAAAGTGTCAGACATTTGTATACCTGGTTGATGCGGGGTTTCAAAATAGACCCTGAGGTTCAAGAGATGACCATTACAGAGAATGTGTGTACTGGGAGGTGTTCCCGCTCTGGGAAGATGAATTGTGGAAGATGTGCCTGCATGATGTTGTGCACAGAGGTTGGTCTCCTGTGTTGCTTGTGCAATGGAAGAATAAGGAGGCAGTTGCGGAGATGCAAGGTGGAGTGTACGCGGAGGAGGAGGGTGATGAGGAAGAGTATGATGGAGATGTTGATCTGGATGGTGCACATTCATCAGATTATTCGGCTGAACCGACCGGTGAGACAAACGAGAGGGAATGAATCCCTTTTCTAATTGAACAGATGGAGCGGGATGATATTCAAGCTGATGAAACTCCTGAGTATGACAGCTCGGATGATGAGGATGATGTTCCGGTTCCCGCGGATTAGAATAATCCAAACTTCAACAACCTTGTGGTGAATGGGGGGAATCATGTGGCTTGGGAGTATACGCAGAATGGGGTGACCCAAGGTGCTAGGTATCATAACAGTCAGGCCATGAAGGATGTTGTGACTCAATGGACGACCTCACTTCAACGATAATTTTATATTGTCAAGTCAAGCAAGAAGGAATATGATGTGAAGTGCATGAATGAGGGTTGTGCGTGGCGGGTGCACGGCTTTAAGAGGAAGTGGGTTGACTATTGGGAGGTGTCTATTGTTGTCGAACACACTTGCATGATGGATGACCTTGAGCGCAGCCACAGGAACATCAACTTAGACTTTGTCGCCAATGTGATGTACGTCCAGATTGTGGATAACCTAAACTACGAACCAGGGTTCATAATTAGGCAAATTGAGGATGAGTTTGTACACTATTAGCTACAATAAGGCATGGAGGGCGAAGAGAAAGGCAATTGAGATGAGGTTCGGGACCTATGAAGTGTTGTATGAGAATTTGCCACATTTGTTGCAGACTATTGCTCGAAGAAACCCGGGGACGTATTACAACATTAATAAGTACCCATTGCTATCCAAACCTGGAAAGTACATCCTACAGCGATGTTTCTTCGAAATAGGGGCATGTATCGAAGATTTCAAGTATTGTCAGTCTATCCTGTGCATCGACAACACTTTTCTTACCGGCAAGTTCATGGGACAGATCCTGACTGCTATTGGGGTTGACAGGAATAATCAAGTTCTACCATTGACCTTTGCATTTGTGGAGAGTGAGAACAACAATAGTTGGTATTGGTTTCTGTACCATGTGAGGATGATAATTGTTGGTGCTCAGTCGAATGTGTGCATTATACATGACTGGCATGCTGGGATACTCAAGGCAATTTTGGATCTGCAAAATGGAACGGATGATGGCTTGATTGGACCTGTGTAGTCAGACCTGCAGAGTAGGTGGTGCATGAGGTATTTGGGTACAAACTTCTTCCGCTAATTCAAAAACAAGAACCTCATGAACATGTTCAAGAGGCTATGCGGTCAGAACCAGCTGCGGAAGTTTGATGCTCTTTGGAAGATACTGGATGAGTTGACAAAGAAGCAAACACAGTAGCGTGCAGGGAGGCCTGTGACGGGAGCGGAGGATGTACCAGTACCTCTTGAGTCCCTGCCAAATGACAATGAAGTTGGCATCACGCGAAGGAGCAGGTCATCTACCATGTCATTTAGTGAGTGGATTGAGAATGAGCCCAAGGAGAAGTGAGCTCTTCTCTACAACACAAACGAGGCTTGGTACGACATTATGACTACAAATTTAGCAGAGGTTTACAACTGGGTGATGAAAAGTGTGAGGGGGTTACCGCTGGTGGGGATTGTAGAGTTCATACTTCAAGGGACATGCAAGTATTTTAGGGACCACTATGCAGTAGTGCACACGGCGCTAAATAATGCTAGTATGATTTATGGGACGAAGATGACTAAGTACATGAAAGACAAGGCGAAGAAGGCAAAGATGCACCGGGTGAAGACCATGGAAACTGCATAGTAGAGATACGAAATTCTATGCAGGGACAGGAATGAGAGGGGACAAACGTGAGAGAGTTATCCACGAGTTCACCATCTTCAATGACAAGTGCGTTTGCACCTGCTAGAAGCCGATGCTACTACATAAGCCATACTCCCATGTGATTGCCACGTGTGCTGTGACGGGACTGAGGACTCAGAGGTTCGTCTACGACTACTTCAAGAAGGAAGCTTTGTTCGATACCTGGAACATGAGGTTTATGGTTTCGGGATTTATGGTTCTTTCACAAAGGAAACTGGACCCGATGCTTTGTTCGTATTGGATCCCGACAAGATGAAGCATAAGAAGGGGCAGTGCAAGACTACAAGGCTCCGTAATGACATGGATGAAGCAGAAACTAGACGTCACGTGAAATGGTGCAGCAAGTGCAACAGAATATGACACACCTACAAGAAATGTACCGTTGGTGTCCCAAATGTGAACCCTGCAAAAGCATGTCCATCCGAGTCTGCTGGAGATGGGAGACGTCCTTGTAGTCGTCGATCATCGGCTTCGTCGGCTCATTGAGATTGATTAATGTTGTAATTTCGTGTGTGATGGATATTCATGTGCACACCATTGTACTTTACTCGTTCAGTTCCCACAAATAAAGATTAGTCGACACTTCTTACTCTTTGTTTTTTTTTTGCATATAAAAATGTAAACAACTTGTGAACATGTAGGTATGGCGCAGCCGGAGCTGCTCGATCCCCAGATCGACGTCAGACACTGTCGTACCGCATCGCTATGTAGGGTGAGGAACTCCCGGTACTTCGACCTCGTGTGTCGGATGAGCTAATGAGGATTGACGAGTGCTGGATCCTGAGGTTTGTTATTTGAATTTACGGTTCTATACAGATTTAGACACGATATTGGCTGCTAATTGTAGTATACTTGCAGGTTGCTTGCTGCTGGCCTACTTCCCCTGTGTCGGCTTGTGGAGGTGGACACGTTGGCGGGGGCCTCAGAGGCGGTGACGTGGTTCATCGACCACAAGGCCTTCCTCGCGGCCCTTGCCGACAGGAGGCATCCCATGACGCACATATTCCACCTCCCATGCGGCTAGATGGAGCCCACGCTCGAGGACGTCTCGCTCCTGATGGGTCTGCCTTGCACGGGTGCCGTTGTTAGGGCTAGGGATGTGGGCATGGGCTAGCAGGATGAGATGCTAGGCTGCTTCTCTGTCGTTCAACGAATGGACGACGTAGCCCCGTTCAGGCCTTTTCCAGTGAACGAGAAGCACGGCCCGGCAAAGGCCTTTCTCGTTCAATTTGTGGTATGTATGCCATTTAATGGTTTCTCATCTCCTTTACATTATTAATGAATGCAGATATTTGTATTTCTTCCTTGTTTGACAGACGGACACCATCCACCCACTGGCAAGTGCCGAGGACATCTCCCAACACTTGGAGGCGTATCTCCTGTGATTGTTCGGGTGGGTCTTGTTGTCACGTCCTGAAATCCGTAATTGTGTGTTTTAATCCTAAAACATGCAATTTCAGCTTCATGTTCCAGTTTGGGTCACTGGAGCACCTCACTTTGAATCAATGAGGTGGGAGAAGGAAAAAACTAAGAGAAATAAAAGAGCTAGAAGCAAGTCTGGACTTTCCTCTAGGTAAATGGGGCCCACTTGGGTGGAAAATATCTCTCTATAGGTGGGCAACAACACTCTCTCTCCCCCTAAAAAGCTTGCCCATACGTACTACTCACCCACTCCACCAGATAAGGCTTTTTGAGGAAGCAAGTTGGAGTTGGCTGTCTCTCACTTTCTCTCTTAGGCTCCCTTTTTCCCCTTTGGATCCCTACCTCTGGGAGCAAGATCAAGGTACGTATGTGGTACTCACGTGACCACCAGCTCAAGGATTACTCGTCCATCCAATTCGTTTTCAGTTTCCCCGAAGGAATTCGAGCTGGTTCTGAACTTGTTTGGTATTCTTTGGGAGAAGCAAGGAAGCAGCAGTTTTTCCTCTCTTCTCCGAGCCACTTTCCGTCGTTTCCTCCTTCAACTGGCGGTCACCAACCTCAGCAAAGGACCTTGGGTGAGTCTGCTAGGCTCCCATGGCAAGTATGCTCATTTTTAGTTGGATAGACCTTGAATCTGGAACTAGGGTGGTAAAGTTCTTAAAGTTCTTCAGTCTGGGAACAAATGAGGATTTGTGTGGATTTGAGTTAGGAATCATGTTGCTAGGCGGTTGAGCAAAGTCTAGACTCTATACACTCTTCTAGGTATATTTACTTTTGATTTAGAGAGACTCCCAGGTTAGTTTAGCCTAATTTTTCCCTTCGTAATGGCTGCTGTTCTGGAGCTGCACGAGGCTGATTTTTACTGTAGAGCCGAGTACTGTTCACCCGAGAGTTCACCCAAGCACCGAGTACTGTTCACCCCGAGCACCCCTCGGGTACTGTTCACCCGACACACGGTACTGTTTACCCGAGCACCCGGTTACAGTCACCCCGAGCACCCCCGGTACGGTTCATCCCGGGTACCCAGCACTGATCACCCCGGTACCCCGAGCACTGTAGCAGTGCGCAGGGCGGTTATCAGGTTTTTCTGGAAGCTAGTAGCTTGTAAAATTCATAGTTAATTCGTACGAACTCCAAACTTCATGAGACCAGTTGCGTTGGCTTCGTAGGAACATGAACTACATGTTAAAAATGTTGAAACTCATTAAGTATGTTCTGAGAATTTATTTATTGATTAAATGTATTTCAGCTTAGTTAGAGCACAAATAGTCAATGCCATGTTCGAAAGTCGTGAGACCACTGGGAAAACTCTTGTTTTGCACAGTGTGATCTGGGAAAAATATTGTCATGCATTGTGGAGCATATTTTTCTTATATGGTCGCATTTCATACATGCTCATTACGTTGCACGCGTTGCTCTCTATAGTGAACGCCGATCCGTCGATCCCGGAGGCCGTGGGTGATCGTGAGGCGTCCCACCTTTCTGATCCAGGGCAGCAAGGCAAGCATCTATCATATTGCACCGTGTCAATTCAAAATCTAATATGTTATCTACGCTTATGTATACATTGCATGTGTCGGGTACCGAGTTGGGTAGAACCTATGCCTATGCATTCTCCCATTTCGGTCACGTGTCATGTGTTATTCCATTGGAGCCTAGTGGTGTCGTCGCGGTCTAATTTTAGTTCGCTATGCTTAGTGGTACTTAGGCTTTCCGGTAGAAGTCGACGACGGCGTCCACCGTTGTCGCGAGCCTAGGGCTTATTACTTGTTCACACTTGTGGTTGTGTTGATGATGAGTCGGTTTGGTGAGTGGTGAGTTGAGACGAGGTGTGGGCGGTGTTAGGGGTGCCATCTGCTCACGAGGAGTCCTCAGGCAGTTCGGGGAGGGAACCCGGACACCGTAGACCGCTTGCACCGGTTAAGCACCGACCGTCGGTGTAGTCGGCTTTAGCACTTACCTTACTCACCACATGCTGATATAATGGTAGGCGAGCTGATTACCTTCGCAGACGTGGTCATGTGGGCCTCGTCATAGACGGTGTGAGTCCGGTTTGAGTCCGGGCT
This sequence comes from Phragmites australis, assembly GCF_958298935.1. Classification (NCBI taxonomy): domain Eukaryota; kingdom Viridiplantae; phylum Streptophyta; class Magnoliopsida; order Poales; family Poaceae; genus Phragmites; species Phragmites australis. The sequence goes on from NC_084934.1 coordinate 10,778,847, forward strand.
TTTAGCGGTATTAGTTTGCTCGGGGAGTAGTTCTAATACCGCCGTGCCGAGCTATGGTTGATCCACATGGTTGGGCCTGGTTGGGAAATGTTGTCACGGGTACCCCCTTGTGTGCATCTTAGCGGGTGGCACAAGCCGTATGGTCCCTGTGTCGTGTGGGTCCAGGAGTATCCCCCTGCAGGGTGTATAATCAGTTCGAACTGCCGCGCTCTCGGTCATGAGCATCGCTATCGCTTATCTCCACCGAGCGACCATGTTTTGGTCGTAGAGTTTCGATGTGGGTTGTGGCATGTTTGGATTGGGGTGGTTTGGTCGGTATGTGGTTGGTGGTTTGGTGGGAATGGTTTGCTTTTACACACTTGTTGTTCATATATCTGTTCTGATCAGTTGGTTGGCAGGGTTTGAGTCGGTGGTTGGTTAAGTCAGTTGCTTACACCTAGAGTCTAGGTTGCTTACCGCTTAATGAACTTAAACATGTCTTAATCCTTGCTATAGCTTCAAATGCATGATCCTTGGAGTCGAGAATATATATACTCATACTGTGTAAGACTTGCTAGTACCTTCGTACTAAGGGGTGCTGCCCTTAAGTTGCTTTCAGGTTCACAGGTTGGCGAGGAAGAGGCAGTGTTCGGCTACTTTGTGCCTGCCGATCAGAGTGGCGGGCAGGAGTAGCACCTTCTACTCCGAACTCCGGCGCTTTTGGTATGGAGCCTAAGGGCATACGGCTCCATACTCTTTTGTTGTATAGGTTTTTCTTCCGCTGCTTAGTTGTTGTTGTAAATTGTGGAAGCAGTTGCATGTTTAATAATGGTAATCCAGTTTAATTATTTGCTCTCTATTAAACTGTGTTGTGATATTTGAGTTGGAAGGCATGTGTTCTGATCCTGGGCACAAAACACGTGCCGGGACTACCGGAATGGTATTCTGGTTAATCGTTGAGGTTGTGATTATAAATAATGATCCTCCTGATGATTAATTAGAATACTATTTGGACGGTTCCTCACACTTGTTCACCAAGACCCACAGCAACACGATCTTGAGGAGCATGATCCCCTACGCCAGAGAGGTTGCGACACCAACCCAGCGGAGGTCCTGAGTACAGCTGGGCGTCAGCTATGCTGGCTGCGACGTACTGTGGCCTATGCGACAGGTGCACGAAGATCAACGACAACGCGATCCTGACCGGATGTCCTTTGTTGCTTCAGATGTGTTCGTACAAGCGCATCACCATCGGTAGGCCCGTTGTGGACCTTAGCATGTACCAGTTTGGTGCGGGCGGTGTCGACGGCCCGACCATGGGGTCCTTGTGGTGCAAACGTAGGGTAAGTGCAATGCTATTTGTGTACATTTATGTTGATTACTTTATTGTATTATCTAATTTAGTTAGGTTGCACAGCTGAGTTAGTCAAGCGTGCAGACACACGCGCATACCCTGACTTCGTTCACCAGTTCGATAAGCTGACGGTGGACTGTGTGAGCTGGTGGCTGTACACGCAGGCCAAGGTACTTCGACGTGCTCTATTTTGACTTTAGGTGCTCTGCCTACGTGACCAGGAGTACTGGCTCATGACTCGCACCCTCTTCTTTGACATCTGCATCCAGGAGTACTCACCGCATCGCGTGATGCGGCAGTTTGGGATGTTCCAGCCGTGGCTGCTACCGTTGACTAGGTCGGTGCCTATCAACATACACAGGTGTGTAACATTGTAATTACATTTTCATACGACCCACGTGTACACCTTGTATTCACAGACTTATGTTTCTGCAGGTTGACGCGGAGGGGGGCTCATTCCACTAGCGCATTTGCGTCACGTGTGAGAGATGGGTTGAAGAATGGGACACAGCTGTCGAGCACGTCGTCGATGAGGAGCGGCCATACAAGGAGGAGGCGTACGTGGAGCCTCTCGTGGTCCGTGCGTTGGACACAGGTCCGGGCGACGTACACACTAGGCGAGTTTCCACGACACATGGCGGACGTGCGCGACATATACCCTACGCACAGGGACCAGGCTCGTTTGCTTGAGGTATGAATAAACCTACGTGATTCATCATTTACCTTAATTGTTAGCTTAAAAATTGTGAAGTGAGATGAAGTTTATCTTTGCAGAGGGACATACTACGTCAGATTCCGAGGCACATGGGTCAAGATTGCGGCTCGACGATGGTGGTGAGATCCCCAGGTCCGAGATGAGCGCGTCGTTTGGTTGAATTATCCGGAACGTGGCAAAGGCCTTAAGATTGTTGAGTTGCAGTTCGTCCTCGGACATTACGATGGGACCACGAGCGTTGGCACAGATGCCAGCACGATCGTCTGCCACCTTCACCGTGCCGCCACACTGACCAGTAGTTCCACCCTTCGCCGCCGAGCCATCGAAGATGTCTTCAACACCGTCTTCCTCTTCGACCCCTATGACGGCGAGGCAATTTTCACTGTTGCTGGTCACCCCCACTACAGTGGCACGTTGCCTCAGCTTTCATTCTACGGCACTGATGATCCCTACTACGGTTCCGCTGGTCGCTTACACACCTTCAACGATGCAATGCACCCTTCCTCTGCGGACGCAGTTCCTTCGTGCTCTTGTGTCCCCAGCATAGGTAGGACACTCGCTTCATGCATGTCATATTGTTACGTATGTCACGGTTATCGGTGGTAACTTGATTTCTTTGTTGTTCCATGTGCAGAGTTCGACGATCTCTGGGAAGTAAAGGTATAAGGTAGCTACATTGAGCTGCTTAGCAGGGATGTTAGTCAGGTCCCTGCTTACAACTTCATTGTCGGACAGAGCGATGAGTTCGATGCATCGCAGCTATCTGGTGCACCACTCTCGGGGACTCAGCCCTCCCAGGACGACTACGCCACTCCACTGCCCGCTGGCCGACCTGAGCGGCCGGTTGTTTCACCAGACCGCCTGACGTACTCAGGTCACCACGTGCGAGCGATGAGGCACAGGGTCCCTAGGACAGATGTGACCAGGGGTGTCGTCCCTAAGAGGGGACGTAATATGTAGGATTCTATGTCATTGTTAGTTTCAGGGTGTTATGTAGTAGTACTCCGTGTTACTGTTTTACGTGTACTTCGTGCTAGCATTTATATTATGTGCCTGTCATATCATTTTGGATGTTAATGTGGGATTTTTATTATCAGCCATATTTTTATTAATTGTGTTCTCGATCTATACCAAGGAAAACCATCGTGTGGTCATATCCCCTTTCAAATCGTTGACTTGCAACTTTCAAAATAAAAAGCCTTCGCATAAAAAAACCCTACTACTATAATATTTGCAAATACAATAAAACATTACATGACAAGATATAATTTATTCAATTATGAACAACACGGTACAAGAAAATATAATAAAATGCCGAGGTAACACATCACCATAGAGCGTCGATGGTGGTGGTGGTGGGGGAGCAAGCTCTTTATTACTCCTGGGTACATATTAGGATTCACATAGTTAGAGAATGGTAATATAGTACAGGTCAAATACAAAATCAAATCCTCGGTCGACTGCTAGAACACATCTTTATTACTCCCAGTTGTTCCTCCGACCTGCCATGCGAGGTGGGATATAGCGCCTTTTGATGTTGCTGCATCTTTCTTGGTGAAATTGTTCTTGTAGTTCCTTGATAACGACATGCAGGTGATGGATGTATTCTTGAATGTGTGGTTCTATCAGTGGGTTAATCTAGTACTGGAACCCACAATCGTCCGTCTAGAAAAGTGATAGATGAGATAAGTAAATAGTTTTGAGAAAATAGGAAAGAAAGTAGTTACTATTTGTTCGTACTATGAAATGTGGACAACGGAAGAAGCGACGGCCTGCGTCACAAAAATGCTCATAAACCTAGACTACAACATCATCTCCATGTCGACATGGTGGCCAAAACGAGCAAGGAAGAGCATTGTGGTTTTCGTAGAAATCTCTGCTATGGACGTCTAAATGGGGGTGTGGAGGTGGTGGATTGATGGAGCCATCGAGAGGATGAGGAAACGCCATTGTTTTGATTTAATTCGAGGTTAGAAGATGTGTGAGTTGAGAATCGATTGAGTTTTGTTTATATATAACAAGTCCCGATGGTGTATGGACCAAGTGTAGGTATGTAATTGTGAGATAGTGCATACATTGGATGCCTTCCTGTAGCAACTCTGAGTAGTCGGCAGCGTCTGGACACATCACTCTTAAAAGGTGGTACCGACAGGTTACGTCAATCTAAACATGTAATGACATTGTAAGTAGTAACATATTCTACACCTATGACAGATGCTTCTTAATGTGTGCCAACTACCAGTAGAGACTCGATTGGGTTGTGTTTGTAGACAAGACGTCCCAGCGGTAGAGGACAGATGAGGCAACACTGAGTGACCACAGGCCTCAGCTTTTAGCAAGAAATGACAACACCTTGCTACAGCACAACATCCTTATCGTGACTCACACTTTACACATGAAATGACCACATGACAAAGCTTAAAGCGTGAAATGACAACACATATGTCATGCTTCATGCTTTAGGCATGAAGTGAACACACAACTCAACTTTTACCATGAAATGACAACACATCTGTCCTGACTAATGCTTTACACACGAACAGACCAAATAACTCAGCTTTAACCTATCACATCGGATTGCATCAAGAATGCCTCGGGTTAGATGCTAGTCACAATTATGACAATTATGAGACATATCTGCTCTACGAATTGCTTGCGCTTGATGTTAGTAACTGCTCTGATACTTGTAGGTACCAAATCTGCCACTCATGTGAGTGGCCATAATAGTCAAAACATTCAGAGGAATGGATGGTGCCATTCAGAGGAATGGATGGTGCCACCATTGAAGTCCTTCATCAAGGTCATACGCCTGACCTTTAATCATATATTATACGATAGAGCTTTACGTATCATATCTATAGCTTGGACACATCCTCACTACACGCAATAAAATGATGAGGAAGCACTCGTCCATAACCTTATCCCTTCTTCTATAGTACCACGCCTCATTCTCTCTCTATCGATGGAAGCTTTCGACATAAGCGCGAAAAGATCCCTGAGACCCACCCTGGGACCGCAATAACTCTCCCTTGAACAATTCCTTGTAGTATCCCCCACTTCTGTATATAAGGGTGACCCAACCATAGCTACTTCATTTCTAACACAGTCCAACACAATTCTTTCCATGGTGTTCGGGTGCGGGTCTGACAAGTGTAAGGGCAAGATGGGCCCTTACGAGTTATGGCATGACATCCATGACAGTTGCAAGCGTGAGGACGAAGAGCGAAGAAGAAATGAAGACCCAAATCAGGAGAAGAGGAAGCTGGAGTTGGACATAGAAGCGCACAACACACGCATGCCACGGTGCAACTGCGGTAAGATAGCAAGCCTGAAACCATCCCTGCTTGCCACGGTCGCTTGGTTCCGATGTGGGGTAAGTGTGCATAATATCCTATCGTGCTATGAATTTCATCTAATTCATCTGCTTCCTCCAATAGTATGACAAGCCCAGGTGCAAGCATGAATGGTACGTGAACAAAGAAGAGTATGTGAACATCAACTACGGTTACGATGAGGCTACGGCAATGAGGCGCGCGGATGTTGAACAGCTGAAGATGAGGCTACAGGAACTCAATGAAGAGTGATGGGATAAGTACCTCACTACACGCGGCAACATGCAGGTTCCTTCACAATACGTGTGCAGCCTTCCAGCTGTGTCGGGGCCTGTGACACATGGATTGGCACAAGGGTATGTATATAGCAAGCCCTACCCCATGGATGCAACTTCCAAGAGATCCGCTGGGAATATCTGGATGAGAAACCTCCATCTTTTCCACCAACCCATTAGATACTTTCTTGCACCCGGCAATCTGTCTTTCTATAAGCCATGCTTCGTTTAGCGATGGAGTACTACATGCCATTATATCTTGTCAAAGATTGTGTACGAGTAGGGTACGAGTCGGTGCATATTGCCTTACATACTGTAGTCACAGATAGACAATAAATACTTACGATGACCCTTATATGTGATGCACTTTACTTTCTTCAATAAAATGGTCAGGATTTATCATTCTACCAATACTTTTTTTTAAGCCCAATGATATTATTGGATTCCCTGCCTTACATGCAGAGGCAATAACAACTACTTGCTGAACTTTTGCAGAATGAAATGACTACACCAAGCAACAGCTTCAGCAGGGAATCTCTGCCAAGCATCAATGCCACAACTTTTTCAGCTTTCACAGGGAATCCTATGCTCTAGCCCCCAGCTGAGCTCATGCACTCAGTCCATGCACCAGCCCCCATCCATTATAAATAACCTCATCCTCATCCATAGATAGATCACTCATTCCTAAGCTCTCTCAACTGCAATATATTTCTCAGCTCGACTAAACCCACCAAAGAAACATTGGGGGATTTTCATGCCCTAGGGGGTCGGACCATCGGTGTACTTCTGTGACGATCCTTATAGGCTTCATGAGTCCCAGGACATATCCTATACATATGGCCTACACTTCTTCATGTGTGCCAACTACCAATATGACAAGCTTCGATATGGACCGTATGAGTATCCACCAGTATAGCGGTATAGATCACTCATGTGACACTTTCCACATGATTTCATGCACTCTCTTACTGATCTTCCCTCTTGTTTATTTTGTCTAGTCTCCTTCACCTATCTACGATTTCATGCAATGGCTCGATATGGAGCAAAATGAGGATCAAAAGCGGTGAGTGAACATGGAGATGCGGTGGAGGAGGGAATCTTACCAACGCCACGAGTACGAGCGACATCATGAGGAACTACGGATGAAGCAGCAGGAGGATGAGCGCATTAGGAATACTGCGATGGAGCGCGCAACGGCTCAAGCACACGAAGCAGAGAGAGAAATGAAGTGGGAGAGGACCCATCGTGCTAAGGCGGGGGGCTATACCCTAAAAAAGGGCAAATATTCTAGGTGCACTCAGTAGAGAGCATCTATTGTACCCTGACCTATTTCCATTCCCTAAGATATTTTAGTTCTGGCAGCGGCACGCTATTAGGTTAGTCTTTAGGTGTACCGTACATGCTAACATTTGTTGTCATCTCTTTACGGTTATGGTACATTCACACAGTGATTAAAAAAAACCCTATATCTCATGTAATGTTTATCAGCGTATGTAAACTTCGTGCCGAGTTATATGATATTTGTGCTTCATAACTACTATTTTTCGACAAATTAGATTTTGTATTCTCCACTTTGTACAAAAAATTCCACACACTTTTACACCAACTAAATAAAAAAATTGAGAAAATTAATGTACAATATTTTTCAATTTACCGAATACAAATTCTATTAAAAAACTAATTATACATATAGTTATGTAGTTGAACTAGATCGAATGAAGCTCTCGGGTCCCGTGGGCGAGATCTTCCTCTCCCCGATTATTAAATGCACTGATAACCGAGGCCCACAAAGTGGGCGACGATAGGTAGACTTCATTATTTTTGAAACGGCCATGTAATCTTGAAAAATATATATAAAAAAATTTCAAGTTTACATGGGCTGTTGGATGGGCTCTAGCCGGCTGTGGGCCCAAATTTTCTCGAAGCTCGCCAATCGGTGCACGGTAACCTGGCCCACCAACGCCCATCGCTGTTTTGTACTTTTTTTGTTTTAACTTTTACTTTCTGATTCTTTTGGCAAAAAAATCATTGATCCATCTTTTAGCATATTACGTATATGGAGTAATCTCAAACACCTAATGAAACAATTTTGAAAGACTTTACACACAGGAATATGCAAGATGGCAAGATGGAGAAAGCCGGTACTAGGAGGAACCGAGACCCAAGAAAGATTGGCCAACGCCGCACACCCTAAATTACCATATATACATTTTAACAAATTTTCACAAAATTTTATTGGAGATGCTGATGCCTGATGCAAAAACAATGCCTAAGGTCTTTTTGTTTTTTATTTTGAATATATATACTAGCCCCCAAAAGAAAAGACAAATTCAAAAAACAAACAGTCACAATCTAAAAGTTTATTTTCACAATTCACAATCCACATTATATTACAAAATCCTATAATTCATAATCTGGTAGGAAAAAGTTTCTCAACATAATCTAAATTGTGACAATCCATAATAAAAATAAACATGACCCCATGTTATTTCCTTAATTAGTGAATCAAAAGCAACTTTCTAAGAAGCAGAATCTTCCCAAACAGAGCCACAAAATGTACCAAGTATATATATATATATATATATATATATATATATATATATAAAGAGGGATCTATCTATCACTACAGCGAGTCTTTTTAGATATGCATAAACAAAAACAAGGAAATAGCCTATGATCAAAGACTTTTTTTTAACAACTTAAGCTTTTGCAGAAATCCACATCATGGACAACTTCAGAGATCTGACTCCTTCGTGCTTGTATACACCATAACTCCACAAAGTCACCCCCCATCTTAGACGTGCTGCTCACCATTCTTAGAAACATGCTCAGAGCTTCTAAGTGCCAATCTCAGTTGTTCTGCTATCATTCTCTCCAAGTGTGCAGTATAAACATCAATTTGCCGCAACACTGTTTCTTCGAATATTGGTCGCCAGATTCTCAAGAGCTGTAGAATTATAATCCAGCCTGTATTGCTTTGGTGCTCTTCTGAACCTGCTGCTGAAGTACCAAGTTATTTATGTCTCTCAATATGCGCCCCCCCCCCCCACCCCAAACCAAAAAAACCGCAGCATATAAGCGGTTAAAAAAGCATGCCTGTTATTACTTAGTACTAACCCGATATTTGGCAACAGATTCATAATCTGAATCAATATCCTATCATATAATATCAGAAACTTCCACCACATTTTCTGTGCTACCGACTTATTGATAGAATCCTTCTCATTACAAAAAGCACAAGATTAAGTATCAAAAATCTTCCATCTTATTAAATAATTAATGATCATTATAAAAGTACATCTAGCTCTTAAGTGTGGTTTTATAAATTAATGATAATACATATGGATTAACAATGTTATTGAGAATTATTGGTATGTTGTTTCATAGGTGATACATGAAAAAGAGATACGCATTAAGATGAATGAGCGCTAAGTGATGTGCGGGTAAGTGATGACAATACCTATGTACTAATAATTATGTTGAGAATTGTTATTAGAATTATTCCATAGGAGATACATAAGAAATAAAGTGTAGATTTGTTAAAGAATGCCATGAGATCAAAAGAAATGTATTGTTGTCATTGAGCTCTTAGTGATACTCATGAGATGAATGAGAAGCTTAAGAAAATTGACAATAAGCATGAAGGTTAAGTTACTTGTGGTAATCAAGTAACTAAATATATGAAATTATCAATCAGATTTTATAGACTAATCCATGTGCTTTGTACTTGAGGATGAGTTGGAGTTAGGTTTCATAAGAAGCCATTAGTTGAATTGAGATATTCAATATGCCAAGTTGGAAGAAGTAAGATCAAGACAAACTTAGTGGACAACTTGTGTACTTGATGGTTACGATTCATGCCTAAGTGGTGAACCAGATAAAAATGATGTGAACAGAGAAGTCTTACATGCTTGGTGCATGGGAAGCAATCAAGTGAACTTTATCAAACTTTTGGAAGATCAAGTAAAGATCAAAATAGAAGCGAGAATGATCATCATCATCAAGAGAAGAGGAGTTGATGACATACCTCGAAGAGCTATGAGAAGCATCGGGGTCTAGATGATGTGTTTGTCAAGTCCGATGGGATTACTCAAGGCAAAGATATAATTAGAATATATTTTCTAGTTTTGTCGGTCTCAAGGAGTTCGGTGGAAGACTGGGTTATAGGATCAATAGTCGTACTATCAAGAGAGATTGCCGAAAGAGTTGCCTGATTGTCGTGTCGAGTGCTCAAACCATGTGCTTAATGCGAGATGGATTTGTGTTGAGAGTTCGTTTTAGGAGTCCATGTTATCTAAAAGGTGTTTTAGATCTAACCCTTTGTGTTGTTAGTCTTATTGGCGAAAAGTGGTTTTGGCCAAGTCTTTGTGGTGTTTGGTATGTTCCATGTGGTTCCTAGTTTAAGTGTCCAAATCAGTCTTCGAAGTGTTTTTAGCTTTGATCCAATGTGTTTGAGATCATGAATTCAGTGAGGATATGTATCCGTCTAAATAAGCTTTCCGTAGAGTCCAAATTCACCAAAATCGGACTTTATGATCAAAAGTTATTGCCGTTTTCAGAGTATTAGTTGTGCTGAAATCGGAAGTTCTGATGTGTAAAATAGAAAGTTCTGATGTCAGTAAGAATTTTCAATGTTTTAGAAATTTGGTGCTCTTGGGTTTGGAGTTAGCTCTTAATCGGAAGTTCAAATCTATGGGATCGAAAGTTCTGATGTGTGTTGAAAATTGGCTGTAATTGCTAGTTTTCGCCTGTTGGGATTCATGGGATCGAAAGTTCTGATTTTTGTAGTCTGAGTTCAACGGCTAGTTTTTCAGAGTGGGGGTATTTATACCCCTTAGCCTCATTTCGTGGGGCTGGCTCTGTGTTGTATGTGTGAGGTGTTTGAACTTAGTGTTCCAGCTTTGAGTGCTCCCCTTCCCTCTCTATTAAGATTTAGTGAGAATCAAACCTTTTGTGGCTTAGTGAATAGAGGGAGAGAGGTGTGAAGGGTGTGGTGTTTTGCTAGCCCATGATTATTGCATTAGTTGCGTGTGTTGAGCACTCGGTGTTGATTGTGCATGAGTTTGGGAGTTTGTTACTCTTGAAGACCACCTTCTTCTAGACGGATCGATGGTAGATTGTCAATGATCTCCTTAAGTGAAGATTGTGAGGAGGCCCGAAAGTGGTTGCGGAACTCACCATCTTCGGAGTGGATGAAGAGTTAGCCATAGTGGAGGCAAGGAGTGCATATATGCAACCTTATGAGGAAAAGAGTTGAAAAAAACCTGACTCAAGTGTTTTCGAGCTTCCTCAACAGAGACGTAGGATATCGGTGGATATTTGAACTTCGGTAACAAATTATTTTTCTTTGTGTACTCTTGTGTATTACTTTGATATCCATGCTTGTATGCTTATTTGTATGTGTATGGAGTTAATTTCGTGATTATGAAATCTGTTGTTTTGAATTGATCGAAACTTCTAATTTGGAGAATCAGAACATCTGATGAATAGTAAAACTGGAAACCTCCGATGAACAGTAATTTCATAATTTCAGATTAAAGTTATCTTGTTAGATTTGGATAATCTTTGTTACACCATATGATTGTAATATTCATATTTGTTTAGAGTGATTGTGCACTAGTTGAGCTTAACATATTTAGATTCTTCACTTGTGAAAAAAACGTTATTTTATTTTCGCTGTAAGTTTAAGTCAAACAGTAAAAGGAACGAAGTTTTATTAAAATGTCTATTCATCTCCTCTAGATAATATTATTGTCCATTCACCTTGGTCATCAGTTTGCTACAAGAACTCACTGCCAGAACTGTGACTAGATTTCTAAAAGCATAGTTACCTCGATTACAATTAGTTAACTCATCAATTTGTATGAAAGAAATGTATCTAACTAACCAATGTCATCATAAACAAACATTAATCTGATTGTAAACATTGGACTAAATGACCTGCTCCTCGTTTCCCTCAATGTCGCTGTCGTTGGTAACCTTTGATTTGTTGGTGTCAACGGTGTGCAGCTCATTGCGAGACACGAACTTGAAAGTGTCCTTCCGGAATGTCAGGTAGATCACAGAAGAGACGTAGAGCAGCATAAGAGGGAACAAAGTGATGCTGATGAGCACATCAGCGTAAATCGGCAGTGAGTTGTGGAGGATCCAGCCAACTAATTTTGAGCTGAGGAAGTATATGTTTATCCCAATAATAATCAACCCTAGCAGCCACGAGAACCCAACAATCTGCATGCGATCAACAAATTTTTTTAGTGCACGCGAAAAAAATGTTGCTACTGATTTGAGTACTTACATAGATGGAGTTCTGATATTGGCCCATCTTGTTGCTACTGCTGCTGAACTTGAGAAGTGGGATGAGAGAAAATGGTAGCTCAAATGACAGTATCATCTGCATAAAAGTTACAGCAAGTTAACCAAATTAACCGACAATTACTTTTCTTTATATAATGAGAAAGATCAAGCCAATGCATTTGTCATTAGTTAATACAACTAAATTACTAATAAATGGTGGTTAAAAGATTCTGTATATGTTGCTTATATGGACAGACAATGGATGCACCATGTAATGCATTCAAAATACCTATGCAACGATGATGAGACGGCCGGCACCACTGGAGCCACCGATGATGGAGACAATTAAACTTGACACAATGGCAATGCTGCGAGTCATCAAGTTCCTCAGCCACTGTTTCATCTTGATGTCCAAGAAACCCTGTGCATAAACATGCAAAAAAATAGATCAAGTATATGCTTGGTTGCTTGTGGGTTTTGTACTTGAAATGTGCTGGTTTTGTACTCCAGGGTTTATTTACATGGTATGTAAAGGGTGTAAATAATACGATATTATGATCTGTCGGTTTAAGGATGACAATCAAAGCAAGGCAGCTACAAGGTTAGTCAGATAATCAGGTCGAAGAAGATACTAGCTGTGATCCAATTTGCTTGCCGTTTAAGACATGCACACGGTTCCTTTATACATCTTTGATCATTAATTTCTTCTAAGTATATATTAATAATAAAAAAACTACGATGATGCAAAACTTCTACTTTTGATGATGAATTTACGCCCTTCTCACGTAAATCTAAATTCTTTCTTATATAACAATTACCAAAATTTTACAGGTTGGACTGCACAGATTCTCCGTAGCAGTGCTATGTCGCACCGGAAGTAGTACCTGCATGATGTATTGCCCGGCGTAAGTGCCAATGATGGTCGAGCTCTGTCCAGAAGCCAAGAGTGCCACACCATACACGGCTGCACTGGACCTGCCTAGCACATTCTGAAGTACATAATGAATAAGCAATTAATTTGGTAGTCAATAATTTTAGAATTTAGAAATCTAATGACTAGGCAGTAATCACACAGTAGTACCCTGAGGCGGAAGGACGAGGAGTCCAAGGTGAGGTCACTGCATTTTGCAGAGTCATCCGGTGAGAGGTTGCTCGAGTTACAGACGGTTCCAGATATAGAGATGATGCAGATATTGATGAGAAGTGCCACAAACAGTGCTATGCCCACTTTCAAAGAGGAAGAACGTAAAAGCATCCTGAAGTGCAAACAAGTAAATAATGTCCTGTTGATTATTGTCACTTCTATGCAGTGAGGAAAATATGCTGAATTATTTTCTGAATTCTGAACAATATATTCTGCATAACTATCAAGATATATGGACAGTATCTGTTTACCTTTATTCCTCTTACCGATGCGGGCATGTTCCTTGACAGTACCAGGGCAGAGTGCAAGAATAGATTGTGCCTGTAATTAATTTAGGAAAATGTTTATTTATACTTAAAGTTTGTTGCACTATTTCACGCAACATCTAGAATATAAAATGGTGCCGCATGTACAACAGTAACTCTGGGGTTCTAGCAGATAATCTTAAGCTACTAGATAGCTAACCGAACATTCTAGCTGTTACTATCCAAAACAGAATCTCCTCAAAAGAGAAAGAAAGGAAAAGAAAAGAAAGATATGCCTTATACACACACATAAACACACGAAATATTGTGTATGCTTGATTTCTTATGGCATTACAAGGGTCCCAAGAAGGGCAATAATATCTCCAGTAGTGCCGGTCCGCTCAGCTTGGGGATGAATAGCCCTTTGATGACCTCCTTTGCTGGAGGCTTCACGATGCTCATCTCCTCGAAGAAGCACGCTGCCATGATGAACGCCAATAGTGAAACCAAAAACTCCAGCTTCCTAACCTAGTTAAATGTACAAAACAAACACTACATATCAGGCTATATGCATGATAAATATTTTCTTGAATGTGAATGACTAGTACTGAGCTGAATTCTGTACTGGAGGTAGTTCAGAGAAACCTTTTGTTCACAAGTGTCAGTGAGAATTTCAGTAAGGCATTTTTCGTGTACACAGTCTACATGTCTAATAATAAAATGGTTACCCCATATCTTTGCATCCCAAGGAGTAGAAGTGTGCTGGAGCCAGCGATGAGAACCCCTACCCACAGGTATGTGGAACAAGAGGTTGAAAGCAAAAGCTGTCCCACTAACTGCAAAATGCTAACATTTGTAAGAAGCAAATGGCGCATCCAGTTAACCACCAAAAAATTAGATAGTTGCTATTTGCTACTAATGAAGACAATTGAGCACGGCAACTGATTAAGTTCTTCTATATTGATCTAAAAATCTTGTTTATTAATTTACAGCATACTAATCACTAAGATCTTAAACTGGAACATGCACACCAAGTTTTATGCAAAGAAACTGTGGACCAATGAAAACTAACAATAAATTTATCATTTTAGCTAGTGCAATAAGAATTAGTGTGGAATGACACAGAACACTCTTTACTTATATCCATCTAGTCCCAGTGAGCTTGTACTCAATTAGAAGAAAAAATCATGACGGTTGAGCACTGATATTTTTGTTGAGGACTATCATGTCAATAATAACCTTCCAGGATATCTGCAGCAATCACAGCTAACTCTGCCAGCAGTCATAGGCAGATTCTGACCCATACTGGATATTCTGTCTTGCATAGCTCGGCAAGATGCTTCCCTGCGTCAGTTAACAGCCATTAACGCTGTCATGTTTAACTACATACTACATGATATGATAACTAGTTTTGTCACTTTAATACCTATCACTACCCCGAGGTTAGCAGACATTGACTGTATAATTAGTGCAAAGATGAGGCCAATCAGGATCACCCAGAGGAGCTTCAAATGTGCAAATATAGAAAATTAAGAACAAACGACAAAAAGCAAAGTAGCTAGTTTTCATATTTCATAATGTACCAGAATGTAGCTAGCGAGGTTGGGCGAATGGCTTGCAAAAAGAACAGTATATGAGTATACGATCTGAAAAGGAGGGAAAATGTACCTCATATTTGTGGTTGGCACCGGCTTGCAAATCTGTTTCCGCTGATTCCATTTGACAAACGTGAGAACCATGTGTACCGTGTGCGAGTAACACAGAGGGGGAGGGAGGGATGGAGAATGCAAGAGGGGGCTTTACAGTTTCCGGGATCAAGGTGGGCCAAGCAGACCATGAAGTCTGGCCCAACGTGGTGCAAAAACCGTTTCCATGCTGGTTCCTGTGTTTTACAATTTGTTACCCGGACATCCGTGTCTAAATTTTTTTGCCGAGTTGGACACTCGTGGATCCATGTTGGATTTTGACATCCGTGTCGGATTCCAAGTGGTATTTGGCGTATCTCAAATTAATTTACCGAATCGGACACCCCGAGACGAGTCGAACTCCGACACCCGTATCCGTGTCCACGTAACACATGTTTAACAGCACAAGACATTAATAAGTATGCTTTTCACCATTCTATTAAAAACATGAGGCAAAATAAAAGAAAACGGATAATACATTGAGGCCTATAATGTCACACAGAAGACCAAGTGCCTAATACAGCAAGGATCCCCTAAAGACTCTTAAAACAAGGAGTTTGCTTCTGTTCAGGGTGAGAGTTGAAGGCAAGCATAACTGTAAGTTGTGCAAATCTGGAACAGAAATATCACAGATGGAAACCAAACTTCGAATGCACCGCGGAATATGTTCAGAAATATCACGCGTCGCCGGGGCTGACGTGCCCTTCGGAAACCGCGCAGGGCGACTACGTTGGCGAGGACGCAGCTAGGCGCGTGGGCGTGCGTGCGCGTGAGGGCCGCGGCCACTCGACGCGGGAGCCGATCGACGCCAGCCGTTTCTCTCCGCGATACTCCAGGTCTCCAGCCTTCAGGGGGCGAGCGATGAACCCGATCTAGCTTTCTCGAGCGGATGCATGAATCCACATGCACGGGTCCTCCGCTTCCGCTGCCGGCCGTGTGATTGTAACAAACACACTGAGACTACGTCCAGTATCTATTCTAGCTTGGACGGGGCCAGACCGGCAGCGGGCGGCGTGCCATCGGTCAAGTAGGTGGGCGGGTGGGCCGTGCCGCCGGAGGAGGCGGCAACAACAGAGTGGTTGTTTGGCGGACCCAACGGCTCCCGACCCTGAGACGGAGGAGAAGAGCCACGTGGGGAGCACGTGTATAATTTAGATATTTTGAATATTTGTGGTGAAATCTTATTATATTCTATCTGGTTAATTAATTAAAATTATTTAACCTGAGCTCGTTAGTGCTTTGGACTATTACTCGTTAGTGCTCGCTTTGCCTTAAAGTATCTAGCCAAGTTCGATGGATCACCTCCCCTTCTACCGACAGTGATCTCTCATATCATTTCAGTTGTCAGCCTTCAAGTTTAATTACTAGAGCAATGAGTCATCGATGTTGTGAGCCGTTCGTTAGCGGTGCTATTGTGGTTCTTTTTCTATTGGCTCTTTTAATTGCTTTGGTTGTAGTTTATAGTGTTGTCGCTGCGGTGCTCTTGCCTAGTTTAGTTAGGTTCTTAACCCACTCTATTTTATAGTTTTTGTTCGATTTTTCCTTAATTAATAGAGTATATTATCCTGTCGAATTTTTCTTTTTATTAATATAATTGGCAGCTTTCCTATCTGTTCATTTAAAAAAAATCATGGAAAAAATTCTATATATGCAATGTTACAGAGAACGGGTGGAAATCAATCTAGACATGCTAACCAACAGGCTCAGGTATTTATCTTTGATGATGTTTTCTGGTTCGCCTCATAATTACCTTGGAGTGTAACTTATTGGTTGACATAGATTTGAAAGAACTTGCACCACTGTCTTACTTTTGTTTGAAGGACGGCATGGAAACAAACTCAGCAAATGTTGTGTTACAACCAGTGAATGGAAGTTCATTTGGGCATGCTACCGGGCAAGCCATTCACACTACTACAAAAACTATTTTTTAAGATATTTAGCATAATTTTTTACAGGCGGTTTATTTAAAAAACCGTCTGAACAATTGGTGAGGGCCTCCTGCAGTTACGGACCGCCTGTGAAAATATATTTTCACAGGCGGTTCCTTATGTGAACCGCCTATGATAATAAATATTATCATAGGCGGTTCACATAAGGAACCGCCTGTAAAAATAGTCATTTCCACAGACGGTTCTTTATGTCAACCGTCTCTGAAAATGACCATCCATTAAAAAATTCATAACTTTTGTATATGAAGTCGGATGAGGAAAAAATCTATATGAAAATTGTGGCTCTCGATGAGATCTACAACTTTGTAGTTGAAAGTTTTTTTTATTTAAAGTCATTTAGATATCTAGATAATCGTTTGAAATTTCAAATAATTATTTAGGTATCTAAATGACCTAAAATGAAAAACTTTTCAACTACAAAGTTGTAGATCTCATCGAGAGCTACAATTTTCATATAAACTTTATCCCCATCCAAACTCGTATAAAAAATTTATGAATTTTTAAAAATAAGCTGTCACACATTTTTACAGGCGGTTCCTCATTTTTAAGCAACCGCCTGTAAAAATGTGTGACAGCTTATCTTCAAAAATTTATAAATTTTTCATATGAGTTTGGATAGGGATAAAGTTTATATGGAAATTGTAGCTCTCGACGAGATCTACAACTTTGTAGTTGAATTTTTTTTTTCATTTGAGGTCATTTAGATGCCCAAATAATCATTTAAAGTTTTGGATTGCAGATATAAAAAGAATTACATATGCTCAATGTTCAGTTGTCGTTCTCTGGTGTGATGGTGGGGAGGGATCGCGCGACCCGACAGGTTTCGAGTTCGAGTGCCAAAAACCGCGTAGCGCGCGTATTTCGCGCGAAAAAACGCGTGACTTGTGACTTGCGACCGCGTGGGGTTCCTGGTTAGTCCAATTTTTTTTTTTTTGCTTTTTTTCGGTTCAAAAAATATCGATTGAGTGACCGACTATCCTGTGAAAATCAATTTTCACAGGCGGTCCGCTTAAGGAACCGCCAGTGGAAACCAATTTCTATAGGGGTTCCTTAAGTGAACCGCCTGTGATAATAGATTTTCACAGGCGGTCACTTTTACGTCTGTGAAAATCATTTATTTCTACAGGCCTTTGATCACAGGCGGATGCATTAAACGCCTGTAAAAACGAGTTATCATCCGCCTCAAAAATAATTTTTGTAGTAGTGTCAGCACACTTATCGAATGGTAACAATCTTTTATAAGGATTATGTACTGCACAACATTATACTTCAGTCTTACCTATCGGTTCACAAATAAATTTGTAAGAACATTCACCGTTGTCTTATTTTTGTGAAGGATGGCATGAGAGATAACTCCTGAAATGTGGAAGTAAATGTGATATTACAGAAAACGGAAGGATGTATCTTTCAATACATATATATTATCAGCAAGTAATAATCATTATCTATTTGACATGATTGGTATTTTGGAGTATTACTTATTGTTCAGCATACAAATCTAAAAGAGCCTGTACTTCCGGTGTTTGTTTTGTTGGTAGGACTGCATAGAAAACAACTCCACAAATGTGTTATTGGAGAGAACGGGTGAAAGTACCGTCGGACATTCTAGCCAAGGGGCTGGTAAAACCAATTATGACAGAAACAGCCACACGAGGGATACGGATGCTGACTATAGTGATGAGAAGGAGGAAGAAATATTTTTGGGATAGGGATTTTAGTAACTTTTTTTAAAGGAAAACTGCAACTTCATTACGTAGCTTGTTCAGGCATATCACCTATTACGGTGGCAGCTATGAGAGCTGGTACCGACTTGTCCCAATACATTGGAGATTCATCCCCTAAATTCTTACCGACGTGACATGGAGTACCAAACTTTGCTAACTCATGAGCAGCTGAGTTACAAACTCGTTTGCAGTACTGGATCTTGCACGTTTGAAAACATGTTTCCATTAGAAACTTTATATCACGAACGAGCACTGCATAAGTTGAAGCATCAGGCTCTTTCCTCTGAATTGCTTGGACTAGAAGCTGGGTATCAGTTTCTATTACCAGATTACCAATTCCCAGTTGCAGTGCCAGATCGATAGCCTCCACAACAGCATATAATCCTACTGAATAAGCACTATTAATAACTTGTACTGACTCAGCTTTGACAGCAATAAAGTGACCCATGTGGTAGATGGGATATTAGTAACCTTTTGGCGGAGATCTAAGTTGGTGTATTTCTCACTGTGGAGAACTAAGTCGTTGTCTATATATGTGTTGTCATAAACTTCAAACTTTTTCATCAGTTCTTATTTATGTACAATATTGCCAACTTTGCTTTTGTTTCGGTCTACAACGTTGTTTCAGTATATGCCTTATTGGATTTTTTGAAATAATATTACTTTTTGGAAAATTGTAAAAATATTATTTAAAATGGAAAATTTGAAGAAATATGTGTCATTTGGCACTCCAATTACTGACTAGCTACCTATCAACAATCGAAGTGTCGATATTTCATTTGGCACATACGTGGAGGTCTGTCGGCTTACCAAATTAGGACATGCCTGGTGTCCAACGGATGATATTTAAAGAAAAAACCATAACCTTCCAGATGAAGATGATCTTTATATGAAAATTATAGCTATTGATGATATCTACAACTTTGTTCTTTAATAATTTTTCATTTGAATATGTTTAGAAGCCCAAAAAGTGGCTAGAAATTCCTGATCTAGTTTTTTAATCTGAAATTTATAATCAGTTTTTGGGAATCTAAATGAATTCAAATGGAAAAGTGTTCAACTATGAAGTTATAGATATCATGGATATGTATAATTTTTATATAACGATCATCTTTATCCGAGATCATATGAAAAAATTATGATTTTTTCTTTGAATATCATTTACGGGACAACAGATCTATCGGCAGTTGATATGCCCCAACTACCGACAGTTTCCTAGGGAATTACATGTCAGCTATCCCTTTTACCAACAAGAGACTAGTCGGTACTCCAATTACCAATAGGTGGCTATTAGCAATTAGTGTACTGACTGACACCTATTTATGTGGCTTTCCCATTTTGAATATTATTTTTAAAATTTTTCAATAAAATAATATTATTTAAAAAGATTGGGTCTTATTGTAATCATATTCGTGACAAGCTTATCAGGTTTATTTGCAAAGTCACCGACAATAATGTCTAAGATCATTTGTACTTCCCTGATCGCAATGATGTCATAGATGGACACTACATAAGAAATCATCAAAGGAGAAACGTCATTAGTAACAGCTCCTCAGTAGCCGTCACTAGTACACTATTAGTGATGGGTCCAGTGTTGACCCATCACTAATGTGTGGCTCGGGGCGGGACTCAGCTATGACCCGTCACTAATGAGGGTTCATCAGTGACGGCGAGCGAACAACCCATCACTAAAATCTTTAGTGATGGGTCACATTAATGTCCGTCACTAATAATTTAGTTATTAGTGGCGGGTATATGGGGCACACGCCACTAAATGTATCATACTAATAAGTGACAGGGAGACCCGTCACTAATATTAAAGTAATTAGTGACGGGTTATAGTTGTTATTGTCACTAATGACTGACACATTAGTGACAGGTGTCCTTATAATCTGTCACTAATTTCTGCCGCTCCTAGCTGCTCGACCATTCTTATCTACCCATTTCTCTCTCTCGACCACTCTCATCTCCACTAACATCCGCTCGCCTCCTCCTCCCGCCGCCGCTGCCGTTCGCACCTCGCCGTCGACGCTGCTGCCATCCTCCCCCCTCCACCACAACCTGACATACGCCGCCGCCCCCCTCTACCCGCTAGGGTTAGGGCGATGGATCAAGGTAGTGGTGTGGCCCATTGCCATCACCATGGCGGACTTGGATGGATCTCGACAACTCCTCCATTGGCTCATGCACTATGCATATACTACCCTCCAACATTCCCTCACCGGCGCTCCCCCACCGACCACGATCGAGACTGATCATAGTTACCTCTTTTCTTTTTCTCCCTCATTGTTAGGCTCATAGTAACACTCATTAGGACACAACAATTTAATTAACTTTATAGTACATTAGGCTCAATTCATATCATCCTATCATGTAAGTGTTGAAACCGATCCTATGGCTTAAAGAGGTAATCCCTGCGATAGGTGGTACTGTACCTTTGGTGTAATCCACTCTAGATAGAAGTAATTTTGTGAAGCTATCTATCTCTTTTGACATACATTCAAGGGTAGAAAGTAGTGGGGATATCACTATTAGGGCATGTGGCAAGGCATCACTGATTTCGCTGTATTCCGAAAAAACTGTCGTTGAAGGGTGCTTGAAAGTGCTTGAGGAACATGGATTCATTTTGCCTGACTATAACTATTTTAGAATAAAGGCACTTGAGGAGGGCGAAGAGGATTTAGCTTCAATCAGTGAGAGGCTTGCTCAGTTTGATGAATATGATATGGTACAATAGTATGTAATCCGGTTGTTTTGATATACATGATTATTAGCGTGTATTATTTTTATAATTTTATTTTCTTTGCATGTAGGATATTTTTGGTGACACCTTTGCGGAAATTAGCTTTCATGCTATCTTTGATCAAGCCATGGGGCATCTTGGGTTAAGCTTTTATAGCTCCGAAGTGGACTTTACCACTGAAGGCAACTTCCAGGTTGATATAAAGTTTCATTTAAGTGGAAATGAATCAACTAATAAGATCTTGTTTACTGTCTATGGTAAAGCATCGGGTCGTCCATGCCAAGCGAAAGAGAGTGCACTAATTCATGCGCTATTGTATATCGATGAAGTACTAGGATACAATATTGTAGATTTCAACTATGTTAAATATCAGAGGTTATGTGCTCCAGTAAATACTCAAGTGTAATGATGTATGGATATTTGCATAAGTAGTATGCATAACTATATTTCATGACTGACTTGAGTTAAATTCAAGTTTCTAGATGCATATCTGTGTTCTTGAATGTGAAGATGGCTGCCAAATCCTAACATTGCTTTAGGATGTCATCCATCAAAGTTCAGTTCAGTTCTGTTGAATGGGATGTTGAAGTACTCTCTGTTTGCATGCACGTACTTCTCTTGTTTGTAGAAGTCGATCTCTGCATGTGTCATTAGTGACGGGTATCCTTATCGCCCGTCATTAATTTTAAATAATTAGTGACGAATATCCTTATAACCTGTCACTAATATTAAGTCATTAGTGATAAGTGTCTTTATAACCCGTCACTAAATGTAGCCTTGGCGGCTCCCTGCCGTGGCCACTCATTAGTAATGGGTTGTTATGAGACCAGTCACTAATGACTCACTCATTAGTGATGGGTGTCCTTATAACCCGTCACTAATGAGTGATGTTTACTGTTATTTTATTCACCGAGTAGCACGACCAGACAATGTCTATCCGTCATGGCTGCTCGGCAAAGGGGTGATTTTTTTGGCGATTCTGCTGAGGCCAAATCAAATCTCGGTGATTTGAAGTTGGTGTATGTCCCTAGCCTTTGAAGGTTTGCCTCCTCCCTCTCCTCCGCCTCTTGCTCTTGCTCATATGCATGGTGGATTCTAGGGTTTGAGTTGGAATCAACAATTTTGCTCTTTCTCCTAGATCTTGATATATGTAGTTTGTCCCCATTAATTAGTGTACATGCGTAACCTACGTCTCTCATTTGGGAGTGTTTGATTATAAATATGATTTAGCAACTCATCATATTTATAAGAAGATGCTCCCAAATTGTCCACGTACTTTGGACAGTTCAAGGATATGTGTCCCTGTAGTAGGTTTATGTGCTCTTGTCTGGTTCTAGAGAGATTTTGCTAGCATCTCCCTGTTGTACTCCGGATACACACCCTCTCGACTCGTTGTCGAGACGTGTATTCAGAGAACAGCCGGGAGCTGCTACCAAAATTTTCTCCAGAACAGTACAAGAATATGGAAACCTATTCAGGCCACATATCCTCGAATAGGATTAGGACCTATCTTTGCCTATTAAAAATTAGTTAGGATCCTTCGCCATAGATAACATGTATCATATTTGGATGTTAATTGTTCTCTTGAATATAACTAGAACACACGTAAACACTTAATTTAGTTAAATTGAGTTAGAATTTTTATACTTATTCTATCTTCTCTGTCGTTTCTATTTAGAATTAATATTTTTTGAATTTGTAGATGGTGGACAAAGTTGGATGTACCTTGATTATCATACTTTTAATGAGTACATAAGCGGGGTGAAGTATTTCTTGATTGTCGTGGTGGCGGATATGGAAGGTCGGAATAAAATGGCAATTTGGTGTCCATGGTATGATTGCAAGAATGAGAAGAAGTTTTCAAAACCTGAAATGTGTACGACCACTTGTTAAGGCGTGGATTCAAAGAGTGATATCACATTTGGGACAAACATGGCGAGGAAGGCCTTAACGAAGGGGAAATGGATCAGGTCCTCCCAGATGGCAGTACAGATCAAGGATTCCCGCTAGCCGGTGATATGGATGATTATCTCAGGGACGTAGACATATTAGGATTCAATGATGACTACGTGGATTTCGTGGAGAATGTGGACCAAATGGTGTGTGATGTTGAGGGGAACGACGAGTATAGTGATGGTG
This sequence comes from Phragmites australis, assembly GCF_958298935.1. Taxonomy (NCBI): domain Eukaryota; kingdom Viridiplantae; phylum Streptophyta; class Magnoliopsida; order Poales; family Poaceae; genus Phragmites; species Phragmites australis. Next base: position 10,802,425 of record NC_084934.1, read on the forward strand.
AATTTACCAGAATCCAGGAACTGGTGCGAGACTCGTAGACACCCTTTTATCCTGGCTGTAAGGAGAAATACACGCTGTTGTTTGCGGTGCTTATGCTTCTGCAATTGAAGGCAACCCATCGTTGATCTGATAGGAGTTTCAAAGCATTGTTGCATCTGCTAAAGGACATGCTACCAGAGGGGAACAAGGTGCCCAAGACCGTCTACGACGTGAGGAAGATAGTTTATCCTTTGGGAATGGAGGTAGAAAAAATACATGCATGCAAGGAGGATTGTGTCTTCTTTCGTGGAGTGTATGCAGACCTGGATCAATGTCCTATTTGTGAAACTCATCGATACAAGCGTAGAAATGACAGTGGTGACGTGGAGGAAGGCAACTAGAGAAAAGGGCCACCTAGAAAGGTGATGTGGTATTTCCCTATAATTCTCCATTTGAAGCGTTTGTTCCAAAACAAAAAGGAGTCCCAATTGTTACGGTGGCACAAGAAGGGTCGTAAGAACGACGCAATGATATGGCACCCCGTAGATTCAGCTCAGTGGTGAACCATTGATTCCACATTTGGGTGGTTCGTTGAGGAATTAAGAAATATTAGGTTTGCTATGAGCACAGATGGCATGAATTCATTTGGTATCATGAGTACCTCACATAGCACTTGGCCTATTGTATTGTTTATCTACAACCTTTCACCTTGGCTTTCTAAAAAGCAAAAATACATTATGTTATCGACCTTAATTTCTGGTCTGAGGCAACCTAGCAACGACATCGATGTGTACCTCAGGCCTTTTGTGGATGATCTAAAAGCACTCTGGTCTGAAGGCGTTAAGGTTTGGGATCAGTACAAGTGAGAATACTTCACCCTATATGCCATGTTGTTCGTCACCATCAATGATCTGCCAGCACTTTGTAACTTGTTAGGACAAAGTAAAAGAAAAGGTGAAGCTTGCCCCCAAAGCTTAGATGACACTGAGATTATGTGGTTAAATGAGTCAAAGAAAATAGTGTACACACAACATTGACATTTCCTTCTAAGGAACCACCGGTACCAGAAAATGAAGTCTCAATTTGACGACACAAGGAAGAAAATGTCACCTCCAATACATTTTAGTTGGAAAGATGTCTATGATAAGGTTAAGGATATCAATGTTGTCCCTGGCAAGTGAAAACGATCCTCCACGAGTGATGAAAATGGAATATGGAATAAGAAATCAATTCTCTGGGAGCTTGAGTATTGAAAATACTTAGATGTTCGTCACTGTATTGACCTCATGCACGTAGAGAAGAATATATGTGATAATATCCTCGGTACAATGCTCAACATGAAGGGGAAAACAAAAGATCTTGAAAACAAAAGAGCTGACCTTGAAGAAATACGCTTAAGGCCGTAGCTTCATGTCAAGGATACGGATAAAGGGAAATTCCTACCCCACTATGCATCACCCTATCCAAGAAGGAGAAAAAAAGAATTTTGTGAGTTCTTGCATGGTGTGAAAGTTTCCTCTGGTTATTCATCCAACATTAGAAGACTTGTTTCAGTGAAAGAGGTGAAAATGGTCGTCGACATGAAAACTCATGATTGCCATGTGATGTTGATGTAGATGATTGCGGTTGGAATTAGACATGTTGGCAATTGGTGTTCGAGAGGCTATCATGAGCCTGTGCTTTTTTTTTTCAATGCAATTGATCAGAAGGTACTCGATCTGGAAGCGTTAGGTGAGCTAGAAAAAAGACACTTCAAGACTCTATGTCTTCTTGAGATGTATTTTGTACCATCCTTTTTTGATATCATGTTCCATCTCACAGCGCACCTTGTGAAGGAGATTTATTTTCTTGGCCCTGTGTTCCTGCACCAGATGTATCCATATGAGCGATTCATAGGCGTTTTCAAGTCGTACGTAAGGAATCAAGCTTTTCCTGAGGGGTGCATAGCGTAGGGTTACTCTACAAAGGAGGTAGTGGAGTGGTGCGTTAATTACACATACCCAGATAACCCAATTGGTGTGCCTCATTCTCGCCATGAGGGTAGGCTTGCAGGGCAAGGAATTCTGGAGAATCATGCAATTACTCTTGAGCCGAAGGCATATGACCAAGCTCATTTCCTTGTGTTGCAACAAATGAGTGAAGTGTCCCCATATATCGACGAGCATAAGAAATTGCTTCTTCAGGAGAATCCAGGGAGGACCGAAGCTTGGCTTGTAAAGCAACATATGCAAAGGTTCAACACTTGGTTTTGAGATCGAATCAACCAATTGAGTACTCCTACAAGTGATTTGATTAGGAAACTAGCAGCAGGCCCTATGGAACAATTACAACATATCAAGGGTACGATATAAACGGTTACATATTTTTACACGGTGCCCAAGACCAGAAAAGCACATACCAGAATAGCGGTGTCCGTATTGATGCTTATGATAACAATATGCACAAGAGCACATACTACGGCTAGATAGAGGACATCTGGGAATTGGATTACTTGGGATTCAAGGTACCTGTGCTTTGGTGCCGTTGGGTACACGGGACAAAAGGGCGTTACAAAAGATAAGTACGGATTCACTAGCGTTAATCTCAAACTTGTCGGATGTAAGGATGAACCTTTCATACTTGTTAAACAAGTTTCCCAGGTGTTTTATGTGACTGACACGGTAGATAAGAAACTTCATGTGGTTCTTGCTTGGAAAAGACGGATTGTCAGAGTTGAAAATATGGTTGATGAGGACGAGTACAATCAATTTGATGAAATCCCCCCTTTTGCTACTGCAATCATGCCACAAGTTGCACAGAATGAAAAGACTCCATACCTACGTTTTGACCATAACGAAGGGATCCATGTGAAGAAAGCACAAAAACAGCTGTGACATGCCAAATGATATATGAATCAATATAACCTAAAATTTGTAATATTTGTAATATTCAGTTATGACTGAATTTCAATGTAACCTCAAATTTGTAATATTCAGTTAAGTCTTAATTTCAATGTAACCTCAAATTTGTAATATATGTAATATTCAGTTAAGTATGAATTTATATGTAACCTCAAATTTGTGATATGTTTATAGGAGAAGATGGCTGCCAAATCCTGACTTTACTTCAGGATGCAGCCAGTATACAGGTAAATCCCTTAGAGGGATGAGCACATTAGTGACGTGTGAGAACTTCAGCATCAGTAAAGATATAGATAGTGACGGGTTAATTTACGACCCGTCACTAATGATCGAATCCTAGGATGTAGAGACTCGGCCATTAGTGACATGTCGTATCTATAACCTGTGACTTTATATGTTTTATAAATAACGGGCTCAAGAACCCTAGCCTCCGATTTACACATCCTAAGCTTCTTCTTCGCTGCCGCACCCACCGCCCTGCTCCTCTGATCCAGTGCCGTCTTTGGCCACCAATGACAAAGACCTGACAGAGGAGGAGTATGAGAAGGAGAAAGCGATTGCCAACGACAAGGTGATCGCTCGTGCCGTCCATAAGGCGGAACTCATCAGCAAAGCCGAGGGAACGGCGGAGGCCATCGTAAGTGACAAGGCTATCGCACACCTCTTGGCGGAGGAGGTGGAGATGGGCGGCGACTCCGACACCGACGATGGCGAGGAGGAGGAGGAGGAGGAGGAGGAGATGGGCGGCGACTCTGACATGACCGACGAGGAGGAGGATGAGGAGGATGAGGAGATGGACGAATCGTAGTCCATTATTTACTTAGGTTTATGGTGGTAATCCAAATTTAGCAATTTAGATTTAGCACCCTTATTCTATAGTCTGGATGGGTACTTTTTTTGTATCTGAACCTTCTTTTTTAGTGATAAACTTACTTATCCTAAATTAATGAAAAGGCCAATTAATTGGAAAAGTGTGTTAAATTGAGAATGCAAGTGAGACAGCTAATTGAGTACATTTTTCTCATCATCGAATTATCCTGCTTCTAAATTCTAACTTTGCTTCAGGATGCAACCAGTATACATGTAAATAGAGGGATGATCACATTAGTGACGGGTGATAACGTCACATGTCAGTAAAGAGGTCATTAGTGATGAGTGAATTTACCACCCATCACTAATTACCAAGTCCTAGTGACGGGGTGGTAAATTCACCTGTCACTGTGACCCGATCATTAGTGACGGGTTGTAAATTCACCCGTTACTAATGATATGTTTATAAATAACGGGCGAGGGAACCCTAGCCTCTGATTTTCCTAAGTCCTGTCGTGCTCGCCATCCATTCCTCATTTCCTCCTCCTCCCGATTATCCCCGAGGCCTCCGCCGTCTCCCTACCATCCCCTCCCCCTCCCTAACACCGTCTTCCCCTGTGCCTTCATCCCCAACTACCCCAACTACAAGGAGCCCACACTGCCGTCGCCTCCTCCCCGACGAGCACCTTGACACTGAGGAGCTAGTGCCACCGTGCTCTACGCTGCCATCATTCTCATCCGTCGAGGTAGGTCTCCCACCGTCCCCTCCTCGTCGACGCCATCGCCATCGTCCTCATCCGCCATTGTGAGTTACTCTTGTGCATTCTACCATACTTTGTGTGCCGGGGGTGAATAAAAATAGTATGTCAGATTATATTACTTGATGATGACAGCGGCTAAGTGAGGTTGTGTGTGACAGCGTAGTCTACTTAGGTACGATAATATGAACTTAGTAGTTTAACATAGATGAATTAGGCACGTTGTTATCCTATCCATTTAACACTTACTATTGAATACTTAAACTCCACGTGTTCCTAATGTTGACCCTTGACTTGCGATTTCTATGTAGTATTTATGGTAATATAGGAGATAGAGGGTATGTGAATCAATGGTTAGCAGTTTAGCACAACCATGTTGAATTTTTGCTTTTCAATATGCATAAATATGGAGGCTACAGTGCATGCTATTCTTGGGAATGATCTAAGAATTAAGAGTGCGCTGTTACACATACCGATGATATGAGATAGCCAATTTGGCGTTTGGATGGCGACATCAGTTGTAACCCACTTTCTGAGAGTAAAACTTGATAAAACAAATATGTTCTTGATGTTTATATGCTTAACATACGCAATTTCCATGTTTATCTATTTTTATTCTTGCTTATATTCAGTCCTGACAGAACACATGAGTTCTTATTCAATGATGGTGTCAATACGCTTTAATGCTCCCGGAGAGGGTGCCGTTGACCCTTCATAAGTTCAATGACCTCACTGTAGATCAAAGAATACCTTGTTCAATGATGGTGTCAATATGTTTTTGGAGTTTCCGGAGAACATGAAGGCGAAGGCTTGCAGGGCTGTTATGAAAATGATTGCCAAACTTTGGAGCAGCCACAAGAGTAAGCTTGTGAACGAGTATATGGTAAAAGAGTTGGAGCCCTTCAGAAAGTACCCATATATTATAAGAGAAGATTGGGAAGATTTTGTGGCATTGAAGAGCTCTGAGATGTTCCAAATGGATAGTTTAGCAAAGAAGCAGCTTCGGGCAAAGAATATGCAGAATCACAACCTGGGCATAGGCAGGTATGTGGGGAAAAGGGATAAATGGAAGGTGCAGGATGCAAAGTTAGCCAATGAAGACCGTGAGAATCCTTGGTTGCAATTCCGAGGATGATCGCAATCGTATTTGTGCGCGAGGGGTACGTTGTCAGATAGTGGAGAAATCACCTTCAAATCTAGCAAAATCGAGATAGTCGCTCAAAAGGTGAAATAAATAGCAACATACTCCTCCGAAAGTTCATTCACTAGGGTCAGGGAACATGACGTACTCTCCACTGCGTTGGGAAACCTTGAGCACCCAGGTCGAGTTCGAGGCATGTCCAGTTCCCAAGGCTGGAAGTTAGGTTTCCTCGAACACGTCGGAATGTATAAGAAGAGGAAGAGGTCGGTCCCAATAGATGTGGGAGCATTGACCCAGTCAATCAGGGAGATCATTTATCAAGACGTCATGAAAAGGTTTGCGGCACAAGGATTCATAATTCCTATTGCACCAATGGGTACTAGCCCCATTGCTGGACACAAGAGTAGTCAAGCCTTGAGGGAGGTTGAACAACCTGTCTTCTCTCCATCTATGGAGCCTGATACCATAGACCATCTCGATGAACCCACGCCGTGCTCATTGGTCATAACACCTGGAGGCTACTATATTGAGGTTGCAAAGGGCCAGGTGCATCCAAATGTCTAGGTGTTACATACAGTCCCGATACGTCTTGGCTATGTCATGGTCTTTGTGGATTTTGTACATGCCAACGTTGTGGACACAGATTTGCCCCCCCCTCAATGATGAGATCAAAAAACTGAGTCAAGCTCGTCTTCAAAGGATCCAATGGAAGAGGGGGGACATCGTGGTGCACACGATATCTAGGAGCGATCGCCTCGACGTTCAAGTTCCCTACCCCAACCTCAGCCTCAAGATACGCTAGTTTTGTCACCTTTGCCCACTTCGCCATCTATAGTTAAGCAACCTGAGGGTAGCCCAGCGAAGAAGAAGAAGCCTTTGCCCACTCCGCCATTTACAAGTAAGAAACCTAAGGGCAGCCCAGAGAAAAAGAAGAAGTCCATGCCAGGGTCTAAGAAGCAGCTGCCGAAGAAATCTAAGTCCTCTAGTAAGAACTTAATCATCGAGAAGAGTTGGATAGGGAAAACTTGGACTAAGAAAAACCCAAAATTGAAGCTTGGGAAGCCCTTGATGCCGGCTGATCCACTTCGGCGGGCAGGACAACCTTGTGTTGAGTTGCATAATTACTACCTGCAAGGTTGTATAGAGAAGAAGGTTTCCATTGTCTTATATTACCAAAATCGTCACTTCTTGACTAGGGATGACTACTTCCTCGTGGGCTTCAATGACTTATATGACCTCTTCAACCTCGATGGCCTGGACGTGGGGTTATTGCGATTCTTTACATTGTAAGCCCTTTCAAACTAGACATTCATTAATTATTACCACTAAATTCTCCAATATAATTAATTTCTTATCTATAGACACTTGATATAAGAAACAAGGAAAAAGGAGCCCTTCGGATTCCTTGACCCCCAAAATTTGACGATTTCTTTGGTGGAACAATAAAGGGAATTCATTATGGAATATGTGGCTAGGGTAATGAGCCACTTTTTGAAGAGGGACTACCTGATGGCCGCCCACAACACGGGTGGCTATTGGATCTTACTAGTCATTGTCCCTAAGTAAACTTGGTCTGGTACCTCGTCATCAAGACCAGTGGTAGGACCTAACTGCGAATGGGGACAACGTGAATATACTTTCGTCAAACAAATCCTTGACGAGTAAGCTCTTCATGACTTAGGTTACATATTGAACTTTTCAAACTTACACCAAATGTTGACTATTAGATCCCTCTTTGCATGTAGGGCTTTTGACATTTATATGCGTTGTGATCCAAAGTATGATCCGAAGGCGCCCCACACACTGACACATAATACCGCCTTCATTGTAAGTGCCAGCAGACATATTTGCAAATACTCTACTACTACATTTTTTTCTTTTGAACTGACGGTTTTTTCCCTCTCCAGTGTCACCAACAACCACCAGGCAATTCTTGCGGATTCTATGTTGCGTGTCACATGCTTCTATTCATGGTAGAAAAGGATATGAAATCCCAAGATGTAAGATAATTGTATAGTCTTTTCATTGCTGCTTTTATTCATTACAAATATCCGATGATAAAATATTTTTGTCATGCTAATTGCATACTTTTTCCATAACTACTTTCATTTAGCAGAAATTCAGCTTATCGGATGTCAACATCCAGGATTCTGCACTCTCCAACATTCGAGCACAGATTGCCTCGTTCTTAATGACTGAAGTCGTCTCTTCGAAAGGTGAGTTCTATTGTAGGGAGGCAAGACTCTGACTTATGTAATTTGTGGTTGCACTTTCGACTTATGTAATTCAATGTTACACTTTTGACTTATGTAATTCGAGCTCTTGATGTGGACTTGCGCCCGTTGTACGTTTCGAGGACTTTTGATTATGTAATTTGAGGTTGCATATCTCGTGACTATGGCATGAATGTATCTGGATGTGTTTGGATGTGTCTTATTTGCAGGAGACGACAGCTACCAAATCCTGACATTGCTTCAGGATGCAGCCAGGAAAAAGGTAAATCCCTTCCGGGGATGAGACTATTAGTGACGGGTAGTAAATTCACCAATCACTGATGATCGAGTCCCATTGATGTGTAGCTTTACAACCCGTCTCTGAAACTCAGTCATTTGAGACGAGTTGAAATGATACCCGTCACTAATGACTCATAACACCAGTGATGGGTTGTAGCTACCCGTCACTGGTTCTAGTTAATTAGTGACGGGTTGTTGTTATCACCCATTACTAATGATTGAGTCCCAGAGACGGATTAAAAATCTACCCGTCACTAATGACTCAATAACCAATGATGGGTGGTAATAAACCATCACTGATAACTCAGTCAATAGTGACGGTTTGTAGTTAATACCTGTCACTAATGACGGCCACAGTGACAGGTAACATGCCTACTTAGGTCATAGGAGACACATTTGAGTGACGGCTCTCAATTATGACCTGTCACTAGTGATTTTTATTAGTAATGAGTTATAACTCATCACTAATGTTTTATCATTAATGATCTATAAAAGTGACAGGTGCTGTAACCGTCACTAATAATGGTTATCACTTGTCACTAATATATTGTTCTGGTGCAGTGAGAAGGCATGGTTGTTGGTAAAGATAGTATAGTTCCCTCACAATGCATTTGTGGAAAAGTTCAACCAACACCTTCTAGACCCGATCTGACACCATGTTTCTCTGACAGTTTGCACTTCCGGCACATAGATACACCAATAAGGCTATTGGCATTGGATCCCTATACCCGACGCAACAACCCTGACAGGAATCTCAGAAAGGTAGTAGTCAGCAAAACGTATAACGACAATTTTCCAATTTTAATTAATTAAAATTATTCTATATGAACTAGTTAGTGCTTTGGACTATTGCTTGTTAGTTGAGAAATTAATCTCCAACAACTTACACCACTTTCTTGTATTTATTTGAAGGACATCATCATGGGAAAAAATGTAAATGCAATGTTACAGAGAACGGGTGGAAGTCCATCTGGACATGCTAACAAACAGCCTTAGGTATTAATCTTTGATAATGTTTTCTGGTTCAACTATTAATTACCTTGGACTGTAGCTTATCGGTTGACATAAGCTACTTTTGTTTGAAGGACGGCATGGAAACGAACTCTGCAAATCTTGTGTTACAGCCAATAAAGATTGAATTGCGCAAAACATCATGTTTTGAGGCCATAAGTTACATTGTACCATGTTTTAGAAAAAAAATAAAAATCTCCCTTTGCCCACTTTTTAACATTGAACAAGATGTACTTGTCATGGGCCCACATGTAGCCAGGAATTTTTTTAAACATTATTTTTATGTACGGATATTGCGGAAATAATACCAAAAATGAGAAAACTTCAAAAATAATACCTATTCGCCCTACCGTATGGAGAAAACATATTTTCGCCGTACCGTACGGTGAAAACACTATTTTCGCCATACGGTATGCCGAAAATTGCTGATGTGGCACCAGCGGTAGGACTGGGGTGTATGGCTGCAGTTTCGAGACAGTTTTTGCCATACGGTTTGGTGAAAATTAGTTGTCGCCAAACCGTACGGCGAAAACTGCATTTTCACTATACGGGATGGCGAAAAATTCGGGTATGACCCCGCCCCTGCGCTCGCTCGCCGCGCCGTCTCATTTGCTTCCGCAGCGTCTCATTTGCGATCGTGTAGAGAGGAACATGCCAACAAAGAGGAGAAGAGAGAAGAGAAAAGAGGAAGAAGAGAGGAGGAATGGAGGAGGAAGAAGGGAGGAGGTAGGAGAAGGAGGAGGAGGAGGAAGGAGAAGGGGAGGAAGAATAATCGTTGAGGTAATTTTTTTCCTTTTTATTGTGTTTTTAGATGTATGTCTATCGATCTATTTGTATTTAGATTGAATTAAAGAGTAGAAAAATAATTTGGCGTCTATAAATATTTATTTTAGGTAGAAATCTTTGTATTACATTATTTTAGTATTAGGTTAAGGAAATAAAATATACGTGGATGCAAAAATTATATATCGGTACTTTAGTTAAGATTATGTATGTAATTTTATATTATAGGATTGTATTATTATGTGTTACACTAAAATACGGTATTTATTGAATTATTTGTAACTTAGAACTAGTGGTTTGCAACAGAAAATAATAAAACAAATTGAGGATCCAAATAGCATTGCAGCGTCAAAGTATTTATGTTAAAATTTTAAAATTCAATGAACATTATGTTTTTGAAAATTCGTAAGACTCCTAATATCAAATGGTATTAATTATTAAGTTATTGCGAATTAATTATATTAAATTTGTTAGTGCTAGTAACATGTTTATTTAACAATGATATCTCCGATGTAGATTTGGTACAGTAATATGAATTAGATTTTAGGCAATGAAGATTATAGTACTTTTCATTGTAGGACAAGAAACACTGGTTCGACATGGCCATTGCGTTAGTTAATTTTAAGGTAGTCGTAATGTATGAATGTAATTGATTTTTATTTCTAATTGATATATTTTTAGGTGACAATTATGTCAAACTCTATAAATCTTAGAGTATTCTATGGAAATGATCAAATCCGTAACGGTCCAATAGGTGTTGATTTGAGCAATTTTCCATTTACCATCGTTGAGCACCAAAACCCTAGGGGTACAAGGATGAAGGAGATGAAAATGTGGTTCACCAAATACTTTCAACTTGACCCTCAGATTTATTCTGTTACAGTGCAATGCATGTGGACTCATACGTTAAATTCAGTTTGTTGGGAGTTAAAGTCGGTGCATCAGACAGATAAGTGGTTGAAATGGTTGGAGTGGTGCAGGCGGCGTCAGGCTGAGTCCAATATCCTGATGCAACCATGTCCAAGAGAAGCGGATGATAGTAGCAGTGCAACAACTCCAGTGGAAGAAGAGGATACGCGCGGGCATGCAGTGTCGATGGAGGAAGTTGAACAAATGTAGACGACTGAGGCAAATGTTGTTGTGCATAGGTGGGCGGTAGAGGTTGAGGAGGGTCAGGCTGATACAGGGGAGGAAATTGAAGAAATCATTATGGAGCTCGAGAACGTGGACTGTAACGTAATTCATGAGGAAGAAGCTTTATTGGAATCTGTAAATGTAGATGAAGATGATGAGGATGATGAAGACAATTACTGCTCTAATACTGTCATTCTAGATGAATAGAACTTGCCTGACAAAGTGAGGATGCAAGTTCTGGAGAATCATGACTCCCCTTGGGAATATGGTTCAAGTATGGTTCACCTAAATTTCCCCAATCGGTCTGAAATGAAGGATGCAGTGGCACGGTGGGCAGTGACATCACACAGAGAGGTATTTGTTGCTGTCTCAAGCCCAGGAAAGTACAGTGTTGAGTGTAGAACACCTGGATGCACCTTTTATGTTCATGCATACAAGCTGAAGCATTCGACCCATTGGGTAGCCTCAAGAGTGGTTCAGCACAATTGTATACTGGAAAATATTGGTCGAAAGCACCGCAACCTCACTGCTGCACTAGTTGCAAATGAATTGTTCACTGAGATTATTCAGAAGTGGGACATGTAATGCTCGTTCATCCAACGATCAATATTACGACAGTTTAAATATGAGATTACTTATCAAAAGGCTTGGAGTGCAAAGCAGAAAGCCTTGTAAAAGCGGTGAGGTACATATGAGGCTTCTTATTGCAACCTAGCCCACGTGCTTGAAATTCTGAAGGTCAGGAACCCTAGCACATATACTGCTTTCAAGGAGACTGAACTTGATGAAAACCATCCTAGCATTTTCCAGCGTGCTTTTTCTTCTTTAGGTCAGTGTATTCAGTCCTTCTAGCATTGTCGTCATTTGCTTTGCGTGGATGGTACATTCTTGACTGGGAAGTATAAAGGCCAGATTCTCACTGCAATTGGTGTTGATGCAAATAACCAGATACTTCCTTTGGCATTTGCGTTTGTGGAGGGTGAGAGCAGGTTGAGCTGGCTCTGTTTTTTAGGCATCTTAAGGTTTGGGTTGTTTGTGACCGATCTAACGTTTGCATAATACATGATCGGCATGCTGGGATCTTATCTGCTATAAAGACACTGCAAGAAGATTCAAGTGAGCCATTCCCTTTGGCATGACCTGCAAAATAGGTGGTGCGTGCGTCACATAGGAGCAAATTTCTACAAGCAATTCAAGAGCAAAGCACTAATGGACATGTTCAAGAGGTTGTGCAGCCAGAACCAAAGTCGCAAGTTTGATGCTTTGTGGAAGGAGTTGGATAAGGAAATAAGGATGCATGTGCAGGAGAGAAATAAGGAGTCGACTACTGGTGATGACACAGTACCGGAGGTGCTGCTACCTCTTGGAGAAGGCATTGATCCTCCTAATATGAGAAGAAGGTCAGCAAGAAACATCAAATGCCTACACATTGAATCTCAATGAGGGAAAGGTCTCATCTTGTCAATTTCTAGCTTGGTTTCTCGCACTGGATTGAGGCAGAGCCAAAGGAGAAGTGGTCCTTACTCTATGACATCGAAGGTGCTAGGTTCATGTACTGGGCCACGTCTTTATCGAATATGTGTAGTATGAGCTAGTATATTTGAAACTTGATACCTATTTGTTTTGATGTTATTTGGTAGGTATGACATCATGACTACCAATATAGCAGAGGTTTACAATTGGGTCATCATAGGGCTGCGTGGACTCCCTATTGTTGCAATCGTTGAGGGAATGTTGTACGGTATTATTGGTTACTACCAGAAGAGGCATGCTGCTGCTGTGAGTCACTGTACAACAATACATACACCGTATGCCCAATGGATGATGGAGTATCTCCAAAAGAAGAGTACAACATATGGTTCGTAGCATGGGCGTCAGTGAGCACCGCTTCGAGATAACCCTGAGATCAAAAGGAGGAGTGGGGAGCGATACCAGAATTTTCACTCATGAGGTGAACGTAGGGCAAGTTTTCAATGGATGGTGCGAATGCTCCTGCAACAAACCGAAGCTTTTACATGTCCCATGTACTCATTTGCTGGCTGCATTATCACAAGTAGGTGTGGGAAGCTCAATATATGTGTCACCATTTTACTTGAAGGAAAATGTGGTGCTGACTTGGACTGGAGAGTTCCGTGGATTCAATGCACATGGTGACTTCACAGTTTACTATAGAGATATGCCAATATGTCTGCCCCCTATGATGTTGCCTAGACATCCCCATGAAAAAGGTGGTCGACCGCAGACTAGGCGTATTTGTAATGATATGGATGAAGCTGAAGTTGATGGCCCTGTCAGGAGGTGCAGTGAGTGTGATGAGTATGGTCACAGCGCAAAGGAATGCCCACACTCTAACCACGGCAATGCTGGAGCAGGACCATCCACCGGTAGTAGACATGGGAGAGTTACATGTGGAGGACAAGCAGTGCATGAGACTGGGGCAGACCTTGCAGGATATGCTATTTAGGAACAATGTGTTTATTTATTTATTTGGGTAACTGTTATGTTCTTGATGTAAAAACTAAGTGGTATTATTTGTGTAATTTTTATGTTCTTGATGTAAAAACTAAGTGTTTTCATTTATGTATTATTTATGTTCTTTCTATCTTATAAAGTAGTTTGTGTATGGTTTATGTTGTTGACGTATTAATTATGTGATCATCAGTTTACAATAATTATGTGTTTTATGTTGGTCTGTTTTTGTAGAGATGGAGGCGTCGTACGAACTTCTTGACCGTTTTGTGGACGTGCGTCACTGTGGCTTGTTACACGCCACGCATGACGCTTTGAGTATTCCTATTTTACATATTAGTTCAAACAAGTCCTACTAATTTCTGGTGAACTAATTGGTCCCTCGATCACTCCAGTTGGTTAGCAGCAGGACTTGTTTGAGAGGTTTTAGGGAGTTCTACCTGAGCCACTGATCGTGTCGCCCATTGAGGAGCATCAGAAGCACGGCCCCAAGAAGTAGTGGTTGGAGCAGTTGAGAGTTAGTAATTTTTTCGTTGCTTCTCTAATTTCATATTGCACGTCCTTTGTCCATCTATTATCGGTAATAACAATCAACCGAATTATGCAGGTGGAAATGATGGTCGAGGACCCACTGAGTATCAGGTTGCTCGACACTTGGAGGCTTACCTGCTGTGGTTGTTTGGTTGGGTGATGTTCACCTCTAGCCACGGCAACACTGTGAATGCACGTTGGATTGCCTATGCTCGGGCTATTGCTGAAGTAGCAGTCATCGACGTGCCTCTCTTTGGGTTCGACGGTTCTTTACGCCACCTACCGCATGTTGTGCGACGCCTGCGTGTGGACACGCAACGCGTCCAACTTGACGGGTATGCCTCTTCTACTTCAGCTGTGGTCGTTCGAGCGCTTTCAGGTAGGAGGACCACTCGTGGTGCCCATGCATTACACCTCAGAGATGTACGCTGGCGGCGACATCAACAAGCCTACGATGGGATCACTGTGGACATGCCGACGGTTACGCCCTTCATAGTACTGTTAAAATTTTAGTGTTGTAACATTGATAACCTAACTTAGATGAACTATAATTTTGCAGCCGCAATGGGAAGGAGTTCAGGTTCGTTCAGCATATGAGGCTTTCACCGAGCAGTTCGACCAACTGAGGCCTGATATGGTCATTTCGGAGCCGTACACCGCCGACTTCATGCTACGATGATCTGCTGGATGTGGGATCTCCGAATTGTGCTTCAGGGACTCGTCATTTTGGTTGACGGGGAAAAAACTGGTGTTCGACATATTCGTCGAAGACTATGCTCTGCACCGTGTGATGCACTAGTTTGGATGGCACCAGAAGGTCCCGGTCCTGCTGGGAGACCGTGTTCCTGCTTCCGTACACACGTGAGTTGTAATTTCACATACCTCATTTTATTATGTGTATTGATTTCCTCTAATTGACACTCCATTGTAGGTTGTCGACTAAGGGACCACCAAGGAGCATGGCTAACCTGACCATCAGGATGCAGCCCTGGGTTCAATAGTGGAGCGATGCTCTTACGGACGTGATCGAGTTTGGTACCCCTTACGATGACTACAGTTACTAGTAGTACCTGCTGTGGTACAGTACACGGACTCGCACACGTCTTCTTCATGTCGTGGAGCCTCCGCGTCGTTCCTTTGCTAGCACTGATGCCCTATACCCAGGACATGCAGGAGTTGCGCTACACATTGCGGTATGTGAAATCTTCAAATCCTTACGGCTTTCAACATTCACATTACTACTATTGCTAATGATTAGTCGTGTACCGTAATTTGACGTCGCGAGAGAGATTCACGAGGAGGCGATGAGTTCAGCTAAGAGACTACGTGAGCAAGGCACATGTGGTATGGCGATTGATGATATCATTGAAGCGTTCTCCCGTCTTTCCATGAAGGCCCGACGTATCGTGGAGTGCACATTATGCTGGCAGCCCGACATTGTTGTACACGACCCTTAAGCAGTGCATTCCACTCAGCGGCCCCCACAACCTTCCTCTGCCTTCGTCCACCAGCAATATGCTAGTCCTTAGCCTCCGCCCCCTGAATCAGGTAATTTTATTACTATAAGAATATTTTATTTCATTAAAAATTAAATATTATGTACGTAATTTTTTCATTTGTAATATTGTTGCACTATTACACTAGAAATTTTATAGTTTCCTATGTAAATGGTTAAATGCATAACGGTCCATATGGTATCGATTTGACTAATTGTGTAGGCAGGAGGCTCTGGATGGGCCGGCCCCCAGTTCACATGAGGATCTGGATGGGCCGGCCCCCACTTCGCAGGAGGCTCTGAATGGGCTGCCCCCTAGTTCACAGGAGGCTCTGGATGGACTGGGCATGGCTACGATACTCCTCAGCCTCCGCATCCAGTGCATGTAGGAGGATCTGGTTTTGCCACGCTTGTGTGTATTCCCATGCCAGGTATGTCACGGCTCTTTTTTCCATAATGTTAGATTAATTACGCATTCTACGCCAATACTCAGTTGTTTATGCACGATATAAATGGCAGGTTTGATCCGCAATGAATCTTATAGTCTTAGAATCTAAGGGCATAGATGCCATCCTTGGAACGGATTGGTTAGCCAAGTTTGATGGAGTAATAGAGTGTGCTAGAAGAATAGTCCACTTGTCCAATGGAGATGGAACTAGAGTTGAGTTCGTAGCTACTATTCCAGCAGTAGAAGAATGTTCTCTCAATTCACTTGAGGGTACACCCATTGATCATATCAAAGTAGTTCGTGAGTCTCCCAATATCTTCCTCGATGAATTGTTAGGTATGCCACCAGATCAAGATATTGAGTTGGTACCTGGTACGACCCCTATAGCCAAAAGGCCATATAGAATGTCCGCTGATGACATAGCTGAGTTAAAGAAGGATATTCAAGAGCAGTTAGGTAAATGTTTTATTATACCAAGTGTGTCACCTTGAGGAGCTTCAGTTCTTTTTGTGGATAAGAAGGATGGTACTCGAAGAATATGTGTAGATTACAGAGCACTCAATGATGTGACCATTAAGAACAAGTATCCGTTACCCCTAATTGAGGATTTGTTTGATCAGATGAGAGGAGCATGAGTGTTCTCGAAGATTGATCTAAGGTCTGGATATTATCAGTTGAAGATTCGATCATCAGATGTACCCAAGACTACCTTCAGTATTCAATATGGGTTATATGAGTATATTATCATGAATCTTATGAACAAGGTGTTTATGGATTATTTGGATAAGTTTGTGGTGGTGTTCGTTGATGATATTTTGATTTTCTCCAAGAGTGAGGATGAACATGAAGAGCATTTGAGAATAGTGCTGCAAACACTCGGAGAGCATCAGCTATATGCCAAGCTTAGCAAGTGTGACTTTTTGGTTAGATCAAGTCGCTTTCCTCGGCCATATCATAACAACCGATAGTGTAGTAGTAGATCCAAGCAAGGTGGAGGATGTGTTAAATTGGTTACCACCTACAAATGTCTCAGAGATTCGGAGTTTCCTTGGTTTAGCAGGATATTATCACCGCTTCATAGAATGATTCTCAAAGATAGCTCAACCTCTCACCTCATTGCTATAGAAAAATGTGGTTTTCAAATGGAGCCCGACTTGTCAAGAAAGTTTCGAAGAGTTGAAGAAGAGATTGACCACAACCCCAATGCTAGTTTTGCCAGGCATCAACAAGAACTCCAATATCTACTGTGATGCTTCGCGACAAGGACTTGGATGTGTTCTTATGCAAAAAGGTCAAGTTGTGGCCTATGCTTCAAGGCAGTTAAGGAAACATGAAGAGCACTATCCTACCTATGACTTAGAGTTAGTAACGGTGGTTCATGCATTGAAGATTTGGAGACACTATCTTATTGGAAAATGATGCGAGATATATACGGATTACAAGAGTTTGAAGTACATATTCATCCAACCGGATCTAAACCTTCGTCAGTGCCAATGGCTAGAATTAATCAAGTATTATGACGTTGGAATCCATTATCACCCAGGAAAGGCTAACGTAGCAGCCAATGCTTTGAGTCAGAAGAGTTACTGTAACTCAATGATGGTTAAAGATAGTCAACCCAAGTTATGGGAAGAATTTGAGAAGCTTAATTTTGGATTTGTGGCAGATATAGAAGCAACCACCATGGAAGTTGATTGCACATTAGAACGAGATATTCTTAAGGGTCAACTTGAGGATGAGAAATTTAAGGAAATTAGGCAGTTAATCAAGGATGATAAAGCACCAGGCTTTATAGAAGACAGTCAAGGTACCATATGGTTCAAAAAGAGAATCTATGTGCCTAACCAGAAGGCTATTAAAGAGTTAATTTTAAGATAAGCTCATGATTCAGCACATTCCATTCACCCCGGAAGTATGAAGATGTATCAAGATCTCAAGGATCGCTATTGGTGGTATGGAATGAAGAGAGACATAGCAGAGTACGTAGCTCTGTGTGATACTTGCCAAAAGGTTAAAGGAGAACACCAAAGACCAGCAGGATTGCTAGAACCTTTGAAGATACCTGAATGGAAATGGGAAGAAAATGGAATGGATTTCATTGTTGGATTACCCCGTACACAAGGAGGATATGATTCAATATGGGTTATAGTGGATCGTTTGACAAAAGTCGCTCGTTTCATTCTGATAAAGACTACATATAGTGGAGCCAGACTAGGAGAGTTGTATATGTCAAGAATAGTGTGTTCACATGGTGTGCCGAAGAAGATTGTTTCGGATAGAGGAACTCAGTTTACTTCCAAGTTTTGGTAGAAATTACATGAGTCTACAGATATGAAGCTGAATTTCAGTTCTGCATATCACCCACAAACAGATGGTCAGACTGAGAGAGTAAATCAGATACTCGAGGATATGTTAAGAGCTTGTGCTCTAAAGTATGGCAAAAGTTGGGATAAGAGTTTGCCATATGTAGAATTTTGTACAACAATAGTTACCAGGCAAGTCTGCAAATGTCTCCGTTTGAAGCCTTATATGGAAGGAAGTGTAGAACACTGTTGTTCTATAATGAGACTCAAGAAAGTCAAGTTTTTGGCCCAGAAGTTCTACGAGATGTAGAAAGGCAAGTTCAGATTATTCAGGAGAATTTGAGGATTGCTCCGTCAATATAGAAAAGTTATGGAGATAACAGATGTAGAGAATTTACATTTGAAATTGGAGATTTTATTTATCTAAAGGTTTCACCCATCAGAGGTCTTCGTAGTTTAAGGTCAAGGGAAAGTTGCCACCAATATTCATTGGACCTTTCAAGATATTGGACAAACCAAGAGAAGTAGCTTATCAGTTATAGTTACCGCCTCAACTGGCAGATGTGCATGGTGTCTTCCATGTCTCTCAATTGAATAAGTGCCTTTGAGTGCCTGAAGAGTAGTTACCGATGGATGAATTGGATGTTCAAGAAGATATTTCCTATACGGAGTATTCGGTGAGGATCATTGAAAGATCAGAAAGAGTGACCAGAACCAAAGTAATACCAATGTGCAAAGTGCAATGGAGTCATCATTTTGAAGATGAAGCAAGATGCGAAAGAGAAGAAGATCTGAAGACGAAGTTTCCCTATCCCTTCTTCGATCTGTCTGAATCTCGAGGGAGAGATTCATTCCAAGGGGTAGGTTTGTAACACTCTGATTTTTAATTTTTGCAAATTTATAAAATTTTCCTAGATTTAATTTGAGTATAAAGAAATAGCATAGGATAAATCCTATTTAGAAAAAATTAAATCCATAGTGACATAGGTTATATTTGTTAATGTTCATTCATGCTGGAATTAGTCATCTAGGGTTTCATTTCATTTTACATGGATTTTGTTTTGTGGTTTGGATTTGAAATTTGCCTTTCTTTGATTTGAATTTGAAAAGGTTTACAAAAGAAAAAGAGAAAAACACTTCTCGGGCCACCCTCCCTCCTTTTCGGCCTATCCAAGCCGCCCGACCCGGTTTTCCCTCACCTTCACCCATCGTTCTTCCACCTGGGCCACTCCCCACGCCTTTGGCCCAGCGTCGCACCATGTTTGCCCTTTCGCCTACGCCTTAGCCTGCTCCCACGTGTGCCCACCGCAACTGAATGCGTCCTGTGTCGTGCCACCTTCGCCCATGCTGCTATCGGTGGACCCCACCTATCGGAGTCGTCTCTGACCTGGAGACTGCCATCGCCGCCATGTTTGATTTGAATACCGCCGCCCAAAGGTGTCGTGGCCTTTTTCAAGATCCTCTAGCCGCCTATATATGCCTGTGACCCCCTCTAGGTTTTCCCCAAGCTAGCTAGTTCTAGCACATCTCGTCGAGATCTAAGCACCGCTGCCGCCATTAGAGCCACCTCAGTGAAGCTCATCGCCGTGCCACTCTAGAGCTGCCGCGCCGCTCTAGAGTCACCCAGCGCTACTAAAAGCCACCATTGGAACCTCTTGCCTCCACCGGAGCTCAATCTGTCATCGCCTTCCCTGTTAGATCATCAGAGGTGCCTCTTCGACGCGATCCTGAGCTCACTGTCATCTCCGCTGTTGCTGACTACCTTCTGAGCTGATCCACCCGTGGTAAGCCTCAAATCGAGTTCCCCGTGAGCTTCATTTCATGTTCCTCCGCTCACCATTGATCTCCATGCACCGGAACATGATTCCGATGACTTTTCTGTGAGTGCGCCATCGTGTCGACCTCGAAGCCGCCATGCTCTCCTTCCCTGGCCGCCCAGAACTTTCTGCGTCGTTCGATCTGTAGCCAACCACTAATATTAGATCCACCAATACCCTTTCATCGACCAGTAAGAAGTCGCCATGTGTCCCTCACTTATCACAATCAACACAACCACATCAGCAGCCACCTCAGCGCCATGTTAGCCATCTAGTCGATGTGTTTGCCTAGTCAGCCTCTGCACAATAAATAGGATTTTTAGTATAAAAATAATTCCAAATAATCTTGATAATTGGCAATTTTGCAAATAAAACCCCTTAACTTTCCTATTTTCACATCCAAGCCCATGTATTTTTGCACTTTAGTCCATAAACTTTTCCATAATTACATATAGGTCCCTATATTTTGCAAAAAGGTCCCTAAACTTTATTTTTATTTCAAATTAAGTCCTTTTCTTTTTCAGATTAAACCCTAAACTTGTTTTTAGTGTAACATTCTCGTCGTAGCTCCTTTTTCAGCGATTCTTACATTGTTAGATTAGTTTTTCAGAGCTCTATCTTCCTAGATAGGTTTTGTCTTGTTGTTCTTTTGTTTTGTGTACTATTCTGAGTGTATTTATTTTGTGTGCTTTGTCGGTGATTATGCGATTAGACAACAACGATCCAGATCAGTTTGAGGAACATCAAGACCAAAAGTTAGAGTACACTGAGAAACAGCAAGGAGAAGGCAAGTGTCCTTGATCATCTTGAACCTATGTTTTTAAATGTTTTTTTATAAATTGCATGCAGTGTCTGTCAATATGATGGGTAGTCACCTATGTTAGGGTTTGCCCTAGTTTTCCTTTATCATCCCTTGGAACCTATATGGTTTACGGTTAGGTGTCTTTTATAGGTAAAAGTGCTTAGCCATGCTTTTGGGATACTGGGAAGTGTCATAAACTTGACTAATGAACATATGCAATGATGATGGTTAATTTGATAATTGTTTAGAAACATGGAACCTTAGGCCTTGAGCAAAGTGGTTATGGTGGTTATGTTGTTGGTTTAGTTTTGCTCAAGTAACCTAAGCAAGGACCGGTTCATGGAGCGACAACCCAAGAAGTAACGTACCAAGCACGAGGCTGATATGGGTAAGGCATGACATACTAGTTAGGGTTCTATCCAGTGTGTGTTGGGTCAGCACAAAAGGGGCCTTTTGGGTTGGAAGATTCTTTTGTAATCCATGGCGGTGAAATCAAGTGGGCAGGTGCATACTGGATTAGACTCTAGTTAGTGGTATATGTCATATAGTGATTTCTTGGTGGCACACTGTAACACCTTGATTTTAAAAATTTATAACTTTTTAAAATTTTCTAAGATTATCGAATAGCTTCACTAGTAGCATAGGTTTAAAACATATTTTCTTAATGAATCAATCAATATAGGTTATTATTTTGTGTGTATTGCATGCTGAGTTTTGTTAGGAGCCAGGTAAATGTATTAGGGTTCTTTTTCTTTTTGTTTCTCTTTGGTGTTTTGAGTGAATTTTTTTTGAAAAGGTTTTACAAAACTCAATAGTGAATAAGTTAATGATCTTAATGGTTGGAATTCAAAATTCTAGAATTCATCATCTATTTAATCCTTGATCATATCTGATCCTTCTCTAGTTCAATTCAAATCTTATCCAAATCCTTATTTAAAGCCAATCTCTCCTCTTTCTCAAATTCTACCCAAATCCAAATTCAAATTCCTTATCTACTCCTATTCTTGTTCAACCTTATTTTTTGTTTCTCTTAAATTCACTCCAAGCTCAATTAAAATTCAAACACTATTCAAATTTCTCTGTAAAATTTTCTTTTCTAAACCCTAGATATACCTAAAGTATCTTTGGGCTCAATCTTGCTCAAGTCCAAATCCTTAGCCAACTCTTCTAGATGGCCCAATAAAGGATCCACGAAATCTACAAATTTTCGCGGAAACCTGGACAACCTCATCTTCCTATGAAGTTTCAGAGTTCAAAACGGCCTCAAATGCAAATATTGGCAATACCAAAGTTGTAGGTCTCGTGAAGAGCTTCGATTTGAACCTATGGAAGTTCCCTTTTGGATAATAGAGCTAAGAGTTATGGCCCCCGAAATCAGTGCTGCACAGATAGGTCTGAGTTCAAATAGTTTATCTTATGGTGCATTTTTGAAAATCAAGATGGCATTTTCAGAAGTTCCAATGAGTACCAAAGTTGTAGGTCTTTTCGGGTAGTACAAGTTAGAGTCCAGAATTGTCCAATTGTCCTCGGAATAGAGAGCTATGAAAAAGGAAATCCTAACCGACTTGAACTCGAACCCGATTCGTGTTCGGCTTGGACTCCACCTCAACCAGCCGTCTTTAGCCCTATAAATATGAGTTGCATACCCTCTCCTACCCCTATTCTATGCCACCAAGCCCTAGACATCTCTGCTGCCCTGTTCATGAGCCGCCGTTCGCCGTAGCCGCTATCGCCACCGCCCGTGATGCGATACGTCGTTTTCTCTGCGAATCCTCCTTCCTCGACCATCAAAGCACGGTGAGGACCCCTTCTTCTCCTCCCTTAGTAATGTTTTATCATCATACTAAGTCCCTAGCCAAGCCCTAGCCCTGGCCAAAGCTTGATCTACGCCACCACGTTCGTCGCCGTCGCGGACAATTGCGCTATAGCCGATTGGCATCTACGTTCCTGGCCAACTAGTGCACCATTCATCATGCCCTTTCACCAGCGCATGACCCATGATGTTCCCCACACCCTCACCAACCAGTTCAGCTAGCAGAGCAGCCAAAACACCAGGATCAAGGTCGACATGCCCGCTATCCGTTTTATGGACGCGTTTTGTGTGCACACCGGATTTGCATTCGCGTTCCCCGTCAATCTGAAAGCCGTATGGATGCACCAAATGTGTCACGATGTGTCCCATCGAGTCTTCTACATGACCCTAGGAGCCCATCCCTGTTTCTTCAGCGACACGACCGAAACGCAATTGCCAACCATAGCATGTCACAGCCGTGACCCATCTTATATCCGTTGATCATTCTTCCTCTCAGTGGATGATCTACCAAAACCCATGCCATATCATTGTGTTCCCGGGATATATGAACATCTCTGTTCAAACGGTTTCTCAAATTTCATAGTCAATCTCTAGGAACGCGAGCATCTTCGTTGCTGCATCTGTTCGCGGTCACCACCAAACCTAGCAGCAGTTATCACTATTTTGCCGCTACCTCAGATGACCCCTTCCAAAACCAACCATACCACTGAGTTAATCTTTCCATGTTCTACACCATGCTTCCCTCATTTCACTTAAACTCCATCAAAGCCTGACATCGATGTCAGTGGCCACGCGCCCGATCGCTGTCTTCGACGAAACCCGAACCACCACCGCTACATAGAGTCACCGGTAGAATCTTTAACCTAGAAGCGCAACCTTCAGCCTTTTTGATCCATCAGGTGGTCAAGACTAGATCTTAGCATATCCCTTCTTTAATCCAAGATGGTACTTGCATAGCATGTCAAGTCAGCACCACATCATTCTCCTTAGCCTAGTCAGCGAAGTTTGGTCTGCCCTATACTTCTTGAATCTTAAGCAATGATGTTTTCAAGCCTCACACAATGATTGTGCAATAAAGCTTTTTCCTATAGGAAGATAGTTTCGGTAAATCAGCATTTCCTTTTCAGTCTAATCCATCTCCCAAAAGCTATTCTCTTTTCATCTTAACTCTGATTTAGGCGATTCTTGCGTCTAAATATTTCTAAAATCTTTCCTATCCAACCATAGAGTTTTTAAAGTATTTTAATGATGTTTGTTGTGTTGTTCTTAGTATTTTCCTTTGTGTTATTTGTCGGTAGTTCTCGCGATTAATCGATAACATTCTGGAGCAGTTCGAGGGACTTCATGACCAAGATTTCGACAACACTGAGCTGATTTGTGTAAAAGGCAAGTGTCCTTGATCATCTTGAACCTATGATTTAAACTGTTTTGTTTTACAAAATTACATGCAGTGTCTGTCAATATGATTGGTAGTCACATATGTTAGAGTTTTCCCTAGATTTCCCCTTATCATCCCTTAGAACCTAGATGGTTTATGGTTAGGTATCTTTGGTGGGTAGATTGCTTAGCCATGCTTTTGGGATGTTGAGAAGTGTCATATACTTGATTAGTGAACTTATGCAACAATGGTCGTTAATGTGTTATTGGTCTAGCAACATGGAACCTTAGGCCTTGAGCAAAGTGGTTTTGGTGGTTATCGTGGTTATGTTGTTGGTTTAGTGTTTGCTTAGGTAACCGAAGTAAGGACCAGTTTGTGGAGTGATAAATTAAAAAAAATCGTACCAACCACGAGACCTGGTATGGGACAGGCCTAGCCTATTAATTAGTGGATTCTAATTTTTGTGCGTGCC
The DNA here is from genome assembly GCF_958298935.1 of Phragmites australis. NCBI lineage: Eukaryota > Viridiplantae > Streptophyta > Magnoliopsida > Poales > Poaceae > Phragmites > Phragmites australis. Next base: position 10,826,982 of record NC_084934.1, read on the forward strand.
AAACGGAAGAGTGGATGTGTGGGGATGGCTAAGACCAGAACCATTTGGTTAGTGGTATGAGATATGTAGTGGAAGGGAAGGGTTAAAACTTTATGGAAACTACAAGGCACAAAAGGGGGCTTTTGGGTGGGGTGAAAACCACTTTTGACGGTGGTGAAACCTAGCGAGCATGCACATACTGGATGAAACTCTATAACGACTTTGAAGTGACTTTTCGGGCGATACACCACTGACGTGTGTTAAGTGTCTAGCTAACACGGCAACATGAAAATCACGACTTGTGGGGTAAGCTGGACAACCTCTGCAGAGTGTAAAATCTGATATATCGGCCGTGCTCACGGTTATGAGAGACTTGGATCCTCACATGATTAGTGGGTTGTGGTTATGGGTCGTGGTTATGGGTTTGGTTGTGGTTTTGGTTATAGTACAGGGAGTACTAGACGATTATGGTATGTAAGGTGGGGAGCCTTGCATGCTGGGTGTTGGACTGTATGGGTTACATTAATTTAATAATTGTTTAAAGTTTTTTGAGTCCAAATATGTTTTCATTACTCGTATTTACACAAATATACCATGTGTTAGCCTATTCTTGATATAAAGCCTGCATATCATTATTTTTTCCACACTTGCTGAGCGCGTCATGTGCTTACACTTGCTATTTTCCTATACCATGCAATATGTGTGCTGCTGCTCAGTGAGTGAAGATGTTGAAAACTACCAAGACGAGGTTGTGACGTTCTAGGCGTGTGTCTCCCGGTCGGTTGCCTACGGTGTTGTTGGGCACCAGTGCTTATGTTCCGCAACAGATATCTTCATAGAAGATAATATATGTCAATTGCTATAAGAGTTTAACATTTATTTAATAAAAGTATTACTTTTGTTACTTCACCTGTAATGTCCTTATGTGTGTTGAACATCTTGTGCACACATAATCCGCATCTGGTTTTATCCGTTAAAACCGGGTGTGACACACACCATTAGCATATGTTGAGTGTTTGCACGACACAGTAACATGTAATTCACTGACTCATAGGGAAAGCTGGACAACCTCTGCAGAGTGTAAAATCTGATATATTAGTTGTGCTCACGGTCATAAGAGACTTGAATCCTCACATGATTAGTTGGTTTTGGATATGGTGGTGGAATGATCATGGTTATGGTATGATAGCAGTGGTGGTACTAGATGGTTATTGTTTGCAAGGTGGGTAGTCTTGGGTAATAATTATTGGTCATCTGGGTTACATTCACTTAATAACTATTTAATGCTTTTCAATTACATTACTGTTCTTTACTCGTATTTATGCAAACATACTTTGTATTAGCCCATTCTTGTTGAAAGCCTGTATGTCATTACTTTACCACACTTACTGAGTACTCTATGTGCTCACCCTTGCTATCTTCCATACTACATATGCTGCTCAGTGGACGACTTTAAAGATTTTCAAGACGACGACCTGGTGTTCTAGAAGCACGTTCTCCAATCGGTGGCTATGGAGTTGCTTGGTCGCCGATGCTTGCGTTCCGCTACCATCGTTTAGTTCGGTTGTTTGGTTAATAGAGTTGCTTAGGTGAAATCTTTTTTGTAAGAGTCAAACAGTTGTAAGTTAAAGTATTGCTTTTATTACTTCACCTGTGATGTCCTCATATGTGTTAAACTTCGTGGGCACACATAAGTCGCACTTGGTTTTTTCTGTTCAAACCGGATGTGACAATTGGTTAGAGCTAGGGCAAATCAAGGTTCCCGTGGGGAATGCCTTCGGAGTTTTAGGCGCTACCTGTGTGGCAGGCTTAGTGTGGAGATGTTTGCCTTGGATCGATTAAGGACCGAGTTGATGTGACATCCTAACTAGTCTTTACAATACAACCACTTGACCATATATGTGCAGGGCTTAGTCTAAACCCATCCAGCTAGTCTACTAATCGCCCAGAGGCAAGTGTGCAATGGGAGGTCATGGATCAGGTGTAGGCTTGGCGACCTGGTTGGAGGCCTAGTTAAAGGTCAGGAACTCCTGGTTAGCTCTCGTGGGTGATTAGCGAGAGGATGCTGTGATGGGTAATGACTTTGTTGAGTTGCATTGCCACGACCATGGTATGCTGTCGAACTCAGTTTGTGGGTAAAGTGTACCACTTTGCAGAGGTAAAACTATTCGAATAGCCATGTCCAGGGTCATGGATGAACTACGGTTCAGTCATAGCAACTAGCATGGGTTGTGTGTGTTTGTATGCTGTGGATTGCCGTGGACGAAGTGTCTGGCAACATTAAAACTTGGGCCCTGGTGACATTCCACCATGGCCGACCCCCCCCCCCCCTCATATAATAATGATGTTATGATGTTTTCACAAAAATCTGCCTTATGAAAATGAACCCTTTCATGAGTATATTTGGCTTTTCTGCAAAGTTAAACTTATAGCTTATCCCTTGTTGATACTATATGCATGTATTCATGCCCCTGTCGTAGGGCAAGAGTTTGGACTTGGTGAGTATGTATGTACTGACCCTTCATTGTGCTTTCAGAGGACGATCTGGACTTCACCGACATTGATGGTGAGGCTGACGAGTAGGTTTGGTCGCGTTTGCACCCAAGTTACCTGTGGAGTGGCATGTTCATCATGTTGTCCATGTTGTGCATTCTGATGTCAAGGACTATGTTGTTCATGCACTATTGCTTAGTGTTGTATGTTTTATTAGCTTGGTGGAGTTATTTCACCACTCTCTTTGTTGTATGACTGTGATATCATCTGTTGTAAGACTCTTATTTACCAACGACTGATCCAAGGACTGGTATAATAAACGTTTTAAGCACCGGGGATGCCCCAGGGCGCTTCAAGAATATCCTCAGATATCTCCAAGGCACCAAAGATCTTGGTCTATTCTTTCAATTTATGAGAAACATGATTCAAATATGATTGGATACACTGACGTTGGCTACTTATCAAATCCCACAATGCCAGATCGCAGACATGTTTCGTGTTCCTATATGGTGGGACAACCATTTCTTCATGGAAGTCTTCCAAATAGACTCTAGTTGCTGTATCCATCAATCATTCTAAAATAATTGTATTATATGAGGCATCACGAGAATGCATGTGGCTTCGTAGAATGATCAACCACATATAACAATCATGTGGTATTGGTTCCATTGAATCGTCCACCATTATCTACGAAGATAATGCTACTTATGTTACTCAGACGCAAATAGGTTACATAAAGAGTAATATCACTAAGCATATTGCTCCTAAATTATTTTATCATCATGAGTTACAACAATGTGGGAAGATAAATATCTTGCAAATTAAATCTTGTGATAACCTTACAGACTTATTCACAAAGTTATGACCAACTTCTACATTCCAAAAATATGCTCATGGATTGCTATGCGATGACTTCGAGATTTGTAAGGTTTAGGGGAGTCTCCTCCTGAATTTTAACATATTCATACATCATATTGTACTCTTTTTTCTATATGATTTTTATTCACGAGGTTTCTCATAAAAGGTTTTAATGAGGTAATATCTACACAAGAATTTTTATTTTCCCTACCAGATTTTTAAGGGAGATATCAAAATCAAAGACATATTTAATCCACATATCATACATATTGTTCTCTAAACTCACTTATGGATTTTCCCTTTCAAGATTTTTTATGAGTTTACAATGAGGCAGTAATCAACATATGTTGTATCATTTTTCTCCATACTTTTTCCACTAGGTTTTTAAAGGAACTTTTAACGGCATATCACTATATTATTACTATGACTCTCGTATTTTTTCCACGGGATTTTTGGAGGAGTTCTCAATATGATGTACACAAGTGACGGCATTGATAAGGGGGAGTGTTATAAACCAAATGATCAAAGCCAGCAACCGACCAGTGATTGCCTAATATCAAGCAACGAATGTATGTTCATCTTGTATAAATTATACAATATCATCAATGAAAAGAGTACTTGTTCCCTTACATTCTGAGTTTCATCTACTACTTAGTTTCTACTTCTAATATGGAGAACGAAGAGTACAATTAATATATACTGCATTCTTGATTTTTTCAATGAACAAATATTTCGAATATACCTCCTAAAATATGAAAAAAGTAATTAATATTGTGACACCAGATCTGTTTGATTTTGATACGGTAGTTCTCTACTGCCCAATCACAAACGCGCCTAGCTAACTACTACACAAACTCAGCATCAGTGATGTCAGTCCATAAACACGTATGCATAACAATTGATATGCTGAGCAAATTAACTACTACTCATGACAAGCATAGACTGATCAGTTCTTGAATATCTGCTACTAAATAAACTCATCACCAGCTGCCAATCCATGAACGAATATGCATGACGACTCATATGCGCAGCTACAACTATTTACGACACGGTAGACTGGTCAGTCCATGTCTGACCAATCTACAAGTAGACTCTGGCTCCTGTCTTGGAAAGTAAACTGGTCCATGTTTTGATCGATATAAGTTTGTATTTCCATTGGGGGGATTGCATTTGTCCCTTTGAATCCATACGGGCATCTCCAATGGTTGAAGATAGTTGCTATCTTTTAGTTAAGAGAGCATATTTCTAAATATTGTAACTGACACGATTTCTCATATCTTACAGAGGAGAGAGAAATAAGTATTAGCTTTTGAAAAGAAGAGATGAAGAGTTTAGTACTTGTAAGTCATCTTAGCATCTCTCCTCTGTGAGGTATGAAAAATTATGAACAAAAGGATCTATATAAATTTTAAAAAATATACTCTATCAGCTAAGATATAGTAGCTTCTATAACCATTAAAAATGCCCTACGGAACATATACAGCAACACACGCTAGGATAAGTAATCACTATTGTGCACACATGACGGCAACAGACAATTCACATATCAACTTGGCAAGGTAAGAGTGACATAAATTACCCAAATTATGCCTTTTTCTTGTTTTTATAAAAATGGTCAAGTTTTAGAATTTGAAAAAATCTTAGTGACTAATGTGATATTTGCAATAAAACTGTGCCGACCTTCCTACACTCATAACCTACCCCAGAATGTACCACCACTGGCAAACGTAAACGCCAGTCTTATGATTGCCACTAGCAGACACAAATTAAGATATGCAAATGCACAGGAAAGATCTACTTAATAGCAATGTGATGCCGATTGACATGATTGCCACTAGCCGACACAAATTAATTAAGATATGCAAATGCGTAGGAAAGATCTACTTGATAGCAATGTGCTGCCGATTGGCATGTTTGCCATTGCATACAGAATCGTCGCATTTCGCTTTCCTTTTTTAAACCAACAGTGGATTAGGTATGTCTCCTAGCTAATATGTGGAAGTAGGGGAAGTACTTAGGTCAACAGCAAACAATGGTTGATACTTATCAATCCAAATAATCTATAGTATCCGAATTACTCTCTCGACCTGTCCTTAACATCGCCCACATCTCATCTCATTCTCACAAACTCTTCATCCCAATAATATTTGCATTGCGAAATACATTTAAAACCTATAGCTCACGAATGATGGACATTCCACCTCTCGGCTTCTACCGATGATTTATGTATTGCTAAGATGTATGCTTATGATGTGTGATTGTAAACGAGATGCAATATGTCATGTCATGAAAACATTTGCAAACGAATGTCTAAGCGATTGGGTTAGAAGAGGTTTAAACCTTACATGAGACAACCTAAGGTCACAAGTTACTGAGTGGTTAGCGATCGGACCGGCTCAAGCGGCGGTCAAACCATGGGTGTCGAACAAAGAAGAAATCAGTACTGAGTACACCTGGCGGTCAGACCGGACCCATGGCAATCAAACCGTTGGGTCTGGCAGTCAAACTTGCCCAAGCGACGGTATGGCTCATGACTATAGAGTCTGACTTGAAGTTTGACCGGCCAAGTCATGCTCCGGCAGTCCGACCGCTGGGCTTGACCACCTCCTGAAAGTCTCTTTTCTTTTCACCGTTTCTTCCTATTCTTTACCTCATACTTCCTAAATGGCTTTGGGGCTTGCTAACTGTTTCTAAACAATTCCCACTCATAATTATGTATGGTGGAAACACACATTGATCAATGATGTAACATAAAGCATGTTTAAATACTTAAAACAAAATCCAAGAACATACAACATGATGTCATGATGCGTATGTATGCTTAAAGAATAGGTTAGGATTTTTACGGTGTGACAATCATCCCCACCCCCTTAAAAAGAATCTCGTCCCGGGATTCGGCAAACTCAAGGGAGAGGGCGATGTTGACTCATTGCTACAATCAAGAAATGATCGTAACTTGGGCACAAAGACGCCTTGAGGGATTGATTCGAAGTGGAAAAGATTTCTCCATAAATGGAAAAATAAGATTTGTCGGACTTCTCGAACATCATGAGCAAAAAGTCATCGAACCTCTCTGTGCCCTACTAGTCAAATCATAGCTAGGCCCGATCAAATCGTAACATTGTGATGGTTAGACTGTGATCCTGGCAGTTAGACCACCAATCGGATAGAGAGTTTTTGGCTTTGGAGGCCTCTCATAGTCGGATCATGATTTGGGCAGTTAGACCATCCGGGGATAGAGGCAAAAATTAGTACTGCACGCCTCTAGCGGTCAGACCGACAGGGCCACGGTTGGACCACCAAGAGGGTCTTTTGTCAGCTGAGATTGCTTCTAAGAGTGTTCCCTTGGGAAGAAGTTTTGACTAGCAAGATGATGAATTATGATTATGTGAGACGTTCAAAATATGCAGAGATGAAATGATACTCACAATTTGCTAAAAGGTTGGCGTATTCTGAGCAGATTTGATCATCTCGCTCCCAAGTAGCTTTGTCCTCTGTGTGGTTACTCTATTGCACCTTGACAAATTTGATGGAGTGGCTTCGGGTCTTGCACTTCGCTTCATCCAATATTTGAATTGGTCATTCATGATAGGATAGGTCGGGTTGCAAGTCTTGGTTTGCCATCTCGATGATTTCGGTTGGGACTCGAAGGCACTTCTTCAATTGTGAGACATGAAAAATACTGTGAACGTCGAAGAGGGATGAAGGTAATTCCAACTGATAGGCCATCTCTCCTCGCCGAGCAATGATTCGAAAAGGGCCTACATAGCGAGGTACCAACTTTCCTTTAACTTGAAAGTGTTGCATCCCCTTGAGAGGACACACCTTGAGATAGATAAAATCTCTAATGGCAAACACTAGCTCTCATCGGCGACGATCTGCATAGCTCTTTTGATGAGATTGAGCCATGAGTAAACATTTGTGAATGGTCTTGACATGCTCTTCTGCCTTCTTGTCCAAGTCCGGGCCCAAGAAGGACCTTTTGCCAAACTCTGACCAATTCAACAGCGTTAGCCATCTTCTTTCATAGAGCACTTCGAAGGGAGACATCTTGATGCTTGATTGATAACTATTGTTATAGGAAAACTCTCTAAATGGTAAGCAAAGCTCCCAACTCTTCCCATATGTAAGTGCACAAGCCCTCAACATGTCTTCGAGAATTTGATTAACTCTCTCAGTTTGGTCTCCGGTTTAGGGATGACAGGTGGTACTATGGAACAACTCGATACCCATAGCTTCGTGGAGGCTTCTCCAAAAATGTGAGGTGAATCGAGTGCCTCGATAAAAAATGATCTTTTTAGGAATTCCATGAAGGAAAACAGTTTGTGAGAGATATAACTCAGCATAGTCCTTTGCACTATATCGAGTCTTCATGGGGAGAAAGTGTGCGGACTTAGTAAATCGATCCACAATGAACCAAGTAGAGTTATAGCCTTTAGAGGTCTTGGGTAAACCAACAACAAAGTCCATGCCATCTCCTCCCATTTCCATGAAGGAATAGGTAATGGTTGAAGCATTCCAGCCGATTTGAGATGATCCACTTTCACATGTTGACATATATCGCATTCTGACACATATAAGGCAATTTCCCGCTTCACACGAGTCCACCAAAACTTTTGTTTGAGATCTTGATACATTTTGGTGCTTCTAGGATGGATGGACAAAAGATATTTGTGAGCTTCATCCAATTTTTTACTCAGCTCAGGGACCTTAGGGACCACAAGTCTTTTTCCAAACCATAAAGTACCTCGATCATTCACAAAAAAACATCTAGCTTCCCCTCTTTCATATTGTCATGAATTCTCCTCATGCCATTTTCCTCTTTCTGGGTGATGATGAATAACAGATAGTTACCATATCCGGGTACCCAAGGTTTCCTGTAATTCTCAGGGCATATCTTTATCTCTACGAAGAGGATCGCTAGAAGAAAGGAAACTACCCACAGATACCCAAGACGTCCCGTAACCAGGAAGGTCTATCTCCAAGAATAGGAAGGAGGAGTTCAGAGGACATACGACGCTTCCATATATATACGGAGCTAAGGGGGCCTGTGGAGAACAAGGACCACAAGCGATACAAGCCTAAACAAGTCATTAGAATCCAACATAAGACAAAGTGGAAGTCATTGACTATTTAGATCCATCTTGTCTAGCTACACCCCCATTTGTAACAGGCTCAGATCAATACAAGATAAACATGATGCAGGGTTATTATCCTCTAAGAGACTCAAACCTGTCTGAAAACCCATGTGTGTTCCCTTGTTTCGTCTACTTTACGCATCCCCTATTTCTTCAACAAGTTTGTTAGATCGGCAATTCACTAATCGTCGACATTAGGCTTCCTTAATTTGGTCGAAGAGGGTGGATTTGAACTCAAAGTTAGAAAGAAATCCCTCTAAAACTATCTAGAGTCCATGATTTTATAAATCATCACAAAGCGTGGTAACTCCAGGCTTGTGCAAGAGACAATTGCATCGAGCCTTTCGACTCAAGGCATCACCGACAGTGTTCGCCTTGTCGGGATGATAATGAACTTGCAGCTTGTAGTCTTTTATTAGTTCACGTCATCTCCTCTGCCTCATATTCATATTAGTTTAGGTGAAGATATATTTGAGACAATTGTGGTCTGTATAGATGTTGCAAAGGTTCCCAAGGAGATAGTGACGCCAAATCTTTAGGACGTACAATATGGACGCAAGCTCTAAATCATGAGTGGGGTAATTTTCCTCATGGCACTTTAATTGATGGGAAGCATAAGCAATGACTCAACCTTCTTGCACGAGAACATATCTAAGGCCTAAACGGGAAGCAACGCAATAGACATCAAAATTCTTGTTCAATTCCAGCTAGTAAGGAGACTCTTCAAAGAACGATAGCGGTAGTAAGCAAACTCTTCAAAGTTTGGAAAGCTATCTAACATCTGCCAGACCACTCGAATTTACTACCCTTCTTCAATAGCTCAGTCATGGGTTTGCAAATTTTGGAGAAGTTCTTATGAATCGACGGTAGTATCCTGCAAATCCAAGAAAACTCCAGATGTCAGTGACACTTTTTGGTTGAACCCAATTGAGAATATCTTGCACCTTGCTTGGGTCAACTGCAACTGTATTTTCAGAAAGGACATGGCCAAGACAAATGACTGATTTGAGCCAAAATTAACATTTGCTAAATTTGGTATAGAGATGGTGATCTCAAAGTCGTTCAAGAACAATTCAAAGATGTTCAACATGTTCTTTTTCAGTCTTGGAATATATGAGAGTATCATAGATGAAAATGACCACAAATGAAACAAGATCTTTGTAACACCCTAGTTTTAATTTTCTAATTCCCTAAAATTTTGCTAGAATTTTATTAGGGTTTAAATCAACAGATTAGGTTAAAACCTAATTTCTAAAAATAAATTGAATTTTGCCATAGGTTATATTTTTGTGTTGCATTCATGCTGAGTATAGATGCATTAGGGTTTTATCGTGTGGAAAAGAATTTTTTAAAACCTCGAGGCCTGCCGTTTGATTTTTGATATTTTTGAAAAGGATTCATAAAAGAAAATTCGATTTTTTCTTCTTTGGGCGGGAATCTCTCCCTCTCCCTTTTCTTTTCCTCTTCCCTTCATTTCCCGGCGACCCATCTCCCTTTTCTCTCTTTGGGCTGAGCTCGTTTCCTCTCCCCGCCGTCCTCCTGGGCCGTGCGTGTCTCGACCCATCTTCGCTCCGTCCTTGCCAGCCGAAGACGCCCCGGGCCGAAGCCGCTTCCTCCCTCGCGAAACGCTTGTGTGCGCCGTCTCCTTCATCGCGCTGCGCCGGCTGAGTTCGAGTTGAATCCGACGCCGTGCGCCGCCTCTCCCAAGCTCGTATCCCAACCGAACCGCGCCCAAATCTGAACACCCGATGTGTTCTCTTCGCAACCGAGCACTAAAACCCTAGACCTCGCCGCTGCCTCTCCGTTGCATCCGAGCACATCTTCGGGACCGCGTGCTCGCAAGGAGACGATTCCACCGCTCCCTATCGCGTCTCGGCCACCGAAGCTTCATCCCAGACGTGCAACCGTGCGCTGCCGCCGCCCCTCTCGCTGTCGACTACCTTCCAGGACTATGCCGTGCTTGGTAAGCCATCAAACAGAAAGCCCTCACTCTCCCGAGTCTTTTGCGCCGCTCACCGTCGTCATCCGTGCACGGTGACGAGGTCTCCGCCTCTCTTCGGCGAGAGCGCCGCCGCACCCGAGCTCCCGCCGCCGTGTCCACCCCGCCGCCGGCCGGTTACTCCTGTCTTACCTCTCATCTGTCAGATCCGATCTCTATGGTTTAGATTAGAACTCGGATACCTCTTCGCCGATCCAATCCCGTGGTGCCACGTGTCGCACCTTAATCCTAGTTAGCCCCTATGCCACCTCATCGCCAAGTGAGCCGGCCACCTTAGCAGATCTGCCTACGTGGAATGCCACGTCAGCTAACCTAGCCTTGTCATCAATTTAATCTTTTCTAAAAAAAATAATTGCAAGAATTCTAGGAATTGGTAATTTTGCAAATAAGCCCCTGTACTTCTCTAAAAGTACCAAAAAGCCCTTGTCTTTTTATAATTTCAACCCTAAACTTTTCCAAATTTACTTTTAGGTCCCTATGTTTTTACAAAAAGGCCCCTAACCTTTATGTTTTATTCAAAATAGGTCATTTTTTCATATTAACCCTAAAACTTGTTTTTAGCATATCTTTCTCGTTCTAGCTCCGATTTAGGCGATTTTCGCGCTCCTGCGTTCGTAGCAGCTTGTACTATTGTTTAGTACATTTTTCTCAGATGTTAGCTATTTTTTGGTGTACTGTTCTTTGTTAGTTTTGTTATGTGTTTTTTCGGTGTGTTTCGAGAGTAGACGGGGAGCAGTTCGAGAATCTCCAGGCCCAAGTATCTGAAGAGTATGAGTAGCAAGTTGGAAGAGGCAAGTGTACTTGAACATTTTGATCCCAGTTTTCAAATGTGTTCTTTGTTTCAAACATGCATGCTGTTAATTCTGAATCCAATTTACTTATAGTACCCTATTCCATATATTTCCTTGTCGCCTAATTGTTAGCAATGGATATGATGGGTAGTTATGCTTAGCTTTGCACAAGGGGATGGAAGGGTTAATGGTTAAATATGACTAATGAACTATGCAACTATGAGTTTGGAATACTAGAGATGGTATATCAACATGGAACCTTAGGCCTTGAGCAAAGTAGTGTTGTTGATGATGATGGTTATGATGTTGGTTTAGTGTTTGCTCAAGCAACCTAGGTAAGGACCGGTTCGTGGAGCGACTATCTAAGAAATATCGTACCAACTACGAGACCTTGTATGGGACAGGTTTGACCTATTAATTAGTGGATTCCTGAGTGGATGTGTGGGGACGGCTAAGGCCAGAACTATTTGGTTTGTGGTATGAGATGTGTAGTGGAAGGGAAGGGTGAAAACTTTCTGAAAACTACAAGGTGCAAAAGGGGGCTTCTGGGTGGTGTGAATTTCACTTTGACGGTGGTGAAACCTAGCGGGCATGCACATACTGGATGAAACTTTGTAACGGCTTTGTAGTGACTTTCCGGATGACACACCACTGGCGTGTGTTAAGTGTTTCGCGGACACGGCAACAAGGAAATTGATGACTCGTGGGGAAACTTGGACAACCTCTGTAGAGTGTAAAATCTGATATATCAACCGTGCTCATGGATATGAGAGACTTGGATCCTCACATGATTAGTTGTCTGGGTTTGGTTTGATTCGATTGGTTTGGGAACCTGATGTTGGATTCAAGTGGTTGGGAAACATGTGGAGATGTTTCTAGGAGTTGGAAGTCTAGAGATGATTCACCTAGTCAAATAGGATGCTTTTATAACTCTTTGTTAGCATAGTTGGCTTTTATGCAAATTTTAACTGTTACAGCTTGTTCCTTTATTTAAGCTTGAATGTCATTTATTTCCCACACTTGCGGAGTATGATATATACTCATACTTATTGTTTCCATCTGAATGTCCACTAAGCACTGCTCAGACAATGAAGGAGATCCAGACTTCTACATAAATGAGGATGAAGATTGCTAGGCTAATGGTTCCCCCGGTCAATTGCCTATGGAAGTTGGAGCTTCACCGTGTTTAGTTTGTGTGCTTTTGTTTAAGACTTTGAGGTCTTTCTATTTCTGTTTTAGATAAACGTTGTAATAATGACATCGTGTGTGATACATTGATGAAGTCGCTGCATGTATGAAACTTGATCCTGGCATACATATGGTTTACATCTGGTTTTGTACCTTTATAAAACCGGGTGCGACAATCTTCCATGAGCATGGTGTTCATCAAGTACATGAAGTATGCACGTGCATTGGTTAGGCCAAAAGACATGATAGTGTACTCGTAGAGTCCATAATGAATAGAGAAAGTTGTCTTAGAAACGTCCTCTGATCGGATTTTGATTTGATGATAACGCAACCTCAAGTTGATCTTGGAGTAAAAATGTGCACTGGTCAATTGGTCGAACACGATGTCAATGCGAGGAACAAGATACTTCTTCTTGACAGTGACAACGTTGAGTGGGCGATAGTCAACACACATCCAAAAAGTGTCATCCTTCTTCTTGACAAAGAGTACCGGGAATCCCCAAGGTGAGGAGCTCGGTCAGATGAATCCTTTCTCAAGAAACTCCTTCAACTGCTTCTTTAACTCCGTTAACTCATTTGGAGGCATCCGAAAAGGTCTCTTGGATACTGGGGCCATTCTGGGCATGAGATCAATAATGAATTCGATATCACGGTGGGGCACCAATCCAAACAATTCTTCCGGAAAAATATCAGGGCACCCGCATACCACAGGGATATCGAGGAGGTCCGCGGTTGCAGCACTTGTCAAGGAGTAAAGATGAGGACCACCCTCTCCAAGGTGAAGGGGGATCCGAACACCAATCGAATTTTTGAAAGAGATAACTCTTTTAGCACAATCAATAAGAGCACCATTTTTTGTTAGCCAATTCATTTCCAACATGACATCTACTCCTCTAGTATCGATCATGATCAAGTTTACGGAAAATGAAACTCCATCAACGAGGGTTTTGGCCATAGGAATGATTTCATTAGCTTGTAGCACCATACCGAGTGCATTGATGTGAAAGGAAGAAGTTAGTGACTGAGTGACAATATTGTGATGAAAGATATAATCTTCCTTGATGAATGAATGAGATGCTCCAGAATCGAAAACTATGATCACAGGATGAGCATTCATGAGTAACATACCAACGAGTATGCCATCGTCCTCTTGAGTTTCTTCGGCGGTGATGTGGTTCACCCAACCACGTTTGGGAACTTGAGTAGTCTTGGGGTTTTGACGAGGGGGTTGCACGTGTAGTGGTGGTCTTAGAGCAGTCACCATACCTCTTTGCTTCAGAAAGCGGTAATCCTACATGAAATATTTGGTACACCCACAGTTGAAGCATGGGCCCCTTGGGCCACCAGTCACACTCCCTTGGGTTCCAACAGGTCTTGGAGCTTGTCCTTAAGAAGAGGAGTATGGACTCGCACCACCCACATCGGTCGTGGGGTAGCCAAAGTTAAAACATGAGGTGGAGGAGGATTCTCTGAGCGTGGACGTTGAAATCTCTTGCCGACAAAAGGTGACGAAATCCTCTTGTGCTTCTTCTCTTCTTGATGAATTGTCATCTTGTGCTCGACAGTGAGCGAAGTGCTCACCAACTTCTTCAATTCGCTGAACTCGTGAGTCGATAGACGATCTTGCATTTTGGAGGACAGATCATCCACAAAGCGGTCTTGGTTCTTTGCATTGATGTTTATCTCTTCCGGTGCATATTGGGCTAGGTGGTTGAACTCCAGCACATACTCCATCATGGATTTGCCTCTTTGCTTGAGGTCCAGGAATTTCCGCTTCTTGATATTGATCACACCCTTGGGGATGTGGTAGTCATGGAAAGCCGCACATAATTCCGCTCAAGATATGTGGTGGTCGATGGCTTGCTTGGTGAGGTAGTTGGTCCACCACGTGCCTGCAGCACCTTGAAGTTGATAGGCAGCAACAAGGGTCCTCTCGTTGTCCTCTCACCTGAGAAGTGCAAGCTTCTGCTCAATGGTATGAAGCCAATGGTCCATGTTAAGGGGATCCTCAGCACGTGTGAAGTTAGTTGGTTGAGTTTAGATGAAATCTGAATAATCGTCATGGCGCCTGGCTCCACCTCATCCTTGAGGGGCCATGTTGCGCACGAGAGCTTCGAGAATGGCAGTTTGGGCCTGATGATTTTGTTCGATCTGCATCAACACCTCCTCCATGGTTGGCAGTGGGGGTGGTGATGAGTTGTGCGCTTTTGAGCCCTTGGGAAGGTCACTCCCGAAATTATTGCGGGTCCTCATCATGTCGTCAATTCCAATTTAGTGACGACAAGTATGAAAGAAAGATGAATGATCAACTTCAATTTAGCAGAAACGGCATAGGTCAGATCAAGCCATGTGATGCTCATGAAAGCATCATATAATAGCATAAAATGCATGTTTGAAGATAAGGTGTGGCACGGGCATGCACGTAGCCTAGCTCACTGCTCACAATGCGTTCTGTGCAAGTGTCAACAGTCAAACCACAAGACTAGCGGTCAGACCATCATGGCAATTAGACCACTGGGAGGTCTAGCACCAGTCAGTAGCCTTTCCACCTCATTCCACAAACAAGAAAATTTTCAACCATGAATTAAACAGTGATACAACAATCATGATCATCCTCTTGATATGTTATGGATACATTATACTTAGGGGCATAATATAGCTAATTAATTGTCCAAAAGTTCGCGAAAAAGAAGTTATGCCCTATTACATTGTTCTTAACTCCAACTAGCCTAAAACCATTCATGATACGAAGCTCTAACAAAGTCCTCGGGAAATTCATCAAAAAGATGAGCTTGAGGAGAGCTTGTGTCATCAGGAGCACTTGGATGCGTAAGATGCTATGATTCATCTAACAACATTTCCCTCATGATATCTGAATTATGAAATCGGAGCACTTGCAATCCATTGATGCTCTCGCACCTTGGCCACGGATACGAGGTACCCATGTGCTAGCACCACCAGAAAACGGTGATACCGAAGTGCCCTCCCATGCGGCGTTATTTGACCCTCTCCATAAAACACCTCGTGGTTCACCAATCTGCAGCGCACTTGCAATTTCATCTCATGTTGCAGCCTATTGTAATGCCGTCGTGTCTCCCATAGTTTAGCCACTACGCAATGGTATGATCGATCAAAGGAGCAAACCAATTCTTCCATGCGGTGCTCACTTAGTGGGGCTACATCGGAATGTCTTTAAAGTTGTTGACGTTGTTACCTCCTCGAAGGGGAAAATGGATGAATGACCACCCACTCAGTATGGGTAACTCACCGCAATTGGTGGCCATAGCCTTGTATGCTACCGCTTGAACTGCCATCTCTTCTAAAGTTCCAGTCGCTTCAAAGTAATGAGGGTTGGCTCCACCTTCAATGATACGCGTTCAAATGTCCACAGTCTCCAAGTATTCCACCAAGTCGGGTCTAACTCCTCAAGCATACACCATGTACTCAGGCGCAAAGGTGAAGTTTGCGCGCCAAAGCATCTCGTGGAAGAGTGTGGGGAAACCTTCCACATCCTCGACACCAGTAGCCATCACCAAGACAAGAATGGCCATCCTTAACCCAATAAGAAATAGATGAGTTAGAGACCAAGATTAAGCGTATTAGAAACAAGGAAGAGGTATGAAATAGTTCTAAGACAAGGTAAGGAATAAAATAGAGCACATACTTTGGATACGAAGATAACTTTAGTGGGTTATATTAGTAAGGTTAACAGGTTTTATTAACCTATATCCTAAATTTAGGCTACTTCATTAAACCTTGCTCTGATACTACGCTACGAGTAACCATCCAAATTATATTCAAATTAATCATTTAACGATTATTTAATAAGGTCAGAGCTAACAAATATCTATCTCTCGACATGCCACATGCTAACCCACATCTCACCACAATAATTGCAGCCACCAATAATTAACACGAATCCAATCCTGATAGTCCCGACATGTGTTTTGTCAGGACCCTGACCTCGGGTTCACCTGTGCCTCCTATATCAATCCCTGGATCAAGTAGCTGATACGTATAGAATTCAACAGAGTAATATCAAATACGTATTTTAAATAAAATAAAATAATTACCTAAAAGGTGAAAAAGATGGTTTGGCGGACAAGGATCCATGGCAAACCAGCTAAGCAGAAGAGCCTATAGCACAACAGAGTGAAACGAACGATGCAACCCAATGCCACAGGCAACTCGGGTACGGACACGACCTTAGACTTCTTCTCTTCAACTTCAACTAGGTTGAGGTTGATCTGCATATCAACAATCTGAAAGCAACAAGACTGAGTACGGATGGTACTCAACAAGTTCTATACTACTTCAAGGGGGCTGATAGATGCATATTGGATATATGAAGGATAAGGCTTTACAGTATAGTTTTAAGTGTAAAGTAGGTTTTATGCAGGTATTTAGTTATACTCTATATTGTTAACCTTTCGAAACAAAGGTAACCTGGTAACAAACCTTTTGAAGTAGTTTAAAACAAGGTAATTTGGTAACAAAGCTTTTGAAATAGTTTAAAACAAGGTAACCTGGTAAAAAAGCTTTTGAAACAGTTTAAATAAGGTAACCTAGTAACAAAGCTTTTAAAACAGTTTTAAATCCAGAAAACAGTAGAAAGTTATATCTTGGGGGTTTCTGGTCCTGGGAGGGGCTATACCACACTTTGTAGTCCCTTTTATCACATCTGGTGTACCTCTAGTACCACATAGATTCTAGCGAATTGAGCCAACAACCTATCACACGGACATCTAGTCCACACACCCACTTATCAAGACACACACACCCGGAGTCTAGTAAAAGAGGCCTTTGCTTCACATGTCCATGATCGTGGACACGACTATTCGAATAGGTTTACACTCTACAGAGGTTGTATACTATACTCACACGATATGCTCAGCCTCCAACCATTGCAAGTGGAGGAGAGAGTCATACCGAGACACTTTGATCACCTTTCTTGCTGGGCTTTTCTACGTGATCCATCAAGTGCTCCAGGTCTGCGAAGGGATGTTAGGGTACCACGGGTCTGGTTCAATAGCACCCTTGTAAAGAATGGTTCTATAACACCCTTGTAAGGTTATCAGGGTACCAACTGGCAGACGCTTGGCTCACCCTTGCTCTTAGCCTCCTAGTATCATGTCCAACCCAGTCCGGTGAAGAAAAGTCAAGTCTTGCTCATTCAGGATGTATGGCTGCACTAGTATAGCTTAGCATGATGGCACAATGACTTGGTCCTTAAGCGATCAGGGCATACATCTTTCATTGGCACTGAGTATCACCTCAAGCCCCCAACATATGATATAGCCTCCAACTTTCAGAGGACAATCCAGCTTGCCCCTACCGAAATAGTTTTCACCTATTTTTTACACATCTCCCACCATATTCCACACGACATCAAGGATTTCACAACCATCACGGAATTCACAACCATCAAGGATTCATGGTACATGAGTGAACATTGATAACAATGAAGCGATATCTCCGAAGAGACATTTTTCTAAAAGTGACGTCTCCGAGGAGACGTATTCAATCCTAGCATGCTAGATACCATGGCATAGTCCATCATTAATATAGTTAAAGACATGTAATCATAGGGTGATATGTATTATGAATGATGATATTCAAGGCATGGCATGTGTTTGATAGGATTTAACTAATTTTGGCAAAAGAATTGCCGAAATTGGAGTTGAATCGGAGGAGTTATGGCCGACGGAAGATTTATCGAAAATGGAAATTCTGGAAAAAGGGAAGGAGCACTATTCTGTGAACTCGATCCGCGGGACTGTGAACTGAAAGGAAGCTCATGAGTGTGATGCACAGTAGACCAGAGGGGGTTGTGTTGTCGGTGGGCTCGGTCCATGGACCGTGGACCAGAGTGCTTGCAGTGGGCAGTCCACCATGGACCATGGCCGATCGGCCGGCCCGTGGGCCCACCTGGCGGTGAGGGGAAGGAGAGCCAAGAGATAAGGCTGCCTGGTGATTTTTCCCGTGCAGCTCACCGAGAGGAAGAGAGACTGGATGGACATGGAGGTGCCGAGAGATGGGGGCGGTGCCGAAGATCTCGCCAGCCAAGGAAAGGAAGAGGTGGTCGGCGGAGAGGGAGGAGAGTGAAAGGACAATGATGTCGCCTAGAGGGGGGGTGAATAGGCGTTTTACAAAAATTCGTCCCCTTTTACCGTTGGCCTAAACTTGCAGCGGAATATAAACTAGCAGGTTTTTCACAAGTGAAAAACCTAAATATGCTAGGCTCAACTAGTGCACAAACACCCTAAATAAGTGTGGAAGTTACAATCTTAAGGTGACAAAAATTACTCTAATCTAGCAAGAGATATGCAATAAAACTTAAATTGAAAAAGGCTGAAAACACTGTTCATATACCTGAAATTACTGTTCATCCGGAGTATCCGGACTCCGGTACGTACAGGTCCGAAAACTCCGGTAAAGTCCGGATTCTTCGGGTTCTGTACAGAACTGAGCCCGAAATTGAATAAAAATGATGGATAGAGAGTTCTAGCTCAAACCAAGTGATGTCGTGTGTTCCCGGAGATGATTTCAAGTAGATCCACGGAGAACCTACACTCAAATACACACAAACAAGTAGATCGAGCAATATGCACAAAGATTTTAGCAAGAACATAAAAGTAAGGAAATAAGATAGGAGACACAAAGATTTGTTTCCCGAAGTTCGGATTCACCACCGTGAATCCTACGTCTCCGTTGAGGAAGCTCCAACGAGCCGGGTCTCTTTCAACCACATTCCTCGATCCACTAGCTTTATCTCTTCCCTTTTGGAGGCGAGATCGACCTTCACAAACTTTCCCGCGGTTCACCACACGTGCCGGAGCTCACCGGGCAACACCTAGCCAGCTAGGAGGCTTCACCTCCGAGACTAACAAACGCTTCGAGAACTTCTTGTCAAGAACTCAAGTGCTCAAGATTGGATTTTAGCTCACTTGCACTCAATCTTCCAATCTCTCAACACAACTCACTTTTCTTCTCAAATCACGCACTAGAATGGAGTGGGATGGAGTTCTTTTGGCTCTAAAAAGTGTTTCTTTCGTGCCCTTGCAGCAGCCCCAAAGGATGGGGTGAGTGGGGTATAAATAGCCCACTCCAAACAACTAGCCGTTACTGTTTGTCAGAACTGACCGGAGTATCCGGTGAACACCGGAGTATCCGGCCCTAAATCCAAATACGGTGTTAGAACGGTCACAGAATGTGTCAGAACTAGCCGTTATGCTCTTTTCTGAACTTTTACCGGAGTATCCGGCCTACACCGGAGTATCCGGTCGGCACTTAACACAGAAAACAGCCCCGGAGACTTTCCAGAGTCTCCGGCCACTTCAGGTACCGGAGTATCCGGACTTCACCGGAGTCTCCGGCCTTTCCAGGTACCGAAGAATCCGGCCTACACCGGAGTCTCCGGCCACAGCACAACTGATCTCCGAAAAACGGCGATAACTTTTGATCCCGGAGTCCGATTTTAACGATTTTGGACTCTATGGAAAGCTTATTCAGAGGGCTACACATCCCAACTGAATTCATGACCTAAAACACATATGATCAAATTAGGAACACTCCAAAACCCATTTTAGACACTTCCACACTTTCCGCTCCGGACTCTTAACAACAAACTCTCACTTTGGGTTTAGTTGGGAACTCTTGAGCACTGAGACAAGACAATGAGCTCACGTTGCATCCCTCTTAATAGTGCGGCATACCTATACTCAAATTCAAAGATAAAACTCATTTGAACCACTTTGAGCATTTGAAAACTTTCAAGTACCGCTTCTTTCTTTCAAACCTTGAGGGTTGCTAACTTCCATAAAATCTTCACTCCATCTCTTCTTGATTCTCCATATGATTGATGCGAATCGCTCATAGCTTCTCATGGCCTTGCATGGTCCATTGGCGCAAAGCTTCACTCGCTCTTCACCATTGCTTTGGTCCTTCGGCGCCAAGCCATTTGCTTGCCCTTCACCACCGGATGGTCCATCGCAGCCGAGTCTTGCTTGCCCTTCACCGACTTGCCATAAAAAACCATTTTGTATTCGACATCTTCAAGGAATTCATTTTATCAAATATGGAGTCCACTCTTGTTCTTCACTCTTGGCATATATGATTTCAATTCAACTTATGCCTTCTTATGGATCCTAACCCCAACTCACTCTCAAGTATAAAGCACATGGGTTAGTACCAATTGAAAGGACAGTGATATATGGAGATATCACAAGTCGGTAATTGCAACAAGGCATGGATCAACTTTCTTTCAAGAAGCATGAAAGAAGGATTTTAGAAATTGAACACATGCTTCAAACACATTCTTCACAAAGTCAACTATTACAAGAAAACACAAATAAAAACACTAGTTGATACAGTTCTGTTGAACTGACCCGGAGTATCCGGTGAACATCGGAGACTCTGGGTGGCACTCAGTCGCCACACAAAAAAGACTCAGAAACTTGCCAGACTCTCCGGGTTCTCCAGATACCGGAGTATCCGGTGAACACCGGAGACTCCGGTCCTTTTTATCAAAAGAATAAATATTAACTGAGGCTCTCTGGCGGAGTCTCACTCGGAGACTCCGGTAAAAATATTTTCTCCTACCGGAGTATCCGGTGAACACCGGAGACTCCGGTCTTTTTCAACAAAAATAAATACTTAACCGAAACTCTCTGCCGGAGTCTACCTCGGAGACTCCGGACTAAAAACACCAACCACCGGAGTATCCGGTGAACACCGGAGACTCCGGACAATGAAAATAATTGTTGATTTGATCCGAATGAGAAATGATTCAAATTAAAATCTTGAGATTGAAAAGGTCACTAGATAAATACCACAAATCTCAAGTTTCAATTTAAACCAGAAGCGGATCAATTAATGGATTCTTGCAAAAATGTGTTTTATATGAGCTTGACATACCACATAGATGCTAGATAAACAATAATATCAATTCTAAATGGTATTGCTCAAATGTTCACAAATTATGAGTATTTAAGATGCATAAAGCATAATACTCCCCCATAATGTGATAATCCATTAATATCTCCAAAAGAGAGCCAAATAGAATTGAATAAGACAAATAAGATCGAATAAGGCTCAAAACCACAATCAATATATGAATGTGCAATGCATCCTACATATACTAGATATATGACCTACACATACTAGTTGGTAAGAAAAAGCTAGATGCACTTAGAAACAAATTCATAGCACACTTAGCAAGCAATCAAGGCATATATAAATGTGAAATGAGTAAGCATGGCAAGATTGCAATAAAGTCTACACATGCTAGCATAAGCATAAGCTCCAAACAAGCATAGATACATAACTTACACATGCAAAGAGCTAGAAACTTCTAGAAAAAGTGTAGAACAATAAATCTATCATAATGAATAAGAATATGAATTTAAGGCATTGTCATCACTTACCCGAGCATCACCTAGAGCTCATGCATCTAGATGCATATTTTCAATCTTCCCATTCACCTAGAGTTCATGCATGTCTTTTCTCCTTGCATCACCTATTGAACAACCTACTAACAATCTCAACAATATTGTTAGTCCATAGGTATTGTCATTAATTACCAAAACCACACATAGGGGCTAGATGCACTTTCAGAGAGGGAGGAGACGATGGCTGGAGAGAGGAACACTGAAGGACGAAGTTTGGTAGTGCGCGTGTGCAGGAAAGGTTGAACCAGCTAAGAAGGCTGGAGCGGGCTTCCTCACCGGTGGCAGCACGTGCGGCAACAACACAGCGTGAGCATGGTGGTGGCCGAAGGATGTGTGAACATGGGACGACCTCGGCTGGCAGGGCGGCACGGTGCGATGCGGTACTCGGCCTAGCAGCTGCGCACGCAGCGATGGCGATGGCGAGACCAGGCGGAGCTCGACCTAGCAGCGCGTGCCAGTGGTGTGAGCCGATGGCACGGCTGGCGGTGTCGAGGAGGTGATGGTGGCAGGAAGGCACAGCGGCAGCAGTCGGGAGAGACCGAGACGACACAAAGGGGCAGAGAGGGGAGGCAGGGTGCTCACCGTGGATGGCGGCGATGGCGCATGCAATGGGGCATGCTTACGGCTGGGCGGCATGGTGATGCAGTTGCGGTGGAGGATCGACAACGGCGGTGCTCAAGACGATGTGGGCGAGTGGAGCAGCGTGGCGCAGACTGGCGGGGAGCAAAGCACATGGGTGACCTGTTGCTGGTGGTGGTGTGGTGCATATGCTCATGTTTGTGTGTGTGTATGTATGAATGGTGTGGGATGGATGATCTTTTGCTGGTGAAGATCAGGGAGAGAGGCCGATGAGCTTGGCCAATTTGCTTTTGCCGCTGTGTGAAAAGATCAACAAGGGAGGCATGGGTGCGGTGTGAACGCGGTAGAAAGTGGTGGCAATGGACTTTTGTGTCGGGGTGAAAGATCAGAGAGGAGAAGATGGATTTGAGTGCTGTGTGAGAGAGATGAGAGAGAGAACAGAGAGAGATTTGTAAGACAGTTTTATTGCATGTAATCGAATTTGTGGACTGGATGTGTTATAATTCTAATTGAATAATTTTAATTTGTAATTGGATCTGGAATCATTCAAATAAATGTATTTGAATTAGAAATTGTATGTATGATGATTCAAATGAATAATTTGAATTGAAATGGATTTGGATAAATCAATTTGGATTTGAGCTAAAAAGAATCTACGAATAGATTTGAAATTGAGAGACATTCAATTTCGAACCTCCACTCAAAGAACCATAAGAACAATAGACCAAATGCATATGATTTAATTTAATGCATGAAGAGAATTTAGTTTAGTGCAATTGGAATACTTAGCCAATCTAATATATATGAATATATATATACATACAGGTATATATATATATATTCATATAAATATTTCCTTGCTTGTAGTTAGTTTACTTAACTATAATTTTTTTAATTTAGAGTGAATTTTGCAATTAATTAAAATACTAAAACTCAGGGTGTTAAATGTTTTATGCCCAATATCGGAGCACATGCCTTTACAACAAGAGTTCATCATATCAAGACATAATAAACAGCGAGTATTGTAAATATATACAAGCCTATAAGTTATCACAATTTCGATAATTTACAGATCAACGAACGCCAGGAGAACAAAATACAACAAGTTCGACTCCTAGCATGTTATAGTTACTATGCAACAAAATTAACATCTATAAACAACAAAGGGAGGTGGCGCCATTTGCCGTAAGGCACCACCAAGTCACCACGAGTAGCCCACCAATAATCTTGCTCTTCACCAACATCGGCGGGCATGAAGTAATCCTTACCCTCAAAACTCAACAAAAGAAGGTGAGTACGAAGGTATTCGCAAGATTTACTTCATAATAGGTATATATAATAACCCTACTCTATGGATCATTCACTTCGGTATGTGTACAGAGGAATTGACCACAAGGTTAAATGGATTTATACGCAAGAGCCATTTATCGACTCAAGAGTATGAGCATCTACAAACTTAACAACTTGTACCCTCCTATCAAGAGATCATAACCATAAACATAACTGTCACTTGAACAAACTCTTTTACGCGTCATAGGGCCACAAGTCAAGGGTTAGTATAGCGCATGGTAATCAGCTCATTCGTACATTTATTGAATATGTGGAAGTACAAAAAGTGCTTAAGCCAACGACAAACAATAGTCGGTGCTTAATCAATGCAAGTGGTCTATGGCATACGGGTTCCTCTTCTGACCTACCCTTATCACCACCCACATCTTATCTCATTCTCACAAACTCTTCGTACCAACATCATTTGCGGTGTGAAATATATTTAAGCCCTATAGTTTGCGAACAATGGACATTCCATCGCTCGACTTCTATCAATGACTTATGCATTGCTAAGCATCTTGAATAAATTTTAAGTTAGATATTAACATGGTTATGCCCAAAATACAAGGATAGGGATCATTAATAATTCAAGGTAAGAACAATACATCAACATAGGTTCTACCTGCAATTCCTCGTTAAGCATGCATAACATACATAAAGTGATAACTTATCTCATTAGACACCACAAGATCAAAAATAAAGGTGAAATATGCTTAGATGCTTGCCCTGTTGCTCTGACACTTCGCTCACGTACACCTCCAGTTCAGTATCGTGCTCTACCACTTGAACTGTCGACACATCACTCTCTAAACACTTAAGAATGCATCAAATGAACAAACAAATGAAGAAAGATGTATGCTTATGATGCGTGATTGTGACCAAGATGCAATATATCATGTCATGAAAATATTTTCAAAAGAACGTCTAAGTGATTGGGTTAGAATAGGTTTAAACCTCACATGAGACAACCTAAGGTCACATGATACTGAGTGGTTGGTGGTTAGAACGGCTCAGGCGATGGTCAGACCGTGAGGGACGAACAGAGAAGAAATCAGTATTGAGTAGACCTGACAGTCAGACTGGACCCATGGCGGTCAGAACGCTAGGTCTGGCAGTCAGACCGACCCAAGTCGTTGTATGACTCCTGACTATGGAGTCTAACTTGAAGTTTGACTGGCCAAGTCATGCCCTGGCAGTCAAACCGCCAACTCCGGGGAAGCTTCGGTTCGAAGATCGGGCTACGGGGTGGTGGTTGGCCTTGAGGTGGAAGAAGTCACGTGGAAGCATCTCTGGTGAAGAAGACCATGGAAAGGACCTTAGGGAAGTCTTCGTGAAGCTCGAGGAAGCTTTCGCTGTCGATCTCTGGTGGTCATGGTGCTCTCCTCTCTCTTTCTCTCTCTGCTTTGGTGGAGAGGAAGTGAGTGAGGGAGTGAGGGAGAGAGAGTGAGGGAGAGTTGGTTGATGGGCTTTAAGTGGTGCCTCTGAGCTCTGATGACCGCAGTCTTGACCCATGTGTCGAAAATCTCCATTCTTTTCCCCGTTTCTTCCTATTCTTTACCTCATCCGTTCTAAATGGTTGTGGGACTTTCTAACCATTTCTAAACAATTCCTAGTCATAACTATGTATGGTGGAAACGCAATTGATCAACAACGTAACGTTTCCAAAACGTGTTTAAATACTTAAAACAAAATCCAAGAATATGAAGCATGATGTCATGATGCGTATGTATGCTTGATGACTAGATTAGAGTTTTTGGGGAATGAACTTTTCCATGTAAAAGTTGGTGTCTTGTGTTCTTGTATACCTTGATCTACTTCATATATTTGCCTGTTGATTTCAAACAACAATCGTGCAATCCACTATCAGGAAAATATATATGTCTTCAAAGTACACACTAAGATCAACATATGGATGATATCAATGACCTAGAAAAAACATATTAAAAAAATGTAAGATTACGTCAAAGAATTAATAGGATTCCAACAACAAAAACTGGTTTACATCTTGCCTAAACTTATAGAGCATATGTGCTACCATGATTTAGGTGTGAAATGCAGATCACATTAGTTTGGTCACCCAATCAAAATGAATAATCGCAAAAACATTGACAAGTTATTTATTCATTCAGTGTTGTCCATTTCAAAGTTTAAGACAGCGTTCATTTATTTTGTTGGGAACAGAAAACAGAATTCCCTAACACAAACTAGCTTGGGTTGGGTTTAGACTTTAAGGTTTTTAAGAATGTAGCAGTACTCCATAGAAATCAGTTCCATTCTTCTGTTCCCATTATCACGCTTTAAACGACAGTGTGACTGATACACATACACTGAACTCTTCGTCACTGTTTGAGGATGAACCTAAGGCCAGGTCTGATTTTCACTCCGTGTCATGGAACCCATGCATGCCAAGACTTTGACACAGGTGCATTTCTTCACTATAGCCAATTGCTCGTGGTTCATCATTTGTAGAACACCTCCCACTACCATATCATTTAAAAGAAATATTCCAAAAATACCTTACGCGTAGTGTCCTACTCTGGAGGAGCAGAAACTGCATGGCATTCGACAACTTGCCCCCCCCCCCACCCCCGTCCTGTGATTCCACCGAAGAAGTCATGGATCTGGATGGACGCCCTATAACTTTCTTGTAAAAACTTTATTTTTTAATAAGAAAAGTACAATTTTTGGTTTTTGCACTAATAAGACTTTAAGAATGCATACAATCATTTTTTTAAAAAAAAATAGATATTCAAATTCACGTCTAAAAGAAATACAACTAATAAGAGGATATAGATATACATCCATACCCTCAACCAACTGAGCCGAAGCTAGACTCAGTTCCCCTCTCTTTATATAAATCTAGCCAAAACTCTTTCACGACAAAGGGTGTGGACATACTTAGGGTGTTCCCCTCCGTTGAAACACAAAAGAACTCTTGCATCGAGCCAAAAAAAAATCCACAGTAAAAGAATCGTATTGAGAATTTTCGCATTGATTTGTTGTGTAATCAAAAGTGCATGTGAATAAACCAAAAGTGTTGCTTTCAATTTATTTATCACCAATTTTATAGGTATGATACCTCAGGCATTCACTGGTTTCGTTACCGGTGGATAGCAGCATGCCCACAATTCCCTTGATGTTCTACAATGCTTTAGAATACCACTCATGCTATTTGCCTTCCAGCCCTCTCCCCCTCAATGGTCTATCAACGCGTTGTAATAACTTTTTTAGATAATATAAGTACAACTCCTAGTCTCCGCACCATTAAGACGTCTAGGATGCACGTACCTATTTTTTTCAAAACAAAATATATACTCAAACTCACATCCAAGAGGACTCAAACTTAAATAGTTTAGACTACATTCACACCTTCGACCAACTGAGCTGGGCACATTTCCTCTAAAGTTTGAACATTCCAACTCTCAGCTCCAATTTTGTTTAAGGTTCTAAACTTTGTAACAAAAAATCAATCTTTTAACTCATTAATTTTGTCAGGGATGATCCCTTACAATGAATGCAGGGTATACCGGACGACGGGCGTGTTGATCTACATTTCTTGTGGAGGGATCGAATGGACACAAGAACACGAGAATGACTAGCCTTGAGCCAACCAGAGGTGACTAGACTGCCCGCCAAGCCTCCAAGCATGGGGAGAAGAGACCGGCGGATGATTCGACTTTCATGGGAGTGTCCAAGCAAGCCTGTGGGACACCAACCTCTCCCGGCTTGTCTGCAAATATGGCCTCCTCCTCACCCAGTCAACTCAGTGGCTTTGCGAGGTCATCAGTGGCCCTGATGCCGGAAGCGGTCGCCATGACCCCCGTAACTTTAGAGTCTATTGTGCAACCTACTCTTGCCTCCAACCTGCTCTCTCTAGTCGCTAGCCTCCCCACCTCCATCAGCAAGCTGATGGCTAAGAAGGAGGTGGCAAACCGTAGATGCACCAAGCTAGAGAGGCTGGTGGCTGAAGAAAAGGAGGCGAGCCGCTCGCTTCAGAGGGAGAATGCCATGCTTCAGCAGGAGAAGGCCGCACTTCAAGAGGAGAAGGACGCGTTCATCGCTCGACATTCCAAGCTGATGGAGGATGAGCGAATGACCCACGACTTTCTTCAGGATGCCTTCGTGGCGATGCAGAGCCCCTGATGAGCATCATACTGCATCCTTACTGGCAGAGAAGTTCAACTAGTTCCCAGGCATACTGGCGGCGAGGGTAGCGGACGACGTGCTCTAGTGCTACCACAGCCACGACCCCAACTTCAACCTCGAGGTCATCAGGGAGGTGGTCTCAGCCGCCGGTCCCGAAGCTGAGGAAAGGTTGTAGGCGGAGTGCCTGGGGGCTTCAGGGTGGAGACAATTGAAGAGTAAATACCAGATTATAACTTTTTCTTGTATCATACTTTGAATGAAGTTTTTTGTTTCTTTGATGGGCTTGTGTCATCGCTTTGGTCGTAGAGTCCATGAATTGGCAGAACCTCCTGCTCGCTTCGAGCCCCCGACCACAGTCATCAACGACACCAACGACTAGCGCAGTCAGGAAGCGGTGGCCGAGTGTGAACTTGGGTTCGCAGTCGAGCGAGAGAACCTGCAAAGCAATCTTTGAGGTGTGCCAGTCTTTCCACATACTAAGCAACGTCTAGTCTTAGACTAGTCGAGTATGACCCAACTAGCTAACTCCTATGTGTTTTGTGACCTGTTTCTTCGACCAGCTTGTCAGGAGGAATTACGCGTGGTACAAAGGTACTTGGATAGGAAGGCAAGGGAAAAAGACCAACGGCGGGAATATTTTTATGATTTCCAAAGATGGGCGTTCACCCCCTTTGACTCACTCCTCCGTGCCGCTGACATTCATGTTCACCCAACTTTCAGGAACACCGTTACCGATCATATCAATTGGTTCCTAGCAGCCTCCAAGGAGGTATGTGACCTCGAGCAGAGGGTTCGCGAGACCTTCGGTGACCACCTTTGTGAGGTTGAAATCTTCGGCACCGGCCTTGCCCTTGCCTGCTTCAGTGAGCACTTCCCTAACCTCTACCTTGCTCTGGTAGTCTCTCAGGCTTTGATGGTGTTCAGCGGACCACGGCGAAGCTCGACGACCATGCAGACTTATTTCTATATGTAGCTTGCTCCCTCCTTTGGACTGTCCGATTCGATCCGTTGAGGGGCATCTTTGGATCCGGGGGACACTAAATAAAATCGTTAGAAACAGCCCTAGGGCATTACCCGAGCGGACTTTTTATAACCTAAGGACTCATTTTTATATAAATTTTCTCCATGTTCATGTAATGAGTAGACTCTGATTGCCCATTATTTCTAGAGGGTACTGAGGCTTTCTGTACCGCTTGCTAGCTAGGTTCATGGTGCCTAGGAAAGCCCTTAGGATAACATGCCCTTCGGTGGCGATCAACACTCAACCCGAGTTTGGACTTGTGGCCTCGTGGTCGTTATCTCTCAACCACCCATAACACTTACATTAAGTGAATGGTAGATTTCAATTCCTCCGAATTGATTTGGTTCTCACCATATGAGCGAACATGCAAAATAAACTAGCAGCATGAAAAGGAATCCTAAAATGCTCTAGACCCTAACCATCTGATAACCTGAAAAGCAGCTAACTAGGTGGTCCAACCGCCAAATCGGAAAAACTCACAAGCCGATGGGAGACTGTTCTTGCCCAAGAGATCTTGCAAAACAGAGTGCCTAGTCTTTGAATTGGAAAAACTTACAAACTGACAGGAGACCATTCTTGTCTAGGATATCCTGCAAAATAGAATGTCTGGTCTTTGAATTAGAAAAACTTACAAGTCGAGAGCAGTTCGATGTTGTCCGAGAAATCCTGCAAAACAGAAGAAAAAAAGGGCTCGCTTTCAAGCAGTCTTACACATAAAACTTGCACAACTGGGTTATGTTCCAGGAGGTTTGCAATTCGACGACATCCTCCATGGATAAATTAATCGCAGCAGGTCGAGTAACATCGACCACTTTGTAGGGTCCCTCCCACTTGGGGGAGAGCTTATTTCGACCTGCCTTATTGAAGATTTACCTAACGACGAGATCGCCTACGACCAGGGTTCGCTCCCAAACCTTGCGGTCATGATAGCGCCTGAGGCTCTGTTGGTATCGAGCTGCTCAAATTAGAGCATGATAGTGGAACTCTTCGATTAGGTTAATGCCATCCTCCCATCGCACCACCTGGTCGTCATCTGAGTACCTGGTCACTCGATGATACTGAAGGGTGATCTCGGAGGGGAGCATTGCCTCCACGCCAAAGACCAAGAAGAAAGGAGTTTGAGCCGAAGCCCCACTAGGGGTTGTTCGTAGTGACCAGAGTACTTCGGAGAGTTCATCCACCCAACAACTTGAATAGCATTTAAGCGGATCAAAGACCCAGGTTTTTGATCCCTTGTAGTATCATCTTATTTGCCCTTTTGACCTGTCCATTGCTTTGGGGATGTGCCACCGATGCGTAGCAAACTTTGATTTCGATCTCTTTGTGGTTGTCTCTGAAAGCACTACTAGCGAACTGAGTCCTGTTGTCCGTAATTATGTGGTTTGGACTGCCAAACTGCATTACCAACCCTCATATGAACTCAATTGTTGTTGCAGCGGTGATCTTCCTGACAGGCTCAGCTTCAATCCACATTGTGAATTTATCGACTGCCATGAACTAGAATTCAAAACTTCTAGGGGCTTTAGGGAACGGTCCCATGGTATCGAGCTCTTAGACAGCGAAAGGCCAAGAGAGTGGTATGATTTGCAGTGCTTAGGCTGGTAGGTTGGTTTGTTGGCCATAGTATTGACATGGCATTCTGAAGGGTCATGGGCCAATAGAATCCTTGCCAGATGCTTTTCCGACCAGAGTGTGGTATGAAGTGTGTCTACCACATATGCCTTTGTGGATATCAGAAACCACTATGCTCCCCTCTTCCTGAATGATGCATTTTAGTAAAAGGCCATTGTTCCCCCTACGGTAGAGGTGTCCCTCTACCAAGGAGTATCTATGGGCTTGCGGCATGACCTTTTCTGTTGATGCATTGTTATCATGGATTGCTTAATTCTGAAGGTATGACAAGATCTGATCCATCTAAGTCGTACCAAAATCAAGCTGGGTGACCACATGATAGCCACCGAAGGACTACATAGAGGGAGGCATTGCCTCCAAAGGTGTTACATCGGGTGCTCTATTTCCAAGCAGAGCATCCCCTTCATGTTAGGTTGAGACCGAGGGTGGATGGTCGTGTGAGTCTTTCTTCAAAGACTCCAACCGAGATGGGTTCACGAGAAGAAGCTAGGCAGGCCAGCTCATCGGTGAGGAAGTATCCCTGCGGAGGACACGCTTAACCTTGAAACTTATAAAGCGTCACTCTATCCTTCTCACTTCAGCGAGGTATGCTGCCAATGTCGAGTCAGAGCACTGAAACTCATTTTGCACTTGGTTTAAGACTAGTACCGAGTCCCCTTCGCTAGCAGGCATTTTTTACCAAGTGTGGAAGCTGCTCTTATTCCTAACAAGATATCCTCATATTCTGCAACATTGTTAGTGTCATGAAAAATATTATTGAACTACGTACCTAAGGGTGTCACCGGTAGGTGATGTAAAGACTCATTTAGGCCTCGCTCCCTTCAGCGTGAACGATCCATCGAAGTGCATGGTCCAATGCTCTTCCACCTCTGGTTGTTATTCCTACTCAAACTCTAAGGATGATCACTCAACCACAAAATCGACCAGTGCCTGGGATTTGATAGCCGTTCGAGGCATGAACTGAATCTCAAACTCCCCAAGCCCTACTGCCCACTTTGTTGCTTTTCCTACTACATCCCTACTATGAAGGATTTTCCTAATTGGGAGCAAAGAGATTACCATGATTTATGGGCCTGGAAGTAGTGCCTGAGCTTGTGAGAGGCTATCAGCATAGCGTATAGCAGCTTCTGTGCCTGTGGGTACCGAGCCTTCGCATTGTGCAAGACTTCATTGATGTAGTACATTAGTTGTTGAAGACCTTCACGCTCGACGACTACGACCACACTCGTGACCTGTGGGGTAGATGCAACATAGAACAGGAGCTCCTCATTTTGTCGAGGAGCGGTTAGTACAGGGGGGAAGAGAGGTACCTTTTGAGATCCTGGAAGGCTGTCTCCGCTTCTAGCATCCACAGGAAGTGGTCACTTTTCTTCAGGAGCTTGAATAGTAGCAGCCCCTTTTCTCCTATCCATAAGATGAACCTACTCAAAGCTATCACACACCCATTTAGTTTCTGGACTTCCTTTAAGCTGGTCATGGATCCCATCCGGTTGATGGGTTTGATCTTGTCAGGGTTTCCTTTTATCCCTCGACTATACATGAGGAAACCAAGCAACTTCCCTGGTGGAACTCCGAACGTGCATTTCTCTGGGTTCAGCATCATGAGATACTTCTGAAGGTTGTCAAATGTTTCTCAGAGGTCTGTGACCAGGTCTTCCTTGGTCCTGCTTTTTACGACCACATCGATCTGCATGCTGCCCATTCAAATATTGTGCACCATGGGCTTGACCACGATAGGGTAACGACCGGGGTGCTTGACGTATGCAGGGTGGTCCACTTGGCTAAAGGTGAGGGGTACCTCAAACCACTTCAGGCATGGACTCGGGCCTGGCATGATCATGCATACCTCATGGACCACTAACTTG
The DNA here is from genome assembly GCF_958298935.1 of Phragmites australis. NCBI lineage: Eukaryota > Viridiplantae > Streptophyta > Magnoliopsida > Poales > Poaceae > Phragmites > Phragmites australis. The sequence continues at coordinate 10,859,449 of NC_084934.1, forward strand.
TACACCCTATTTGAGGAATATGTTGCGGCGCCCCTAAAGATATGGTGGACCATGTGCTCGACCTGTTGAAAGCCCAGAGCCGACTGGTCAGGATTGGCCCCATCCTCACCATCATCGTCGTGCCAGGGTTTGCGTTCCCCAAGCTCCTTATCGATGATGCCTCACATGACCTTGCATTTGGTCAAGTCATGGTGTTGGAGGGTGAACTCCTGTCGCAGGGACCCTGGGGGACCCCTTTTTAGAGATTCGACCGAGGGGATGATCCTGAATATGTTCGCCTGAGAAATAAATGGGTATGGATGCGATGGCCGGCGGTGCAGAATGATCTAATGCGGAAAGGAGTAAATGCACTGGTGTTTAGACAGGTTCGGGCCACACGGGGGCGTAATACCCTACTCCTGTATGGATACTATAAATGCCCTGAGGAAGTCCCTCAAGGATGTTGCTGGTTACAAGAATATTGGTCTATCTTAGAGCCTGGGGCTCTTTGTTCTTCGACCTATCTCGTGTTGTTCACTTCTCAGTCGTTGTTTCTCTTGTGTTGTGTTTTCCCACACTACTGAGCTCTCCTTCTTCTTCTTCTTTTTATGCCGCCGGGGGCTTTAAATACCCGCCGGCAGCAGCGTGCCCCGAATGGGAGGGGGAGCACGAGTTCTGAGACACCATAAATGGAAAGGGCATCATCATTTCCTCTGGGCGAAGTGAGCGGGGGTGGAAAATGCGTCGCACGCCCAGTCATCCGTCACCATAAATGCACTAGCAGCGGGCGCCGTGGAGAGGGCCCACCGGGCAGCCGCAGAGCGGCCCGACGTGCCCGCCCTGTCTTGTTCCCCTGCCATAGCAGCGCGACAGACGGAACACCTCGGCCCTTACGACGTTATCCCGAGACGGGCCGGATGGCACGGGATGGGACCCGTGCAATTAATAACCCCACGCCCCTCTGCCAGAACGTGGCAGGAACTGACGCTGAGTGCAGCGGTAGCAGTTGGAGGTGATAGGCCATGCACGCTCTTTAAATGCGGCCTTGGGCCTTTGACTAGCTGACACCTCATCGGTGGGCCCCTCGGGGGCCACTGCCAGGGGGCTCCCTGGGTCATCGGGGTACCGAGTGCTCGGGGGTCACCGTTCGCCTACCCGAGCACTCTCTCCCAAGAATGCCCTTTCTTGTCGTCGGGGTACCGAGTGCTCGGGGGTACTGTTCACCTCCCCGAGCACTATCTCCCGGGCACACTTGTACGGATCCTCGGGGAACCGAGTGCTCGGGGGCTGCTGCACGCAACCCCGAGGACTCTCTCCCGGAACTTCCTTCGGTGGGTCCTCGGGATACTTGGGTGCCCAGGGGCCACCGCTAGCAACCCCGGGCATGTTTCTCCAGGTACTTAACTTTCCTGGTCGTCGGGGGACTTGGGTGCTCGGAGGTCACCGTTCACCTTCCCGAGCACTTTCTTCCCAGTACTTAGACTTCGTGGATCATCGGGGAACTGGGGTACTTCGGGGGCCACCGACTATGACCCCGAGCGCCCTCTCCCGGGACTCGATCTTTTTCACCTTGCAGGAGAGACTCCGCGGGATGGCGCCATGTGGCGGATTGCTGGCCTGGCCTCGGGATTCGGGGACCCCCGGTTCCTGATACACCGACAGCAGCCCCCGGGCCCATTGGCAGGCAATGGCCCAAAGACTGCGGATGGGCCCTTCATCATCAATGAGGCCGAAGCCGGTACTGACGCCACGTGGCGAACTTTCAGACGGTGGTCCCTCCGGTCCGGGCCTCTGGTACGGCCCAACGGGGAGCCGAACGGACGCGCGCCCAAACGACTCCCAAGGCGTGTGACAACAGGACGGGCGGCGCATGATAACGAGGCAGGCGGCACAGGTGGTAACCGCGCAAATCGAGGAAAATACACCTGGCAACTGCTGACACCGCACGCCCTGTGGGAGATTCGCCTAGCGGTTGCGTTGATCGAGGAAACCGTCCCGCCGAGCGCGCCATGGCAGGTGACGTTTGAATTTCCCTAGGGTATAAAAGGAGGAGGGGAGCGAACCACCCCCCTCTTTACGCCATCCTGCGATCAAGCTCTTGCCTTCTTTGCGCTCCTGAGCCCTAGACTTTCCTTAGGCGATCAGAGCATCCTTCTTCCCCCACCGTCCAGATCGTCCCCCACCCCGACGAGATGTCGAGAGCAGGAGGAAGCCGCCACGACCAGACCCCCGACAGCATACTGCTGGAGTTTCGGCTGGTGAACGAGGATGCGACGGACAGGGTTCGGAAGCTGATGGTCCCCGAGGGCCAGCGGGAGGCCTCGGTGGTGGCGCCGGCGAGCTTCCCGCCGGTGGTCAACCAGCCGGGGCGCATCGTTCTTTTTACTTCCTTCGTGGCGGTCGGGCTGGTGCCGCCATTCTCGGTGTTCTTTCTTCAAATCCTAGAAATGTTCGGGATCCAGTTGGTTCATCTCAGCCCCAACTCCGTCGTCATCCTGGCGGTCTTCGCCCACCTCTGCGAGATGTTCGTGGGGGTGCCACCATCAGTGACGCTCTTCCGGCACTTCTTCGTGCTGCGGTCGGCCGGGAAGAAGAGGGGCCTCTCCACCGCGGACGTCACCGGCTGCTGCAACTTCCAGCTGCGGGACGGCCTGGGGGAGCAATACATTCCCCATGTGCTGCGGAGCAAGTGGGAGGACTAGCGGTGCGACTAGTTCTACGTCGATGTCAGCCCCCACGACTGTCTCACTCTGCCGGAGATGGCGACGGAACCCCAGAAGGCGACCTGGGAGGTGCCGCCGCAGATGGACCCGCGGATGGCGCCGGTCCTGGAGCGCATCGACTTCCTGCGCCAGGCCGGGCTTACTTCGGTGATGGTGGTGGCGGACTACCTGCGCCGCCGCCTGGCGCCCCTGCAGGAGCGGGCCCGGCCCTGCTGGTTTTACACCGGCCCCCAGGACATCACCTGGACCCAGATCGGCGAGGAGTGGGACCTGGGTAAGCCGGCGCTGAGGGGCCTGCTCCGGGTGGTGATCGGGGTGGACGACCTGAGCCAGGCGGAGCTCCCGTGGAAGGAGCTAGCGCTCTGTGCCAATCCTGATCGGGTGGCGTTGCAGGTGAAGCTGCCGGAGTTCGACGCCCAGGGGCTGGTCGACAGGCCAGGGCGCCAAAACCCCGGGACCATTCAGATCCCCAGGTTGGATGAGGAGGCCGCAAGCGATCCGGCGTAGACCAGTGGCCCGGGCACCGCAGGTGGCGAGCCGCAGGCCAGCGGTGGGGCTGCTGCGGGCAGCAGCCGCCAAGCCAGAGAAGGAGGCGCCACCGACAGGGAGGCGGCGATAGCACCGGGGAACGGAGGGAAGCGCCCCCGGACTTTCATTCCTGCGCCGGCGTCCCCGCTGTCGCCGTCGCCTGGCGAGGAGGGAGGCCGGGGCGGTCAGTCGTCCAGCGCGGGGCCGTCTGCGGGGGTGGCATCTGCGGTTCTGGAACCAAATTTGATCTGCTTGGGCCTGGTCTCGAGCCTGGAGGCCGTACGGCGGCCCCGCAGAGCCCCCCGTGGAAGAGAAGGAGGGAGGACTCCGGGCCCATGCCATCGGGCCCGGGGTACAGGATCCCAGCATCGAGATGGCAATACCGAGGACCCAAATCTGCGTAAGTTTTTTTTTCCTCTTTCTTCGTGAGCATACCTCGCCCGAAGCGACTTTGGAGACTAACCTTCATTTTTCTTCTGCAGGCCACCGGCAGAGGCGTCGAGGCCGGCTCCAGCCCCCGAGCCGAGCGCGCCTGAGCCAAGCACGTCAGTGGAGCCGGAGCCGCCGAGCGCACCGACTGAGACGGAAACACAGGCGCCGCCCAGCCCCCGAGCGGGTGGCAACGGCCGTGCCCGAGTAGCCGCCGCCGACTGAGTCCGCCTCGAGCGCGTCGAGACTGGGGCGGTCAACTTTGTCATGGGCGGTGCCTGCATGGCAATTTTTGGGGACCCCAAGCCCCTCGGAGGAGGCTCACAGGGGACCCAGCGCCCAGCCAGCCCGCCGACCCCCTCCCAGTCGTGCTGGAGAGCGCCCGGGAGGTCATCGGGCGGCTCGAGGCGGCCGTGGCGGGGGAAATGACGCGGCTTGTCACGGGATGGCGCCTTTTTGAGGCCTGCGTCGCCACGACGCGCGCCGCCAACGAGGGCGAAAGGCGCGCCCTGGAGGAGGAGCAGAAGGCCCTAGAGGGCAACGCGCGGAAGCCGCACGGGAACGGGAAGAAGCCGCCCGCCTGGCCGAGGCATCGCAGCAGCAGGCTGCCGAGGCACTCGCCAGGGAGAGGCAGGCGCAGGCGCGGGAGGAGACGGTTCTGGCCCGCGAGAGGGCGGCGGAAGCCTCCCAGGCTGAATTGGCCCGCCAGAAAGGCGAGGCTGACCAGGTCCGTGCCGACCTCCAACACCGGGAGGAGGAACTCTAGAGCCGAGAGGAGGATGTCGCGATCAGGGAGACCGACGTCGGCATCACGAGGGCGGACCTGGAAGCCCGGGAGGAACTGCTGATCCTCTGGGAGATGGAGGTTGCTGAGGCGGTGCTGGCCGCGGCCGCTCGGGAGGAGCGAGCCACCAAGTGGGAGTCCGAGCTGACCGCCCGCGAGAAGGTCCTCTCCGCCCTTGCAGAGCGGGTGAAGCGGGCAAAAGCCCAGGCGACCGGCACGGCCGGGGGATAGGGCTTCGAGGAGCGGCTGCGGCGCGCGACGGAGGAGCTCGAGGCCGCCGAGACCGAACGGGCCAATGTGAAGCGGATGATGGAAGACATCCTCCGGCAGACGCAAAGGTCCGTGAGGGTGGCTGGGCTCGGGCGAGTCGACGTGGAGGCGAAGGGGACTGGCCTCGGCCGGATTGCCCTTGGCTTTCAGAGGATCAGCCAGCGCCTCGAGGCGCTGCCCCAGGCCGTTCAGGAACTCGCCGCCCGGGAAGGGCGTGGTTTGGCCCAAGCAGTGGCCGAACATGTCCTGGCCTGCTACCGAAGCCGGGACCCGAACTTCCTGCTGGAACCAGCTCGGGAAGGGGTGCTCAAAGCCGAGGAGGAGGCCGCCCGGGAGGCGGTTTGGGGCGCCGTCGCCGAGGTGGCAGCCTGCTTTGCGTGAGAGGCGCCGCTGACTCCAAACCCGGGGAGCAGCGGCTAGGGCTCCGACTTAGAGTAGGCTTTTGTAGTTTTTCTTTTTCTTTGTCTTGATGTAAATATGGGAGTGATCCCTCAGAATAGCTATCCTTTTTGTGAATATAATGGAAGCCTTTCTTTGGGGTCGCAACTCCAGTATTCTTCTGAGTGCTTGATGAAGTTTCTGCTGTTTTCACTTGATGTCCCGAGGCGTACTTAGTCGGACTGAGCCCGACCTTTCCTTCCCCGAGAACGAAATCGCCCCGACCGGCCTTCTCGGCGCGTTCAGCCCCCGAGCCCTCGCGAGTCCGTAATGGCTAAGTTAAAAGATAAAGGCACGAACTTCCTTGCTCAGGAGATAGATCGATCCAGCACGGAGCACGCCATGACCAGTGAACACTTTCCCACTTGCGACCACTTAAACAAGTAGGCTGGAGACACGTACGGGCGGAATGCGACCAAGAGTCCCCACGGTTTGGTGGTGCCCAGGCTAGGACGGACCAGACCGAGCACCGACAGCCCGCCCCTAGGGTCTAGGCTCCCGACTGCTCGAGCAACTCGAGCTTTGAGATAACACGAGAACCCCAGAGGCTTGGTAGTGCCCGGGGCCTTTTAAGCGGACCGAACACCACGACCACCATGAAAGACTTCGGTCAAACATTGCCGTACGTACGGTACACCTTCCTACTATTCGTTCTGTCGTTCTAGAGAAAGTGGACATGTGGCAGGGTTTTGTGCGCGGGGAGACCATCTCGCCGAACAGATTAGAGTACGAGGGCCCCCGAGGACGACTCGGGAACAAAATATTACAGAATGTAAATTCATCTGAATTTAATCACTCACCAGACAGCTGTCAGCCTTCCGACCAACCGATCCAGGAGGGGCATGAGCTCCGAGCTCGGGGTGCCCAGGAAGCTTGGTTCCCATGGCTGGGGCACCCGAGCAGGGGAAGGCACAAGGGGGCCCGGATCAGGTGATCCCGACCACTCATGCCTGAGCAGTAGGACCACCCGAGGACCCTTAGGGCCGAGCAGCGACCTGGGCGCCAAGGCCTTCACGGTCGAGCTGCTTTTACTTTTGATTGTCGATCTGTGACTTGAGAAAAATAGAGAAATTCTTTGCTTGGTGCGCTCTGTTAGTGCGGTACTCATTATGGACTGCTCTCGTTTTTGACCTGAGACCTCTCAAATGCTCAGACTGGCGGACAAGAGGAGGCAGAGGCATAACCCAGTGGTCCTATGGTTCGGTGGCGCCCGGGTATGACAGACCAGACCGAGCACCGACAGCCCGCCCCTGGGGCCTAGGCTCCGGACTACTTGAGCAGCTCGAGCGATGGGATTACCCGAGAACCCCAAGGGCTCGGTAGTGCCCGAGAGACTGTCACGACACCGAACACCATAGCCTACCACAACAGACGTAAGTCAGCAGCAACTACCCGCGCGCATACCGATCGGGATTCTTTTATCAACGTGGAAAATGAGAGAGCGAATTTTTCTCGCACAATCGAGCATCTCACTAGACAGATTAAACATATGGAATCCAGAAAAATGAAAATTGACATAAGTATTGCAGATTGATATACATATTGTATTGACAATTTTTTTTTTTACAAGGTTGGGTGACTTACCCAGTTAGTGGTAGCCCCTGGTCAACTTGGGCGGGGGGAAGCCCCTGGCCTGGTTGACCTGAGCCTGCAAACATGGCCATCTACAGGAAGAACTTGCGCAGGTGCTCGATGTTCCACAGGTTGGGGAGCGGTTGCCCATCTTCTGCAGCCAGCCGGAAGGAGCCTTCTCGCGGGACACTGATCACGGTAAAGGGGCCTTCCCACATAGGGGACAGTTTATTCCTTCCTTCGCGTGATTGGACGCGTCGGAGAACTAGATCCCCCACCTCGAGAGACCGGGTCCGACGTGACGCTGATGGTAGTGCTGCAAGCTTTGCTGGTAGCGGGCTGCCCGGACGGCGGCAAGCCGCCGGCGCTCTTCCAAATAGTCGACGTCATCGCGCCTTTGCTGCTCCTGTTCGCCTTCAAAGTATGCATGCACCCGAGGGGAGCCTAGAGTGAGCTCGGAGGGGAGGACCGCCTCAGCGCCATACATAAGGAAGAAAGGAGTCTCCCTGGTAGCGCGACTTGGCGTGGTCCGGTTGGCCCAAAGCACGGCTGGCAGCTCGTCGATCCACCTTTTCCCGTGCTTTGCGAGCACGTTGTAGGTCCGGGTTTTGAGCCCCTTCAGTATCTCCGTGTTGGCGCACTCGACTTGCCCATTGCTCCGAGGATGAGCGACAGAGGCAAAGCAGAGCTTGATGCCGAGGTCTTCGCAGTAGTCCCCGAATAGGGCACTTGTGAACTGCGTGCCATTATCGGTGATGATCCGGTTCGGGACACCAAAGCGACTGGTGATACCGCGGATAAACTGGAGCGCCGTGTTCTTGGTCACCTTGACGACTGAAACCGCCTCCGGCCATTTGGTGAATTTGTCGATGGCGACGTAGAGGTACTCATAGCCCCCGATTGCTCGGGGGAATGGACCCAGAATGTCCAGCCCCCAGACCGCGAAAGGCCATGACAGGGGGATGGTTTGAAGAGCCTGGGCTGACTGGTGAATCTGCTTTGCATGAAACTGGCACGCTCTACAGCGCCGAACCAGCTCGGAAGCATCCTGGAGGGCTGTAGGCCAGTAGAAACCTTGCCGAAATGCCTTCCCGACCAACGTGCGGAACGATGCATGGCCACCGCACTCGCCCTCGTGGACCTCAGCGAGAAGCTCACCGCCTTCTGCCCGGGAGATGCATTTCAGGAGAATGCCGCCTGTGCTACGCCGGTAGAGATCCCCATCTACTATGGCATAGTGTTTGGACTGCCGAGCAACTCTTTCGGCAGAAGCCTCATCCCCGGGGAGTAACTTTTCCTTCAAGTACCCTCGGATCTCGTCCATCCTCGAGGCATCTTGAGAACAATCAGCAAGCACAGCGCACTCGCCGGACGGCGGTACCCTGTCGGGGCTTCCCACTAAGGGCGCCACCGGGGTCCCCTGAATTAAGCTCGAGGTTTCCCCTTCATCCTGTTCGGCAGGCAAGACGGAAGGCCATGTGAGTCTTTCTTCAAAGGCTCTGGCAGGGACATGCGCACAGGAGGAGGCTAGGCGGGAGAGGTCGTCGGCCAGAGCGTTGTCGTGGTGAGGGATGTATCGCAGCTCCAGGCTGTCGAAGCGCTCCTCCAGCTTCCTGACTGTCGCCACGTACGCCGCCATTTGAGGATCCGTGCACTGGTACTCTTTTGACACCTGGTTGACCACCAGCTGGGAGTCTCCCTTGACCAGGAGGCGATGAATCCCGAGGCCCACCGCGGCTCAGAGGAAGGCGATGAGGCCCTCATATTCCGCCATGTTGTTGGATGCGCGGAACTGCAGCTGCACGACATACGGGAGTTCTTCACCTATTGGGGAGGTGAGAACCACTCCGGCCCCCGCGCCTTTCAGTGTGAGGGAACCGTCGAAATGCATAATCCAGTACCCGGGCGCATTGTGCCCGGGATATGTGGAGATTTCTTCTTGGACGACCTCAGGGACGGGCGTCCACTCTGCCACGAAGTCAGAGAGCGCTTGGCTTTTGATCGCCTGGCGGCTGACAAAGTGCAGGTCGAACTCCGCCAGTTCCACCGCCCACTTGACTACACGCCTGGTGCCTTCTCGGTTCCGGAGGATGGGCCCCAGTGGGTACGTGGTAACCACTGAGACCTTGTGTGCCTGGAAGTAGTGGCACAGCTCCCGGGAAGCGATGAGCACGGTGTAGAGCAGCTTCTGAGCCTGGGGGTACCTTGTCTTAGCCTCCCGGAGGACTTCACTGATGAAGTACACCGGTCGCTATACCCGGCGGGCCCGGATTGCGGCTTCACCTGAGGGCCTGCTACAGCCCCCTGGCTCGGCGATGTGGTCGAGGCTGACCGGGTGCTCGTGCTCTACTCCCTGGTCGGGAAGAGCCAAGTGCTCGGATTCGACCCCCTGCTCGGGGGGAACCGAGTGCTCGGGCTCAACCCCCTGCTCGAGGGGAGCCAAGTGCTCGGGCTCAACCCCCTGCTCAGGGGGAGCCACGAGGACGGGGGAGTGCTCGGGGGCGGCCGGGAGCTGGGACCCGGTACCTGACCCCGTGCACTCATCGCGCTCCACCACCAGCACCATGCTTACGACCTGAGGAGTGGCCGACACGTAGAGTAGCAGTGGCTCGCCTTCGGACAAGGCCACCAGCACGGGTGGTGAGGTGAGATAATTCTTTAGATCACGGAAGGCCTGCTCGGCCTCCGGCGTCCAGTCGAAACGACCGGTCTTCTTCAGAAGCTTGAAGAGGGGGAGCCCCCGCTCCCCAAGTTTGGAGATGAAGCGCCCGAGGGCCGCCATGCAGCCGGCGAGACGCTGACCCTCCTTGAGTCGAGCCGGGGGTCGCATCTGCTCGATGGCCCGGATCTTCTCTGGATTGGCCTCGATCCCTCGGCTGGAAACCAAGAAACCGAGGAGCTTGCCCACAGGTACCCCAAAGACACACTTCTCGGGGTTGAGCTTCAGGCGGGTAGTGCGGAGACTATTGAAAGTCTCGGCAAGGTGTTCGAGCAGGGTGGCGCGGTCTCGGGACTTGACCACGAGATCGTCGATGTAGGCCTCGACGTTGCGGCCAACCTGTGAATCAAGGGTGATGCGGATAGCGCGCTGGAAAGAAGACCCAGCGTTGCACAAACCAAAAGGCATCGACACATAGCAATAAGTCCCCACCGAAGTGGTGAAAGCAATTTTTTTTTCATCCTCTACGGCCATGCGAATCTGGTGATAACCAGAGTTTGCATCTAAAAAACACAAAAGATCACATCCCGCGGTTGCATCTACAATTTGATCTATGCGGGGCAAAGGAAAAGGATCTTTGGGGCAAGCCTTGTTTAGATCGGTGTAGTCCACGCACATGCGGAGCTTGTCGTTGGCCTTCGGGATGATAACTGGGTTTGCCAACCACTCGGGGTGGAGGACCTCTCGGATAAATCCGGCATCAAAGAGCTTGCTGACCTACTCCCGGATGAACTCCTGGCGCTCGGGCGCCTGCCGCTGGACCTTCTGCTTCACCGGGCGTGCGTTCGGGCGCACAGCCAAGTGGTGCTCGATCACCTCCCTAGGGATCCCGGGCATATCGGACAGCTGCCATGCAAACACGTCGACGTTAGCCTGGAGGAAGGTGACGAGCGCGCTTTCCTATTTACCGCCCATGTCACCGCTGATTCGGACGACCTGGGAGGCGCCTTCGCACACCACGACCTCCTTTGTAGGAACGGAGGCGTTGGCAGCGAGTCGGGGTTTGGATGTAGAGGGTCCCGGGCCCCCTGGACGACCTTCGACCTCAGCTCGGGCTGAGACCAAGGCCGAGTATAACTGCTCGGCGCAGGAGGCGGCGCTGCTGGTCTCGGCGGACATGGAGATGGGGCCCGCTGGGCCCGGCATCTTGACCGTGAGGTACGCGTAGTGCGTGACCACCATGAATCGAGCGAGCGCCGGGCGCCCGAGGATGGCATTGTAGGGGAGGGGGAGCTCCACGACGTCGAAGATGACGTTCTCCATCCGAAAGTTGTCCCGGCTCCCGAATGTCACGGGCAACTCGACCTGCCGGAGGGGCAGGGAGTGCCCGGGCGTCACCCCGTAAAACGGGAGCGACGGCTTTAGGCGCCTAGAGGGCACCTGCAGCTTCTCGAAAGCCTCCTTGGAGAGGAGGTTAAGGCCTGCTCCCCCGTCGATCAGCACCCTGCTGACCTTCACATTACAGATGGTGGGGGACACTACCAGGGGTAGTCGCCCCACTCCTGTAGTACTGGCGGGGTGGTCGGCCAAGCTGAACATGATCGGTGCGTCCGACCACTTCAGAGGCCTCGCGGCCTCTTCACTCGGGGTCGCCGAGCACACCTCACGCCGCATGGTTTTGACACTGCGGCGGGAGGAGGGCGTGTACGCGCCTCCATCGATGAAGGAAACGGTGTGCTCAAGCTCCTGGAAGCTAAGTTCTGTGTTATTGGGGGCGACATCATCGTCGCCACCCCCGCGGAGCTCGTCGCGGTCCCTTTGGCGCTGCTCGACGAGGCCCTTGACCGTGCGGCACTCCGTGAGGTCATGCCATCTAGTCTGGTGGATCGGGCACCACTTCCGTGGCTCGGGCCCCGCAGGAGCGGGGGCCCTTGCTGGAGTGGGAGCCCTGGCAGGAGCCGGAGCCCTTGCAGGAGCTGAAGCCCTAGGAGGGGCTCGGGCCGGGGCTCTCGCGGGCGCAGGCTGTCTGTCGGCAGCCGCCCGGCGTGCTTGCTGGCGGTCAGGCTCTTGGGCCGGCCCACGGGCGGGGCCCTGGGCCGGCTCGACGGGGACGGCCTCGTGCCTCCTTCTCTTTTTCTTTTCCCTCCTGTCAGAGCGGGAAGGACCTGGTTGATCGGCGGCAGGGTGCTCAGGGCGCGGAACGTGCCAAGCCCGAGCTTCTGCCACCTTAGCGCTCTTGTCGGCCAGCGCGAAAAGTTCCGCGGTGGTCTCGACCTCGTGCGTGCCTAGCTTCTCGAGCATCCGCTCGTCGCGGACGCCCTGCCGGAAAGCGACAATGACAGCGTGGAGTCTTATCCGCGGGATAGTGTTGCGGACCTGGCTGAAGCGCTGAATAAAGCGCCGCAGCGTCTCCCCCTCCTGTTGCTTGACGGCATGGAGGTCGCACTCCAGGCCGGGGCGCGTGAATGTGCCCTGAAAATTAGCCACGTACTGGTGGCAAAGATCATCCCAGCAGCTGATAGATCCTGCGGGTAAGTTCATAAGCCAGGAGCGGGCAGAGCCCCTCAAGGCAACATAAAAGTAGTTATCCATCACCTTTTTGCTGCCACCAGCCACCTGGACAGCGGTGGTGTAAATCTGGAGGAACTCGACGGGGTCGATGGACCCGTCGTACTTCTCTGGCAGCTCAGGGCGGAACTTGGTGGGCCATTTGACCCGGCGGAGCTCACTGGCGAAGGCACGACACCCGGTGCCGTACCCTGCACCGCAGGCAGCACCCTTGGGCGGCGAACGCCGGTGAGCCGGGGAGCCCCGGCGGTCATGGGCCGGCAAGGAGGAAGCCTGGTCCTCAACTTCAGCCTCCTGCTAGGTCTCCCACTGGCGCTCGAGAGTGACGCGCGTGTCTTCAATGCCCCTCCGCTCATTGAGGTGCAAGCGGAGGTCCTGGGTTTCGAAAGCAGCCAGGGGGGCGGCGCTCCGCCTGGAGACCCCCCGGCCAGCGCGAACGCCACCTGACGATGGGCCGGTCCTAGCGGCGCCACGCTGGGTGGTGGCACGGGAACTCTCGGCCAGCACCTGGCGGCGGGCAGTGCCGACCAGGGCAGCGACTTCCTAGAGCTAGCGGCCCTCCAGGGTTTCCCCCGCCGCCTGGATTGGTGGATGCCTAAGGAGAGCGTGCGCTGCAAGCAGCGCGCTCCCAGGGCTGGCCTCGTCAAAGGCGAGTCTACGCCGGAGAGGCTCCCGGCACTGTCTAGACGCGGACCTGGCGACAGGAGTTTCGGCCATCGGCTGGGGGTCGGATGGTGCACCGGCGACAGTGACGGCGGCCCTGCTGGGCCCAACGCCCTGGTCCCCTTGGGAGGGGAATGCCACGCGTGCAGATCGTGGCTGCTGCTGGGACGCAGTAGCGACTGGGGCCTCCTGTGCGAGGGGCTGCATTTCCCCGCTGGAACTAGAGCCGGAACGCTGGAGGCGATGACCACCGGGCATTTTTTCTGCGGAAAACAAACAAACAGATTCAGGGATGCTTCCCCCCTACCTGGTGCTCCAGCTGTCGGAGGGTAAACTCCTGTCGCAGGGACCTTGGGGGACCCCTTTTTAGAGATTCGGCCGGGGGATGATCCTGAATATGTTCGCCTGAGAAATGAATGGGTATGGATGCGATGGCCGGCAGTGCGGAATGATCTAATGCGGAAAGGAGTAAATGGACTAGTGTTTAGACAGGTTCGGGCCGCACGGGGGCGTAACACCCTACTCCTGTATGGATACTATAAATGCCCTGAGGAAGTCCCTCAAGGATGTTGCTGGTTACAAGAATGTTGATCTATCTTAGAGCCTGGGGCTCTTTGTTCTTCGGCCTGTCTCGTGTTGTTCACTTCTCAGCCGTTGTTTCTCTTGTGCTGTGTTTTCCCACACTACTGAGCTCTCCTTCTTCTTCTTTTTTATGCCGTCGACGGCTTTAAATACCCGCCGGCAGCAGCGTGCCCCGAACGGGAGGGGGACACGAGTTCCGAGACACCATAAATGGAAAGGGCGTCATCATTTCCTCTGGGCGAAGTGACCGGAGGTGGAAATTACGTCGCACGCCCAGTCATCCGTCACCATAAATGCACTGGCAACAGACACTATGGAGAGGGCCCACCGGGCAGCCGCAGAGCGGCCCGGCGTGCCCGTCCTGTCTTGTTCCCCTGCCACAGCAGCGTGGCAGACGGAACGCCTCGGCCCTTACGACGTTATCCCGAGACGGGCCGGATGGCACGGGATGGGACACGTGCAATTAATAACCCCACGCCCCTCTGCCAGAATGTGGCAGGAACTGACGCTGAGCGCGGCGGGAGTAGTTGGAGGTGACAGGCCACGCACGCTCTTTAAATGCGGCCTTGGGCTTTTGACTGGCTGACACCTTATCGATGGGCCCCTTGGGGGTCACTGCCAGGGGGCTCCCTGGGTCGTCGGGGTACCGAGTGCTCGGGGGTCGCCGTTCGCCTCCCTGAGCACTCTCTCCCGAGAATGCCCTTTCTTGTCATCAGGGTACCGAGTGCTCGGGGGTACTGTTCACCTCCCCGAGCACTCTCTCCCGGGCACACTTGTACGGATCCTCAGGGAACCAAGTGCTCGGGGGCTGCTACACGCATCCCCGAGCACTCTCTCCTGGAACTTCCTTCGGTGGGTCCTCGGGATACTTGGGTGCCCAGGGGGCCACCGCTAGCGACCCTGGGCACGTTTCTCCCGGTACTTAACTTTCCTGGTTGTCGGGGGACTTGGGTGCTCGGAGGTCACCGTACACCTTCCCGAGCACTTTCTTCCCGGTACTTAGACTTCGTGGATCATCGGGGAACTGGGGTACTTCGGGGGCCACCGACTGTGGCCACGAGCGCCCTCTCCCGGGACTCGATCTTTTTCACCTTGCGGGAGAGACTCCGCGGGATGGCGCCATGTGGTGGATTACTGGCCTGGCCTCGTGATTCGGGGACCCCCGGATCCTGATACACCGACACGTGGGTGTCGATATAGTGGATCAGGCAGTAGCCTCTACCCTTCTTCCCATCCTTCTTCTCAAAGCATCGATGCGGTTGGCTAGCTTGCTCGACACCCATGATGTTGGGCGGTCCAGCCTTGCGCTTGTTCTTCTTTTTCTCCTCCAACCAACCTCTTTGGAAGAGGCGGTCTGGTCGCAGGTCAGCTGTGGCTTCACACTTATTTAGTGCTCTCGGGCCTTGGCGGGCTGCGCGCACTTGTCTGTGAGCTCAAATAGCTCGATGGTGCTCCAGACTTCCTTGGTGGCCAGCTTTTTGACCATCTTCTGGTCTCTAACCCCCCCTCCGTAATGCTATGACCACAGACTATCTTGTGATCTTTGGAATGGTATTTCAGCATTCGGTGAAACGCTAGATCTAGTTTCACAGTGGCTCGCCATGCCGCCACCAGACCTGATACAGGTCATCCTTGACCCCTAGTCGGGCGTAGGTTTCCTGGAAGTTGGCGACGAACTGGTCGCGCAATTTCTCCTAGGAGTGAACCGACCCACGGGGGAGGTTCATAAGCCAGGACTGGGCTGAGCCGGTCAAAGGGGTCAGGAAATAATTTGCCATGACCTTCCCGTTGCCTCCCATAGCTTGCACCATGGTGGTGTAGATCTGCAAGAACTCCTCCAGGTTGGTCGAGCCATTGTATTTTTCGGCAAGGACTGGCCGGAACTTGTCAAGCCAGTGCACCTCGCGTAGCTGGGCCAAGAAAGTGTTGCATCCTGTCCTGTAACGAGGTGCTGCTCACCAATGGGCAACAGTGCACGACCGGGAGAGACTACGATCTCACGGCCCTGGTGATGGAATGGAGGAGTCGGATGCCTCCTTGCATGGGGAGGGCAAGTTGCAGGGCCGCTTGCTCTTTATCGGATGCCTCCGTCGCGGAGGTCACTTGTGCGAAGAGAGTCGCGCAAGTCTACGGGTTAGCTGTTCTGACACGGTGGGGGTCTCTGCATACTCCCTGTTATTGAGGGAGCACAGGTTCTCTCCTACCATAGGTATGCTGCAAACCCTGGCGATCGTAAGCTTCACTAGTCCTTGCGACAAACGAGGTGATTGCTGCTATGGTTTGGTGTCAGGTGGTCTCGAACAAGAGGGCAAGGTCACGCAGCCATGGCGTTAATGGCGAACCCTCTGGTACTACCACTGACAGGTGGCTAAAAAGCACTCGCGTAGTCTGCAAACTCTGCGCAAGCGTCATGGCCTTGTAGTCGAGCCACTGACCGCGGAGCAGCGAGACGTCACGAGGGGGTGAGTTCCCGGCACTCATGTTTGACGCACGGTGCGCATCCCCGGCGTGGCATGACGCCCTAGACGATGACCCCGCCAAGGACTGCACTCTAGGCAGTGCTCCTCTGGCCAGCATTGTAGTTTCTAGGGCAGTATTGGACCGCTTCTATTTGTGGCACTAGGTTGGTTTCCCTCTGGACGAATGGCCCAGGGCTCACCGCCGGTACTTAGGACATGAGGGTCCCTGCTGCCCTCCGTTGCATAGTCTGTCATGCAAACTTCATGTTTGATTTCAGAATCCTCAGACTCCGTCTCAGTTTCTCATACTCGGAGCACACCAGGCTCATCTGGGTGGTACCCCATGACGAACACTTCTTGGCGGCCGGGCTGCTCGGTACGGGACTCTGCGATCGCTATGGATTTAGACATAGGTAGTCCAGCCATAGTATCAACACTTGCAGAAACGCAAAAAAACGCCCCCTTACCTAGCGCACCAACTATCACATGATGATCCCTAACAATGAATCCGGGGTATACCGAACGACGAGTGTGTTGATCTACATTTCTTATGGTGGGATTGAATGGACACAAGAACACGGGGATTTTATTCAGGTTCAGATCTCTTATGGGATAATAGCCCTTGGTCATATGTATTTTCTTATGAAGTGTATGAAATGGTTATAGAGTGTTCCACTACTATTCGAGTCTTCACCCACTTATATACCAGGGAAAAAGATGTTCGTACAAATGGACCATACCAAAATAGGTGAATGACCTACACCTGACAAAGCCTAGTTATTCCTAGCTCATCATGGCGGTGGGTATGCACGCCCACGCTGCTCTAGTTGTCCTGCACGTCCTGTACCATCATCGAACACCGTCACGCTCACCCATCAGGCCATCCCGTAGTATTAAATACTACATAATGGGACACTGTAACATCACATCGTCCCATGACCATACTCGCCGAAAGAGAGTGTCTGGGAAGGAAAAATACTCAAGTGGACAGTATTAAATAAGACTTAACTGATTGTGTGAGTACCTATCCTACAACCAGTAAGATTGCAGGATCTCCTACCGTGACTAGCAAGGTCGTAGGGTCTCCTGTCGCAAACAGGGGCTGGTGGCATGAACCCCGCCCTGGTCACGCGATGAAACCATGGTTTTAAAAATATCTACAGCCGACTTACATTTTGCGGTGTGGGGTCCCGCTGCTAAGGCACCCCCTAATTTTGAATGTCAACTCAAAAACTTTGACGTAAATGTTTAAGAACTCAAGATTCCTAAAGCTTGAACCAAGAGGATGCACAAGCGGCCTCGATCGATGCTTAGAGTTTAAGGCATTGAGATCTGTTGGTTCATAGGCTGCTTGTGCAATACGAGTTAGGTCCATATGGGAGGGGTTGAGTTGTTTTCTTCTCCTTGCGAATGGAAAAGAATCAAGGCTTTGAATTTCGTCGGACACTCAAATTGGACAACGTCCACTCAATTCGACAACATATGTGGTACTCTTCGTCATGTATATCAAACGACAGATGGATGAAGGTGTCCCTTGCTTAGGCTATCTTCAGTGGCTACCGTATACTTTCTTCAAAGTACTGTACCACTAGCTTTTTCGTCCTTTGCCGATTCCAGTCATCCCTAACAAGCTCCAGCGGATCCCGTATCCAGATCAACAAGGATACGGGCGCTGGTTACTGTAGCGCTGGGAGAGGCAAACTTGCCGATCGATTGAGGGACCTGTATTAATGTGCTGAGTGGATGACTGTGGGTCCGAGAGAAAGAGAAAAGTAATGGAAGGTAGGAAATAGAGTAGCTGTTGGAGATGAAAAAAATAGGGGATACTGTAATAGTATTAGGAGATACTGTAATAATATTATAGGGGATAAAATTTTAGAGTATAGCGTTACACCGAGAATCCACGGATTGTCAATTAGGTCTTTGAAAGCCATGGTCTTGAGAACCAAGAGACAACAGAGAAAGGATTGTTGCGCAATAATGAGATGCACGCCATGGGTACATTTCAGAGGGTACAACTTTTACTGGATAAGCCAACATGTATAGGATGTGAACCAACTGCTCGACCCTACGCTCCACAAGTACTTCCCCGCAACTCCTCTCTCTCTCCCCCTCTCTCTCTCTTACTGAACAAACGTCCATTCCTCTCTCTTGCTGCACCTCTTCTGTTTGTAATTGGGTCTTGTCTTCGTTGACTCTGCATCCTTACTTCTTCCTATTGGTTCAATCTGTCGCATTTGCCCACAATGTCGCTGTCAGTTACCCACCTTCAATTATTTTCGAAAATAATTCACATCTCTCCACGATGGTGAAATTTAATAATGATTTCCTTTCATGCCATCTTGTCGAGAATGGTTTCGCGGAATTGGAATAACAACAGCAATCATGGGGTCTTGACAGTGCCGATCAATACACGACGACTCGGTAGGTGAAGAACCAGAATTGAATTATTAGTACTTTGCCTTGCCAAGAATATTCGAGCTCTGTCACTACAGCTATCGAGACAAATCAAACTGCCATTTGCAGTTAAGCATTCTCACTAGCTAATACATACCTGGGACTGTTTATAGTTGTTAGATCATGTGTGATGAAAAAATATTTTAATAATAAAATTGTAATAGCAAAGTAGTTTAACATAATGGCATAAGATGATACACATGTATTGCTAATATGTTACTTGGAGTCATTCATGGTAGTGTGCTTGGATATGCTCATAGTATCATAGTATTGATATAGATGTAATACACTTATATGACTGATGTTGTATGGACTGATCTTGAGTTTGAGTTAAGTTGGGAATAACTTGTATTCATACATGGTTTCATATACAGATGTATGTTTAGGGTGACCATGGTTGATGACATGACTAGAACTAGGTTTAGAAAGAACTGAGATTTAGAACTAGATTCAGAGAGGAACTGATGTTCTAATGATCAAGGAAGTCATATGAGACGTTTGCGTTAGAGAACAAGGCATATAGAGGTAATGTGCGTTGGAGGTGCACGTAGAGAATGTGTGTGGTGTAACCGGACAAAGGCATTGGTATGACCGTGGGCTGCAGTCTGACTAGGTGCATGGCACGATCTAACTACTGGAGATGGTTCGGCCAGATCAAGTAAGGTTCGACTTGTATTTCTTGTTTTCCATGCCATGGATGGCTTTAGGGCTATATAAAGGAACTATCACAACGAGGAGAGGTACCAAGACCTAGAGCAAAGCCCAAAGATTAATTCTAAGAAAAGAGAGATGCTTGTGTGTGCAGCTTTTGATCTAGAGAGAGGGAAAAGAAAGGAACCCCTCTAGGGTTTTAATTTTGTGGTGTCTTGTTTATCCCGTCCCTCCTCTTTGTTCTTCATTTTGCATGTTTATCTTGGTTTTTAGTGGATTTATTGTTTTAACATGATTAGTCTTGGTTTGATCCATACAAAACCTCCCTAAGGCATCAAGATAGTGATTTTGAAAGTTTAATTGGTTAATCCTTTGTTATTATTGCTTAATCATGAAACTATTGTTTAATCAATTCTTGTCACCATTTATCACAGTCTACTTTCGAGGTTCATAACTTTTGATCTAGATATCAAATCGATATAATTCTTATTGAATAAATTGTGCAACTTTGTCTACTTTATGTTGTTATACTTTCATGTCAATGTACGGATTGAGATTTACATTGTTTTTACTAACATGTCAATTGTCTGTCTCGAGTGAAATACCTAGGTTAAGTTAGACTTTCTATTTGGATGAATTATTAACCATGAAATTTGAATTTAGCTTCTACAATCATTTACCCCCATCTGATTGACTTATTAGTGTGTAATTGATCCAACAATAGTACCATGCGTCATCACATCTACACTCAGCCAAAAAAGATAACTAAATCTGCATGGAAGAGAGAAAAGAGTGAACAAGCTATATGTTGGTTGGACAGACACGCTTTCTATTCTGAAGTATAAAAACATGGCTACCTTCCAAGGAGATGAACACTTGAAGTAGGCAAGTTTGGGCGGTCCAGTCATTACATCACTGGAATATGTTAGCATCTCTTCTCAGAATAGCTTTCGCAACCGTTCAGTCGATGCAACACTATCTTCTTGTGCACTTTTGGAATGAATGTTGGACAGTTGTGCCGTTGGCCTTGAGGGTTCCTGAGTCCAGATCGTGAAGCCTATCCTTGGGGATTCAAATCCTCTTCTTCATCCCAGTAACAGTAACCTATGAGAGGATGAACAAAAATTTGCAGTTGAATATTATAGTACTGATACTGTTTATGCGGATACTTCATCAGATTTACGGTTTGTATGTCATGTAGCACTCCTGCCTCATTGAATCTCATCCATCAAATTGCGATCCGACGGCTCACAGCGGAGTGAAGTCATCACCTTCTGCTGCGAAGTCCGAGGATCCTATCCATCTTGGAGAGAGGGAAACAAATTTTTGGATGTTACCAGCTTTACTGCTAGATCCGAGTATAATTCTAGACCGAACAAAAATTGTTCATTTCAAGTTGTAGTTGTTTTTATTTGGTAAGGTTCGCTAACATCTTTCCTTGTTTTATAACTAGCATGTGGGTTCCATAGCTTAAAGATTGAAAATTCAAACCAACAAGGCATGGAATTCAAATTTGATTATAACAATTTGACGTACGTCTCAAAAGAAGTTCGGATGGTAATGACGGAGATTTCCCAGTTACCTCCCGGTAAAAAAATTGCACCAGTAAGTTCAACCATGATTCAGGTATAGGGTCTCTGACACATGGCAGAAGATATCTGATGATGGACCTGACTTAATCTAGCCTTGCATATAGGTCCGGGTTAGCTTGGAATCATGTATCTGGTGTCGTCCAATAATTAAACGCAAGGGCAGTACGAGCCGAATAGCGCGCAGGCACCCTTCTCAAAAGGAATCATGAATGGCATACATGAAAATAAATTTTATAGACTAGATTCTATAAAAATCTCTTTTCCTGTAGAAATATATATCTACTCTTCTCTCTCCTGTTAAATTAGAAGATGTATAGTTGAATAAAAGTTTCATGAAGATCTTTCATAGAAAAAACCTATAAACTTTGCTTCCGACACACATGGTTCTCCAGTAGGTAGGACCAGTCTTGAGATAGAGCTCAGATCACATATTCTTTCAACCTTCTCTCTGAAACAGAATTCTTTTGGCCGGTGCCTTGTTTCGATTGCAAGTACATTGTATCTTATCATCCCTCGAATTATTTGTAAAGTTTAATTGGATGTTTCTCTGCCACGAAAAGACAGAACTAACTAGACAGTGAGGTTTGAAATGTGTATATATACACACATATACAGACATATCAAACCTACATCTGTGTATATATGTGTATATACATATACATACACATACAAGTGGCTAGCTATTTAACGCGCCGCCAACTAACATGGTTCAAACAGCCCGCAATCAAAATTTTCTTTTACTAAATAAGAAATCACACATTATAAATAGGAAAATTGAAAACAATAAAATTCTTAATAAAAAATAGAAAATCATAAATTATAAAATAAGAAAACTGATGATCACATGATCTCTATTACAAAGTAGGAAAATACTCATTCTGAAACTGAAAAACCAACGAAAGGAAAATCCCTATTTTACACGACAACGGTTAAATATGAGTTACATACGTACGTACGTACGTACATAAAGGGCCATCTATTTAACGCGTCGGCCAACTCAACCTCATCAAATCAGTCCGTGACCGGAAAATCTCTATTCCTTGACCAGAAAATACCCATTCAAAGATCAAAAAATTGGAATCAAGTGGAAAATCCCAATCCAACGACCAGAAAAAGCCATAATGAAACTAGAAAATCGACGACCGAAAAATCCCCATACAGTGACCGGAAAAAGCCATTAAAAAACCAGAAAAACTTCTCGTGACCATAGAAACACTACAATTCATAAATATATATATAGAAAAAAAAGATGTGAACCAGCAGCTCACATCGGTGTCCACTAAAAAAGACGTACTCGGCAGCAATGGTGTGGCCTGTGCATGTGCTACTCGATCGTGTCCGCGCCCTTGGACCTCGGTGGGCACCGCCGCAGTGGTACCACCCATGGTCCTTATTGTGGTTGCCGAGCACCGAGGTCCATCACTGGTACAAGTGGCGGCATGGTGGTCATCATCCCCTCACCATTTCTTTGGATTCAAGCGATGGGTTCCTTTTGTGAATAGATTTGATCTTGAGTTAATGAGATACGTTAAAGGAATTTTTCTAAAATATTTTATAGGATAGAAAGAGATCTTATGAATTATATATTGTGATAATTTTTTTCTTTTGTTTGGTTTAATTTTGAGTGGACAGATTATTCGGTTCATATTGCCATGTTTTCTTGTGCGCAGATTCGAATTTGTGCGTACATATTTTTTGTTTTCGTATTCATGGGCATGGTTCGATGGTTATGGAATGTTGGGAATTCATGGACTTGTCCCTTATGTGAATGGTGGATCGGTTACACGTTGCCTAACAGTAAACTTTCATGAAGATCCAACCAATTCAAAGACGCATATTTTCCGGTCATGCCAAGTCATGTTTTTTTCATGCCAACATATATTTTCGGGTCACGCTGGTACATGTTTTTCGATCACAATAATATATATTTTACGATCACATCATTATATGTTTTTGGGTCACGCCAAACCATGTTTTTGATCACTCAACATATATTTTTCAATTGCGATAACATGTATTTTCCAATTACGTAAACATATGTTTTCTATGGTCTCAGAATGGGTTTTTTTTCTGAATAGAGATTTTCTGGTCAAGGAATAGGAATTTTTCGGAGCATTAAATACTTGTTTAAGGCGCAACGTATTAAATAGCGTGTTATATATAGGATAAGTTTTAATTATATAAAGAAATAAGTCCATTTTACTCTCTAAAACTATCACGTTTGTCCGGATAAACCTCTGAACTTTTAAACCTTCCATTTTACTTCCTCAAACTATCAATACCGTCTATTTTACTCCCCAAACTATCAATAGCGTCCATTTTACCCCATAGAGTGGTTTTTCTATGTGGTTTTGATGACATAGCGGCGGTTTCGCCACGTGGCAGTCCCAGTGAGCATGTCCAGTCAGCGTGCTGACATCAACGTTGCGCAGTAATTCGATTTTTCTTTAGAAAAATAATTAATGAGAATAAATTATTCCGAAAAATAGGTTTTATATTTAGAAAAAAATCCAGAAAAATAAAATGATTTAGATAAATATTTTAATATGTTTTTAGCTCTGTTTTTATTTTTGTAAATATTATTTAATACTTTTCTAGTGTAATAATTATTCTAAAAATGTTAGAATAAATGTTTTAATTTGGAAAATAGTTTTATAAAATATAGATTAATTCTGATAAAGTTTAAAAATATTTTATTTGATAAAATAAATGCTTTTAATATGTTTTGTTGTATATTAAATTAGTTTTAATTCTAGAAAAATTAGGTTTAATTCCAGAAAAATCGTTTGTAGTTTTTGCGTCCCATTTGGACACATTTTGATCACATTTGGCCATATTTTGGTCATATTTGAGCACATTTTGGTCATATTTGGGCACATTTTTAGCACATTTAGACATATTTTGGTCATATTTAGGCATATTTGGCCACATTTTGGACATATTTGAGTACATTTGGGTACATTTTGGTCACATTTGTGCATATTTTAGGCATATTTGGTCATATTTGGACACATTTTAGCCATATTTGTGTATATTTTGAGCATATTTGGGCACATTTGGACACATTTTGAGCATATTTTGGGCACATTTGGACAAAATATGGTCAAGCTTGCCCAAATACACAAAAATGTACCAAAATGTACCCAAATATGTCCAAAATATGACCAAATGTGCCAAAATATGACCAAAATATGTCCAAATATGCTAAAAATGTGCCCAAATATGACCAAAATATGCACAAATATGACCAAAATATGACCAAATGTGATCAAAATGTGTCCAAATGGGACGCGAAAACTACAAACGATTTTTCTGGAATTAAACCTAATTTTTCTATAATTAAAACTAATTTAATATACAACAAAACATATTAAAAGCATTTATTTTATCAAAGAAAATATTTTTAAACTTTATCAGAATTAATCTATATTTTCTAAAACTATTTTCCAAATTAAAAAATTTATTCTAACATTTTTAGAATAATTTTTACACTAAAAAACATTAAATAATATTTACAGAAATAAAAATAGAGCTAAAAACATATTAAAACATTTATCTAAATCATTTTATATTTTTTGGATTTTTTTCTGAACATAAAACCTATTTTTCGGAATAATCTATTCTCATGAATTATTTTTCTAAAGAAAAATCGAATTACTGCGCAACGCTGATGTCAGCACGCTGATTGGACACGCTAACTAGGACTGCCATATGGCGAAACCGCCGCCACGTCATCAAAACCACCGAGAAAAACTACTCCAGGGGTAAAATGGATGGTATTGATAGTTTGGGGGAGTAAAATGGACGGTTTAAAAGTTCATGGGTTATCCGGACAAACGTAATAGTTCGAGGGAGTAAAATGAACTTATTCCTTATATAAAATAAGAGATTTCTGAGACCATTAAACTCGATGCCTCTATTACCTCTATGGTTTAAGAGTGCAGATGATTTGGCATAGAATTCATAAAAGGGATAAATTTTGCAGGAGTAAAATCAGGGCCTAACAGAAGCAGCCAACATTGAGGGTCTATTTGTTTGGGATTCTGCTTTTGGTTTTTCTAAAAAACTACTTTTGGATTTTAGCTATTGGTTTTTAAATAAATTTTTAACTTCTCAATACACCATTTTCTCAGAAAAGCTACTCTCAGCTAGCTTCTCAGCTTCTAGTTCATTTCCTTCAAAACAAGCTTCTAGCTTCTTAGAAACCACTTTTCAACAATCCTATTTGTTTGAGCTTCTGGAAGTAGAAAAGCCAGAGGCAGAAGCCCAAATAAATAGACCCTGAATAACTTGCACATGAAGGTATGAAGAAAAAAACTGCAATTACCTTACATAAGATCATTCTAAAATAGTAAAGGGTAAATCAAGAATGATAATAAATTACAAAAGGCTAAATGATAATACTATAGCAGCTGGCTACACAACAGTTGTAAAAATTCTACTTTTCACTAGCTTATTTCAGAAGTAGAAAAGTTTTCCCTTGATATCCCTAGTCACGAATATATGTGATAAGTTTTTTAATCATCATCCCAGGTAGTTCCACTCAAAGGAAACACTTCTGTACAGATACAGAGTTCTCCTTACCCTATTATGGCTATACTAGATGCAAAGAGTTACCACCCACTGCCCCATCTCCTGCAAAACAGCCTCATCGAGGGCTAGCTCCTTGAGGTGGCCGATGCTTATGATAAGTCCGGAGGTGGCTGTTGTCGCGGCCATACCGAGGTTCGCCTGGTCGATGGAGGTGGGGCCGACGGGGAGGATGCAGTATGTGGACGCTATAGAGAAATTTGATGTCCGAGCAAAAAGAGGAAAGCGGGCGCGTGTGGAGAGGCGGCTGAGCAGCAGCATGGGCGGCGCGGGGCGGAGGATGACGAGCTTGATGTCAAGGGGAGGAGGCAGGGGTGGCGGCTTGGAGGGGCTCGACAACGAAGAGGAGCGTGTGGAGGTGCAACAACAAGGAGAGGCAGAGGTGGCGGCAGGGCAGGGAAACCCTAAGCCTAACTGCCACCCGTGCCCCTTTTATTCGTGTGCAGGCGCACGGGCGTGCCCTTCCGAGCCGGCTCAAAGTCCGCAGTAGCCCAGGGCCATGTTGAGATGGCTTGCAAATTGTGAAATGAACATTAGTGATGGGTGAAAATGGATACCTGTCACTAGTGACTGAGCCATTAGTGACAAGTGTCCTTATAACCCGTCACTAATGAGTGGCTGTATCACCCGAAGCTACATTTAGTGACGTATGCCCTCTCTATCCATAACTAATGACGTGATGGGCTTTAAGGTGACCCGTCACTAATATCTTTACTAACAGTCATTCTCTCATCATCACTAATGACTCCTTATTAGTGATGGGTTTTGGCCTTCTCCTAGCTCGGGCCATGCATTAATGATGTGTCATCACTGAAACCGTTACTAATAGTGCATTAGTGACATGTTCTGGTTAGTCGTCACTAATGGTGGTAGGACCTGAAAACCAAATTTGACAATACAGGTTTGAAAGAAGTTAAGTTTACAAAAAATACCGAATGTCAGGAGCAAACTATAGCATTAAAAGATAGTAAAGGTGATAAGTGTATATATATGTGTGTGTGTGTGTGTGTGTGTTTCCTAACTCAATTTGTTTGCAAATACTTCTTTCTTGTTCTCTGGTGTGGAACTACGTAGTGAATCTTGCTGTCCTTTTGATTGTCATTGACTCGGCAGCTGTCATATAGTTCTGTTCATTATATGAGTTATTTCTATTCTGATACAGCAGCACAACTTCTAATGAGGTTCTTTAATTATTGAGAACTCAGTCTAAGTCTAAGAACTAGTTGAGAACTTGATAAATTGTCCAGTGAATGATGTTTTCAATAGGACAATTAGGGGGCAGGACCTTGTTAGTCCTGGGGCCAATTGTCATTTATTTTTTGAGAGTACTATTATGTATAATATGTATCTGCTGTCTGGAACACTCTGTATACATAATTTTAGAAATTGATTTTTGTACTTTGATGTCATATCTTTCAAGGTCATGTATTTTTGGTTCATTATATTATTTCTTTATCTATGTTTATCTAAGATGAGATCAATGCCATATTATTTTTCATCTTCTGAAAGCAGTTATACTTATAATAGCCATGTGTAGTTCCTTGGATGCTTTAAACATGATGACAGATACATGTACTTTTGAAACCGTCCCATAAATAATGAAAGGAGATAACTATTTACCATACATATGAGTGTAAAGTTCGACTGGGATAGTTATTACACATGCACCTTGCATGTCTTTTCACTTTCTCAGTCGAGCTTGCACTCATGTATGTTTGTAATAATGTGAGCAGTTTGTAGTAACCTCGATTACTTTTCTTTCCTCTATTGAGAACAGAATATACTACACTTGATTTTCATGAGGTAGAAGAGTATTGTCACCCCTAAGAAACCAAATGCACAGAGGATGCTAGCACTAGAGACCGCCTTGGCACAAGGTGGGGCGGATAGGAGCCCAAGCCCACACGCGTCATCCTCCTTTGGCAGTAGCGAAAGCCAGTATCGTAGCCCAAGCTCTGACCCATCACCGATGTGGGAGAGCCAACGTCGGGCAAGTGACAAAGAATACAATCTCGCTAAAGAGGTATTCATATGAATCAATGCATTTTATACTTGTTGAATGGAGAAATATTTTTTTGTTTATGTCAACTTCCCTTGGTTTCTTCTTTAGATGGCGGTAGCGTAGTCTCCAAGCCAGACAGCTAATAGTGGTGCATGAGCCCAAAAGGCAAGGTCACAAACACAATGGCCGACGGACAAGGTTACCGTCACAGGAATCGATGTTGATGGGCTACCTACGGATGAAAAAGGCCGTGAATAGATTTTGGAGGGTCGCAGGTCTCATTGCTTGGGAGATGGTGCCGATAATGACTAAGTTCGAAGAACTCAGTGACGAAACTAAGAGTTACTTGTTTGATAATGTCATCAAGGAGTATCTGGAGTACCTTGGAAACATGAGCGAGCGTTAAACGATCGCCCTGGTCAATGTAGCAATGAAAGCGATCGCAAAACTTCATCGAAGCTTTAAGAGCAAGCTTGTGAATTGGTACTTGGCTAAAGGGGTGGCACCCTTCGAGAGCTACAAGCACTTGAAAGAGAAAGATGGGGATGCTTTTGTGCAGATGAAGAACTGAGAGCAGTTCAAAAAGGAGAGTAAGGAGAAGAAGCAGCTTCGGGCTAGGAACAAGCACAACCATAGGACTGGCACAACTAGGTACATTGGGAAAAGGCCGAAATGGTAGGCAGAAGATAGAAGTTAGCCAGAGAAGACTGAAAAAATCCTTGGTTGCAATTCCCTGGATGATCGCAGTCATATTTGCATACAAGGGATGAGCTGTCTGAAAGTGGAGAAATCACATTCAGAAATAGCAAAACCTAATCAGTCACAGAGAAAGTAAAAGAAAAGGCAGCCGATGATAGCCAAGGTTCTTTCATCGAGGTCAAGAAACATGATGTTCTCTCAGCGGCGCTAGAAAACCCAGAGCACATAGGTCGAGTGTGAGGTGTATCAAGTTCCTAGGGCTGGAAATACGGCTTTCCCGAAGACCTCGGAATGTACAAGAAGAGAAAGAGGTCTACAGTGAACGTGGATGTATTGACACAGCATTGACATAGGACATCACCCGAAAAGTTTATGCAAACATCATGGAGCAGCTTGCATCACATGGAATACATATTTTCATGCCAGCGGTAGCTAGCCCCGAAGCTGCAAAGAAGAGTAGTTACGCCTCTAAGGAGGTCAACCAATAAGTAGCTGCTGCCGTGATTGAGCCAGATACGATTGACCTGCTAGAAGGGTCCACGCTTTGCAACCTTGTAAGAAGAACTGGCAGGTATCACATCGAGGTTGCAAAGGGCCAGGTGCTTCCAAGCATCCGTATCTTACATACAGTCCCGATACGTACAAGCTATGCTATAGTTACGGTGGACATGACACATAACAATCCACCGATCACGTGTTGAAGCTCCCCCCCCCCCACCAATTGATTAAGTCATAACTCTGGTGAAGCTCTTCGTCAAAGGATCCAGTGAAAGAGAGGCGACATCGTGGTCTCCAGTGCATCCAAGTGCACCACCGTCGTGCCCCCCTCCCACTTCCAGAGAAGGCATCTTCACTGCCTTCTCCTCCTCTAGAGAAGCTGGCTTCACTTCCTTCTCCTCCGCATCCAGCATCCTCGCTTCCAGATCCAATTTTGTCTATCCCAAAGAGTCCAAAGAAGAAGGAAAAGGAGGCCAACAAGAAAGGCTCTAAGAAGCACCTGCAGAAGATGACGAAGGTCATTGTATCGGCAAAGAAGTCCACGGACATTGGAGTAGCGTGGACTGGTGCCAACCCAAAATTCTAATATGGGAAGCCCATGATGACGGTAGATGGCCTAGCAAGGGTGGGAAAAAGCATGTGCCGACCTGCATAATTACTACATGCAGGCTTCTAGAGACAATAATGCCACATCCATAGTCATACAGTACAAATAACGACACCTCTTAAGTAATGACGACATCTACTTCATTATGGGTTTTAATGACTTATACGACCTCTTCAACCTTGATGGCCTAGACATTTCATTGTTACAGATCTTCACATTGTAAGTCCCTTGAAACTGAATATTCATGAATTAATACCACTAAGTCTTGAATATAACTTGTTCTTATCTGTAGACACTTGATGAAAGAAACAAAGAAGAAGAAGGATTCCATCACATGTCTTGACCCTGAGGCCAATATCGGTCATCCAACTTCACCAACATTGGTGGATATTGGACGATGGTGCACTCCCGGAGATTCGACGACGGATCGCCGAGTTTTTGGTGTCTGAAGTCATCAGCCCACACGACGAGTTCCACTATAGAACCCCTAGGTTGTGAGGTCTTATGTAATATGAGTTAATCAGAACTTTGTAACATTTGTGATTCTGTAATAAATTGATTGGAACTTTGTAATATTTGCTATTCTATGATCAATACTATTCGAGCTAGTGTTTTTTGATATGGATTTAGATGTGTTGTTGTTATTTGCAGAGAGAAGACGGCTACCAAATCCTAGCTATGCTCCAGAATGTAGCCAGGAAACAGGTCAATCCAGCATAACCTACACATAAGTGATGGGTAACTAGGTTACCCATTACTTATATATTCCTCCACAGCACATGGGTGACAGATATAAGTGACAGGTAACCTAGTTACCTGTCACTTATGTTAGGACGAGTGAAGAGGTTACTCATCACTTATGTCTGTCAACTCAACACATGGAAGACGCTTATAGGTGACAGGTTACAGTTATAACCCGTCAACGATGATCTCATTTGTGATGGGTCCTTACTCATCACCAATGACTAGTTATTAGTGACGTGTTCAGGGTGATAGGTGTGAGACCCGTCACCCATGTCTGTTATGACTTGTCACCCTTGACGTTTTTTTCACGTAGTGGGTTCGTCTACACCTACACGAGTAAAATTTAAGCACAAATTGTTGACAGGGATTAGGTTAACATTTGTTGCTCCAAGAAATGACACTGAAATCGCACATTAACTATCAAATCTGTCATACTAAATATAACAATTGGTGGCCCTAAAACCCTTTCTTATAAACTTGTAGAATAATAAACAAAGGCTTTGTTTCAGTGATTGTGATGACCTAACATAAATAAACTATTTGAGTAGAAAAGGAAGCAGGTACAGCACTTGGCCCCTCCACTACGTGAAAAACGGACAAAGGAAACACGAAATGAGTGACGCGTCATCACTAAAGAATCTTTAGTGACAGGTCCTGCCACAACCTGTCACTTATATAGCTTCAAGTCAAGGTCAGATTATAATCCGTCACTAATAACAGCTCATCAGTGACGGGTTACAAAGTGAACCGTCACTGAAGACTACGACTAGTCAACAGTGACGGGTCATATTACCACCCATCATCTATGTGCGGGTCGAACCTGAACTTTTAATTGATTTCGGTTTTATGTCGCTATCTCACATCCCCTCTTTATAGCACATTCTTATCTCTTTCTCCGTCATCTCTCATGTATCTCGTCTCTCTTCTCTCTTTCTCTTCCACACCGGTGGCTGAGCACGCTCAGTGTTCCAGCAGACGTGATCCAAGCAGGCTAGGGCCGGATCCATGGAGGCGAGGAGCCAGACTGCACCGTAGTCACCGTCGCGGCCTCCTCCTCCTCTGCCTCCTCAATGGGCCAAGGGCAATGATAGGGAGCGGTAGCCCGAGGTGCTTCAGTGGCCCATGCTAGAGCAATACACAGCGAAGAGCCTCAAGGAGACGGTGATCTGGAATGGCATAAGCACAGCTGGGAAGCTGAGATCACTAGGCGCAAACTGGTGGTACAAGCAGCATCATCGCTTAGGCTGCCCCGTGTACAAGAGGCTCATCACGACGATGCGGTCAAGAGGCATGAGCCCCGAGAACATCGTTGGCTCGCTGATGCACTACGCCATTGTCGAACAGGTGGTGGGTGTCACCGAGCACACGAGGACACAACAAAGGTACGAGTAGGCCGTCTCCAATGAGCCAAACAACTCATCCTTGCCAACTTCGCGTAGTTCCTCTACCTCGTGCAGAACGACCACGACCGGTAGGTCCCCTCAATGACGCCCACCACTTGTCCGATGGTTTGACAACAGCTGTTACCGATAGTAACTCTCGTTTCACTGCAGGGGAGCACTACTTCTAGAGGGCGGTGCGTGCGGAGCCAGCGGACATGGAGGCGTTGAACTGCTATGCGACCTTCCTGTGGAAGGCGTAGAACGACCTCGCTGCCTCGAAGGATAACTACCAGGAGGCCATCGCGACTAACCCCGGCAAATCGCACCACGCCGCCACCTACGCACACTTCCTCTGGAACACAGGAGGTGAGGACACATGCACTACACCCGGGCCCTCGACGACGGCCTCTACCACACCATTGACATCTACCTCAAGGTAAAGCAATTGCACGTTACTGTTCTTGTGCTGCACCTGAGTCTTGAACGGATCGAGCCATGTAAACATATATTTGCGTCTATGTCTTTGGCGCGCAGGCGCATCCGTGGCTGACGGACTCGGAAAGGGAGCAGCTGTGCCAGCTGATGAATTGCTAGGAGATTGTTTCTCTGTTCCTCAGTGCCAATCTTAGATAGCATTGTTTCTCTTGAAGATCTAACACTGACCATTTTTTGTTCTTGTTGGTCAGCTTTTTAATTATTCTTTTATATTTTTTTGTTTTTTAATTGCTGATAAGTGACGGGTCTAGATTTAGATCTGTCACTTATATGTAGTCATCAGTGACGGGTCTTGATCCAGACTTGTCACTATGTGCATTATTGGTGACGGGTGTGCACCTGTCACTTATGTGTGTAGTCATCAGTGACGCGTTCAGAGTGACAGATCTCACACCCGTCACTTATTTAGCTTATGATCCATCACTTTTGAGGTTTTCTGTGTAGTGCTCCTTGGTCTGGGTACGTAAGAGATGCCAAATGGAGCTTTCCACAGTTTTTTTAGTCTTTGCGCAAGACGCATATGTTTGCCTGGTGTGTATATAGTTGGACAAGAGGGTGGCAAGAGGGCACCACTCCACAACATCTCCTCCAAGCTGATAGATAGAGAGCATGGAGATTGAGAGAGAAGCCCCGGGCGACGAGAGAGCGAGGAGCTGGAGTGCTAATGTGGCGCAAGAAGACACTAAGAAGCACCAAGACAGTGATCAGTTGATCAAGGTTATTTATGTATGCCTGCATATCTATTTATCAGGCTCTAGAATATAATGGATGTGATGTTTGAGGCGACGATAGTTTTCTTGGTGATGTTACTATGGATAAGACTGTAGGAAGCGATGTTCTAAATCTTGAGTCATCTCTTGCTCCTAGATAAGTAGGTATTCATTTCATTTGTTTAAAACGTTTTCTTTTGTTGTGTAACTCAGGAGCCTTCATGGAAAAGGTTCCTGGTTCATGTTGGACCAGGTTTTATGGTGTCTTTGGCATACTTAGATCCTGGAAATTGTGAGCCTCTCTCTCTCTCTCTCTCTCTCTCTCTCTCTCTCTCTCTCTCTCTCTCTCATTTCTAACAATCTTTTTCAAAATGAGACAGTGGAAACAGATCTGCAAGCGGGAGCAAATCACAGATATGAAGTACATTTTCTGTCCATTCTATTCTATATTATTACTAAAGCACAGAAGATTTTATTTCCTCCTCCTATGATTTTGTACTTTTCTTTTCGCACGCCATTTACTCTGGCAAATCTTCTACTTTTTAATTCCAGAAGATCCCAAAAAGAACTTAGATGAATGTTTGGCTTTTACAATTTCTTCGTCCTACTCTTTCATGTTTTCCTTTTCAGCTCCTATGGGTGATTCTAATTGGTCTCATCTTCGCACTGATCATACAATCACTAGCAGCTAATCTTGGAGTGGTGACAGGTAACTAAAAGGCAACGCTAATGAGACATTTATATATCGTGCCGTCTTTGCATACAAAATTATTAGCAAATTGGTGCTAATTGATACATTATTCGTTTTAACTCAGGAATGCATCTTGCTGAGATATGCAGGAGCGAGTATCCAAAGTTTGTGACGGTCTGTCTATGGATTCTTGCAGAGATGGCCGTGATTGCTGCAGATATCCCGGAAGGTTAGAAGCAATATGACAATTCTAAAATTTTAAAAGTTTTGATGAAATGAAATTTTAACCTTGTTTTAAATAAATTAATGCTGACTGAGGGAGAAAAAATATAGGCATGACTCCCACTGTCTGGGTCCACATTTCAGTTGTTAATCCACATGTACATACAACATATTTTTGTTCTAACTATTTGTCTCTAGCCCTGTTCCTTTCCAAATAATTTTATCACATCTCTTTTTGTTTATTTTTTTTCCTAAAGTCAAGACCGTCTCAGGGTGACGTGAATTACAAATATACAAAATGTAATCTTCCATTGCCGTGCTCGATTATCTTATCGCCTGAACAGTAGTGGCAGCGGCAGAAGTTGCAAGTAGCAGCAATACTAGCTCAAATCATCGCTTGTCTCTTACTGACCTCTGTTGTTACACATTGCAGTTATCGGCACGGCCTTCGCTTTCAACCTCTTGTTTCACATCCCCGTGTGGGTCGGAGTCCTCATCACCGGCTCCAGCACGCTCCTGCTGCTCGGGCTACACAAATATGGGGTATGGATTCAGGAAATTTACCATCTGGTGTCCAATTGTTGCAATTCCAAATATTAGCTAGTGTAGACATTTGTAGTGTTTGTTATGGATTTACATCATGCTTTTTCCGCCACAGGCGTGTAGATGTGTGCCACCAGAAAATTTTACTAGTTTATACAAACTATCGTTTCTTAAAAGACAAAGGTCTTCTATATTATTAACTAGGTGCATAGTGAATCATTATGTTTTTTTTTTTTACTCGTAACTAGGTGCGGAAGCTGGAGTTTTTGATCTCAATGCTGGTGTTCGTCATGGCGGCGTGCTTTTTCGGGGAACTGAGCATCGTGAAGCCTCCGGCGGTGGAGGTCCTGAAAGGGCTGTTCGTCCCCAGGCTCAAGGGCCCTGGCGCCACGGGGGACGCCATTGCTCTCCTTGGATCCCTTATCATGCCGTAAGAAATCGAGCATAAGCTTAAATAATATTGTTTTTGACATATATATTATTGCCTCACTGCCTGATGGAAATAGGGTATTTTTGGCCACCACAAAAGAGACCAGGTCAATTGTTTAAGAAAAAGAGGAGTGGTTGACACTGAAGTCTGAAGCTGCGTTAGAGCTCCACATGCACAGAAAGTAGTTGCGTGTGCCACGAACGTGTTATGTATAACTACTTAGCTGTCGAAAAATTAAAACAAGAAAAGCTCATGCTCAGCACAGCTAAAAATGTTCTAAATTAGTCGATTAATTTCAGACACAATCTGTTCTTGCACTCTGCACTTGTGCTGTCGAGGAAGACGCCCCCAGCGGTGAGAGGGATCAAGGTCAGTTTAACAGGCAAAAAATTATTGTTCACGAGAGCAATTAATTTGATGCAATGCAATTCAACTCACTGACGTACATGTTGCTCCCTTGGATCGATTCAGGACGCCTGCAGGTACTTCCTATACGAGAGCGGGTTCGCGCTCTTCGTGGCGCTGCTGATCAACATCGCCGTCGTCTCCGTCTCCGGAACCGTCTGCTTCTCCAGCAACCTCTCGCCGGAGGACGCCACGAAATGCGGCGACCTCACACTCGACGGATCATCTTTCCTCCTCAAGGCACGATTATTTATATTTACTTATCGCTGGATTACGTACTGTTGTAATAATTTTGATCAATTTTGTTTTCCATTGTGTTTCAGAACGTGCTAGGTAGGTCGAGTTCCATCGTATACGGCGTGGCCCTCTTGGCGTCTGGGCAAAGCTCCACCATAACAGGCACTTACTCGGGCCAGTACATCATGCAGGTACCTACTCGAAAAGTCAATTATGCTAATCCTAGTAGGATTTCACCAAGTGCAAAAGCGATGGGCGCCATAAGCGTTAACCATGGTCTTGACGTCTTGGTCCTTTCTCTTTACGTACATACAGGGGTTTCTGGATATCAGGATGAAGAAGTGGCTGAGGAACCTGATGACCCGCAGCATCGCCATTGCGCCAAGCTTAGTAGTCTCCATCATCGGCGGCTCCAGTGGAGCCGGGCGTCTCATCATTATCGCATCGGTGTGTGTCACATTCCATCTTATAGATTCAGAGTGCCCGTCCACTACATCCATGTATATAAGCTAGCAAAAGCTTGCAAGCACCTAATTTTAACTGTGGCTTAGTATAGTATTTAACATATCTTTAACTAAATTAAAAAAGGACACTAACCATGTGATCTAGTAAAAGTGCACACAACAACTAGCTATGTGTTTCTTATAGACCTTCTAAGTACGGAAGCAGATAAAGGAATGATTGGTAATTTCTGTTCTAATTTCCTTGCAGATGATATTGTCCTTTGAGCTTCCGTTTGCCCTTATCCCTCTTCTGAAGTTCAGCAGCAGCAGCAGCAAGATGGGGCCTCACAAGAACTCCATCTACGTAAGCACACACAGTGGCTCTTGGCTACACGTACAAGCATGCATGCATCTATGTCTACACTTTGATAACATGTAACGCCCCACACGTACCACGAGCCTTGCACAAAATGTACTACAGGTCACCCTGCATGCCATGTTCTTGATCAATAATACGTGCTCATCATGCAAGCGCTGGCAGTACACGTCCAAGCTGAACAAAACAAACTAGCTATATAGTTTGCATGAACCAAGATCCAGCATATGCAACAACCAAACTCGAGGCATCCTTTCCCTGCACAGAAATGATCGACAGATTAGACCAGGAGAGCAGTTTTAATTTACCACATGTGCAGGCGACCGCGCAAACGCCTTCGACCTCTACCGTTGGAATAATATTACCAAAATACAGTAACAATGTTAACCATGTGTCCTTGCAGGTTATCGTGTTCTCGTGGTTTCTTGGCCTGCTTATCATCGGCATCAACATGTACTTTCTGAGCACGAGCTTTGTGGGGTGGCTCATCCACAACTCGCTGCCCAAGTATGCCAACGTGCTCGTAGGCATCATCGTCTTCCCCCTCATGCTCATCTACATCTTGCCCGTCATCTACCTCACCTTCAGAAAGGATACCGTCGTCACTTTCGTCGCCGACTCCTGTCAGACCGATGCTGAGAAGGCCAAGGCGGCTGGCGAGGACGAGGACGAGCCCGTGCCGTACCGGCAGGACCTGTCAGACATCCCTCTCCCGGAGTAGACAAGCTCTAGCGAGTCTAGCTACTTTATATGTACCGTTACTTGTCAGTATATATAGTAGTAATTGATACATATCTTGTGTACGGCACGGCACGTGCCAGCCGCCGGTTCATCTTCGGATGTTTCTGATTTCACTAATACAAAAGCTATTTTTCAAAATATCTAGTTTTTATTTTTACAGGCGGTTCATAGGACATCTGAGAAAATAGCTGCGCCTCTAT
The DNA here is from genome assembly GCF_958298935.1 of Phragmites australis. Classification (NCBI taxonomy): domain Eukaryota; kingdom Viridiplantae; phylum Streptophyta; class Magnoliopsida; order Poales; family Poaceae; genus Phragmites; species Phragmites australis. Next base: position 10,895,818 of record NC_084934.1, read on the forward strand.
ACGGCTGTGGACCGCCTGTGAATAATTTTCATAAATGATTTCTTATGTGAATCGTATGTGAAAATATCTCAATTTTTCCAAGCGGTTACTATAGAATTTATTTAATAGGATATCTCTATATCTATAGAGGCGCTTCTAAATTAGAATCATATGAGAAAATAGCAACAACTACTGGAGAAAATATTTCTACAGATGTTTCGAAACCCTGGTGCGGGACACTTGTAACAGTCCAAATTCTTAAAACCAAGAAAAATAAAAACTTTTCTCAAAAGAAATAAAAGAATTTGCAAAATTAAATAAAACCCTTAATGTGTATGTGTGCTTTATACATGTTTATACATATATGAACGTATGTGTGTTATGTGTATAAATACATATATGCATGGAGGTCTATTTTTCTATAAAAAGAATGTTTGTAGATATATGTGTATATTTGTTTGCTAGTTTGATTGCTTGTTTTTAGGTGAGCTCATATAGGTATATGTATTTTGTATATACACTATATATGTGTGTATATACATGTGAGGAAATAGAAAAAAGAAATTAGAAAAAAGCTTCAAAATGAAAAAGGCCGAAGCCCATTCTTTTTCCTCTTTTCTCTCAGCCGGCCCAGCCATGCCGAGCCCATCTCCTCTCCTCTTCTCTCCCTCGCTTCTGCTCGGCTCAACGCAGCTCAGCCAGCCGGTCGGCCGCCCGCGCTAGCGCCGTCGTCGCCGAGTCCGAGTAGAAGAAGACTACCCAACCGCCAAATCAAGTTCGCCAGTGCCTCTAGAAGCTAGAGCCCGCGTCAATTTGGCCAGATCCCGAACCAAACTCGTGATGGACACCGGAGTTCATCCGCTGGCCGCATGAGCTTCCAATCAAATTCGCGAGATAGAGATAGAGTCGAGCAATGGATCAAAGGGAGGAAGTTTCCAGAGCCTATGTGCATGCTTTTGCCATGAGATAGAGTCCTGAGGGCGTTTGAACCGCGGGAATCGAGTTCGGATAGCCACCACCGCCTTTCTTTCAAATCTGACTCGAATTGGAGATAATGGAGCCTCCCACCTACAAATATGTGACCCTAGAGCTTCCTCAGATCGTTCTGAAGCTTTCGCCCACCTTTTCGTCGAGAAATCGACGCTCAACACCCTTCGCCGTCGAGCTCCGAAGCTTTGCGCCGCCTTTCCCCATCGCCCGCTTCTCTGGAGTTTCACCGACGCCAACCCGTAGCTTAGTCGAATTCGCCGAGAGCCCGTGGTCGTATTCCGCCGCGCGTCGGAGATGCGCCGCCGTCTGGAAAGTCGCCGCCGGTGTCATCCTCACTCGGGAGAAGAAGAAGCAAGGTGAGCCATCCGATCCGAGACCGATGGCCAAGATTAGATCTGTGCTTACCCTTCGGTAGCCAACCCCTAGAGCCGACACGTGTTCAACTTAAACCCAGTCAGCACCAAAGCCACATCATCATGCCACGTCAGCCGTTTCGCTTACTGTCAAGCCATGTCATCTCAGAGTGCCCAGTCAGCAGCCCTGTCAGCATTATCTTTTCTTTATTTGTTTTAATTGTTTTGCTAACGTCAAAAATAGGGTATATTGCGCAATAAATAGTTTTCCAGTGATAAATAATTCCAAAAATAATAATCATTAGGTAATTAATTTATAATAATATTTTATGTGTTTATTTAATTTTTTTATAGTTTTAAATAGTTTAATAATTCAAATAAATGCTAGAAAATTCCAGAAAAATTCCAGAAAATCATAGATGGCTTTGGAAAAATTCTAGAAAATTCCTAGCAACATAATTTCATCTGTATATAATCTTTTTGGTCCTGTTCTAATAGTCCGCGTGATCCATTCAAAGTCTGAGTCTCTAGAAAAATCCTTCCTCTTTAGAAAATCATAACTTGTCAACCGTAGCTCCGTTTTGATTTGTTCTTTCGCCAGATGGTTAGGAATAGTGTGAAGTTGTATGTGATGATGTTTGTTGTGTGTATTTGGTTCTTTTTGGATCTTAGTGTTTATGTGTTGTTGTTATTCCGCGTATGTTGCGAATAGACGCCAACGTTTCGGAGGAGCTAGAAGGTCTGCAAGATCAGGACTTTGAAGACCCAACTGAGTTCAGTGAAGGCAAGTTGTGTTCTTGATCATATTTATCCCAGTTTTCAAATATTTTGTTTTATGAACCTGCATGCTAATAATTTGTGGGGAATCCCAAGAGTTAGGTTTTACCCTAGTTTTCCCTTATCATCCTTGTCACCTTAGTATGGTTTTGGGTTATGGAAGGGTAGATGATGCTTAGTCTTGCTTGGGATGGTGATCATGATAAATGTTCCACAAACTTGATAATGGTCCTATGCAATAATAATAAAATATGATGGAATGATTTTTGTAGCAACATGGTATAGGGATTTAAGCAAGTGGGATGATGAGGCTGGTGTGTGATGGAAAAGTGGTAGTCTTACTCAAATATAAGGACTTGTTCATGGGGTGACCTTTCTGTGTTTACAGTACAATCACAAGCCTGCTATGGGACGGGCCTAGCCGAGTAATTTGCTTACTCTCAGCATAGTGTAGACCAGGCAGAAGAGCGGTGAATGGACGATGTCTTGGGATCCGAAAGGTGCAAGAGGGGACTTCCATTGTTGAGGTGAAATCACACGGCAGTGAAACCTTAGTGGGATAGACACGTGCTGAGAGGAGGCATTGTGAAGGCTTTGTAGTGGAATCCTAGCGCACACCTTGGTAGTGTGTAAGAGTTATCCATCAGCTAACGGATGCTCAGCAAAATAGGATGATACGTCTTGTGGATAAAGTACAACCTCTGCAGAGTTAAAACTGAATATTCAGCCGTGCTCACGGTCATGAGCGGCACTAAAAATCTACCATGATTACAATTGGGTGTGTTGGTTAGTCGGGTCAACTGTGATGGTAGGAATCATAGTTGAGGATGGTCAGTTATAGTGGTGGGAACTATGATTTAGGGTTCAACCTTAGTGGATGGAACTTGGTTGAGGTGTTGGTTAGTTGGTTTAGTCAAGATGGATGGAATCTTGAAGTGGTTTGTTATTCACTTAATTATTATTGCTTTTTTAAATGTTTTTACTTAAATATTGATTTATGCAAAAGAGCCATATTAGCCTTATTCTTGTCAAAGCCTTCATATGCATACTATTTTCTTCACAACTTACTGAGTACGACAAGTGCTTACTCTTGCTATCACCAAACACTCAGTTGGAGAAGGTATCGAGGAGTACGCTGAAGGTGGATCGCTCTAAGATGTTTTCTACGTCGATGATACATGTGGAAGAGTCGTCAAGGATTAGATTAGTAATAGTTCGTTTAGCTTCGCTGCAGTTTATTTGGTTCTTCGACCCTTGAAGGTCACTTTTGTAAGACAGTTAATTCGTTTAAGTAAGGATATTGTAATGATTATCATCAATGAAGTCACTATATGTTAGGATTGTTTCCTGGGCTCAACACATAGGAGAGATTTGGTTTGTTCCTTGAACCGATCTCGATAGAGGTGGTATCAGAGCCATATCGACCTAGAACGCGACCTTAGATAGCTGGTCAACCCTAAAAAGAAGAATTTTGGAAAGACTAAAAGCTATGCTTAAAGACCTCTTACCACACTCCAAAACCAAGTTCAACTCACCGTCGCTCTGGATTGTCTTTATGAGAATACCATGCAAGAACTGAAGGAGGTTCGTCATCGCCTGGAAGAAGCTGAAGAAGAAAACATGACACTTCGACGCCGCTTGCGCGAATTAACTCCTACACCAGTGTCGCCCCCAAGCAAGAGAGCTCGCTCCGAACCTCTCTCCAGCTCAGGATCAGAGTACTGAGACAGTGACTCGGATGGAGAACCTTCAACCCCATCATGAATACCAGATAGGGAGTCCCCTGTTAGTATTTTTTATATGGAGATCGATTAGTAGCGTCGTTTAGGTCGTTCTGGAGTTTTTGGCTCTTATGGATCTTATTGCTTGTGAGTGTTAGATGTGAGTTGCAGGATCGCCCTTAGGCACCTTGTCTGCATCCACATCTTAGAAGTAGTGTTTGTTGATAGTTAGTAATAAATATAATATAATAAGAGTTTTCTTTAAGCAAAATCAATCTCTACAATATAGACTTCTTCTTAGAATCTAGTACTTTCCTCTGATCTATGTGCTACTACACCAGATGGTCAACACCAGGAGCAACCTCGGAAGCAGTGGAAACCACACAGAAACCCCACCTCCACCACCACCCCCAATGACTATGGAGCAACTTATGGTTATGCAAACCTAGATCTTGCAAGGAATGGCCCAAAAAATAACCAACATGCAACAGACTACTCAGAATCAGCCGCTACCACAACCCCACCACCACAATTAGTCTAAGTTGGGGGAATTCATGAGGACTAAGCCACCTACGTTCTCTCACACCACTAAGCTGCTCGATGCGGATGACTGGCTTAAGACAATTGAGAAGAAATTGTTGATTGCCCAATGCAATGATCGTGAGAAGATTCTTTATGCTGCACACCAACTCGCCGGTCCTGCCACTGACTGGTGGGATGCTTTCTGCAATGCTCATGAGTATCAAGAGTCAGTCACTTGGACAGAATTCAAGGAAGCTTTTCGCCGCCATCATGTGCCGGCAGGCACTATTGCCATGATGAAGAAGGAGTTCCGCAACCTGAAGCATGGGTCAATGTCAGTGAATGAGTATGTCAACAGGTTTACTCAACTCTCAAGGTATGCACCAGAGGATGTCGACACTGACGAGAAGAAACAGGAGCATTTCTTGGATGGGTTGGTTTATGGGATGCAAGCTTAGTTAAGCACCCATGACTACCCGGATTTTCAGCATTTGGTAAACAAGGCACTAGTATTGGAAGACAAACACCGTATGCTTGGTGAAGATCGCAAGAGAAGAATGGCCTCACAAGGACAACATTCAAGCAGTAACTCTCGCCCACGCACCATGTCACACCAAGGACAGCAGCAGACATCTACATAGTCTAGACCTCAAGCAGCAGCACTACGTTCTGTGAGCCAGTAGCCTCGCCCCAACACTAGCTACAACACACCAGCCCTGGCCAACAACCCTAACCCACATGCTCCAACTGGACGTGCATGTTTCAACTGTCATGAAATTGGACACTATGCTAATCAGTGTCCTAATAGGAGGCAGAACCAATCACCGGTTCCATTTAACTTGAACACACCAACGAAGACACCTGCTGCAACCCAGAACTGCAATAAGTACCAAACACCTGCATTGCCTAACAGAGCTCAGCAGAACCATGTGAAAGGACACGTGAACCACATCTCCGCAGAAGAAGCTCAGGATGCATCTGATGTCGTACTCGGTATGTTCTTTGTCAACTCAACCCCTGCATCTGTTTTGTTTGATTCTGGAGCCTCGCATTCGTTCATTACATCCAAGTATGTGGCTAAGCATAGTTTGCTAGTAACAACCTTGAAACATAAGATGTTAATTAGCTCACCTGGTGGAGAAATGAGAGCTAGTCTCGTCTGCCCTAAGTTAAACCTTAAATTAAGGGGGGTAGAGTTCCCAGCCAACCTCATCGTACTGGAATTAGATGGGATCGATGTGATTCTTAGAATGGATTGGTTAGCAAAGTTCAAAGGAGTGATAGAGTGTGCTAGTAGGGCAGTCACCTTGGAAAACGGAGAAGGCTTCAAGGTAGAGTTTGTGACAGACACATCAACAAAGCAATGCAAGTTGAACCACCTTGAAGGATCGACAGTGGACCAGATACAGATAGTCTATGAGTTTCCAGATGTGTTCCCGAAAGAATTTTCAGGTATTCCACCTGACCGAGACATTGAGTTTGTAATTGATCTTGTGCCTGGAACTGTGCCTATATCTAAGAGACCTTATAAGATGCCTGCTAATGACCTAGCCGAACTAAAGAAGCAAATACAAGAGTTGTTAGAGAAGGGTTATGTTCACCCTAGTACCTAGCCATGGGGAGCACCTGTGCTCTTTATGCAAAAGAAAGATGGAAGTCAAAGGTTGTGCATAGATTATCGAGCACTCAATGATGTCACCATAAAGAATAAGTATCCCTTACCTAGAATCGAAGATTTGTTCGACCAATTTATAGGAGCTCGAGTGTTTTCGAAGATAGACTTAAGGTCAGGATATCATCAGCTAAGGATTCGGAAGTCAGATATACCTAAGACAGCATTCATAACCCGATATGGATTGTATGAGTTTACAGTTATGTCATTCGGTTTAACTAATACCCTGGCTTACTTCATGTACCTCATGAATAAAGTTTTCATGGAGTACCTGGATAAGTACATGGTAGTGTTCATTGATGACATATTGGTTTACTCTAAGGGTGAAGAAGAACATGCAGAGCACCTAAGAGTAGTTCTGGGAAAGCTTAGAGAACATCAACTATATGCTAAGCTCAGCAAGTGTGAGTTTTGGTTAACAGAAGTGCCGTTTCTTGGACATATTTTATTTGCCGGAGGAGTTGCAGTAGATCCTAGTAAGGTGAAAGATGTATTGAATTGGAAATCACCTACCAGCGTTACTGAAGTGAGAAGTTTTCTTGGTCTACTAGGCTATTACCATCGTTTCATAGAAGGATTCTCGAAGATAGCTAAACCACTCACAGAGTTACTAAAGAAGGAAAAGAGGTATGAATGGACAAGCACTTGTGAAGCAAGTTTCAATGAGCTTAAGAAAAAGTTAACTACAACCCCAGTGCTAGTGTTGCCAGATATCCAAAAGAACTTCGACATATACTGTGATGCATCTAAACAAGGTCTTGGATGTGTTTTGATGCAAGAAGGACAAGTGGTAGCGTACGGTTCGAGACAGTTGATGATTCATGAGAAGAATTATCCGACTCATGATCTAGATTAGCAGCAGTGGTACATGCATTGAAAATATGGAGATATTACCTTCTTGGGAAGAGATGTGAGATATATACAGATCATAAGAGCTTAAAATATATATTCACACAAACGGATCTCAACTTAAGGCAATGTAGATGGATAGAATTGATAAAGGATTATGATGTAGGAATCCATTATCACCCGGGAAAAGCAAATGTGGTTGCAGACGCGTTGAGTCATAAAGTATACAGTACTATGGCTATGTTGCAAGAAGCTCAACAGACTTTATGTGAAGAGTTCCAACGTCTCAACCTAGGTTTTGTTGCGGATTTAGAGGCAGTAACCATGGAAGTGAAACCTACCTTGGATGAGGACATCCGGAAGGGACAGGCAGAAGATGAAAACATCAAAGGGATTAAAGCGAATATCAAAGCTGGCAAAGCCCCAAAGTTCTTAGAAGACGAGAAAGGCATGGTATGGTTTGGCAAGTGTATCTGTGTACCAGACCAGAAAGAGCTTAAGGAGATAATCTTAAGAGAAGCTCATGAGTCAGCTTACTCTATTCACCCAGGCAGTATCAAGATGTATCAGGATCTAAAGGATCGCTATTGGTGGCCTGGTATGAAGCGAGAAATAGCCGAGTACATGGCAGTGTGTGATGTATGTCAGCATGTGAAAGCAGAACATCAGAAACCAGCAGGATTGCTACAGCCTCTAAAGATGCCAGAATGGAAGTGGTAAGAAATTGTGATGGATTTCATAGTCGGCTTACCTCGTACCCAATCAGGCTATGACTCAATATGGGTCATTGTGGATCGTCTCACGAAAGTAGCTCATTTCATTCCAGTTAAAACAACCTACAAAGGAGATAAGTTAGCAGAGCTATATATGTCCAGGATTGTGTGCTTACATGGAGTTCCGAAGAGAATAATGTCAGATCGAGGGACCCAATTCACCTCAAGGTTTTTGCAAAAACTTCATGAATCATTGGACACGAAGTTGAGATTTAGCTCGGCATATCACCCATAAACGGATGGACAGACAGAAAGAACGAATCAGATACTTGAGGATATGTTGCGAGCGTGTGCTCTTCAAAACCGCAATAGTTGGGATAAGAATTTGCCGTATGCAGAGTTTTCATATAACAATAGTTATCAGTCCAGTTTACAGATGACCCCATTTGAGGCATTATATGGAAGGAAGTGTAGAACACCTCTACATTGGAGTGAAACTGGAGAAGGTCCAGTGTTTGGACCAAAAATACTCAAGGAAGCTGAGGAACAAGTAAAGGCAATACGAGAAAAGTTAAAGGCAGCCCAATCCAGACAGAAGAGTTATGCGGATAATCGACGCCGAGAGTTAACCTTCAAGGTTGGAGATTATGTGTATCTCAAAGTCTCACCTCTAAGAGGACTTCGTCGTTTCAAGGTTAGAGGCAAGTTGGCACCCATGTACATTAGACTGTTTAGAAAGAGTGCCAGACGTGGAGAAGTGGCCTACCAGTTGGAGTTACCACCTAGGCTGGAAGATGTGCACAATGTGTTCCACATATCTCAACTGAAGAAGTGCTTGCGAGTACCAGAGAAATAGTTACCTTTGGAAGAAGTGGAACCACAAGAGGACTTGACTTATTCACAATACCCAGTCAAAATTTTGGAAACGGCAGAGCGTGTGACACGAAGAAAGGTCATACGTATGTGCAAGGTCCAATGGAGTCACCATACCGAAGATGAAGCAACTTGGGAACATGAAGAAGAGCTAAAGGCAGAGTTTCCACACCTATTTGGAGATCAACTCGAATCTCGGGGATGAGATTCCTCTAAGGGGGATAGGTTTTGTAACAGCCCAAATTCTTAAAACCAAGAAAAATAAAAACTTTTCACCAAAAAATAAAAGAATTTGCAAAATTAAATAAAACCCTTAATGTGTATGTGTGCTTTATACATGTTTATACATATATGAAGGTATGTGTGTTATGTGTATAAATACATATATGCATGGAGGTCTATTTTTCTATTAAAAGAATGTTTGTAGATATATGTGTATATTTGTTTGCTAGTTTGATTGCTTGTTTTTAGGTGAGCTCATATAGGTATATGTATTTTGTATATACACTATATATGTGTGTATATACAGGTGAGGAAATAGAAAAAAGAAATTAGAAAAAAAAGCTTTAAAATGAAAAAGTCCGAAGCCCATTCTTTTTCCTCTTTTCTCTCAACCGGCCCAGCCCAGCCGAGCCCATCTCCTCTCCTCTTCTCTCCCTCACTTCTGCTCGGCTCAGCTCAGCTCAGCCAGCCGGTCGGCCGCCCGCGCTAGCACCGTCGTCGCCGAGTCCGAGTAGAAGAAGACTACCCAACCGCCAAATCAAGTTCACCAGTGCCTGTAGAAGCTAGAGCCCGCTTCAATTTAGCCAGAGCCCGAACCAAACTCGTGATGGACACCGGAGTTCATCTGCCGGCCGCACGAGCTTCCAATCAAATTCGCGAGATAGGGATAGAGTTGAGCAATGGATCAAAGGGAGGAGGTTTCCAGAGCCTATGTGCATGCTTTTGCCATGAGATAGAGTCCTGAGCGCGTTTGAACCATGGGAATCGAGTTTGGATAGCCACCCACCTATAAATATGCGACCCTAGAGCCTCCTCAGATTGTTCCGAAGCTTTTGCCCACCTTTTCGCCGAGAAATCGACACCCAACACCCTTCGCCGTCGAGCTCCAAAGCTTTGCACCGCCTTTCCCCATCGCCCGCTTCTCTGGAGTTTCACCGACGCCAACCCGTAGCTTAGTCAAGTTCGCCGAGAGCCTGTGGTCGTATTCCGCCGCTCGCCGGAGCGTTTGGAGCACGGCGACGAGCTTTCTACCGCACGCCGGAGACGCGCCGCTGTCTGGGAAGTCGCCGCCGCCATCTTCCTCGCTCGGGAGAAGAAGAAGCAAGGTGAGCCGTCCGATTCAAGACCGATGGCCAATATTAGATCTGTGCATACCCCTTCGGTAGCCAACCCAGAGCCGACACGTGTTCAACTTAAACCCAGTCAGCACCAAAGCCACATCATCATGCCACGTCAGCTGTTTTGCTTGCGTGTCAAGCCATGTCAGCTCAGAGTGCCTAGTCAGCAGCCCAGTCAGCATTATCTTTTCTTTTATTTGTTTTAATTGTTTTGCTGACATCATAAATAGGGTATATTGCGCAATAAGTATTTTTCCAGTGATAAATAATTCCAAAAATAATAATAATTAGGTAATTAATTTATAATAATGTTTAATAATGTTTTGTGTGTTTATTTAATTTTGTTTGATAGTTTTAAATAGTTTTATAATTCAAATAAATGCTACAAAATTCCAGAAAAATTCCAGAAAATCATAGATGGCTTTGAAAAAATCCTAGAAAATTTCTAGCAACATAATTTCATCTGTAGATAATCTTTTTGGTCCTAGTCTAATCTTTAAAAAATCATAACTTGTCAACCGTAGCTCCGTTTTGATCGGTTAGAAATAGTGTGAACTTGTATGTGATGATGTTTGTTGTGTGTATTTAGTTCTTTTTGGATCTTGGTGTTTATGTGTTGTTGTTTTTCCGCGTATGTTGTGAATAGACGCCAACGTTTCGGATGAGCTAGAAGGTCTGCAGGATCAGGACGTTGAAGACCCAACTGAGTTCAGTGAAGGCAAGTTGTGTTCTTGATCATATTTTTCCCAGTTTTCAAATGTTTTGTTTTATGAACCTGCATGCTAATAATTTGTAGGGAATCCCAAGAGTTAGGCTTTACCCTAGTTTTCCCTTATCATCCTTGTCACCATAGTATGGTTTTGGGTTATGAAGGGTAGATGATGCTTAGTCTTGCTTGGGATGGTAATCATGATAAATGTTCCACGAACTTGATAATGGTCCTATGAAACAATGATAAAATATGATGGAATGATTTTTGTAGCAACATGGTATAGGGATTTGAGCAAATGGGATGATGAGGCTGGTGTGTGATGGGAAAGTGGTAGTCTTGCTCAAATCTGAGGACCGGTTCGTGGGGTGACCTTTCTGTGTTTACAGTACAACCACAAGCCTGCTATGGGACGGGTCTAGCCGAGTAATTTGCTTACTCTCAGCATAGTGTAGACCAAGCAGTACAGCGGTGAATGGACGATGTCTTGGTATCCGAAAGGCGCAAGAGGGGACTTCCATTGTTGAGGTGAAATCACGAGGCAGTGAAACCTTAGCGGGTAGACACGTGCTGAGAGGAGGCATTGTAAAGGCTTTGTAGTGGAATCCTAACGCACACCTCAGTAGTGTGTAAGAGTTATCCGTCGGCCAACGGATGCTCGGCAAAACAGGATGATATGTCTTGTGGGTAAAGTACAACCTCTGCAGAGTTAAAACTGAATATTCAGCCGTGCTCACGGTCATGAGCGGCACTGAAAACCTACCATGATTACAGTTGGATGTGTTGGTTAGTCGGGTCAACTATGATGGTGGGAATCATAGTTGAGGATGGTCAGTCATAGTGGTGGGAACTATGATTGAGGTTTCAACCTTAGTGGATGGAACTTGGTTGAGGTGTTGGTTAGTTGGTTTAGTCAAGATGGATGGAATCTTGAAGTGGTTTGTTATTCACTTAATTATTATTACTTTTTCAATGTTTTTACTTAAATGCTGATTTATGCACAAGAGCCATATTAGCCTTATTCTTGTTAAAGCCTTCATATGCATACTATTTTCTTCACAACTTGCTGAGTACGACAAGTGCTCACTCTTACTATCACCAAACACTCAGTTGGAGAAGGTATCGAGGAGTACGCTGAAGGTGGATCGCTCTAAGATGTTTTCTACGTCGATGATACCTGTGGAAGAGTCGTCAAGGATTAGAGTAGTATTAGTTCGTTTAGCTCCGCTGCAGTTTATTTGGTTCTTCGACCCTTGAAGGTCACTTTTGTAAGATAGTTAATTCGTTTAAGTAAGGATACTGTAATGATTATCATCAATGAAGTCATTATGTGTTGGGATCGTTTGTTCCTTGAACCGGTCTCGACAACACTTTTTCGAACCATCTGTAGAAAAGAGTTTGTACAAATCTGATTTGTATAGACATGTTTTGAACCGTCTGTACAAAGATTTGTATAGACGGCTCGTAACTGGAGCTGTTTGTACTAATTATTATCACGGACGGCTCCAAGTTAAGAACCGTCTGTGATATAGGGGCAGTACAGGCAGCTCCAATAACGAGTCGTCTGTACTGGGAATATCACAGATGGCTCGAAACCTGGAGCCGTCTGTGAATATGATATAGTACAGATGGCTCCATTTTCGAGTTGTCTGTATTGTGAATTTGTACAGACTATTGTAGTTCGAGAACCATCTGTACTGTGCATTTATACAGTGCTCAATTCACAAATTACTGAATGTAAACTGACATATATGAACAACATGCACACAGCATATCATTTACATTCAAACAATAATAGATTGAACAACATACACATAGATCATACACACATCAAATCGAACATATTCATTCAATAATACACATATATCATTCACAATCAAAGTCCTACACATATATCACAAAGTCATACACATAAACAGTAGTAAAATATCAATATTACAAAGTCTGAAAACATTAAAAAGCATTGTTCATTCTTCATTCTTCATTATTGCGTCAACCCTGTGAATTAAAAGGAACTAATGAGTTCATTTGCTTCATTTCCTATATCATTAGCCATAAAGGTATAATACATTAATACACTACAAGATGCAAGTATTTTCAATATATTGAACTGACCAGCTTCTGTTGAGATTACAAATCTTGGCTAATAAAGTTTTCGGGATCACAAAATTCGCCAGTCTCCTTTATGATCTCCCCAAGTATGAAACTGATAAGCCTTTTTCGTATATACATGAGACCATCCTTCGTGAGATTATTTGTAGGAAATTTATATGTCTGTAGAAGAAATTTAAAATAGTTAGACACAACGATAAAAAATATATTTTAATATACTATAATTACACTAATCAACGGATATACTGGTGGAACAGAGCTATTGATTTGCAGCATATACTGGGCAACATAGAATCCACAGAGGTTAGTTCCCTACGGCTACCTATGACACTACATAAATTTGTTCACGGTACATTTAGTACAGTAGTTGCAACAAAGCGGGACGCTGTAGTATAGAAGGTTTTAAACTAAAGCTGTCTATACTATTAGTACAGACGGTTATAGTTTGTAACCATCTATATTGTTTCTTTTTGTCCAAACGGTTTTAATTTGGAACCATCTGTACTATTGACAGTAATAGTGCAGACGGTTTCAAATTAGAACCGTCTGTACTATTGACATTGATAGTACAGACAGTTTCAAATTAGAATTATCTATATAAAAGGAACAGTACAAATGATTATAAACTTAGAATCGTCTGTATTAATAGTGTCCCACTCGTTTTGAGCAAATATCTTATATAGATTATTTTTATACAATGGTTAGCAATGAACGACTTGTGAGACGGTAAGGAATGTGTGTGAGGTTAGAGGTTGCGGGTTCGACTCCTAGAAAATGCACTTTGTGGTATTTTGCATGAAAAATTATGTGACTAGCGATGGCACCTATATAATAATATAGGGTGCTGGTGCGTGTAAGAAAATATTTTTTATTTTTTTACTCAGGAAACTTAGTACAGACGGTTTGTCTGTGTAAAGAATAGTGGGGTCCCCTCGCGGGCGGATCCACGCTGGTAAGATATCAGCAGGTGATGTATGCCACATTTGTCCGGAACCGTGGTCACCCCGTGCGACCAGTCAGCAACCGCACGACCATCCAGCGACCACGCAACCAGGCTCTCCGATCAAGCTTCTTGACCAGTCCCTAGTCTCCTCTGGTCGCGAGGCAGGTATGTGTCTAAACAGTCTAATCACAGTAAATGCTTTTTCACTCAAGTGTTTCCCTTCCCCAGGTACTCTTTCTAGTCGACCAAGGTGTGATCGGCGCAGCACTACCGTGTCCCGTCCCGTAGTATTAAACGCTATAGGACGACCTGACAGGCATGTCAGGAGGTTTTTGCAGGTGCGCAGGCGGCGCGTGGGGACGGGACAGGGTAGTCCAGGCGACCAGGATGACGCAGGTGGTGGAGCGATGGGACAGGCTCTGTAGCACCGTAGAACAAATGAGATACGTCTGGTCTTAGTAATGATAGGCCTAGATGGGAAGCTCTAGCTAGCCCTGGGTCTATGTCTTGACTAACGTGTAAATTTTCTCTCCCTCTGATATATAAAGGGAGAAGTACAAGGTTTGTAAGGGGAGATTCAGGGGAAGAGTGGCCTAGTGGCGAAAGGGACTTTTTGAGGGGAAGAAGGCTTGGCAAGAAAATCATCTGTAACCAACTTAGACCACAAGAAAAGAATACACAGAATGTAGGGCTATTACCCTGAGGGGGCCTGAATCTGGATAATCCTCGGAGTTCTTGAGTTGCACATACACAAACAAATTTAGTAGATACTCCACGAACAAAGATCACACACCCACCATCCGATAGACCCTGAAATCATTGTCAGGGATTTACCCTCGATACGGTTTGAATAATGAGTCGTCTGTACAAATAATATATACAGATGGTTCAAAAGTCTGTATAAATCTAATTTGTACAGATTCTTTTCACAGACGGTTCAAACAAATATCTCGCACAAAATTTTTGAACCATCTATATAAATTATTTTTCTACTTGTGATTGCTAGTAGATGGCTACATTTGAGCTGGGCCACGCACGCAACGGTGGCGTATTAGCATTTTGCAATCGGATGTACGGTTCCAAGAGTATAAATATGCATCTTAATTTTATGCAGGATTAAATTAAGTGAACGTTTTTTTAGATAATAGAAGAACGTATACCGGCCTCTGCAATCAAGTATACACTATATGAAAAATAGATAAATGAGACATTACATAAGTGATGAGTCGTAATATGATCCATCACTTATGATAAAAGTGACGGGTCGTAGTTATGACAGGCCGTAGTTGTGACCTGTTACTAATGCCAGTAATTGGTGACGGATGAAAACTTACCCGTCACCAATGACGACTCATCACTCATAGGTCATCGTAGGCCAGTCATTGGTGACGGATCAAGTTTTAACCTGCCACCAATGACTAACTCATTGGTGACAGGTCTCATAGACCTGTTACAAGTGATGGGTCAAATTATGACCCGTCACTAATGATGTTATTTAGAAATACATAAAATGATCCAAACATTGCAAAAAAAATTATTTTTATTTTATTTTTCTCTTATTTTTCTCACTTCAGAAGCACTAGAATATGAACCATTGATGTAAGGGGTAACGGCTATAGACACAAACGCTAGTTCTGAAAACGGTGCAGAAACTTTCGGAGGCGAGAACTCAATCTTCCAAGCCGTTTTAGGCCTCAAAAAATTCGCCAAACCCGACAAAGTAGGGGAGAAACGGATATAACTTTTTTTGATATCCGTAGAGTAAAAAAAACTTCAAAATTGAAGTTCGTATGCAAAAGTTATGGCCATTTAACCAAAGGCACTCTAAGTCAACTAGTTTTTATGTCTATTGTAAAATTAACATTGGTGATGGCGGGTCACAGTTGTGACCCACCACTTATGACCCTCGGCAAAATAGTTAAAAGGATCTTTTATCCGAGTCCCTTCACGACGCACGCGAGGTTGAGATGGTTAGGCAGCTACGCGCGCGAGGGGCCGTCGCGAGTTCGATTCTTACGGAACGCACATTCTAAAAACAGCCTGAAAAATAGGTAGAGACATGTGGTGATAGGTCTGAGTTGGATTGGCTTGGGTGAAAAATATTTTTTAAAACTTTTTTTCGCTTCCAAAAAACGCAAAAACTGTATATCAGTCATAAGTGACAGGTCACAAACAAGTTATAAGTGACGGGTCACAGTTTTAACCCATCACCAATGACTTTAATAAGTGACAGGTCAAGTTTTAACCGTCACCAATGACCTTATTAGTGACGGATCCTTATCCGTCACTTATTACATATCATCAATGACGTGTTCGGGATGACCCTTATCTATTTTTCACTTAGTGTGTATGTGATGAATATAAATTAATCGTGGTGTAAAAAATTGAACATCTTTGGAGGCAACCTTTATCACAAGTCACAGTCTCGGTCGAGTCCAAGCGCTTAATATAATTCTTGAATAGATATATAATGTTGTAGTGACAGTTCATTGTTTGGACGTGGATTGTAATATATATTCCTTTTTCATTTGAGAGTAGTAAGTAGCATATGTTTGGACATAAGTTCTTTTAGTTTCTCTACGGCAGTTTGCATACGTGTAGATTGTTCCTAACATTCCTTATTCTTCGATTCACTGGTAAATTTAAGTGATTATATATGTATGTGCAGGTGATCACACTTAGATATTCTTGGTACATGCCTGTATTATGCCGGTTCACACTCGAGTCGGTTTTATATAATTTTATTTAACTATATATGTACAAGTGATTGCACTTAGATATTCTCGGTTAATTAGATGATGGTGTCATTTTCTATTCCTATCCAGTGCATTGTTGCCGAACAACAGCACAGTCCATACGGCACGAAGAATAAAGTTTTCCTGAAGAAATGCATTAGAAAAAAAAGATGTTGCTAACATGATTTATTATAAGAGGAAAATTCAGTTTAGCTATCTGTAGATCGCTTGAATTGTTCTTAAGAGTGAGTCAACTTTAGCAATTAGCATTACTACCTAAACACCCATATGTGACACTTTATCGTTGCCGGTTCCGTAAAAACCAGCAGTAATAATATACCATTGTTGATTTGTGTCGAGAACCAATACTGATAGTTCATAAAAAAACTAGCAGTGAAAAATTATTATTTTATCAGTTCTTGATATGAACCGGCAGTGATAATGGACTATCACTGCCAATTCATGTTAAGAACCGACAGTGATAGTTGAGGGAATATCACTGCAGGTTTGTGTTACGAATTGATAGTGATAATGGTGTCTAATCTAATCCTATGAACTAGGTGAATTTATATGTGTCTAAGTATTAAGATCTAATTAGCTAGGGGTTGGTTCCTACCATGGATCTTCAATGGGTGTTGATCTTCTACTTGGTTAGTATTGAAGGGTTCCGTGACTTCAAAGATCTAAAGGCACAGTTTGTGATTGTGGTTGTTAGATCGATCAGGCTTGTGTTGGATTGGCTTGAGATGTCTTGTACGTGCCCCTCTCCTCGCCTTATATAGTCGCGGGAACCAAAGGAATAGTTGGATACTTTGTTTGAGTCCTACTTGGATTATAAGGCTCTTGTAGATCTAGGAATCCTTCTCGAATAAGGATATCCGAAAAGAGTTGTTTTTAATTATATCCTTGTTATATCTTACTCCGTGGTGGCCACGACTAACCTTGTATCAAGTAAGATGTATTTGAAAATCATATACCTTTTATAGATATATATATAAAATATATGAAATATATAATATAATTATATATCCTTGTCAGTCGAGTATTTGCTATATATGTGGATGATCTATTATGCTTGTTATATAAATAATAATAAAAATAGAAAGAACAATAAGATTTTATTCTTTTTTTACTTCTTGATGGTTCCATTGTCAAAGGGGGAGAAATTTGGGATTTTATTCTTCTTTTTTGTCAAATGGGGAGATTTGTTTCTTATTTTATTTCTTTTAGGAGGAGAATTTTGTTTTTGAAAGAAAGGAGATTTCTTGGGTCTTTTGATTGATCTTTTGGTTTTCACTTTGGATCTTGATTTTATTTTTGAAAACAACATGTATGAAAAGGTGTTGCCAATGTTTTCATTAAGCAAGAGATTGTAAGATCATGTGTGATGAAAAAGTTTTTTAGTGATAAAATTGGCAATGCAAAGTGATTATGTATTATGGCATAGGTGATATGCATGTAGGGATGGCAATGGGCATATTTTACCCTGCGTGTATGTGGGTAAAAACCCTAATGGGCACGGGTTTAGGATGCAATCTTTACTCGTAGGTGTGGGTTTAAAGTTAAACCCAATATGTATAGAGAGATGGGTATGAAATAGTCTTACCTGTGCCCGCTTCGTCCATGTACCTGCTTCACACATTTGACATATGGGCCCAGCTCATTTTTAATATATAAACTAGTAGACTTCCCTTAGGGTTTCTCGTTTCGTTCCATACCCACTACCCAGCCGCCACTCGCTTAGATGCCCACATGACCATAACCCAATCCCAGGGTCCACATCCGGCACTCCGCCTCCACCTTCGTTAACCTAGTACCCTAGATTTAGCTACCACCCCGACGTAACACTAGTAGAAATACGCCCATCTATGACGTTTTTCTCATGACATTCTAAAATTTTGTCATTGAATAGCACCTATCTATGATGAAATTTTGTGTTTCGTCATGGATCGTTGGTGACGGAGCTCGGCCACTAAAAATTTATGATGAAAGTCTAAAAATCGTCACAGAACAATACATATTTTTGTCACAAATGATACACGTCGTTCACATCATCCATTTGTGATGCTCCTTTATTAAATTGTGATGAAGCTGGCTCACCATAGAACAATTTGGCATGGATGATGAAATGTATTTTGTCTTAAGTAAGTTTGAGTACTGAGTCAATCCTCAGATCGAGCCACCTGTTGGCCCCACCTTATCCACGTGTCTCAGTGGCCCCACATGTCTATGTAGACATACTATAGGTTAGTGGGCCCCATATGTCTACGTTGCCATCCAATGTTCAGTGGGTCCCACATGTAAGTGGCTGAACGAACATGTCCGTGTCGCAGTGGATCCCGCCTTGTTCACATTTCATGTGCCACAGTGTGTGCCACCAGGTCAAAGATCTCCATGGGGCCCACCAGTCCACTTGTTTATGGGTCACATATGTTAGTGTGTGGACCGTGCAGCCCACATGTCTTTGTGGTCCCGCGATGTCCACGTGTCTGTCTAGCTGTCTAAGCTTGGACAAGTTATTTGTCGCAAAAAATTAGGCCACTGCTGGTATCGAGCCGGAGACGGGCAAGGACTTGAGGCATAGCTTTACCACTGCATTGCGAGACCGTTGGTGTATGGTCTTTGTTTTATCTTTTAATATACTTCGAGTGTTGCAGGCTGAGGCTGTTTCAGCGTTTCGAGTTTACTGACGGCCTGCTGCGCAGTGGACCGAGAGCGGTGGACCTGACGCCCTTGGATCTGAGCATTATTGGTGTGGTAGCGGAGGGTCCCGGTTGGTGTAGAGGCGGAGGCATCCCGGTGTGCACACCGGCGGAGGCATCATGGTGTGCAGGGTTGTGGTCGCAGTGATTTCCCCTTACCGGGTGCAGCGGCGATGGCATTCTCCAGTGCCTGGAGCTCCTAGAAGAGGTACAGTTCCCTTTTGTTCCTCTTCTTGTATTACAATCCTGTAGTGCTAGCTAGTGGCGGTGTTGGTTGCGGTGGTGGGAGGGTGGCACAGCTACCGAAACCGGTCACGCTGTCCGGGAAGCTCATCGGCAATGTTGCCTAGAATGTTCTGTGGCAGGTTTTCTGACAGCATTAGCTGATGTTGATGTCATGTTGCCAAAATGGCTTGGTTTTGTTTGCCTAAATGCTTGTTTTATATGCAAAAATAAATGGATAGAACATGGATACATGGGAGACAATTCATAACTGGGTACATGGAGGGAGTGAAACAGTTCATGGAATTTGTTGGATGAAGATTCAATGAACACGTCGACATACATTGCGCATGCCTTAGATGTCTTAATCGGTTGTGGAGATGGGCCATTCGATGGTGACACCTCTATTTTTATGCATGGCGTTAAACTCATAGGAGCCAATAGGGTACATTACATCGATGATGAAGTCATGGCCAAGCTAGTTTGGTATGTGCTAAATAACTATGAGGAGGTTGAGCCATATTTGGAGTAAGTATCATTTATATATGCTAATTTGTCATTTCATGTTTTAAAAATAAAATTTTCCTAATGATTGAGTCACTATGTTGTGCAGCATGTACAGAGAAGAGTTAGAGAAAAAAGGCGCACATGATGTTGACAAAAGGCTTGAAAAAGGATTTCCTAAATGGTTTAGGAGTCATGTAAGTGACACATAGTTTATGAATAGCAATTTTGTGTGAATTGTGATATTGGAGATGACTAGTGTACTTTTCAGAGAGAAACTAAGGTTCTAGCGATCAATAATGTCATGCCGAATGTTGGGCTAGAGAACAGTGCATGTGAAAACTAGATTGCAAGTGTGCGACAAGGTGCATGGCACTATAGGAATTTGTAACAGCCTAATTTCAACATAAATCAATTTTTATTTTTTATATATACAAAGAAAATAAATGAGTAAAGTAATTGAAAACCTAAATAGTAAAATATATATACAAAAAGGTTTATTTTTGTTTGCAATTGTTTGATTTATATTGATTGAAATGCTTATATATATATGCTTGTTTGATAATGTATACTAAATATATACTATATACATATGTATGAATGTATGTATATACATATAGAGAAATAATAGAAATGGAAAAGAAAAGGAAGAGAAAAGAACAAACTCACCTAGGCCAACAACTCTCACTCCCTCTCTTCTCTCCAGCCAGCCTAGCCGATTTCCTTCCCTCCTCTCCTCTTTCTGCCCTGGGCTATGAGCGAGCCACCGGCCCATCTCCTCTCCCCTTTTCTCCAACTCTATCTTTTGCTCTGTGGGGCAACCGCATGCTTCAACCCAATCCACCAGCACCGCATCTTTCCGCTCCCAGCCGATGCCCATTAGTTATCTTGCATACGCGAGAGTCCCCAGAGAGACTGTTCCAGAGGCGACTCAAGCGAGCGACTCTGAAGACAAACAAGGCGACGCGGTTGGATCCTCGGCCGGCCCCCTCGCCTTGATGGCCAGCCAGTATCAAAGGTTGAGGGTGGTCCGGCCTCCCTCGTGGGTTAGTAGTTTGTAGTTTGTTTTCTTTCAAGTTTAGTTTCTAGGTTAGTATAGTTTCGCCCCGTGGATTTAGTGAGTGATCCATCGATGCTTTTGTCCCTCTTTGGATTCTCCGCTGTGGAGCTATGAGATTCTTTTGTTTTTCGACCTACTAGTTTACCATGTTTGTTTTCAGTGGTGTCATTGTTTCTACTTACTTCAAAAGGGGAAGGTGTATCCTACCCCGTCTAATGGGGTTGCCCGGTACGTTCATTGTTCTAATAGCGCTTTGCGTTATTCATGGTGGCTCAAAAAAGTTAATAGCCTTCATCGGCCCTACTTCGTTGGAAAGGGAAGTATCGGCGTCGGCTTCTTCGATCCAGCTTTGCAGTGACATTCGGAGTAGCTTAGGGGTGTTAGTGTCCGGAACCTGTGGTTGTTTTTCCTTTATTTTGCAGGTTTCTGATTGTACTGTGTTTGTGCTTAATCGAATAAAATCACCCCTTTTCTCAAAAACAAGCTGATGCCCATCAGGTCGTCGTCCACCTCCAACCGAAAGTTTTCCCTATTGGCACTGTGCATTATCCAAAAACCCATTCTGTCAACAAATCGTGCGCAAGATTCTACCTTGGATATGAAGACCTGACCTTCTGGGAGGATTCACATGTGATCGCCAAGGATACCTCATTGGATTGCAGCTTCATCTCCAGCTTTCGATGTTTAAACAGAGGAGAACGAGTTCAATTTACACGTGTCGCTGTCGTTTCCGCTCAAACCCTAAACCGAGTCGATCTGGACTCCTCGAGGATGTTGGGTATATATATGTGGTATTGGACCTCCTCTAGATACCCATGTACTTTTCCCCAACTTGTTGTCGAGAGATCGAGACCGAAGAGGTCCTACGACCTCATTAGAGATACACTGCAGCATCTAATTGCCATCGACATCCTGTGAAGTTCACCGACGCCCTGAATTACCTCAAACAGGTTTTCCCTCGCTCCCTAGCCATGTTCCGCCATTCACCGGAGAAGATTGAGTCACGTAGCTCAATCTCAATGAAGTCCGACAGTTGTGCCGCTGCATTCGAGTTGATGTCGCCGTCCCCGTGCTCTCAATGAGGTGAGTACTCCACGGTAGAGATTAGATCATCACGTAACTCTTCGATACATTAAACCTAAGCCACTCGATCTAGATATGACGGTCCATAGTTAATGAAACTTTGGCCCGATTAGCATGCCACGTGTCAACTATGTCTTTGCCAAGTTAGTGTAACGTCGACCTTATTCGTGTATGTGTTAGCACACGTGTTGCCTAGTTAGCCTTGCCACGCCCCTGCCACATTAGCACCACGTCCAAATCATGTCAGCAACCACCTCTGCGCAGTTGCTTGCATAG
Organism: Phragmites australis; assembly: GCF_958298935.1. Classification (NCBI taxonomy): domain Eukaryota; kingdom Viridiplantae; phylum Streptophyta; class Magnoliopsida; order Poales; family Poaceae; genus Phragmites; species Phragmites australis. The sequence goes on from NC_084934.1 coordinate 10,917,953, forward strand.
CAGCCACGTGGTAGCCACCTGTCGTGCCCAGTATTATTTTAATTGCTCTGCAGGCGAGATAATGACACAATAAATATATTTTTAGTACAAAAATAATTCAAATAATTAGGATTAATTTGATAATTGCTTTAATAATGTTTAGTAATTTTTTAATGTACACAGGGTTAAATAATTCAAATAAGTCCCATAAAATCATATATTGGTCCAAAAAATCTAGAAAAATACTTAATCACATAGTTTTACCGGTAGTTAATATTGTTGACCTATTCTGATCTTTCAGAGTCATAACTTGTCAATCGTAGATTGTAACTCCAATTTAATCCATTCTTTCACCAAAATTCCCAGAAAACCCTAATTTATGGAGTCATGTTGTTTGTTGTTTGTTGTTTGGTTCTTTTTTAATCTTGGTGTTTATTTATTGCATTTTCATTTATGTTCATGAGTAGATGCCAACTAGACCCAGAAAATCAGATTTTTTTATTAAAAAATGGATTTTATTTCGACATGCTATTTTTTCCGTTGTTTTAGAGGATCTAGAAGAACTTCAGGATCAAGACTTTGAAGACTCAACTGAGTATTGTGAAGGCAAGTTGTGTTCTTTATTATATTGATCCTAGTTTTTAAAATATTTTATTTTACAAACATGCATGCTATTAATATTTTTGAAAATCTAAAGTTAGGCTTTACCTTAGTTTTCCTTTATCATCATTATCTCCATGGTTATGGTTATGATGTTTGTTTATGAAAGGGTAGATTATGCTTAGCCTTGCTTTAGGATGGTGATAATGATACTGGCTCTATTGAATATTATAATGGTCCTATACAACTATGATAAAAGATGATGGTATAATTTTGTAGCAATATGGAATTAGGATTTGAACAAATGGTTTTAAATGAGATTGGTACAGAATGTACAATTGGGTTTTGTGATAGTCATGGAGTGATCATTCCAAGTTAACTGTACAACCATATACCTGGTATGAGACAAGCCTAGCCAATTAGTTTTCTTTACTCTCAACATGGGGTAGACCATTTGGTTGTACGGAATGGAAGGGTGTACTTTCTAGTATCCGTAAGGCGCAAGAGGGGGGTTCCGTTGTTGAGGTTTATTCACGCGGTGGTGAAACCTTAGTGGGCATGCACGTATTGAGAGGGGCTTTGTAAGGGCTTTGCAATTCTAGTGCACACCTCAGAAGTGTGTAAGAGTTATCCATTGGCCAATGGATGTTCGATAAATACGGATGTTGAGGGAATGATACTGTGTTGGCCCCCGTTCATTGACTTCGGCCATATCAGCCAACCCTAAAGACAAAGTAACAATATAAATGTTGAGGTAGAGATGTTTTCCCTTATGCTCTATAGGGGTTAAGTCCAAGGATGTACAATGAAGGACTGGAGGTCTGAGGGTACAGGTGATGATCCCAAAGGGAGCACTTGAAGAAAGGAATACCAAAGGACCTTCATGTAGCGAAGCCCAAGAGGCAAATCCTGGAGACAAGGATCAAAGGATGAGGGTGTGTGACGAAGCCCAGAGGACGAAGGTTACAATGAAGCCCTGAGGATGAAGGGAGACGATGCAAGGACCTTCGACAAGAGAGCGAAGGATTATCTGAGAAAGAACCTACGAGTTAACTAGAATTTGGCTAGAAGGTGACTAGAGGGAACTTGTCAGTAGCCCTGAACGAGGACCCAATGCGGGCCCCTTTAGGACACGTGTTGGAGTCAGATAGTGTAGGACATTGTATGTGTACAATGACAATACTACCTCTGGAATATTCTAGTTCTGGGATATTCTAGTTCTGGGATGATTAGGATGGTTGAGGTATGGATATAAATACCCACACCTAACTGATGTAATAACAAGAAACAAACAGTTATTACACTCACTATTACGACTATTGTTCATTGTGTTGTGATCACGATCCCAATATTTGGCGCTAGACGTATGGATCAAACCTAGGACCACATGGTAACCTCATGCCACCGAAGACTAGGAAAGGAACAGCATAAGAATCTGAGGATGCCAAAGGAGGTTCGGCAGCCCCCTCATAGGAAGGAGACACCATGGCGACCAAAGAGGTTGGAGCTTCAGGTGGTCCCTCGGGTTAACATACCCGGAGTCGGCAAGGCTACGAAAGGTGGAACAAGAGCATCCAAGGTGATTGCCCCAGGCACTCAAGAGGATTGGGCAGCCATACCGGATGTTCGAGAGAATCATATGGCTGACCAAAACGTCCTAGGGGGCCATGGAGCAGGAGTTTACAAAGGCAGCACCACGCAGTATAGGTGTTGGGTGGAGCAACCTAACTAGCTGATTCAAGAACCTCGAGCAGTGCACATGGAGGTGTGAGGTGGCTTAGGCTTCTAGTCAACTTCCATGATCCCTCACGCACTCTACCATCCCACAGCTTGGACCGGAGCCCCTTCCCCGTGTCACCGACACCTGAATTGCCACTGCCTCCACCCAAGATGGCCATCGAATCTCCCTCTGAAAAGGTGAGGTCTGTCTAGAATGTGGAAGGACTAGAAGTGTGGTACTGGCCATCTCTGGTGGATCCAATTACAACTTCGAATCTAAGAGGCAATGATGAAAGTATCTACGTAGGTTAAATCAAGTGGGAACCAGTTCCCTGAGGGTCAAATCTTGGTGGTCTTACCAACCAATCACCTTCTCTTAGGGAGATCTCCAAGCTCACGATTATCCTCATACGGATGCATTGTGATTTTCGTGAATGTGTCCGGATCAGAGGTGCGCAAGATACTGCTCGATAGGGGGAGTTTAGCGGATCTCCTATTCGCAAAAGTCTTTGATCAGATGGGAATTCCTAGGGGCCACCTGCAGCCGACTGGAACCTCGCTATAAGGCTTTGGGGGAAGGCCCATTGAAGCCCTTGGACAGATCTCCCTCCCGGTATCCTTCAGTACGGGGTGCAGATCGTGGATAGAGGATGCTCTATTTGATGTGGTGGATGTGCCTTACCAGTACAATGCCATCTTCGAGTGAGGGACGCTCTCCAAATTTGATATAGTAGTACACCATGGTTATCTATGTATGAAGATGCTCGGCCTGGAGGATATCATCTCTGTCGGGGGGGGACCATGTCACTGCCCACAGGATAGAGCATGGCCACGCTTCGGGTCAATGAAAGGTGCACATTGTTGGGGATGATCTCCCCCCCCCCCCACTTCGGAGGGAACCGCGAAGTCTACTGGAAATACTGCGTGCTAACTGTTGTGGTTTTGTTCCAAGGACTTCATCTGCAAGTGGCGAAGATCGTAGAGCTATGTCGGTCGAAGGGTGTAGGCGCTCCCGCACCTTCGATCTCCCATACCGGCGAAGTCGAAGGAGACCTCCGACTCACGAGCGAAGCCCGGACCCGCAGTCCGTAGCGTTCGCAGCGGGCGAAGATGCAAGCCGGCCTTCGCTCGAGGGACAAAGGCTATCCAATGGACATCCAAGCAGAGGAGGCTTCGATGCCCTTCGGAGGTAGGAATCGCCTCGAGACAGTGGGCCGATTTCGGTCGCCCGGGGTACTGCTGTAATTATGTGATTATGCTCATTTGTACCATAATGCCCTCGGATATTCCGGGAATGTAGTAGGTGAGGGGGTAGGATTTGTAAACCGCACTTGTGGTTGCCGGGTACGGGCTATAAATAGAGCCATAGTGTACCTAGAAGAGGTATCGAAAAATTGTTTCTCCTCCAACATGTGTCGCTCTGAGAGCCCTGCGATATCTCCGTATTCGAATGCTCACCTTGTCTGAGATTCCGGTCCCAACAGTTGGCGCCGTCCGTGGGATCGAACCCACAAAGACATGCCACCCAAGAAGAAATCGAAGCCAGCCGGAACAGTGGAAGCATTGCCGGAACCTCCAGCCGCGGCCGGGCCTTCGACCGATAGACCCCCTTCGGCCATACCAGGATCAAGTAATGCTACGGCCGGGGGAACTTCGAGCAGACGAGAACAACATTGCGAAGTTGAAGTAGCACCATAATGACCCAGTGATGGCCGCCAGGGCGAAGCAGTCCGGGTTAACGCGGAGCAAATGTGGGTCATGGAACCAATAGATCGCACGCACTTTGAGCCTCCGGAAAAAGAAGGCGAAAGGCTGCGAAATGAAGAATGGGAAGACCTTGACGACTTCGCAGAGTTTGAGAACGAGGAAGAAACAAATGAAGAAAGAACAGCAAGGCTAGAAGCCGAAGAGTTGGAAAGGCAGTTAGCGCAGAAGAAGCGCATGTTGGATGGCCTAGCAGCAAGTCGGAAAGCCGCAGAGTACCGTAGGCGGCCGGATGAAGCTAGGAAAACATTGGAGAAAATCTAGGAGGAAATCGATATGCTCCACCAAGCGGAAGGCATGTCTTGCCGGCCGACACCGTCGGGAGACATGGTACGAGCTTCGCAGGAGCTTCGGCGAAGATCGTCCACGGGAGACCCAGAGTCCCCTTTGGCCATGGATCTGCAAAATCAGCCATGGCCGCCAGGGTTCAAGATGCCTAGAGTGGTTATGTTTGACGGAGAGTCAGACCCAAGGGAATTCGTAATGAGTTTCGAAGCAACTGTGGAGTCTGCCAGAGGGGATGGTACAACCTTGGCGAAGGCCTTCGTATTGGCCATAAAAGGGATAGCAAGATCCTGGTACTCCGCGTTGCCCCCGGGATCCATATATTCATGGGAGCAATTGCGCAGTGCACTGTATAGCAACTTCCAGGGGAATCGGGCAGACAAAATCACTGCAACCGACCTCTTCGCGCTGAAACAGCAACCAACAGAAACCTTGCAAAGCTACATGCGCCGCTTCGTACACATACGTTGTCAAGCAAAGGGGCTGAGCGAAGATACAATCATCGATGCCGCAATACAGGGCATCAGAGGCGGGCTATTAGCAGGAAAGCTCACGAGAAAAAGACCCGGAAGCGTCCAAGAGTTGCTCAACAAGATGGAAGAGTACTCAAGATCTGAACTCGATCATCTCCTAAGGAAAAATGAAATGGCAGCTTCCAAAGTAACACCACATGCACCAGCTAGAGAGGCAGGCAGCAGCAATCCTAGAGACAGATCGCACCATCCAAGAAAGCCCGAAGGTTCTGACTATACAAGGCAAAAAGAAGTCAATCAGATTAATCCCAGCCCACTCGAAGCCGCTCAAGGAGCAGACGAAGCTTATAGTGTGGCCAATAGGGGAGGCCGAGCCGGTAGAGGAAGAGGCTGCGGAGGCCGAGGAGGACGGGTTTCGCAAGGCTCAACAACCTTTTACTGCGAACTGCATGGCGAAGGAGCCAGCCACCGGACCAAACAGTGCCCGCAGGTCGTGGCTATGAAAGAAAGCTTGGCAAAGTAGTCTCTTGATCACACAAGGACAGTGCACCATGCAACAAGCTTCGAAAGAAGCGAAGGGTGGCAGAACCACAATCAGAACATGGCATTTGCGAACCAATGTTAACAAATTCCTGCACCGCAGTATACACCTGCAACTTCAGCTCAATTTGATCAAACTAGGCAAACGAACCTCCAGGGGGTGCTACCTCCGCCACCACCGAGACCCGAGATCGAAGCACCACCAGAAAGTAGCAAATCAGTTAACACGATAAATCGTGGGTACAACGTGGTGTTGGCCATCTCAGGGGGATCTAACCAGCAAACAGAATCTAAGAGACAACGAAAAGAATATGTGCGAAGGGTCAACCACGTCGGAGTGGCACCAACATACATTAATTCAAGATGGTCAAACATTCCCATTACATTCTCGCAAGAGGATATGAGGGTCTTAGACTACCCACACACAGATGCCTTCGTCATTACAGCAAACATCTCGGGAAATGAAGTACACAGGATCTTGATTGACGGAGGAAGCTCAGCGGACATCATCTTCGCTGTTGCCTTCGACAAAATGGGGCTGCGACGAAGTGACTTAGAGCAAGCTGGATCGCCATTGCTAGGCTTCGGCGGAAACACAATCAACACTCTAGGAAAAATAACAATCCCAGTGTCGTTTGGCGAAGAGATGAATTTCCGCATAGAAGACATTACCTTCAATGTGGTGGACATTGATTACCCATACAATGCGATATTTGGAAGGGGAGTCCTCAATACATTTGGAGCAATACTGCATCATGCATACTTGTGCATGAAGATGCCTGGCCCGGAAGGAGTCATAAAGGTATTGGGAGACCAGCGAGTGGCTAGACGAATCGAAGTGGGAATAGCTCCAGGAAGATGAAATGTCCACATGATAATAGACCCTTCGATAGCTCGGGAAGAAAGTTGCAACCAGTCGAAAATAGGCAAGGTAGCGATGGCTGCACCAGAAGGAGCGACCAGAATAGTGCAGCTACATCAAGAAAAACAAGATAAAAAAAGTCATTATAGGAGCGGAGGCTCCGGCGGAGGACCAGCAGCAACTTCTAATGTTCCTCCGCGGTAATGACGATGTCTTCGCTTGGTCTCCTAAGGACCTGCAAGGAGTAAGCCGGGAAATCATTCAGCACAACCTAAATGTGGACCCTAAAGCGAAGCCAAGGAAATAGAAGCTTAAGAAAGCTTCAAGCGAAAGAGAAGAAGCAACGAAGGCTGAAGTGGAAAAACTGCTCGATGCCGGAGTCATACGAAAAGTAATGCACTCAGAGTGGCTGGCTAACCCAGTGTTAGTAAGGAAAAGCAACGGAAAATGGAGAATGTGCATCGACTTCATAGACTTAAACAAAGCTTGTCCCAAGGACGACTACCCACGGCCTAGAATTGATCAGCTGGTAGACTCCACGGCTGGTTGCGAGATGTTAAGCTTCCTAGATGCATATGCAGGGTACAACCAGATATGGATGGCGAAGGAAGACGAGGACAAGACAAGTTTCAAAACCTCCTTCGGCATATACTACTTCATGAGGATGCCCTTTGGACTCTGAAATGCTGGTGCAACCTTCACCAGGTTGGTGCAGACAGTATTAAGATCACAGCTAGGACGAAATGTCTTGGCCTATGTTGATGACATAGTGGTCAAGAGTAGCAGAAGGAGCCAACATCTCGAAGATCTACGGGAAACCTTCGAAAGCCTGCGAAAAGCAGGCTTAAAGTTGAACCCAGAGAAATGCATCTTCGGAGTACAATCCAGAAGACTAGGGTTTTTGGTGTTGAATAGAGGCATCAAAGTGGATCCTCATAAGATACAGGCAATTTTAGATATGAAACCCCCACAGAACAGAAAGCAAGCTCAACGCTTGGCAAGAAGATTGACGGCATTGAACAGGTTCATTGCAAAATCTGTAGAGTAAAGTTTACCATTCTTCAAAGTGTTAAAAAGCTCCGACCCTTTCAAATAGGATGCGGAGCAGCAAGCAGCCTTCGATGAGTTAAAAAGCTACCTGACGAAGCTTACAACACTGACCAGCCCAGATCCAGGCGCGGATTTGTTATTATACATAGCAGCATCCCCTTCGGCAGTCAACGCTGTACTTGTGCAGGAAAAACCTGAAGACAACAAACTGCGCCAAGTACCAATATATTATGTATCGGAAGCTCTGGCAGGCCCAAAAAAGTCGTACACAGAGTTGGAGAAAGTAGCGTATGCACTAGTAATGGCATCCCACAAGCTTCGCCACTACTTCACGTCTCACAGGATTACAGTACCAACTTCCTTGCCCCTTCGCGACATGTTTGAAAACAAAGAAGCCATTGGAAGAATAGCGAAGTGGGCCACAGAGGTCGCTCCATTCATGATTGTTTTTGTGGCAAGAACATCATTGAAATCGCAAGCATTGGCAGACTTCGTGGCGGAATAGATGCCCTTTACCGAAGCCCCGGATGATGAACCGCCAGAACCTGTTTGGACCGCATATTGCGACGGAGCTTGGGGAGCTATGGGAGCAGGAGTTTCGACAATATTATTCTCACCTTCGGGGACAAAGCTAAGATATGCCGCCAGATTAGAGTCCCGCTCTACAAATAATACGGCGGAGTACGAAGCAGTCCTCCTGGTACTTTGCAAGGCGGAGGCTTTGGGCGCCCGGAGAGTGCTGGTTAAGACAGAATCGAAGGTCATAGCAAGTCAAATTGACAAGACATTCCAGGAAAAAGAACCAGAGCTGATTAAGTACAGAACAGTGGTGCGAAGAATGGAAAAATACTTCCTGGGATTCACAGTCAAGAGTATATCAAGAAATGATAACTTCGAAGCAGATGAGCTAGCGAAAGTGGCTTCGCAGAACCTGCCTATGCCTTCAGACGTTTTCTATCAGAAGCTGAGTGAACCAGCCCCTGAAGACACTTTGAACCAAACACATCCCGTTGCGACAATCGAAAGCGAAGACTGGCATTCTCCAATACTGGCTTATCTTCGCAGTCAGAGAAACATCGAAGATCATGTCGGGAAAAAGCACATGGCCCAGAGAGCTAGAAACTACAAAGTTATGGGAAATAATTTGTACAAAGCCGGGGTCTGTGCACCGTTCTTGCGATGCATATCCTAGAAAGAAGGACAGAACCTGTTAAAAGAAATTCACAGCGGGTTGTGCAGTTCTCATGTCGGCACAAGGGCTCTAGTCGGAAAAGCATATAAGCAGGGCTTCTATTGGCCGACAGCTATAAACGATGCGGTGTCAGTTGGTCCGAAGTTGTTAGTAGTGTCAGTTCTGGGCGAAGGGGTCAAACAGACCCACGACGAAGACACAGCTCATTCTGCCGATTTGGCCACTAAGGCGGTGGGGAATCGACATTATTGGCCAGTTGCCACTAGCCCCAGGAAATTTGCGATATGTTGTAGTTGCGGTAGAGTACTTCTCAAAATGGGTAGAGGCAATGCCACTCGTAAGCATAACATCAAGAAACATACAGAAATTCCTATAGTAGAATATCGTATGCCACGTCGGAGTCCCAAGTGAAGTAACCGTGGACAATGGCACTCAATTCAATAGTGCCGGTTTCAGGGATTTCTGTAATAGCCTGGGGATAAAAGTAATTTTTGCACCCGTATACCACCCACAATCTAATGGGGCAATTGAGAGAGCGAATGGCATCATCTTCGCTGGTGTCGCGAAGCGCCTTCAGGGGTTGCCAAAAGGGAAATGGGTCAAAGAATTGCCCAAGGTGCTGTGGTCATTAAGAACAACGGTTGCAAGACTGACCGGGTACACGCCATTTCGCCTCCTCTTCGGCGAAGAGGCCACGACCCCAGAGGAATGTAAAACCAAATCATTCAGGGTCGGAAACGAACCAGAGCAAGGCGAAGAGTTATCATCGAAGGATGCCCTTGAAGAAGTAAGATTGCAAGCCACCAAAAATCTGGCCAAGTATCAACAGGAGACAAGAAAATGGAGAGATAGGAATATATCCGAAAAAACCTTTGCCCCTAGAGATCTGGTGCTGCGAAGATTTGGTACAACAACATCGGTGGGAAAACTTCAGAGTAAATGGGATGGTCCTTTCTTAGTCAAAAGATCGATAAGACCTAGCTCATATCATCTAGCTAATATGGAAGGTGAGGAGCTTCCACACACCTGGAACGCAGACAATCTTCGCAAGTTCTACGCCTGAAAATTGGCGGCCAAGTCGAAGACTTCTATGTAATTTTTCTTTCGCAATATTTCTTGTAATCAATTTGTAAGGGAACTGCACTCTTTTCCTCACAGGGGGACCCCTTCGTTAGGGGGTGAGGTTTTTAACGAGGCAGGACCCATGTAAACATTGATATAGTAGTACCCCAGAAAATACTGCTTGTCTTGAGTACTAGTAGTTTATCATCGAAGTGCGCCAACCTAGGGGTGGAATGGCGCACCAATCGACGACGTGAGGGCAGTGCGAAGTGTAAGCAAAAAGACGTACACTTTGGACCTTTTAAAAAAAATAAAACAAAAAAAAGAGAACGGGAGTACAAAAACCATCCAGGGGCTAAGAGTGCCTGCCCCCGCATCGAAGGAAAAATAAACCTTCAGAAGAAAAACCGAAGTGTCGCTTGACCTACGAAAAGGAGACGTACTTTGAGCAAAAGTCGGGGGGCTAAGAGTGCCTGCCCCCGCACCGAAGGAAAAACAAACCTTCGGAAGAAAAACTGAAGTGTCGCTTGACCTACGAAAAGGTGGCGCACTTCGAGCAAAAGTCAGGGGCTAAGAGTGCCTGCCCCCGCACCGAAGGAAAAACAAACCTTCGAAATAAAAACCAAAGTGTCGCTTGACCTACGAAAAGGTGGCGCACTTCGAGCAAAAGTCAGGGGCTAAGAGTGCATGCCCCCGCACCGAAGGAAAAACAAACCTTCGGAAGAAAAACCGAAGTGTCGTTTGACCTACGAAAAGGCGGCACACTTCGGGCGGAAGTCAGGGGCTAAGAGCGCCTGGCCCCGCACCGAAGGAAAAGCAAACCTTCGAAAGATAAGTCGAAGAGTCGTCCAATCTAACAAAAGGTGGAACAAACTAACAAATAATTGTTCGATCAACAACATAAATCTCTACAAGCCGAAGTTACCTGCGACTAAAAATCGGGGGGGGGGGGGGACGGCGTTTAAAAAAAACTATTGTGCAATCGTAGGAAACTGCGGCAAAAATCGGGGAGACGATGTCGCTCGGTACGTCGTGCCCGAAGCCCCTCCCCTCCATAAGATTTGGAAATGTCTCAAATCGCAAACAACGCTTTGGGCACGATGCCGCCGAAGTGTAACAAAAGAAAACAAGTGATAATGCAAATACAAAATTTATTCCGCAGAGTGATCAATATCTGGATCAACAAAATCCTTATACCAACGGCTAAAAGCAAATTGAAAAGCAACGCCTTCGCTGGCGTGAAAATGAGTCATTGGGGCCAGTGGGGCCTCAACATGAGTCGAATACGGTGGAAATGCTCGAAGATTATCTTCGCCGCCGTCGTGTTCTACTACTTGCGAAGAAGGGCCACGGCGATAGCAAAGTTGCGGCCGGCGCAGAAGGGGCTCTTCGTCTTGAGGCTCAACCTTCGGCTCAAGGAGCACAGACGGACCTTCGACGTCTCCTCTCACCATACGGAGCAGATCGCGTTCAGCGCGCCAATTAGCTAGCGCTGAAGGACTAAGGGATTTCCAAAACGCTTTCGTCCTAGCATTCATATCATCATACGATCTACACTTCGCATGCCAATACCGCTCCAGCTCGATATCGGCATGACAAAGGTGAAAAGATTCCCAGCAAGACCAAGACACATAAAAATTGTCCCTCATCATGGTCAGGGGGACAGCCTCTTCGGCTACCTGCGTAGTATCCGAAGGAAGGACCTGCGCAGGGAGTGCAACAAGTCAAAAACACTTCGAAGCAAATATAAGATATATTACACCACCAATGTGTTACATTGCCAAAATCACAAAAGGAAACCAAAAACAAAACGACGCTTCGCGCTGAATCAGCCCACCTTTCCAGTATCTTCGGCCATCGCGGTTGTCGCTTTGGACGAGGGATCATCCCTCACCTTGGCTTGGAAAAAAGATATTTGATTACAAATAATTTATTTATGAGCTTTGACCAGATTACAGAATATGGAAAGCAGCGTACTCATTGCCGGTTCATCTCCGCTTCTCGAAGAGCGAGCTCGCGACCATGCTTGCACTAGTAGTTGGTGGTAAATGATCGAGCGGTGCTCTTCGACGCCTTCGTAACGGCCGAAATCAACAAGTCCACCGGATACTGGAAGGAGGGCTTCTGAAGAGCAGTATGATGGTCACAACCCGTCATCTCAATAGACTGCATGAGACTTCGGGCAGCAACCATCGCGCAGAAGTCACCATAAACTTGAGTAGCAGGCAGAAGGCTTCCGCTGGTTTTGTTGATCCAACCTATGAGTCCCCCCAGCCCTACAAGATGTATTGTTGGGGGAGTCACCGAGGCACCAATACCTTCGAAGGTATGGCTGATGGCTTCGCATGCGGCAACTGCCTTCGGCTCGAGCTCCCCAATCACATTAAGAGCATCCTCGGAAAAAGCCTTCGCCTAGCCCAATTCGGATTGCAGCCGCTGCGCCCTTGTTTTCTCCGACGCACAAAGTGCCTGCAGGTTGCACACTTGCACCTCGGAAGACTGCAGGTTTTGGCGCAGGTAGTTCACTTTGTCTTCGGCAATTTGCTTCTCCGAGCGAAGGGTGCTGAGCTCTTTTTCAAGATGTTCCAGGCGCGATTCAGCATCCCTTGCTCGGTGCGATAACTCGCATTTTTGGCCCTCGGCTTTTGTACCCGTTTTTGCAACATATCAATCTGTGCGTGTGCACTCCGAGCCCAGGCTTCGGATTTCTCAGCTTGCTTGCGCTGAGCCCACGATAGAAGCAAAGCCTGGATTATCAAACACAAGTCAGCTAAATACTAAGTACAATAATATCAGAAAATAACGATATACCTTAGCAATGACCACGTCGGAGGCGTCGAGCAGCTCGTTAGCGGGCTTCTGGCGAAGGCCTCGAGAGCCATCTGTTGTGAACTCCGGCAGCTATGAACTCCTCCACCAAGTCGCGAGTTGAAAGATATTTCACGCACCTGGCGAAGGCCTCGAGAGCCATCTGTTGTGACGACTTCAGTTGCACGTCCGGTGCGCGGTTTCCCTTCACCTCTTCGCATTTTGATACGAGAAATCCTTTGGTGTCCACCTTGTGGTAGAACCACCATTGGGTCCAGTCATTGGGCCATTTGTTCTTATACACCACGACGGGCGTAGTTAGCCCAGTGCGATATGCGAAATTCAAGCACCCGTAGTGAGCTTCGCTCTGAACTCCGTGAGTGAAAACTGGTTTGGGTTGATGTTGAAGTCGGTGTGCGGCAGCGAAGGCCCTGGCGGATGCTTTCACATCTTCCGAACGAGCTGCCCAGGCGAAGAGCCCCATCCTCACTATTGTGTTGGGGGTCAGTTGATGGAGATAGACTTCAAATAATTTCAGTACTTTAATGACCATCTCATCGCACGGGAGGCGAAGACCCGCTCGGAAGTAATGCACAAACACAACCGCTTCGTCATCGGTAAGCTCCGGTGTCTCCTGTCGACCAGGGAGCCGAACCTTTGAAACATCGCTAATTAACCCTTCCCTCACAAGGCCAGCCAGCACTTCGTTGTCCACCTTGGACTACCCAATCCAGTATGTCTTCGGGTGAGAAGATCGAAGCTTCGGCACCATCTGGTCCAACGAGATTGACTCGAACAGCAGATTGCGCGAAGAGTTGAAAACCGGGGCTTCCTCCGAAAGGCTCGACAAAGTTTAGGTGACTTCGTATGAGAGCGACGGCTTTAGCAAGGGCGTGGTAAAAAATATTGACAGCGACATGATATTTATAGTGTAAGGTGGTGGCAGTTACAATTGCCCGCGTCAAAAATTGAACCGGCGCCGAAAACCATGCTTCGGTATATATCAAGAGCATTAAATGCAGGCGGTTACTGAGGAGACCTTTTGGTAGTTACCAAGGAGCCGTCTGGTAATCGATAAAAAAACTAATGATAATAATAAAACAAAAAAATTCCTTATACACAACAATAATACTCAACGACATGCATTGGCCCCAGTAGACTTTGACAGGACGAAGGGGATGGCGTTGAGATATCTCGCAGGCTACAGGCTCGGCCTATCGAAGATAAACCTTACCAGTAGGGGGCTACTGTTGGGGATGATCTCCCCCCCCCCCCCACCACTTCGGAGGGAACCGCGAAGTCTACTGGAAATACTGCGTGCTAGCCGTTGTGGTTTTGTTCCAGGGACTTCATCTGCAAGCAGTGAAGATCGTAGAGCTACATCAGTCGAAGGGTGTAGGCACGCCCGCACCTTCGATCTCCCATACTGGCGAAGTCGAAGGAGACCTTCGGCTGACGAGCGAAGCCCAGACCCGCAGTCCGCCACGTTCGCAGTGGGCGAAGATGCAAGCTGGCCTTCGCTCGAGGGACGAAGGCTATCCAACAGACATCCGAGCGGAGGAGGCTTTGATGCCCTTCAGAGGCAGCAATCGCCTCGAGACAGTGGGCCCGATTTCGGTCGTCCGGGGTACTACTGTAATTATGTGATTATGCTCATTTGTACCATAATACCCCTAGATATTCCACTAATGTAGCAGGTGAGGGGGTAGGATTTGTAAACCGCACCTGTGGTTGCCGGGTACGGGCTATAAATAGAGCCACAGTGTACCTGGAAGAGGTATCAAAAACTGTTTCTCCTCCAACACGTGTCGTTCTGAGAGCCCTTTGATATCTCTGTATCCGAAGGCTCACCTTGTCTGGGATTCCGGTCCCAACACACATGTTGTTCGAAGCTGATGTAGAGGAACAAGAGAGCATGCTATCGAGGGATAAGTCCGAAGGTAACATGAAGTGGATCGCGTTATGCCCTAAGAACAAAGATAAGTGTGTACATATAGGCCCGGAGTTGCCACCTAAGTAAGAGGCAAAGTGGCTGGCCACCCTTCCAGCTAATAAGGACATTTTCACCTGGTCACCACAAGACCTTCCAGGAGTGCCAAGAGAGCTGATAGAGAATCGTCTGAATGTTGATTCAGAGGTAAAACCTCGGAAGCAGAAGCGTCAAAAGATGTCTGCTGATTGCCCGAAGGCCACAATGTAGGAAGTCAAGAAAATCCTTGCAGTATGGGTAATTCACGAGGTTATACATCCCCAGTGGTTAGCGAACCCCGTGTTGGTGAAGAAGAACAATGGCAGGTGGCCCATGTGCATAGACTTCACCGATTTGAACAAAGCATGCCTGAAGGAGGACTTTCTCTTGGCCAGGATAGACCAATTGGCCGATACAACTGTAGGATCAGAGCTGATGAGCTTCCTTGACACATATTCCGGATATCATCAGGTCTAAATGGCCGAAGAGGATGAAGCAAAGACAAGTTTCATCACACCTTCGGGGACCTATTATTATGTCCAGATGTCATTCGGTTTCTGTAATTCTAGGGCTAGATTCAAGCAAGGTCCTTCACACCCAGCTAGACTACAATGTAGCAGTGTACGTTGATGACATAGTGGTCCAAAGCCAATGCGAAGGAGACCACAAAGCTGATTTAGAAAAGAAATTTGCTAATCTTCAGAGGGCAGGTCTACAATTGAACCCAGAAAAATGTGTTTTCGGTGTTGGTTCGGGCCATTATTGGGGGGAAAATAAACCAGCCTAAGGATAATGGTTGAAGATTACCATCCAGGTCCCTCCAGAGCCTTGATCTCTGGACCCTCAGTTAAAGGCTCGATCTCCGAAGTCATCAGATCCCTTCACGGTACCCCTTTGTACCGGTGAAGCTTTCCCTTGGCTCAGCCGGCTCGGTCTCCCGAAGCCTCCCAAAAACCCGACCTCCCAAAGCCCCGATCCCCCGAAGCTTCGGCCTCCTGAAGCCCCAGCCTTCCGAAGTCCTGCTTCCCAAAGCTTTCACCTCCCGGTTCCATGCCTCCCAAAGCCCCCGCCTCAGGCTGCTCGGGCTGCCTTCCCGAAGGCAGCAAGGTGAGCCAGCAGGCCATAGGAAAGACCTGCCGGAAGGGGAGCACCGATCGTGCTTTGCCTGCAAGGAAGTGACCGGCAGTAAAAGCCTAGGCTTTTAGACGCCGCTCTGACACCCCTGCGTGATGGAGGCTATCCTAACAGCCCTGACAGTGCGGCGCCGGGCCGCAAGCGGTGACCAGCTCACCCCCTTCAGGGGAAAGGCACCACGGTAATTACCACGATGGATATTTATCTCCCCGAGAAGGTAGAAGGTAATTATCCGGGATAAGGCCCAGTAATTCGGTCAGATCTCGGATTTTTGTACATTACGATAACTTGTACGCCAAGCTATGCATGGCCCTATAAATAGGAGGCCATGGTCCTCTGGGCAGGGTACGGGCAAGATAGCAAAAAAGACACAAAAATGAAAATACACTAAGTCATGTTGTGATACTCCTCCCAGAGCGATCCATTTTTTCTACCATCAATACATTCGTGGTGTTCCTTTCTCTTGAACTTCGTCTCCAAGCTTGAGTCTCCTCCTTAGAAGAAACTCTCGCCATACTTGCTGGGGCAAGATGAACTCTTGCTCCAACAGCGCGCCGTCCATAGGGACTCGAACACAGAAGTGCTAAGAGAGGTAGGAATCCACCTGAAAAACTACCAAAGGGTTAGCTAAAACCGCCATACCCATCGTTGCAAGCATGCAACCATATACATGGTTGCCTCAGCCATACGCACCGTATGCATGCTCCAGCCCCACTACCTTGTGGGATGGTGTTCCTCCGACCTTGGCCAACTCAGAACCCTGGGTCAGTACAGGAACTCCAAACGGCGCGGAGGCCTTCCAACCTCTGCACGACAAAGACCTCACCGCCTCAGGAGAGGACGCGGCCGAAGCCACGGCCAAGCAGGCCGCCTTCCAATGGTTCTGAGCGGTCCAACCCAGGAGTGCTCCCACCTTGACTTGGTCCCCAGGTATCCCTTCAACCACACCTGGGATACCCCGAGCGAGCCAACATCTTCAGAAAGTCTGTCCACCCAGCGCCCTCCTTGGGCCCCTCAGGCGAGAGAGGGTTCCAAGGAGACAGAGGGCTCCGAGGTGCGCGGTCCCCGCTAGCGCCTCTGACGCCGCACTCCCAATGCCAACCACGCACAGGGAATCCCAAGCCCACCTCGTCCGAGGAGGCATAATTAGAACCACTTGGGCCCCAAAAGCCGGTGTACCAGATAGCCTCGATGGTCTCCCAAAGGGGAAGAAGACCTGGGGGAAACCACAGGCTCCGGGACACACTGCCATCGGCAGCGACCCCAATGACAACTCCAAGCTTCGACGCCCCCGGAGGCACACGGGTGTGTCCTGCACAGACCAGGTCACAGCCACAACACCAACGATTGCCGCACCCTCATGACCTTCCGGGAGGAATACCTTGGAAGGCAAGCAGGATACCTGGCTGCAGAAGGAGCGAGCGAAGGACGGCGTAGGGTCCGGAGGCCCGAGGCCACCTCCAGGGAAAATCCCCGACCCCTCAACCCTGCACCATCACTACCGACCCCACCAACGGTACCACGTCCAGCAACAAGAACTGAGTCACGGACATGCCGTCGCTAGGCCCCGGACGGAGCACCTCCGGAGCCAGGCAGTGGCTAAGGGCCGAGGCGGTCAAGGATCGCCTCTCCCGACTAACCTTCGACTACGCCTCCAACATGCCGTCGCCAGGATCTGGACGGATTGCCTCCAAGGCCAGGCAACGACTAAAAGCTGAGGGGGTCAAGCACCGCCTCTCCCAGCCTAGCCACAGGCTTTGAGGCCACTAAGCCTCGCAATAGAGGCCATATTCCTACAAAGGTACGCCCGCTATTAACTACCAAGTAGTTTACCTAGTGATACATCTTTCATACGGCCAGGTTAGAGTCTGTTGGAGGCCTCCAACCTTACTACTAGAAGTCTTTTTTCAATAGATAGCCACTAGGTAGAAGCAGTAGAACTTAAGTTACATTCTCATTTAGCATGAACAGTTATATAACCTAGCTATATTCTACGCTACTGCTAGCTTCTTATTGCCAATAGTAGACTGCAAAACTTAGCTAGTATAACCATGCAAAATCCCTACACTCCCGTAGATGCATCGTGCCTAGGTCGCCTGGGGGGCGGGTCTGCCCAGGTTTCTTGGAAGGCATTGTGCAGCCTCGGAAGTGTCGATGCTGGTTATCAAAGGACTTCCTTGGTAATGTAGTTGCAGTGCCCCCGGGGGATTTCTCTGGAGGCGTGACAAGCCCACGCACCAGTAAGCATTGCTTGCCTAAACCCAAGGTCACCGAAAAAGGTTTCCTAGAGGGTAGGCATTGCCCTGGTAGGAAGTGGAGCTCACACACCATGGGCGTAGCATGCTTAGGTCACATAGAAGGCAAGACTGTCTAGGTTTCCTGGAAGGTGTTGTGTAGCCTTGATAGTGTGTGGACACCGCATATCAGGAGACTGCCCTGTAACACCTGATTTTCAGATTTCTCAAATTTCTAAAATTTTCCAAGAGTATTGAATAGCTTCACTAGTAGTATAGGTTTAAAACCTATTTTCTTAATCAATCAATCAATATAGGTTATTATTTTCTGTGCATTGCATGCTGAGTTTTGTATTAGAGTTCTTTTTCCTTTTCTTTCTCTTTGGTGTTTTGAGTGAAAAAGATTTTGAAAAGGTTTTTACAAAACTCAGTAGTGAATAAGTTAAGGATCTTAATGGTTGGAATTCAAAATCTTTGAATTCATTATCTATTCAATTCTTGATCATATCTGATCCTTCACCAGGTCAATTCAAATCTTATCCAATTTTTTGTTTAAAGTCAATCTCTCCTCTTTCTCAAATTCTACCCAAATCCAAATGCAAATTCCTTATCTAGTCCTATTCTTGTTCAACCTCATCATTTTTCGTTTCTCTTAAATTCACTCCAAGCTCGATTCAAATTCAAACCCTATTCAAATTTCACTGCAAAAGTTTTTTTTAAACCCTAGATATACTTAAAGTGTCTTTGGGCTCAATCTTGCTTAAGTCCAAACCCTTAGCCAAGTCTTCTAGATGGCCCAACAAAGAATCCACGAAATCTTTAAATTTTCGTGGAGTCCTGGACAGCCTCATTTTCCCATGAAGTTCCGAAGTTTTAAACTGCCTCAAATGCAAATCATGACAATACCAAAGTTGTAGGTCTCGTCGAGAGCTTCGATTTGAACCTATGAAAGTCCTCTTTTGGATAATAGAGCTAGGAGTTATGGCCCCCGAAATCAGTACTGCGCAGAGAAGTCCGAGTTCAAAAGTTTATCTTGTGGTGCATTTTTGAAAATTAAGATGACGTTTTCAGAAGTTCTAATGACTACCAAAGTTATAGATCTTTTCGAGTACTACAATTTAGAATCAAGAAACGTCCAATTTGGAGTCCCGACGATGGAGATATCATCCTCGGAATACAAAGCTGCGAAAAAAGAAATCGTAACCGACTCGAATTCGAATCCGATTCGTGTTCGGTTTGGACTCCACCTCAACCAGCCACCCCTAGCCCTATATATATATGAGTTGCACGCCCTCTCCTACCCCTATTCCATACCCCCAAGCCCTAGAAGTCGCTGCTGCCCTGTCCGTGCGTCGCCGGAGCACCGCCGTTCGCCGGAGCCGCCGCCGCCGCCTCCCGTGATACGCTACGTCGTCTTCTCCACGAATCCTCCTTCCTCAACCATCAAAGCAATGTGAGGATCTCTTATTCTCCTCTCTTACTACTGTTTTAGCATCATACTAAGTCCCTAGCCAAGCCCTAGCCCCGACCAAAGCCCGATTCTACGTTGCCACGGTCGTCGCCGTCGCGAATAGCCGCGAGACAGCCGTGCTGTAGCCGATTGGCATCGATGTTCCTGACCGACCAGAGGTCAAATCACCAAGCCCTTTCACCGGTGCATGTCTCATGATGTTCCCCATACCCTCACCAACTAGGTCGGCCAGTAGAGCAGCCAAACTACCGCAATCAATGTCGAAATACCCGCTGTCCGGTTTCTGGACGTGTTCAGCGTGCGCACCGGATTTGCATTCGTGTCCCCCGTCAATTCGAAAGCCGTATGGATGTACCAAACACGTCACGGCGTGTCCCATGGAGTCTTCTATGTTACCCTAGGAGCGCATCCCCGTTTGTGCAGCGACACGACCAGGGCGCCATTGCCAACCACAGCATATCGCAGCCATCACCTATCTCATCTCTGCTGATCGTTCTTCCTCTCAGTGGATGATCTACCCAAAACTATACCATAGCATTGTGTTCCCGGGATATATGAACATCTCTATTCAAACGGTTTCTCAAATTTCATAGCCAATCTCCTGGAACGCGAGCATCTTCGTTCCTTAATCTATTCGCGGTCACCACCAAACGTAGAAGCAGTTATCGTTGTTTTGCCACTACCTCGGATGACCCCTTCCAAAACCAACCATACCGCTGAGTTAGTCTTTCCGCATTCTACGCCATGCTTCCCTCGTTTCACTGAAACACCACTGAAGCCGATATCGATGTCTGTGGCCACATGCCCGATCGTCATCTCCGACGAAACCCGAACCACCACCACTACATAGAGTCACTAGTAGTATCCTTAACCTAGAAGGGCAAACTTTAGCCTTTTTAATCCATCATAGGTGGTCGATACTAGATATCAGCGTATCCCTTCTTTAATCCAAGATGGTACTTGCATAGCATGCCAAGTCAGCGCCACATCATTCTCCTTAGCCTAGTCAATGAAGTCTAGTCTACCCTACACTTCTTGAATCTTGCATAAGGATGTTGTCAAGCCTGACACAGTGATTGTGCAATAAACTCTTTTCCCATAGGAAGATAACTCCAGTAAATTAGTCTTTCTTTTCAGTCTAATCCATCTCTCGAAAGCTCATTCTCTTTTCATCGATTTAGGTGATTCTTGCGTCTAAATGTTTCTAAAATCATCCCTATCCAACCATAGTATTTTTAAAGTGTTTTAATGATGTTTGGTATGTTGTTCTTAGTGTTTTTCTTTGTGTTGTTTGTCGGTAGTTCTCGCGATTAGTCGATAACATTCCGGAGCAGTTCGAGGGACTTCAAGACCAAGATTTCGACAACACTGAGCAGAATTGGGAATAAGGCAAGTGTCCTTGATCATATTAAACCTATGTTTTTAAATTTTTTGGTTTTAATAAACTGCATGCAATGTCTGTCAATATGATGAGTAGTTACCTATGTTAGGGTTTTCCCTAGATTTTCCATTATCATCCCTTGGAACCTAGATGGTTTATGGTTAGGTGTCTTTTGTGGGTAGATTGCTTAGCCATGCTTTTGGGATGTTAAGAAGTGTCATAACCTTGACTAATGAATATATGCAACAATAGTGGTTAATTTGTTAATGGTCTAGCAACATGGAACCTTAGGCCTTGAGCAAAGTAGTTTTGATGGTTGTCATGGTTATGATGTTGGTTTAGTGTTTGCTCAAGTAACCTAAGTAAGGACCGGTTTGTGGAGCGACAACCCAAGAAGTAACGTACCAACCACGAGGCTGATATGGGTACCTACCATCACCCTTCAAGTCCGAGTCGAACACGCAAAAGACACCTTGAGCGATGCGGCATCCTCCGCGTGCAGGAGGTACGACTGTGAGAGGTGTCGCATGAACTGGAGAGGTCACTGAGGTTTTCGCGGCAGATGAGGTAGCCGCCACATCACCGTTCTCGCCTAGTTTCATTGATGTACCGTGATTTTCACCGTGTCCTTCGACGGCTAGCGTTGACCATCACTTCTTAGATCCTGGCTCATTCGGAACCCCAAGGCCACGGTGGGCAACCTTCGAAGAAGTTGTAGATGTAGAGGCATCGGCGATGAATGCCTCTGTTGCTTTTTGCTTTTGTGTAACCACTGTAGGTGGATGGCAGGGCCTGTAAGATAGGCCACGGCCATCCACGATGTAGTTGAGCCATGGCTCCTTCACCTTCATGATTAATTCTTCATGCTCAAGCTGTGTATACGGCCTAAGCAGGACCTCTGCTTCAACCTCAACCTCCTCGACGCTCCTTGAAACAAATAATAAGCAATCTTAAACAATTCATCAAAAGTGATATCGAATGGGATACCCAGGCTTACCCAGCGCTCCTTTGATATGAATCTTGAAAGCTTCAAACACGTCTAAGGATGTCGCATGCGACATGTCAAATTTCTAGTCGAAGGAGAGCGGGCCAACTTTGGCTGCGCAATGCTCCTCGATGAGGTCATGGAAGCTGAGATGTCTGGAAATCATTGCAATGACCTGGACCCTCGCCTTGACAATATTAGTGAATTCCACCATCGGTCTTCTTCAAAAGAGGATTTCTTTGGCATCGGATGACATCTTAAACCCGGTAGGAATCTGGTGGTAGAACCAGAACTTGATCCAGACATACCCCACCAATTCCATTGGGCCTTCACAGACACCTCCATCGCCCTGAGGGGAACAATGGAGACACTTCTATACGAGGTGACACACTCCTCCCCGTTCACCTGTAGCTTCTTTGGCTAACAATGTGCATAGTGCAAGTACACGAAGGCTGCGGTGCTAGGTCCCTGACCTTCGGACTGCCAGGCCCACGCAAAAATAGAGAAAGGAATAATGGCATTCGATGTCAGTTGCTGGATCTGCAGCTCATACCAATTTAACACACCGGCCAGCATAGTTACCCATGGGAATCGAACGCTAGTGGCAAAGAATTTGAGGAAGACGACAACCTCACGTTTTGTGTGGCTGCGAGGTCGACTCTTCAAGAGGCATCACTGGCTTTGCAAAGCTAGCCTTTCTCCACCAGACACCTGATCTGTTCTACAGTGCACCAGTTGACCCCGAAGTATGGTGTCAAAGGAACCTTGTCACTGGCACATTGGAGCCCAGACTTCATCATCTTGCCAAAGGAGAGGAAGTAAAAACCAGAGTAGAATGAAGGGCTAACTACCCAAATGGTCAAGAGCAACCTAGTAAGATGGGCGACAGCAAGAGATGTGTGATGGGAGAAAAGAGCTGGCAAAGGGAGCGGAAATGAAATTACACCGAATGGGGGAGGGTTTCCATATATATACCCTGCACACAAACCGCACCACCGAAAAACTTGGAGCACATTACATTGCATAGGGCGAATACTAACATGACAAGTGTCTTGGTGCATAGGGCCGTAATGTCCACTTCACGTTTGCGTAGTAAAAATCATGGGACGTGGGAGTGACACATGGCGGAAAAAGTGGGGGCACGTAGTGCCTACAAACCTTGTGCCGAAGGTACTGTTACACCTGACATTCCATTGGAAATCGCAAGCGTCGCCACTTAACTCCAAGTGACTGTTTGCCTCCTAAAAACTAGCTTAACCTGCCACCTATAAATACCAAACCAACTATTCTAATTCTCTCATAACATTCACAAGAGCTCAAGCTCACTCGATTCCCCTCTTCCGCCCCTCGGTTACCCGTGTTCAGCTCGCTCAAGTCTAGCCAAAGACAGCCATGGACTGGGCAGGACTCCCGTGGCCTGCCCTTTGGATCATTGTCGACTGCATCAATGAGTCAAGGGACTTTGTGTCCATCAGAGTAGTCTGTGCTCAATGGTGCATCGGCATCTGCTACAAAGAGCATTCGTAGTTTGCCCCGTGGGTACTAAAGAGCGGCGAAGCCCACGAATCGAGTGAGGTCTCCTTTTACTCACTGATGGAGGAAAGCATCTTTACCACCTACATCCCGGTATTGGTGAAGCGTAGATCGAGGATCACAACCTTTGATGGAATTTACCTCGTAGGATTCAACTACCACGATAACTTCGCGGTGGTCACAAACCCGTTGACGGGGAAAACCTTTGCGCTACCATGACTCCTAGAATGGGCTCAGGGCAAGTACCCAAAGAGTTTCGTTGTGAGCCTGAAGGCAGAAGTTGAGCCTAGCATCATCATCATCTACGCATACTGCAACCGCTACCTCAAGACAGGAGAACGCTTCATAGAGGTATCATGGTGGCAAGTCGGCAGCATGGATGGCTGGGTCTCTGAACCAGCAGAAGATTTTTTGGGCGACGATGTGGCCCGAAGAAGGAGAGGCCGCACACATCATTCAAGTTGGGGGGCATGTGCTTCTCCTTCGTGACAACAAGTTGTGGGCTCCACCTCCCAAGAACACCCGATGGGTCCTGCCTCTGCGAGCACTGTACAGCTTCGCGGACTATTACATACTTCATGATGGGTATTGGAACTTTGCAATGCGCATGGGCTGGCACCAAGCCTTGGAGCTCCATGGCAAGATTATCTTGCAGAGTTGGGACGACATGCGGTATGTGCTCCCAGGAGACAAATACTTCGTAGACCTTCGCAAAGACTATAACCACTTCCTCGACTGGCACGACCACCACAATAGGGCTAAATACTACATGTGGAGATGGGACATCAGAGCGAATGCCCTAACCATCATCAAGGGTGTTCCCACAGCATCTCAATGGGTGTCGGGCACTTGGTTCATGCCAAGCCTCAAGTAGGACACCTCATGAGAGAGCGATGGTTTAGTAAATATGGCACGAATAGCTATCTTGTATAGGTCACGTGAAGGGCATATTATTGCACCATCCATTGATAACCAAAACCAAATAGATAGTATTATCATGCGAATTATGTATTTTGTTCTTATCGCATGATGACGGAAGGGTATATTCTGGTTATATATATATATATATATATATATATATATATATATATATATATATATATAACCAGAATATACTCCCACATACATATCTCATTACATAGGGAGTATCTTATGTGATAAATAGTATGTACATGGAGCATGTGAGTATATAAGATTATCCAAGTGGTATGTATAGTTTTCTAATAAAATTGATGGACTTTTTTTCTATTTTTTCATGTAGTTCACACTGGAGTATCTTAGAATGAGTATATAAGTATACTCATAGTGACAAAGGAGTATATCCAGTTCATTTATGTAGTATATCATAGTAGGGAGTATGTACTCCTGGGAGTACAGACTAGTTTTCCTATATATATATATATATATATATATATATATATATATATATATATATATCTTTTTTCTTCTAAAATACAAATTAACTTTACCGTTTTTGGGGGTTGACTTCGGCTGGCCAAATGGGGGGGGGGGGACTGAGAGATGAGTACCACCCCATTGTCTAAAGATTCTTGGCTTTAGCCCCCCAAAGTAAGTACCAAAACCGCGAAGGGGCCACTATTGGAGGAATGGTACCATATTGACCCCCGTTCGTTGACTTCGGCCATATCAGCTAACCCTAAAGACAAAGTAACAAGACTAATGTTGAGGTAGAGATGTTTTCCCTTATGCTCTGAGGGGTTAAGTCCAAGGATGTACAGTGAAGGAATGGAGGTCTGAGGGTACAGTTGATGATCCCAAAGGGAGCGCTTGAAGAAAGAAATATCGATGGACCTTCGTGTAGCGAAGCCCAAGAGGTGAAGCCCAGACACGAGGACCAATGGATGAGGGGGTGCGACGAAATCCAGAGGACAAAGGGAGATGATGCAAGGATCTTAGATAAGAGAGCGAAGGCCTATTCGAGAAAGAACCTACGGGTTCACCAAAATCTGGCCAGAAGATGATCAGGGGGAATTTGCCGGTAGCCCCGAAGAAGGACCTAATGTGGGCCCCTTTAGGACATGTGTCGGGGTCAGATAGTGTAGGACACCGCATGTGTACAATGACAATATTACCCCCGGAATATTCTAGGATATTCCTTAGTGTTGAAAGGAATATTCCTATAGATAAGGGGCACAAATGTAAGGATGATTGGGGTGGTTGAGGTATGGCTATAAATACCCTCACCTGACTAATGTAATAACAAGAAAGAAATAGTTATTACACTCACTGTTACGAGTATTGTTCACTGTGTTGCAATCACAATCTCAATAATGGATGACAAGTCTTGTGGGTAAAATGTAAAACCTCTTTAAAGTGTAAAAACATGTTAATCAATCATGCTCACGGTCAAGAGCGGTGAGCAAAAGCTCACATGATTAGAATTTGATGGAATGGTTGGTTTGATCAATCAAGATGGTGGGAAATGTGATTGAGGAGTTGGTTTGTTCAACCTTGGTGATTAGAACATTGGTTAAGGTGTTGGGAAGTTGGTTAAGTCAAGGTAGCTGGAATCTTCATGTGGTTGTTTATTTAGAGTTTTTCACTTCATTATTTACTCATTTTTAACTGTTGTTAAAGTAAATATTGTTTTATGCAAAGAGCCATAATTACAATATTATTATTCAAGCCTTCATATGCATACTATTTTTCTCACAACTTGCTGAGTATTGTAAGTGATCACACTTGCTATAACCAAATAAACTCAGTTGGAGAAGAGGTTGGAGAGTTTACGGAAGATGGATCGTTCTAAGGTATTTTCTATGTTGGTTTTCCTGTGGTATCATCGTGAAGGAGAAAGTCTACGTAGTTCCGTTATAATTTTATTGATTCTTGACCCTCAAATGTTACCTTTGTAAGATGATTAAGTATGATTAAGTTAGATATTGTAATAATTATCATTAATAAAGTTACTATATGTTGGAATTGATTTCTAGGCTCAACATATAGATGATATTGATCTGTTTCTTGGTCTGATCTTAACAAAATTCGAGTGCATGTGGGTGCCTGATGCGAGACTCTAACTGGCTGCATGCATGATGGAATCAAGAGCAAGCGTGTAAAATCTTTACTATATAAAATATGAGTTAGATCTCGTGTCACATTGTTCTCCTACTCTAAATTCAAATAATTTACCCACTTTTATCATTCACTCTCGTCCTCTATCATACTTTGTTACCGGCTATGGATATAGAACCTATTTTACTCATGCGAATAAATAAACAAATTAAAAGAATAATTAGTGGATAATTTCATCCTCTTTTTTATCTCATTTAAAATCAAACTACGTATCGCTCTTGATATATTCGTTCAGTGACACTCCTATACCGTATCTACATCTCTATACTTAAATTTATACTTAATATTATTATATCTAATATTTATATTTTCGTAGCTAGTTAAAAAATTGCGGCTGATGGTCATGCATGCCTTGCATGTACTGTGCTAGGCGAGATGCCGATTGGGAAAATAACAACAAAAATGTGGCCAGCTATGACTGACTCCCGGCAAGTTGAGGTAGTAGAGGTTTTGGTCGGGCGGCCGCACGTGTACAGGATTAGGTAGGCAAGTACAAAAGTGGTCCTCGTTATATCCTTATAAAAAAGAGAAAAAATTATGAAAATACTATCATAAAAAAAACACTTGTTGTCAAATACCGTCGCAAAATTACTGAGTTGCTAAATACCATCGCAAACACGAAAAACTTTGGAAAATACCATTGCCGGTGTTAAAACACCATGAACGATACTCGACAGCTCCAATTTCAAAATAGTAGTCTTCTGTTACTCCAAAAATCTTAGAACTTTTTGTATGTGTTTCATAATCCATGTGCAACCTATTTTAATTAGATTCACTCAAAAAGACTATGTATAATTTAAACTAAAATACTTAAAAAATACTACTTTTATAACTCCTAACAATTATTAAGTCCTAAAATAAATTCCAAACAATCCGGAAAAATTTACTAATATTCTTATTATATGATAGAATAATTTCTAAAATTATTTTTTTCATTAGGTTATAATTTCTAAAATTATTTCCTTCATTACCGCAATCAGATGAACAGTACTGCAACTAGTGAACAGTGACTTCCGTCCAGTGATCAATGATTTCAGACCAGTGAATAGTGATTTAAGACTAGCGAACATGATCAATGGTCATGACCAATGACCAGACGACCAGTGATCATGATTTGTTCCCGCAATTGGTCTCTGGACAGATGGAAGAGTTGGTCAAATCTAAGAAGGCCGAACTACATTAAAGCGTGTTTGGGTAGATATATGGGAGTTTTACGTATTCAAATAGAAATATATGTTTGTTGTAGAAAGTTTGGAGATCAGATAGGCGTAGCCGAATCATATCTGTAAGTCTTATTCGGTTTGAATTAGGAGTCCTGATCTTTTACAGCTAAGACCTGCTGCCCTTTAAATATGAGAGGGTCATGGCTGATTGAGGGATCAACCAATCGATCAAACACAATTTATATTATCTTCATCTTTTGCCTAGCTCCTGTAATCCCATTCTTTTTTCCCATATATATTGCTTCATATTCTTGATCTCGGCGACCAAGAACAAGCCGCTAGTGACCCGCACTTGTAACACCCAAAAATTCAATTTTTGCAATAATTTAAAATTTTGCTAGAAATTTAATCAAGTGTTACAACTTAGTTCAATAGGAAATTCATTTCTAAACTTAACCTGGCCTAAGATAAAATGTTTGAATGTATTCATGCTGTTATAGATGCAATAAGGTTTTATTGGGTGGAAAAAGTTTACAAAATTTCGCTAGGTTTCGCCGCTTTAAAACCTCATTTGAAAATATGCTGAAATTCAAATAGAAACAGCTTTGAAATTAAGAAAATTTGATTTGGGCCGAATTCTCCTCCCCTCCCTTCTTCCCCTCCCACGTGGGCCAGTTTTCCTCGCAACGTCGGCCCAAGCTAGCCGAGAGCCCACCGAGCCAACCACTCTAGCCGGCCCGCCGCCCCCCATGCCTTTTCTTTTAAGAAATAAAACTGTTTCGCTTTATGACATCATAAATCCAATTTTCCAGTGTAAAAACAATTCGAATTTTCTCTGATAATAAGGAAAATTGGCAGAAACACCCCTGGAACTTCAAACGCTCATATCTTTTCGCTCGTAGCTCCGTTTTAGGCGATCTTTGCGCTCATATTCTCGTAGCGACGTGTAGATTCTGTTTATAGGGTTTTTTTCCCTAGTTTTAGGTCTGTTTGGTGTACTGTTCTTATGTTGATTGTGTGCTCGTGTAGACGATTCAGTTCAGGAGTTCAGAAACTTTCAGGAGGAAGATTTTGAAGGACCTGTGCATCACTTCGGCGAAGGCAAGTGTCTTGACCATGTTGCAAACCCAGTTTTTATATAAAAATAATCTTTATCCAATATGCATGCTATTTTACAAAATGGGTAGTATAGCAAATACTAGTGTTAGTTGTAGATATTTTATCCTTAAAATATCATCATGCTTATGCTTAGCCATGCTTTAGATGAGCATGTAGCGTGTAGGTGATGAATCATGAGTTATGAACTAAAAGTTGATATAGGAAGAATATCATGAAAACTGATGTTGTTAAGGGAGTTAACAACAAAGATAACTGGGGTTTGGACAAGGAAGGGCTACTTTTCCCAGCATGGTTGGTTGTTTGGAAATGTTTGGTAATCTACCCTTATGGGGTTATTGACGGTCTTGCCCAGACCATTTTAAGGACCGGTTCGTGGAGCGACCATTCATGGCAAACAGAACAACCACGAGACCAATATGGTACGGCTTGGCCTAGTAATTAGATGTTCTCCCAGTGTTGTATGAGTCAATTGGATGTGTAGATAAGGAAGGGTTACTTTCCGATTCTACCCGGCACAAGAGGGGGCTTCTGAGGTGGAGGGTTACTCCACTTATGTACGGCAGTGAAACCTCAGTGGGCAAGTGCATACTGGGAGACTCTTTGGAAAAGCCTCGTAGTGATCTCTTAGCGCACACCCCGGAAGTGTGTAAGGTACCAGCAGGTGCCGGCAATAGAGAAGATCACGACTTGTGGGTAAAGTGTACAAACTCTGCAGAGTGTCAAACTGAATATTCAGCCGTGCTCACGGTTATGAGCAGCACGGACCCTCACATGATTAGTCGGGTGGTTGTTGTTCTTGGTTTGAGAATTGGGTTGAATTCTCGGAGGTTAAAGAAAATCTTGGGTACATCTTTTCCTGTTTAAAATAAAATTTGCTTTTCCAAAGTTCAGGGATAAAACCAGCTTTTATGCAAATGAAACCCTAGAGAATAGGAAACCTTGATTCAAGCCACCATATCAAATTAAATTTTCCCCCACTTGTTGAGTATTGGAAATACTCACGCTTGCTGTTTCAGAAAGTGAAACTTTTGAAGATTTCCCTGAGGACAACTTCCCTGAAGATGATGCTGAGTTCTAGGCTTGTGGAACTCCCGGTCGACTGCTTGTTGGCTTGGAGCTGCGCCGTTCTTTTTTCGTTGTGGTGTATTTTTCTTTAGACCCGTGTGTGGTCATTTTATAATAATTAGCGATGTAATAAGAAGCACTGTGTCTGTTACGCACTAATGAAGTCGCTATATGTATGAATAAACTGATCCTGGCATACATATAGTTTACATCTGGTTTTGGTCTTAAAACCGGGTGTGACAGAAGTGGTATCAGAGCCGTGTCGACCGTAGGTCGCAAGCCTAGCTAGAAATGGTCGCGTATTAAGGATTAATTTATAAAAACTATATTTGCAAAATTTTCATTTACCCTTGAGCTTCATTTTATTGCTTTATTGAAAAAGTTTTACTAATACTCTCTTGTTTCCAAACTCTAGATGGCCCGCATCAAGAAGACTGCTCGCAAGACCATCGGCGGCTATGTTCCTCCCCGTGCCCCAGCCACCTTTGCACCACCCAACGCCTTTGCTGGACCCAGCCGTGGAGTCACTATTCCTAAGAATGGAAGCAAGAAACTATATCATTCCAAGGGATTCGAAGCAGGGAAGGCACCAATGATACTGATGGAAATGCTGCAGCGTCTGGGGTACACCAACGCGCCTGTCTACCACGGTCTTCGTCAGACTCGTCCAGGACGTGAGGAGTGGACGGTGGAGGTGTGCATCTACGGTTCTCCAGAAGGCGACGACAACTATGAGATCGTGGGCATCCACAAAGCAATGGCTGTCCGTGCAAGCTTCGAAGCAGGAATCCGAGACGCAGCAAGGCAGGCACTGGCTCGTGTCTGTGAGCGCCACAGGAGCACTCTAAGGGGGACTTCCTACGACTACTTCCCTCATCGGGAGCGTGGAAGCCGGGACATCAAGGTGAAGGCAACCACCCACGAGCATAGCGGTGTGGCTCGAGAGCAGGTGCTGCTGGCTACCACACTACATGAGGACTTGGATGAAGCTTTGGACGAGCTTCAGGACACCCGCAAGCGCCTTCATGATGCTGAAGCACAGATCCGATAGCTGCAGAAGAGCCTCAATGGGATGTCCAGCTCTTCTGACTCAGAGGACCAGTCTGTTCACTCGCCCTCTCCCAAGAGGCCGCACCGCAGTGATCCTTCTAGCGAGGAGTCTTCGGAGGACGATGACCAGTCAACTGCCAAACCATCTGCCGGGTCGCAACCTTAGGAGACCACCTGGAGCCAGTTTAATAAGTTGTCTAGATCGTTCGTGTTGTCTAGTCCTTGTGTGGTCGTGTCTGTTTTGTGATCAATGTTATGAGTTGGATCTTTGCATGATTGTTGATGTAAGGTGGATGCTCTTTCTCCACGTTGCATCAATTATCTTATAATATAATAAATAGCTGGGAGTCTTTTGCTCTTGTTCTTTCTGTCTCAGTCATATCTTGTCATCTCTGCTTTTTCCCTCTGCTCTCCGCTCATACCTTGGCAACCAGCAGATGGTGAACACCAGGAGAAACCCCCGCGCCGACAACAACAAAGTCAACAACAACCAGCAACTGCCGCATCCTCCTCCACCACCTCAGTTCAACATGGAGCAAATGATGGCCATGCAAATGCAAATTCTTCAGGGACTAGCTCAGACTATGGCGAATATGCAGCAGGCCCCGTGCACATGCAAGCTCCTCCTCCTCCACCGCAGAATAGGTTGGGAGAGTTTATGAGAACCAAACCCCCAGTGTTCTCACAGGCTGTGGAACCAATGGATGCTGACGACTAGTTGAAAGCCACGGAGAAGAAACTCCGGATAGCTCAGTGCAACGACAGGGAAAAGGTCTTGTTTGCTTCACATCAACTTTCCGGGCCCGCGGCAGATTGGTGGGACGCATATGTCAATGCCCATGAAGACGCTCAAACCATTACATGGGCGGAGTTTCGGACCAGCTTTCGCATTCACCATATACCAGCTGGGGCAATGAAACTCAAAAAGAAGGAATTTCATGAGCTTAAACAAGGAGCTATGTCTGTGAGTGAATATGTGGCAAAATTCACACAACTATCAAGGTATGCCCCCAAGGATGTCGATACGGATGAGAAAAAGCAGGAGCACTTCCTAGAGGGCCTGAATGATGGTATCCAATATGCATTGCTTCCCCAAGACTTTGCAAGTTTTCAGGCTATGGTGAATAAAGCCCTGGTGGTGGAACACAAACGCCGCCAGATGGATCATAAAAGAAAAATATCTTCTCAAGGTCAAGGCTCAAGTAGTCACTCCCAACCCCGCTATAACCCACCTCAACAAGGACCCATGTTACGCCAGCAGAACCAGCATCAAAATCAGAACCAGCATCAGAACCAAAACAAGCTACAGATGCAAGCTCAGCGCTCAAACTTCCAAACCCCTCGTCCGACCCAACCCCCGGCGCCTCAACAGAAGTTTGGCGATCAGGCACCTTCCACCGGAAAGGCATGTTTCGTCTGTGGTGAAGTAGGGCATTATGCCAATAAATGCCCAAGGAAGAAACACAACAACCCTCCCGTGCAGTATGGCAATGGGAATACTCCAAAGCAAGGGCAGCATCAAACTCCAGGCCGCAATGGGAACCCGGCACCAGCTCTAACCAACCGGGCTCAACAGAACTACGCACGTGGGCGAATCAACCATATCACTGCTGAAGAAGTCCAAGAAGCGCAAGATGTGGTGCTTGGTATGTTCCTTGCCAACTCAAACCCAGCATCAGTTATATTTGATTCAGGAGCATCGCATTCATTCATCACTGCAAGATATGTTGCAAAGTATAATCTGCCAATTGTGCATATGAAGCAGCAAATGATTATTAGCTCTCCTGGAGGAGAGATGAGGGCAAAGTATATATGCTCAAAGATGAGCCTTTATATAAGGGGGGTGACTTCCTAGCCAACCTTGTAGTTCTGGAATCCAATGGAATTTATGTTATTTTGGGTATGGACTGGCTGGCGAAATATAAGGGAATCATAGACTGCGCCAGAAGAGCAGTTTGACTGACTAACAGAGAAGGCACGCAGGTCGAGTTTGTTGCAACTATACCCTCGGCAGAGGAATGCTCACTAAATCAAATGAAGGGTATTCCTATAGAAGAAATCAATGTGGTGAACGAGTTCCCGGACGTTTTTCCCGATGATCTTCTAGGTATGCCGCCAGATCGCAAAATAGAATTTGTGATTGAGTTAGTGCCAGGAACTGCACCTATATATAAGAGACCTTATAGAATGGATGCTAATTAGCTGGCAGAGCTCAAGGAGCAAATCCAAGAGCTATTAGACAAAGGGTTTATCCGCCCTAGTTCTTCGCCCTGGGGAGCTCCGATCATCTTTGTACCAAAGAAAGATGGAACGCAAAGGATGTGCATAGACTATCGGACTCTCAATGAAGTAACTATCAAGCACAAATACCCACTGCCTCACATTGATGGTTTGTTTGATCAGTTGAAAGGAGCGTGTATTTTCTCTAAGATTGATCTTCGGTCCGGATACCACCAGTTGAAGATTCGCGCTTTGGATATTTCAAAGACCGCGTTGTTACCCGATATGGCCTTTATGAGTTCACGGTAATGTCTTTTGGCTTGACAAATGCACCAACATACTTCATGTACCTAATGAATAAGGTCTTCATGGAGTTTCTGGACAAGTTTGTCATGATGTTTATTGATGATATCCTGGTCTTCTCCAAGGACGAGGAAGAACACGAAGAACACTTAAGGATGGTATTACAGAAACTCAGAGAAAACTTGCTTTATGCCAAATTGAGTAAGTGTGAGTTCTGGTTGACAGAAGTACCCTTCCTTGGTCATATTATTTCATCAAGAGGTGTGTCCGTAGATCCATCCAAAGTAAGGGATGTTCTAAACTGGAAAACCCTGCAGAATGTTTCGGAGATCCGCAGTTTCTTAGGTTTAGCAGGGTATTATCGCCGATTTATAGAAGGTTTTTCCAAGATAGCGAAACCAATGACAGAACTACTAGGAAAAGGAGCAGAATTCAAATGGACAGCCGCTCGAGAAGCTAGTTTCAATGAGTTGAAGAAAAAGTTGACCACCGCCGATTCTTATTATGCCAGATACCCAGAAGTCGTTCTCTGTGTATTGTGACGTGTCTCGACAAGGGTTGGGATGTGTGCTTATGCAAGAAGGTCATGTGGTAGCATATGCATCCAGACAGTTGAGGAAACATGAGGAAAATTATCCGACCCATGATTTGGAGTTAGCTGCAGTGGTTCATGCCCTAAAGATTTGGAGGCACTACCTCATTGGCAACTGATGTGAAATATATACGGATCATAAAAGCCTAAAATATATTTTCACCCAACCGGATCTTAATCTGCGGCAACGTAGATGGTTGGAACTAATCAAAGATTATGATGTGGGAATCCATTACCACCCTGGGAAAGCAAATGTTGTGGCAGATGCCCTGAGTAGGAAGGGATATTGCAATATGACTATGTTGCAAGGAAGTCAGCCGGAATTATGCAAGGAGTTTGAGAGGTTAAATTTAGGTTTTGTTGCTGACATGGATGCAACAGTAATAGAAATGAAGTCACAATTGGAACAAGGCATCCGAAAAGGACAATGGGAAGATGAGAAAATAAAGGAGATCAAAGAACTCGTAAAAACAAATAAGGCACCGGGATTCTCGGAAGATAATCAAGGAACAGTGTGGTTTGGGAAAAGGATTTGTGTGCCCAACCAGAAAATTTTGAAGGATTTGATAATACGAGAAGCACATGATTCTGCATATTCCATTCACCCCGGAAGCACCAAGATGTACCAGGATCTGAAAGAGTATTATTGGTGGTATGGTATGAAGAGAGATGTCGCAGAATATGTAGCTTTGTGTGACACCTGTCAGAGAGTAAAGACAGGACATCAAAGGCCAGCAGGATTATTGCAACCCTTGGAAGTTCCAGAGTGGAAGTGAGAAGAAATTGGTATGGATTTCATTGTTGGGTTACCCCGTACTCCAGCAGGCTACGATTCTATCTTGGTAGTGGTGGATCGCTTAACAAAAGTTGCACATTTTATCCCAGTCAAGACAACATATTCAAGTGCGAAACTTGTCGAGTTGTATATGTCAAGGATTGTGTGTCTACATGGGGTACCCAAAAAGATCATGTCAGACAGAGGTACCTAATTTACCTCTCGCTTCTAGCAGAAGCTACATGAATCCTAGGACACTAAACTGAACTTCAGTTCCGCATATCACCCCCAAACCGATGGACAGACAGAGAGGACCAACCAAGTGTTGGAAGACATGTTAAGAGCCTGCACCTTGAAGTACAAGCAAAGTTGGGATAGGAGCTTACCATATGCAGAGTTTTCTTACAATAACAGCTACCAAGCCAGCCTCAAAATGTCTCCATTTAAAGCTTTGTATGGTAGAAAGTGCAGAACTCCGTTGTATTGGAACGAAACTGGAGAAAGCCAAGTGTTTGGGCTAGAAATTCTTAGAAGAGCAGAAGAGCAGGTTCAGGCCATACGGGAAAACTTGAGGACTGCACAGTCCCGACAAAAGAGTTATGCGGATAATCGACGGAGAGAATTGACTTTTGAAGTGGGAGATATGGTGTATTTGAAAGTCTCACCATCAGAGGTCTCCGCAGGTTTAAGGTAAAAGGGAAATTGGCATCCAGGTATATTGGACCATTCAAGATAGTCGCTAGACGTGGAGAGGTAGCATATCAGCTGGAACTACCATCTGCACTGGCTGATGTGCATGACATATTTCATGTATCTCAATTAAAGAAATGTTTAAGAATGCCAGGAGAACAGTTGTCCCTGGAAGAAGTGGACCCAAAAGAAGATCTGACATATGCAGAATATCCTATCAGAATTCTGGACACTACAGAGTGAACGACGAGAAGAAAGGCTATTAGAATGTGCAATGTCCAATGGAGTCATCACTCAGAAGATGAGGCAACCTGGGAGCGAGAAGATGATCTGAAGGCAGAATTTCTGCAGCTATTTGAAGATCAACCCGAATCTCGAGGGCGAGATTCATCCTAAGGGGGGTAGGTTTGTAACACCTAAAAATTCAATTTTTGCAATAATTTAAAATTTTGCTAGAAATTTAATCAAGTGTTGCAACTTAGTTCAATAGGAAATTAATTTCTAAACTTAACCTGGCCTAAGATAAAATGTTTGAATTCATTCATGCCGTTATAGATGCAATAAGGTTTTATTGGGTGGAAAAAGTTTACAAAATTTCGCTAGGTTTCACCGCTTTAAAACCTCATTTGAAAATATGCTGAAATTCAAATAGAAAAGGCTTTGAAATTAAGAAAATTCGATTTGGGCCGAATTCTCTTCCCCGGCCCAGTTTTTCCCTCCTCCCCTCCCTTCTTCCCCTCCCGCGTGGGCCGGTTTTCCTCTCAGTGTCGGCCCAAGCTAGCCGAGAGCCCACCGAGCCAACCACTCTAGCCGGCCCGCCGCCCCCGCTCTCGCCGACCAGTGGACCCAGCTCCGAGCCAAGCCGAGCGCCCGCTGTGCCGCTGCCGAACGGCTCCTCTTCTCCTTCATCCCGCCGCCGGACTCCCGAGCTCCCAAATCCCGCTGCCGCTTCAAATCACCGCCGCTTCAAATCACCGCCTCCCCGCGCATTGAATCGGCAATCAAAGTGCATGGCTGCGTTCCCCT
Source organism: Phragmites australis (assembly GCF_958298935.1). Lineage (NCBI taxonomy): Eukaryota > Viridiplantae > Streptophyta > Magnoliopsida > Poales > Poaceae > Phragmites > Phragmites australis. Next base: position 10,954,093 of record NC_084934.1, read on the forward strand.
CTTACAAAATACTACTTTTATAACTCCTAACAATTATTAAGGCCTCAAATAAATTCCAAACAATATGGAAAAAATTAATAATATTCTTATTATATGATAGAATAATTTCTAAAATTATTTTTTTCATTAGGTTATAATTTCTAAAATTATTTCCTTCATTACCGCAATCAGATGAACAGTACCGCAACTAGTGAACAGTGACTTCCGTCCAGTGATCAATGATTTCAGACTAGTGAATAGTGATTTCAGACCAGCGAACATGATCGGTGGTCATGACCAATGACCAGACGACCAGTGATCATGATTTGTTCCCGCAATTGGTCTTCGAACAGATGGAAGAGTTGGTCAAATTTAAGAAGGCCGAACTACATTAAAGAGTGTTTGGATAGATATATGGGAGTTTTACGTATTCAAATAGAAGTATATGTTTGTTGTAGAAAGTTTGGATATCAGATAGGCGTAGCCGAATCATATATGTAAGTCTTATTCGGTTTGAATTAGGAGTCCTGATCTTTTACAGCTAAGACCTGCTGCCCTTTAAATATGAGAGGGTCATGGCCGATTGAGGGCATCAACCAATAGATCAAACACAATTTACAATATCTTCATCTTTTGCCTAGCTCCTGCAATCCCATTCCTTTTTCCCATCTATATTGCTTCATATTCTTGATCTCGACGACCAAGAACAAGCCGCTGGTGACCCGCACTTGTAACACCCAAAAATTCAATTTTTGCAATAATTTAAAATTTTGCTAGAAATTTAATCAAGTGTTGCAACTTAGTTCAATAGGAAATTAATTTCTAAACTTAACCTGGCCTAAGATAAAATGTTTGAATGCATTCATGCTGTTATAGATGCAATAAGGTTTTATTGGGTGAAAAAATTTTGCAAAATCTCGCTAGGTTTCGCCGCTTTAAAACCTCATTTGAAAATATGCTGAAATTCAAATAGAAAAGGCTTTGAAATTAAGAAATTTCGATTTGGGCCGAATTCTCTTCCCTGGCCCAGTTTTTCCCTCCTCCCCTCCGTTCTTCCCCTCCCGCGTGGGCCAGTTTTCCTCGCAGCGTCGGCCCATGCTAGCCGAGAGCCCACCGAGCCAACCACTCTAGCCAGCCCGCCGCCCCCGCTCTCGCCGACCAGTGGACCCAGCTCCGAGCCGAGCGGAGCGCCCGCCGAGCCACCGCCGATCGACTCCTCTTCTCCTTCCTCCCGCCGCCGAACTCACGAGCTCCCAAATCCCGCCACCGCTTCAAATCACCGCCTCCCCGCGCATTGATTCGGCAATCAAAGTGCATGGCTGTGTTCCCCTCTCTCTTAAACCCCTAGTCCAACCGTTTCCCCCTCGATTCCCTTCTCACTTGCATGGAAACCGAAGTTTGGATTAAAATTGGGGCCGCCGACCAATCTTCTCGAATCCGGCCGCCTCCCTCCCCCTCTCAACTATTTAAGCCCTCCTTCGGCATCGTTGCTTCATTCCCCACCAGAACCATCCTTTTTCCCCTCGATTTGCGCTCGGGTTTAAGCCCTCCGCCGAGACCACCATTGTTGACGGTAAGAAGCTCGGCCACCGCCGTTTCCTCCATGGCCGAGCCTCAATTAACCTTGTTCTTCACTCAAACGGTGTCGTAGGGTCTCGGTCTTCGTCCCTCGGCGTTTTTTGGTGTGTCTCTCGCGATCGGACGCCACTTCGGCCGAGACCGAAGCACCGTCGGTCTCCCTCACCGTTGCCAGCCATCTCTGGTGCCCCTCTGTTGCCGTCGAACCCGTGGTGAGACTCCCTTTCTCCCCCTTTCTCTTTTGCACCGCTCGCCGTTGAGCTCTATGGCCGGATGCGCCGTTTGGCGCATCGCCGGCGAGCTCACCGTCGCCCCTGCCGCTGCTGGCCATCGCCCCCTCCGTTGAAAGCTGCCGGCACCGCCCCTTTTAAATCTCAGCCGTCGGATCTCCAACCAACGGCCGGATTAGACCGGCCGAGTATGTAGACCCCTCGGTCCACCATGGACCGGTGGACCGGTGTGTCCTCCGTGGTCCACAAGCCCCGTGAACCTTTTCCATACCTTTTCTTTTAAGAAATAAAATTGTTTCACTTTATGACGTCATAAATCCAATTTTCCAGTGTAAAAACAATTCGGATTTTCTCTGATAATAAGGAAAATTTGCAGAAACACCCCTGGAACTTCAAACGCTCATAACTTTTCACTCGTAGCTCCATTTTAGGCAATCTTTGCGCTCATATTCTTGTAGCGACGTGTAGATTCTGTTTATAGGGTTTTTCCCTAGTTTTAGGTCTGTTTGGTATACTGTTATTATATTGATTGTGTGCTCGTGTAGACGATTCAGTCCAGGAGTTCGGAAACTTTCAGGAGGAAGATTTTGAAGGACCTGTGCATCACTTCGACGAAGGCAACTGTCTTGACCATGTTGCAAACCCAGTTTTTATATAAAAATAATCTTTACCCAATATGCATGCTATTTTACAAAATGGGTAGTATAGCAAATACTAGTGTTAGTTGTAGATGTTTTATCCTTAAAATATCATCATGTTTATGCTTAGCCATGCTTTAGATGAGCATGTAGCATGTAGGTGATGAATCATGAGTTATGAACTAAAAGTTGATATAGGAAGAATATCATGAAAACTGATGTTGTTAAGGGAGTTAACAACAAAGATAACTGGGGTTTGGGCAAGGAAGGGCTACTTTTCCCAGCATGGTTGGTTGTTTGGAAATGTTTGGTAATCTACCCTTATGGGGTTATTGGCAGTCTTGCCCAGACCATTTTAAGGACCGGTTCATGGAGCGACCATCCATGGCAAACAGAACAACCACGAGACCAATATGGTACGATTTGGCCTAGTAATTAGATGTTCTTCCAGTGTTGTATGAGTCAATTGGATGTGTAGATAAGGAAGGGTTACTTCTCGATTCTACCCGGCACAAGAGGGGGCTTCTGGGGTGGAGGGTTACTCCACTTATGTACGGCGGTGAAACCTCAGTGGGCAAGTGCATACTGGGAGACTCTTTGGAAAAGCCTCGTAGTGATCTCTTGGCACACACCCCGGAAGTGTGTAAGGTACCAGCAAGTGCCGGCAACAGAGAAGATCACGACTCGTGGGTAAAGTGTACAAACTCTGCAGAGTGTCAAACTGAATATTACAAACTCTGCAGAGTGTCAAACTGAATATTCAGCCGTGCTCACGGTTATGAGCAGCACGGACCCTCACATGATTAGTCGGGTGGTTGTTGTTCTTGGTTTGAGAATTGGGTTGAATTCTCGGAGGTTAAAGAAAATCTTGGGTACATCTTTTCCTGTTTAAAATAAAATTTGCTTTTCCATAGTTCAGGGATAAAATCAACTTTTATGCAAATGAAACCCTAGAGAATAGGAAACCTTGATTCAAGCCACCATATCAAATTAAATTTTCCCCCACTTGTTGAGTATTGGAAATACTCACGCTTGCTATTTCAGAAGGTGAAACTTTTGAAGATTTCCCTGAGGACAACTTCCCTGAAGATGATGTCGAGTTCTAGGCTTGTGGAACTCCCGGTCGGCTGCCTGTTGACTTGGAGCTGTGCCGTTCTTTTTCCGCTGTGGTGTATTTTTCTTTAGACCCGTGTGTGGCCATTTTGTAATAATTAGCGATGGAATAAGAAGCACTGTGTCTGTTACGCACTAATGAAGTCGCTATATGTATGAATAAACTGATCCTGGCATACATATAGTTTATATCTGGTTTTGGTCTTAAAACCGGGTGTGACAGAAGTGGTATCAGTGCCGTGTTGACCGTAGGTCGCAAGCCTACAGCAACATGACAGGGACACCACAGTGATTCTATTGCCCCGTACCTTCTGACCCGATGGATGCGAGTTCTTGCGCTGTGCTATTTTACTACGACGCCGAGTGACGACACGGAGTATAAAATATTTTACGTGTTAAGTGTACGACACCAAATGAAATGATGCATAACAATGGTTTAATAGCAACAAATATCACATTTTATGATAGGTTTATTTATGAAATACGTTTTCAAAAAGGGTAAAAAAAAGTAAAAATTCCACGTTGCAACTAGAGTACAATACAAAAATACCAACATCAGCGCCCAAGCTAACTACCGACGAATGCTTGGAAAGACCCTTCAATCAAAAGCGTAGCACTAGGTTCTTGGCATATCTGTCTGTGAGGAACAGTGACGTCTTAAGACGAGGATGAATTAGGACGCTTAGAAGCCTAAATAAAATTGTCTCTAAAAAACTTTACAAGATGAACTTATCTTAATTTCTATCTAAATGTGCTCTAGGTTTATCTAGTATGTTTACTCTACCACTCAAGAGGATTACAACCTACTCTAATAAGGTAAATTGCAAGTATATAAATGTAAAAATGTAAATAAGGTAGAGACAAACTTGGCACGAGGGATTTTTATCTCGTGGTATCGATGACATGAATACCACCCTAAGTCCACATTGGAGATCCATAAAGGATATGCTCATGATAGACAAGTCTCTTCCAGTCACGGCTCTTAAGCTACCAAGTCACCAAGATAAGGGGTCTCAAGGATGATGAGCCACCAAGCCACCAAGGTAAGGTCTCACCACTAGCCTCTCTTCTGGTCACTTGCCGCCGTGATAACTTCGGAGCTTGAGCCATCAAAGCAAGGGTCTTCGCATTCCCGTACACGTGTCTTACCGCTGTTCTACACCAAGTCAGAGGGTCATCAAGTTTGAGTCACCAAGACCTAAGATGACAGCAAGTCACCAAGACTCTAAGGAAGGCCTAAGATGACAGCGAGTCACCAAGACTCTAAGGAGCCAACGTACCACTTGGTACAAGATAGGATCACTCCTTGATCCCTTCTTCAAGCTGCAGCACCTAGCTACAACTCACTCTAGGCCTATAAGCACTAAACATTCTCTAATCTTGTATTTAATCACCTTGTATGATCACTTTAAGCACTTTGGTATCTTGGATATCTTCTCAAATGTGTATGAGCTTCCTCTAGACTCCAGCATCATGCCACATCTTCAAATGACTAAGTGGAGAGGTATTTATAGCATCAAACCCACCAACTAGCCGTTTTTCCAAAGGCTTAGAAAAGTTATTAACACCGGATGATCCGATGAGAGCAGTAATACTAATATCGGATCATCATATGAGTACAACATCAGAGACTAGCCGTTAGAAGTCCACTCAATGCCTCTATGACCATCGGACACTCCGATGTGCCTTCAAATCCATCACCGGACCTTCTGGTGAGTTGTTCTTCATTTTTCAACACTTGCATTCGCCTCTGCAATAAATGCTCTAGTACTATACTCCGTTATGCACAAACCAAGCACCGGACCATCTGGTGGGTTGACTTTCAGTTTTCTGCACTTGCATTCTTCTCTGCAGGAAATACTCTGGTGTTACCCAGTGCAGACCACCGAACTATCTGGTGAGGTCCTCAGCCTTTTTCTCCTTTGTCAGAAATACTCCGGTGAGTTCGACACACAGAGCATCGGACCATCTGGTGAAGTCATCAGCCTTCACTTTGCCTCTGGACAAAAAAAAACTCCAATGAGTTCAACCCATGAACACTGGATCATCCGGTGAAGTCAATTCTTCTAGGACTTCTCCAATTCAATCAAACTTTCTCCTGGTTGTGGTGGCTTCTTGATGTATTGCATCGTAATACCTACTAACATATATTCTTGACAAATATATTAGTCCCAATGACTATATTGTCATTAATCACCAAAATCACAATCATATCCTAATATGGCTATTTTCGCTACAATCTTCCCTTTTTGGTGATTGATGACAACACAACCAAAGTAAGTGGCAAATAATAAATGATACAAATCATAAAAAGCACAAAGTCTTACCACATTACTTGGATGCATGTTCTTACCATTTAGTCCCCATTTGTTTTGGATCCCCATTTCACCATTGCCACTACCTCCCTTGATCGACCCATGCAAGAACTTCTCCCCCTTTGTCAACCTAGGTGCCTCATGTTGCATCTTGTATCTTCCTTCTTCTCTCCTTTGTCAACTTCGATATTCCTAAACATCTTGTATCTTGCTTCTTGCTTTGGTCATCAAACTTCTCCTCCTTTATCAACAATCCCAAAAAGAGCTACAAATATATGTTGAACTCGAGGAAGAGCATTAGAGCACATGGGAGAGAGCTTCATAAATCATGATCCAGTGAAATGATACCAATTGAAAATATACACTAATTTTAAGGATAGGAGGCATTGATATCAATTGAAAAAGAAAAACAAGGATCGTAATTCATGAAATTCACATAATATAATCTAAATTCCCCTTTTACGTGTGCATAGATATAATGAGACCCACTTGTGAATACCACGTGTAGGAATATAGTAATATATGCACATCTATACAATAAGTAGAGATACGAAGTTTAAGTCATATCATGCATGAAGGTAGTTTAAATGTAAAAATAAATTGATAATGGTACCAATTAAAGTATTTAAGCATTGCATACCTTCTGGGACGTGTTGATTTCTCCATAGACTAAAAAAATACATCTAGCAACACATGTTAGTTTCGAAATCACAACTTATAGGATATACTTCCCTTAAATATGTGTATACAAGTTTTAAATACTTATGAGAGATATGCAGTTATTTTTTATAACAATAGGGAGGGTACCCTATAGATTAGTTCATGGCACATAAAAGATACCAATTATGAAACTAGTGCCATGAAAGAAACTTATAACTAATAAACAATGTAAATTTCTTATGAGTTAAAGATAAACACAAACAACCTACCATATAAAGATCTATACTAGGCATTACAATAAATTAAAATAAACATATGCAATCCTAGACAATGCAATGATTCAAAAAACATGAACAAAAGTCTAGCTACCATTACCTCATTACTTTTGGATAGAGATTTGGGTATATGATGATCATGATCTTCATTAATGCATCCAATCTTATACAGTTGGCTTCTTTGCTTGAACCTTCACTTCATCTTGCGAGCCAAGTCTCCAAATCCCCGAGTCGACTTGTGCTTCAAGTCTTCTTTGGAACCCAAACTGATTGGGACCCCTTTATGTTAGTGATGACTTTCTTAGGCACCCAAATAGGTTGGTTCCACCTCTGATCCTTTCTTCCAACCATATGTGCAATCACCTTGCCATTGTTCTTCTTGTTGAGCTTGTAGTGGTTGCTCTTGGTCTTGGTCTTGTAGTTTGACTTGGTGTATATGTTGGAGGTCTTGTTAGAGAGGTTCATTGCTTTCTTATTCTTAATCTCCTTCTTGACTTTCTTGCATTGGAAGGATTTGTTGCCTTCTTGATGACATTTGAAGCATGTTATGGTGGACCCCTCCGCAAACTTCTTTATCATAGTTGCACGGTTATCTTTAAGAGGTTGGACGTAGTTCTTGCTCTTTAATCTTGCCAAGTCATTCTTGAGGTTTTCCACTTCTTGTGAGCTCATCATTTTCTTGTGCAATGAGTTCATTAGATGTTTCTACAAGAACATTCTCAACACATATCTCATTGCAAAGGGGTGAGTATGATATATCAATTAAATCATCACAAGAAGTGCAAGCATCTCCCTTAGGATTAAAGTTAAATAGAGAGGAATATTGCTCCAAAGAGGCCTTAGATTGAGATTTAATGCACTCAAATTTTGCCTTAAGCTATTCATTCTCCTTGTTTAGCAAATTGAATTTGCTCAATAATTACTCATAATTAGAAACAAAGGTAGCATGAATGTCATTGAGGGTATTAAATTTCTTAAGTTTCTTATTTGTTTCTTAATAGCCATTTGTCATTGATCAAATAAAGGAATTCATCATAGGAAGGAGAATCCTCATCGGATTCATTATCACTTATATCCCTATCCATACCTTTGGTCATAAGACACTTGTGAGATGGTTTGCGTATTGACCTATCCATACCTTTGGCCATAAGATACTTGTGAGACGGCTTGCGTATTGACTTGCGTGATGATAATCTTAAAGAAGAGCTTCTCTTAAAGCAGTGGGTGACAAAGCTCTCATCACTTAAGTTTGAATCTTCATCTGCACTCACCCATCTTCCTATGCTTGCAAATGCTTTAGCTCTTCCCCTTGTCTCCCTCTTGCTCTTGGTCTTCTTCTTCTTTTTTATGCGATCAATATTTTTGACCAAGTCTTTCATAGAGATTCTATGATCAATCTTGGCATTGATCTTCTTGATGTTCTTATCCACTTGAGAGATGAGCTTGGTAACTTTGGGGTCCATTTCTTCGTCACTTGATGTGCTTTGCTTATCATCTTCATCTTTATCTCTATTATCTTCGATTGAGCTTGACTCTTGCTCTTTCCTCCTTATTTTTTTCTTCATATGTGGGCATGGTGCTTGCTTGCTTGTGAGAGCAAGTTTCTTGTGAGAGCAAGCTTCTACCCTCCATGTTTATGGTCATCTCATGGGTGGTGATCTTGCCGAGCACTTGACTTGGAGTCATATTTTTGATGTCGTTGTTGTCGTAGATGATGGAGACTATCAACTTATACTTTGGAAGAAGAGCTTGAAGTATTCTTCTCACCACTTGATCATTGTCAATTGGCATCAAACCTAGCCTATTGATCTTATTGACAAGAATACTCAAACGTGAGTACATGTCATTAGCACTTTTATGGGTAAATTGTTCGATGCTATTGAGCTTATTAACAAGCACATGATATTTATCATTGCGTGTATCATTTGTGCCTTCATATATTTCAATGAGACTATTCCAAATATCATATGCATTGGTGAGAGAATAAATACGATTAAATGTATCAGCATTTAAAGATGATAAAAGGATACTCTTCGCCAATGCATCTAATTACCTCTCATTGTTGATGATGCGAGGTCTCATCCCTTCCTCGTTGACTCTCCAAACATCTAGACCCTTAGCTTGCAAATAACAACAAATTAGAATGTTTCAATGGTGGAAAATTTATGTCATCGAAAAGTAGAGCACTATGAGTATCCATCCCAACTCCGGATGTCATAACTTTAGGATGTTAAGTCTATGAAGAGCACGAGACTTTGATACCAATTGTGAAGAATGGTGATGTCCTAAAAGGAGGGTGAATTATGAAGCTTAGAAACCTAAACCAAATTAGCTCCCAAAAAACTTCACAAGATAAACATATCTCAATTTCTATCTAAATGTGCTCTAGATTTATCTAGTATGTCTACTCTACCACTCAAGAGGATTGTAACCTACTCTAGCAAGGTAAATTGCAAGTATGTAAATGCAGAAATGTAAATAAGGTAGAGAGACAAACTCGGCACAAGAGATTTTTCTCGGCATGGTATCGATAGCATGAATGTCATCCCTAGTCCACGTTGAAGCTCCACAAAGGATATGATCCCTATCGCCAATTCTCTTCTGATCATGGCTCTTGTGCTACCAAGTCACTAAGACAAGGTCTCAAGCTTGATGAGCCACCAAGCCACCAAGGCAATGTCTCACCACTAACCTCTCTTCCAATCACATACCGTCGTGATCATTTCAAAGCTTGAGCCACCAAAGCAAGAGTATTCGCATCCACGTGCACATGTCTTACCGTTGCTTCACACCAAGTCGGATGGTCAATAAGCTTAAGCCACCAAGGTCAAAGATGCCAGCAAGTCACCAAGACTTCAAGACGCCGATGTACCACTCGGTACAAACTAGGATCACTCTTTAATCCCTTCTTCAAGCTACAACACTTAGCTACAACTCACTCTAGATTTATAAGCACTAAACACTCTCTAATCTTATGCTTAGTCGTCTTGGATGATCACTTTAAGCATTTTGGTGGCTTGAATGTCTTCTCAAATATGTATGAACTTCCTCTACACTCCAGAAGCATACCACACCTTCAAATGACTACGTGGATAGGTATTTATAGCCTCAAACCCGTCAACTAACCGTTTTCCCAATGGCTCAGAAAAGCTATTAATACCAGATGATCCGGTGAGAACAATAGTACTAATACCGGATTATCCAGTGAGTACAATCTTAGAAACTAGTCGTTGAAACTCCACTCAAAGCCTCTATAAGCACCAGACACTCAGGTGTGCCTTTAAATCCATCACCGAATGTTCCGGTGAGTTATCTTGAGCCATCCGAGTCTTTTGCAGCCTCTCTATGTAAAATGCTCCGATGCATTCATCTTCAGAGCACCGGACCTTCCGATGGGTTTTCTTCATTCTTTAACACTTGCATTTGCCTCTGCAAGAAATGGTTCAGTGCCATACTCACCGGACCATCCGGTGAGTTGATCTTCAGTCTTCTGCACTTGTATTCTTCTTTGCATGAAATATTCCGGTGTTATGCAGTACAGATCACCAGATTATCCGATGAGGTCCTCAGTCTTCTCACTCTTTTTCAGAAATACTCTAGTGAGTTCAACACACATAGCACCGGACCAGTCGGTAAAGTCATCAGCCTTCACTTTACCTCTGAAAAAAAACTTTGGTGAGTTCAACCCATGAATACCGGACCATCTGGTGAGGTCAATTTTTCTAGGACTTCTCCAATTCAATCAAACTTTGTCTCAGCTGTGGCGACTTCTTGATATATTGTATCCATAAAACTTACTAACATATATTTTTAACAAATATATTTGTTCTAATGACTATATTATCATTAATCATTAAAATTATAATCATAATCTAATAAGATTATTTTTGCTACGCTGTCCAGTTAGGTCTTTAGCATTTTTCATCTTCATCAGTCAGCATTAGGCTGAGCATTTTGCTCGGAAGGGGAAAACTGAGGTGACGCGGAAGGAGTTGAGGAAAGATGGGCTCACAGATGGGAGAAATGGTTAAATGGGTTCAGAGGAATATAGCCCACCTGTCAGTTCATTTTTCGGGCTTGTCAACGGTGATGCAGGGGTCGTGCCATGGCCTCGGGCCCCCCAAGCCCGACAGGAAATAAATTTCACCGTTCACTGCTTCAGTGGTTAATTCATCGCCGGGATGACTTTCTTTCACTACATCTTTTGGTTCCAACTACTAGTTGTTGATGGTTTTATTGCATTAGCACATGTCTCTACTACTTAAAAATTGTATAGTGATTTCTACATCTTTATGTATCTTGCCTCCACATCTTGCCCTCCCCACAGATGACTACCCGCCTGGGCCTAGGCTTGCTCCAACGCATGGGCTGCTCCAGCTCACTCATGTGCTTCATGCTATCACCTTTAGGCGAGCCTCAAACTGAGCCTCTCTGCTCCACATACGCTAGATCGGCCCACTAGCCGCCTTAGCCTCTCTCTACATCCATGCACCAGCGCAGCAAGTCCATGCTAGCCACCTCAGCAGTCGGTCTGCACAGCACCTATACTGGGCCATCATCCATTACTGGTCAGAGCACACACCACACTCTACTGACCACATCGGCCTATACCAGCCTACACTAGTTGTTCTAGAGAAATCAATAATATTATTATATACAAATTTCTAGCTCCTGATACAACACACGACCATTCAACTAGTTATAACTAAAAGATAAATTTTCAAGACTCAGTTATATACTAGTTTAAGACCTAAGGTTTTAAGTAAACCTCTGTTCAAACTTCTAGGAAGAAATTGGACATTCATTGTCAGGTTGAAGTTGAAAAGTATCCTTTTTGTCTAAGAGAGAGGTGACTGTTGGTGGCCATTGCAAGAAAGAGGTAAACCAACTGAATTACCTAGACGTCGAATCCCATATAGAAAGCTCTAGCCGCAACAAAATTATTTGTTTTTAGCTACACATTTGCCGAGTGGAGCTTCCAATCCTACATGGATCGAAAAACTCACACCGCAACAACATTGTCTCCTTCATCTGAAAAAAATAGTGAGAAAAATCTCTAAACGAAAAATATATTTGGCAGAAAATTGATAAGAACAAGTCTTCTGCATCAATAAAAGGGAAAATTTAGATATATGCTATTATAAATATTATGGTTTAAAATATATCATTAAAAACCTAGTATTTAGAAACATGCCATTACAAATCTCTTAAAATTGGATCCATATCATTGCCTACGTCTCCGGCTGTAGATCTGTATCCCCATCCACCGTGTCGACGCCTCCTACAACCTCCCCGCCGTTATCTGGCTCCTTGAGCCATACCCGCGCTCCCCGCCCCTCGTCTTCCACTCCCTCATCCGTGACATGATCATCAAGCCCCACCACCCGCTCATTGAGCACTCCAGCCTCATCGCTAACGCCCCTACCTTCGCTCATGGGTCTTCCCCTCCTTCAACCTCGTTGACCTGATCTGATCCCTCTCCCACCTATTCAGACTTGACCCATCCCTATTCACCAGGAATCCCCTTACTGCCGCTCCACCTCCTAACCCTCCCACTCCAACACGAGTAGTCCCCACCCCCACCTAACCCTTTTCCTTCTGCCCTCCCCCTATAGGGCTGATGGGTTCCCTGCCTCACCCTAGCTCACCGCACGCTCGCCTCCCACCGAAGACCCCGTTGAAGCCTTCAAGCGCAACACCATCACCAAGCTCGTCGACATGTCCTACGTAGATGCTGCCACCCTATGCATCGCCCGTGAGGCCAAGGTCTACACCCTCTTCACTATCCAGGCAGAGCTACACACCACAGGGGCGACTTCGTTACCGATAGGGTGGAGAAGGGCGCGTTGGAGTGCTGCCTGCAGGACATCATGATGGCCACCAACGTGATAAAGGCCTGGGTCGTGGAGAACAGGAGATACGGCAATATGGAATAGGCGTGGGGGGCAAAATGGTCGATACGGATATACAACAGTAAGAAAATGTATGAAATAGAGCTGGAGACGTAGGTAATGACATGGATACAATTTTAGGAGATTCACAAATGATATGTTTCAAAATACCGGATTTATAATTACATATTTCAAAACCGATATTTATAATAGCATATATCTAAATTTTCCCAATAAAAAAGCCTTCGTGCAACAAAAACAAATCCCTTGACAACAGAAAAAAAAATCCTTATGCAACAAATAGATTACCCAGCTGCAACAAAAAATGGTCAATTAGCTGCAACAAAAAAGTTCTTGTGCGACATTTTTCGTAAAAATATGCAATAGATTAGAAGCTCATTTGCAACAGCTTGAAAAAAGCTCACGGATTCACATTGAATATACGAATTTGGTGAGAGTAACAAAAAGAGAAGAGGTATGCAACAAATTAAGAAAACATATGCAACAAATGGGTGAAGGGGATTTGCACAGACGGAAGCGACGACACGAGCTAGTGAGAAGGACGTGGTTTGCTAGTTCTCATCACCGGCAGACTCAAATCCCCTCTAGCTGTCGAATCTGGCCTCCATGCTCCTCTTCATTGCCTCCGGTGTCTTCTTCTCCTTTCGGCACACAGATCTGATTCCTTTGTTTAGGTTCCGTGGGAGCAGAGAGAGAGCGGGGGAGGGGGAGCCGGGGAGCGGGGAGGGAAGCGGTTCCTCTAACTGCACGGGTGACGATGGTAGTATAAAATTATCTTATCCGGATATTTTAGAGTTTTTCAACATTCTCGGGTATATTCTTATTCCCGAAAAAGAATTCTAAACTTATAAAAACTACCCGCATATATTCAAGATATCTCATAAACAAATAAATTTATCTCAAAAATGATAAGAAAAAACTTCAGAAGTTATAAAACGATCCCTCTATATATGCAGATCCTACGAAGGATAAGCTAATTGAAGCCTCAACAAGTCCATTGAAGCTATTTAAACCTACAGGAGCTTAGAACCCTCGAGTCTTCTATAACTTAAATTTGTATTAGTATCTCTTCATGACTACTCATAAGGGAGCCATCTGACTAGATTGAATCTATCTAGTCTAGCCAAATAACCTTTTGTAAATAGTCCTAGAGATTAATACAAGATCAACATTATGTATAGCTATTATCCTAAGAAAAATCTGAACCTATATAAAATCATGTGTGTGCTATGATTCGTCTACTAGAAACATCTTCTATTATTTCTGTAAGTTCGTAAGATCGGTGATTTACTAATCGTTGACACAGGGTGATATCGTCGCTGATACACAGAGTCCACTAAGAGTTAGTCTACATGTCAGCGACTAGGTTATATTACAGTTACATCAAATGATCTCCTTCCACAGGGAGGGAAGCAATAGGAGGAGTGCATGAGGGATGGATAGGAGTGGTTGGGATCGGAGACCGGATAAGTACTTTTTTTCCTGTTTAGCTAGTAGGTTTGATGCTTGCTAGGAAGGCAGGTATGGGCAGACGAATGTGTCCAATTTATTTTGTTAGTTTTAGACGCCCAAGCGTAAACATTATCATTCTGTATTATTATCCTTTTCTGGATGTATTTTCATTGGACTAAAAGCAACTTTAACCGGCTCGACAAATGGCTCGCTATCACCAAATTTGCTGAGCCGGACAAAAAAAAAACGCTCTAATCAACTCGCTATCGCTATCGCTATCGCTATCACCAAATTTGCCCACTCGCTATCCGCTCCGCCTGGCTCACCACTTCCAGTGAGCGGGACCAGCTCACCATCTCCGGTTCGCTAGAATGAAGGAGACGATGACACGTGGACCCTCTACGAACAGTGTTTGATAGCTTCAATTTCTCTTCCTATTTTCTCTATTCAAAATAGTGGTCTTATATTGCTCTAAAAATCCTAAAATTTTTGTAAATATTGCATAATCTATGTGTAACCTATTTTAATTAGATTCACCTAAAAATTCTATGTACAATTTAAACTAAAATTCTCCCAAAAAAATGTTACTCTTATAACTTCTAACAATTGTTAGGTTCTTAAATAAATTTCCAAAAATCTCAAAAATTTCATTAATATTCTTCTCACGTGATGGACTAATTTCTAAAATTATTTTCTACCCTAGGTTATAGGTGACAAAGTGAGTTCTTTTGTAATGTTCTATTTATATGTATTTTTATTATTTCATGTGATATTCTTCTTTTAATCCAATTTGAATTCAAATAAAATTCAAACATATACAAAATTTAGCAGTTGGAAATATAATCATTATAAATATTTTTTTATTTATAGGATACTAATAAAATATATGTAAGTGGAATTTAAAGAGCGAGATTTTGGGAATTGGTTGGAGTTCGATGACAAATAGTGAGTGAAATCTAGATAGAGAGGTCCCTATGTAGGAGAATAGGGAGCCAAATTTGAGGGTTCGATTGAAGATGCTCTAATGAAAAATCCGAAATGGATAATCTAGGTTTGAAAAAAGTAAGAGCTGATCAACCGTCTGTTGTTCCATTGAACGACCGAGAATCCAAGGCAACCTTTGCTACTCTACACATATATCCGCATCTTTTCTAAGGCAGAATCCTGAGTTAATTAATTTTTTGCCACTCTAGCGAATGTTATATTCTCAAAACAACATCCACTTAGTTGTTATGCTAAAATGTCACCTGAATCTCACCACTTTGAGGCTTTTTTTTCCCGCTATGTGGCATTTTTTATTTTTTTTGTCTATGTCGATGTAGATATTCACTAGAAATGATCACTTTGCCTCCTCTCTTATGGTTCTCCCTCGCATATCTCAGTTCTTCCTCACATCTCAGTTCTATCACGCGGTCGCGCCTGCTGTCTTGCTCATCGGCTTCCTCGTGCCTGATGCTAACGTGCTGACCATGCTCACAAACGGGATGTTCCCCGTGGGACCGAATGATGAGCTATGACGGCCACGACCAACGCCCGCTCATGTCCTTCCAGCTCACCGTGCTTGGCGACGGCATCGTGTTTGTCAGCTTCATCGCCAATCACGCCGTCGTGGATGGCACCCCCTTTTGGAACTTCTTCAACACGTGGGCGGGGTTGTGCCGTGGCACACCAGTCTAGGAGCCTGACTTTCGCCGCAACTTCTTTGGCGACTCCACCGCCGTCCTCCGGTTACTCGGTGGCATGGGCCCGGTTGTGACATTCGATGCCGAGGCGCCCCTCCGCGAATGAATCCTTCACTTCAGTGTTGCCACAATTCGCATCCTCCAGTCGGCACGACGGTAGAGCCCAGGAGCCCGACTTCCGCCGCAACTTCTTTGGTGGATCCATTGCCATCCTCCAGTTCCCTGGTGGCTTGAGCCTGGCGGTGACGTTTGACGCTGAGGCGCCCCTCCACATGCCGACGAAGATGACAGATGGGTTGATGGTGCGGAGCTCCTCTGGCTTATGTGCGAAGAAGCAGATGTGATACGCGCATCCAACCTCGTCCTTGTAGAGGCCCGACCGATACTGCATCGGGTGGAGCCAACACTCGAAGACATTGTGCGTGTACTCGCAATTGTAGCCCTTGCGGAACTCATCGCAAGGAACACAACTGTAGGAGTAGCAGCGCAGGGGAGGTCACCGATGCGGAGGCCGAAGAAGGCCAACGCGCCCGCAAATGCTCCCACGGTGAGCAGGAGGTGTGTGGCCACGATGGCGTTTGTGGCGTTGCCGGTGCCCGACACGCGGGCCGCCTCGAATGGCATGACCGATAGGATGTACGCCAGCAGCACCGTGCTCCCGTATAGCATGATGACCATGGCTGGCGTGCGTAGCTCGAGGCGGAGCTGGCCGCCGCCCATTGCTGAGGGGTCGTACCACTAGCACGCGACGTCCAAGGCCAAACAGCAAGAATCAGACCAAGCGCCATCTCGCCATCGTTCTCACTCCCCCAGCTCGCGTTCCCACCTCTGTCAGTTAGCTCTCGCCATTGCGATGGGCTCCGTGCACTCCTACCACTCCTCCGTCTCCATCGCCAACGGCGAAGACAAGGAACCCTTCACCGCCACCGTATCCTGCTTGGGCCGACCCACACCACCGCCCACGGCTGGCGCCGGTGCACTTGCCATTAGTGTCCGCGTCCAAGGTGCTGGAGTAGGAGCCCGAGGTGCTCCATGTCACATCCTCCTTCCGTCGCCATCGCCTCAGCAGCTAGGGAGGGTAGCCGAGGCTACCGCAGTGGCAGATCTGAGGGTGAACTGAGAGAGAGGAGACAAAGTGGTCATTTCCGGTGAATATCCACATCGATAGGAAAAACAAAAATAAAAAATGTCACGTGATTGGAAAAAAGTCTCAAAGTTGCAAATAAGCTATTTTTGTGGGGTTTGCAGATGACATTTTGGCTCGAGTGGATGTTTTTTGCGAATATGTTCCGCTAAAGTGACAAAAAAATTTAATTAACCCCGCCACACCATATTTCGAAATTTCAATTCCCGCACTCTCTCCCACCTCTCTGGTCCACCCCGCGATGCCGCCGGCGACGACTCCCTGTGGCGGCGGAAGGAGGGCCACGAGCGGTGACTCTCTGCTTCCAGGAAAGCAGCCGTGCGATTCGGACGAATGCGGCGCCGACGGCGACTGCGACTCCGTCTCGGACTCCGACTCCGAGGGCGACTTGGTCAGGTGCCGCCTCGGCGCCTCCCCGTTCCTACTACTCCGATCTGGAATATTCCGTCTTCGATTTTGCTCGCCGGAGTCTGATTTCTGAACCGCCCTTGTTCTCATGGGCTGATCTGTGATGCTTAATTTCGCGGGGGCGCCGGCAGCGACTTGAGGGAGATCGTGTGCCTGCTGCGTCTGATCAAGGGCGGGGCCAACAAGGATTGCCAGAAGATGTGCGAGCAGATCATCGCCAGGTGAGAACCCTGGAGAGTTTCCTCATTTTCCTCTTTTTCCAGCTTAATTACATGAGCAGTTTTTAATATCAGTGTGCTGTATGAAGCTATTGGTTTGCAATCGTCCAGAATGTTGCCTGTGTTGAATTCACTTGTTTTACATCTTGTAGTATCTTTTTTTCAGAAGACATGTTGCTGGTAAAATCTTGCCCTGATCTACAGTTTATGCAATTGTGCAGCCTTTTAGGATCTGTATTTGCTGGCCTTGTGGTGTAGCGCTGCAACGGTGTTGAATTAACTCACAATTTATGGTGAATGGGAGGGAAATACATCTGCAACTTGGACAGTTGCAAGTGTGCTCATCGTGCAATCTCGTGTATGAAGCTCGTTGTTTCTTGGATTAATTCGGGCTCTTTTGGTGATATTGTTGTGCTACATACTGTGTGATCTGAATGACTGATGGAAATGTTCTTGCTAATATTGTGATGGCCGGCTGAATTAGTGTTCTGAGATTTTTTTTGTTCCCCTCAAGATGCTTGTCCTTTTGGGCAATCATAATCTTTATTGTTTCCTGAACAACAGGGAGCTACTTAGAATTGTAAACAACAAATCATTTGAGACAGATAGTGGGAAGAGTAACTATATATAATTGATCAGATTTTCCCCATTTGACATTTTGTCAAGTTTGCTCGTGGAATGCATGATCTGTTAAATCTGAAAGTATGCTCTTTCGTCTGTACTACTACAATCTTGTTGCTGATGGTTTTCTTAATCTGTAGTGTCGCAGCGGATATTCAAACTATGCTAGAAGAAACCCAGTTGAAATTTGAGGAGGAAAGGTATTTCACTTGCGTGTGAATATTTGTTCCATACACTAAACGTCTAAACATATTCCTTCATGAAGTGTAAAAATGTCTTTATACTTGCCAGTTAGCAGTTGCCAATAGTTAAAAAAATACTCATCTTTACTGAGAATACACTAACCTGTTCTCCTATTACACATGCAGGCAGAATTTGCTAAAAGTACTGTCAAACACTTCCAAAGAGGTATTGGAATTGCAATTCATTCAACCAATTTATTTGTTTGCCTATAGAAGAAATAATGACTTGAGATCTGTACTATTAGCAGTGTGAGAGTTCACTGAACAAAGAGTACAGCAAGTTTCAAGAAACATACGAGATGTTCTGTAGAGAAAAGGATGCACACTTGCAGACTTTCAGAGGTGGGTCAAATAAGGGCTAGCTGCATTTGTGATAGTTGCTTCTCACTGATATCTTCAGCTATATACAAAGTGTGTCTCTTGTTTTTCCTTCTTTTTACTTTAAAAAAAATGCCTAGTAGCAATAATTCCAGGATGCTTGATTTTGTTTTTACTTTTACATAATAGAATGTAGAGGACACCTTCAAACCAACTTTTATGCTTTCTTTACTAAAATATGTTGTTGTTGCCTTTTTGCTGCTTGTCTGAATGGATTTGCATGCTGTCTCTACAAAGAGCTGCAGTATCCTTATTGACTTGGCAAAGATATTAGCCTATCAACTGACCTCTTTAAATGTCATGATTTGCAGAACTGTTCTCAAAAGTTGAAGTTGAGAAGAAGTTGCTTGAGCAGTATGAACATCATAGTAAGTAACTGGATGAATTTTCCAATTTCATGCAACAGAAAGATGTTTTCCCTGACTATCATTCTTTCAAACAGAGAAGGCGGAGACCGCCACATTATCAGAACTTGACAAAACATTCTCAGAGAAGATAACATACGTGGAACAATCTGTCAGAAGGATGAAGCAGGTATATCATGCAGATATATTACATATGCTTGCTCCTCTTACACTATATTTCCGGATATCCAGATTCCAGAACTGATTGATAAGGTACATTTCTATATCATGGCTTTGTTTACGCAGGATAACAAATCCTTTATCATCTTTCGCAAGTCGATTGGCTCATTTCTCGAGTGTGGCTCCGATGATGATTTTGTTGACGATGAGTGATGCTGCTCCTTGTACGACGCACTTGCTCTGGGAGGCGGATTCCCTGGGAGGCAATAGACAAAACGGGATCTCTTTATTGGCCTTTTCTTTTCTTTTTAATACAGATTTGTTATGGTTTAACCAATAATATGGAGATTCAGGAAGCACAAGCATAAACCGTGATATTGGATTTGATCTGGAGCTTGTTGAACAAATATAGGCGTAGTGTTCGATTGTGCTATTTTTCCTCTTTGAAAACAGCAGGGCTGGTATTGTACATGTTACCACTCGTCCCAAAAATTTGACGGGGAAAGATTATGGTTCTGTCACTACATAGGTTGGCATTCTTGAGGATCTGACACCATATTAAGTGAATATGTTAATCTAATCTTGTGGAGATTTAGACCATGTTGTTACACCTCAAGAATAACATCATCAATTGGTTTACCTTGTACAAATAAATCATATCTCTCTTACGCAGCTTTGTGAGCACTATCTGTACCTTCCACATGTTTCTCAAGTGTATCATTACCTATGTTCTAATTTCTCCAATCATCCTTAACAAATTTACTGCCTCTCTTGCTAAACAAATAACATACCATACAAAATGCTGCATCCTTCTTAATACTATATTCAAACCAAGGATATTTATAGAATCAAATAATACTGAAGCGACGATATTTACCGTATATGTTCCTGGTTGGGTAATAAGGGCATAAGGTTGGCATGAACCTTTTAAAATATATCCTCTTCGTATCGCATTTTGATCATTGACATTATAGCTTGCAATAGGCACTCTTAAGCCAGGATCATGTTCGAGACGATCAACATCACAAATTAGTAATGGTTCTTGTTTTTGATGTCGCTCTTCAGCTACAACTGGAATCAAAATATAATGTAGTTGTTCTTGAGATTGCTTTTCAGCCATAGTCGGAACATGAGATGCTTTTTGTTCTTGAGTTTGAACATGCTTCTCAGCCGTAATTTTCTTTGTCTTTGCTTCATGTTTTCGGAAAAACGAAGCAATATCTCCTTGCCTTTTCATCTGTGCAAGGTTGTCAGTCGTCACCTGAACCTGATCGATACACGTACACGAATAGCACGGCACAAATCAGTAAAATTCCATGGCATAAAAATTGAAACAGATAAACCGGAAACAACTAGATGGTTGACACTAGCTCACCTGTGAGGAATTAAGGCTGTGACTGCAGGAAGATGTACATGTACTGAATACTGATTGACACGCTTCAGAGACTTTGTCTCAGCCTCTCAAGTCTGACACTATATGACGGTATGACTTGTCACTTCTAAAATTCTAAGCCCATACCTCTGTTTGGTTTCCCTCTGACTCTGAGCGTCCGCCGTCCGCGTGACCGCGTGCGGCGTCATGGCCGTTCGCGTCACGGCCTCACGGGCGTCTGCATGGCTGGCAACTCGCGATTCGCGAAGACCCGCGGGCAGCCGGCAGCGACGCAACGTGCCATCGTCTGGGTGTCCGGCCGTGCGCAGTAGCGCTGGCGCTGACGCGCTGTGGCGTGAGGCGTCCGCAGAGGCTGTGAGGTGTCCCGTCCGGCCGTCCGGTGTTCGCACTCCGCAGAGCAGCAGAGTCGCAGATGATAATCGCAATCGCCAGATGAGTTCGTGACCGCGTCAGGCGAGGATTACGAGGAGTTGAGGAGGTGAGGAGGCGTCGATTTTGGCTGTTTCTATTTTTTTAACTGGACTAAATATTTTAGAATGGGCTAAATTTTGGGCTGAATCAGGGTAGTCCTGGATCTACCAGGATCACCCTGTGGCTCAGGACCTATATGTTACTTGAGATATTAAACGTAAAATACTGAAGCGCCAGTATATGAAATCCTGAATACTTGTGTGAACAGCTTAACCTTATTATTGATGGATTTGAGGTCATTGCCACAATGAAAAGCTTCATAGCATATATTTGAACATCAAGAAGAAAATAGGAGACTTCCCAAAGTATTGATATCTTCAAAATTTGAATTCAAAATTTGAACTTCCCAAGTTATCCATAAGCAATGCTAAAGCACAAAATGTATCAGGTCGAATTCCATCCATATATAATCATCAACTGATTGTTTCATGCTGCATATGAGAAAAACAAGGTAGCTAGATCTCCTAGATGAAGTCCGAACTGCAATATGTTGCAAACTATGTAATATCGATGCCACTCTACAAACATTAAAACAGACGCACTTCAACCAGATCCTAATATCATATTCTAAGGTCAAAATCCTCCCAAAAAAATATGTTCCCAAAATTCTAATACCATGTAAACCCGGCGCTTTCAGAACACTTCATCCAAACTGATGTCATAAATGCGGCTCAAACGATTAACCCTGCCACCCAGAATGACAGTGTCTGCGGCTTCAATCTTCATGTAGTTGCAATTCAGAATGTCCTGCTGCTGCTTTGCGAGCAATTCCTCCGCTTCCAGTTGGTGCTATTAGGATTCAAAGAAATAATCAGCATAATGCATCAGTGACGCAAATAGTGAACATGAGGGCACATCACATGCAAGAACTTTGACATGACTTAGATAACATTGACTCTACTAAAATTTTACTGTAAGAAAACTTCAAGTATGAATTTTAGTTGTATATTTCTATTCTGAAACTTCTTTGAGATAGGATGATAGCTATTCAAGTTCATAGAATAATATTCACTACTATAAAAACTTTTTCAGATACTCAAGGTGCCTTTCCACAAGCAGCTCAAATGACAAACCGCCTGAGCAGTCACCTGCGGTTTCAGATCGCTTGTGGAAACAAATTTCCATAGACAGCTGCTTACGACAGCCGCCTGTTCAAATGGATGATTACCATAGATGATTCCTTATGTGAACCGTCTGTGTAAATAGTCATTACACAAATGATTTCTTATGTAAACCGTCTGTGCTATTACGGTTCAGATAAAGAACCACCTCTGGAAATAGGATGATTATCACGGGCGGGCCACATAAGAAGCTACCTGTGTAAAAGGGCATTTTCAGATACGGTTTCTTATGTAAACCCGCTCTCGTAATGAAGATGATTTTTAGAGACAGTTCTTTATGTGAACCGTCTCTGGTAATGGGCTGCAAAAATTAGTAATTTTTTCATACGAAGTCGGATGAGGACAAACTTTATAATTGTAGTCCTCGACGAGATCTACAACTTTGTAATTGAAAACTTTTTCATTTTAAGTTATTATTCAGATGGTGAAATGTTAACCCCCATCAATAGTTTGAGCCATATTCAAATGGATCTATCTAGAACTTTAACCTTGGGTGGAACAAACTGAGAATGATCATGCACAAGCCTCAAAGAGAAAACACTCTTGAGATAGATTTTGCCCCTACTAGTAAAGACAGAAGTGGAAATAACTCCCTTTCCAGTATCAGTTTTGGCCTTTTTAGGAGTCCTCTCACTAAGATCAGACCCAGATGCATGTTTTGCTTTGTCATTATTTAGACATCTAATAATGACTTCAAATTCAAAAAAAATCAACTACAAAGTTGTGGATCTCGTTGAGAGCTACAATTTTCATAAAAAATTTATCTCCATCTGACTTCATATAAAAAAGCTATAAATTTTTACAACCTATTTTCAGAGACGATTCCTTTGCGAACCGCCTCTAGTAATGGGAGAAGAGATCAAAAGGATTGCTTATACTATTAATATCACTAATACTTCTTTTGTGGGATGGTAAGGATGTATCGCGTAAGCTGAGAGATTCCGGTTCGAGTGCCACGAATCGCACGCGCGCGTATTTGAAGCTAAAAATCGCGTGACTTGTGACTTACGAGACGACGCGGGCGCGAGGTTCCTCACGTGCAAAAAAAGTTCGCTTTTTTAGGCTAAAAAACATTAATTCTGGAAATTGATTAACAGAGGCGTTTCTCTTAAGAAACCGCATATGAAAATCGAATTACCACAGGTGGTCTGCTTAAGTAACTACCTGTAAAAACATTTTACCATAGTTCACTTCCAAGTGAACTGTCTGTGGTAATAAGAGTTCACAGGTGGTTCCTTAAGTGAACCGTCTCTGGTAATAGGTATTTACAGACGGTCTTTTTGCGCCTGTGAAAATCGTCTATTTTCACAGGCCATCGACCAGAGGTGGGTGGCTAAACATCTGTGCAAATGGGTTACTACTCAAATCTGAAAATAATTTTTGTAGTAGTGATTTTACCTTGAATTACCTTGATTAGTACCAAGTTCCCCATCTCATGTCTCTTGGACATTAACTTAAACTTTCTAACCTTTTCATAATCAGGGTTTGTAGGGCCCACCCAACAAAATTCTAACTTACTACCAGGTCTCCGGGGACGATCATTGAACATTTCAGCTGTTGCAAGCGTCGCCCTCACAGGCCGTGGCATCCCAGAAATCATGAATGGGAACTCATGCAGCATGGTGACTACGGACTCAGCATCCTTCTCATTTTCCATTTCTACTAACGCAGATTGAGGAATGTCATATGGAACTGAGTAGTTGACCAAAAAATTGACCATTCTGACACTCCCTAATTGATTCAAAGCCATCTTTATCACTGCCTCTGTAGCTAAGGGAGACAAGTTATCAAGGTATACAGTTCTCCTGACCTTCTTCCCGAACTCTTTATACTCTTTTATGGCCTCCAAGTTTGCAGCACTGGTACTTTGACCCACAGCCTGACCAACAGAGTTAAAAGGCTTCATTCCAGAAGTGTTCTTGCTGGTGTCAGTAGCATGGACCCCAGAGGTAGCTAGCTTTTTGCTAGACATCTTGCCATTAGCTGGAATAGCTGGCCTTCTGTTTGAGGCCTTCTTTCTAGCCTCAGCAGATAGCTTGTCAGACACAATGTTGTTTCTAGCTTCTTCGACCAGGCTTGTCACACTTCACTGCAGAGGTTGTCAGATTCTTGCTTGGGTTGTTGATCGTAGTCTCATTACGTACACCCTTACTTGAGGCGTTGCTGTTTGTCTCATACAGTGCCTATTGCTCAGGATATTGTTACTAGCATCTTCACAAGGCCTCATTTTGGAGTTGCTCTTTTCCACTTCACCCTTCATTCCTGTGATTGCCAGTCTCTTGCTTGGGGTGTTATCGGTAGCTCCTACGCATGATTCCTTAATTGGTGTGTAGCTGCTATTCTCAGGAGGCAGGCCCTTGCTCAGGATGGTTTTGTTTCCCTCTTCACATGGCCCCTTTCGTACAAGGTAACTGCTTTCCTCTTTACCATCCACTCCAGTACTGGTTGTCAGGTTATTGCTTGGAATCATGAAATTGGCCTCTTCAGGTAGTGTGTCCATTGACAGTGTTTTGCTCAGGCTGTTGCTGTTCGCCTCTTTACACATCCCTTCTCCTGAGGGATTGCTGTTTGCCTCCTTAACCTTCACTTCAGTGACTGTAAAAGCCATGCTTTGGATGCTGTTATCAGTCTGTTCAGGTACTTCATTAGCGGGGAGGTTTTTAGTATCCTCAGGTACCCCTGTGCTCATGGTCTGAAAGCCATCCGAACCTCTTTCTCAGTGGTAGACGTATACGAATTTTGATCGAGAGTAGGAAAATTGTCCTGTCACTGGTATCCTTGCTGGCTTCATCAGCCTGGTTTTCAGAGGCAGACATTTCCTTGGCACACAAAATACTCCTGCACAGTTTGTGAATCAAAATGGCAAAAAGATAAATAATAAAGATATATAATACTTGTCACACTATGTGTGAAAGTCAAGAAGGTCCTTATTGATTTATCACATAATAAGCAGAAAGTCAGACTGATGTTCACATTACAGTAAACAGGCCTAACACAGATAACCTGAATGGTTTGCACACAATGCACTGTAAGCTAGTCATATCTAAGCATCAACATTAAAACACAGTAGAAATGACATTTTCAATGCTACAAACAGGTTCGCCAAAACTATCATGTGGCCTGATGTCCCTGGATTGTTGGATATAGCACCAGGCTGGACAAACATCATATCTGGTCCTGTACGGAACCAGAAACTACTGCAATAACTCTATCTATATTGGTGACAAGTGCCAATTTAATTGCGGGCACATCTGGAAATCTATTTGAGTTTCTTTTCCATTTTCCGGTCGTGATAGTACGACACTAGTTTTGAATCACTTTGCAGTTCTGGTAAACATCGTAAAATAATGCTGTTTTGTTCCAGATAACAGGTTAGGCCCAGTAAAACTGTCCAGCTGAGTAGTCCTACAATACACTGAACCTAATAGCTAAAACAACAAAATTCATAGAATCAATAAGGAAAGGTATAACAGCTAGATCAGGTGAACATTCTTCTACTCCTGATGCAGAAGAACATTCAGGGAACTGCATTTTTCCACCGATGCACAAAAAAACTTCAGTAAGACAGTAACTTGGTGAGAAAAACTATGTGGTGAGAACTAATGTTGGGTACAGATATTTTACCGCAAAATTCAATATCCTGTCAGCTCATTCGCAGGGAGATTTATTTTTTACCAAGAACGACACATCAACAGCACATACACTAATTAAACACAAATTAGTAGAACAATAGTAACAATCGCCTGCAATATATGCAATATATAGCCTTAATTTAGTTTCTCCCATAATTAAGTTAAGAGCTTGAAAAATTCTTCAGTTGTATGATCACAACGCTGATATCATAAGTCGAGGCCCTCGAAATCGATGTCTTAGCGAGCATCCTACAGGAAGCCATGTGAGAAGCCTTGTCATTGCTGCTGCACAGAGGCCATCCAATTTCTCGCATCTCTTGAATACAATAACAATTTATTCAAAAAATGTAACGGGCTAGCGATTGACTTTTTTTTAGATGATTAGATGAGTGTCTTAAGAAAAAAGGTAAGGGCTGACAACATGAGTACTTAAAAGTGTCGCGTGCCACTCATCTCCACTTATGCTTCTTTTTTGTTGGATCATGAACCATACTCTTGATGTTCAAACTTCAACGGGAATGCAAAAATTATGCTGATGACTCATGTCAAGTGAAAGTTTGCAATGCTAACCATATCATCTCATTTGTATCTTCTCTGAATGCATCTTCTGAAGCCTGAAAGGAGCCTAGTAGCAATATTGAATATCTAACGAAACAACAACCATATTGCTTCCTCACAAAATAGCTATTTTAGATCACCTAAAGCTTAAATATGTACTTTTATTTTTACGACAATTAAGGAAACATACCTGAGTGTATTATATGCTAGCAGTGTAGCTCAATACCTATGAGATCATGCTATTTAATGATTAAAGAAAGGAAAATTTTAACCTACATCCTCAATATTGTATATGAGATATTATAACTTGTGAGGACATTACATAGAGCTCGTTCGATTTCAAAATGTGAGTTTAACAAAAAAATAAAAACAGTGAACCGAGCTAATCTCTTGCACTATAATAAATATGATATCGACTGTTATCTGATCATTTGCAAGGTACAATAACTAAAGATAGTCTAACAAAGTACAACTTACGAAGAGTCTGATCATTGGCTTATCCAACAAAAATTTATTGAAATAATATGATTTATCCTAGAGAAGGATCTTCTTAGAGTAATAATCATATGATTTCACATCATTTCGCAATTAATAAAGAGAAGCTAAAGAATCAGCATTGCGCAATTATGCTAGATGAGCATTCCTAGCCTACCAACGGTCTTTGAATCACCAAAGACTGCTTGCAGTGGGGAACAATTTTTCGAACCCAAATCTCCTTATGTAACCGTTAAGTGATTCTCAACCTCAAAATAATTACAGGGGAAAAAGTTTCACGCAAGAAAACAAGTCGACCAGAAAGAGCTGCAATGAAGAGATATAAGATGCACAAACCGATTCAGAACATGAGGTTGACCCTACAAGTGAGTGTAACAAACTAAAATGTAGGCAAGTAATCGCAAAGATAAGCACATGCACATACCATGAACAACCAAGACAGGCTGCCATAAGCCTATGAAATAAATAGATTGTGCCATCTCCCCTCGAGCTACCTACCATTGATGTTGGCTGTCCAATCCATGCGATGCTGGCAAGCACATCGCGTCAAACACCTTGGAGATTGTAGGCAACGACATCATCTTGCACTCACTGGCCACTGCGGCGCTGCGTTCACACTTGCCGTTGATGCCTTACTGTTGTCGCTCCACTTAGCCATTCCGTCGAACAGGTGACACGCGCTAGTGCTTGGGAGCAAGTACTGGAGCTTGGTGGCGTCCAACCGTCTATGGCTCTCACCCACCTCTCTGATGACACAATGGTTTGGTTGGCGTAGACAAACTAAAATGCGGACAACTAAACTAGGATCGAATCCTCGTAGCAATTCAGGGGGGGGGGGGGACAAAGAACTACAAACCGGGTTAGAGTAGAGAATGCAGAGTGGCACGCCGGTCACTGCATCTCAAGACGGAAGTGGTGGCGCATGGGAGGCACATACATGTTGTGATGTTAGCGCGGTTGTGGTGGATTGGGGCGACGGGTGCATATCAATCTCCTGGCTACAGTAGGGGCTGGTGACCACTCGCTCCCACAACTTGCACACACACGACAGGACGGTGAGCACCTCATGTACTAATCTGGGAGTATGAGCATGGCGCAGAAGGTGAGGGGAGTGGGGCGGTTAATATGAGGCGAGGGGAGGGGGGCAGTGCAGGCGAAGAGTAAAGGGAGGAAGGGGATTAGGAACAATCATTTTGAACAGTTGTGTTTGTGCATCGTGGTGAAGCAGGGAGGAGCAGTGAAGGAGGGAGGAGCAGCGGTTTTGCGCGGTGGGGAATGGGAG
Organism: Phragmites australis; assembly: GCF_958298935.1. Taxonomy (NCBI): domain Eukaryota; kingdom Viridiplantae; phylum Streptophyta; class Magnoliopsida; order Poales; family Poaceae; genus Phragmites; species Phragmites australis. Next base: position 10,982,414 of record NC_084934.1, read on the forward strand.
GGCGACATCAGGGAGGGAGAGATGGACAATGAAACTCATTGTTTATATTAATAGAGATTTAGATTTGAAAAATGCTTGTAGATTTTGGTTTGTTCTCTCGAGCAACTTCGAATTCTAAGTGGTACCATCTTGTATTCATTTATAGGCAAAATTTGCCACATAACAATGAACTTTGCTAGCATGTGTCATTTCACATCAAACTTATCGTATTTAGCTTATGTACACTAAAAATTCGTGGATATTTGCCACAAGACACTACCGGCATTAAATACTATATGTTTGGTGTGAAATAGCAAATGTCAGCAAAGTTCAATATTTTGTAGCAAATTTCACTTTATTTATAAATGAACCACAAACATGTGATTATATATAAAGAACAGTGTATCCAAATTCTTGTTGATGCAGAGGCCCGAAATTGTTGTTGGTGCAAAGACCAGGAATCGTACTTTCATTATTTGAGGAAATCTAAAATATGGGTTTTGTTTCTATTATTTCACACATATATGATCGGCTTAAGAGGGCACAAAAGCACCGGTTAACCGATAAGCATCTACCACCCACTATAAAAATATTTTTTTGCGAACAATGGATAGTCCGAGACCCTTCTGTTATATTTGCGACATGAGGAGAATATGTGTTATATTAAATATCTTATCATCGTTACATCTACATTTATTGGGAAATATATTCCCGTTTCAATTTATTATTCTCCTCTGCCTTTTTATTTGTAGGGAGAGCAGGTTCCTGTTTGAACTTGAATTGAGACTATATGCCTTAAACTCCTTAAGAAAATCAGTGAAAAAAAGATCAGTAAGAAAACGAACTAATTGCAATAGATTTGTTTCACTTTGCTAAATCGTCATCAAGGGAGAAGCAAGCAGTCTTGAAAGCTCGCAATCATGTTTCAAAGCCCAATTGCCACCAGAAAATCAGAAGTAACAAGGGCAAGAATCCCAATGAGTGAGTAAGAATATAACGTTAAGGGCATATGATTTAATTCAAACTGGGACTAAATCCTATGGATTTGGATCCAATGCCATAAGAGATGTTGTGGTTGTCATTGTCGTCGTTGTTTTTGTTTTTGGACTCTACTTGTTTATCAGTTGCTCTTGAGAGTTGAAATTATTGGAAATTTGAATGAAAATGTAGAAATCGAAATGTGGCTAGGATTGCACTAAAGCGGGCGGGAACTGGCCAGTTACTGACTATCGACCAAGGTCCTAGATTTGAAACCCTGCTCACAATAATTTTCTATACTCTATATAACCTTCATGGTGATGAGTTGCAGGATCAAGTTGAAAAATAAGAAATACCACAAATGCACAATGATACGTATTAAAAAGATATTCGAATAGGAAGAGTAGCAGGCAAACTTGGTTGGTTGGGACAGAGTTAAACTCTCTAACTTGCCATTTGTTTCAGATATTCAAAAATCTCAACATTCATGCAAACGAAAAGGTGTCTATGAAGTTGTTTAGGATTGTTTATTTTACAATGATTTAGCGGCTCAGATTTTTCCAACTCAAATATATACAGAAAAATAAAGCACCTGAATAAAAAAGTGAGACAAATCCATCTATACAAATTAAGTCTCTTCGATTTCGATCTCGCACACGAAATAAAGTCTCTTGTTTCCACCAAGTTCACATGCACATACGGTGTATATCTCTCCAGACATTTAAGCTCTGTTTGTTTCAGATTATAAAAGCTGGATTGTGATCAAAATTTAAAAGCTGAAACAAACAGCTGGATTGTAAAAGCTGGATTCTGATCACAATCGAAAAGCTGAAACAAACAGCTGGTTGAAAAAGCTGGATTGTTACAATCTAACACACAGATGGTAACAATCCAGCAATCTGCTTTCCACCAGATTGTAACCATCCATAATCCAGCTTTTTACAATCCAGATTTTACAATCCAACTTCTTACAATCCACAATCTATAAGCTGCTTTTCATAATCTACAGCTGAAACAAACAGAACCTTAAAACAGCGTCTCACTTTGATCCCGAAAACTCAGACAAGAACCACCGCAAGGATTGCTCCCACAAGCGCGCAGATCGCTGCAGAAGAGTAGCCAAGCGCCCTCCTGCTCGCCGCACCATGGTGGCGGTGGTGGCTCCGGACAGCGAGGTTACGGGGATCGACAACCCCCGCCCCGCCTTGCTCCGGCATGCCGCCGTTCGGGTTGTGCCCACCACTGTGGCTGCTGTAGCCGTGCCCTTCATGTCCGGCAGCACCGGTCCTCACCGTGGTCCGCTCCTCGTCACCTCCTGCTGCTGCTGCGCACACATCAGTTCACCGGTGAGTTGAGCTGGTGTCGTTTCACAGGTCATGGAAATATGGGACTGATATTTGTTTTTTCATTCGAAAAATATATTATTTTTTCTCTCCCTGTACTTTTCATTATCTTTTGTCGATTGATCAGGTTGTTGTTTTGGTGAGTGGTACAATGATGCTGTGTTAAAGTATTGGTGCATGGTCGCTTTTGCTATATCATGAGGCACCAGGAATAAGTACCTTAAGGTGAGAATTAGATGGTTAGTGGAGATAGTTGTATTTCCATTTATCAAGGATTAAACTATATATTTATTTCTTATATGTCTTATTAAATTGAATTTATTTATTTTTAATAATAAACACATACTCGTCGATTACAAGATGACTATAATGACTTTATCAACCTCTAAGTTCTATACCATTAGTTTTTAATAGACATTATATATATATGGTGGTATGAGTATACCTACGTCTATAAATTATAGCATTATTTGTGTTTCTAAAATAAATATCCTTGACGTGTCCTGAAATGCAGGGAATAATATACTTTTCCCTAGACCACACAGGACAGACCGACAGAGCATCTGCGATTGGGAAGGGGCCTCAGATCTGCGTTTGCACACCTCAGCTGGGTACAAGACATTTTTTTGCACACCTCATTTGTAACAAAATATTACTTTTAATCTGAACCCTGAAGAAACTACTCTGTTTTCTACAAAATTTCTCTGATGTTACTTTGTTTTTTTACCCGATCTCATGTTACTAGGTGTCAAAGAACTAAAATTTGAGTCAACAAACACCATTGTCAATGTTGGCTCAACTTCTTTAATATATTTTTAGTTTTCTTAAGATAATGGATTTTTAGCTTGATATGCATGCTTCCACTAATTGCATGAAATTAGCGACATGCGGCGGTGCCATCACGAATGAACTACATAAAGGAAGTTCGTAAGAAACTGCGGCGTTACTATTGTTGTAATGAACAATTCAGTTATCGATATACTATTTTTTCCTGGCCACAAATAATTTACTTTCCCAGCCTAAACATGGCCTTACTGCAGACACTACCGAAGGACTGAAAATAATTTCATCAAAGCTTCAAGAATGAGCAACAAACTAAACGAATTGCCACCATATGTTCTAGCAAAAGTAAAATTGAAACCTAGAAATCTGTTGCTGTATATGAACCGTAAGAAAGATATGGAAGCCTGACCAAACTCAGCCCAAATATCCTCAGCCTGAGATAAGAAATACTGCGCTGCGTACCTGCGTCCCTGGCATCTGCGAGCTGAGCTCCATGGACAGTTGACACAAGGAGCACGAACAAGAGAAGGGAGATGAGAAGGCAAGGTTTCCTTGTGCTCTCCATGGCTGCACTGCAGGAGCTGCACAACAGACAAAGAGCATTAACTGCTCTGCATCTGATGCTGCTAACGCTCTTCACCGTTCCCTTAAGAATCCTCTTGAAAGGAGAGAATAAGTGCCTCGAGGAGCTTTCCACGTGTCTTTCCAAAGCTGGCCACACCAACCTTCCCTACTTTTTTTTTCTTGTAACAGCCAGCACTAACGCATGTCTTCCTTGATTTTTAATTACCAGTGTTATCATCAGTATTTCTTATTACGCAATAATACAACAAAGGTGGGTCTTAAGTGGCTGTATTTATGTACCACATAGCTTATTTTCTGGAGAAGTATGATGCACATTTCAAATGTGATGTGTAGGCCTAGTTGTTTATGTATGTCATAGTACAGAAATACAGTATATATTTCTTCTTCTTTAGGCAAAGGCAAACTAGGTAGATGTTATCTACAGGGACATGTGCAATGGAAACAGATCTAGATTAGATTTGTTTGGGTTTCTATAAATTTTGGTTTCTTCAAAGTTGTTTCTAATGCAAGCACATCTAAACTTACTTATAGCTTCTCAGATTTTTTAGTAGTAAATACTGCTTTTTGCTTCTCATAAACTATAGCCAGAAGTTAATAAAAACAGACTAATTATTTCAGCTTCTGGCTTCTAAAAAGCAGAAACCATTAGAAATACAAACTAACAAGACCTAAACTGTCACACTCTGATTTTTAGATTTCACAAATTTCTAAAAAATTTCAAGATTAGACTATAGATTAAATAATTAGAATAGGAAAAATGATATTTTCTAAATTCAAATTCAAATTCAAATGTGAATTAAGGATATTAATTGTTTGAATACATTCATGCTCAAAATAGTCATTTAGGTTTTATTGTTTTTCTCTGGACCTTATTGAATTTTATTTGAGCTCATTTGGATTTTATTTGAATTCTTTCAAGTTATATTTTATTTCCATAATATCAAAATGTTTTCATAAGTCCAAAATATTTTATTGGCTTTTAAATGTTTTCAAAAGCTTGTCGGTTTTTTCTAGAATTTTTAGGTTTTATTAAGTATTTTATTTGGGATTTATTTGCTTCCTTTCTTTTCTAGAAATTCCAAAAAATCCTTAATCTAAAGCCAGCCCACTTCCTCCTGGCCTTCTCCCTCTCTCCCATATGGGCCGAACTGGAGCTAGCCCAGTCCAGCCCGGCCTGCCTCAGCCCAGCTTCACCTCACCCATCCCTGGGCCCGTTTCCCTTCCCCTGGCCTAGCTGGACAACCGGCCCAAGTCAGCCCTGCCTCTCCCTCTCCTTCCCTCTCTCGTGCCTAGGCCTAGCTATCCCAACCCATTTTTCCAACATCCTCTCTGCCCTAGGCCAATGCCTAGCTGCCGCTGCTCCAGCCACACCTGATGGCACCCCGTCTCTTACAGCCTTCACCATGCGCCGCCGCCATGTGGCCCCTACGGCTTTCGTCGTCACCACAGACTCTTCCGTCGCCGTATCCAAGTCAGGTCCATCGGTCGCCGCCTCCGAGTTCAGGCACTGCACGCCTCCCTAGCCCTTTAAATATCAGACGAGGCACCCATGTCCATCACCCCCGTGCCCTAATCCGTCGAGACATCAAAACCCTAGAGCCGTTGCCGCCATTAAAGAACCTCATCGGGGTTCGCCGATTCGTTGCATCCAAGCCGTTTCTGCCCCTCTGAGTAGCCCCTTGGAACTACAAGCTCACGAGGAGACGATCCCACCGATTCTCGTCGATTCTTCGTCGCTGGAGCATCTGTCTCACCGACGCCAGTGAGCAGCCACCGCATTCTCTCGTCGCCAGCTGTTTGCGCCGCCTCCCGAAGCCAACCAACACCCTAGGTAAGTTCGCGGACCATATATCTTTCTCCTTTGCCGCTCATCGTTGAAGTCCGAGGTTGGCGACGACCTTTTCCCCTTTCTCCAATGAGGACGCCGCCGTCTTGAGCTCGGATTCGCCGTCCCTATCCTCTTCGCCGGCTGTCAACTCCTCTGCCCCTCTTCTTGACTATCAGATCCATCATCAATGGACAAGATTAGATTGAACCCATACCCTTTCAGCCACCAATCACAAACCGTCACGCGTCCACTTAATCCCAATCAGCATGTCAGTCATGTTAGCTTCACCACATCATCGTCAACGTCAACAAAGTAATTGATGTCTCATCCTTGTCACCTTGCCACGTCAACAGAGTCAGCCCAGTCAGCCTTAGTTTTTCATATAGGTCCTTGGATAGTTTAAATCTTAATTTGAGGTCATGTCTTTTTACAGAAAACTCCCTGGTATTTATAAATTAGATTTTAGTCCTAATTTTTTGCAGAAAAGTCCCTGAAACTTCAAACCTTCGTATCCTTTTCGTTTTAGCTCTGATTTGAGTGATTCTTACGCTCAATTTTTTCTAAATTCATGATCTATCCAACAATGAAAGTTTTAGATATCAATTCTCACATCTTTATAGTAGTTTTTCTTTAATAACATCTAGATCTCTACAACCTTATCTTTCACTGTAAGAACATCAGTCAAATTCTGTTCTCCTGGTTCAGCCAAATCAAAGATCCCAGTCTATCGTTCTATTTCTTTTTGTGTTTGCAAATTGGAGTTTATTTGATGCTTATTCGATGTTGCTTTTGTTTGTTGATAGAATCCACGATTGGTAGACAACGCTTTGCATCTGTTCGAGGGATTTCAAGACTAAGATTTCAACAACACTGGGCAGCATTGGGTAAAAGGCAAGTGTAATCCTTGATCATCTTGAGCCTATATTGTCTTAAATATTTTATTTTACAAATTGCATGCAGTGTCTATTAATATGATGGGTAGTTACCTATGATATGGTTTATATAGTTTTTCCCTTATCATCCCTTGAAGCCTAAGTAGGTTATGGTTAGGTGTCGTTCTTGGGTAGATTTGCTTAGCCATGCTGTCAAGATGTTAGGAAGTGTCTTATACAGGATTAGTGGACATATGCAATGATGATGGTGAACTTGATATAGTAACATGAAACCCTAGGACTTGGACAAAGAATTGTAGGATGGTAATAGTAAGTGTATTCAATGGTAGATGCGTTGGGCTTGTAGATACGTTCCAGGCAGGTAGTTTCTCTTGGTTAGGTTGGCTGTGACATCTATTCCCCCCCCCCTTGCTTTACGATGGTTATCTCCTTGTTGAGTAGCCTTTGTCCAAGTGTTACATGTAAGGACCGGTTCGTGGAGTGATAACCCAAGAAATACCGTACCAAACACAAGGCCGATATGGATAAGGCTTAGCATATCGATTAGACATCTGGCTGGCATTCATTGGAGTATCAGGATTTAATTGATGGACCATGCATCATAGTGATTCTCCTGATGGCACACCATTGGCGTGTATTAAATGTCTTGCAAACACGACAATATGAGTATCATGACTCGTGGCTAAAAGTTGAACAACCTCTGCTGAGTGTAAAACTGTTATAACAATCATGCCCGTGGTTATTGCAGAGTTGGATCCTCAAATGATTAGATGGGTTTGGTTTGGTCGTGGTTATGGTTATGGTGATAGTTATGGTTTGCAAAATGGTTAGTTTTAGGTGAAGTCTAACAGTTGGATTAATTGGGATACATTCACTTAATAATTATTCAATATTTTTAAAGTTTAATTGTTTTCTTTAATCGTATTTACGCAAATATATCTTGTGTTAGCATATTCTTGATATAAGCCTGCATATCATTATTCTCATGTACACATGTTGAGCGTATCATGTGCTCACACTTGCTATTTTTTCTATGCTATGCAACATGTATGGTACTGCTCAGTGAGTGAATGTGTTGAAGACTATAAAGACGAGGTTGTGACGTTCTAGGCACATATCTTCCGGTCGGTTGCCTTCGGTGTTTTTGGCACCAGTACTTCTGTTCCGCTACAGATATCTATATAGAAGACAATATAGATCAATTGCTGTAAGAGTTAACATTTATTTAATTAAAATATTACTTTTGTTATTTCACCTTTGACGTCCTTATTTATGTTGCACATTCTAGACATATATAAACAACATCTAATTTTATCGGTTAAAATTGGATGTGACATAAACAACTGTCACTAGCATATGCCTGCTGCAACATGGCACGTAGATCAGTAGCTCGTAACTCTTTATTGTCTTGTTTAAAAAAATAGTATGTCTTGGCCAAAAAAAAGAGAGAAAAAAAAACCTGCAACAGAGGAGATTTGGGGCGGTGGTGCACGAGGTGCAAATCAAATGAAGTCAAGAACACCTTACTCCGACACCGAGGAGATCTGAACACAGCGTATAGTTTTTTTACCTCTTCCTAAAACCTAGTCCACATTTCATACTTTTCATACTCTAAACCAAGACACGTAGCTCAGAGGAACCAACCAATTAATCCAAGTAGCAAAACGCGAGTGGCCGCCGTCAGCCTCGACGCCGCAGTAGGCAGTAGAGGTGCGATCAAATTGAATACGAATAAATATAGCTGATCTTATATTTATTTATTTTCTTAAAGATGGGCTAAATATAAATAATATCGAATACACATATCATTCATCTTATATTTGCTTCGAACTCCTTCGAACGGTCGCATGGTCAGATATATAATTTTTTTTATTTTATTTACATTCTCACATATCACATTAAACAGTATAGTTATTAATAGAATTATTTTAAAGTGAGCATAGTAAGAGAGTGATCGATAAAATGTCAAAATAAAGCATTTAATATTATCTATCTATAAATATATAACAAAATATCTATATATTCTCAATAAGTTTTCTCATAACACATAATATTTGAATACTTTAAATATCAAATTAGATATGAACCGATAGTGTTGAACACAATATCTATCATCCCATATTTATTTTGAACCCTTTTAAATGATCGAAAAATATTCATCACATTTACACCTATTAGACGGCGACCCTAAAGAGATGACCCAAGGGTGGCCCGTGCGTGTCATGCCCTTTGTCGCTATGGCAGCCGCGCGTCTTCTCGTGACCACGTCGGACCGCCGCGCCTCGCTAGTGCCTGCACGCACGCATCGCCGGTGGCTAGATCGCAGTGGGGCGAGGCAGGCGGAACGGACGGGCATGAAATTTCAGGCGACGTGGCCCACGGTAGGGGCGCGTGATTTCACGCAGGACCGAGTGTGTTCGATTGCAGCAACGACTTAATTTTGTGACCAGATAGTAGGACAAATTAGAAAAAGAAAGCACATGCTATCTCTCAACAGTTACATGTAGAAGGATAAACAAATGTTAAGGTTGCCTAATTTAAATAAATTCCAAATATAATACTTTCAATATGAAATAAGGTTATGCTGCCATTGCTAGCTCAACCTCTTACAAAAAAAAAGGTCCACTAGAAAGTGGGACACTGCAACGGCAAACATGATGAAATGACAAAGTCCAAAAATATATTGTATATGTACATTCAGAATGAATTGGTGGGTCTTAATCTTTCTGTGCTAATCGGATGCTCCTCTGGAAAGCCGAATTAAAAGTAAAAAAGGCATGACACGCACGTATTATATATTCTATATACTTCGAACATGAAAAAAAGCAACTACTTCACTTTTACTGTAAATTATCAAATTAATACTTCATTTGATCATAAATACTTATCGTTTTGATCAAGATTCGATCAAACTTTTAAAATTTTGACCGTCAATAACTTCTAAAATATTTAGTTTAGAAACATAAAAATCACATATATAAATTTATCTTAAAAATACTTTTATAATATTATATATTATAACTATATTCTAATAAAAAATAAAAGTCAAAGTTGTACGTTAAAAACCATAAAATAAAAAATGATAAATATTTATGACAAAAAAAGTAGTATAAAAAGGTAAAACAAAATACTTTATTAGTTATGTAGGGTCGCAATCCAGCAACCCCTAAACACGAAGTCAATGGAGACACAATCCGACGTTCTCCGCACTAGAGAGCAAGCAGAAGATGGTTAGGGGAAGACCTGGATGTACTCAAGCTAGAATTTCAAGTAAACACATGATGGAGAAAAATCTAGAGTAAAAAGAGAGAGAATCTATACTCCTATAAAATGTAAGAGTTGTGACAGATTTAAATAATTTCTACCGTTTATCCGAGTTGATCAAATAGTTACCGTATAAAGTTGAACCTCATTCCTCTTTGAAAAAATATTTCCAATCTTCATGCCCACGGATAAGGGATTAACCCCACAGTTACTCATAGGATTAATTCTATAATTTACCTTTTATAGCTAGACGTCCATTATTTGCCTTCCTTATCTTCACAGTTGAACTTCTCCTAAATTTATTCTATGTATACAAAATACATGTGCAGTTACTAGGGAAAATAAAAAGGCACTGGGAGACAATTAAAACAATAGCAGAATCTATCATAGTCGGATTACTGTGGAGGTGAAGTGTGTTGAAAGAAATGGTAGAATTGACGTAGCTAGAGATTAATATGATTGAGAGAAAAAACGAAAATCAAGTAATTTCTATTTACTCATGAGTCTCAGATTTAAGAGAGTGAAAGAGGCTAAACACTATATGAAAAGAACAGTGAAAATGGGGCTAAACATGACATGTCTAATAGCCATTCCAATAATACTATACCAATTTATAATATATATCTACTACTTAAAATACCTAGAGAGTTGTGGCCGGAGAAAATATATTTTTAATATTGAGAAATTTTGCATTTATGTCTGCAAATAATAAAAATGTAATACTAAAAACGTCAAAATCTTCAACATGAAGTTAATTTTTCACGAATTTCTACTATTTATGTTTTCTGTGCACGGGTTGCTTTGCTAGTATATACCAATTGGCTCGGCGATAAATGATCTATCTTGGTGGCGTAATGCTAAGGATTCAAATTCATTCCGGTATTTGAGCACGGCCATTCGGTCGTTGATTTAGTAAGGGATAGTAATGGATTTCGGATTTCAATCTTCCATGAACGCTCGCAGCAACGATGAGATGCGTGACGATTTGGGGTTCGTTACTGCGAAGCTATCCATAGGGTTGGAAAACGTCTCGTTCCTTTTCAGGATCGGAGTACCAAACATTTGCTCATGTCCACTCAAACTTGAGGAAGCAACGAGCCATTGATCATCGATCTCTTGCCATAAGAGATGCAATCAGCTGACTGATGCAGGTCAGATCAAAGACGAAGCAAACAAAAAATCGCCGCACCGAGGAGGCATGCGGGCACCGTGGACTGCCGGCCGGGGTTTGTAACTCCGGCGCTGCGCCCGTGGTGGTTGTTGTTGGCGCCAGCGACCGTCCGAGGGTTGTACACGGTCGGTGTCCCCGGCGTGCCGTGTCCCCGGCCTTCGCCATGGCCGCGACCGTGGCCGTGGCCGTGACCGTGGCCGCCTTTCCTGATGGCCGGAGGCAACCATCGGGTCACTGTGGCGTGCGTCTCCTCAGTCCCTGCTTTCGTGGAGCCAATGTAAAATTAAAATTGTTACGGAAACAGCTCACTCATTTAAAACATTGTGGAGAAATAGGCAACACTATATCATGACCAGAGAGAGAGAGAGAGAGAGAGAGAGAGAGAGAGAGAGAGAGAGGCGCACCTACGCGGCCTTCGCTGCCATCTGCAAGATGATCAACTCCACGAACACTTAAGACCAGAACTGACAGTAATAAGACAATAACAGCAAGGAGGAGATGAAGGCGTGTAGTCTTGCTCCTGCGTCGCGCCATTGTTCACATCGAAGTCATCACCTCTCTAACGCGCGCCAATAATATACGAGAGACGCTGATTAACTCCGCAACTAGCGATCCCATTTGCTGTCGACCTCTCATCGATCCCTTTGCCTACCTCGCACGCTTTCTCGGCTTCTAGCAGGCTAAAAGCGGTCGACAAGAGAATCAGGGAATACGTGTCGAGATAGAGAAGCTAACATATGGAACATGTATAAAAAGTTTTAAAATTTTTAGAGTAATAAAAGACTATTATTTTAAAAACAATATACTCGATCGTATTTACTGAAATAGATAACATATTATCATATTTATAAATTTAGTATGCGTATTCGGTACCTCATTTGCCGAAAATGGTGAACAGTGACATATTCGGTACCTCAGATACCAAATATAGCACTGTTCACCATTTTAGACAACTGGGCTACCGAATATCAACTGTATTTGTAAGGTGCCGAATACAACCAGCCCAGTTAACTCCCGTTCGCAATGAACAGTACCGTGTTTATTAAATTCCATTTTCCCTCTCCTTTAAAACGGTGGTCTTCTGTTACTCCAAAATTTTTAAAATTTTTTGTATGTGTTCCATAATCCATGTGCAACCTATTTCAATTAGAGTCACCCAAAAATCCTTTGTATATTTTAAACTAAAATTCTCCAAAAAAACTACTTTTATAACTTCTAACAATTGTTAGTGCCTCAAATAAATTCTCAAAAATCTGAAAAAATTCACTAATATTCTTCTTATGTGATGGAATAATTTCTAAAATTATTTCTAGCCCTAGATTATATGATGAAAAAGTGAGTTCCTTTGTAATGCTCCATTTGTATGCATTTTTATCATTTCATGTGATATTCTTCTTTTAATTCAATTTGAATTTAAACAAAATTCAACTATCTCATTATTTTTATCCTGTTGACATGCTAAACTTTTAACTACATTTTTGAAAAACGGTGGGCGAGCTGGCACGTCTCTTGAACCATTTTCAAAAGAAGTTTAAGTGAGCGCCTTCTAACGAACTTTTGCAAACATTTTTCACACATAAAAACCTATTGCAACTATGACAACATGAATGCACAAACAAAAATATAACCTATGGAAATTTAAATTTAGAAATTAATTTCCTTCTAAATTAAACTAAATTTACAACTCCTATTTACTTATAGCAAATTTTAAACTATTGCAGAAATTGAGAGTTTAGGGTGCTATAGGGCCAACAGTGGTGGCATGAAGCGTCGAGGCGGGGGTAGCTGCGGCGGCATGATGCAGCTTCTAGGCTAGGAGGGAGCACCATGGGACATTCTATTGGAAATATGCGTATTACTTTAATAATATCATATTTTACTTGGATGCATAATTCATAGTTTTCACTCATGCAAAATAATCAACCACTAGAAGTAGGCTATAACATATAATCGAAAAGAATGATATGGACTCTCAATCGAGATCGATGAAGAAAATGACTTGATACAGTGACAACCTGTAGTCGTGGAGATCGAAGGGGAAGTCGTTGGGTTGATGAAGTCGAGCTTCCGCAAGGGCGATCTGATCCATGTCGTGGAAGCAGCTCCTCAAACGTAGTTGAAGTTGAGTATGTAGTCAAAGTCGAGGACGTAGTCGAAGTGGTAGTGCATGAGAGATCGTGCAGTTGCGCGCCCAAAAACCATATTTGCCGCCTAATGTGCACTCTTCACGATGGCAACCGTTTGGAGATACCGCTCACCCTCAACCTTAATGCATGCCAAGGAGAGGGCTGGCAAGGTTCAATAGCATAACACAAAAAACACATTAATTCCGAGGAGAGAAGGGTGAATAAGTTTGGTTTTTTTCCCCAGCCTTGTTGCCTCACTAACGATGAATACTGGATAATGACCATATACGAGTGCCCCAGGGTTTCTTGCAACTCGGGGAGCATATCTGTGTTTTCAGGAAGGGGATCCCTAGATGAAAGAAAACTACCCGTAGGTACCCAAGGTGTCCCGTAACCGGGAAGGTTTATCTCCAAGAATAGGAAAGAGGAGTTCAGAGAATGTACGACACCCTCATATATATATGGGGCCAAGGGGCCCTGCGGAAGGGTGGGAGGCCACAAGCAATACAAGCCTAAACAAGCCAAAAAAAAGCCAAGGAGGAGGTCACCAACTAGGTTTAGATCCATCTAAGCTAGCTACAACCCCTTTGTAATGGGCTCAGATCAATATAAGATAAAAAAAGATGTAGGGTTATTATCCTCTCAGAGGTCCGAAGCGTCTAAAACCCCCTGTGTATTTCCTTGTGATTCTCCTACTCAAAGCATCCCTCCATTTTTCAACAAGTTCGTTAGATCGACAGTTCACCAATCATCTAGAGCTGGCACCATCCGTGAGGGCCACGACAATAGATGTTGAAGATTCTACACACAACATGCCATCGTCTTGACCCAAGATAACCGGTTTCTCGGATGAAGGGTTCTACGATAACTTCACCTCTCCTACCCATGAACCGGCAATCGACCGTGTAAACTTCGACAAAGAGATTCCGACGATGATTCTAGCAATGAGGTAAGTCGCTTTATGGATCAATGCCAAGGATTATGACATCGAGTTCATACCACCTGACTGCCAAGATAGCTGTGAATGCCCTATTCACCACAAGCCAGGATCTTCCCTTGTAATTTTTGACAACATGGATTGTCAAGATACATATCCGAAGCAATCCAATAAAAAATCCATGATGGATCTACCATCAAGTTGGTTACGCAAACCTTCTACAACATAATACCTAGATCTTCGGCCACTCCCATCGGTCAGATATCACTCCTCGTTACCTTCGGGAAGTATGATAACTTCCAGACAAAAAAGATTATGTTCGACGTGGTCGACTTCCAGACAGCATACAATGCCATCTTGCGAAGATGTACTCTCACCAAATTCATGGCAGCCATGCATTATGCTTATCAGTGCATGAAGATCCCAGGACCTGAGGGAGTCATCACCGTCTGGGGTAGTCCCAAGGCAGGTCTCCATTGCGACAAGCGGAGTCTCGACATGGCAATTCAATACCAACCAAGCAAGGAACCCAAGAGCTCAAGGATCAAGGTGAACAAGAAGACTCAATCGTAACTGTGACCATAATGCCTCGAGATGCAAACCCAAAAAACCATAGGCTAGGTTCCACGACTAGTTCGGATTTTGGGTCTACAATAGTTCGTGGGTTGTCAATAAGCTCTGTAAGTCCCAAGCGTAAGTACTAAGAGTACCTTCATAATAATAAACATCAACTTCCTAGGAGCTCGCTTGAATTGTTTTTCTGCCTTGTCTTCCTTTGCATGCTCATGCCCGACATTGGGTTAAGCAGCTTATCGGGTTTCTCATCCCAAATGCGCACCTGGGGTGGCAAAAAGCTTTTCTTGACCGGAAGGCAATATGGGATTGTTTCTCTTAATTGTGTTCTCTATTTAGACTGCCTACCCGAAAAATTCTTCCGGGCAGACAGTCAGTGGCTTCAGAAGTACTAGGTGTTGGAAACCGAAAACAACATATTGTGTACCCTATGAAAGCAAATTCCAATGAGAAGGGAAGGATTGTTACATTACGAACTCAGGTTGTGAAAAGGCTCCTTATCGCGTTCCACAATTGACCGAGGGCTACAACGCCTCCCACTCATGTGGACCTAAGGTTGGTCATAATAAGCGCTTCGACTAGTGATTAACGCGTCCCGAACTAATCAAAGAAAGAAGTCAGTAAGGAGATCATGATATGTTGTCGAATGCATCTAGCACGAAGTATTCTCGTAAAATGAGAAAAGTGTTTAAATTCCTACAAGTGTAACAAATCTACAAAGATATTTATTACAGACTGCAGGGTAAAGTTTTAAGGTAGGACGACCTCAATGTCCTTGAAGAAAAAAGGACGCAAGTGCTGATAAGATGAACACAGTACCAACAAGCTCTTCGGCACTACCACAACTAGAACATCCGCAAAAGAACCCTCCAAACCAGGAAGCTAGTTTTACGACCTATTCAAAGTCAACATAACAACAACAAAATATCCCCAAAGTGGGAGGGTCTCTACACGGTGGTCGAGTCTACTTGCCTTGGGTCCCTTAGCAATGGGGGATGGATGGGTCTTCAATAATTCTTGGAACGTCGACCAACTCTAAAAGTTTATGTATAAGTACTAAGAGTAAGTTTACACTAGTAAAGGTTTATATTTCCTGTAAGGTCGCTTGAATCTCTTTGTGCTATTTTTTTTGTCTTCCCTAAACTCAACATTTGGCACCTCTAAGATGGGTACAATGGTGGTAAGCCGCAATTCGGGTACCTCTACCTATTGCACGCACCCAGAGGTCACACGGGAATCAACTACTAAAGGGGAAATATGAGCATTCAATTCTTTTCTCTTACCCCTACCAGCTAATTCAAACTAGTCGATCAACAATTTTATCTTATTATCTTTAAGTTTTCTTCCTAGATAATCAGTTGGGGGCTGGATGAATATAGTATACCAAAAGCTAACGACAACATACTGTGCGTGTGCCAAAGCGACTTCCTTAAAATGGGGATGATGTTCTAAGTTGCGACCTCGTAGGATGTGACAAAGGTTCCCTATCGTGTCCTCGAGTGCCTCGGAGCTATGGCGTCTCCCACACACGTCAAACCTAGGGCTGTCCTGATTAAGCTCCCCAATTAGTAACAAGTCATCCTACCCTAGCAGGACGAGGAGGCAAGTATCACTAAGCATGTTATCTTGTTGGTATATCCTCGGTATCGAATTTCCAAGTAGTCTCACCATTTTTATTTACATTCTTTTCTACTAACAAAAGAATAAGTTTCTATTTCCAAGCACAGGATACAGAAGAAAGCCTAAGCGGACTCGGCAATTCTCCGACTAGCCACCATGGCAGTTCCGAGTGCTACTTAGAGCTATGATTTTCTCTGCTAGGGTCCCATTGCATTTTCTGTTCGGGATCTCTTCTGGTGCATGCAGGGGCTGTTGGTATGAAATACCTGAAGAGTTGGCACACTACACTGACAAAGGCGAGTTTCCAAACGTCATCCCGATCTTTTGCTAGAAAAGGAGGACCGAGAATCTATTCACCACCACATAAAACTTGCGCTACAACACTTCAACTTTCTAGCTTGGCCAACGGTGAGTCTTATCGCCCTGTCCTTTTGTAGGGACGAGACATTTTTCGAGCTAATCGGAAATACTACTCGGGTGGAACACCTTCTCGAGAACTCGCTGAAGAACTCAGAGGCATTCAAAACTCTGAGTAGATGATTTGATAACCTAGAGAACCCGGTTCGATGTATCATCCTAATCAAAAATCGTGTCTTACTCGATGATGTGGTCAAACAAAATGCTTATCTTCGCTGACCAAGTACTTGACCCATCAAAGCCTCATTTCACATACTGGTGGGGGGGGGGGCTTGACAATGAATACTAGATAATTACCATCTCCGAGCACATCAGGGTTTTCCGTAATTCTAGGGGCATATCTCTATCTCCAGGAAGGGGTCGCACAGTTGCGCTTCCCATAAATCTTATTGCCGGCCCTCGTTCACTCTTCACGATGACAATGGTTCGGAGATACTGCTCACCCTCAACCACGGTGCACACCAAGAAGAGGGCCGTCAAGGTTCAACAGCTCAACACAAAAACACAGCAACTCCGAGGAGAGAAAGGTAGATAGGATTGATTTATTTACAGCCTTGTTGCCTCACAAAAAGCTCCGCAAGCCTAGACATCTACAGGACTTGCACATGGTCATCAAGGGGTTCACATCTCCAAGACTTGCACATGGTCAACAAGGGGTAGTTGGACCGGCTGTCCCCGAGGCCGATGTTGGGTGTGTTGTTATCAACGACGAAGATTTCCCGTAGCGCCTCGACCTTGTGAGATCCCATGAGCACGCCCTTGTGCGAGTCCACGAAGCCCGTGGCGCGCTTGAGTCATGTGGCGAGCTCGGTGCCCATGATGGCGTCAGCGCCGAGGCACTCCATGAGGAATGGCTCGGCAATGACCCTTAGTGTGTTCGTGAGCACCACACGCCTCCGAGCGCACAATGTGAGCACTCTCCACGCACCTGGGTGCACGTCGGTGGTGTAGAACCGTGGCAACATGTTTTACGTCGCTGATTTGATGTCCGACACCAGCACGCACACGCACGTGAACTCCGACACCAAGACACACAGCGCCGCTGCAGGGGGCACCGGAGTAGCAGCAGCAGACAAGGCATGCTGGCTGCCACCACTACGTCCATTGCGCTCGCCTTGACCGCACTCACGCTGCGCACTCTGCGGGCTCTTGTGTGCCCAAAAAACCTGGAGCTATGTGGCTGCGCATGAACTTATATAGGCAGCGATAAGTTACTAGTAATGGCTCAAATTATCCTCAAGAAACAGCCATAAACATCACTAGTAATCACTTAGTAAACAGTCATAAACAGCAATAGAAACCGCTGAAATAAACAAAAAATTAACCTCATTAATTGTCACTTATGGCTGACACAAATATAAAAGAAATTGCTTTGAAATTTTCAGAATCAGACCTCTTGATGAGCCAAATTCTAACACATTCAGCAAGGCCGGCAGATGGGTCATAGGCATGGTGCAGTCAGCAGTGGTAAGATGTGCCTCGTTTGGTCATGTGTTGTTTTTTATGGTTACATTGGGTGATTCAAACAGGATGCAAAATGGATGCTGTGCAAAATTGTTGATGCATGAATGCAAAATTTGATTCAGTGCAATCTTGTTAAATGGAGTTCATGCTATATGAAATATTTGGCATATATGAACGATTTTTTTAAGAACCTTCGAAAAGGATAGGAAGTTCTTGCTATTCATTAAAAAAAAGAATGTAGTTGATATACTTTATGAGGGAAACCGACCCCGAAAGTCATACAACCGTACGATTTATTAGAAGGAAAAAATGGAAAAACCTAGACAATGACAGAAATTAAGCGGCCGGGACGACCACCTAAGGCGACTCACCACCACACACCTAGACACACAACAACCATCTAGACACACGTGAGAAGGAGCCTACCACATATCATCATTGTCGAGCTATATCACACCCCACAATGTAGCAGCTCTGACTTCACATAGCATACTCATCCCACCAATGACAAACGACCACTACGAAGCATGAGGTAGCCCCGAGGGGGAAGAGGCCACGCCGAACGACCCGACCCTGCGAGAAAGCAGCCAACAAGAACCACATGATCTTCAAAATGATGCCTTCAGAAAGGAAGCAACGTCGAAGACGCCGCCATCGCCCATCCATAAAATGGATAGGATTTTCACCTGGAGAGAACCGAAGGAAGAGTGGGGGGAGACACCATGACAACGCCCCCAAGGGGGAGAGCAGCGTCCGAGAGCATTGCCGCTGTCGGCACTGGCGAAAAGCCAAGCTAGGCTCTCGCCTAAAGCCTTCCCACCCCTTACTATGCCACAATAGCGGAAAGCCCCTGCGTAGCTACAAAGCTACAGCAAAAATGCAAAAATAGACAACATACTTCAGTGTATTTGCCAAAATAGACAACAGATCAACGTATTTGCAAATCTAGCACCTGTATTCGGCACCTTAAAATCCGAAAATCCGATTTTGGAACCCGAAACATCAAAAAAAGACTGGCCCCACTGTTTTCGGCACCTGAGGTGCCGAATATGGCACTGCTCAACCGTATTCGGCACCTGAGGTGCCGAAAATGGTGAACATTACCGTATTCGGTAGGTGCCGAATATGGCCTGTATTGTGCACCACGCGAGAAGCTGAAGCATAAGAAGGCATAAAAGTGCAAGTTTTTTATTTAACTTATATTTTTTAGTACAAAAATAGTCCAAAAATTCAAAATATTTTCATGAGAAAACTAGAGATCCCTAGCAACCCATTTTTATTGGTTTGATACAAAAAGCCTGAGCCAATATTTAATTAAAATTGTCCAAATAAGCCATTTTTTATAAATTCTAGCAATATTTAATGCCTCAAATAAATTCTAAAAATCTAGAAAAATTCACTAATATTCTTCTCATGTGATGTAATAAATTATAAAAATGTTTTCAACCCTATGTTATTTGGTGAAAAAGTGAATTCCTTTGTAATGCTCCATTTATATGCATTTTTATCATTTCATGTGATATTCTCTTTTTAATTCAATTTTAATAAAAATAATTTAACATGCACAAAACCTTGGTTCTCATATTAATATTAAGCCTTTGTAATGCTCCATATATATGTATTTTTTATCATTTCATATTAATATTAAACCTTATTGGAAAGAATTCTGCAAGGTAATTTTGTAGTGAATTAACGTTGGGAGGATACAAATTCTAGTTTATCGAACATTAATAGTTGTGATGAACAATTATCATATAACCCGACATAGAGATTACATACGCTGATAAACCTTACATTTGATATGAGATTTTTCGTTGGTGTATGAATGAACACTAACCATAAAGAGATGACGACAAGAAATATTAGCATGTACGATACACCTAACGACTAACTTAATAGCGTCCCGCTGCTAAACCTAACATGTCTTAGAGAATAAAAATAGACCGGGTTACAAAAGATAATCTCTACTGAGTGCACCTGGGATATTTACCCTTCCTCAGAGCATCGGGGCCTGAAGCCTTAGCGCGACGGGCCCTTTCCTGCTTCCTTTCCCTTTCATCCTTGTGAGCTTCAGCTGCGGCGTGCTCCTCCACTGCCTTCTCATGCGCTCCTCCTCCTGACGATTAAGCCATAGTTCCTCCTGCTGCTGCTCGTACTCCCAGGGCTCATACGCTTCCCTCCTCCACCCCATGCTCATTTGGACCCACTGCTTCTGGTCGTCACTTTGCTCCATATCCAGCCATTCCATGAAGTCACATAGAGGTGGAGGAGACTAGAAAAATGAAAGAAGATGAGAGATTAGTAAGACAGTGCATGAAATCATATGAAAAGTGCCACATGAGTGATGTATGTCGTTATACCGGTGGGTACTTGTACGATCCATGTCGAGGCTTGTCGTATTGGTAGTTGGCACATATGAAGAAACGTAGACCATAGGTGTAGAAGATGTCCTGGGACTCGCGAAACCTAGAAGGGTTACCACAGAAGCACATCGGTTGTTCGACCCCCTGGGGGATGAATTTCTTGTCGGGGCAGACACAGATTTTTCTCTAAAGGCGAAGACTCTGAAGTGGGCGAACACTCGGCCCAACGGGAAAACATGCCGGCTCTGGCTCCACGCACCTGTTGACACCTTTCCCCAATGTTTTTTGGGTGGGCTTGGTAGAGCTGAGCAAGACATTGCAGTTGAGAGAGCTGAGGAAGGACTGGTCTGTCCATGGATGAGGGTGGGGTTATTTATGGTGGCTGGGGGCTGGTGCATGGATTGAGTGCATGAGCATGGCTGGGGGCTGGAGCATAGGATTATCTATGAAAGGTAGAGAAGTTTTGGCACTGATGCTTTACAGAGATTCCTTGAGAAAGCTGTTGCTTGGTGTGGTCATTTCATTCTGCAAAAGTTCAGCATGAGCTATTGTTGCCTCTGCATAGAGGCATGGATTCCTATGAAAGCTGAGTCGTGTAATCACTTTGTGTTTATTGCATGACTCATGACAGAGGTGTTGTCATTTCATAGTTAAAGCTACGTTGTGTGGTCACTTCCTGTCTAAAGATTGACTCACGATATAGGTGTTATCATTTCATGGTTAAAGCTAAGTCGTGCCGTCACTTCATGTCTAAAGGGTGTCTCATGATAGAGGTGTTATCTTTTAATGCTTAAAGCTCTATCGTGTGGTTATTACAAACATTAGATAAATTAAAGTTATGTGCCAAAATTATTTGACAATCATTAGATAAACTAAAAGTAACTACAACAACAATACAATGAATGAGACATAATATGGCTGACTACTACATTATAGTGAATAGTACATGTGTCATAAAGAATTACAAGTACACCGAACAACAGCACTGCCTCCTCAATGATGACGATGACGTACGCAGTCCCCAGGAGTGTAAGCGTCTAGCGGGTGTGTGGCTCTCATCCCAGCGGCCTACGCTGGGCCCCTGCCTTGTGTCCCCTTGACCGTTATCATCATCGTCCTGCCCTGTGTGACCCCCATTGAACATGTATCCAGACCCGCTAACTCGGTCCTGCATGTACCATGATGACAGATCCTCATACGGAAGTGTTGACACCCCATAGAACGTGCTCCGATGGAGTCCGATGTCTCGAAGGCTCAGCCTGTTGGTACCACTGTGAACCCCCAGGTGCATTGGGATATTGGGGGTACTGCCCGTTGAGGAAATCAGTGAAGCTTGTGGCCTGCATTGCAGCAGCCCAGTCAAAATCATGTGTACCACTCCAACTAGGCGTCTGCTGCGTATAGTCAACGACGTCCTCATGATGCATCAAAGCTACAGGTGGAGGTGTCATCGTAGTATGAGGAGGTTGTGTTCACTAGGGGGCCTATGAACCCAGTGTACACTGCTCAAGCTTTGACGCCTATGTGCACTCCTCGGTCTCAGCACCAGAACATGACAAATGATGTTCTGAAGCCGAAGGTGCCTCTTGCGACTATGCGTAAACGGGTTTGTCACGAGCACTAGACGAGCGCCTGCTGTGAGAGGCACAGGACGAGGCCATTGCTGGCACGTCATACCCCCTCCAACATCGGTCACAACCACCATGACCACGTATAACGAATAGGAAGCGGGACCCTCTCATCCTCATGTACTCCCAGAGAGTGTTCCGATCCCTCTTTATTGATGACCCGCTTCATTCCCCATAAGCTTGCTCTACCTGCGTATGCATCGCGTACTCCTCTTCGGTCTGTATGAGATGAGGGACATCTTAGTAATACAGTGGTTTAACCAATTAAAATCATTATAAGTACCGTATCACCTACCACAACATGAAGAAGGTGAGCATGATTCTCGGGGAACAGTCTGGGGCCCGGCTCCATAAGTCTGCTAAGTAAGGTGGCACGCGTGTGCGGATGATATCACGAAAGGTACCCCTAGTAGATGCCATCATCGTATTGTCCAACAGGAACAATGACATCCACTGCGGCTGACTCTGTCCACCTACACTTCACCTCGTGAGGCCCAAGTTGACATTGCTGCACGGTGTCCTCTGTGCTATACCCTGAAGCATACTTACGGTGGCACATGACCTCAAAGTCATTGTTGCCATGTCGTAGATCCTTGTCCGATGAAAGTGTGCCTTGTTCCTCTTTCTGGATAAGATTGCCTCCACCTTAGGTGCAAACCGCGTGCTGCAATTCATAGTAGTATTACCACGGTCTCGAAAGTAGTCTGCCGTTCTATAAAATATGAGCTCAATGATGGCACACAATGGAAGGCCCCATACTCCCTTTAGGACATTGTTGAATGCCTCTGCTATGTTCATTGTCATGATGGTGTACCTAACATGGGATATAAAATTTTTAGAAGGTCCATTTTCATAAGATATTGTTCAATATGATCATTTAAATTCTAAGTGCTAACCTGGCACCATGATTGTCATGGATTAGGACCCACCATTCCATCGGCTTCCCCACTATCCACTAGCTAAACATATCACGTGAACGGCTAACGATAGTTTGTCCCCCAACCATTTGCGTTCGTAGATGGTCCTTCTATTCTTGTTGATCTGCCATCATCTTGTGGGTGGTCTCATTTAACTCTCTCCATATTTTGTTGAACTTCGCCTATTGGTTCTGCAGACACAAACCTTTGAATCTCTTTACAAGAGACTTGCTGCGGTACCTTGTGTACAGGTTCGTTCCCAAGTGGTGTATGCACCACCTTCTCTTCACATCAGGCCATGCAATGGAGTAGTTTATGCTATCATACATCACGTCCAACGTATGCAGAAGGTACTTGCCGCCGCCATCGCTGCCATAAGGGCACCATGGTACTTGCCGCTCAGCAATGTGGCATCCACGTATAGAGCCGGCCTGCAATGTCTGAAAGCTTCGATGCATTATCCAAATGACCAGAATAACCTAATGAGGTATCGATCAGTGGTGTTGTATGACCCATCCTTTAGCTTGATCGGCTCATCCACCATCACCCATTGAGTCCCTGGATTCGTCATGGCAATTTTCTGTAGTAGCCTCAGAGCATAGTTGTAAGACTCCTCGAAGCTTCCAAATAGCATCTTCAACACCTCCTGCTTTGCTCACCACGCGGTGTGGTAATTGATCAGCATACCCGTCTTAGTCTGCACCTCCTCCATAATGCATTTTGGCGATAAACAAATGTTCGTGCCAACAAGGGTGATGAGGTGTTTGGCTATGAACCTCGCATCAACGGCGTGGCTCACATTCCTAATAGCCTCTTCGTTGCATGTACGTAAGGTGTGTCTACTGATCACACAATAGTTCTCATATTTTGGCTTATGTGCTCGTACGAAGTAAGGACAAATCAGGTGCTTGAAACGCCTGACCTCATACTCCGTAGGGCTAGATCGGGTGCACTTGTGGTCCCTGCTTGTCATTACAGGATAGTTGCTAATAAAGTGGACGACCTTCCTCCTGTTGCGAAATTGTTGCCCGACCTGGATGTCCCTATTCTAGTATCCCCAGTTAGATAAGGTGTTATACTCAATGATAGCACAATCCATCAAACCAGTACCACGAAAGTACTGGATTGCCGGTATTGGGACATCATTGTCAGCATCTTCTTCATCCCCACTACCACCGGCTTCATCATCCATGCATCCTGCATCTACATTAGAATGGTCCACTCTAGCTCCATCTCTACCGGAAGTGCCCTCCCTAACATGCCCTCCATCCTCTTCATGAATCACCTACTGGCCTGATCCTTCCATGATACTCACTACATAACCATGCGCCAGTTATGGTACTATGTTTACGCACACCCCCATATCAAAGTTCTCCTCCAATACCTTACGTGAGTACAAAGCCCATGTGTTGCTCCTTCTCATCTCGAACAATGTATGGACAACGACCGAGTTATTTGAAACAACCCGTGGCCGCACACCCTCCTGGACAATAGTATGAGATTGCTGGTTTACACGCAAAACATTCATAACATGTGATTTCAGGTCATCTCGGTCATTAGGTACCTCAACCGAACTCTCTATGTGCTAGCAGTTTTGAATTATTACGAGCCTCCCGTGTAAAACTACGGGACGTTCTCCATAATAAATATAGAAAGTCATACCGTATCTGCTAAATAAAAGTACATCTAATAAAATTACTACTTATATGTTTGCACGATACACATGCTAAATATGTAAGTAATTAATAATGCTAATTAAATCATCATTATTGAATAAAAATAAAATATTGAATACTGAATTAAAATATTATTTAAACTAACATGAAAGTTATATTGAGCAAATATTCAATCCATTATAAATTGACACTGCACTATTAACCTATTCATAGATTTTTTTTGCTAAGTGAGCTGAAGGGAGTAATGGAGTCTACGGTGAGTACAAGGCACTAAAAATATTACTCTATTTTACTTCATAACTACTTTTATTTAATTAAGGCTAGGAGTTCATGTGTGCATCACTATTTTAATGGATTACATTAAAAAACTACTTAAACTGACGCACACCATAATTAATTAAAAATTCAATTTGACAATTTATTGATGCATTGTGTTTGAATCAAATATTTATGTCCAACCGAGTTTTTTAGAATAATCAAATTCGCGCTAATTACTATTATACAATCTACTAATCTAAACAAATAATTACTATTACACAACATCACGCTAATTACTATTATATAAATTCACGCAAATTACTATTACACTAACTAAGCAAATAATCAGATTCATATAATCAAACTAAGCATATAATTGAACAAATATAATTAAATGGATTAAACACTCTAATTACTATTATTGCTGCAAGTACTAATTTAAAACCTAATTTAAGTACTTATTGTATCTCGCGCTGCTGCTCCTCCTCGCCTCGGGCTGATTCTCCTCTACTCACACTGCTGCTACTTCTCACTTCGCGCTACTTCTCATCTCCTCTCCACGCACTGCGTTGCTGCTTTTCTTCTCCTCTCCTCCTTTGCTCGCGCTTCTGCTCTCCTCTCACGCTGCAGCTCATGCATGCGCTGATGCTCTTATTTTATAGCGAAAAGTAGAGAGATATGAAGTAACAGCGACATGACACGACTTGACCGTGTGCCGAAAGCAGCGACAAAAGTGATGGGCGCCAAAAGCATCGTTGTATTTGGTACCTCAGGTGCCGAATACATCACTGTTGCTCATATTCAGTACCTCAGCTCATGTACCGAATACAGGAAATTTCAGCCCCTAAATACGGCACTATTATCCATATTTAGCACCTCAGGTGTTGAATATGACATCGGCTCACATTTTCCGAAATTTGAGGTACAAAATACAAATGCTAGATTTATAAATACGCCGATATATTATTCTTTTAGCAGATACGGTGATATATAGTGTCTATTTTTTTATTTTTGCCGCACAGGTACGGCATTGGAGAGAGGAGAGAGGTAGCCACGAAATCGTGCATATTCTATAAAGTGGGCGTTTTGTTCGCATGAATGGGAAGATCACAGGAATTTCAAGAGAGATAGAACAACATATTTTACAAATTGATGCTATATGAATGGAAAATTTGATTCGGTGTAATATTGTGGAATGGAATTAATAAGTTACGAAAAATTCGGCATCTTTGCTTGAGGAGAGGAGAGAGCTCGCCACTGTTTTTGACAATTGTTTGAGTGCAGAACAGACGGACTGCAACAGAGTGTTAGAAGTTAGAATTCTTTTAATTTATACTAACATTGTAAAAAGGACGAAAATTGATGCTACTTGCATGCCTTTGTAGGAGATCTTATGGTCTATAAAGTTAGTATGATATTTTTTCAGTTTTATTATATTTGTATATAGCCTCGAAAGAATCGGTCTAAAAATATTTATCCATCAAGAAAATCAAAAGTATAACTATTATAATATTTTCGCTCTCTACCCTTAATTAAATGTTTTGAAAGGGAAAAACGTGGATTGGTCACTAGCCACTTGTTTTAGGCATCCTGATTTATTAGCATGCTTTGACCATATTTTTCACCGTGCTAGATCTCGATGTCCTCTGGGACCTTCCTGTAGACGGGCGTCGCGAACCACAAGAAGCTGCCGGGGCGAAGGAGGCAGTTCAGTTCGAGCAGCAGCTTGCCGCCCTTGATGTGCAAGGGAACGCGCCACCGCGCACAGTGGACGACGTCGAAGACATTGCCGGGGAAGGGAGGCCAGTTGGTGCCCATGACGGCGGAGACAGCCGAGATGCCGCGCTGGAGCGCGAACTGCATCTCCTCTTGCTCGTCCTTCGGCGCGAACGACATGGTCAGCGCGTCCTTGTCAAACAGGAAGCCACCGAAGCTGGTGACGTCGAGCACCACGTGCCTGCGCCGCCCCCACGCAACATCTCGCGCGGGCAGGAGGATGCGGGGGCTCGTGCGCGCGAGACGGCGTCTGCAGGAGGATGCGTGCGTCAAGGGCAGTTTTGGAACACCATGTGTAACAGCCCAATTCTCGGAAAACCCCTAGAATTAATAAACGTAAATAAAATTAAATAAATAAATCAAATCAGAATTTGCAATATTAAAAATTTCCTAAATTGTTTGCTAATTGTTTGTAGGCTATATGAGTAAATAATAATCAAGGAAATAAATAAGAAAAGAAATAGAAAAGGGTAAAGGAAAAGGGAAAAAAATTCATCCTCTCTTTTGGGGCCAAACCATTTCCTCAGCCGAGCCTGCTTCATCTTCTCTCTATCGAGGGTTAATCCTTAACAATGTATCCATGGTATATTGGACAATGGGTGTGTGATCAACGTTTCATGCGGCTGTTGGTGGGTGCGTGTCAAAGGAACTCAAGAATACTAGGGTCTATCTGGGTTCAGACATCTCTTAGGATAATAATCCTACATTTTGTGTATTTTTTATGAGTTGGATAAACTTATCTAGATTGTCCTCCTTTACAAGTTTGGTCCTCCTCCTTTATATAGCAGGAGGGAAGGTGTATTATGTACATACAAGCAGACCATACCAAATATGATGGCTGCCCTATGCCTGACAAAAATAGCTATTTCTAGGAAATAATTACATAGGGTGGGCACGCTCGGCCCATCCTGCATGCCCTGTCCCATCCGCCAAACACTGTCACGCCCGCTGCAAACCCGTCACACTCACCTGCCAGGTCGTCACGCTCGCCTATCAAGTCATCCCGTAGCATTAAATGCTACAGGATGGGTCACATCGTCTCTGCGCCAGCCCATGACTTCGCCCATCTAAAAAGTGCCTAGGGAAGAAAAACACATGAGTAGATGATATTAAATGTGATTAGACTAGTTAGATTAGTACCTACCTCATGAAAAGGTTTCCATTTACGACCAGGAGACTAGTCGGGCAAGCTCTGCTTGATCGCGGGGGTTGGGCATGGTTTTGAAAATATTAGCTGCGAGCTAGCATCTACTGGTGTGGGCCCTCCTGACAGGGGACCCCCTTATTCTTTACATCGACAGTAGCCCCTAAGCTCAATTGTGAATGGGGTGGGCTGAGTGGTTCACCGTATAGTTTTGAGGTCGTTGGACACCATTTGGTCATGGTCAATCCTGGTCGAATCACTTGGGCTCCGTGTGAACATAAGCTCACCTAGGGAGTGCTCGTCGATGCGGCCCGCTTTTGTGGTCAACTTAGGAAACCTCATCCCTAGAGGAGGTTGAATCGTCCTGAGAGAGAGAGAGAGAGAGAGAACGTGGGCGGGGGGAGAAAAATGTGAGTGGGAGAGAAACGTGGGAGAGAGAAATATTAATTGCCGTTGGACCAGAAGGAATTTCGGTCCCCCATGCGCATCCTTTAGAATTTCGAACCGGCTGGACTTCGTGATGGTTGGGATATTGCATCGGCCCTATAAATTGGAAAGCCAAGGGTTTCCCACGAATCCCTTTTCCATCTCCCATAGCCCCCAAGCCTTTGCGTTCGTGTAATGAGCCTCTAGGCCCTTCTTCTCCGTCCGCGTTCTTGCACCTGCAATGACATCGTGCATTGGCAACGAGCCAGCTTTCCCCAAGTCCAGGTGCAACACGGCGAGGATGAAGCAAATGTGTGACAACAACCAGCTCCCTCGTTGCCTGTCCTTGGGGTACTGTGCTAGCAAGAGTGTGTCGGCCACCTGTCATGGGATATCATGACATTCATTTCCTTTTTCTTGGCTGGCCTCGTGGCGCCCTTCTTTGAATTCTTCATCACCATCATTTCCTTCTACGAGATCTGCAATCTCCACCTCAACCCCAATTCCATTATCATGCTGAGTATCTTTGCCCACATGTGCGAGAATTACATCGGGGTTGAGCCATACCTCGATCTCTTCAGGTTTTTCTACAAAGCTAGGTTACAGACCTAGCCAACCATAGGAAGTTGCAGGTTTCATCTCCTAACGATGTCGCAGGCTCCTACTTTGAGATGGGCCTCAAGTCGTCATGGTCGAGCTAGAGAGAGGATTGGTTCTACCTCACGATAGAAGAATCCTTAGACAACATCTGCATGCAGAGTAAACCAGCACAGGTCACCGAGAACTGGGGCAATGCCCCCACGGTAGCTTTAGAGCCGACGACCCTAGCCAAATGGGTCAAGCTACTTGGACAGGCCGGGCTGACGCGATCGGACATTGTCCGTGATTTTCTCAAGCACCGGTTGTGCCCCTTGTGGAGGAGAGCGCATTTGGCATACCAGTACATCAGAGGCAATGATGGCACCTGAGAGAGTTCCACAGGTAACCCTGTTGTTGTTTCCATGGCTCTTGTAGTCGATCGCGTGACATCTTAAGTATCCTTATTGTCCATATCTTCGTAACGGGGTCATTGGCTCGCGGGTCAAATTCCTAATGGAGGTGGCCCATAGGAAAGATGGCCCTCCGCGCGGTGCCCCTTCACTGTGTGATCTCCCTCGTCAGAGAGGGCTCAAATCAGATTGGTATGTTTAGCATTTTCTCAGAATTTTCACCTCCAAGCCTTCTCCTGGGTGAGGGTGTCATGGTTTGCATCACTGCAGGGTCTTGCCAAGGTCGATGTCCTATGCCCGGTGATCGATGAGGTCATGGAGGTCATCTGGGAAATCAACTCTGGGATCCGCTTGACTCCTCCATCGCCCAACATCGCTCCGATTGGTAGTCAATCTAGTTGCGATGATGATCAAGCTGCTCGGAGCTGAATATCGACCACTGGTGGAGGCCCTGCAAACGGTGCCAGAAGGGAGAGGGTTGACCAACCCTACCCTGACTAGACTTGATCTGACCGGGCTGGCATTGATCAGACCTGCTTCGACCAGGTCCGCACAAACCAGATTTTCTCTAACCAGCGTCGCCCTGACCAGGCTTGCACTGACCAAACCCTGCGCTGACCAGGCCTGCGCTGACTAGACTTGCTTTGACCAGCGTCACCTCAACCAGGCTGGGGGTGATCAAGCTGTTGCTGGGCAGGCTCTACACCAGCGAAGAAGACAGCTGCAGAGGACTTGGCTTCTATAGAAGTGTCCAAAAACGCTCGTGGGATACCGGTCACCGGTGGCTTCATGAGGATGAGGCTCGTGCTCACCTTTCCATCCATGCTGTAAGTTCCCTAGTTAGGTGTAGATGCTTTGGAAGTCTTCTTTCTGTTTTGACTCCATGATCTGTTGCTGCTGTAGGTCCTTAACCCTACCATAGGCCCAGTCATAACTTCTCCTCCAGTGTCTCAGCAAGATGTTCTAGCCCCCTAGCCTCTAGTTGCTCTGACGCCGGGAGCACTGGCCATGACCTTCATGTCTACGGAGCCCGCTATAGCCTCTGACCTACTTTCCCTGGTCGCCAGCCTCCTTGCCTCCATCCAAAGGCTGATTGCCAAGAAAGAGGCAGAGGACAATAGGTGCACTGAGCTGGAGAGGCTGGTGGCTGAAGGGAAGGAGGTGAGGCGCTTAATTGAGCGGGAAAATGCCAAGCTTCAATAGGAAAATACCATGCTCACTGTTGAATGTTATCAACTCAAGGAGGATGAGCGAAAGACCCGTGGTATTCTTGAGGGAGGCTTTAAGGAAATCCGGCGACCCTTGAGGAGCGTCGGGCTGGACACCGCTGACCCGAAGGATGATAGGGTTGCTCAGGGCTGGGTCTACACCATCCATGTCCTAATGGAGAAGTTTACCTAGCTCCTGGGCATCCTGGTGGCAAGGACCTCAAAGGACGTGATGAAAGTGGCGAAAGCCACAGTGGCATATGTTCTCAAGTGCTTCCGCTGTCGTGACCCCAACTTCAACCTTGAGACCACCCAGGAGAGGGTCGTGACTGCCGGTCCCATAGCCATGGAGAGGCTGGAGGTGGAGTGTCAAGGGTCAGCGTATTTTGTAGGGTCTATCTTTTAGGTGGAGACCATCGAGGAGGTCGAAGAAGAACAGTAAAACTCGAACTATAATTTAGGCTTGTATTATGCTTGAATGAAGCTTTTAATTTCCCTAATGAGCTTGTGTCGCTGCTATCTTCATAGAATCCCAAAATTGACCACCCGCCCTGCTCACTTCGAGCCCCCGACCACGCCTGTTGATAACGTCGATGACCAGCACAGCCTGGAAGCGGTGGCTTGGTTTACGGTCAAGCGAGAGATCCTGCAAAGTGATCTTCGAGGTGCATCATCCCAACCACCATTAATCCACATGTAGTCCCAACCTAGCCAAATCAGACTCGACTAGCGGACTCCTGTGTGGTTTGCAACTTGTTTTCGTGACCAGCTTGTCGGGAGGAGCTATTGGCGGTGAAGAGAGATTTGGAGTGAGTGATGAGAGAGGACGATCAGCGATGGGGGCATTTTTACGATCGTCTCAGTTAGGCATTCACCCCTTCGACTAACTCCTCTGGGCTGTCGGCATTCAGATTCACCCCACTCCTGGAGATACCATAACTGGTCATGTCAACTGGTTCTTGGTGGCCTCCAAGGAGGTTGGTGCACTCGAGCAGAGGCTGTGCAAGAACATTAGTGACCACTTATTTATGACTACCATCGACAGTTTCTGCCTTGCCTTCGCTTGTGTCAGTGAGCACTTCCCCGACCTGGACCTTGTTCCGGCAATCTCTGAATGCTTCATCGGCGTCCAAAAGACCACAGAGGAGCTTCACCACCTTACGGAGTCATTTTTTTGTGCAGCTCAATCTCTTCTCTGGTCCATCTGGTTTGACCCTAGAAGGGCATCTTTGGATCCAAGGGATGCTGAATTAAACCATTTGAAACTGCCCCCAGAAATTACCCGAGCGGTTACTTTGTAAAGCAAGAACCTGCTTTTATGTAAACTTTCCATGTGTTCATCTGGCGAGTAGGTTCTGACTGCTTGCTACATTTAGGGGGGACTAAAGCTTTCTATACTGCTTGCTAGTTAGGTTCGTGACGCCTAGGACAACCCTTGACACGACAAGCCCTTCGGTGGCGACCAGCGCTCGACATGAGTTAAGGCTTGTGGCTTCATTGTTGTTACCCCCCAGCCACCCATATCCTTGAAACTGCGCGAATGGCAACTTTAATTCCCACTCAAATGATTTGGTACTCACCATATAAGCGAACAGGTGAAGTAACTAGCATCACGAGAAAATAGGAAAAATGACTATATAATCTAAACTGCTCTAGCCTCCAACCTCCTGGTGAGCCAAAAAGCTCCCGACTAGGGTGTAAAGCCTTTGAACCAAAAAACTTACAAGCCAGTGGGAGACTGTTCCTTTCAGGGAATTGATGTGCCCATGGCTCCTTTGGATATGATCAATACCACCAATAATCCTCAAATCATACAAGGTCCAATTACAAGAGCATGTGCATGACAATTAGACCACCAGGTGAACTCGTTCCTTGCTGTTCATGCTTCCTTGGATGGATTACTACTAAATTCTTGTAATGTTTTATTACTTATGAACGTAGGAGAAGCACCACGACCTTACCCCAGATGTCACCCCTCAAAGACCAAGTCTACTCGGACTCGAGACTGAGCTCTAGCCGTGGTCGAAGTCATGGTCGTGATCGAGTCTCAGGACAACACGTCAGTAAAACGGGCATAACTCTTTCATATGAAGTCCGTTTTAGACAATCTTAGACATTCTGGAAAGCTTACGATGAGCCATTTCCAATGGATATGAGATTGACCAAATATTCCTTATAGCTTAGTTAGAGTCAAAGAAATAAGGTGTTGCGCCATCATATCAGACCCTGTTTGGTCTTGTAATCATGTTGGGGTCGGAGTCAAGGTTGTGTATGCCTCTTTTTATGGCTGCACAACCCTAGGTTGACCTCCTCATGTCCCTCCTATATATACACAATAGCCATCGTAGTTTAGGCTCGGATTTAGCTTAGATTATTCTGTTTTTAGACAATTTTGCCATTTATCGGTTTGTTGAACCCCAACTTGAGAACTTCATTGGTAATTAGCAATATTCAGATTGCATCTACTTGTTCTTGCTTGTGTTCTCGATTCGCTTGCAGGAAAAGCCTTCTTTGCGAGGTTAACCATGTCTTGGCACGGCTGATAACCACAGAGTAGTGGTGTAGTGGTTGCAAGGGTTCTCGTTCTGTTATGTACGGAGCCTTTGGATCATCAACGTCGAAGCTCTACCAATCGATTTATCATATTACCTTTCGAAAGATCGGGCAAACGTGCATTAGGAATCCTGCAACTAGAGAGTCTGGTTTTTGAATCAGAAAAATAGAGAAACATGCTCGTCTTCGAGTAACCCTACACATAGAACTTGCGCAACTGGGCTATGTTCCAGGAGTTGTGCAATTCACGACCATCCTCCATGGCTTACTTGATCACACCGGGCCGGGTAACATCGACCACCTTGTAGGGCCTCTCCCACTTGGGGGAGAGCTTAGTTCAGCCTACCTTATTTTGTATTTTCCCAAGGATGAGTCACCTACGACCAGTGTCTGCTCTCGCACTTTGCACTCATGATAGCGTCTAAGGCTTTACTAATATCGGGCTGCTCGAATTAGAGCATGATCGCAAAACTACTCAATCAGGTTTATGTCATCCTCTCGTCGCGCACCCTGGTTGTTGTCCGAATAGCTGGTCACTCAGGGAGACCGAAGGGTGATTTCAGAGGGGAGCAGTGCTTCTGCACCAAAGGCTAGGAAAAAAAGGCAGCGACTAGAGTACTATGGGGGAGTTCGTCCACCTAGCATCTTGAATAGCTCTTAAGCCAATCGAAGACCCGAGTTATGATCCCTTGCAGTATCATCCCATTTGCCCTTTCGACCTGTCTGTTGCTTCGGGGGTACGCCATCGACGGATAACAAACCTTGGTCCCGATCTCTTCGCATCCAGAAAGCACTATTGGTGAACTGAATCCCGTTGTCTATAATTATATGGTTTGGACTACCAAACCACACTGTGAGCCCCCGTATGAACTTGATCGCTGCTACGGTGGTGCTTTTCCTGACGGGCTCGGCTTTGATCCACTTAGTGAATTTGTCGACTGGCATAAAGAGAAATTCAAAACCAACTGGGGCTTTAGATAATGGTCCCACAATATCGAGCCCTCAGATAGCGAAAGGACAAGATAGTGATATGGTTTGCAGTGCTTGAGTTGGTAGGTTGGTATGTCGGCCATTGTACTAACATGACTCGCATCATTTTACTAGCTCACAAGAATCCTTGAGGGCCGTGGGCCAATAGAAACCTTGCCAGAATGCTTTTCCAACCAGAGTGCGGTATGAAGAGTGGCTACCACATATGCCTTTGTGGATATCAGAGAGCATTATGTTTCCCTCTTTCTGAGTGATGCATTTAAGTAAAAGGCTGTTGCTCCCCTTGTGATAAAGCCGTCCCTCTACCAGGGAGTATATGCGGGCTTGCCACGTGACCTTTTCTGCTGAGGCATCATCGTCAGGGACTCCTTGATTCTAAAGGTAGTCCAAGATCTGATCCATTTAGGTCATACCCGAATCGAGCAGGGTGACCACATGATGACCACCCGAGGTCGTTAACACCAAATGAGGTGTTTCCTCAAAACATGTTGCCTCTGGTGCTCTGTTTCCAAAATTTGCATCCTCTTCACCTTGGCCCGAGGCTACGGTGGATGATCGTGTGAGTCTTTCTTCAAATACTCCGATCGAGACTAGTTTGCGAGAAGAAGCTAGATGGGCCAACTCATTGGTAGAAGGTTGTCCTTGCGAGGGACATGTTTGACCTCAAAACTGATAAAGCATCTCTCAAGCCTTCTCGTGGATGTGAGGTATGCCACAATTGTCGTATCAGAGCATTATAACTCCTTTTGCACTTGGTTCACGACCAGTAGCGAGTCCCCTATAGCTAGCAGACGCTTTGTCCCAAGTGCGGAGGCCGCTCGCATTCCGGATTAGAGGTCCTCGTACTTTGCAATATTGTTAGTGGCCGGAAAATATAATTGAACTACGTACTTGAGGATGTAGCCAATCAGTGAATTCAGGACCACTCCAGCCCCGCTCTCTTCAGTGTGAACAATCCATCAAAGTGGATGGTCTGGTGCTCATAAACCTTTGGTCGTTGTTCCTGATCGGGCTCAACGGGCAACCACTTGGCCATAGAATCCACCAGTGCCTGGGACTAGATAGCATTTAGGGGATGAACTAAATATCGACTCCCTGAACTCCACTGCCCACTTTGCTATTCTTCCTACAACATCCCTGCTATGGAGAATTTCTTGAATGGGGAGAGATGAGGCTACCTTGATTTTGTCGGCCTGGAAGTAGTGTCTGAGTTTACGAGAGGCCATCAGTATAGCATATAGCAGCTTCTGAGTCAGTGGGTACCGAGCCTTCACGTTGTGTAGGACCTCACTGACGTAGTACACTGGTCACTGAAGACCTTCTCGTTCGACGACTAGGACCACGCTCGTGACCTAGGGGTAGCTACGACATATTAGCAAGAGCTTCTGATCTAGATGAGGAGCGGTTAGTACATGAGGCGACGAGAGGTACCTTTTGAGATCTTGGAAAACGGCCTCCACCTCTGGCGCACACTGGAAGTGGTCATTTTTCTTCAGAAGATTGAAGAGCGGCAACCCCTTTTATCCTAGCCTTGAGATGAATCCGCCCAAAGCTGCCACACATCCTGTTAGTTTTTGGACTTCCTTTAACATGGTCGGGGATCTCATCTGGTCGATGGCATTAATCTTTTCAGGGTTCATTCCTATTCCTTGGCTAGACACGAGGAAGCCAAGCAACTTCCCTAATGATACTCCGAACGTGCATTTCTCTGAGTTCAGCTTCATGCGGTACTTTTGAAGGTTGTCGAACGCTTCCTGGAGGTCAACGACCAGATCGTCCTTGGTCTTACTCTTCACTACTACATCATCAACATATGCCTTGTTGTTTCTGTTGAGCTATAGTCAAAGAACAAGCTAAATACACCGCTGGTAAGTGGCACCAGCGCTCTTCAAACTAAAAAGCATTTTTACATAACAAAAGACCCCGAAGGGCATTACAAAAGCAGTCTTCTCTTCATTTTCCCTACACATGCTAATTTGATGGTACCCTGAGCAGGCATCTAAGAAGCTTAACAGATCGCTACACGGTTGAGTCAACAAACTGGTCGATCTGAGGGAGAGGGAAGCGATCTATTGGGCATACCTTGTTGAGGTCGATGAAGTCGATGCACATCCTCCACTTACCATTGGGTTTACAGACCAAGACTGGGTTAGCCAGTCATTTTGGGTACTGCACCTCTCGGATGAAGCTTGCTGCCAGGAGCTTTGAGTGCTTCCTTTCGGTCGGCTACGAACCGACACACCTTTTGCTTTATTGGTCGCGTGTCTGATCGTAATGATATTTTGTGCTCGATCATGTCTCTAGGGACTCCCAGCATATCTATAAGGAAAGATATCCGTGTTTGCTAAAGGAAAGTGATGAGCGTGAGTTCCTATTTGGGGTCCAGGCTGACCCCTATCTGGACCGTCCTAGATGGGTCGGATTCGTTTAGGAAAGTTTCCTGGAGCCGATTATCTGGACTGGCGATGACATGGACCTTCACTGGGCGACCACTGGGCACAACATCCTCAGGCTGCAACCTGGGAGTCAGCTCGACCATGTAAAGGCTCCTCTTGTTACAATGCAGGTCCATCTTTGTGTTGCCAAAAATGGTGATGGCCCCCACCAGGCCAGGGATCTTGATTGCCTAGTAAGCGTAGTGGGCGATGGCCATGAATTGGGCCATCGCTGGTCACCCCAGGATTGCATTGTAAGCGGTCCTGAATTCCGCCACATCGAACATGACCTTTTCGGTCATGAAGTTACTCGACGAGCCGAAGGTGACGAGCAGCTCGATTTGCCCCCAATGGCTTAGCTGAGGAGCTAGGGATAATTTCTGAAGAAGGGAGGAGATGGTTTCAATGTGCTCCTCAGTATCTGCAAGGTGTCCAGCGTGTTAGTGAAGATGAGGTTGATGGAACTCCCTCTGTCGACCAGTA
Source organism: Phragmites australis (assembly GCF_958298935.1). Lineage (NCBI taxonomy): Eukaryota > Viridiplantae > Streptophyta > Magnoliopsida > Poales > Poaceae > Phragmites > Phragmites australis. The sequence goes on from NC_084934.1 coordinate 11,019,221, forward strand.
CGCGACCCAGTTGAATGTTCTGTACCATGGGTTCGACCCTGATGGGATAGCGACCAGGGAGTCTAACACACGCAGGGTGGTCTACCTTGGTAAATGTGAGGGGTACCTCCGACCACTTTAGATGCATTCTTGGGCCCAGTGTGGTCACCCACACTTCATGGACCACCGACTTGTATTCCTTGTTCGAGGAATACGTTGGCACCCCTAAAGATATAGTGGATTATGTGATCATACTACTGGAAAACCAGCGCCGATTGGTCGAGGTCAGTCTCATCCTCACCATTGTCATCGCGTCTGGGTTTATGCCCCCCAAGCTCCTTGTCGATGATGCCCAGCACGACCTTGCATTCGATCAGGTTGTGAGCATTTGTGCAGTGGATCAGGCAGCAGCCTTGGCCCTTCTTTCCATCCTTTTTCTCGAAGCACCGACATGGTTGACCGGTCTGCTCGACTGCCATGACATCAGGCAGTCCTACCTTGTATTTGCTCTTTTTCTCCTTCCAGCCGACCCCTTTGAAAGAGGCGGGCTGGTCGAAGGTCGGCTGTGACTTTGGGCCGCTTTGGCGCTCTCGGGCCTCAGCGGCCTGCGCTCACTTGTCTGCAAGCTTGAAGAGCTCGGTGTACTCTAGCCTTCCTTGGTGGCCAGCTTTTCAACCATCTTATCGTCTCTGACTCCTCTTTTAAATGCTATGACCATGGACTTATCCGTGATCCTCGTAATGGTATTCCGACGTTCAGTGAAATGCTGGATGTAGTCTCGTAGCGACTCACCCTATCATTGCCTAACCTGGTATAGGTCATCCTCGACCCTTGGTCAAGTGTAGGTCCCCTAGAAGTTAGTGACAAACTAGTCACACAAGTCCTCTCAGGAGTGTATTGACCTACTGGAGAGGTTCATAAGCCAGGACCATGCTGAACCGGACAAGGCGGTCGGGAAATAGTTGACCATGACTTTCCCATGGCCTCTTGTGCCCTGCACCATGGTGGTGTAAATATGCAAGAACTCCTCGGGATTGGTCGAGCTGTTGTATTTTTCGACTAGGACCGACCGGAACTTGTCTGCCTAGTGCACTTCTCACAGCCAGGCGGACAAGTCATTGCACACCGTCTCGTAACGAGGAGTCACTCGTTGATGGGTGGCAACACGTTCTCGGGGAGACAGACAACGGTCTTGCAGCCCTAACGATTGGGTGGAGGAGTCTGACGCCTCCATGCGATTGGGAGGTGAGCTGTAGGGCTGCTTGCCCTTTTTCTGCTACTACCGAGCACGATTTTCCTGCTCCCGACTGACCCTCTAGCCATGGATCACGCAGTGGAGGTCGTGTTGGCGAAGAGAGTCGAGCAGGTCAGTGGGTCGGCTATCCCGACGTGGCGGGGGTCTTTGAGTACTTCCTGTCACGAGGGAGCATGGGATATTTCCTTCCATGTGGCCTGCTACGATTATTGGCGATTGCGACCTTCACAATCCTTGCGACGAACGTGGTATTTGCCGCCACGGTTTGGCATCGGTCGGTCCCTACCAAGAGGGAGAGGTCGCATAGGCATGGTTCTGCTGGCGAACCCTCAGGCACGTCCTACGGCGAGTGGCTGAGAAGCATTTGAATAGTTTGCAGATTCTACGCGGGCGTCATGGCCTCATAGTCCAACTGCTGAGCATGAAGCTGCGACATATCGTGAAGAGGGGAGTCCCTAGTGCTCGCGTTGTGTGACACGACACCACCAAGGACCGCGCCCTATGCGGGGGCTATATCGAAGCGCCTCCCTGTTTGGTGCCAGGCCGGTTTCCCTCTGGGCGCAAGGCCTGGGGCTCAAAGATAGTGCACAGGACACAAGGGCCTCCGCTGCCCCCTGCTGCATGGTTTGCCATGCAAACTTCACGTTGAGCCTCGACGCCTTTAGACTCCTATTCGGTGTCCCAAATGTGGAGCACATCAGGCTCATATGGGTCGTATCCCATGATGAATACCTCACAGTGATTGAGGTCCTTGGAATGTGACTCAGCAGTTGCCGTGGATCCAATAATGGGTAGCTCAATCGAGTTATCAACATTTACCGAAACGTGAAAACGCGCCCCATACCTAGTGCGACAACTGTAGAGAGTTAATCCCTGACAATGTATCTGTAACACCCTGAGTTTTAGCATTTAGAAATATAGAAAAATTCACTCATGTTTAATTTTTTTCTAATTATTTAAACCATTATAAAATCAAGGAAATATATATTTGAATATATACATATATATATACTTGTATGTGTGTATTCAAATATATTATTTTGGCTAAGTACTCCAAAAAGCACCAAATTAATTTCTAAATTACTCCCTGCAACAAATTGAGCGTATGCATTTTTGGTTTAATTGCTTTTATGGTTCTTTGAGTGGAAATTTGAATTTGAACCTCTCTTAAATTCAAATTAAATTCAAATATTTTGAAGTACTCCTGGACGAATGACCCTAGCTAGAAGACCCTATCGGATGATAGTAAAGAATCTACCTGTATAGTATCATAGAGGAACTTCAGCGGACAAGACTTAGGACAAAATTAAGTATCAGGACCAAACTATATGGAACACACAGGTACTCATGGCAAATGACAGAGTGGTCAATCAACAATCTTGGACTAAGAAATTGAAAGGTTTAAATTGTGTTTTGAACCAACATCAGATTAGTAAGAGAACTGCAACTGAATCTTAACAAATGACAATGTGTTAACCCATGAATGAACAAATGACTATAGTGGCGCATGCTCTATGAGACATCCATAGTCAGAACCACTTTAAGTGGGGTGGCCCCATGTGACTTCGAAAAAATTTGTATTGTGGGAAGATTTTGGATAAATGGAACTATCAAGCATAATCATAGCCCGCAAGGCGATGTATACTGCCTAGTAGTGAAGTACATGAGATAAGTTCAGGAACTTCGATGGAAATGGATAACTCAAGAAGGAAAAATCATAGTTTCTGCGTCAAGGTAGCTGAAGCTACATGGATGAGCTACCCAGCTTATATTGGAAGATAACAGTGGTAGTACACACACTCGAAATATGGAACACTATCCAAGTTGAAATAAGTGCGAGAACTATATGGATAAGAGAGCTTATCTTTTATGGAACTTCCCCCCAGCCACAAATAATTAAAAGATATGGAAGGACAATGACTACGATCAAAAAGATCCTAAAGTGGTCAGTTTTGTCAAAAAAAAAAAAAGAAGAATCAAAGGAAAGAATCCCATGTGTTGTCAGAGAATAAAAGCACCTGGAAATTTCTTCTCAAGTGCACACAAACTTCAGACTTGGAGAAAAGTCAGCTCAAGGATATTTTGGATATGGCAACTTGTCTTGCTAAAAAGGATAACAATTACATTTGACAAGTATCACGCAATGTTCACACGAAGGTTAAAGTGTCAGTTGATCAAGAAGAAGATCCAATGGAAGATAGTTTTCCCTAATCCCTCCTTAGAACCTTTCAAATCTCGGGGACAAGATTCCCTTTAAGTGGGGTAAATTTGTAACACCAGGAGTTCTAGCATTTAGAAATATAATAAAATTCACTCCTGTTTAAAAAATTTCTAATTATTTAAACAAGTATAAAATCAAGAAAATATATATTTGAATAAATATACTTGTATGTGTGTATTCAAATATATTATTTTGGCTAAGTATTCCAAAAAGCACCAAATTAATTTCTAAATTAATCCCTGCAATAAATTGAGCATAAGCATTTTTGGTTTAATTGCTTTTATGGTTCTTTGAGTGGTGATTTGAATTTGAACATCTCTCAAATTCAAATCTATTTCTTAGATTCTTTTCATCTTGAAACTCAATAGAATTCAAATCTTTTGAATTCAAACCTCTCTCAAGTCCCAAGGCTTCGTGTTCAGATATTTTTCCTAATTCAAATACCACTATTTGAATTAAGCAAAACTCCATTTCAAATCCAACTTCATATATTCTTTTCCAATCAACCACAAATCAAATCCAAATCCTAATTCAAATAAACCTATTTGAATCAGTACCAAATCATATCCAAAGCCGGATTCATTCAAATCATCGCCAATTTTGTATTCTAATGCAAATTTGAATCATTAGAGATATATTCCTTTCATTCCAGTTTGATCACATTTCAAATTCAAGTCATTCAATTTGAATCATCCAAATCCGATCCAATTCAAATTATTCAATTTGAATTATTACAAATTCATTTCAATTCAAATTACATAATTTTGAATTGACATTCAAACCCTTCTCTCTCTCATCTTTCTCTGTATCTCTCCCACAGCACCAGGAAAATCCATCTTCTTCTCTCTCTCATCTTTCTCTGTATTTGACACGATCTACTTGTATCTTGCACCGCAGCCAACACTGATCACGTTCACACTAGTAGCAATGGGCAGCAAAAGTCCCCACCACCACTCTCCTCTAGCGTTCACACATCCTTTTAGGTAATTATTTTATTCAAAGTATGTTTTTGATACTTTTTTGTTGAATTCTGTGTGTATCTACTAGTTGATCCAGGGACTAATACAAGAGCCACCGGGGAAATCAAAGTCAGGATCCTGACAATATCCGAGGTATGTCAGACAATGGGTGAATGATCAACATTTCCGATGGCTATTGGTAGGGGTGTGTGCGTCGAAGGAACTCAAGAACACCAGGGTTTATCCAGGTTTAGGCCTCCCTTGAGATAATAGCCTTACATCCTATGTATTTTTTTATGAGTTGGATGAACTTATCCAAAGTATCCTCCTTTATAAGCCCAGTCCTCCCCCCTTTATATAGCACGAGGTGAGATGTACCATGTACATACAAGTAGATCGTGTCAAATACGGTGGCTTCCCTATGCTTGACGTAAACAGGTACTCCTAGGTCATCATTACAGGGGGTGGGCATACCCGGCCCACCCTGGTCGTCTTGCATGCTCTGTTCCATCCGCTAAATGCCATCACACCCGCTGCAAGCCCATCACGCTCACCTGCCAAGCCGTCACGCTCACCTGCCAGGCCATCCCATAGAATTAAATGCTACTGGACGAGTCACACCGTTTCTACGCCAGCGCACGACTTCGCTCGGCGAAAGGTTGTCTGGGGAAGGAAAGCGCATGAGTGGATGTCATTAAATGCGATTAGACTGGTTAGTTGAGTACCTGTCCTGCAACCAGCAAGGACCGGTCATGGGGTTTCCATCTATGATCAAGGGACTAGTTGTGCGAGCCCCGCCTTGTCGCTCACAGGGGAATGTTTTTGAAATATCAACTATCAACTGGCATCTTTCGGTGTGGGCCCTCCTGGCCGGTGGCCCCTTTATTCTTTACATCGACACTCTCCTTTCTTTCCTCCTGCATGGGCCGTTGCCACTGAGCCCAGCCAACCTGATTCCCTCCTCTCTCTCCCGCTTTCTCTTTCTTCTCTCTAGGTCGTGCACTATCTCTTTCGGCCCACTCACATGTAAGGTAGCCTAGCCAGCTGACCCCGTCGTCTCGGCAACAGAGTCACTAGTTTCATCATCGCTGTGACGTGGAGGTTAGTCTACCACAACCTAGAGAGGATAGCTTGTTGGTTTCAGTGCCCCTTTGTGGGTCAATCTTCCTCGCTGGTGTGTTCACCGTGTTGGGGTCCGCACTTAGGTTGCAGCTGGAAGCGTCGGTTCGCTCCTTATCCAGCGAGATAACGGCTGATGGCTGTTTTGCATTGCTTGTTTGTTCAGCGATGTCAAGGCTCGTTTCTAGCGAGATGTCCCTTGTGCAGAAAATTTTTTACGCATCCTTGTTTGAGGGAACGGCTTTCAGCTGCTACTTTAGTGTGTTTCTCTGTCCAACTCTGACAGGGCGATGCCATATGCGGATGGTTCGACCACCGGTGAAACAGAGCTTCTATCTATGTAATTAGAGGGTTGTAATTTCCATGTTCTATCAATGAAATCCCAACCTGTTACCTCTAAAAAAAAAGCTGACCCTGTCGTCTCCTCTGTCCTATTGCTCATGCTACTTCTCATCTGACACAGCAACAACAACAGACATCGCCGTTCCCAAACCCAAATCCAACCGAGTCGAACTGGAAATCGTCTAGAAGAGCATCAAACAAGTCCCACGTGACCTCTGCTATCTTTGGCTCACAACATCTCCAACGGGGCATGGTTCAAACAAGGAGTCCAAGCTCGGGACAAATCCGTCGGCCACACCCAATCTCCTCAAATTCACGTAAATTTAGAAGAAAATCTCTCTAGAAGCTTATTGGATAGAATCCATGTGCTTTACTTCATCTTTTGCCCACCTTATCTTCATCTGAGATGTCATCACCTAAAATCATAACCGATTCGATTATGACTCCTTAGCCCTCCTCGGGTATAAATATGCAACCCTTGAGCCTCTCCAGAGCATCCCACAACTTTTGCCCAGTCACCGAAGTAAATCCACCGTTGGAACTCCATCTTCTCTAAACTTCAAAGAAGAAAGCCACTGCTGATGAAAGTATGGCCTAATCTTCTGGAATATAATGTGATATGTCAATTTGTGGAGCTTCGACGTCGATGATCCAAAGGCTCCGATCAGAACAGATCGTAAACCTTCACAACCACCACTACATTATTATCAACCATGTCGATTGCGGTTGACCTCGCCAAGAAGGCTTTCCCTGCATGCGAATAGAGAATACAAGCAAGAGAATAAAAGATGTAATCTGAAATTCTATTGCGAATATAGATGAAATTCACAAAGTGGGGTTCCTCAAACAGAACAAGTGGCAAAACTGCAATGTGGCAGAATAATATAAGAAAAACCCGAGTCTAAACAATGAGGACTCCTGAATATATGAGAGGGAGACACATAATAAGGTTGACCTAGAGTTGTGTGGTCATAGGGAGGGGTGCATACAACCTAGGCTTGGACTTAAAACGCTTGCAAGGCCATTCATGGCCTAAAATGGTGATGCAACACCTTATTTCATCGATTTTTGATTAATTTTGAAGGAATTTAGGGGTGGCACCAGATCCTTGGAAAGAGTTCATTGTAAGCTTCCCATCAAGTACAAAAACATCTCAATTGGACTCTATATGTGAAAGTTATGCCTATTTTATTGACATGGTGTCCGCAGATTCTGAACCGAACTTGGAGTCTGAATTGAGAACGATTGGAGTCCGGTTTAACTTGGCCTTCAAGGGGTGACGTTCAGGTGATGTTGTGGTACTTCTCCCATATTCCTAAGCAACAAAATATCACAAGAAGTTAGTAGCATCCATCCTTTACCAAGAAAGCATAAACAATGAGGAACAAGTTTACCTTGTGATTTAATTGTCATGCATGGGCTATTGTAATTGGCCCTTGTATATCTTGAGGAGGAATATTTGTATTGCACATATCCGAAGGAATGTTGTCCTCATCAACAGCCACTCGTCCCCACCCTTCACTAAGCCTTGCCGACAACTACACATAGCCTAGGTGAGTTCGTTGTGCTACCCTAATGCTTTTCCACAGCTCATCGAAATCCACCCACATGAACCCAAATTTGATGAGGCTCTGACCATATGCCACCGCCGAGTCCTAAGCCAGAGCCAAGAGTGATCACGCTTGAGCCATCCAATCTTGAGCTAGCGGTCATGATTAGAAGATTGGATACCCCTTCGATGTATTAAACACAAGTCGTCAGATCTGTCCTACACGGCTGAGATTAGATACAAAATAACGGTTCGGTTAGATTAGATCTGTGTCAATAGATCATAGATCGCAATCCAACGTGCATGATTTAATGAAGCCTACGCCCAGTCAACCGATACAATAATCAGCCACGTGTCTACCACATCAACACCACATCAACCTTTTGCCTGTGTGTCATGCCGCATGTTCAGTCCAATCAGCAAATATTTTCTTTTTCTTTTTAATTGATCTACAGACGTCATACTTGCGTAATGATTAAGTTTTTAAGTATAAAAATAATTAAGATAATTAGGATTAATCTTATAATATTTTAAATAATGTTTTCCTTTAATAAAATAGTTAATAATTATGTTTGATGTTTTCTTTACTTAATAATTAAAATAATTCTAATAAATTCCAAAAAATCTAGAAAAATCTTTAAAAAATATAGGAAAATTTTAGAAAATTCTTAAGTGGTTAGTTTCTATCTTTTAGTCCTATTTTAATCTTCTAAAAGCCCTAACTTATCAACCATAACTTCGATTTGATCGGTTTTTTACCCAAATTTTTCAGAAAACCCTAATGTATCTAGTGGTGTTGTTTGTTATGTGTTATTTAGTTCTTTTTTGCTCTTGATGTTTATTTGTTATCTTTCTGCTTATTTTCACAAGTAAGTGCCAACGTTTCGAAGGAGCAGAAAGGACTTCAAGATCAAGACTTTGCTGAGGACCCAACTCAGTATTAGGAACGCAAGTTGTGTCCTTAAATATATTGATCATAGTTTTCAAATATATTTTTTTACAAAATTTCATGCTAATAATATTGCTGGGAATCCTAAGTTATGTTATACCTTAGTCTAGATGTGGTAAGTCTTAAGGTTACTTGTTTAATTTATTGTTCACTTAATTCATTACTCCCTTTCAATCATTTTAAATTAAATGTTGTTCTCATGCAAAAGAACCATGTTAGCCATATTCTTGTTCAAGTCTTCATATATATATTTTTCATCACAACTTACAGAGTACGACATGTGATCACACTTACTAGCTATAACAAAACACACTCACTTGGGGAAGACCTTATGAGTCTATGGACGATGGTGCATTCTAATGTGTTTCTCAGTCGATTTGCATGTGAAGTCACTAAGAGAAATACGAACAATGTTTAGATCGCTACAATTTTATTTGTTTCTTTGACCTCAAAGGTCACTTTTGTAAGACAATTTAAGGATAATTAAGATAGACATTGTTTTGATTATCATCTATGAATTTACTATGTGTTACGATCTATTTCTGGTTCAACACATATATGAGATTGATTAGTTTTTTGATCGGTCTTGACACTATGTGTCAATCGGATGAAAAAAAGAAATAGGAAAAAAGAAACAGTGGCACGAAACAAAATAATTTGCTGCGTGAGTGTTATATTCTTAAAGGCATGGGCATTGAGTGTTATATGATGTAAGGCACTCAAATTGGGTGTTATATTCTAAAATTTTCCAAGCTAGACAGGTTCATTTTATGGAAAAAAATATACTTACACTAGTAGTTGTCTACATCAAGGGTGTGTTTGGTTGGATGACGAGATTGGATGAGATATGACCATCCATGTATTTTTGAATATGAAGGTCTAATTTTCTGTTTAGTTGGGATGGATAGAATGAGTCAGTTTTCTATTTGGTTAGTGAGATGAGAGTGGATATGATGAGCCTTTGGTTAGTGAGATGAGAGTGCATATGATGAGTCAATTTTCTATTTGATTAGTGGAATTAGAGTGGATATGATTCATCTATATCTACCATATGAGAAGAATATTAGTATTTTTTTCTAATTTTAGAAATTTATTTAAGCATTAAAAATTACTATAAGTTACAAAAGTAGGTTTTTTATAGAATTTTAATTTAATTAAATATTGGTTCAAGCTTTTTAGATCAAACCAATTAAAACGGATTAATAGTTTGCTGATAAAAATATTTAGCATTTTAGGTCACTCCTATAGTCATAGTAAAATAGAGAGTTAAATAAAAAACTTACACCTGTACATACAGGAACTGAATGAACAAACGAAAAACATGGATGAGCTCATCCAGCCGATTTCGGCGGACAAAGCCATCCCACATCATGAGCGAATATTCCCAGTTACATGATCCCGTCCAGCTCCCGTTCACCGATCCAAACACAAAGAAAACTGAATCGCCAAAGCCGGGATGCGCTCGTCCACCGAACCAAACGCATCCTAATCCGTCCCCACCGAAATCTTTCTTTTGAATTCATCGCATTCAATGACACTGACCAGTATAGCTTCGAGTGACCCATCACTAACAAATCAAAGCAAGTGACCTGCCTCGATGCCTTGCTTTCTTTCTGGCACCATCTCCTCATGTCTCTCTCTTTCCCTCTTTCGTGAGCCTTAGCACGACCTGAGCGCCCATCATGTACCCTCCAGCAAGATCGTCCTAGCAATAGATCACCTTTCCTCTTATGAGGTTTTCCGACTCGCTCGAGTCAATGTAACAGTCCAAATCTTGGAACTTTTAAAAATTAATTAATATAAAAGAAATTAAATAAGTACAACAAATAAAAATCTCTAGATATTAAAGTTTCTTAAATTGTTTTGCTAATTGCTTGTTAGGGTGATTGTTTGCTTTTTGGTAATTAATAATTAGTGTATAGATAAATAATAATAATAATAATAATAATGGAAATAGAGAAGGAAAGAAATAAAATAGAAAAGGGCATAAAGAAAAAGGAGAAAAACCTTTTCATCTCCATCAAGCTGAAATCCTCAACCCAACTCTCTCTTCCCGACCTGGCCTGACTCTCTATTTTCCTTGTAGGCCGCCCCATTTTTCTCTCCTTTTTCAGCATGTTCGCTCATGCTTAGTCCGCTCATCGACGACTCACTTCTCTCCCTCTTCTTTCCCCCTCTTGGCCCGAATGGCCAGCTAGCCCGCTCTTCCCCCCAAGCCTAGCCAAACCAGGTCACCTCCTCTCCCCGCGCACATATTGGACGCACCACGCGCCCGGGCCTAACTTAGTTTCACTTGTAATTAATCTTTTAATCCTATTTTAATTTTTAGGAAGCCCTAACTTGTCAACTATAGTTCCAATTTGATCCGTTCCTGTGCTAAAATTCTCAGAAGATCTTAAACTATCTAGTGAAGTTGTTTATTGTATATTATTTGGTTATTTTTTGTTCTTAGTGTTTATTTATTGTCTTTTTTCTTATTTTTTGTGAGTAGACATCAACGTTTTAGAGGAGCAGAAAGGACTTTAAAACTAAGACTTTGTTGTAGATCCAACTGAGTATTAGGAATGCAATTTGGACCATATTGATCTTTGTTTTTAAATATATTTTTTCTAAACATGCATGCTAATAATATTGCTTAGAATCCCAAATTAGGTTACACCCTAATTTTTCTTTAACATCCTTATTATCATGGTTATGGTTTTGGTTATGAAAGAATATATCATGCTTAGCCTTGCTTTGGGATGTTGGTAAATATAATTGTTCAATTACACTGACTAATAGTCTTATGCAATTATGATAGAAGATGATGGTATAATTTATGTTAGTAATATGTAAATAGGATTTGAGCAACTTGGTTGTTGAGACCAGTGCAGATTGCACGATTCGGTTGTGGTAGCCTTGCTCAAATCTAATAACCGGTTCTAGAGCGATCATTCAGAGTTAACAGTACAATCACGAGCCTGGTATGAGATGGATCTAACTAATTAATTAGCTTGACTCTCAGCATGCTGTTGATCAGATGGTGGTACGGGGAATGGAATGGTTTAATTCCCTAGATCCGTATGTCATAAGAGGGGGCTTCCGTTATTGAAGTGTAACTCATGCGGTGATGAACCTTTAGCGGGGATAAACAAGTTGAGAGTGGCATTGTAAAAGAATTGTAGTGATTTCTAGTTGCACACCTTGGAAGTGTGTAGTGTTCGCAGACATGGGCAAAACATGTAATCATGACTTGTGGATAAAATGTACAACCTCTGCAGAGTGTTAAATCTGGTTATTCAGTTGTGCGTGGTCAAAAGTGGCAAGGAATCCTCACATGATTAGGATATGGTAGTTTGGTTGGTTTGGTCAACTGTGGTGTGGGATCCATAGTTGAAGATGTTGGTTTGGTCAACTTTGGACATGGAAGCCATGGTTGAGGTGTTAGATGAATGGAAAAGTCAAGATGTCGAAAATCTTGAGGTTACTCTTTTTATTTTATTATTCACTTAATTCATTACTCGATTTTAACTGTTTTCAAGTAAATGTTGTTTTCATGCAAAAAGAGTTATGTTAGCCATATTATTGTTTAGGCTTTTATATGCATATTTTTTCTTACAACTTGCGAAGTATGACATGTGGTCACAATTGCTATATCCAAAAGCACAGTTAGAGAAGACTTTTAGGAGTTTATAGACAAAGGTGCATTCTAATGTGGTTCTCCATCGATTTGCCTATGGAGTCGTCAAAAGGAATAACGAATATGTTTAGATCCGCTGTAATTTTAGTTGTTCTTCGACCCTCGAAGGTCAATTTGTAAGATAATTTAAGTATGATTATGATGAATATTATTTTAACTATCATCTATGAAGTTACTATGTATTAGGATTAATCCTTAGCTCAACACATAGATGAGATTGGTCAATTTTTTAAACCGGTCTCAACACTCAACTTCAAGAACGTATTCTTCGTGTCACCGGGAAGTTTTTGTGCCACTTCTTCTTCACTCGTTACTACGGTGGTGGTACGATAGGCGAGGCAACCATGATTTGGCAATAAGCCAAGCCTAGCAGACATCGATAGAGGTCAAGCGTGTGAGCGCACGCCGTAGGACTGCTAATGGATTGGGTGGAAATGGGTTTAATGGGTTCGGTGTTCTGATATGGATTTGGTTTGGATGGATGGGAATGTGTTCATGTGTCAATTGGGTTAGGTTGGGTTTGCTGCAAAAAGAGGGTTGGGTAGGGTTGGAACGTGTCAAGTTTTTGTGGGTTGCAATGAGTTAGAACCCATGGATTCATGTTTGGGTTTGCACGGGACGAAGAGACGAGTAGTCAAAGACATTGGTCAGGTCTCGATTGCAAGCGGAGCAACGTTGTGAGGGACGAGTACTATCCGTTCACGTATCAACATTGTGACCTCGGCAGATCGCGGCCATTGTCGATTTCTTCCCCAATGCCAAACACCCCGTCGTCATGACCCCAGTAAGCACCGCCACAACCCCTTCTTCTCTTTCCAAGCTCCTCCACACCCTCTATTCCCCTATCTCCCTCTCCTTCTCGGACGCACGCGAGTTCTGATCACCTGTTTGCCGCAAGCCATCTCTACGACACTCTAGAATAGATGGACACCACGTATGACCTCACCGTATCCAGTGTGCCAGATTCCACCTCTTTCCGGTCGTCCTTACCCCTCTCCATGCTGCTAGCTCGAGCTGCTCACGCTCGGCCATGGCGGACAGGAGCCAAGGACGACGAAGGCTCCCAGTATCGTCTCCAGTCTATGTCTCTCTCCATCGCTTCCCAAATAGCCCACATGTAAGTTGGTACGTCATGGCTGGTTGGGCCATTGTTGTGAGGCCCATGTGCACCTCTTGGGTTACATCAGTGAGCAGCCTACAACCCACATCTTAGACTTGGGTGAGAAACGGGTTGAAAAATAGGTCGAACCCATTTATATGATTTGGGTTGGGTTGGTTTTGGTGAAAATACTTGATGGGCTTGGTTGGGCTGGTTTCATAGTACTATTGCCTAGGCTGGATGGGGTTGGGTTCATTTGCTTTTCTAGTATGGATTGGGTTGGGTTTGAACCCATTTGCAGGTCTAAGCGTGCGTCACTGAGGAAACCTCCTATGTATGTATATGTTTCTATCTCTCATTTTCCCTTTGTGACAAGCAACGCCCACATATCAATATGGTTAAAAATAAGAAGAGATAAATTAGACATGTTGAGTCATCGCTGCATCGTTGTCAACATAATTCACTATAGTTGTGAAACCCGCTATATTAAAACCGTCTTTGGGGCTTCTAAGACAGTATTAAATTAAATACTTCAAGGGTCCAAGATCCAATATTATTTCAAGGGGATTATGTAGATGAGTAATAATGCTTCAGGGGATTATGTAGATGAACCAAACACTATGTTTATGAAAGTCAAACTCGCCTACAAGCTATAGATAGATTCCACATTTCCAGTAGATAGGTTCCTGTCCTAATCCTTCTCTCGGTTTCTGCTTTGGGCCCGTCCACTGTAAAAAGCTCCACGCCTACGTCACACGTGCAACCTTACACAACAGGCGGCTTCAAAAACAAAAAACAAAAAACCTTACACAACAGGCAGTGATTCCAGGTAAAGGTAATTTTTAGAGAGAGAATGGACTTGGTGACTGACATTGGATCCGATATGTCAGCACTCCCCTTCTCTTTTCTCCTCCCGTGGCAGTAGAGCAAACCACCGATGTTGTCCACTGGCATCCTTGAAACTATGAATTGTTCTCGTGTTCTACATTAGATTCGGGCTGTGTGGGAGAATCCTACCCGCTGGCGCTGGGAACGTTATTCAACAGCAAGCAGCCCCAAGCCGCGCCTCCACCGGTCTCATGTTTCGCCGTGTCGAAAGTCGAAGCTCAAAATCCGCAGCAGCTGACGGGTGGCCGCTCGCGCTGGTTCCCCGCCTCGCCCAAATTCGGAGCCGATAGGGTGTGTTCCGGGAAATAAACAGCCCCTCCGCAAACGGACCAGGACCGCAGACGCCGCGCGTACACTCCCGCCGTTCGTCGTCCCACACGGGCCACGGCGTCGGCATCGGCATCGGCATTTGCTGCACAGCTCGCAGCCCGGGGTACGGCGCAGGGTAAAGCCACCGCAGCTGCCGCCGCGTGAACCGGAAGCCATTTCCCCGAAAACCAGGTGGCTTTTCACGTGCAGAATTGCCAGTCAGCAAGCGACACCGCATCTTTTCCTTTTGGGTGGCGGTTTGGTCGGTCGCAGTGCCCATGCTTTCAACCCAATGCGGTCTGGTGCTTGCTAGCTACCAGATGGTCCCTCCAGGCCCCGACTTCCACTCCCTTTCAAAACAAAACAAGACAAAAACAATCCACCTGGGCTGGGCAGGGCTTCACGGAGCAAATGTCCCAATCTTTCTTCTTTCAAAATGTGAAGAATAACAAGAGAGTGTGTACATGATTACACAAGCAAACAACACTGCCCATCGCGATTTTCAGCGAATGGGCAATTCTACAACACCAGACTGCTAAGAAGAATTGAAATCCTACCAAATCTCTTCTAGCTAATATATCAACTGTATGGAAATATAGAGTGAACATACTCTGGAATGTGCATGATATAACTTTGTTTAATGTACTACGTAAAAAATTGGCAAGTTCCTCTTCTCCAGGTGGAAGATCAACTCCTGCCCTGTTGCGAGACAAACTCCAGATGGAAGCAACTTTGATAGATTACATTGTGGTTTTCCTCAAATAAATAAAGAATGTTGAAGAATCAACGTCAGGCATGAACTTTCTTCGGTGGAAGAACTGCACAAGGATGTCATAAAATCCAGTTTGCCCCCAATATGACAGATGAGGCTGAGCTACCACCATGGAACGAAAGAAACGCTGGGGCTCTGTGTTTCTATCTACAGGAAAGAATTCCAAAAACGTGGGCATAATTCGCCTGCAAAAGAATTTCTTCAAGCGTGCAGTGCCTGATGCACAGATGATGACTCGAGGCCTCTTAGTTGCAGTCAAGACCACATTCCTCCAGAAGAGGGCCGTCATTCTTTGCAAGGAAAGGATCCACGCGGACCCACAGGAGTGAGAAGATTGAGGCCAGGAGGATGGACCAGACAATGACTATTGTCGGTGTCCTGTTTTGTCTTCCCACCAAACCCTTGAGGAATGGATACAGATGGACGATCACCCAGAATGCAAAGAACAGCTTCCCAAAGAGAGGCCCCCATGACTCATACCCGTTGTTGATTGCATTAGAGATTCCAGCTACAACTCCAATGAAGTTCAGCAGGAGCAGAGTAGTTGGAGGTATCAGCAGGGTGGTCCATTTGAACGTGTATAGCTCTGAGAACTCTTCATCATCCCCACCCTTCGATGTGACAGTGAAGCTGGTATCGATACCGGCAAGGACCTTCAGAAGTCCTTGGAACACTGCAAAGAGATGTGAAGAAACACCTCCAATGACCCAGAACTGCTCATTTCTCCACCAGTCATCAATGGCCACACCACTCCATCTCATTTCAAGGATGCCCGTGATAAAGATGCAGATGAAAAGTGCCATGAACCAGATACTGGCAACATTGCTAAGCTGCAATTTGAAATAAGAATGACTGTAAAATTCAAGAATAAAACCAGAGTATTTCAATTTTTTGTAGGTAAGTAAACTTTACCTCTGGTGTGATAAATTTCCCAGTGAGCAAGCATATGGCAGGCAAGGTACAGTAAGCCAAAAGCGGAATGGATGTCCAGGGATATACGATAGAATTAATATATGAAAACCTCTCCAAAAATTTTAGCCCGCCACCATACCCATACCAAAGTGGGCAGTGTTTGCTGAAGAAAATTTCAACAGATCCAAGAGCCCAGCGAAGGACCTGGTGAAGACGATCAGAAAGATTCAAAGGTGCAGAACCCTTGAATGCAGGCCGCTTTGGGATGCAGTAAATAGACCGCCAACCATGACAGTGCATCTTAAATCCAGTCAAGATATCTTCTGTAATAGATCCATAAATCCAGCCAATCTGCAAATAAGAATGATCTACTTGGTAAGATATATTTTCAGTAGATTAATCAGTCTTTTAATCAGATTCTATTGGAGGGGGGGGGGGGTATGTGTGTTTGTGTGTACCTCTTTACCCCAGTCTGTTTTGTCTTCATAACCGCAACTGATAACATGTATAGCTTCCTTTAGTAGAGAAGCTGGACTTGCACTCTTTAGGGTCCCACCATTCTCCAGAAGTGTTGATGCAACAAAAACAGAAGACTGCCCAAATTTCTTTTCTAGCTTCTGTTGATTTACAATTCCAGTCTTCTCATTTTCAGCTCCTGGTGGACAATGAAATTTTAGTCACAAGTGTCAAATATAAGCACAGATGTTTTCTGCCTTGTTAAAAAAAAGCACACTTCTGATTTGAAATCTTTAGCATATAACTGGAATTTGGTGGCACTGTAGGAAGTTATGTTTGAAAGGTTGACAATACCTGGAACACCTTCCTCAATTTCGCCCAGAGCATATGCAGGAGATGGATTTTCTGCTTTCTTGAAAAATAATCTTTTCTTCTTCTCCGGATTCGATTTTGTTGTCTTCTTCTTATTCCTTTTACTGCAGCAGAAACCCAAACACCACTTGGGCCAGCAATTACATGTTCTTGATGGGGGCTTCTTTGTTTTGGGAGCATCGTAACCATACAGTGCCTGCCGTCTAAAGACACATCCAGTACCAACATAGATGGGTCCTTGAATACCGTCCAAACCTTTCATGTTGATCTGTATGATGGAAATGTTAGGAAACCTATGCAACACTGACAAGAACCATATAAATAGACTAAGGTGTTCGGGAAGCTGAATCTTACATCGAAAAAGACAACATTTCTGTTAGCGTATCGATCGTGACGGTCAATACCATCAAACCTCTGGGGGAACTGCACATAGCACACTTTCTTCCCCAACAAAGGGTCCATCATGAAACACATAGCTTCTTTTATTGCCTTGCTATTGTTGATGTAGTGATCACAGTCCAAGTTCAATAGGTATGGAGCATTTGATAACACAGAAGAGACACGAACCTATCAATTAACAAAAAAAAAAAAGACAGCAAAGCATCATTCATATGCTACTATGAGGTGACAAAACAGAATGATACAGGGCATCATGTGCAGGGTTGTTACCAGTGCATTCATGGCACCAGCCTTCTTATGATGGTTATAGCCTGGTCTTTTTTCTCTTGAGACATAAACCAGGCGAGGGAGCTCATTTCCTTCGATATCACGACCACCACTTTGACCAAGGAATACCTATTGCAAAGAAAATGGAGCATTTTGAGGTGAAGTGAAAATAGAGAGGTAGAACTATCACAATG
Source organism: Phragmites australis (assembly GCF_958298935.1). Lineage (NCBI taxonomy): Eukaryota > Viridiplantae > Streptophyta > Magnoliopsida > Poales > Poaceae > Phragmites > Phragmites australis. The sequence continues at coordinate 11,036,941 of NC_084934.1, forward strand.
CTAAGCTGTACCATCATGTAGTATAACACCAAGGACTATAAAGGCCTACCTGAATCATTCCAGGATGATCACGCACATTGTTTCCAGGCCAGGGGCTTCCATCCTGCATTGTCCATCCTTCCTCGGGAACCTTTTGGGCTTTTGCAACCAGGGCATTGATTCTTACCTTGAATTCCTCATACTCTCTCTGAATGCAAAATAAGGCCATGTAACTAGCCTATTGATATAAACTAAAAATTGCAATGGATAGCGTAACAAAAGAGGAATAACACGGAACCTTCATTGCTCTCCTCTCCCTAACAAAGGACGCAGCAACCTTATCTTTCAGGTAGTCTATCTTCTGTTGGAAGTACCACTCTGGAGCACGAGGCTCAATATTGAATTTTTTGCAGAAAGGGACCCATTTCTTTGCAAATTCAGATGTTTCAGACAGTGCTTCAAACGTAAGCATTGCAGCACCATCATCAGAAACGTAGCAGGAGACCTTATCAACAGGATAATCCACAGAAAGGATGGAGAGGACAGTGTTTGCAGTGACCAAAGGAGGTTCCTTTGACGGATCAACTGTACTGACAAAGAAGTCAACTGGGGCAAGTTGAGAGGGTCGACCTTCCTTGTCAAACCTGGTCAGACGAGCAATAAACTTCTTAGCTTTGAAATTTCATAAGGAAGATAGGGCAATAATTTCTTGGGTTTATCATGTAACCAACCTTAGTGATAAACGGTCTAGGTAAGTCTCTCTCTCAATTGGAAGCCACTTTGGGAATTGATCAAGAATCCAAGACATGGCAAACCAGATTTCACATATTACAGATATGAGCCATAGAGCAAACGCATCGTTCACCGGATGCATCACCCGGTAGTGGAAGAAGAACCCCAAAACCACCAAACGGATAATGATAATCATCCTATAGGGATTAATTCGGCTTGACGGTATCGGAATTTTTCTGGACAATGGCTGTCGCGCTTCATCCATTCTGGTCAAGAAGTTTACAGAACACTTTAGAACCACAGGCTAGTAAGACTCTATGCAAAGAAAGGGCAAAGATTCCCTTAACAAAATAGTCCATTGCAAATGCCTTCAAAGATAAAGTTGAAACCTCAAGGATGCAATGCAAAACTATTTACACCACTTTACAGATTTTTATGAACATGCAGCTAACAGGCTATGCTCAAAAGCAAATCAAAATGAAATGGAAAAAAAACTAAAATACAGAACAGAAAATAATTTCGTGCAGGTGATGCATCATCTAATTTAATAGATTTACGCAGTTTTGCAATATCTACAGCGCAGCATAATAGTTGAGCTTGTATTCTGGATGTGTCCAACTATATGATTGTGCACCATTTAGCAAGTAGTAACAAAGATATAAACATACCCAATTTTTTTCTTGGAAATATCAGGATTAAATAACATGAGCTCTCTTATTGTACTACCCAATGAAGTTGAATATCACACTTATGTGTGTTTAGCTGGAGATTAGCAGTTTAATAAAGTGTAGCATTGCACTATGGCACAATATGGACATATTTAGTGCAAGCAGCTAACATCAGCTAAATTCAGTAATTATACCAATTCTATCACAATGTCAGCATCCAAAACTAACTAATGATCCTAGCACTAGCAGTGGTCAAACAAGTCTCTGAGGAGCACATACAGTGGCAGATCTGCATCGTCGCCGTCCCAATCACCACCCCCCTCGCTCCTGAGCTGCTGCAGCCGCTCCTGCTTCTGCTTCCAGCCCTCCATCCTCTCCTTCCAGGCCACGCTCCCGTAGCCATAGGCGGCCAGATCCTTGGACGGGTCCATGGATCTCGGTTGCACTGCAGCGCCAAGACAACCATCAGCATATTTACAGCTAGACATTATCTCATTACCAGATTCCAACCCCAATTACCCACCTGGATCTGCGAAGGGGAGCGGGTGGATCCTCTTGCCGCCGCCGCCTCCACCCATGTAGGACGGCACCAGCGCGTGCTGCTCCGGCGGGATGTCGTCAACCTGTGCAATAGGCACAACCACAATCGAATTCCATCCAGTCTTTCATAATGCAAGCAGAGGAAGAGGGGCAATTCAATCCGTACCATCTGGCCGTTGGTGAGGAGCGGCACATTGGGGATGGCGTTGAACGGGTGCGCGTCGCCGCCACGGCCGTAGCTCATCTGCGCCCGCAGCATGGACTCGGCGACGTACTGTGCGTCGTCCTCGCGGGCGGCGCCGTCCTGTAGGCCGAACTCGCCCTCCAGGTCGTCGACGCCGTCCTCCTCCTCGTCGCCCGCCACCCGCGGGCACCCCTTGAGGCGCTTGTAGCGGGTCCTGCACTGCGGGCAGGCCTGCGAGCCCTCGCGGCGTTCGTACTCGTAGCAGGCGCGGCAGACGGGGAAGGCGCACTCGTTGCACGCCACGAAGGGCTCCCCGTCGAAGCCCACCCCGACGTCGTCGCCGCATATCTGGCACGGCGCCTGCGCCTCCGCCCGCCGCGCCGCGCCGCCGCCAGCCCCCGACTCCCGCCGGATCACCACCAGCTCGTTCCGGTTGTGCGACCCGGCCACCAGCCCCGCGCTCGCCTCCATCGCGCCGCGCCCCCGCAGGACCTCGCGTGCCACCCCCGGCGGACGGCGGATGCAATGCGGACGGACTCTTCCCTCTCCTCGCGCCGCTGGCTCACATGCGCAGGCACGATGGCCAGTAGCAAGGTGGTGCCGCGCGCGCCGCTCTGCTCTGGTCTGAGCTGTGGGACGGGTGGGTGGTATAATAATGCCGCCGCGTTGGTTCGTTGCTTGCAGAGGAGAGCAGAGCAGCGCAACCACCGCGTTGCTAGCGAGCTGATTAGCTAGTGTTTCTTTCGTTTTAAAAAGGGGAGGTGTGGGTTGAGTGAGGGAGGGAGGGGGGAGAGAGAAAGTGTCGGTGTCGGTGTCGGTGTGAGGCACCAAAACGGCAACTGTTTCAGTGCTGGAGAGAAGGTGGGTAGAATGTCTGGTCAGGGCCAACTGTGCTGGAAAATTACTCCTACGTATTAAGAGATGGATAAAAGAGTGTTAGCACTTACACTTGGCAGTAACTTTTTACTATATCCATGGATTAGGAACCTCCTTTGTTATAAAGGGAGTTGCCTTGTTTTGACTTGTAAAAAGCTAGTAGTATAAACTTATCGGGTTCAATTACCGTAGTACAGACACAGCTAGCGGGGCACTTAGAAACGGAAACATGGGGCTGCAACGGAGGAGACTAAAATCTAAAATTAGATAACATATATATATATATATCGTATATATCAAAATAGATAATATATTATAGTATTTATAATTTTAGCATTCGTATCCGACACTTATTTATAAAAACTAATTTTTTCATACCGTATGTCAAAAAACATAGACCTGATCATATTTGGCACATGAGATATGGCACTGTACCCTAGGTTCAGTACCTTATATATCGAAAATCAGGTGTATTCGGTATACGAGGTGCCGAATATAGTACTGTGGTTCATATTTAACATATTATATGCTGAAAATCATGTGTATTCAATGCATGAGGTACCGAATATGGCCTGTACCAACACATAAGGTTTCCAATATAAAATGATAACATCAAAATACCCGCAATCGGTACAGGCCATATTCGATACATGATATGCTGAATACGGTATTGTAGCCTATATTCAACACCTCTTGTGTCGAATACTCCTAATTTTTGGAAAATAAGGTGTCTAATATGGCATATTCGACACATCGTGTACCGAATATGGTGAGATCCTCGTTTTTTCAGCGTATGATATATCGAAAGTCAGTTTTCGGTAAATGAGGTGTCGAATACAGATGCTCAAATTATAAATATGATGATATGTTATCTATTTCAATAAATATGATCTCGTATGTTGTCTAGTTTTCTATGTTAGACACTAACATGAAAATACTATAAATTATGACAATCAAGACGTAGGGATGAGTTGGGTCAAATGTCATTAGGTGTGCTGCATGTGAATAATTTTTTATTTTTACTAATATTATTATTGTTATTGTTTTTTAATTATCTTTTTAGTTAGACCGGTTCCATCTCTAGTTTACTCTAAATTGTTTGGGACAAATACATTGTTGTTATTGTCATTGTTGTATTCCATCCCAAATCACTCTTTCAAGTGTCATTAGATTACCTTACCACACAAAATCTATACAATTTTTTCTTTGATTAAGTCTCCACTCGACATCAAGCCGACTCAAGGATGTGATTGATAATCCGTATAGATAGATTCTGGTTCGATGGATATTTATAATTTTAAGAAGAATATTGCTTTCCCTCCTATGTTACTCCAGCTTGATCTGACGGATGTAAATATATGTTCGCAGTTTGTCCCGATGAATTTAAACTCCTGTATTTGCTTATGCAGCCAGATCCACTTGTTAGTTTTACAAAATCGCATTTATACGAATAACTAATCACAATCTCAATTCATATATTCACTCATACGACGTTAGATTCAGTCAATCAAATTAAAACTCAACGCATCCTATCCAAACAGATACAATCGATCAAACTCTTTTTTTATTGAATATAACTCTATTTAACTTATTTTCCTTTAATATAATATATATATATATATACACATATATATACACGGTCTGTCCATAAGGACAACCAAGGACACCGAACTAATTAAGCACAGCCTGGAACGAGAGGAAGGCACGTAAAACCGCAGGCCCCGTCCGTCCGTCCGGTGACGAGTCCCTTTCCGCAGGGGTAAATTCTCCGCTGCGCATGTGTTGGCATTTTCCAGTCTCCCGCCAGCGGCGCGAGCCGCCGACAGTTTCAGTTCCGCTCTCCACATCGCTCCAACAACCGCATCGCTCCGGACTGCGTCCAGCTCCGCATTAATTAGGCTGGAGGCTGCTTGATTGATTGATCCATCGATCGAGCTGGATGGACCACCGCTAAACTAGCATAGAAGCACGCATAGAAGCACATGATCGCGTGCCGTGGCTGCGAAACTTCTTCGATCCCTCTAATTCCCCTGCCAAGAATCACATGCTTCGATCCCAATATTTTATTTTATGTGACAACCACATGCGTTCCGAGCTCTCACACATAAGTAATTGACTCGGCTTCTTAACATAATTTGCCAGCTCACATGCATCGTCTACCGGGACGAAACAGAGAAGTCTTTTCTCTTGTCGCGGCGATAATACGGTATGTTCTTAAGTTCATAGTTCCTCTGACCAAAGATTCATTTATTCGGGACTTGTACTCGAAAAAGAAAAACGATTCATTTCTCAGGCAGACTAGGTTGTGCCTGATACCAGGCTCTAAGTAGGAATAAAAATAGTACCGGAATATTCCGTCCCGTCTCACGATGTTTTCTGTTTTTTCTATTGTTTTCGTTTTCTGGTTCTTACACAGGAACGGGATAAAAATGGAACGGTGACGTCAAAAAAAGGGGCTAAAACGGTTGAGATCTCATCCATTCCGTTTTGTCATAATTTCGTTTTTAATCAGGATATTTTTTTTATACCATTTTCCCCTTCCTACATACCCACAACCATAAGCCCAGCTCGCACGCGAGTTCGTCCATTCTCCTCTAGTCCTCCCGCCACCGCCTCCCCCTCTTCCTCCACCACTGCGTTGCTTGCGCCCGCACCCCTGCCCACACACTCTCCAAGGTCGTGGCCCCTGCCGAGGTGGTGGCAGAGTCCATCACGGTCAAGGGCATGAGCATCTTAAGGCGCCCGTTGTACATGGACATCCAGGTGACAACACCCATGGACCCACTCGTCCTCGACGCCATGCTCCCCTTCTACCTCTCCCGCTACGGAACCCGCACTCCCACACCCACCTCTATGGCTAGGAGTCCGACGCTGCCGTGGAGTCCGCCCGTGCCCGCATCGCCACCCTCATCGGCGTCAACCTGCACGAGATCTTCTTCACCTCGACATCAACAGGATGTATATTGTGTTATCAGTGATTCACCTCGGCGAGATACCAGCTAATGTGCAGAAGTTGCAATATCTTGCGTTCGCTAGCTAGCTTGGTATGAGTGGATGTGCCGTTTTGTTGTACAAGTGATTTTGTAGTAATAAGTTGTTTGCTTATCTAGCTGGAGGGTAGAATCTGGCATTATGTAGACTATATGGTGTATTTCAAAGGTGGCAAGCATCGATTGCTCATGAGAACTTTTTGTTTGTGTTAATGTAAATTGCAGGAATTATGCTATACCTCTCGTGGAACTTCATTGCTATTATAGTCTACTGGATCAAGGAGGGAGGTGATTTTTATGTTACCTATAAATGCCAATGTGTTTTTATACATTGGAACACGCTAAATGGTTGGCCTGACTTGTGCTTGCACTCTTCTAGATTCAAAACTGTTTTTCTGTGCAACTATCTATATTTTGCTTGGAATTCCTCTGTCATACTTGATATGGTATAGGCCCCCTCTATCGTGTAATAAGATATGCTATTACCTTTTTAGAGCTCCTTATTAACGATGTATTTTACTAAGTTGTATATTTATGTTATTGCATTTTGCTTCTATTTTAGTATTTCTTTCCACTTTAGGCCTATGTATCATGCAATGAGGTTATGCATTGAAGTTTTCACATTATCTATATCTTTTTTCATTATCTATATCAAGTCATGTACTTCTGGTTCCGAGGTTCGGTCTTTCCGATTTTAATTACCGATTTCTGTTCGATACTGACATATTTCTGTCCGGATTTGTTCATTTTTGTATAATCAGCAATCCTATGTTTGTTTTCATTTTCGGCTTTCCCATTTTCGTTCCCATCCGGTTGAGAAAATATGAAAGTGAAAACGGTTAGGGATTTTCCCGACCATTCCCGTCCATTTTTCATCCATAGCCCCAAGCTTGTGATAGATACCTGGATCAGCTTAATATTTAGAAATAGAATTCTCTACTATAGAAATGCATGTTACAGACGGCAGATCACAGACGGTTTTTTACGAACCGTCACTAAGAAGGACATCACAGACGGTTTGTAACAAAAAATGTATGTGGTAGAAGCATGTCATCTCCGATTTCTGCATACCTTAGACGGTTTTTATTCTAAACTGTTTGTGGTGAGGCCACATGCGGTTTACTAGGGAAAACTATTTGCGGTGAAGTTACAAACGGGTTTAATATACACCCGTCTGAAATCTTATAGACAATTTCCCCAAAAATTATCTGTGGTCATATTGGAGATGGGTTTGGACGCAAACCATCTGTGGCTGCCTATATTTCACCATGCGCCAGCCCGTGTCCTAATTTTCACGTTGACCGCGCTACTGTCTTCCGAGAGGCTGCGATTTTTCTATCGCATGAGAAGTGAAAGGGGAGGAGAGGAGAAAGGGAAAGGGGAGGGTTGTAAGGCAAGGTGATGATGGGCCAGTCTCTCCACACATCCCCCTTGCAAATTGAGGCCGACCTGTCATCCAAAGGTGCAACTGCCTGCTAGCTACCTCTTATTTCCCCTACTAAAGTAGAGGAAATCAATGCAAACATACTAGGACTAGTGAGATTAATTAGTTAAAAAAAATGTCTTGAATGTTGATTTGCGAGACAGATCAATTTGTTAGCAATTTTTCAATTAAATTTGATAATTTTGGAAATCACAGATGGCTGACCGTAGTTGGATGTACCTAAACAATTGTACTTGTGAAAAGTACCTTAATGGCGTATCTGGAGACATGTATGCTGCTGAGGCGGATATGTTGAACATAAATCAGAAATTTATGTGTTATCATGCATTTACTACATAAATGAGAGAAAGTTCCAAAAGGCACATAATATACATGCACATTTGATTATACGTGGATTCAAAGAGAAATATACTTGTTGGACCAGTTATGGTGAAGAAGGCATGAATGACCCCGATGGTGACACGCATAAAGAGGTGCCCCTGACTGTGATGTGGATGCAGTCATTCCTGACGGGGATGTCGAGGATATTGCTGATGATTTCATAGGCCGAGGTGATGCTATTATGGAGAATTTGGAGGAGATGGTCTATAATGCTGAGGGATCTGATGAGTATAATGACATAGAATTTGCTTGATTCCAAAAATTCATGCAGCAATCTAAGGTACCATTGTATCATGGCTGTAAGAGGAGACACACATTGTTGTATGTGGTCCTCTACTTTTGAAATTAAAGGCAAGACACGGGTGGTCTGATAAGAGTTCATTGCATTGTTACAACTGATATCTTCATTGCTTCACAAGGGAAACATGTTGCCCACATTCACCTGTGAAGCTAAAAAGATTATTTGTCCTTTGGAAATGGAAGTGGAGAGAATCCATGTTTGCAAGCAAGATTGTATTATTTACCATGAAGAGTATGCAGACTTGACTGAGTGCCCTGTTTGTGAAACCTCTCGATACAAGTGTCGAAAAGATGGGGGAAAGAACTGCCTGCAAAGGTAGTGTGGTACCTTCCTGTAATTCCTCGTCTAAAACATTTGTTTGCCAACAAAAAGAAGACTAAATTGCTTCGTTGGCATAAGGAAGGCTATAAGAATGATGCCCTCCTACGGCACCCTGCTGATGGTGCGCAAAATATTGATATGAAACTTGGAGAGTTTGCTGTAGAATTGAGGAACATTAGGTTTACTCTGAGCACGGATGGAATGAATCCGTTTGGTAACATGAGTAGCAGACATAACACTTGGCCATAGTTATATGCATATACAATTTTCCTTCTTAGCTCTATCAGAAGAGCAAGTACCTTATGATAATGATTTTAATCCAAGGTCCTAGGCAACTTGATAATGACATTGATGTGTACCTTAGACTGTTGGTGAAAGACCTTAAAGTGCTATGGTTAGAAGGTGTTAAGGTATGTGATGCGTATATGCGAGAGTACTTTAGACTACATGCCATGTTGTTTTGCACAATCAATGATTTGCCGGCTTTTGGTAATTTATCAGGGCAAACTATAAAAGGAAGCAAAGTCTACCCCCAATGCTTAGATGCTATTGAGAGTATGTGGCTCAACAACTCAGGAAAAACAGTGTAGATGCGGCATCGACGGTTTCTACCCAAGTCTCATGCATATAGGAACATGAAGACATAATTTGATGGCACAAGAGAGAATGTATTAGCTCCTAGGCATGTAAGCGGTACGAAGGTCTATGAGTAGGTCAGAAATATCAATGTGGTAGTTGGGAAGAGAAAGCAAGTTCTAATGAAAAGGTCATGTGAAAAAAGAAATCTATTTTTTGGGAGCTACGTTAATGGGAACACCTAAATGTTTGACATTGTCTTGATCCTATGCACATCGAAAAGAATGTCTACGATAATCTTGTTGGTACCTTGTGCGATATCGCTGACAAGACGAAGGATGGTATTAAGGCACAGAAAGATCTGGTCGATTTGAACATACGACCTGAGCTTCATCCCATAACAACTGCCAAAAGCAGATGTGGGATATTGGCACATGTTAAAGAAGGAGAAACAATAATTCTTTGAGTTCTTGTACGATGTCAAAGTTTCTTCCGGTTACTCGGCCAACATAAAAAAACTTGTGTCCTTGAAAGATTTGAAACTTATTGGCATGAAGTCTCATAATAGTCACATGATGATGACACAAATGCTTCCTATTGCACTTAGTAATATATTGCCAGTCTTTGTCAAAGAGTCGATTATGAGCTTATATTTTTTTCAATGCAATTGCTCAGAAGGTCATTGATCCCGCATCACTCAATGACCTAGAAAGAAATGCGTTAAAGACCTTATGCCAGCTTGAGATGTATTTCCCACCATCATTCTTTGATATTATGGCCCACTTCACCTTGTTATGGAGATCAAGTACCTTAGTCCAATTTTCCTACATTAGATGTATCTATATGAGAGATTCATAGGGGTTCTAAAATCATATGTAAGTAGTTGATCTCAATCAAAGGCCTGCATTATTGAAGGCTACATAATCAAGGAGGTTTTTGAGTGGTGTATATACTACATTGATTCAAAGGGAGCCATTAGTGTGCCCATCTTAGCATGAGGGTAGGCTGGTAGGTAAAGGGACCCTAGGTAAAAAGGCAATAACTCACGAACAGAAGGCTTATTCTCAGACTCATTTCCTCGTTTTGCAACAAATGGATGAAGTTTCACCATATACCGAGGAGACTTAGGATGTCTCCAAAAGAATAAAAGAGAAGCAGCTACAAGCCAGCTAGGGGGAATTCAATCCTGTCAGAGAGAATGACATCCTCACCACCACCCTAGGGAACCTAGAGCATCCAGGGCGGGTTCGAGGCATCTCTAGCTATGAGAGTTGGTTGCATGCGTGGCCTGAGAACCAAGGGATGTATAAGAAGAGGAAGGGTGAGCGCATGGATGTTGACCAGCTAGCATAGAGAATTTGGACGCATGTCACTCAGGATGTCATTGCATCATTGCCTAGCATCCTAGAGTTCCAAGGACTCCAGATTGTGCCAGTCACTCAAAATTAGGTGGCACTAGGAAAGAGTAGCAGTGCATCCTAGAATAAGGTAGATCTGAGCCAGCTAGATCCCCTAGATGGACTAGAGGAGCCCATGCAGTGCGCACTGCTTATTAGGCCAAGAGACTTAGCCATTGAGGTCGCTCGGGGTGTCATGCACCCATAGTAGAGGACATTGCATTCTGTTGAGCTAACCCCAGGCTACATAGTGGTACATGTGGACCATGTGTATCTAAACTTTTTGACCCAAAAGTTGGCGACGCCCCCCCCCCCACTGATGAGATCACATTGCTAAGGGATGCAGTAGTGCAGTGGATCCAATGGAGGAGGGTGATGAGCCCATGGCTCCTTCAGATACGATCAATACTACCAATATTCCTCAAATCATACAAGGTTCAAGTACAAGAGCACTTGCACGACAATTAGACTACCAGGTGAACTCGTTTCTTGCTGTTCGTGCTTCATTAGATGGGTTACTACTAAATTCTTGTGATGTTTTATTACTTAGGAATGTGGGAGAAGCATCACAATCTTACCCGGACGTCGCTCCTTGAAGGCCAAGTCTACTCGGACTCGAGGCTGAGCTCTAGTCGTGGTCGTGGTCGTGGTCGTAGTCGAAATCCAGAACAACACGTGAATAAAACGGATATAACTTTTGCATACGGAGCCCAATTGAGGCGCTCTTGGACTCGTTGGAAAGGTATTTACGAGACCTTTTCAATAGGTCTAATCTCACCCTTAGATTCATTAAATATTAATTAGAGTAATTAAAATAAGGTGTCGCATCACCATTTTGGGCCTTATTAGGTCTTGTAATCGTGTCAGGGTCGGAGTACAGGTTGTGCACGCCTCTTTCCACAGCTGCACAACCCTAGGTTGACCTCTTCATGTCCCTTCTATATATACACATTAGCCATCATAGTTTAGACTTGGGTTTAACTTTGATTATTTTATTTTAGACAGTTTCGCCATTTATCGGTTTGTTGAACCCCAACTCGAGTACTTCATTGGTAATTAGTAATATTCAGATTGCATCTACCTGTTCTTTTTTGTGTTATCGATTTGCTTGCAGGAAAAGTCTTCTTGGCGAGGTTAACCGCGTCTAGGCACGGTTGATAACCACGGAGTAGTGGTGTAGTGATTGCAAGGGTTCTCGATCTGTTCTGTTCGGAGCCTTTGGATCATCAACATCAAACCTCCACCAATCGACTTATCATATTACCTTTCGGAAGATTGGGCAAACGCGCATCAAGTGGTATCAGAGCCTCGGTTGTCTGTTAGGTAATCTCAGTTATCCCCTTGTTTCGTCATTTTCCATTACCTAGAGTCCAGAAAATTACCCCACAAAAATATTTAGATCTTAGTTTTTTTCGCTATCCAAACCACTTTGTGCCTTCGTAATTTCGTTTTTAGTATTCGTATTGTTGAGTTTGAGTCTATCGTCGGTGTCTTTGTTGCTGGTCGAGTCATCGTGATCTAGTTTCTAGTGTCGAGTCTTGCTGTTTAGTCGTCGTGTATCTCGGTCTGACCTTGTTTGTTATAGCCGAGATTGTGTATCTACTCGAGTTCGACCACTAGTCGAGTCGACCATCAAGTCGTGTTCGACCACTAGTCGCTTTAACCATCTACTCGAGTTCGACCACTAGTCGAGTCAACCATCTACTCGGGTTCGACCACTAGTCACTCCGTCCACCCATTCGGGATCCCAACCAGTCATTCTGACCACCCACTCGGGGTCCCGACCAGGCACTCCGACCACCAACTCAGGGTCCCCACCAGTCATTGCGACCACCTAGTCGAAATCGCCCACCTTCTTGGATTCGACCATCCTTTCAGATTCGACAACATAGTTGGATTCCACTATCCACTCATTTTTGCCTCCACAAGCTAGTCAGAGTATATCTATTTCTAGTTGCTCTCAGACACCCCTATACACCTTTCATATCGAGCAATGTCTGACAAAGTTCTAGTAGCAATTCATAGTGAAAACAGAGGTAGCCAAAGTTCAGAGAGAGAGAGAGTATCTTTTATTACCTTTATACCCTTGCTCTCTGGAAAAAAATTTATGACCCACGTACCTCACTGGTCTTAGAAAAGACAGTAGAAGAGTTTTTAAGTTTGTGTCACATTCGCAAAAAAAATGCAAGCAAGAAGCAGAAAATGCCAAAAAAAAGAAAGAAAGCAAAGAGTGCAAAAAAGAGAGAGAGATTAAAAAAAAAGAGAGAATCAGTTTGCACTGTGAATTTTGTTCCATTGTGCTTGTGTCTATTATAGTTTTCAATTTGCTTGAGTTAGTTCTAGCAACTGCGACGAGTACTATGGACTTTTTATTCAGCTTTGCTAATCTGATTTCAATTATCGTCAATCCTTGCTACTAAATATTGCCTGTCAAAGCTATACCTTCTTTTGATCAGAACGGTTTCTCCCCTTGCAACTACCTTACTCGCACCCGATAAGGTATCACGAACTAGCCACTGGTTGTGCTAACTGTGGTGATTGGTAAGAACACTTGCAAGAGCGTGGTAAGACGCTTGAGAGTGTGTGACTCTACCTCCTAGTAGTCGATAGGGATAATTTATCTTTTATTGTTTTCTATCTTCGACTAACCATGGTAGGAGAAGTATCAGATACGAAAGAGTGTATTTTGAGGGAAGAACTCACAATATTGTTCGATGATCATCGACAAACTATTAATGATGACATTGAAAAGAAGCTTGCGGGAACCAATACCGTATTGCAATGACTCAATGAAAGTATTGCAAGGCTCAATACACGTTTTGATCGATTGGTTAATCCACCATCGAACAATGATCGAGTGGATCCTCATGGTGCAGCCTATGAACAAGATGAGTCTGTCGCGAATGATGAAATTTTGAGACAATAACGTGATGCCTTTGATGAACAACAAAGGAATTGATTGAACTTCAACCGTCAAGGTATGAGAGGTAATAATTTTTAGCAACATAACCCACGTATTAATGATGATCCATTTGCTAAGATTAAGTTTACTATACCATAATTTGAGGGTGCTTATGATGCTGAAAGATATTTAGATTGAGAAATGACGGTAGAATAGAAGTTTAATGTTCATTTAGTTCCTAAAGTTCATTTAGTTCCTAAAGTGCATAGAGTTAGGCAAGCCACTAGTAAATTAAAAATTTTGCAATCATCTGGTGGAATAGGGTATGCATTGACGGATTAGCTCCTACTATTTAGAATGCTTTAAAGGTTGCTATGCATAATAGATTTGTTCCACCATCTTTGAAACGTGATTTACGTAAGAAATTGCAGCGCTTAAACCAATATGATAGATCCTTAGAAGAATATTAATATGTTGCATTGTGATATTATTAAGGATGAAGAGGCTGCAATGACACACTTTTATGGAGGGTTAAGGTGTGAAATTCAGGACATAGTTGATTACAAAGAATCCGGTAGTGTTCCAACTTGCGTGTTTGGCAGAAAAAGAATTGGAGGGACGATAATATAGGCTAATGAGCAATTTTTGAAGCATGACTACTTCAAAATCAATATCGGGACAAGTCAAAATTGCCCCATGTTCAGCTACACAGTCTACTGCCCCCTTCTCGAGTAGGGCGCATTCAACAGTACCTTCCACACCGTCACACGCTCCCGAGGTAAGGAAATCCGTAAGTGTGCAGGGTCCTGCCAAAAGCTCTTCTTTGGTTGCTTCTACAGGCCGATCGACCGGGATTTTATGCCACCGATGCAAGGGAATGAGCTACGTCATGAAGGATTGCCTAAGTCAGCGAGCGTACATTGTAACAGAAGATGGTGGATATGTAACTGCTAGTGATGTTGAGGATGAATATGCTCTTGCAGCTAACCATGCAGGTGATGAGGATGGTCGTGAGACGGATATCGACCATGAGAAAGTGTTCGATACCACTACCACAAAGGATTATCGGACCCTCATTGTGCAACGAGTGTTAAGCACTCAAATGGAGCAAACGAAATAGTTATAATACCACAATTTGTTTCAGATGTTCCTTATAGTCAAGGATTATCGTGTTCGAGTTCGAGTCATTATTGATGGAGGAAGCTGCAACAACTTGGTAAGTTCAGATATGATTAAGAAGCTTGCCTTGCCGACAAGAGACCATCCTCACACGTATCATATTCAATGGTTCAACAACAGTGGTAAGGTGAAAGTAATGCAAACAGCTAGGTTGCATTTTTCTATTGGTTCATACCATGATTGTGCTGATTTCGATGTGGTACCCATGCAAGCATATTCACTTTTGTTAGGACAACCATGGGAGTTTGACATTGATGCAACACATCATGGTAGAAGTAATAAGTACACTCTTATGCATAAAGGAAAGAAAATAACTTTTCTACCTTTAACCCCTGCTGAAATTGTAAAATGTGAACAAAAAATAGTTGAAAATAAGAGAAAATAGTTTGAGAATTAATCTGAAAATTAGCAAGCAGCGGAAAAAGTTTTTCCATCGAAAAAGGAGAAAGCAACAAGAACTTCTAAGTCCGATGGAATTAGACTAAAAAGGGTGTGTTATGCTTGCTATTAAATCTGATCTTGCTGAAATTTGTGATAATGAGCTGTCATGCTATGCTTTGATATACAAAGATACTTAGTTTCACTCAAGAATATATCTAGCTCTTTGTCTCCTGCTGTTGCCAAACTTTTGCAGGAGTTTGTGGATGTATTTCCAGCTGAGGTATTCTCGGGGTTACCACCAATTTGAGGGATTGAACATCAAATTAATTTGATTTTGGGAGCAACTTTGCCAAACCGTGTTGCATATAGGATAAACCCAGAAGAGACTAAGGAAATTTAGCGATAAGTCCAAGACCTTTTGGACCGCGGGTATATATGAGAAAGTCTTAGCCCTTGTGTTATTCCTGTTCTTTTGGTTTCTAAGAAAGACGGTAGTTGGTGTATGTGTGTTGATTGTAGAGCCATCAATAATATTACTATAAGATATCATCACCCTATCTCTAGGTTAAATGATATGCTTTATTAGTTGAGTGGTTCTATTATTTTCACTAAATTGACTTGTGAAGTGGATACCACCAATTTAGGATGAAACTTGGAGATGAATGGAAAACTGCTTTTAAAACTAAGTTTGACTTGTATGAGTGGTTAGTAATACCTTTTGGGTTAATTAATGCACCTAGTACTTTCATACGATTGATGAATGAAGTTTCATGTGCTTTCATTGGTAGATTTGTGGTGGTATACTTAGATGATATCTTGATTCACAACAAGACACAAGAACAACACTTCGATCATTTGCCTGCTGTTTTTAATGCTTTGAGAGATACACGTTTGTTCGGTAACCTTGAAAAGTGTACCTTTTGCACGGGTCGAGTTTCTTTTCTTGGCTATGTTGTTGAAGCAAAAATTGAACCCATAAAGAGTTGGCCAACCCTTGAGACTGTTACTCAAGTGAGAAGCTTTCATAGTCTTGCGGGTTTCTATCGGCGCTTTGTGTAGGATTTCAGCACCATTGCTGCCCCATTGAATGAATTGAAGAAGAAATGAGTGGTTTTCAAATGGGGACCTGCACAAGAAAAAATATTCAAGTTGTTGAAAGAGAAACTTACCCATACTCCTTTGCTCCAACTCCCTGATTTCGGTAAGACCTTTGAACTAGAATGTGATGCTAGTGGGATTAGAATTGGAGGTGTGCTAATTCGAGAAGGTAAACTTGTTAATTATTTCAGTGAGAAATTAAGTAGACCAAGTCTGAATTATTCCATTTTTGATAAAGAATTGTATGCTTTAGTTCGTGTGCTTGAAACTTGGCAACATTATCTATGGTACAAAGAATTTGTTATACATTCTAATCATGAATTGTTAAAATATATTAGAACTCAAGCTAAACTGAATAAATAACATGCTAAATGGGTAGAATTTATTGAGTTATTTCCATATGTCATAAAACATAAGAAAGGAAAGGACAATGTGATTGCTGATGCGCTTTGTAGGCGTTATACCATGTTATCTCAATAAGATTTTTCGGGTTTGGAGACCATTAAGAACTTATATGCTACTGATTTAGACTTTAAAGAAGTGCTTAAACATTGTAAAGAAGGGAATACATGGAATAAATATGTGTTAAATAAAGGATTGCTCTATCGTGCTAACAAGCTATCCATTCCAGCTGGCTTCGTTCGTCTTTTGTTATTACAAGAGGTGTATGGAGGAGGATTGATGGCACATTTTGGAGCAAAGAAGACTGAAGATGTGCTGCCTGCCCACTTCTTTTGGCCAAAGATGAGACGTGATGTCTAGCGCTATGTTTTACGTTGTACCACTTGCAACAAAGTTAAGTCTCGCTTAAATCCACATGGTCTTTATATTTCCTGTTCCTAGTGCACCATGGGAGGATATTTCTATGGATTTTATTTTAGGACTGTCTAGGACAATGAGGGGGAGGGATAGCATATTTGTAGTTGTGGATAGATTTTCTAAAATGACGCATTTTATACTATGTCACAAGAGCGATGATGCTACAAACATAGCTAATTTGTTTTACAGGAAAATCGTTTATCTACATGGAGTGCTTAGTACTATCGTCTCAGATCATGACACAAAGTTTTTGAGTCATTTTTGGAGATCACTTTGGAATAAATTGGGGATGAAGCTGCTGTTTTCTACTACGTGTCATCCCCAAACTGATGGTCAAACAGAGGTCATCAACCACATATTATCGACCATGTTACGGGCAGTTCTAAAGAAGAATTTGAGGATGTGGGAAGAGTGTTTACCACATTGAATTTGCTTACAACAGATCGGTATACTCCACCACCAAGGTAAGTCCGTTCCAGGTAGTGAATGATTTTAATCCCCGTGCTCTTATTGATTTACTACCTTTGCCTACTTTTGAAAGACTTAATTTAGATGCTAAGAAACATGCTGCATTTATTCTTAAGTTGCATGAAACCACTAAAAAGAATATAGAGAGCATGACTGAAAAGTATAGTATTGCTGGAAGTAAAGGTAGGAAAGAAATAAAATTTGAACCGGGTGATTTAGTTTGGTTGAATTTGAGGAAGGATAGGTTTCCAAAACTAAGAAAGTCAAAGTTGATATCTATAGCTAATGGACCATTTAAGATAATTGAGAAAATCAATGACAATGCATATAAATTGGACCTATATGCAGATTTTGGGGTTACTCTCACGTTTAACATTTCAGATTTGAAACCATATTTGGGAGAAGAAGATGAGCTTGAGTCAAGGACGACTCCAATTCAAGAGAGGGAGGATGATGAGCCCATAGCTCTTTCAGATATGATCAATACTATTAATATTCCTCAAATCAGACAAAGTCCAATTACAAGAGCACATGCACGACAATTAGACCACCACATGAACTCGTTTCTCGCTGTTCATGCTTCCTTGGATGGGTTATTATTAATTTCTTGTGATGTTCTATTGATTAGAAACATGGGAGAAGCACCACAACCTTACCTGGATGTTGCCCCTCGAAGGTCAAGTCTACTCGGACTCGAGGATGAGCTTTAGTCGTGGTCGTGGTCGAGTTTTAGGACAACACGTCAATAAAACGGGCATTACTTTTGCATACGAAGTCCAATTGAGGCGTTCTTGGACTCGTTGGAAAGTTATTGACGAGACCTTTTCAATAGATTTGATCTTACCCTTAGATTCAGTATAGATTAATCAAAGTAATTAAAGTAAGGTGCCCCATCACCGTTTTGGGCCTTGTTAGATCTTGTAATCGTGTCGGGGTCGGAGTCCAGGTTGTGCACGCCTCTTTCCACGGTTGCACAACCCTAGGTTGACCTCCTCACGTCCCTCCTATATATACACAATTACCATCGTAGTTTAGGCTTAGGTTTAGCTTATATTATTTTGTTTTAAATAGTTTCGCTGTTTATCGGTTTGTTGAATCCCAACTCGAGTACTTCATCGGTAATTAGCAATATTCAGATTGCATCTAACTGTTCTTGCTTGTGTTCTCAATTTTCTTGTAGGAAAAGCCTTCTTGGTAAAGTCAACTATGTCTAGGCATGGTTGATAACCACAGAGTAGTGGTGTAGTGGTTGCGAGGGTTCTCGATCTGTTATATTCAGAACCTTTGGATCATCAATGTTGAAGCTCCACCAATCGACTTATTATATTACCTTTCGAAAGATCGAGCAAATACGCATCACTTTGACATTTAGCTCACCCCCACCACTTTGCTTGTCGGGTTCAAGGCAGTCCATTACGCCCCCTCCACCGTTATCGGATCAGGGCAAGAAGTCAAAGGAAAAATTGTCCTCCAAGGAGAAGTTGCCCATTTTGGATGAAGAGGTCACCCAGGAGCAGACTAAGGACGAGGCTAAGAAAAAAGTGTACAAGCAAGTCCAAAACCCTAAATACAAGTATGGTCAGCCGTTGCTATCGTCTAATGACATAACCAAAGCAGACCTACATGTGTTGCTCTGCATAACTTCTACACACAGGCATGCAAAGCCAAACATCTTTGCCAAATTTGTGGTGAAGTATTTCCACACCGACGTTAGCTACTTCTTTGTGGGGTTCAATGATTTGTACAACCACTTTAACCTCGATAGTTTGGACATGTCACTCCTAAGATGCTTCATACTATAAGTTTCAATAAAACCTGACAACTATACTGTCATAGGACCATGTATATTGCATATAACTTTTTTTCTTATATGTAGACAATGATACAAGACAATCGGGCTACGAAGAAGCGTATTGCATATCTGAACCCAAGGCCTCTATCTCTACAGAGCATTAATTCTGATGAGCAATTTGGGGTGGACTATATTTCAAGGACCATTGGTAACCAGAGCTATGTTATGTTTGCCTACAACCCGGGCGATCATTGGATTCTAGTGGTCCTTGTTTCAAAGGTCAAGCAGGTGTGATACTTGGATTATATAAATAGTACCACATGAGACTATTCTAAGTTGTAGTCAGTTATCAATAGGTGAGTATCCTTTTAAACCATGCCTACTTCAATTTTTACCGGTTCCTAAGTTCCAAACTTCTAATTGATATTATTGGTGCATGATGCATGTAGGGCTTTTGACATCCACATTAAGAAACATGGTTCTGGCAACCAAAAAACGTCCACTTTGACCTATTGCTTCAAATTACCGATATGCATATTTAAATACACTCTCCATTACACATTATTTGTAATCAACTTGTATAACTTAATCCGTATTACTACACCCCTTAGTGCCACCAACAGCTCCCAGGCAACTCATGCAACTTCTATGTTGCCTGCCACATGCTGCTGTTCACGGAGCAATGCCCCAAAGATCCCCTGGTATGTTGATAAAATAAAAATCTATTGCTCACATTTCAATGTCTAACCACAGTACAATTTGCTCATATTTTTTCCCTACTGCCAGACCTTCAACCTGCCTAATACCAACCTTCGGAAACAACAACTATGCGAAGTTCAAGGATGGCTCGTCCTTTTCTTAATGAATCAAGCAATATATAAGAAAGGGGAGTTCCATAATCCTGGTGGTCTTGACATATGATTTTACTGTTTATACATTCTAAATGCGATGGATACTTGATCTGTGTGATGGATATATACTTGATGTTGTGATGTTTACATGTGCATTTATATTTACATGATGAATTTATTACCGTATGTGATATCTACTGTATGTGATATCTACTGTATGTGATGTGGATTTGAGACCTATGTGATATCTACTGTATGTGATATAGATATATACTTGTTGTTTCTGCCTAAGGGCGGCCACCACAAGAAAATTGGACCGAGGGGGTGGGGGATGAAAGCCACAGATAGTTTTTAGTGAAGAACTGTCTGAGGTCTCTAGCTGCAGACGATTTTTAATGGAAACCATCTACAACATTTACACAGGATGATGGTCTATGATGGACATCACAGACGGTCTACAATGTAAAACCATATGTGACGTTGAAGCCCACAGACGACGCCTCTAAAACCATCTGAGACACACATATGGTTTTGTTTCAAAACTATATGTGGTATTAAGGCCCATAGACGGCTACCACTAAAACCATTTGTGGCGTTGAGGCCCACAGACGGTTTTCCTACAAAACTGTTTGTGCTTAGCGCATAGAAGACACACCCTAAAGCATACCTGTAGACGGTTTTTGTTTAAAAACCATATGTGTCCTGTCATGTTACAGACAAAATTTTCTCTACTGTGGTATCTTGATACTCACAGACACTTTTTTATAAACGACTTAAAAACCTGTTTGTAACATGGGTTTAAAACCATCTGTAAGGAGCATTTCTATATATAATAGTGATTATTTCTATTATTTTCATGAATAAATATTATTTAAATTCAAATAATATTTGTATTTATGTGAGCTGGGGCCTGATGGTGGCCATAAAACCAAGGCCCAAGCTCGCAAAAACTGGGGCAAACCGACTGAACCTGGCTACCTAATCTTGACCATCATCCCCTTAAAAAGAGAAAAAGGAAAATGCGTGAAAATATTAAGATTGCTCTTTCTTTGGTCTGCAGTATTACTACAAGTGCAAGTGGGCCCTTCCAATATCTTATCGACTCGCTTTGCACTGTGATTTATGCACCGGAAAAACACAGAAAAGTATCTTCTAATTTTGTGCACGGATCTTAGAGCAAATTGGACTCAGAAAAAATTATGCGACCATAATTGGCCGGTGTTACTTTATATATAAAACAGCACTGTTTTGCCCAAGGACCCTGTACAAGTCAACCAAGTTCATCTAGCCTCGGAATTTACAAAACATATAGGTGCTTCGATATACAGAAGTAGCATTCATAATCACTTATCACCACCTTAATAATCCATTTGGTAAAAAAGACTAGGGTGGGTTAGGCATCATAAACTTGAGAATACAAATAAAGCACTCTTGGTGAAGAAACTTCAACATATTTTATAACAGGTTTCATTTGCCTTCGTTCAAATTCATTTGGGAGACATTCTCTCAAACTCTGTGATCAATACCAAGGTATGTCTCATGTGTCGTAGGAGACGTGTCTATAATGCCTTTTTTTGACACATATTTGGAACAACTCTTTCTTGGGGCTAAGAAATACCTTTGCAAAGAAGAAGGATATCACGGCAAAACAATTTCTTGAGCATAATAATATTCAAGAGGAATTTCATATTATTCACAGATCTCCACGGGCTTTTGAATAATATGGTCAACTTATAGCACTAGAATCAAATGGGCTTAATTGCAAGTAGGTCAGCAATCAAATGGGCTTAATTGCAAGTCAGTTGTCCTTGCGTCTGGGGCACTACTAATGTCGAATTCTGATCTTAGTTTTCCTATGCCTTCTCTATTAGTCTCTGAATCAGTATCTGATACATATAAAATTTAATAAAATAATATTAAATACATATTTTGTAAAATTAAAAACCTGAAAAGGGCAAATGATGATCTTGTGAACTAGGATTATATGGATGACTGGATAAGCAAAAGAGCCTGCAGCGGAACAGAGCGAGGTAATCCAACGCCACAAGCAACTTGGGTGTAGACGCAGCCTTAGACTCCTTCTCTTCATTTTTATCCAATGCGAGGCTAAACTACATTTCTAAATCTGAAAGCAGCAAGAATGAGTATTATAGCATCTAGACCCTTAGGTAAGTTAAGTATTTCAATAATTAATGACAATCGTATCATTGTGACTAATGTATATATTTTGAAGGGAATAAAAAACTTAGTTTACAATGATTGTATGTGTTTTCTTGGTCACTCATGAGATTCTATTGAACGATCAAAGGATATTTGCGTCAAAATTAAAGATCTTTTTGTTCTAAGTGTCACGAGGTGATGAAGGACACTTAGAGTAGACATATTGGTCCCTTTCTAGTCTTTTGACCATACTATAAAGGGGGGCTAAGTGTTGTAGCTTAAACTAGTTGAGTCTAGATTTAGTTGGATGCACACTTGCAAAATTCTAGTACTAGGTATCTCAAAGAAGCCCATATGTAAGAAGTCAAGAAGTTAGTACTCAAAGTTGATTGAATTGGATGAGCCTCAGAGTTTTTGTTCTCACTGGATTGTTCAGTGCTGAAGGACTTGTACTCACGTGACCATATTTCTGTTCTAAGCAGAAGCTGAATGACCTCACTGGATTATCTAATGATGGTAAATATGTGCACCAGAGTATTTAACAGAAGGGACATTTTTTGAGGAAAATTGAAGTTAAGCACATCAATTGTCCGATGTTAAACAAAGATGAACGCCAGAGCATTTAACAAAAAGTTGAAATTTTTGGAGGAATTGGAATTCAAAGCACTGGATGGTCCGGTGTTGAGATGTGTAACACACCGGAGTATTTTTAGACTTGGTGTCTCGGTGCATGGGAAATGAACTCACTGGATTTTCCGGTGATGTGATATGAAGAACTCGAGAGCTTTTCAGGCAATGACTACTAACAGCTGGTAGGCCAGCTTTTGGAAAATGTTACTCACCGGATTGTTCGGTGTATACAATGGTGTGTGCACCGGACCATCCGATGTTCACAGAAAGTGTGGGTGGTTGGGCAACGAGCAGATTTTGATCTCTAGCCTATATATACCCCCTCACTCAGTTTTATTCCTCTCTCTTGCAACCCAGAGGTGTTCATACACTGTGTGTGTCATCAAGAAGCAAGGAAGAGCACTTGAGTTGATTTCTAAGTACCTAATTGAAGGTTAAGGACTTCATTAGTTCTTCAAGAGTAACGAGTGTGCATCTAGCTGTTGTTTAGGCTTGATAGGGATCAAGTGAACCAGTAAGCTTGTTACTCTTGGTGGTTGGAAACACCTAACTGGTTGTGGTGATTGGAGGTGATCTCGGTGAGCACTTGGAGTTCTTATGGGAGCCTCGGGAAGAGCTTGCACTTGTTTTGATGCCCGATAATCTAGAGATAGAGAAGTGACGATCATTAGTGATCACTAGAGTCTTGATGACTCAAGGGAGAGTGATATCCTTGTGTGGATACTCCTACGAGGATTAGGGGAGAGTGCTAACTCTTCGATACCTTAGGAAAAAAATTGGTGTCCTCTTTCCCTACTCTATTTCTATTCCGCAATTACTTTTAGCATCTACTTTCATGCAAGTTTCAATTTTGCAATTTACTCTTAAGTTATATATGCTTGCATATTTGTTCTCCATGTTCTAGCTTCCTTGCTTGAGTAGTTGCATTTCCTTCTTCTAGGCTAAGGTTGCTCCTTATTCTAGAAATCTATAGTTTTTTTAAGGTTTGATTAGAGCTCTATTCACCCATTTCTAGGGTCATTAGATCCTTTCAATTGGTATCAGAGCTTCTGCTCTTGATAGGCTTAAAATCCTATAGCAATGGCACCGGGGAATGGTGGTAGCGTGCAAAAATTCGATGGAAATGACTTTACTTATTAGAAAGTTCGCATGTCGAGATATCTTGAGACGATTTCCCCTGAAGTTTGGCTTACCACCTCCATTGTGTTTGATCAACCATTTTCGGAGCAACAAGTTATGTGGGATACTAAAGGTAGAAGTGCCGGTGAGGGAATTAGTGAAGAGGTCTTTTCGAGAGTGAGGAGTAAAGAATGAGCTCATGATATTTGAACCGGACTTATGTGAAATTCATGAAGGGTCTAAAAAATCTGGGAGGAGAGATATCATGTGCTAATGAACACTCTTAATTAATTCACGATGTTTTCTAATGAGCTATGCAATGACATGTACTCTCGCATGAATATGCTTGTGGAAAAAATCAATTCTCTTGAACTAACTCAATTATGTAAATGAGACATTATTCTCAGGATATTGATGGTGCTTCCTAAGCCACAGTACAATATTGTATTATCTCTTCTTCATGAGCGGGATATCAATGACATAACCGTCACCGATGCCATTGGAAAGATAAGAGCTCATGAGATGTTCTTATTTGGTGATCAAGATGAATCCTCAACCAAGAAGAATCTTGCTCTCAAGGCAAAAAGTGACAAGAAGAAGAAGAAGATCAAGCTTC
Source organism: Phragmites australis (assembly GCF_958298935.1). Taxonomy (NCBI): domain Eukaryota; kingdom Viridiplantae; phylum Streptophyta; class Magnoliopsida; order Poales; family Poaceae; genus Phragmites; species Phragmites australis. The sequence continues at coordinate 11,061,345 of NC_084934.1, forward strand.
CATCATCAAGTGAAAGTGATGAGGATGATGACTCCGACTCCGACTCTAACACCGAGCTTGCTCTTCTCACGAGAAGACCTACAAGGATGATCTCCAAGTTCAACAAGAATGGCTACAACTATGATTCAAAGAAGAACAAATTTCTTTCAAAGAAATTTGACAAGTTAGTTAGCAAAGAGAAGAAGATGTGATACAATTGTGGTGAACTTGATCACATGTCATATGATTGTCCTCATCCCAACAAGAACAATAACAAGGGCAAGAAGGTTGAAGCAAGTGAGGATGAGGACAAGCACAAGAAGAAGAGCCAAGACAAACACTCAAAGAAGAAGTTCTTCAACAAGAAGGGTGGAGGCTGCAAAGCATATATTGTTAGTGAATGGGTCTCCGGTGAAAGCTCAAATAGTGATTCTAGTGATGATGAAGATAATGATTTAGCGGGCCTCACCATCACCAATGAAGAACCACTGCTTCCACCACCACCTATGTGCCTAATGGAAAAAGGTAACAAGGTGAGTAGTGATGATGATGGTCTATCTCCTAGTGATCTATCTAAACTAATGAATGACTATGCTACTATCATCAAGATTAGCTCTAATCATAATGAATTGTTTACTAAGTACAATGATTTGCATAAGAAACATGATGAAATAGCTACTTGTAGCAAATCACTTGAGGCTAGTAGCAAGAAGCTAGAACTTGAGCATATAGACTTAAAATACAAATATCAAGAATTTAAACTTGTTTATGATGATATTGATCCTAGCTTGAATGAATTACCTACTATTGAAGTAGTTAAGGTCAATGCATCTACTTCTTGTGATGATCTCCTTGATATACTATGCTTGTCTTCACGTGATAATATATCATCTCTTAAGACTAGCCATGCAAGGGAAAAAGAACTTAGGGATGAGATCGCAAGTCTCAACTCATGTGTGGCCCGATTGACTAAGGGGGAGTACAAGCACAAGGATATTCTCATGAGGAATGCTATGTAATATAACAAGAGAGACCTTGGTTGCTTCCCACACCAAGTGAAAAACATCATCAAGTCATCGGAGATCAACAAGTGCTTCATCAATGAAGTTGACTCCTATTATCAATATTGTAAAGTAACTAGTCACCACACAAGGGAGTGTCCAATTCCTTCCAAACCTCTCCCTACTTTGCCTTCTAAATATAAATCCACTTTAAACAATAGCCATTTATTATTGTATAAACTTAAAAGTGAAAAAGTAATGACAAATTCATTGGAATTCAAGCTAAGGCAAGACTTTCTACGAACTATAGGTGCCAAAAGCTCTTATGACTCACGTCAAAGGTACCAAACTTGTTTGGGTACCTAAACAAAAAGCTTGATCTTGTGTGTAGGTGAACTACAAAGCTGGTGGTAAGTATTTGGTGCTTGATAGTGAACATGCACAACATATGACCGACAATGTAAAGATATTCACCTCACTAGAAGATGAAGTGGGCAGACATGAAAAGGTCACCTTTGGTGATAATTCAAAGGCAAATGTGGTAGTTTTGGGTAAGGTGGTAATCTCCAATGATCTCTTTATGTCCAATGTAAGTTGAGTCTCTTAGATTCAATTTACTTTCTGTAGCTCAGCTATGTGATTTAGGCTTCACATGTCTTTTTTAGTGATGTTGATGTTTCGTTACTAGCAAAAAGTATAATAATATAATTTTAAAGGCTTTAGATATGGACATATATATCTTATGGATTTTTCATCTAATGAAGCTAGCTTGATAATGTGTCTCTTCACCAAGACATTTTTGGGTTGGTTTTGGTATTGTCGACTTGCACATATTGGAATGAGCCAACTCAAGAAGACATTTAAGAACGGATGGTGGTTGGTTTGAAGGATGTGATCTTCGAGAAGGACAAGTTGTGTAGCGCATGCCAAGCGAAAAAGTAAGTTGCAAGCTCACATCCTTACAAGGCGATGATGTCTACATCAAGACACTTGGAGCTACTACACATGGACCTTTTCGGACCAACCACCTACTAAAGTCTTGGTGGTAATATCTATTGCTTTGTCATTGTTGATGATTATACAAGGTACACTTGGACATTCTTTCTATATAAAGAGAACAAGACCATTAGGATCTTCAAGAAATTTGTAAAGAAGGCTCAAAATAAGTTTGAAGCCAGATTAGCGACAACAAGACAACATTAAAAAAATACTCAAGTTGAAGAGTATTGTGAAGAAAGAGGCATCAAGCATGAGTTTTCATCAACCTACACTCCTTAAAAAAATGGCGTGGTGGAGAGAAGGAACAAGACATTGGTCACACTTGCAAGAGTTATGTTAGATGATTATGGTACACCAGAAAATTTTTGGGCGAAAGCAATCAACACAGCATACCATGCTTCAAATATAGTGTACCTCCATCTACTATTGAAGAAGACGTCATACAAGCTTCTCATTGGGAGGAAACCCGATATCTCTTACTTCCGGGTGTTCGGTTGTAAGTGCTTATCTTCAAAAAGAGAGAACACCTAGGGAAGTTTGAGCGTCATTGTGATATTAGATTTTTTGTTGGTTATGCATCTAACTTCAAAGCATATAGAGTATTCAACAATGCCACCGGTTTTATTGAAGAAATATGTGATGTGGAGTTTGATGAATCTAATAGCTCCCAAGGAGAAGGTATTACTTGTGATGATGTAGGTGATGAACCCTTGAGAGAAGTGATGAAGAAGATGGCTATTAGGGATATCAAGCCTAAGGAGAATGACGAAGACATACTGTCGGAGGATGAACTCCACAAGCGGGGATCCGGAGGGACTCCCTTTAAGATTCGGCCGGGGGGATGGTTCTAAGTCTACCTCGTACGTGAAATAAATGGGAGTAAATGAGATGCATGTGGAGCGGATGATCGGATGCAAGATGAAATAAATGGTCAGGGGATTTTAGACAGGTTCGGGTCGCACGGAGCGTAATACCCTACTCCTGTGTGTATGCTATAAATGCTCTGAGAATGCCTCTCTGAGGATCTCTGGTGTTACAAAGGTTTTTGTCTAAGTCTAGAGCTTTGTGCTTCTTGTTCTTCGTCAGCTTGTCTCAGTCCTGAAGAACTTGATCTGGTGTGAGCTCGATCTATCTAGCTTGGTCAGCCTCCTTTCCCGAGTTGCCCTTCTCTGGGGAGCCCGCTCCTCTTTTATAGCCCGTCGGGGAGGTTAGCGTGCCCAGAAAGGATGGCGCGAGTTCCAAGGCACCATAAATGGAAAGCAACCATCATGGGCTGCAAGTTGATGTTACGGGGAGGGGGGGGGTTGAAAACGCGTCCCCGTCCAGTCCTACGTCATCATCCCGCTTTTCAGCGGGTGCTGCGGGGAGGGCCCACCGGGCAGCCACCGAGCAACCCCGCGTGCCCGCCCGGTCAGAACGAGCCTGACACAGCAGAGCGGCAGGTGATATGCCTCGAGCCCTGTGACGTTATCCTGAGGCGTGTCAGATGACGCGCGATGGGACCCACCGCATTAAATGTCCACATGCCTCCCTGCCAGGGAGTGGCAGGGGCTGACAGCAGGCGTGGGGGGAGTGGTTGGAAGTGACAGGCCATGCGCCCTCTTAAATGCATCATCGGGCCTCTCACCAATTGACACCTCACCGCTGAGCCCCTGTGGGGTTCACCGGCAAGGGGCTACTCAGGTCCTCGGGGAACTGTGAGTGCTCGGGGACTACTGTTCATAGCCTCGAGCGCTCTCTCCTGGATACGCCTTTTCTTGGTCCTCGGGGAACTCGGGTGCTCGGGGACCACTGTTCATGGCCCCGAGCGCCCTCTCCCGGAACTGTGCCTGCTCGGATTATCGGGGAACTTGGGTGCTCGGGGACCACTATTCATGACCCCGAGCGCCCTCTCCCGGAACTTAGTCTTTTGGGATCTTCGGGGAACTCGTGTACTCGGGGACCACTATTCATGGCCCCGAGCGCCTTCTCCCGGAACTTAGTCTTTTGGGATCTTCGGGGAACTCGGGTACTCGAGGACCACTGTTCATGGCCCCGAGCGCCCTCTCTCGGAACTTAGTCTTTTGGGATCTTTAGGGAACTCGGGTACTCAGGGACAACTGTTCATGGCCCCGAGCGTCCTCTCTCGGAACTTATTCTTTTGGAATCTTCAGGGAACTCGGGTACTCGGGGACCACTGTTCATGGCCCCGAGCGCCCTCTCCTGGAACTTAGTCTTTTGGGATCTTCAGGGAACTCGGGTACTCAGGGACCACTGTTCATGGCCCTGAGCGCCCTCTCCTAGAACTTGGACTTCTCAGACCTCGGGGAGATAATCCATGAGGGAGGGCACCACGTGGCACTCCGCTGTCCTGGCCTCGGGACTTGGGGACCCCTGGTTCCCAAGTTACCGATAGCAGCCCCCGGGCCCATTGGCAGGCAATGGCCCAGAGATTGCGGATGGGGCCCTTATTTCTTTGAGGCCGATCCCAGCATCGATGCCACGTGGCCAGTTTTCAGGCGCTAGAGTTTTGCTATCTTGGTAGCCGGGGCTGCCAATCTTCGGGAGCGGAGTCCAGGACAGAGGCCAGGTCTAAGGCGCGGGAGCCCGAGGGCTAGGTCCCGGCCGACGGTGCAACAGCTGGCACCCGGACCCACCAGCCGCCGGAGGTAGGCTCCGAAGCGGCCGCTGGGGCCGGCCCACAGTGGCCCGAGGGCCAGAGCCCTCCACCGAAGAGGAGGAAGGCGAAGCCCAGACCGAAGCCACAGGGCCCCAGCTTCAAGATCTCCGAATCCCGATGGCGGTATCGCGGGCCAAAGACCACGTAAGCTCCCTTTTTGTCTCGAGCACATATGTCCGGATGTTGGCTTGTCACTGACCTTTTTTGTTTTCAGGCCGCCCAAGGAACCCACAGGAGACCAAAGGCGACCGGAGGAGCCAAGGCTAGCCCCCGCTTCGGGGTCGAGCGCACCCGTTCGGAGCCGAGCGCGCCAGCATGCCCGGAGCTGAGGGCACCGGCCAGCCCTGAGCCGAGGATCCTGGTCGGTCCCGAGCAGCCAGCGCTGACCGAGCCTGCCCCGAGCCCTCTGAGGACGGAGCGAATGGCCACGGGGGATGTGGTCGCGACGAGGGCGGCGCCGACGCGGCATCCGTCGGGGACCCAGAGCGCCTCTGCAGAGAGGGCTCGCAGGGGACCCAGCCCCTGGCCACCGTCTAGTCAGGTCCCAGAACCCCTCCCTGAGGTGCTCGGAAGTGCCCAGGAGGTCATCGGGCGGCTTGAAGTGGCTGTGGCGGCAGAGTGGGAGGAGCTCGCGAAGGAGCGCGTCGCCCTGGTTGAAGAGAGGGGCCGAGTGGAAGTGTTCGGGAAGCTTTTGGTGACCCGTATCGCCTTGGCCCACGCATCTTACGAGAAGTCAATGCACGGGGTGGCCGAGGAGCAGGAAGCGCTGGAGGAGACGTGCGATGAGGCTGTCGTTGCGCAGGAGAAGGCCAGCCGCATGGAGCGGCTCGTGACCGAGCGCGACCAGGCATCCCGGAAGCGGGTTGCGGAGCTGCTTGCTCGGGAGCGGCAGCTGGCATCCCGGGAGGAGGTGGCCAGGAAGAGGGAGGAGGCCGCGTTGGCTACCCAGGCGGACGTGGCCCGCCAGAACGACAAGCTCGAGCGCAGCCGGGCCGATGTTCTCCGCCGGCAGGAGCAGGTCGAGCTGCGCGAGATCGACGTCGAGATAACGGCGGTGGCCCTTGATGCCTGGGAGGAACAGATCACGTGGTGCGAGGCGGATGCTGCCTCGGCATCGTCGGCTCTCACCGCCCGGGAGGAGCTTGTTGCCAAGCGGGAGGCCGAAGTGGCTGCCCGAGAGCAGGCCATCGCGGCCCAGGCCGAGCAGGTGCAGCGAGCTCAAGCCGAGACCCCGCCCACCAGGGGCGTCCCTGCCAGCACAACCGATGGTACCAGCCTCGAGGACCGGCTGAAGATCGCAAAGGATGAACTCGAGACCGTCATCGCCGAGCAGACCAATGTGAAGCTGATGATGCGAGACATCCTCCAGTAGGCACGGAACTCTGTGAAGGTAGTCGGGCTCGGGCACGTGCACGTGGGCGAGCAGGGGCTGGACAAGGAGATGATCGGCCACCTCGCCCTTGGCTTTGCGGAGAACGCCCAATGCCTCGAGGCTCTTCCAGATGCTGTGCAGGAGCTGGCGTCCTGGGAGGGGCGTGCTTTGGTCGAAGCGGTGGCCGAGCACGTTCTCGCCTGCTATCGCAGCCGAGATCCCGCCTTCCCGCTGGAGCCAGTCTGGCAGGGAGTGGTTGAACCCGAGGAAGCTGCCGCCCGGGAAGCCGTCTGTGACGTCGCCGCTGAGGTGGCAGCGTGTTTTATGCGGGAGCCGGAACCGAGCGGCGGCAGCAGTGACGTGTCATCGCCTCAGCTGGAGCCTGCAGATAGTTAGGTTTTTTTTGTTTTTTGAATGTTGTAAATATGGGAGTGATCCCCTCCAGAATGGTTCCTTTGAAATATAATAGAAGTCTTTCTTTGGGATCGAAACTCCATTGTGTTCATCATGATATTGTTTGCTTTTTGCTTGATGTCCCGAGAGGTACTAGCCGGATCGAGCCCGGCCTTCTTCCCCCGAGGGTTAGGTTGCCCCAACCACTCATCATACGAGTAGTGGGACCACCCGAGCGTCTAGCCCCCGAGCCCTCGTGAGTCCACAGCTGCTAAGTCAAGAGACACAGACACGAACTTCCTTCCTCCGAAGATGAGTCCATCCAGCACGGAGCACGCCACGACCAGTGAACACTTTTCACTCCGTGACCTCTCAAACGAGTAGACTGGAGACACGTGCGGGCGGAAATACGATCTAGAGTCCCCACGGTTTGGTGGTGTCCGGGGTAGGACTGACCAGACCGAGCACCGACAGCCCGCCCCTGGGGTCTAGGCTGTCCTGACCACTCTTTGCTCAAGCGGTAGGATTACCTGAGAACACTCTTAGTGCCCGGGGTACTGCCAAGCCGGCCGAACACCACGGCCACCATAAAGGACCTCGGTCAGCCATCGCCATCTGTACGGCACACCGACTACTGTCTGTTTTTGTCGTTCCGGAAAAGCGAACACGTGGGCAGGGTTTTGTGCTCGAGGAGACCATCTCGCCGAACAGATTAGAATTCGAGGGTCCCTAGGATAATTCGGGACAATAGTTTATTTGTGTATGTAAGAGAGGAAATTCGTATAACTTTAGTTACTCACCGGACAGCTGTCAGCCTTCCGGCCGACCGATCCAGGAGGGGGTAGATGCCCCGAGCTCGGGGCACCCGGGAACTTTGGTTCCCTCATACGGAGCGTCTAGGCCTCAGGACATTCTTTTAGCACTCGAGCACCTGGAAAGCAGGTGAGAGAACCAGGGGCTAGGCGGTCCCGACCACTCATGTTCGAGTGGTAGGATTACCCGAGGACCCCGTAGGTTCGAGCAGCGCCCTGGGCACTGAGGCCCTTATGGTCAGGCTGCTTTGTTCTTGATCATTGATCTGTAAGCTTAGAAAATAGGAAAAGGCTCTGTGCTTGGTGCGCTCTGTTAGTGCGGTACTCATTATAGACTGCTCTTGTTTTTGACCCGAGATCTCTCGAATACCCGGACCAGCGAAGTGTACAGACAGAGGCATAACCCAGAGGTCCAATGGTTCGGTGGCATCCGGGGTAGGACTGACCAGACCGAGCACCGACAGCCCGCCCCTGGGGTCTAGGCGGTCCCGACCACTCTTTGCTCAAGCAGTAGGATTACCCGAGAACCCTAGAGGCTCGGTAGTGCTCGGGGCACTGCCATGCAACCGGACACCACAGTCTACCACAACAGACTTAAGTCAGCATCTACTGCCTGCGCGCATTCCGACCGGGATCCGTTTTTATCAACGACAAAAATGAGAGAGCATGTTTTTCTCGCACACATCGAGCATCTCACCAAACAGATTAAACATATGGAATCCAGAGAGAAAACTCAAAATAAGAGTGTATATTGACAATTTGTACAGAAGTGGTAACTTACATGGTTGGTGGCAGCCCCCAGCCATCTTGGGTAGGGGGGACCCCTAGCCTGGTTGGTCCGAGCACAAACATGTCGCCTTATGGGTAAAACTTGCGCAGATGCTCGATGTTCCACGCGTTTGGGAGCGGCTGCCCGTCCTCTGTGGCTAGCCAAAATGAGCCTTATCGCAGGACACCGGTCATGATGAAGGGGCCTTCCCACACAGGGGAGAGTTTCTTCTTTCCTTCGCGCGATTGAGCGCGTCGGAGAACTAGATCCCCAACCTCGAGTGATCGGGCCCGGATGTAACGCTGATGATAGCGCCACAGGCTCTGCTGGTATCTGGCTGCTCGGACGGTGGCTCGTTGCCAGTGCTCCTCCAAGTACTCGACATCGTCGCGTCTTCGCTGTTCCTGTTCGCCTTGGGAGTAGGCATTCACCCGGGGTGAGTCGAGAGTGAGCTTTGAGGGGAGGACCGTCTCGGTGCCGTACACAAGGAAGAATAGAGTCTCCCTGGTGGCGCGGCTTGGCGTGGTCTGGTTGGCCCATAACACAGCAGGCAGCTCGTTGATCCACCCTTTCTCGTGCTTTGCGAGCACGTTGTAGGTCCGGGTTTTGAGCCCCTTCAGTATCTCAACATTTGCACGCTCGACTTGCCCATTGCTCTGAGGATGAGTGACAGAGGCAAAGTAGAGTTTGATGCCGAGGTCCTCGCAGTAGTCCCTGAATAGAGCACTTGTGAACTGGGTGCCATTGTCGGTGATGATCCTGTTCGGGACACCGAAGCGACTTGTGATACCGCAGATGAATTGAAGCGCCGTGTTCTTGGTAACCTTGATAACTGGGACCACCTCCGGCCACTTGGTGAACTTGTCGATGGCGACGTAGAGGTACTCATAGCCCCCGATTGCTCGGGGGAAAGGACCCAGGATGTCCAGCCCCCAGACCGCAAAGGGCCATGACAGTGGGATGGTATGAAGAGTCTGAGCTGGCTGGTGAATCTGCTTTGCGTGGAACTGGCACGCCCTGCAGCGCCGAACCAACTCGAAAGCGTCCTGGAGAGCTGTAGGCCAGTAGAAGCCTTGCCGAAAGGCCTTCCCGACCAGCGTGCGGAACGATGCATGGCCACCGCACTCGCCCTCGTGGATCTCAGTGAGGAGCTCACTTCCTTTTGCCCGGGTGATGCATTTCAGGAGGACACCATCCGTGCCGCGCCGATAGAGATCCCCATCGACTATGGCATAACATTTGGACTTCCGTGCAATCCTCTCCGCAGAGGCATCATCCCCGGGAAGGATGTATTCTTTCAAGTACCCTCGGATCTCGCCGATCCACGAGGCATCTTGAGAACCACTGGCAAGCGCAGCGCACTCACCTGGCGGCGGCACCCTGACAAGACCTCCCACTGAGGGCGGTGCCTGGGTCCTCTCAATTAGGCTCGCGGGTTCCCCTTCGTCCTGGTCGACAGGCAGGACGGCCGGCCGTGTGAGCCTTTCTTCAAAGGCTCCGGCTGGGATGAGCGCCCGGGCAGAGGCCAGGCGGGAGAGGTCATCGGCCAGAGCGTTGTCGCGGCAAGGTATGTACCGTAGCTCCAGGCCGTCGAAGTGCCTCTCCAACCTCCTGACTTCCGCCACGTACACCACCATCTGAGGATCCGCGCACTGGTATTCTTTGGTTACTTGGTTGACCACCAACTGGGAGTCTCCCTTGACTAGCAGACGCCAGATCCTGAGACCCACCGCTGCTCGGAGGCCAGCGATGAGGCCCTCATACTCCACCATGTTGTTGGTTGCTCGGAAATGCACTTGCACGACATACTGGAGTACTTCACCCGTTGGGGAGGTGAGAACCACTCCAGCCCCCGCGCCTTTCAGCGTGAGGGAGCCGTCAAAGTCAATGACCCAGTACCCGGGACCATCTTGCCTGGGGTATGCAGAAATCTCTTCATTGTCGATGTCGGGGACTGGTGTCCACTCTGCCATGAAGTCGGACAGAGCCTGGATTTTGATTGCTTGGCGACTGACGAAGTGCAGATCGAACTCCGCCAGTTGCACTGCCCACTTCACGATACGCCCAGTGCCTTCTCAGTTCTGGAGGATCGGCCCTAGTGGATATGTGGTGACCACCGAGACCTTGTGTGTCTGGAAGTAGTGGCGCAGCTTCCTGGAAGCGATGAGCATTGCGTAGAGCATCTTCTGGGCTTGAGGGTACCTTGTCTTGGTGTTTCGGAGGACTTCACTGGCGAAGTACACCGGTCGTTGTGTACGGTGGGCCCGGACTGAGGCCTCGCCCGAGGACTTATCACAGCCCCTGAGCTCGGCATAGTGGTCGGGGCCGGCTGAGCTCTCGGGCTCAACTCCGTGGTCGGAAGGAGCCGTGGTCTCGGGCTCGACTCCCTACTCGGGAGGAGCCCCGAGACCTGAAGGCTGCTCGGGGGCGGTCGAGAGCTCGGACCCAGCACCTTGCCCCGAGCACTCATCACGCTCCACCACCAACACCATGCTCACGACCTGAGGAGTGGCCGTGATGTAGAACAGTAAAGGCTCACCCTCGGAGGGGGCCACCAGTACGGGCGGTGATGTGAGATATTTCTTCAAGTCCTGGAAGGCCTGCTCCGCCTCTGGCGTCCAGTCAAAGTGACCGGCCTTCTTCAGTAGTTTGAAGAGAGAAAGCCCTCGCTACCCGAGCTTTGAGATGAAGCGGCCCAGGGCCGCGATGCAGCCAGCGAGACGCTGGACTTCCTTGAGTCGAGCCGGGGGACACATCTGTTCGATGGCCCGAATCTTCTTTGGATTGGCCTTGATTCCTCGGCTGGAAACTAAGAAACCGAGGAGCTTGCCCACGGGTACCCCGAAGACACACTTCTCGGGGTTGAGCTTCAGGTGGGTAGTGCAGAGACTGTTGAAAGTCTCGGCTAAGTCCTCCAGCAGGGTGGCGTGGTCTCGGGACTTGACCACGAGATCCTCGATGTAGGCTTCGATGTTATGGCCAACCTGCGAATCAAGGGTAATGCGCACGGCCCGCTGGAATGACGACCCAGCGTTGCGCAAACCAAAAGGCATTGAGACATGGCAGTAAGTCCCCACCGGGGTAGTAAAAGAAGTTTTTTCCTTGTCTTGTTTGGCCATGCGGATTTGGTGATAACCCGAATTTGCATCTAAGAAACACAAAAGATCATATCCCGCAGTGGCATCTACAATTTGATCTATGCGGGGTAAAGAAAAAGGTTCTTTCAGATAATCCTTGTTTAAGTCGGTGTAGTCGACACACATGCGAAGCTTACCGTTGGCCTTCAGGATGATGACTGGGTTTGCCAGCCACTCTGGGTGGAGGACCTCTCGGATGAAGCCAGCGTTGAGGAGCTTGCTGACTTTCTCCCGGATGAACTCCTGGCGCTCGGGCGCCTACCGCCGGACCTTCTGCCTCACCGGCTGTGCGTCGGGGTGCATAGCAAGGTGGTGCTCCATCACCTCCCTAGGGATCCTGGGCATATCAGACGGCTGCCATGCAAACACGTCGACGTTAGCCCGGAGGAAGGTGACGAGCGCGCTTTCCTATTTACCGTCCCGGTCACCGCTGATCCGGATGACCTGGGAGGAGTCTTCGCCCACCACGACCTCCTTCGTAGGGATGGAGGCATCGACGGTGAGTCAGGGTTTAGATGAAGAGGGTCCCAAGCCCCCTGGGTGTCCTTCGGCCTCGGCCCGAGCGGAGACCAAGGCTGAGTAGAGCTGCTCGGCGCAGGAGACGGCGCTGCTGGTCTCGGTGGGCACGGAGATGGGGCTGCTGGTCTCGGTGAGTAGAGCTGTTCGGAAGTTGTCCTGGCTTTCGAAAGTGACGGGCAGCTCAACCCGCCCGAGGGTAGGGTGTGCCCGGGCGTCACCTCGTAGAAGGGGAGCGACGACTTTAGCGCCTCAATGGCACCTGCAGCTTCTCGAAGGCCTCCTAGGATAGGAGGTTTAGGCCTGCATCCCCGTCGATCAGCACTCTGCTGACCTTCACATTGCAAATGGTGGGGGACACTACAAGAGGTAGTCGCCCTACCCCTGCAGTACTTGCGGGGTGGTCCGCCAGACTGAAGGTGATTGGGGTTTCTGACAACTTCAGGGGCCTTGCGGCCGCAGCGCCCGGGGTCGCCGAGCACACCTCACGCCACATGGTTTTGACGCAGCGACTTGAGGAGGCCATGTACGCGCCTCCGTGGATGAAGGCGATGGTGTGCTCGGGCTCCTGGAACCCGAGCTCTTGGTTCTCGGGGGCGGCTCTATCGTCGCCGCCCCTGCGGCGCTCCTCGCACTCCTTCTAGTGCCGCTCGACAAGGCCTTTGACCGACCGACACTCCGTGAGGTCGTGCCAGTCTATTTGGTGGATCTCGCACCACTTGCCTGGCTCGGGCCTCGCGGGATTGGGCGCCCTCGAGGGAGCGGGAGCCCTCGCGGGAGCCGGAGCCCTCGCGGGAGTGGGCCTTCTGTCGGTGGCCACCCAGCGCGCCGGCCTGCGGGCAGGGCCTTCCGCCAGCACGATTGGGGCAGCGTCGCGTCTTCTTCTCTTTTTCTTTTCCCGCCTATCGAAGCAGGAAGAACCTGGTTGGTCGGCAACATTTGCGTACTTGTCGGCCAACGCAAACAACTCCACGGTGGTTTCGACCTCGTGCGTACCTAGCTTTTCGAGCATCCGCTCATCGTGGACGCCCTGCCAAAATACGACGATGATGGCTTGGGGGGTGATCCATGGGATGGTGTTGCGGATCTGGCTAAAGCACTGTATGAAGCGCCTCAGTGTCTCCCCCTCCTGTTGCTTCACGGCGTGGAGGTCGCACTCCAAGCCGGGGCGCGTGAAGGTTCCCTGAAAGTTGGCCATGAACTGGTGGCAGAGATCATCCTAGGAACTAATAGATCCTTGGGGTAAGTTCATAAGCCAGGAGCGGGTAGAACCCCTCAAGGCTAGGTGAAAGTAATTGGCCATAACCTTTTCACTACCGCCCGCCGCTTGAACGGCGGTGGTGTAGATCGGGAGGAACTCAACGGGGTCGATGGACCCGTCGTACTTCTCCAGTAGTTCTGGCCTGAACTTCGTGGGCCAGTTGACCCGACGGAGCTCGTTGGTGACTACGCTGCAGCCGGTGCCGTATCCCGCAGCGTGAGTGGCGCCCTTGGGAGGCGAACGCCAGCACACCGTGGAACCCCGGCGGTCGCATGCCTGCATAGAGGAAGCCTAGTCCTCTGCCTCTGCCTCACGCCGGGACTCTCGATGGTGCTCGAGGGTGACATGCGCATCTTCGATGGCCCCCCCACTCATTCAGGTGTAAGCGGAGGTCCTGAGCTCCGGTTGTGGCCAGGGGGGCAGCACTCCGCCTGGAGGCCCCCCAGCCGGTTCTGCCGCAACCCGAAGATGGACGGGCCTTGGTTGCGCCGGGGTGGGATGTGGCATGAGAGCTTTCGACCAGCACCTGTCGGTGAGCTGTGCCCACCAGGGCGGCCACCTCCTGCAGCCAGCGACCTTCTGGGGTTTCCTCCGCTGCCTCGACAGGCGGGTGCCTGAGAAGTGCTTGCGCCGCAAGCAACGCACTCCGAGGGCTGGCGTCACCAAAAGCGAGCCTGCACCGTAATGGTGCCCGGCATTGTCCAGACATAGATCTCGCGGCAGGAGTGTCTGCCGCTTGCTGAGGGTTAGGCGGCCCGCCTGCGACGGCGGCGGCAGCCCTCCTGGGCCCAGCGCCATTGTCTCCATGGGAGGGGAGCGCCGTACGGGTGGACCGCTGTTGCTGCTAAGGAGCAACAGAAACTGGGGCCTCCTGAGCGATGGGCTCCACTTCTTCGCTGGAGTTGGAGCTGGTGCGTTAGAGACGATGTCCTCCTACCATCTTTTCTGCAGAAATCAAGGCAAACTCAGAGATGCAACCCCCCTACCTGGCGTGCCAGCTGTCGGAGGATGAACTCCACAAGAGGGGATCCGGAGGGACCCCCTTTGAGATTCAACCGGGGGGGGGGGGGATGGTTCTGAGTCTACCTCATACGTGAAATAAATGGGAGTAAATGAGATGCAGGTGGAGTGGATGATCGGATACAAGAGGAAATAAATGCTCAGGGGATTTTAGACATGTTCTGGCCGCACGGAGCGTAATACCTTACTCCTGTGTGTAAGCTATAAATGCTCTGAGAATGCCTCTCTAAGGATCTCTGGTTTTACAAGGGTTTTTGTCTAAGTCTAGAGCTTCGTGCTTCTTGTTCTTCATCAGCTTGTCTCGGTCCTGAAGAACTTGATCTGGTGTGAGCTCGATCTATCTAGCTTGGTCAGCCTCCTTTCCCGAGTTGTCCTTCTCCGGGGAGTCCGCCCCTCTTTTATAGCGTGTCGGGGTGGTTAGCGTGCCCAAAAAGGATGGTGCGAGTTCCAAGGCGCCATAAATAGAAAGCAACCATCATGGGCTATAGTTTGCTGTTATCGGGGGGGGGGGGGTTGAAAATGCGCCCCCGTCCAGTCCTGTCGTCATCATCCCACTTTTCAACGGGTGCTGCGGGGAGGGCCCACCGGGTAGCCACCAAGCAACCCCGCGTGCCCGCCCGGTCAGAGCGCGCCGAATGACGTGCGATGGGACCCGTGGTATTAAATGTCCACACGCCTCCCGGCTAGGAAGTGGCAGGGGCTGACAGTAGGCGTGGGGGGAGTGGTTGGAAGTGACAGGCCACACGCCCTCTTAAATGCAGCATCGGGCCTCTCACCAATTGACATCTCACCGCTGAGCCCCTGTGGGGTCCACTGGCAAGGGGCTACTCAGGTCCTCAGGGAACTGTGAGTGCTCGGGGACTACTGTTCATAGCCTCGAGCACTCTCTCCTGGATACGCCTTTTCTTGGTCCTCAGGGAACTCGAGTGCTCAGAGACTACTGTTCATGGCCCCGAGCGCCCTCTCCCGGAACTGTGCCTGCTCGGGTCAGCGGGAAACTCAGGTGCTCGGGGACCACTGTCCATGACCTCGAGCACCCTCTCCCGGAACATAGTGTTTTGGGATCTTCGGGGAACTCGGGTACTCGGGGACCACTATTCATGGCCCCGAGCGCCTTCTCCCGGAACTTAGTCTTTTGGGATCTTCGGGGAACTCGGGTACTCAGGGACAACTGTTCATGGCCCCGAGCGCCCTCTCTCGGAACTTAGTCTTTTGGGATCTTCAGGGAACTCGGGTACTCGGGGACCACTGTTCATGGCCCCGAGCGCCCTCTCCTGGTACTTGGACTTCTCGGACCTCGGGGAGATAATCCCTGAGGGAGGGCGCCATGTGGCACTCCGCTGTCCTGGCCTCAGGACTCGGGGACCCCTGGTTCCCATGTCACCGACACATACCTTCTACTTTCACTCCACACACCTCATTGGTGCCCCAAGTGGATCAAGATGAAGCAAAGGATGAACAACCTCTTCCATCACATGATGGACACATTTCTCAAGAGAAAGCTAAAGCTCAAGATGTTAGAACACCACAAGACACACCGCAAGAACCGCAAGTGAAGGAAACACATATCTCAATGAATCACCCAATTGATTTGATCATTGGGAGTCCATCGAGGGGAGTAAGAACTCGTTCTCGTGAATACACTTCATTTTGTGAATATTACTCATTTGTTTCTTGTGTGGAATCCACTCATGTAGATGAAGCCCTCAAGGATCCGGATTGGGTGATGACAATGCAAGAAGAACTAAATAACTTCACCCGGAATGAAGTTTGGATTCTAGACTATTCTCTAGGAGAGCTTTCACACGTCATATCTCAAGAGGGGGTTTAGCTTGAGCATTCATAAGAAGCTTAACTGACATTATTTGGAGTTGGAAGCTGGATGTGTGGACATGAGAGCACACTTTGAGGCTATTCTAGGGCTTGCAGAGGTGTTGTCAGGAGTGAGTCATTACGTGGAGGATTGGGTAAGAGTCTTTTATGCTACAGTCTGGATAGCACCCAAGAGGAACTTCATGCAGTTCATGTTCAAGGGAGAGACTTGGAGACTCTACATGAACAACATTCTAGAGGCGTTGGGTCTTCAGGTGAGCTCTCGGTCTTTACACGAAATAGTACACCCTCACACTTAGCCACCCCACCGTCCTCTTGTTGGTGGAGTGTTCCCGACAAACGATGAGATCCGACCGATTTTCAGGCAGCCTTTCATTACAGGATCACCCCGAGTGCTAGACATACTAATTCCTAAGGAGAAGGTGTTACACATAGCTTTGAGACATATCCTACTCCCAAGAATTGGATATGGAGAGGCGATCACCAGCTTATAGAAGTGGCTGATTCTATGTATACTCACTCACCAACGCTTTGACGTAGTTGACCTGATCCTGTGTGAGATTGAGGATGTAATTGCAGAGGGGATGACCATGGTCAGATAGCAGTTGTATGCTCATTTCATATCTCATTTACTTGCATATTCGATCAGATTCCTAGAGTTTGTTCAAGCCTATGAGTAGTCTCCCACACACTTCAGTGTATATGCTCCCACAACACCTTCAGACAGATGCCGAGGTCAACGTGCGATGTTCCATGCTCAGGAGCAGGTGCCAACTACTGACAGAGAGAGTAGCAGCAGAGGATCAGACCCTTGCACAGGCCGAGGCAGAGCTCCCTCATGCTTTTCACCTAGTGACATTGACTCGGATTCTTTAGATCTCGAGTATTTCCCACCGATCGCTAGGTCACACGACGCATAGGCTGGAGGATCCTCTCAGGCTGTTCCTACGACTATAGTTACTTCAGCGCCTAAGATAGCACCCTCCGTGCCTGTTCTCATCCTTCCGTAGATGTAGCAGTAGCAGGCAGCCTAGGTCGTGCTGCATGCTAAGTTACAGGTAGACATGCTATGCTAGGCCGAGCAGTAGGCCAAGTTACAGGTATACATGCCACGCCAGCAGGACTTCAGGCCTATAGAATGAACAACGACCACATGTTCACATTCATATCCAGATGTCTTTGTTCTCTCTTTCAGGCATCAAGCCTTCAGCTGCCAGTAGCTCCTCTAGCACCAGCCCCAACACCTAGTCCTCTTCCGGGTAGTGTCAGTAGTCTTTTGGGTACACCAATGTCAGCTTTTCACCTATCACCACTCTTCACCACTGGTATCTTTTCTCAGCCTGCCGGGACGACGCAGAGGCCAGTCTTGCCTTCTCTTTATACACCATTGACTTCTGACGATCTTCATTTTGTGGACTCACCATAGCCGATCGTACCGTCTTAGCAGCCATCTATTTAGTCTCCACATGTCATTCATTCAGCTTTCAAGGAGCTCAATGTAGCATTATAGAAGATGGCTACTCAGGGTACTGTCACTACCAGCTCCACCCCTGCTCAAGCTTCAGAGGCCCCTACAAAGACAGTAGTGCCTCCTCAGCCCATTGTTGACCCCGCTACCATTGAGCTGTCAGATTCAGATACAGATTGAGGCCCACAGTTCGAGGTGCGACCATCAGTAGCAGTGCCGACTTCCTCCTCTCCTCCAGCTTTATATGTCTAGGAGTTCACTCTTTTTGGTTCTTAGATGCCAAAGGGGGAGAGAGTCTAGGTGATAGGGGGAGTCTTTTGTGTTGCAAAGAGATAGTAGAGTGGCTAATGAGCTTTCTAGTTCTTAGTCTTAGGGGGAGCTTGGGTAGTCCAGGGTCGGAATGTTAGTTCTTCATGGCTTTTGATGTAACAACAAGCTATTTGGCTATTAATTGACGTGTTTTGCTTGTCATCGTATTGTGTTTCCTTTCGTGCTGAGTTTTAATTCTTATTCTACTAGCATGATAGGTTACTCTAGTGCTAGGCTTTCTCTTTCTTAATTGTTATTTTTCGTTAATTGCCTAGTATGATAGGGTGTTCTTCAATTCATATCTTTATATTCCTATTTGTGTTGCCATCAATCACCAAAAAGGGGAAGATTGTGGCATCTAGGCCCCTAGGTAAGTGGTAAGTGTTTCGGTAATTAATAACAACCGTATCATTGTGACTAATGCGTATGTTTTGAAAGGAATAAAAAACTTAGTTCACACTGATTGTATGGGTTTTCTTGGTCCCTCATGAGATTCTATTGGACGATCAAAGGATATTTGCATCAAAATTAAGGATCTTCTAGTTCTAAGTGTCACAAGGTGATGAAGGACACTTAGAGTAGATATATGTTTCTTTCTAGTCTTTTGACCATACTATAAAGGGGGCTTAGTGTTGTAGGTTGACCTAGTTGAATCTAGACTTAGTTGGATACACACTTGTGAAAATCTAGCACTAGGTATCTCAAAGAAGCCCATGGGTGAGAAGTCAAGAAGTTAGTGCCCAAAGTCGATTGAATTGGATGAGCCTAAGAGTTTCTGTTCTCACTAGATTGTTCGGTGATGAAGGACTTGTACTCACCGGACCTTATTTCTATTCTGAGCAGAAGCTAAATGACATCACCAGATTGTCCGATGATGGTAAATATGTGCACCTGAGTATTTAATAGATGGAACATTTTCTAAGGAAAATTGAAGTTATACCACATTGTCCGGTGTTCAGAGAAGATGAACACCAGAGCATTTCATAGAAAGTTAGAATTTTCGGAGAAATTGGAATTCAAGGCATCGGATGGTTTGGTGTTGTGATGTGTAACACACCGGAGCATTTTCAAACTTGGTCTCTCGGTGCATGAGAAATGAACTCACCGGATTATCCGTTGATGTGGTATGAAGAACATCGGAGCTTTTCAGGCAACGGCTACGAACAGCTGGTAGGCCAACTTTTGGAAAAGGTTACTCACCGGATTATTTGGTGTATACAATGGTGTGTGCAGCAGACCATCTGGAGTTCAAAGAAAGTGTGGATGATTGGGCAACGGCTAGATTTAGACCTCAAGCCTATATATACCCCCTCACTCGGTCTCATTCCTCTCTCTTGCAACCTAGAGGAATTCATACACTTTGTGTGTCATCAAGAAGCAAGAGAGAGCACTTGAGTTGATTTCTAAGCCCCTAATTGAAGGTTAAGGACTTCATTAGTGCTTCAAGAGTAGCGAGTGTGCATCTAGCTGTTGTTTAGGCTTGATAGGGATCAAGTGAACTAGTTAGTTTGTTACTCTTGGTGGCTGGTAACACCTAGCCGGTCATGGTGATTGGAGGTGTTCTCGGTGAGCTCTTGGAGTCCTTGTGGGAGCCTCGGGAAGAGATTGTACTTGGTTTGATGCCCGCCAATTCGGAGATGGAGAAGTGGCGATCAATAGTGAGCACTTGAGTCTTGGTGATTCAAGGGGGAGAGGTATCCCTGTGTGGATGCTCCAACGAGGATTATGGGAGAGTGCCAACTCTTCGATACCTCCAGGAAAAAATTAGTGTCCTCTTTCCCTATTCTCTTTCTATTCCGCAATTTACTTCTATCATCTACTTTCATGAAGTTTCAATTCTATAATTTACTCTTAAGTTATATGCTTGCATATTTGTTCTCCGTGTTCTAGCTTGCTTGCTCGAGTAGCTGCATTTCCTACTTCTAGGCGAAGGTTCCTCCTTGTTCTAGAAATCGATAGCTGTTTTAATGTTTGATTAGAGCCCTATTCACCCCACTTTCTAGGGCCATTAGATCCTTTCAAGTACGGAAGATACTCAACAAGTCCTAACACCACTTCAAGAGGTTGAATAGTTTGCGCGCAAAGCTAATTTTACAGGAAATATGAATTAATGTGTATCACTCAGTTTAAAGCAGTTAATCAAAAACTAGATTTGATTAATAATGAGTTGCTGGCTCTGGGGGAACCTATCCATTCCCCGCAGTTTCCATCTTTTAGCTGGTTGACACATGGTCCCAATCAATTCTATGGCATACAATCGTCTTTCTCCAAACCACAGGCATACTGCCCACTCACACATCAAGGAGTACTCACACCATCAGTCCAATGTTGTGAGTTTGTAACTTCACATGTCCTTGGACATGCCTATTCAAATAGATTTGATTATGTAGAGATGTACAACTTTACCCACATGATATGCTTAGCCTATGGTCACCGTCGTAGTGGAGAGAATCATAACAAGACACTTCATCCAACCTCCCCTGCTAGACTCTCATAGCGAGACACCCCAAGTGCTAATAGTATTCATACAGATTGTCATTTCGATATGAATCATAGACCTCCGCAGAGCACTTGGTCCTACAAGCCCCACATAGATCAGGTGCAATCCATTTGGGTCCTCGTTGCTCTCAGCCCTACTAGTAGTATGTCTAGCTTGGTCAGGAAGAATGAAGGGATGAAGCCCTTTACCCATAATCAGATATGTATTGTTGTACTAGGGTGGCTCAGCACGGCAACACAAAGATTTAGTCCTTACATGGTCGGGGCAGACATCTTTATACTAGCAATCCTCCATCGAGGACTTGCTTCCCATGAGGCATCCTTCCCAAGGACTACCTCACTCACCCTTGTCAAAGTAGGTGTTCAAATTTCCTTAACACCAACACCACTCTTTACATCACACACATCACCAATTACCTCAATACATTTCACATATTTACAAAGCGTGTGATCATGATACTATGTGATTAAGCGCTCTTTGAAGAGAGGTCAAGCATCTCTAAAGAGAGCAAAGCATCAAGCCCTAAGCATACTAGTTGACAAGGCTTCGTCCAACATCATTATATCAGATGCTAGGGATAATCTATTATTGCTATTGATCATTCTGAGCAATAATCATGGTATGGCTCAACAAATGGTTTATAACTAATACAAGCTTTTAAAGTAAAACTAATATACACTACTACAAAACTGGTCTTACATGCCAGCCCATCGTTGTGGGCTCCTAATGGGACATCACTGCTGGTTCATAAGCCGCGCAAAAAAATCAGCCATTGTAGCTTATGAACTGGCAGTGATAAGGGTCATCGCCGCCAGCTTGTATTAAACACTGGTAGTGATACTATCTCTGCCGGTTTAGAGTTCAAGCCGGCAGTGATGATAGGAACAGACCCAAAATTTTGTTTCAACTGGGTTTTGACTCACATACGTCTTCCTGATATTTTCTCTATGCGCTCAAGTCTCTTATCTCCTACACCTCCTTCCTCATCCACTCATCTCTTTGCACTCAAGTCTCTCAATCTGGATATCTCCACCGTCTCCACCGACACGTGCTCGAACGTGTCTGTGGCAGTTGGCACCGCCTCGAGCACGTCATCAGCTAACTCTATGAGCTACTCTAAGGCCATGAGCGCAAGTCCAGTCATGAGCGGGTCCTCGGGTTCAGGCTCAGCCTCGTCCGCGTGCAGCATCCTGGAGCTATTCAATGAGAGGGGGGCAAGCAGGCACAACCTGCGTGAGTTGGGGCTTTGAGAGCTTCGTGGCTCCATGCGTGACTTCAGCTCGCTGCTCATGGTCTGCGAGGGAGACTTCGGGTGTGTTTACAGGGGTGTCATCCGGTTCCCTGGTGGTAGAGAGGAGGATGAAGGACACAAGGGAGACGCAGAGGATGCGGATGGAGATGGTGCTCCGTCACCTTGACGCGCAGTGGTGGCTCTTGGACACGCTTGTTGGTTGCATCATCGATGCCTTGGAGTGAAGTGGTGCCACAAAGGTGTCTCCTTGCTAGGTTTCTTACTTGTCGTCATTGCGTAATGGCTTTCAAGTTTAGGTGATTCTTAGCGTCATTCATATGTAGTAGTTGTGATGGATCTGTGATGTAGTTGAAGTGGGCAAATCTTAGTGCTTTAGCAGTCTTGTATCTACGTTCGAGTTCACTTGGTTCTAATATGTGTGCTTGCGCCGTGTTTGTGGATGTGCTTATCGATGATGTGAATCATGAATGAAACAACCGGCAGGGCAGTCGGGGGGTGGTGTGAGCAAGGTTCGCCGGAGCTGGTGCACGGGCCGACCGGGCACCCCGAATTTTTCTTTTTTTTGTTTTTGAAAAAGGGCAACACGGTGGGAAACCCGGCAATGGTAGTGTTCAGACTAGCACTGCCATTTGCCCATTACCAGTTCCAAAACCGGCAGTTATGGGGGTTTTGGAACCAGCAGTGTAGCCATATTCTGTAGTAGTGATATAACATGCATGTATAATCAGGTTTTAGTTCAACATTTTAATTATTTTCAAATATGGGATCAACATTATTAAGGAGTTAGTACTTTCTTGCAGGTATTCCTCTAGTTGACCTTTCTTGTAGTCCAGGATCCTTTTCAGATAGGTTCTACCCTTTGGCTCCTTTCTATCCAATTGCTTCTTCGAGATCCATCTTCTAGGTTGTGCAATCGATCGTTGACAAGCAAACAACAACTGAGGAACAAACCAACATAAAGCTAACTAGACACTGAAGCTAGCAAACCTACTCAGGCCACAAGCTTTAGGGTATACTCTACTGACATCCTCTACCTCCATGTGAACCTGAAGTATGAAGGCTAGGTGCAGTACTTACTAGGGTTTACTATAAGTTGGTGTGTGCATGTGTGTTAGTATGTTCATAAGAATTAGGATTGTGCTTCCGATTCAAGGTTGTTACCTCGTATTGCCTAATGTCTATCTTTAGTTTCTAGGTAACAAACCACAAACTAAATAGTTTTCTTATTCTACTAAGATTACACCTAAAGACTAATTCTAGATTAACCAAGTTAACCTACCTTAAAGCTATTTAACCTAAGGGTTAATTAGGTCTAATGGGAAAGCTACTAAAATCTAAATAAACCAAAAAGGTTCCAAAGATTCCCAACTAGAGTAGATGGATAGATTAGATTGACTAAGACACTAAACAAATTTGGGCGAAGGAATCATGGAATTAGAGGGTTTAAGGCTCTCAGAAGATTGCTTGGGAAGATTACTCCGGGAATATTCTCTAGATATTTGGATAAGCAAATTATAATTCGACTAACTAGTGTCTAAACGTTGAACAAAAATACCCGGATGACAACGGGATCAGTGAATGGGCTTTGCTAACTAGGTCATCGAAACAATTGACTTGCAGACGAGCCCCATTGTTCAGTGGATCCAATGCCCTGTAAATGTAAACTCTCAAGGTTTGGAAGTGGGTCGGGTCAACAAGGCTGAATTGGATTTGGGCTAGGATTAGGTCCAAGGTTTAATTTGGCCAGAAGGGATAATGGTTCACGGTTAAGGTGTTGCAGACTAGCTTATGGGTTGAACTACTGAGTAGGTCATGTGACTTTGGTTGGCTTAATCGACCACTAACGTGGCGTGGATCCATTTCGAGGCTCCCTGAGCGACGCTCAATGGAAACATATTGAGCAGCACTTTTGTTTGGTCAGGGAGAGGAGCAGACAACAATGCACTAGGAGAGAAAAAACATACTAGAGGATTCGTGCACCTTAAATTAGCATGAATGGCCCTTCAGCCTCAGATAGATCCAAAGAAATGGCCACAGAAACACTTGGCACGGTGATGGCCGCAACGGTGGAGCACACAAGAAAGTGAGAGAGTCTTTAGAAAGAGCAGCAATGCCTCACCGAGCCTTGTAGCGACGACGGCCACGGTGAGGAGATCATGGTCTATGGCAGCTTGTCCATGCCCTGGGACTAGGGCAGTGGCCTAGTGCACACTTGAGCACCTGCACAACATGGTGAAGTAGCTCGACACCACAGTGGTGGCTCAATTGAGTAGCACCATGCGATGACTCTGAGCTGCACCATGCGATGACTCTGAGCTGCGGTCTCGTGTTTCTATTGATCTTGGCGGATAACTAACCCCAGATTTTCAAGGGTCACACCCCACACACCTTGATCGGAGGCGCAACCAACGAATTGGTTACAGTCCCATTTCATGCAGCACAATATAAACAAGGGGAGCTAGCGCCTCACATGACCAATGTTCCCGTGAGGTCTTGCCTCACCCCACATATACCCAAACCCTAACCGATCCTAGGTGCATTGTCAATGGAGAGAAGGCATAGCTGACGATGATGTCACTGACCATTACGTCTACACCGACAATGTCATCAACGCTAGTTGCAGTGCCCCGACGGAACTAGAAGCTCCAATGGCATAGTCCACCTAATTCCACAAGTAGATTGATGTTCATACTCTAAGGTTAATGATCATGATGTTTAGTTAGTAATTGGCACAAACATTTGGCATCAAAGCCTAATAAACCTAGAATTGAACCCAATTAGATCTGAATTGAGCTTGATTATGCCTTGGGTTAGATCAATTAGCGCAAATTAATGATGTTTAAGCCTTAATTGCTCATGGATTAGTGCTAATTGTTCATGAATTAGATGTTTTTGTATTTATGTTCATGTTTAAGTTACTAATTTGCTCATATGGGGTTCAATCAGCCTCGAAAAATAAGTAGAAGGAGGGGAATTGGGGAAATCACAAAACCCTAAGGCAAACCCTAACAAATTCCCAACCCCCCCCCCCCAATCCAACACCCTAACCACCATTCTCCCCGAATTCAAACCCTAAAGCTAAAATAAGTTAATTTTACTTATAGTTTTGTCACCATTAAGACTGCTGGAGCCGCTGTGCTCTTCTTCTCAAGTGGATCTCCCTCCACGGTCTTAGTCGCGCACGGATCTCTTAGTCCCCAGTGCCATCGTGTTGTCACTACTGCATTTCTAGCAAGTGTGCGTCGGTGCTTCACCGACATGCTCTTCCTTTTGCCGCATGCGCGCTATCCTCACGGGTACCAACATGGATATGCTCAACGGAGCCACATGCGACCTCGGTAGCACGTGTGCGCTGGTGAGCGGGCCCATGACAGCGCTGTTCTTGCTCAACTCCATTGCCCTCTCGCTCTCTCTCACTTGCATGCTGCTCTACCGCTCTCTCTCTCTCTCTCTCACGGTGGGCTACGGATCTCTCGGAGGGCGGAGGAGACAAATGGTTTAGGGCTAGGGTTTCCCGATGTTGACGCGGTTTTGATCTGGGTGGGGTGAACATCAGCCATGTGATGAAGATCCAACAACCGATATCCTTCATGCACTTCCGCAAGCCGCAACGTGCGCCGTGGGCCAAGCGCGGGCGTCATGGGCCAAGCTGCCACGTAGGGCTTTTGTGTTGTT
Source organism: Phragmites australis (assembly GCF_958298935.1). NCBI lineage: Eukaryota > Viridiplantae > Streptophyta > Magnoliopsida > Poales > Poaceae > Phragmites > Phragmites australis. The sequence goes on from NC_084934.1 coordinate 11,086,300, forward strand.
CTAGGCTGGGCAAATTAGGATATGGGGTTTAATGTTTTCTAATGTATTTTTCTTATGTTTTACCTATTTTCCATTTATGCACTATTTTAATGATATTTATTGCCCAAATAATGATGTATTTAGCACTGAGAATTTATGTTAAGTCTCTAATTAAATTGGAACCAATGAGAAAATTTAATTGGAGAACTTTAAGATTAATTTTGGTATTATGTAGGTCCATTATTGCACTATGACCAATGTTTTTTGTGATCATGTTTCATATCGTTATTTTTGATAAAATTTTTTCCGGTTTTCTACCCATTGGTGATATGGTTTAGGACTATAATTTTTGCATGTTATTAATCAGACCAACGCTGGGTTAATTTTATGCAAGTCATCATTTTAAGCTATTTTCTAATAAGTCCCTATTTTTATATTTTGCAGTGAACACTTCAAACATTGCCACCACAATTTACGACATTGAGCAGCTTCGTGAAACAATTTCCCCTCTTGGAAAGAAAAAGTTCAAGTTGTCCTTGGAGTTTTGGACCTTGACTGTGCTGTAAGGGTATCTGCTCCCATTCCCCGCACTGCTAGTGAGGATAATTTTGATGATAAAAGCAAAACTTATGAGGCAAATGCCAAAAAATGGGAGTAGCCCAACTGCATGTCTCTAATGATAATGAAGAGCTCAATCGTAGTTGGGACAGAAGGGAACAATCCCTGAATTCGATAATGCTAAGCCGTTCTTGGCCTCAAGAGAGGAGCAATTCAAAGGCCCCTCTAAAGTTTATGCCAATACTTTAATTCAAAGGCTCAGTCTAGCAACATAAGAGAACACATTATAATGATGACTGATATAGCTAGCAAACTAAAGAGCATGGACATGGAAGTATCTGATGGTTTCCTAGTCAATTTCATTATGACTTCTCTGCCTCCTAAGTACACTCTCTTTAAGATCTACTATAATACTCAGAAAGAAAATTGGCCCATGAGCGATTTAATAGCCATCTGTGTCCAAGAGGAGGAGAGACTAAGGGCCGAGAAGAAAGATTATGTGCATCATGTTAGTAATACTAGCGAAAGAAAGTTCCAAGGGGACTATAAATCCAAGAAAAAGTTGTATTTCTCTCATAAGTCTAACAAGTCAGGATCCAAGGTGCCTAAGGCACCTACTCCTTTTGCTGCTCCTACTGATTCTGGAGCACCTAATGGGAATAAATGCTACTTCTGTATGAAAGAAGGGCATTTTCAAAATGATTGCCTTGGTTTTTAGAAGTGGCTCACCAAAAAGGGTAATGATATTATTATGTTTATTGATGAATCTATTTATGTTGATTTTTCCCTTAATTCTTGGTGGATTGACTTAGGTGCCACGGTGCACATTACCAATTGATTACATGGATTCTTTACCATAAGAAACCTAGGAAAGGGGGAGCGAAGTCTTAGAGTCGCTAATGGAAAGGAAGCAAAAAGTTGAAGCTGTTTGATCACTAGCATTAGTATTAGATAGCGGCTTCAATCTTCATCTTATTAATGTAGTTTATGTTCCTACCATGAGGAAGAATCTTCTTTCAGTTTCATTATTGGACGATGATGTCCATTAATGTAATTTCGGAAACAATAGATATATTATGAAGTTTAATTCAAATATTGTTGGTCTTGCTGTTAGACAAGACAAACTCTATATGCTTCTTCTGAATGAATCCTCTCTATCTATGGATGTGCGTGATGTAAATAATAAGTGCAAGAGAAATGCAAATGATGAGACTTCTTTGGAACTGTGGTATCGTCGTTTGGGCCACATTTCAAGGGGGAGAATGGAGTGTCTCATTAAAGAGATTATCCACCCATTAGACTTCTCTGGTTCAGACCACTGTATTGACTGCATTAAAGGAAAATATGTAAAAAAAATTAAGAAGGGAGCAACTCGAAGCACAAGACTCTTAGAACTAATTCATACTGATATTTGTGGTCCGTTTCCTATGACATCAGTGGATGGTTTTAATTCTTTTATTATTCACTGATGATTTCTCCCATCATGGTTATATTTTTCCATTAAGGATTGATCTGAATCACTAGGTAAATTTAAGATATTTAAGGCTGAAGTAGAAAATCAGCAGAATTTAAAGACTAAAGTAATGAGATCAGACCAAAGGGGCAATATTATGGGAGACATGCCCCTTATGGGCAAATTCTGGGCCCCTTGCTACGTTCCTTTAGGAAAATGGCATTTATCCCAATATTCTACACTTGGTGAACTAGAAAAATGGGACAACTAAAAGATACAACTGTATATTTATGGATATGGTACAGATCATGTTTAGCTAATCTAGTTTGCCAGTTGGCTTGTGGATGGAAGCATTAAAGACATCCGCACATATACTTAATCAGATTCCCAGTAAATCAGTACCTAGGACACCTTATGAATTATGGACTGTGAGAAAAATGAGCTAAAGTATTTGGGGCTATCTCGCTGAAGCTAAAATATTTAATCCACATATTAGGAAATTAGATCCTAATATAGTTAGTTGTCATTTTATTGGGTACCCCGAATGATCAAAGTGGTATCATTTTTACTGTCTGAATCATATTACTAAGTTTGTAGAAACAAGACACATTGTATTCTTAGAAAATGATCAAATTAGTAGGGAACTAAAACCCAAGGAATAGATCTCGAGGAGAAGCAGGTTTATTCACCACTTATCCAAGAAACTTTTATTCATGTGCCTTAGGTGGTTGCACCTCTAGTAGAGAATATTGTTGTTGCACCATCTGTTGAGGACTCTAAAATCACTAACGCTACACCTAGTGATGATCCTCAGTAGTCCTCTATAGTAACTAATCCTGCAATAGCTAATGGACCCATCAAAAGATCATAGTAGGACAAGAGATCTATCATCTCGAATGATTATATAATTTACATGAATGAAGATGCTAATGATATAGGTAAGGCAGATGATCCCACCTCATATAAACAAGCCATGAAGAGTGAGGACTCACCTAAGTGGCTTGATGCCATGAATGATGAAATAAAGTCTATGAGCATTAATGATATATGAGACTTAGTAGAAATTCCTGATGGAGTCAAAATAGTAGGCTGTAAGTGGGTCTACAAAACCAAACATGACTCTAAAGGAAACATCAAAAGGTTTAAAACAAGGCTTGTAGCAAAAGGCTTCTCACAAAGAGAGTGAATTGATTATACTAACACATTTTTGCCTGTTTCAACTAAAGACTGAGAGCTAAGAGAACGAGATCACATCTTAGAACGTGAGTTAGTGGAGCTATAGGCGTTGGAGTTGGGCAGGGTAGTGCACAAAAGCACATAGGAGTGGCTGATCTATGGCAGCGAAGCTCATGGATGACGTCGACGAGGGTAGAGCGCAAAACCTCATAGGAGTGGCAGAATCGGTCAGAATAGATGACAGCGGCAGCTAGCAGCAAGAGCTTCGGACTGCAAGATAATGGCCACCTAGGTTGGTTTGCAATGCAATGTTTGACATTTGTGGCTCGACCGCTCGGCCATCCTGGAAGGCGATCAACTCCGGTGGTCCTTGCAATGGAAGAATGAGAGCCTAAGTTAGAATCCAAGATGGCAAAGTCATGGATGTTGGAGCTGGCTGAGGAAACTCACCAGCGGTGAGGAAATTATTCGATGAAGCTTGCAGCTGGTAGCTCAGTTCCTTGTAGGAAGGGGTAGCTCATCTGGGAAGCGGCCCCTTGTGGTAGCGTTGGCAAACGAGTGTGAGCGTGGGCACGTGAGGAGCTGATCTATGCAGGCAGATATAGCTGGTTCATCCCAACATTGGTGCACAGTACGGCGTGCTTCTGCTACTCCAGGATGGGGAGGCCATGGCACTAGAGTGATCAAGGAAGACACATGCATGGGAGGAGCGCTAGAGAGAAAGAGATGGAGCTTTATTTCATTGAAACCTGACCTTGCTAGACCTATCAGCAGTCAGACTACCAAACCTTGCAGGTAGCGCCTTTGCTGGGTCGCGGGCAAGGACTCTGGTGAAACATTCGATGATGAAGGGTAATAAAATGCTCTATGGGACTAGTGGAGTGCTTCTAAAGTGATTTGAATAACATTCACCGAGCTAAACTCAAAATACCCCATGGATTGGATCTAGGCTAGGTTGAACTTGGGTCTAAATGACATGAGGGTCTAATTGAGCTCGAAAACAACAGGAAAATGGTAGGGTACCTCACCTTAATGAATGGTAGCTTCCTAGCGGATCAATCCACTCCGGAGAAGCTCTGGTTTTGAGATCAAGCTCCAGGGTGGCATGCAGGCTTGAGGTTGAATGAGCATGCCTTTAGCGAGGGAGAAGAGAGGAGGAGCTCAGGGAGGTCCTCCAGAAGCTTGGGGGGGTTCCCACCATCGATCTTCGGTCATCGTGGACGTCGAGGTGGAGCTTTCCTTCTCTCTCTAAGGTGGAGTGGGGAAGAGAGTGAGATAGTGAGTGTGTGTGTGAGAGAGGGAGAGAGCAAGAGAGAGAGTGATCAATTCACTTAAGTCAAGCCTCTGTGCTCTGGCGGTCAACCGCCAATGCTCCCGGTTAGACCGCGGTAAGTCCACGTGGCAAGCCCATGTGGATGCACACCTGGCGGTCAGACCGTGAGTGGGGTTTCTTGCTGAAATCTTTCTAAGTCTCCCCTCTTTCCATACCTCACTAACTCCAAGGCACTTAGGGTATTTCTAACGAGCTCTAAACTATGTCCACATACTTTTGGAATATGTTTAACTCACTTCGATAGAAAAATGCGTATAACACATGCGACAATGATAGAGAACACTTAATTACGTGATTAATTTTTTGGGACGTGACAGAATGCCTGGAAGCATATGAACTACCCCATCATGTGGTGGGGTGAGTACTCCTCGATGTAGATGTTGAAAACAAGTAGATTCTTCATAAGTTAGTAGTCCTCATCGTGGCAGCACAACAGAGATAGACTAATAGACGCACGATCTTGTATCTTCGAGTCACTATAGGCGGGTGCATCGTCGTTCAGCTGAACAGGGCCGAACTGCATGAGCATAACGTTCATCTAGTCTGCATCCAGTTTGATGACTCCAACGGTGGCTCCGGCGCAAGGTAAGGCTAATAGGTAGGCTACATCCTGCAATGTCAAAGCCATCTCGCCACAGGGGAGGTGGAAAGTGTGGGTCTGAGGGCTCCACCGGTTGACCAATGCAGTGATCAGCGAGTAGTCAAAATAGAATTGCATCACAGCTGCCTCAGGGTTCTCTATCACTAGAGCCTCCACCAAATGACACAGTAGTAGGAGTCTAGATGCTGCCAATCTATATAATTTGGAATATTAGGTGAATGGAGAACATGCAACAAATAAAAAACCAGGAATATATGCGGGTAACTCGTGACATACCGGTGCTTCCAATGATCGTTGATCATAAGTAACTCCCCGGGGCAACGTGGTCGAAAAACTCCTAACTCAGTCTGGTGAATGAAAGACAAGAAACTGTGGTGCTTCTTGTCCACTGCAGGGTCAAGAAACTTAGGGGTCGATGGGTGCGTCATATCTGCATTGAAAACAAATATAAGTAGTTTCATATAAATACAATTATATGAAGAACATGTAACATACATGTACACACAGTTACATGAATAGATTACATATATGCACAGTTACAAATAAAAATATAAGGTCTGCAATCAAATAAAAATATAAGTCCTAAATATAACTTACATAGGTTAGGTGAAAACCACACAAATATTACATCCTGATATGACAAACACATTCTCACTTGTTAACCATCATGACCCCATCTACACACTTGTTAACAAATATTACATTTTTGGGCAGTTTTTTGTATGTGTGACCAGTTTCATCGCACTTGCTGCATCCTTGGATCCGCCTCGGATTCATCCATATCATTTTGAATCTGCCTAGTTTGTTGACATTTCGGTTTGCACTTCATCTTCTCGAAGTCTAGCATATATATTCACGAGGGACCTGGATCACTTGTAAACGTATCAATAATGATGTAGCCATAAAGCTCATGGTTCCATGTGTTCAGTATTTAATCCTTCATAAAGTAGCGGGAAACATATTGTCGGGGTAGCATATTGGACTCCCCACATGCAGCTATGATGTGTGTACACGGCCTATGTAGAAATTGTGGCTTCTAGCACAAACATATGCATGTTCCATTTCTAGGCACGCACTCTTGCACATGGCGCTCACGTCTGCCACCTCTACGACCCTTATCCTGGCACAAGACAGTGAACTTGTGCTCCACAGTTCCCTCCTGCTTTGAACGGTGGATATGTGCCTTCTTTTGCGGCCTTCTCCATGTACTCACATAGCATCGATCCATTGAGTATATGGTTATCTGCAATCGCCTTTGAGGCGGCTGCGTAACGATCAATGAAATATTTACAAATTCCATGCAGAATACCTTTAACAATTCCAAGTAGAGGGAGGGACCTCATACCCCGCATAACTCAGTTGTAGACCTCAGCAAGATTAGTTGTCATTATCCCATACCTTGCCCCTCCAGTGTCATACATTAGGACTCATTTTATATCCACTGGGAGAAGTTCCTAACAGATGATCCTGGTATCCTTACTATCCGGGGAGTATCTGTTGGGATAAGTCCAAGAGCAACCGGCTCCTCTCCGCTGTCTGCTACCTCGGTTGACTGTTTCAAGGTTAGTTGGTCTAACCTTACCCATAGTGCGTTGAACTTTCTCTACTGGTTTTGGCTGCACAATTTCTTTAAAAGATTCATCAAGTGCTTGTTTTTGAATTGTTTGTAAAAGTTTGCACCCATATGCCACATGCACCACCTCATCTTCAAGTTGGGCCACATTGCTGTTACACATCGTTGAACACTATTGTATTGCATACATCAAAGCCTACAATAGCCTTGCATGTGTATCATGAATCAAACATACACCAGGCCGGTCTAGAATAATAGCATGCTTCACCCGCTCAAGGAACCAATACCAGCTATCCCTGTTCTCACTCTCTACAAAGGCAGATCCCAGTGGCATTACTTGGTTGTTGCGGTCTACCCCAACTACAGACAATATCTGTATTTTATACTTTCCATTGAGGAATGTCCTGTCCAAGCAAATGATAGGTCGACAGTGCCTAAATGCCTCTATGGTTGCCGCAAATGCAAAGAAAGCATGTAGCAATACTCGCTTTCCAGGATTTTCACTCGAGGGGTAATGCTTGATGTCAAAGTAATTTATAGGGTTTATCGCACATATTGTGGCTAGTTGACGTGATAAGATATCATATGATGCTTTGTATGACCCAAACCTCATCTCAATAGCCTTCTGTTTCGCCCTCCATGCCTTCGCGTAGTTTATTGTGTACTGAAACCTTTCCTCCATAGCACGGATTATTGATCGTGGTTCATACTTTGGGTTGTCCACAATCTCTCCATACATAACATTGGCAACAAAAGCAGATGACAGGTTTTTATGGGAGAACTCTATTTCCTAATATGACAGTTATGCTCCCTAACTATTGAGCACTCCGAGTGGTCAACCCACTTTCCCCTAAATGCGTGCACCTGCTATGGATAATCAGACACCAAACACTTAACGTCATACTCCCTTTTGCTTGACTTCGCAACCTTGAACTGCTTCCGAAGAGACAACAACCATTATTTTACTGCATCAATAACAACCTTCTTATTAGGGTACATAGCACCATTGGACACCTCGTTCTCATGATATTCCCATGATATTCGATGCCCATCACAAACCACTAGCTTTGAAAAATCTTGATTCCTCCACTCTACAGAAACAGGAGCACTTTCCTCCTTGTCGGATGAATCCTCATTGGCAATGGCTTCTTCGAGCTCCTGACCCTCCCTCTCGATCTCTTCAATTATGCTAGAGGTGTGCTCCACCTTATCGGCTACGCCTCTTAGTTGCATCTTCTACACATCCCCAACGTCTTGCTTGTCCCCCACAGTTGTCGGGTCTGCTCCATCTATCACTGCCTAACTTATTCTTGCTACTGCTTCCTCATCGTTTATCTCTATTGGATCCTTCTGGTACGCCTCAACTAGCAGCATAAGAGGGAGACTACATTCACATGCTATATCTGCATATTGCCTCCAAGTAAATATCGCATTAATTAGGACGAGCTCCTTAAAGTACCCCTGAGTAACATAGGTTAGCATAGCTCTCAGTTTAAGCTCATATTGTTGAGGATCTAGTTGAAAATAGTGCATCAACCACTTGAACACACCCACTATCGTCCTCTCATTGGCTCTACTAATTCTCTTGACGACATGCTAAAATTCAGAGAGATCTACACCTCTAGGATCATAACCAATCTTACTTTCACCTGAATATATTTGAAAATATAGCTTATTGGACATACCTGGAAACATCCAAAAATATGTCCAGCGTTAATATTGGAAAACTATACTTCTAATTATTCAAACTCTGACAAAATTACCGGAACCGATGATCATTTAACAATACATTTAGTTCACTACAATCAATATTGCTCCTAAGCAAACTAACCAATTTAAACTACTTAAACTATCGTCTACTTAATAAAATTTCTAATTATCTATAATTATTACCTACATCAATATTTTGTAAAATCTAGATAATCGAAACTATTGTACTATAAATACAACAATACATCTGATGGGTATCCTACCATGTTGAACTAGATCTTTACAATATACTACAAAACACAGAAAAACCTCATTTTCTGATTACCTTACTAAACCATAGGTCTCATATAATATAACTACTGTTATGTCGCTAAACCTAAGATCTAGTGGTATTTTAATTACAAATAAAAATATAAGTTTAGAAAAATTACCAGAAATCGAGATCCAAAATCTATATACCAAAAATAGTATGACTTCGCTGCACTGCCTCCCTCTCCTCCCCCCCCCCCCCTCTCTTTCTTTTTTTTTCTGAATTAAAATGACTATTTTTTCTGAATTAGAATTGAGACGAAAACTTGATATTCGGAAAAGATTTGGATATGAGATATTTGAATTTGACTAACTTCAAATCTGATTTGAGTTGAGTTTAAGTTTGAGCCAAATTCGAAGAGACTTGATTTGAGGGATTAATTTGGGAGGTTTCGACTAGGTTCAAATTTTAATCGACACACATGTCGGATTAATCTAAACCAACTATATCTAAAAAGATTAAAATTTTAGAGAAGTTTACTATATTGAAAAAGAAGGTGAAGCTCTGGGTGTAACAACTAAGGTTGGTAATGGGACACGCCCAATTCTAACATTGACAAGAATCGGTGCTTGTCACCTCACATTTGGGCAACTTTTAAAAGTTACTTGAACTAGGTGATTTTTCTCTATTGCTCCACTTTAGCGCGACAAGGTCCTTAGGAGGCTTGGTAGCATGCCTGCGGTCAAGGTTGTCCTCGACGACTATGACTTTATCCTCGCCAGCTACCCAAGTGTGACGTCACGTGGCTCAAGGCATTGTCCTTTGCCGCCATGTACTCAGCCACCACCCTCTCCGCTTGCTCAAGCCACACTAGTGTGTCCTGTTCATTGACGAGATCTTCGCCGGCAGGGAGGAGGCCCTGCTGGACAGGCTCCCATTGCCGGGGTTCATGAACATGCACCTGTCGTACACCCTGCTCCTAGAGCCAGTCACGGCCGGTGGGGTGCAAGGCCGTGTACATCTGCAGGGACCCCAAGGACACGGTCGTCGCCCTGTGGCACTTCCTTCGACGCGACCAGAGGGACCTGTCGTCCACCGACTCGTTCCAGTTCGTCTGGGATGGCACGGTGGCAACCTGCCCGATCTAGACCATGTCCTCACCTATTGGTGCGCTAGCGTCGCGCACCTGAACCGGGTGCCCTTCCTGAAGTATGAAGACTTTCTGCGAGATCCCAGCGTGAACATGCGGAGGCTCGCAGGTTCATGGGCCGGCCGTTCTCGGCAGTAGAGGAAGGGGGTCGCTAGAGACTGTACGGAGATGGGCAGGTGGTGTCGGAAGCAAATTCTATAGAACCGGATCCTACGAAAGATCTTCTTCCCTGTGATGACACGTGTCTCCTTCCTCTCTCCTCTTCGGCCCAGCCGTTGGATTAAAAGATATGAGGTTGGATTATGATCTCACGGAAGTCTTTCGTAGGAAGGTACTATAGAATTTGCTTTCGATGGCATCGCGACTGGATGGCATCGTCCATGAGAAGTACCTTGGAACAGGGCTCACCTTTCCATGATCGTTTTGAAATTTTGATGTTTGAGGAGGGAATCTTTACGATTCCATCGGTACTTTGTGTTTGAATAATTGTACCTGGATGTCCCCATGTTGATGCTTCCGTGGATAGACTCAGGGAGAAGCTTGGCGCACTCATTTTTGTCTCTTACTACTTCATCAAATCCATTTTTCACCTAATTAAACTACGTACTTCATCAAATCCATTTTTCACCTAATTAAACTACGATCAATGAACAAAGAAGTAGAATCATAAATTCTAATTTAGCACACGCAAATGTGACAGGGGCACTTTAGGTATGTTTTTTCATGAAATCCTAAAAATAAAATAAAAAGAATACCTTTTTTCACTCCTAAACATTAAATAAGTAAAAGGAACAGACGGAGTCGTTGATAGCATTACAAGTATGAAGTATCGCAATACCTTATTAATATCCAGATCTCATCCAAGGTATGAATGGCTTAATTTACCCATTGGCACTGTAAGATACATTCTATCAATATTAGTGTGAGACTATGTGGAGGATCTTCATGTAATTCTATAGGTGACTGATGAGCTACTAACACCTTGGTTTAAGCGGTTTTTAAGTTAGTTTGAGACATTTGAGGTTCTTATCGGCTGAAATTCATATACTGAGGTCTTATATATGATTCCGAACCCTTGATGCAGCTCCGATGACCACCGATTCTTGGATATGCCAGGGTTCACAAATTTGACAAAATGCGATTGATATTCGTGAAATTTGACCTATGCGAGCTGCATCATATTCATAAACCGATCGAATATCGAGATTTGAATTCAAAATTTTCAAATCCGAATAGAAAAAATCAAAAAATGCCTAAAAACACTAATGACAATTCTAAAACCTTTTGTGAAATTATTTTTTTAAAAAACATTTGCATCAAATTTTGTGGTCGGAAAGTTTGATAATTAGAAAATAAGAAAAGAAAAGAGAAAATGCCGAAATGGATTTCGGCCCACCTTTCTTAAGTGGATAAGGCAGCATGTTCTTCTCCTCCTTGAGCATCACAATGGCACTGGAGCACTTTCCTCTCCTCCCTAAGTGGCGCAGCGGCGAGCACCGGTAGTAGAAGCTGGTGGCACTGAAGGTGATGCTTATCTTTTAGAACAAATTTCTAATTTCTATACCTAATAAAATATCTAAGTAATTTTTGCTCATCTCGTAGGTTGCACATGTCGTAGATATAATGAAAACTACGGATCATCACTTTTGATAAGTGTGGATGGCAGATTGATAGTATGCTAGTATTAAATGAGATTGTGTATAATGTGATAGTGTTTTATGGTAATGTATTTGTAATTCAGCATATTTGCTAATATATGGTGCTAGTAATCTAATCTATGGACATATTTGATGATATAATAGTAGATGATGGTGATATTACTATTAATATCTATTTCTCTGTTTATCAATGTCTAAAATATAGCAAATGTCATAGCAATTTTTTTTTCTGATTTTTTCCTTATTTTTTGTTGAATTCTCTAAAATTCGAGATATGCTCTCGGTAAATCAGGAAACCGACCGGTTTTCAAAGAATTCAAGCGGTTTTCGATATTGATCGAAATGTGATCGAATATAGATAAAACTGGTCGAATTATCGAGAAACCCGATCGCATTTTGAGAGTCTGATTCGAGTGTTTTTTGCCTCGGTCAACCGGGTCTGACAACATGAATTCATTCGATTTTTTTTGAATTTTCACTTGCATTTCACACATTCTGAGATTGTGCGGGGTTCGCATTTCGCCCCCGTCGCATTTGTGAACCCTGGATATGCCCTATAAGTATGTCCTTGCTTTTGGTTCGTCGCTTCGTTGAGTTGGGAAAAAAGGCAGTCACGATGGCCCAGGCCAGCGCACGCTTGATGCCTAGCCTACCCCTCCCCACCGCGGCTATGAACATACTTGAAAAGAAATTAAAGAAAAACAATATTCTCTCCGGTCATAAATATTTGATGTTTTTGATAAGATTCGGTCAGACTTTCTAAACTTTGACTATTAATAACTTTTAAAATACTTGGTTTAAAAACATGAAGATCATATGTGTAAATTTGGCTAAAAAATACTTTCATAATTTATAAATTTATTAGATTTTAGTAGAAAATAATGATTAAAAGTATATATTGGAGACGCTGTCCAAAATGTGAAGTATTTTTCAGCTAACCAACTCACTCACCATGCGCGATACTAGAACTTGACATCGTTTCTTTTGTTGCAACTGTTGCCGGGGGGCATTGCTCATGGGTTGGGTCATGCTCTAGTGTACTCAATCTGCCCGATCTCCTATCCCCATAGTGCGCTTGGCATGGGACTCATGGCATGTTCGGCACAACTTCTATTTGCGTACATTCCAATATGTGAGAGAAGTCATATGCCATGTTCTCCTTTGATTAATATCAGAAAAACAAAATTATAATAGAGTATATCTAAATCTAATCCTAAGAATTTTAACGAGTTCTCTCACGTTCTAAGTTTTGAAGCTATTCTCGGATGATTCTAATCGTGGTATGAATCTGCTGTGGATCTCAATAGATTGCTTTTGCTTTTATCCGACTAGACTTGCTTCATATTGCTTGCTCGACTTCTGGCTTCCAAAATTGCTCCCTCTGAGCCCCTTTTGGACGTACCATCTCCCCTCTATATATAGTCGGGTTGGGGAGACGTATCGTACTCGGAGCCTCTAAGTGTAACATTTTAGGATTGTATTATCTCAAAATATTTGGGGAACTCCTTCCTAATTCGGGAATGGTTTTTATGTGGAGCACCATGAACTATTTGGAATATCAGCACATGCCTTATTTACTTTATGCAGGTTAGGAAACACCGTATCGAATGAAAGACATATATACAATGATGATATCTGTTCAAGATATATCGTATTTCTAGTAAATATTTAATTATTAATTATTAAATCCACATTAGCTAGCCTCTCAACTCTTCTCAGAAGAGGGCGATTGTATTATGCAAGTCGAGGATCGGACCATATTGAAACTCACCTAGTTAGGAATATTTCTTGGCCAAAAAATGTTCTTTCTAGTCAGAAATCATCTTATGAGAACCATCCAAATTATATTCGAATTAATCAAATTGGTCAATTCATTCAATAAGATGAGAGCTAGCATATGCCCATCTCTCAATATGTCATGTGCTAACCCACATCTCATAGCAATAATCGCAGCCGCTAGATGATTAAAACGAATCTAATTCTGGTAGTCCCGGTATGTGTTTGATGTCCAAAATCGAAATATACATCTTTACAACAAGCTTCATCACATCATGATATAATAAAGAGTGATTAATTTAAATAGATTACAAGTCATTACAAGTTCAATAATTTAAATGGGATACATGCTGAAATTGAAAGAATGAGAGCCAAATAAACAAGTTCGGTCTCTCAACATAACATCGATCCAGCGCTAGAATTAAGAAAATATATAGGGTCTTATCCTAACAAGCTGATTATTACTATGCAATGTAATAACATGTAAAAATAACAAAAGAGGTAGTGCCATTTTTCCTAAGACATCACCGAAGTCATCACGAGCAGCACACCGCTACTCTTGACTGTCACTGACATTGGCGGGCATGAAGTAGCCATACACTAATTCAACGATAGTATCATGAGTACGAAGGTACTCGTAAGACTTACTCATATGGGTATATATAATAATCTGACTCTAAGGATTATGCAATTAGAATGAGTAGCAAGAAGTAGGTCATAATGTTAAGTTGAATTAAGCGAAAAACAAATTGACACATGAAATGTGAGCATATACATATTTCAAAAACTTGTGTTATCCTATCATGAGAACATAAGCCATAAACATAAAAAAAGCATGTTCTTCTCAACATAGACATATACAAGCCAACTCCTAACATAACACATACAACCACATTCACCCAATCATCAGAAACTCTACGATTAATGCAGATGGACATTAAGCATGCTCATAACCGAGAGTGTGAAAATTTTAATTGATCTTACACTCTGCAAGAGAGTATAACTTTACCCACATGACATAAGTCTATCCTCTCGGCCCCATGACACCTTTTTCTCACCCATCCCTCCCGGTTTGACAATCCTCATGATGTAGAGGATCACCTAGCTCCTTCTCGAGGCATACACTAGGCTCCTGGTCTCATCCACAAATTGAGACCCACACATGTCACACACTCACAGCATGAGTTCATGGCCCAAACAACCGTTATAGCATGAGATAATTGGCTCACCCTTTCCCTATTCAGATATGTGGTAGTACAGAATGTGCTTAAGCCAACAACAAACAACGGTCGGTGCTTGATCGATCTAGGCAGTCCTATGCTATCCAAGACTCCATTCCTGAACCATTCCCAACTCCATTCTAATAAACTCATTAACCTTTCATGATAAAAAGTTAGTGAGACACAAATAACCCTAAAGCTCGCAAATGATGCATGAACCTCTGCTCGACTTCTACCGGTGACCTAAGCCTTGCTAAGAACAACGCTTTTATTTTAAGTTAGACAATTATGTGATAACACCTCGGGTTACAATGGATCAAGAGATAAACAATGTCAAGGTAGAGGCAATGCAACAAATAGGATCTACCCACAAAACCCCAATATTGGCTAGCTAAACATGCACGACATACATATAGAGATACTTTATCCAAAATTAACAACACATTGATCTAAATTAAGGATGAAATATGCATAGATGCTTGCTCTGGTTCTCAGCTTCACAATCAACAACTTCTTTGTTCTCTAAAGAAAGAGCGAATGCAATGCAATAAGGATGGATGAAATGCAATGCAATGTGATCCGAATGCTATGAAAATGCACACGAATGTAGTGCACTAAGTAAGGAATATTATAGAGCAAGAATCATATGAAGTATTGCAAACAAGCTCATGGTATAAAAGAAAAAGCGAGGTGATGTCTAAAAGATTGATAAAATAAAAGACATGCATTTAAACAAAGTTGACATTAAGACACCACCTAACATGATACTAACTATTTTTCATATGTAGGGGTACACTAGTAAAGAATTTTAGAAGTGGCCTCATCCCTAAATCATTTTTATTTAATTCCACATAAATTTTAGAAGTTAACAATGTGACTCTAAACATGTGCTAAAACAATGGTCCAAACTCCTCTAACATGCTGGACAATAATTTTCCTAGAAAGTACTCTAATTATCAAGATTATTAAAACTAGATCCACCAATTTTAGACCTACCACGAATTAATAGTAATTTAAACAAGATTTGATATATTTAAATACATACAGAAAATAAAATGCAAATAACATGAGCCACAGTATTTTTATACAATAGAGTACGAACATGAAAGGTTAACAAAATTTACTTTAAAATTTTCGGAGCTGTTCCGTATTTTCTATGCAATTTACATTGTTCCTGCCGATTTAACAATAAAATAATTAATCATTTCGCATTTTCTTGTTTTAGCTGAATAACCAATCACCTAAACCATTTTGTACC
Source organism: Phragmites australis (assembly GCF_958298935.1). Lineage (NCBI taxonomy): Eukaryota > Viridiplantae > Streptophyta > Magnoliopsida > Poales > Poaceae > Phragmites > Phragmites australis. The sequence goes on from NC_084934.1 coordinate 11,101,995, forward strand.
CAGCCTTGGCTGGCCACCATCTTGACGAGTGGGGCCAGGGCGCAGTTGTTGGGTCAACAACAGTTGACCTGGCCGGTGGTTGGGGACGGCGCGCAAGGTGCGGTAGAGCGGCCGATCGACAGCGGATCCCGGCGTCAGGATGGCAAGCCGGTGGCACCACAACCTTTAGCACGAGGAGGGGAACTCATCTGGGAGGTACACGATGGTCAGGCATGGCTACAACCATGCCAGCAGCGAGTGCCCAAGCGCGCTGGTGGGTGGCCACGCCTGTGTTGGGCCATGGTTGAACGAATGCACGCAAAAGAAGTATCAAGGCACCATGAAGCTCATTGTGCTCTCGGATGAAAGGAAAGGAGCACGTTAGTGGTGTGTCAAAAGAGAAGCGATGAAGATCCGACTGGAGCCGGGGGACGAAGGTGGCCAGGAAGTTCAAATATGTGAGAACCGTCTAAATTGCATTTAAATTAATCAAATCAGCTGATTTGTTCAATAAGATGAGAGCTAGCATATGACTATCTCGCAATATACCACGTGCAAACCCACATCTCAAAGCAACGATCATAGCCACCAGATGATTAAAACGAATCCAATCCTAATAGTCCTGCATGTGTTTTATGCTCAAGATCAGAATACGCACCTTTACAATAAGCTTCATCATAACAAGACATAATAAAGAGAGAGTAACTTAAATATATTATAAAGCTTTAGAGTTATTGCGACTTCAACAATTTAAAGTACAACATGCTGAAATTAAAGGATGACAGCCAAATAAATAAGTTCGGGCTCTCAACAATACATCAAACAAGTGCACTACATGAAAAACAGGCAAAGATGACACTACATAAGTGACGGATCGTAACCTGTCACTTATGATAAAAGTGACGGGTTGTAGTTGTGACCTGTCACTAGTGCCAGTCATTGATGACGGGTAAAAACTTGACCCGTCACCAATGATGACTCATCACTCATAGGTCATCGCAGGCCAGTCATCGATGACGGGTCAAGTTTTGACCAATCACCAATGACTAACTCATCAGTGACGGGTCTCATAGGCTTATCATAAGTGACGGGTCAAGTTATGATCCGTCACTAATGACGTTATTTAGAAATACAGAAAATGATCCAAACATTATAAAAAATTATTTTATTTTATTTTTCTCTTATTTTTTCTCACTTCAGAAGCACTAGAATATGAACTATTGTACATTTCTATTTAAGTTTGATGTAAGGGGTAACGGCTATGGACATAAACGCTTGTTCCGAAAATAGTGCAGAAACTTCCGGAGACGAGAACTCAATCTTCCAAGTTATTTTAGGCCTTGAAAAATTCACCAAATCCAACAAAGTTGGGGAGAAACAGATGTAACTTTTTCTATAGATGTCCATAGAGTCAAAAAACGTTAAAATCGGAGTCCGTATGCAAAAATTATGGCCATTTAACCGAAGGCACTCCGAGTCAACTGGTTTTTATATCTATTGTAAAATTAACATTGGTGACGGGTCATAACTATGACCCGTCACTTATGACCCTCGGCAAAATAGTTAAAAGTATCTTTTATCCTAGTGCCTTCAGGTCGCACGCGAGGTTGAGATGGTTAGGTAGCTACGCACGCGAAGTGACATCGCGAGTTCGATTCTCACGGAACGCACATTCTAAAAATAGCCTGAAAAATAGGTATAGACACGTGGCGAGTGGTGATAGGCCTGAGTTGGATTGGTTTGGGTGAAAAATATTTTTTTGACTTTTTTTCGCGTCCAAAAAATGCAAAAAACATATATCAGTCGTAAATGACAGGTCACAAACAAGTCATAAGTGACGGGTCACAATTGTGGCCCGTCACCAATGACCTTAATAAGTGACGGGTCAAGTTTTGACCCGTCACTAATGACCTTATTGGTGACGGGTCTTTACCCATCACTTATTACATGTCATCAGTGACGCATTCAGGGTGACGGGTGCGGGACCCGTCACCCATGATGGTTATGACCAGTCACCCTTATCCATTTTTCACGTAGTGGTGCTAGCCTAAGAAAAATACATCAAGTTCATTACCTAGCACATGATCATTACTATGCAGCAGAAAAGTCATCTAAAAACAGCAAAAGAGGTAGTGTCATTTGCCCTAAAGCACCACCGAGTCACCACGAGTAGCACACCACTACTCTTGTTTGTCACCAACACCGGCGGGCATGAAGTAGCCATAAACTAATTCATCCCCACTTGCAAAAACTCAACGATAGAATTATAAGTATGAATGTACTTGCAAGACTTACTCATATCGATACCTATAATGACCCAACTTAAAGGATAATGCATTTGGAATGAGTAGCAAGAAGTAGGCCACAAGGCTAAGTTGAATTAAACGAAAAGCAATTCACAACATAAACATGTGAGCATAAAAAATACTCATCTACCATTGCTATTCTATCATGACAAGGAAACCATAACATATCCAACATAAGAATGTGATCATCCCAACATAAACATACAAGAACCAACTCCCAACCTATCACATACAACCATAACCACCTAAACATCAGAAACTCTACCATTGATATCCAATGAACATTAAGCATGCTCATGACCGAGAGAGTGGCAATTCGAATTGATTTTACACCCTGCAGGGGTACTTCTTTTACCCACACGACACGAGACCATGCGGCTCAAGCAACTGATCAAATTGCAAGAGGGGTAGCCATTAGAACCTTTCCCAATTAAGCCTCAACCATTTGGAGCATGCGCCTCTCGGTGCAGAGGCCACTTAGGCCCACTACCGGGCAATCTCAAGTGCCTCTACAAACCCTCCCGCTTACACAATAAACATTCAAGCCAAACGGTCACAATTGCAAAATGTATTTAGCTCATCTTTTTCGTATTCAGATATGTGAAAAAGTACGGACAAGTGCTTAAGCCAACGGCACCAACGATTGATGCTTAATCGACCTAGGTGGGCCTATGACAATCGAGACTCCATTCCCGATCCAGTCCTATTACCTAGCCAAATCTCATCTCATCCTCACAACTCATTAACCTTTCATGATAAAATTTAGTGAGACACAAATAACCCTAAAGCTCGCGAATGATGGACGAACTACCATTAGACTTCTACCGGTGACCTAAGCCTTGCTAAGCACAACGCGTTCATTTTAAGTTGGACAATTACATAATATCACCCGAGTTACAATGGATCAAGAGATAAACAATATCAAAGGAGGGCAATGCAACAAATAGGATCTACCCACAAAACCCCGACATCGACTCGCTAAACATGCACTACATACATATAACGATAATTTATAAAATTAAACCATATATTATCCAAAATAAGGGTAAAATATGCGTAGATTCTTGCTTTGATAAGAGACTTTACGATCAACAACAACAAAGTCCGGTTCACCCTCGATCACACCTACATTGCACTTCGGCTCTTCGTTCACTAAAGAAAGAGCGTATGTAATGCGATGAGCATGAATGAAATGCATTGCAATATGATCTGAATGCTATGAAAATGCTAATGAAGGTAGTACACTAAGCAAAGAACATGATAGAATAAGAATTATGCAACGTAATGATCATATGCTCATGGTATAAACGAATAAGCGAGATGCTGTCCGAAAGACTGATAAATTAAAAGAATGCGTATTAAGATGAAGTCAACATAAAGAAAGCATCTATCATGCCATTCAATATTTTTCATATGTATAGTCACACTAATAAAGAATTGTAGAAGTGGTCTCACCCCTATATTATTTTTATTCTTTTCTGTACAATGTTTGGAAGCTAACAATGTGAGACCAGACATTTGTTAAAACAATGGGCTGAATCACTCTAACATGCTGGCCAATATTTTTCCGAGCAATTACTCTATTTATAAATATTATTAGAACTAGATTCACAAATTTTAGACCTACTATTATTTAACAGTGATTTATACAAAATTTAACACAATTAAATCAATAAAGAAAATAAAATGCAATTCACATGAGTCACAATATTTTAATACAGTAGAGTATGAACATACAAGGCTAGAAAAAAATTACTTTGCAATTTTTGGAGCAATATTCATTTTATGATGTGATTTACAATGCCTCAGATGATTTAGCAGCTAAACAATAATGGATTTCTCATTTTCCTGAATAAAACAGATACTAAAATACTCTAAACGTTTGCTCCCTGATCTTCCTAGCCTAGCCACTGATCTGCGGGGCTGGCCTTGTTGACTCAAGTCAACTTGGCCAATGGCCATGACTGTACAGTACCGCCATGCAGTACATAGCACCATGCCGTTGGCATTGTACAGTCTGGCCAGCAGCTGACGGAGGAGAGTTACGGAAAGCGGGGGATGGAAGAGGCACCAGTGCGTAGAGAGTATTGATGACAAGATTTGATATTGATAATGGTCATTACAGTGATGATCGGTTTCATGAAATATTGTTGGACCTGATCGAATACGTGGGAGGTGCTCTTCGAGCTAGTGACCACGGCCAATGGCTATCGCCCAGTGACAGCGGCCAGTGACCACTAACCACGGTGATCTTCGAACATGGAATTTCGGCAGTTGGTCTCTGGGCAGGTGAAGAAATAGATAGATTCAAGTACATGGGTACATCGAGCAATTGGTCTCTAAGCAGGTAGTGAGACCGAGAAGGTAGTATGCAAGCATATGTTCGAGTCGAGCATGGAGTCGAATCCAAGAAGGCTAAACTGCAATAAAGGATACTTGGGCAAATATATGAGAGTTACATGGTTGACTAGGAAAAATATGTTAGTTATAAAAAGTTTAGATATTACAAGGTATGGCTGAATCATATTTGTAAGTCTTATTTGGTTCGAATTAGGAGTCCTAATCTTATATGGCTAAGACATGTTACTCTTTAAATATGAGAGGATCATGACCGATTGAGAACCATCAACCAATCAATCAAACACAATTTACATTATCTTTCATTTTGCCTAATTCTTATTGTCTCATTCTCTTTCCCAATCTATATTGCTACTTATTCTTGATCTCGATGACAAAGGACAAGCCGCAGGCCATCTGCACTCCGATGGAGTCCCTCCTGAGCATGGGTGATGGTGAAGGTCCGACGACAGTACCATGACTGGGGTATCTTGGATGCTGCTTACCGGATATTGCACACGAGGTGCTCAGCTTTTGGTATGGTATCTTTCCATGTCAACACACTTTTTAGTGACTCTGCTGGGGCAGAAACTTTCAGGTACCCTTTAGCCGAATTCTAAAGCACTAGACGTGTCTACGTCAGAGATTGACAAAGATAACATCATCACAACATCCTACGACGAGTTGTCGGAAGAAGCGTGCCTAGTGATCGAGGCTGATTTGGAGCAACGTTGGCAACAGCCTCCCGCGCTACGTAAAGACTCAGCAATGCGTATTCAAGCATCGAACACTACGTAAAGTAGATTCTCCATCGCTCACCGTCCAAACCCTAAGGTGCCAGCCACTGTAAGTGCTCAATCCATCCCTTGCATCAAGATGTTGCCAATATGATTGATCAATCTGAGAGGATTTGGCCTTTAGTTTTACAAATACATAAAGAACAAAGTTTGAAGAAACTTGTTAATAGTAATGCTAATGCTTCAATTCCTTCAGCTGTCAAGACATTACCTAATGTTTCTTATGCTTACTTGAATAACCCTCATGGTGGCCGAGATTATAAGGGTAGTGTTGCACCTAATTATGTCACTTCTCATGCTATTAGAACTGATGTAACACTGAACCCGTATCAAACACCATATGTTAAGCACCATACTTCAACTTCGACTCAAGTTTATAGAGCCGAAGGTTATCCTAATATGCAGACACCATATTATCAAACCATAGCATATAGTGCTCCGCCTATACCACCGCAAGGGTCGCGTATCCCTTATGGACCGACACCTGAAGAATGTTTCGCTACACCACCTCCTATTACTTCCTATGTGCTGAATTTTCCCACATCACAGCTTGAGCCAATAGTTAGCCGTGCTCAGCCTGTGGCTGATTATGCTAAAATTATGCGAGAACAAGTAGTTACCATGCTAAGAGAACAATTCCATGTGGAGGTTAGAAGAAAAGCTCATGCGTACTACAAGCCAAATCTTGAGCACTATGATACAATCCCGTACCCCTGTGGTTTTAAAGTTCCTGATTTTGTAATACCGAGAAGACAATAGAACAACTAGGGAGCATGTGAGTCAGTTTCTTGTGCAATTGGGTGAAGCTAGTTCCAATGATGTCCTAAAAATTAGATTGTTTTCTTTGTTATTATTTGGAACTACTTTTACATGGTTTACATCTCTTGCTCCTGATTCTGTGCATGTGTGGTCTCAACTAGAAGAAAAGTTCCATGAGTATTTTTATAGCGCTGATACTGAATTGAGACTTTCACAATTAATATCAATTAAGCAAAAATATAATGAACCCGTTGCTGATTATATTAGAAGATTTAGGGATACAAAGAACCGATGTTTTAACTTGATGCTTTCTGAAAAATGCTTAGCTGAATTAGCTTATTTGGGCTTGTTGTCTCATCTTAAAGAAAAGCTAAAAGGGTATAATTTTTAGGATGTTAGTCAAGTCTTACAAAGGTCTCTGGCATAGCAGAGCCGTGCTAAAGAGTCAAGAAGTTTTCAGAGGTCTAATGAAAAAATAAGAGTGGATCATCCTAATGTTCACATGCTTCAGTATGAATCTAAAAATTTGGACGATGATGATGCTGACGTGTGTGTGGTCAAATGGGCTTGTTCCTCTAAATCCAGACCATTCATTTACTCTGTTCTTAAGCCTATGCCTCCTAAGGATCGATAAGAAGAAATCAAATTTACTTTTAATATAGTAAAGTGTGATCGAATTTTTGATTACTTGCTGCAAGAATAACAAATTAAGTTATCTCATATCCACGTAATTCCTCCACTAGATGAATTAAAGAGATGGACTTACTGTAAATGGCATAATTGTTATTCTCATGAAACTAACAATTACCATGTTTTTCGTTGACAGATTCAATCGGCCATTAACAAAGGACGATTGAAATTTAGAGAGATTCAAATAGACAAGCAACTGTTTCCAGTTAATGTGGTAGATTTCTAAGACAAGAGCATCCAAATCAAGCTGAATCAGCTAAAGGGGAGAATATAATTGTTGGTGAAGAAAGACCTATACCTTTGGGGAAAAACAAAAGCTTGTTAAGAGAAGTATTACATGAGAGAACTCCCAAAGGTAAATAATCAATCAAGGTTGTTGTCGGTGAATCAGGAACCGGGGGTCCCCGAATCCCGAGGCCCGGCCAGCAATCCGTCATGTGGCGCCATCCCGCGGAGTCTCCTCCGCGAGGTAAGAAAGATTAAGTCCCGGGAGAGGGTGCTCGGAGCCACAGTCGGTGGTCCCCGAACACCCAAGTTCCCTGATGATCTATGAAGTCTAAGTGCCGGGAAGAAAGTGACCGGGAAGGTATACGGTGGCCCCCGAGCACGCAGCCCCGAGCACTCTCTCCTGGGCACACTTGTACGGATCCTTGGGGGACCGAGTGCTCGGGGAGGTGAACAGTACCCCCGAGCACTCGGTTCTCCAAGGATCAAGAAAGGGCATTCTCGGGAGAGAGTGCTCGGGGAGGTGTACAGTGACCCCCAAGCACTCAGTCCCCGACGACTCAGAGAGCCCCCTGACAGTGGCCCCCGAGGGGCCCACTGATGAGGGGTCAGCCAGTCAAAGGCTCAAGGCCGCATTTAAAGAGCGCGTGTGGCCTGTCACCTCCAACTGCTCCCGCCACGCTCAGTGTCAGTTCCTGCCGCATTCTGGCAGGAGGGCATGGGGTCATTGAATGCACGGGTCCCATCCCGTGCCATCCGGCCTGTCTCGGGATAACGTCATAAAGGCCAAGGCGTTCCATCTGCCGCGCTGCTATGGCAGGAGAACCAGACAGGACGGGCACGCCGGGCCGCTCTGTGGCTGCCCGGTGGGCCCTCTCCACGGCGTCCGTTACCAGTGCATTTATGGTGACGGATGACCGGGCGTGGGACGCATTTTCCACCCCTGGTCACTTCGCACAGAGGCTATGATGACACCCTTTCCATTTATGGTATCTTGGAACTCGTGCCCTCCTCCCACTCGGGGCACACTACTGTCGGCGGGTATTTAAAGCCGCCGGCAGTATGGGCAAAAGAGGCCCCTCTCTTCTCGGAAGAAGTCTTTTTCGAAGTTACTCTTGGTGAAGCATTAAAACCTCCGAGCAAGCTCGACAAGTTAGACGATCCCTGAGAAGTTTTGGAGGTAGCGAAGAGAAAAGCAGACCAAAGGATAAGGAGCCCCATGCTCTAAGATAGTTAGACATTCTTGTAACCAGCAACATCCTTGAGGGACATTCTCAAGGTATTTATAGTATCCATACAGGAGTAGGGTGTTACGCCTCCATGCGGCCCGAACCTGTCTAAACACCAGCGCATTTACTCCATTCCACATTAGATCATTCCACCCCACCGGCCATCGCATTCATACCCATTTATTTCTCCAGTGAACATATTCAGGATCATCCCCCCGACCGAATCTCTAAAAAGGGGTCCCTCAGGATCCCTGCGACAGGAGTTAACCCTCCGACAGCTGGCGCACCAGGTAGGGGGGAAGCATCCCTGAATTTGTTTGTTTATTTTCTTCTGCAAAAAAAATGGCCGGTGGTCATCGCCTCCAGCGCTCCGGCTCCAGCTCCAGCAGGGAAATGGAGCCCCTCGCACAGGAGGCTCCAGTAGCTGCTGCGTCCCAGCAGCAGCCGCGGTCTGCACGCACGGTGTTCCCCTCTCAAAAGGACCAGGGCGCTGGGCCCAGCAGGGCCGTCGTCGCCATCACCGGTGCACCACCCAACCCCCAGCAGGTGGCCGAAACTCCTACCGCCAGGTCCGTGTCTAGACAGCGCCGGGCGCCTCTCCGGCGTAGAATCGCCTTCGGTGAGGCCAGTCCCGAGAGCACGCTGCTTGCCGCGCACGCTCTCCTTAGGCATCTGCCGGTCCAGGCGGCGGGGGAAACCCCGGAGGGCCGCTGGCTCCAGGAAGTTGCCGCCCTGGTCGTCACGGCCCGCCGCCAGGTGCTGGCCGAAAGTTCTCGCACCACCACCCAGCGTGGCGCCGCTAGGACCGGCCCATCGTCGGGTGGCGTTCGCGCTGGCCGGGGGGCCTCCAGGGGGAGCGCCGCCCCCCTGGACACTTCCGGAACCCAGGACCTCCGCTTACACCTCAACGAGCGGAGGGGCATCGAAGATGCGCGCGTCACTCTCGAGCGCCAGCGAGAGACCCGGCAGGAGGCTGAAACCGAGGACCATGCCTCCTCTTTGCCGGCCCATGATCACCGGGGCTCCCCGGCTCACCGGCGTTCGCCGCCCAAGGGTGCTGCCAGCGCCACAGGGTATGGCACCGGGTGCCGTGACTTCACCAGTGAGCTCCGCTGGGTCAAATGGCCCACCAAGTTCCGCCCCGAGCTGCCAGAGAAGTACGACGGGTCCATCGACCCCGTCGAGTTCCTTCAGATATACACCACCACTGTCCAGGTGGCTGGTGGCAGCGAAAAGGTGATGGCTAACTACTTTCATGTTGCCTTGAGAGGCTCTGCCTGCTCTTGGCTTATGAACTTACCCCCAGGGTCTATTAGCTCCTGGGATGATCTTTGCCACCAGTTCGTGGCTAATTTTCAGGGAACATTCACGCGCCCCGGCCTGGAGTGCGACCTCCATGCCATCAAGCAGCAGGAGGGGGAGACATTGCGGCGCTTTATTCAGCGCTTCAGCCAGGTCCGCAACACCATCCCGCGGATAACCCCCCACGCTGTCATTGTCGCATTCCAGCAGGGCGCCCGCGACGAGCGGATGCTTGAGAAGCTAGGCACGCACGAGGTCGAAACCACCGTAGAGCTCTTCGCGCTGGCCGACAAGTGCGCCAAGGCGGCGGAAGCTCAGGCGTGGCACGTCCCGCGCCCTGAGCACCCCACTACCGATCAGCCAGGTCCTTCCCGCTCCGACAGGCGGGAAAACAAAAAGAGAAGGAGGCGTGAGGCTGTCCCCGCCGAGCCAGCCCAGGGCCCCGCCCGTGGGCCGGCCCAGGAGCCCGACCGCCGGCAAGCACGCCGGGCAGCCACCGACAGGCGGCCTGCGCCCGCAAGGGCTCCGGGCCCAGCCCCTCCTAGGGCTCCGGCTCCTGCAAGGGCTCCCACTCCGGCAAGGGCCCCCGCTCCTGCGGGGCCCGAGCCGGGGAAGTGGTGCCCGATTCACCAGACCAGGTGGTATGACCTCACGGAGTGCCGCACGGTCAAGGGCCTCATTGAGCAGCGCCAAAGGGACCGCGAGGAGGCCCGCCAGGGTGGCGACGATGAAGCCACCCCCAACAACCCAGAGCTCGGCTTCCAGGAGCCTCAGCAGACCGTCGCCTTCATCGACGGAGGCGCGTACACGCCCTCCTACCGCCGCAGTGTCAAAACCATACGGCCCGAGGTGTGCTTGGCGACCTCGAGTGAAGAGGCCGTAAGGCCCCTGAAGTGGTCGGACACCCTGATCACATTCAGCTTGGCCGACCACCCCGCCAGTACTGCAGGCGTGGGGCGACTACCCCTGGTAGTGTCCCCCACCATCTGCAATGTGAAGGTCAGCAGAGTGCTGATCGACGGGGGCGCAGGCCTTAACCTCCTCTCCAAGGAGGCTTTCGACAAGCTGCGGGTGCCCTTCAAGCGCCTAAAGCCGTCGCTCCCATTTTACGGGGTGACACCCGGGCATTCCCTACCCCTCGGGCATGTCGAGTTGCCCGTAACATTCGGGAGCCAGGACAACTTCCGAACGGAGAACGTCATCTTTGACATCGTGGAGCTCCCCCTCCCCTACAACGCTATCCTCGGGCGCCCGGCGCTCGCTCGATTCATGGTGGTCACGCACTATGTGTACCTCACGGTTAAGATGCTGGGCCCAGCAGGCCCCATCTCCATGTCCGCCGAGATCAACAGTGCTACCTCCTGCGCCGAGCAGTTGTACTCGGCCTTGGTCTCAGCCCGAGCTGAGGTCGAAGGTCGTCCAGGGGGCCCGGGACCCTCTTCATCCAAACCCCGACTCGCTGCCGACGCCTCCGTTCCTACGAAGGAGGTCGTGGTGGGCGAAGACGCCTCCCAGGTCGTCCGAATCGGCGGTGACTTGGGCGGCAAATAGGAAAGCACGCTCGTCGCCTTCCTCCGGGCTAACGTCGACGTGTTTGCATGGCAGCCATCCGATATGCCCGGGATCCCTAGGGAGGTGATCGAGCACCACCTGGCTGTGCGCCCGGACGCACGCCCGGTGAAGCAGAAGGTCTGGCGGCAGGAGCCCGAGCACTAGGAGTTCATCCGGGAGGAAGTCAGCAAGCTCCTTGACGCCGGATTTATCCGAGAGGTCCTCCACCCCGAGTGGCTGGCAAACCCAGTTATCGTCCCGAAGGCCAACGGCAAGCTTCGCATGTGCGTGGACTACACCGATCTAAACAAGGCTTGCCCCAAAGATCCTTTTCCTTTGCCCCGCATAGATCAAATTGTAGATGCAACCGCGGGATGTTATCTTTTGTGTTTTTTAGATGCAAACTCTTGCTATCACCAGATTCGCATGGCCATAGAGGATGAAGAAAAAACTGCTTTTACCACTCCGGTGGGGACTTATTGCTATGTATCGATGCCTTTTGGTTTGCGCAACGCTGGATCTTCCTTCCAGCACGCTATCCGCATCACCCTTGATTCGCAGGTTGGCCGCAATGTCGAGGCTTACATCAACGATCTCGTGGTCAAATCCCGAGACCGCGCCACCTTGCTCAAAGATCTTGCTGAGACTTTCAACAGTCTCCGCACTACCCGCCTGAAGCTCAACCCCGAGAAGTGCGTCTTCGGGGTGCCTGCGGGCAAGCTCCTCAGTTTCTTGGTTAACAGCCGAGGGATCGAGGCCAATCCAGAGAAGATCCAGGCCATCGAGCAGATGCGACCTCCGGCTCGACTCAAGGAGGTTCAGCGTCTCACCGGCAGCATGGCGGCCCTCGGGCGCTTCATCTCCAAACTCGGGGGGTGAGGACTCCCCCTTTTCAAGCTTCTGAAGAAGACCGGTCGTTTCGACTGGACCCCAAAGGCCAAGCAGGCTTTCCACGGTCTGAAGAAGTATCTTACCTCGCCACCCGTACTGGTGGCCCCCTCCGAAGGTGAGCCACTATTACTCTACATCTCGACCACTCCTCAGGTCGTGAGCATGGTACTGGTGGTGGAGCGCGATGAGTGCACGGGGTCAGGTGCTGGGTCCTAGCTCCCGGCCGCCCCCGAGCACTCCCCCGACATCACGGCTCCCCTCGAGCAGGGGGTCGAGCCCGAGCACTTGGTTCCCGCCGAGCAGGAGGTCAAGCCCGAGCACTTGGCTCCTCCCGACCAGGGAGTCAAGCCCGAGCATCCGGTCAACCACGACCACGTCGCCGAGCTCGGGGGCTGTAGCGGACCCTCGGGTGAAGCCGCAGCCCGGGCCCGCTGGGTACAGCGACCGGTGTACTTCATCAGTGAAGTCCTCCGAGAGGCCAAGACAAGGTACCCCCAGGCTCAGAAGCTGCTCTACGCCATGCTCATCGCGTCCCGGAAGCTGCGCCACTACTTCCAGGCACACAAGGTCTCGTTGGTTACCACGTACCCACTAGGACCCATCCTCCGGAACCGAGAAGGCACCGAGCGTGTCGTCAAGTGGGCGGTGGAGCTGGCGGAGTTTGACCTGCACTTTGTCAGCCGCCAGGCGATCAAAAGCCAGGCTCTCTCTGACTTCGTGGCAGAATGGACGCCCGTCCCTAAGGTCGTTCTAGAAGAAATCTCCACATATCCCGGGCACGATTTGCCCGGGTACTGGATTATGCATTTCGACGGTTCCCTCACGCGGAAAGGCGCGGGGGCCGGAGTGGTTCTCACCTCCCCAACGGGTGAAGAACTCCGGTACGTCGTGTAGCTACAGTTCCGCGCATCCAACAACATGGCGAAATATGAGGACCTCATCGCCGGCCTCCGAGCCGCGGTGGGCCTCGGGATTCGTCGCCTCCTGGTCAAGGGAGACTCTCAGCTGGTGGTCAACCAGGTATCGAAAGAATACCAGTGCACGGATCCTCAAATGGCAGCGTACGTAGCGGCAGTCAAGAAGCTGGAGAAGCGCTTCGACGGCCTGGAGCTGCGGTACATCTCTCGCCGCGACAACGCTCTGGCCGACGACCTCTCTCGCCTGGCCTCCTCCCGTGCGCGCATCCCTGCCAGAGTCTTTGAAGAAAGACTCACACGGCCTTCCATCCTGCCTGCCGAACAGGATGAAGGGGAAACCTTGAGCTCAATTCAGGGGACCGCGGCAGCGCCCTAAGTGGGAGGCCCCGATAGGGTGCCACCGTCCAGCGAGTGTGCTACGCTTGCTGTCAGTTCTCAAGATGCCTCGTGGATGGACGAGATCCGAGGGTACTTGAAGGAAATGTTCCTCCCCGGGGATGAGGCTTCTGCTGAAAGAGTTGTTCGGCAGTCCAAATGCTATGCCATAGTAGATGGGGATCTCTACCGGCGTAGCGCAGGTGGCATCCTCCTGAAATGCATCACCTGGGAAGAAGGCGGTGAGCTTCTCGCTGAGGTCCACGAGGGCGAGTGCGGTGGCCATGCATTGTTCCGCACGTTGGTCGGGAAGGCTTTCCAGCAAGGATTCTACTGGCCTACAGCCCTCCATGATGCTTCCGAGCTGGTTCGGCGCTGCAGGGCATGCCAGTTCCACGCAAAGCAAATTCATCAGCCAACTCAGGCTCTTCAAACCATCCCCCTGTCATGGCCTTTCGCGGTCTGGGAGCTGGACATTCTGGATCCATTCCCCCGAGCAATCGGGGGTTATGAGTACCTCTACGTCGCTATCGACAAATTCACCAAGTGGCCGGAGGCGGTTCCAGTCGTCAAGGTCACCAAGAACATGGCGCTCCAGTTTATCCGCGGTATCACCAATCGCTTTGGTGTCCCGAACCAAATCATCACCGACAATGGCACTCAGTTCACAAGTGCCCTGTTCGGGGACTACTGCGAAGACCTCAGCATCAAGCTCTGCTTCGCCTCCATCGCTCATCCTCGGAGCAATGGGCAGGTCGAGCGCGCCAACGCGGAGATACTGAAGGGGCTCAAAACCCGGACCTACAACATGCTCGCAAAGCACGGGAAAGGGTGGATCGACGAGCTGCCTACCGTGCTATGGGCCAATCAGACCACACCAAGTCGCGCTACCGGGGAGACTCCTTTCTTCCTTGTATACGGCGCTGAGGCGGTCCTCCCCTCCGAGCTCACTTTAGGCTCCCCTCGGGTGCATGCCTACTCTGAAGGCGAACAGGAGCAGCAAAGGTGCGACGACGTCGACTATTTGGAAGAGCGCCGGCGGCGTGGCGCCGTCCGGGCAGCCCGCTACCAACAAAGCCTGCGGCGCTACCACCAGCGTCACATCCGGGCCCGGTCTCTCGAGGTGGGGGATCTAGTTCATCGACGCATCCAATCGCGCGAAGGAAGGAATAAACTGTCCCCTATGTGGGAAGGACCCTTTACCGTGATCGGTGTCCCGCGAGAAGGCTCCTTTCGGTTGGCTGCAGAAGATAGGCAGCCGCTCCCCAACCCGTGGAACATCGAGCACCTGCGCAAGTTCTTCCTGTAGATGGCCATGTTTGTAGGCTCAGGTCAACCAGGCCGGGGGCTTCCCCCCGCCCAAATTGACTGGGGGCTACCACTAACTGGGTAAGTCACCCAACCTTGTAAAAAAAAAAATTTGTCAATACAATACATATATCAATGTGCCGTTCTTATGTCAAAATTTCATTTTTCTGGATTCCGTATGTTTAATTTGTCTGGTGAGATGCTCGATTGTGCGAGAAAAGTTTGCTCTCTCATTTCCCCGTTGATAAAAGAATCCTGATCGGTATGCACGCAGGTAGTTGCCGCTGACTTACGTCTGTCATGGTAGACTGTGGTGTTCGGTGTCGTGGCAGGATCCCGGGCACTACCGAGTCCCTGGGGTTCTCGGGTAATCCTATCGCTCGAGCCGCTCGAGTAGTCCGGAGCCTACGCCCCAGGGGCGGGCTGTCGATGCTCGGTCTGGTCTGTCATACCTGGGCGCCACCGAACCATAGGACCTCTGAGTTACACCTCTGCCTGCTTTTGTCCGCCAGTCTGGGCATTCGAGAGGTCTCGGGTCAAAAACGAGAGCAGTCTATAATGAGTACCGCACTAACAGAGCGCACCAAGCAAAGAATTTCTCTATTTTTCTCAAGTCACAGATCGACGATCAAAAGCAAAGGCAGCTCGACCGTGAGGGCCTCAGTGCCCCGGTCGCTGCTCGGCCCTAACAGTCCTCGGGTGGTCCTGCTGCTCAGGCATGAGTGGTCGGGATCGCCTGATCCCGGGCCCCCCTTGCGCCCCCAGTGCTCGAGCGCCCCAGCTATGGGAACCAAGTTCCCAGGCACCATGAGCTCGGAGCGCATGCCTCTCCTGGATCGGTTGGCCGAAAAGCTGACAGCTGTCCGGTGAGTGGTTAAATTCATACGAATTTACATTCAGTAATATATTGTTCCTGAGTTGTCCTCGGGGGCCCTCGTACTCTAACCTGTTCGGCGAGATGGTCTCCTCGTGCACAAAACCCTGCCACGTGTCCACTTTTTCCTGGAATGATAGAACGGTCAGTAGAAAGGTGTACCGTACGTACAGCAATGTCTGACCGAAATCTTTCATGGTGGTCGTGGTGTTCGGTCCGCTTAAAAGGCCTCGGGTACTACCGAGCCCCTGGGGTTCTCGGGTTATCTCACGGCTCGAGCTGCTCGAGCGGTCGGGAGCCTACACCCTGGGGGCGGGCTGTCGGTGCTCGGTCGGGTCCGTCCTAGCCCGGGCACCACCAAATCGTGGGGACTCTTGGTCGCATTCCCGCCCGCACGTGTCTCCAGTCTACTTGCTGAATGGTCGCATAGTGGGAATGTGTTCACTGGTCATGGCATGCTCCGTGCTGGATCGATCTATCTTCCGAGCAAGGAAGTTCGTGCCTTTGTCTTTTGACTTAGCCATTGCGGACTCGCGAGGGCTCGGGGGCTGAACGCGCCGAGAAGGCTTCACTGCTAGGGCGACGAGTGGTCGGAGCGACTTCGTTCTCGGGGAGGGAAAGGTCGGGCCTAGTCTGACTAAGTACTCCTCGGGGCATCAAGTGAAAAAAACAGAAACTTCATCAAGCACTCAGAAGAATACTGGAGTTGCGACCCCAAAGGAAGGCTTCCATTATATTCACAAAAAAGGACAGCTATTCTGAGGGATCACTCCCATATCTACATCAAGACAAAGAAAAAGAAAAAATTACAAAAGCCTAATCTAAGTCGGAGCCCTCGGAGGATAGCGGGGCCTCCTCGTCGCTGCTCCCCGGGTCTGGAATCGGTGGCGCCTCTCGCGTGAAGCAGGCCGCCACCTCAGCGGTAGCACCCCAAACTGTCTCCCGGGCGGCCTCCACTTCGGCTTCGACCACCCCTTCCCGAGCTGGTCCAAGCGGGAAGTTCAGGTCCCAGCTTCGGTAGCAGGCCAGGACGTGCTCGGCCACCACCTGGGCCAAGCCTCGTCCCTCCCGGGCGGCTAGCTCTTGGATGGCCTGGGGGAGCGCCTCGAGGTGCTGGCTGATATCTTTGAAGCCAAGGGCAAGGCAGCCGATCGCGTCCCCTTCGCCTCCACCTGGACTCGCCCGAGCCCGGCCACCCTTACAAACCTCCGTGCTTGCCGAAGGATGTCTTCCATCATCAGCCTCACGTTGGCCTGTTCGGTCTTGGTGGCCTCGAGCTCCTCCGTCATGCTGCGCAGCCACTCCTCGAGGCTCTGTTCCCCGGTCGCGCCTGCCGAGGCAGCGCCGGGCGCTTGGGCTTTAGCCTGCTTCACTCGCTCTGCAACGGCAGAGAGGGCCCGCTCACGGGTGGTCAGCTCTGACTCCCACTTGGCGGCCCACTCCTCCCGAGCAGCTGAGGCCTCCAACGCCTTGGCGACCTCCGTCTCCCGGCGGACCAGCAGCTCCTCCCGGGCGTCCAGGTCCACCGCCGTAATGCTGACGTCGGTCTCACGGATCGCGATGTCCTCCTCCCGGCGCCGGAGCTCCTCCTCCTGCCGTTGGAGTTCGCCGTGGCTCTGCTCAACCTCGCCCTTCTGATGGGCCAAGTCAGCCACGGAGACCTCCGCCATCCTCTCGCGGGCCAGGACCGCCTCCTCCCGCGCCTGCACCTACCTCTCCCTGGCAAGCGCCTCGGCAGCCTGCTGCTGCGATGCCTCGGCCAGGTGGGCGGCTTCTTCCTGCTCCCGCACAGCCTCCGTGCGAATGCCCTATAGGGCCTCCCGCTCCTCCTCCAGCGCGCGCTGCTCGTTCTCGTTGACAGCGCGCGCCGCGGTGACGCGGGCCTCAAAAAGGCGCCTACCCTCAGCGAGCTGCTCCCTCTCTGCGGCAAGGGCAGCGCGGCTCGCCTCAAGCTACGTCATCTCCCCCACCACGGCCGCCTCCAGCCGCCCGATTACCTCCCGGGCGCTCCTTAGCACGACTGGCACGATTGAGAAGAAGAGCAGCGGTAAGTTGCGAATTTGTATTGATTTTAGAGATTTGAATAAAGCTACTCCTAAAGATGAATATGATGAATATCCTATGTCTATAGCCAATATGTTAGTTAATGATACTTCAGGACATAGAATAATTATTTTTCTTAATGGTAATGCTGGTTATAATCAATTTTTTATGGCCAAAGAGGATATGTCTAAAATGGCTTTTCGTTGTCCTAGTTTTGTTGGTTTATTTAAGTGGGTGGTTATGACATTTGGATTGAAAAATGATGGTGCTTCTTATCAAAGGGCTATGAATTTAATCTTTCATTATTTTCTTGGAGTTATATTAGAAGTATACATTGATGACATAATCATTATATCAGATGATAGTGATTGTCATTTAGCCGATTGGAGATTAGCCTTTGAAAGAATGCATCAATATGGTTTAAAAATGAATCCACTCAAATGTGTTTTTAGTGTGTCAGCTGGAAAGTTTTTATGTTTTGTAATACATGAGAAGGGTATAGAGGTAGATCCTACTAAAATAGAGGCTATACAAAAAGTTCATGCACCTACATGTAAAAGAGATATGCAGAGATTTATAGATAAGGTAAATACTTAAGAAGGTTTATATCAAACCTATCTGGGAAGTTAATGCGTTTACACCCATACTTCAGTTGAAAAATGAGATAGAATTTACTTGGGGAGGGGGGGGGGCAGAACAGCTACTGGCATTTGATGAGATTAATAAGTATTTGTCTACTCCTCTGGTGCTTTGGACACTTAAAGTCGGATTACCTTTTCGGCTGTACATTGCTACAGGAGAGAATGTGGTCGGTGCTATTTTGACAAGTGAAATTGATGGCAAGGAATATGCACTCACCTACTTGTGCTGATGTCTTTTGGAAGCAGAGATGAGGTATATCTTTATTGAAAAATTATGCTTATTGTTGTATTATGCTTGCACAAAGTTGAGGCATTACTTGCTCTCTAGTAATTGCATTGTAGCATGTCAAGCCGATGCGGTCAAATACATGTTGCAAATGCCAATTTTAAGTGGTAGAATTGACAAATGAGCTTATGCACTTATAGAGTACAATTTGGCTTATGAGTCTTTGAAATCTACGAAAGGCCAGATTGTGGCTAATTTCATTGTTGACCATCAGATTGATGATAAGCATGATTTAGAAGTCGACTATGTATCTATTAAACCATGGAAACTTTACTTTAATGGTTTGGCTTGCGAGGTAGGACAAAGTGTTGGTCTTGTTTTTATTTGACCTAGAGGTGCTGTTATTGAAACATCTTGTTGTTTGGAGTATTTTTTTATTAATAACAAAACTGGATATGAAGCTCTCTTGTTAGGATTAGAAGTTTTGAGTTTCATGGGTGTAAAGAATATAGAAGCTTTTGGTGATTCGTTTCTAGTTGTACAACAAGTTTTCGGTAATTATCAATGTTTCGATGAATCATAAATAGTTATCTTGACAAATATCTAGACATCATTGCTATCTTACATGATTTTCTATCAGTCGTGTGTCTAAAGATGATAAATTTAGAGCTAATGACTTGGCACAACAAGCATTTGGTTATTAAGTTGATAGCAGCAAATTCTTTGTGACTGAAAGACCGATACTTGAAAATGTTAGTCATTGTATAGTTGGACATGAGTTTGGGTTTGATTATTTCTTCTTAAATGAGAGAAAAGGTTGAAGTGGTTTCATCTAAGGATTGAAGAAGGCCTTTAATGATTCCTTGAAGGATCCAAGCAAAAGTGTTGATAGAAAGATTCAGTGACAAGCCTTCAAATATGTATTGTTGAATGATGATTTATATCGCCGAGTTATAGATGGTTTGCTTCTCAAATGCTTGGATTCAGATCAAGTAAGAATTTCTATGGGAGAAGTACATGAAAGCATATGTGGCACACATTAATCAGCACATAAGATGAAGTGGTTATTGAAAAGAGCTGGATTCTATTGGCCTACTATGCTTAATGATTGCTTCATGTATTATAAGGGATACAAGACATGCCAAAAGTTTGGTGATATTCAATTAGTTTCTATTGCTATGATGGATCCTATTATTAAACCATGACCGTTTTGAGGATGGGGCTTGGATTTCATTGGTCAAATACATCCTCCATCATCTAAAGGTCATCACTTTATTTTGGTGGCTACTGGTTATTTCACCAAGTGGGTTGAAGTTGTTCCTCTTAAGAACATGACACATAAGGAGGTGATTGATTTTATTTTGGAGCATATTGTTCATAGATTCGGCATTCTGCAAACTTTAACTACGGATTAAGGTACTTCATTCATGTCACATCAGGTATGTGAATTTGCTGAGTTATTAAAAGTTAAGCTTCTCAATTTATCTCCATATTATGCTCAGGCCAATGGTTAGACTGAGTCCAGTAATAAAATTTTGATTAAGCTTATTAAGAAGAAAATAGAGGAACACTCCAAAAGATGACATGAGGTTCTATCGGAGACTTTATGGGCACACTGCATTTCTAAACATGGTGCCACTAAAGTAACACCATATGAACTTGTTTATGGATAAGATGTTGTACTACCTGTTGAAGTAAACCTTGGTTCTTTGAGGTTGGCCAAGCAAAATAATTTGTTGGCTATGGATTATTATGATCTAATGATAGACATGATTGATGAAGTGACGGATGGAAGATTACATGCTTTAAGGAAATTGAGAAGGACAAATTAAAGTAGACAAAGCCTACAACAAGAAGGTAAGAACAAAATTATTTCAAATTAGAGATTATGGATGGAAAATTATCCTGCCAGTTTGGAACTTGAGAATGAAGATTCAAAAATCAAAGATAAGGTCACCGGTTGAAGAAATTCTCCAAGTTGATGATCTAGAGGCAGGGGAGTTCAAGACCCATGAGTATACACTCATATGTGATTTATATGCCTCTAGCAACAAGAAAAATGACTTCACAAGGTGCTAGAAATTTAGCCCAAAAACCAAAACAAAAATCACAATGAAACACTAAAAACTTGTAAACATGCAAGAGAACCAATAGAGGGAGACTAGAAGGAGGAGAATTTAAGCATATGAAAAAATATAAACTTCATTACTTAAGGAAGTCAACCCTATTTTAGGCGGATTACAAAGATTTTTCACTCAAAACTTTCACCTATTACATAGACTAAATACTCATCATTCCTCTCATCTAAAACCCTAGCACTATGTTCTCAAATGAGTAGCACAATAGTCTCAAGTGGCTGGTTCAAACTCTCTTATAGCCCTACTCCTCTATTTATAGGCCTAGAAAACTTGACCCCTAAGTTTCCTAGCTTTTTCCTAAAATACCCCTTTCTTGTAGTACACTCCTACCTACCTCGAGGGTATTTTAGTCCATTTTCTTTTCCATTCATCAGACAGCCACGATGTCTTTACGACTTAGCTTCGTCTCAACGCAAGCTTCACGATGGTGCCACGTACTCCTCCAATCCTCCCACGGTTTTAAGGCCAAATCGCGAAACCCTCTACACGCTTCTAAAAGCATGACTTGCCACTTGCTTAAACCTTAAGCAAGCACTCTAATATTGACACGTGTACTCTGTCTTGCGATCCTGACCACCGGTAAGTCTCTCCCGCTCCTGATCCCTCGGACCACCTTGTCACTTACACCAGCATCCCTTTCGCTTGACTTTGTCAACACGTCATCTTCATCCCCTTTTCATGTTTTGCTTGACCTCCATGTGTACAGCTAGGATCACCTTTGACTCCGTCCAGCCTCCTTGATCATCCGGCGCCAAGCACCCACTTAGCCCCAATCACTCAGCGTCGACCGCTAAGTTGCATTCGTTATCTGCACACCATGAGACAAGCAAACACATTTCTCTAACTCTAACTCCATTTAGTTCATAATCAAAATGCTCAAATCAAGCTCAAACAATCCAAAACTCGACAAAATAAATCGACAACATTGTCAATCACTCATCACATATAAACCAAGGCGCATTTCAACTTGGTCTCTCAAACTCTTTATTATAAAAGATTAAAGTGCATCAGCAATTATACTGCAGATCCTATTATTCACTAATTCAGTTTACTTGTTACGTACTTCATATTATACTTGCTCCTTTGTTTCATGCTTTCTGAATAGTTTTGTTTTCATGTTCTGGAAATTAGATCTCGTTGTCTTAAAATACAATATTGAAGAGATGTCGCAAGATAAGACTTGGATGAGCAAAGATAAGGGTACAAAGGAGTGGCAAAATGGCATGAAGGCATTTCTAGATTTTGCATTTTGGGGTGCTCCTAGTGGAGCTACTGTCCCTTTCCCTTGCACCACATGCTACAATGTTTGTCATAAAACACGCAAGGAAGTTCACCATGACTTACTACATAAAGGGGTATTGATTGATTACACTTGCTGGACACACCATGGGGAAAAGACAGTTCCAGATAATGTTGTAGAACAATCAAACAGTGAAGGGGCCACTCCTGATGATTATGCAATTCACAATATGTTGTCTAGTCTAATTAGAGGCACTGACCTCATAGATAACACAACCAATGATGATGGTGGTGGTAGCGGCAGCAGGGATGCCCATATTCTTGATGTCGACGAAGAAGTCGGAGCTAACTAGGAGCCAATTGGGTGTGCTAAGGCATTCTTTGATTTATTAAAGGATGCTCAAAAGGAGTTGTATCCAGGTTGTAAGGAGGTGACCCAACTTTGCTTTATTGTTAGGCTCTACCAAATTAAGTGCTTGTATGGTTTGAGCAACAAAGCATGTGAAGCCATACTTGAGTTGTTCTCATTTGTGCTTCCAAAAGGTCTAATGCACCATGTGCTATGTCTAATGCACAACAAGAACGAACTCTGGCAATCCTGATAGAAGATGTTGATACTATGCCATCCCCTAATCATTGGTCATGCTTGTATTTGCCGCACTTGGCCAAAAGATGGTATCCATACCTTAACTTCACTGCCTAATTTACCTGACCAATTATGTGAGTCTTCATATTTATGCATTATGGATGCTACACTCAAGCAAGAAATTTTAGATTACACTCAATGCTGTACTTTTTCCTGGAACTTATCCAAAAACAATTGTCCTTTCAACTGAAAACAATTTTGACATATGAAAGAGAAGTTACATGCAGTAACTATTTTGTGCAGTATATCACGTCATATAAGAAAACTCAAACCTTTTTCCCCTTATGGCTGTAAAAATTCGTTCCAAACTTTGAGGTATATATTTTCAAACTGTTAAAAAGTTGTCTGGAAGGCTCTATTATCAGACAAGCAAGGGCATAATTAATCTCAAAACCAGCGTTAAAAGATACAAAACACTTAGTTATTTACATACCCTATCAGTTCATGGTCGCCACCGGAATCAAAATCATAACACTCAACTAGCAGTGGGTTATCCTGAAATATAGTGCTGAATTGCACATAGTGCTAAGCAATGCTAACACAAATATCCTTATATCAGTAACATTGTACTTGCCTTGCTTCCATACTGTTGTGACGTTACAGTAATTGACCTCCAAACTGGGTTTAAGTTATCAGTTACGATTAGTCTCTACCAGTTCTGATATTATCAAGAAGGGGTCCTGCGTAATCAATATAAAGTCAGACTTTTGAGAACTGTAACTTATTTATCTGCTAATAACATTCTACACGCTATACTAGTGAAGGAAGTTATCCATACACTTTGGAGAACACATCTTTTTGTTTTCCAAGTTCAGGCAATGTAGTGTCATCTCATCTGCCATTCTAGAGGAATATCTTTCTTCAGCATGTATTGTCATTATAATGAAGTTGTCACTGTAACGAAGTTCTAGAGGAATAGCAACTGATTTGTTTCATATGTCTCCACAATGATCAATGTCTACCATTCTGTTCTGCAATGTAGTTGTTAGAACCTCTTGCATCTCATGCAGTTTCATGTGTAAATAGGCTATCTCTGCACACTTTTGCATTAGAACATCACTTGTCTTAGATTTAATACCATGTTAATTGACTTACCATATTAGAGAAGTTTGATTCAACAAAGCTAGAGTTTCAATATGATGGTGTTTATTTTTTTATGAATAGTTGGTAAGAAGTTCAGAAGCGGAATTCTAAAAGGACTGAAAGCTGCTAGGAAGCACTATGATAATGGCTATGAGAAGCTGTGTATAGTTCTGTACTAGGTTGGGTGGTACGATCAGAGTTAATTATTGAGGATGAGGTAGGTTTGATATAGATAAAAGTATTAAGAGAGACATAGTGGTTGACACTCTTATTAGTATCACCTTTTGCGCAACTTTTATATTTGTCCATGGCTGTCCATCATGTAAATCCTTATAATTTACTTGCCAATGTATAGAAGCTTTGGGGGATTTGGTGGACACATCTAAAAGTTCAAAGAAAATTCTTGACATTTCCAATGAACGCTACAGAGGATGGCGGTCAACATTGCATTCTACTTATAAGTGTTACAATACAGATGCTTGCGTAGGTGGAACAAGCCTGACAATATTGGGGTGGAAGAATGGGACTATCTAATAGAGTATTTTGGGATTGATGCATAATTTCAGGTTATCTAACTTGCTAATGTAACTTGGTTTTATAGTGAAAGATTAGAGTTTTTATCTACTGTTCATTTTTTCTTTTGCACACTCTCTAGTCCTGATTATACATTGTTTCAAGTGACTGATTGTTTCAGGGAATAGAGATTAAGTTATTTAACTTTCCCTTTGTTTGTTAAGAGTGATTTTGTTTTCATCATACGTACATGAATATTGTGACTTCATAAATTTCCTTAATTTGCTCCTGTCTTATCTACTTTGAGTATTGATATATAGGACTAAAATAGAATTACAATGAGAGTATGAGACAAATGATAAAGAAGTACATCAGTGTGCGAATAAACTTTTTTCGGTGTTTATTAAGGCTAATGCAGGGATGCACACTTCTAATAGGCTTACTGTGCATGGTATTTACTTGTATCAATTCATGTGTATTAGTGACTGGAACTAATTTTTTGTCATCTATTTAAAAGAATCATGCCCTTGTGATCTACATATTTAATTTTTTATAAATTTATTGAGTATTTATGTCCTTCCCTTACACTAAGGTCATCTTGGATTATCACATCACCCTGCTAGGTGTTGATTCTTTTAAATTTCAATTTGCGTAAATCTGTTAACATGCATTGCAGGAACTGAGTAGGATTAACTCTAAAAATCGCAAAAAGCAAAAGACGAAACACTTTATGGGTTCCAAGTCATAACCATAGCTTAGTTACGAGAAGGTATTGTATAAGAATGCATGTTTTCGTTGCAGAACTAGATATGTATATGTTTATACTTGTTTTCTAACTTTTACTTGAAGTCCTTGTAGCAAGACTTGGAGACTGGACAAGAGCCTGATGATATTGAGCTTTGAGAGATAAGTCATCTGAAAGATGGTGTATGGTCAAACAATGAATCACAAACTGTCCATGTGGGTAAAGATTCAAAAAAAAACATAAAGAGCAATATATTTGTTTTCACACTATTGCTAAATGATATTGTTTCAATTGTATAGGCGGATACTTGCACACACGTTAGACAGAAGGAAACAGAAGAGGGAGGTCCTATTTCAAATGAAGAGAGAAATGTTATATTCTAGAATAGTTGTAGGTCCTCATTGGGATGTAAATCATCACATGCTTATGGGCGTGGTTGTATGGCTAAATCTCTTAGTGTTTCTCAAAGCCTACATACCCAGATGAATAAACATGCTCGCGTGACATCAAAAACCCAAAGATAAAATGAAGAGCTTAACTACCATGTTCAGAACTTGGAAGATAAAAATGAAGAGCTCAACCTACATATCCAGGACTTGGAAGAACAAAATAAAGGGCTCAAAGTCCAAGTGCAGAGCTTGGAAAACAAAAATGATGAGTTGAGCCTCCATGTTGAGAACTTAGAAGGTCAGTTAGCAACAGACTGTGCAGAACGAGCTAAGGAAATGGAAAATCTTAAGCAATCTATGAGAGATGAAATGTTGAAATTGATTGGGAATCAACCGGTAGCTATATAACAGGTAACTCAACTGACTATTCAATTTGCTTAGTCATTTTACGCATTTTAAAATATCAGATTGTGATAAAAAATAAGTCATGAGATATTTTGTGATTAGCCATACTCATTTCTATTCTGAGATCGAGCTTAGAAAACTCTATAATTGTCACAGCCTTCTCAACAAATGAGACCTACTAGAAGTTCAAATGGAAATAGCGTCAAATGCACTCTTTTTCAAGGCCAAAGCTTTAGCCAGATTCATGGCACCCGTATCATCAGTTCTCATCATCTTAGGTAAACAACTAAAACAAATTGTCATTATCGGCTTAATATGGTAAATAATTCCTAGCCTTACATGCTATGGTAATTAATTCAACAGTTTCTAGCCCATATCATCAGTTTCTTGCTAGATATTATTGATACATAGATTGGGGTGTGACAGTTTTTGATACATGTATTATGTTTATTGATTATAAATATTTTGTGATTCCTTTGCAGGATGAGACTAGATAACTATGTGGTGCATAGAGTGGACTAAAGCAAGGAGATTCGGATTCGCACTTGAAGATAGCTTTCAAATTAGGATGCACCAAATATTTTTTTTATATATTTGTTTCTGTTCCATTATCCAGTTATGTGTATCAAGACTTAACTCTTTCTCATTGTGTGAATCTTGTAGCACACTTGCTATGGATATTTGTCATATTTGGAATATAAAACTTCCTACTTATGTGAGGTTTTATTTATTTGTAAATGTTATTTCAAATCCAAAACTATCTATTCAAATATACAACTTTAATGCTAATAGTTATATTTTATTGCAATATAATATTGCAACAATGACGTGGTTGTGGAAAAAGTTATCACCACGGATGAGCGATTGTTGCGTTAGCGTTCTATCGCCACGGATGGGCAACCATTGCGTTAGTACTCTATCACCACGGATCATCAACCTTTGCGTTAGTATTCTATCACCACAGATCTCCAACTATTGCGTTAGTATTCTATTGCTATGGATCTACAACCGTTGCATTAAGATTCTATCACCATAAATCTATAGTTGTTGCGTTAAGATTCCATCACCACGAATCACCAATCATGGAGTTAGGATGTTGTCCCCACAAACTTCAGCCATAGCAGTAATATCATAATGCAATAGTAGATACATATTTATTACAACCGAATTAGATGTTGCAGAAGCATCATAAAATTGTTGCAATATTGTGTCATATTACCAATGTTTTTAACTTGTTGCAATTACTTATTGCCCCACCATTTAGTGCAACAATCAGCTCGAACTTCACCATGATTTATTTCATTGCAAAGGTTGCTTTTTGCAACGATTTTAGGACTATCGTAACAATTTAGACCGTTACAAAAGGTTGTTTCCCTTGTAATGAATGTCCAAACCCCACATTGCAAAAGGCTAAGATAATGGAATTTTTTGCACCACCTGAGTGGGTCGATGAATCTATCAGCCATGAAACTAATAGGTCAATAGAAACCTTGTCTAAAAACCTTTGTGACTAGAGCTCAAAAGGAAGCATAAGCTCTGCAAATCCCTCCATGGATTTAAATGAGTAATCTCTTACCCTATGATAGGGAGATGCACTACATCAAGACTCTGGTGGCTCCTCTCTGTAGAGGGTGCCATTGACTAGAGTATATGTTATAGCCATTCAGGCAATTCTTTCTGATTCGACAATATCGTCAGGTGTGACTCGATCTTGAAGGTATCCACAGATGGTATTTCTTCACACTTGAATAGTGCAATGATTCTTTGTGTTACCCCGAGTGAGATGGTAGCTCTTTGCGACATCTCAGGTGAAGTATTGACTATTTGCAATACCTCAAGTGCTATGTGATGAATAATGTTAGCCTGATCTTCCGATAGGTAGTGATAAGTCGGTGGGTGGAGAACTCGACGTTGATAATCCAAAGGCTTCGACCCGAACAGATCGTCTCCCTTGCAATCACTACACCACAGCTCCGATGGTTATCAACCGTGTCGCGCGGTTGACCTCGCCAAGAAGGCTCAATCCCTGCAAGCGTACCGAGAACACAAGCAAGAACGTAGAAGATGCAATCTAAAATATTGCGAATTGAATTCAAGCACTCGAAGTCGGGGTTCCACAAACACTTGCGGCGGCCTAGTCGGTCCGGAACAAGAGCGAAAATCTCACAACTGTGTGTAGATCAATGTCTAAGCAAAACCCAACCCTAATTAGGGCGGCGGCTACTGTATATAAAAGACTAGGGTCGGCCAAGGACCCCTGGACGTGTCCCTAATGGACTCCAACACGTTACACGGCCCAACGGCCCAAAAGATGGTGGCGCAGCACCCTGATAGATTCTGGATGTCCACTTGTTTCGACGATTCCCGTTGACTCAGAACGAATTTGGATATGGGACCAGTACCGTTGGAAAGCTTATCTCCTTAGCTTTCCAACCATGTGTAGAACGTCAAAAACGGAGTCCGTATGCGTCCTGGGCAACTATTTTAGTGCGTACTGGTCCTAGACTCCGAAACGGACTCGAACTGGATTGGGCCTCCACCTTGGCTTGGGCGCCCTTGCTGTTCTTCTCCCGTGTTCCTAAGTAATAATACATCACAATTATTCAGTAGCATCCCATCCTCATCAAAATATAAAGGAACACTAAGGAACGAGCTCACCTCATGATTTAGTTGACGTGCACGAGCTCGTGTCAATGGACCTATTGTTGGAGGAATACTTGGTGTGTGTGTATCCGAAAGAGTGATGTCCTCATCACTATGTCCTTATTAGGGACAACACTCCCTCCTCTGTCTCAACTTTTTGCGATACATATGACATCGAGAGTTTTTCCATGAAAACTCCACAAGGTACTCGAGATCATGAGGAAGCTAACCTGGCTAGCCTATTAGATAGGAAATTATCCCTTCTCGGGATGTATTGTACTTCTAATCTGATGAAGTGCCACTCAACCTTCTGGACCTCCGAAAAGTATGCGGCCATGGTCGGTCAGAATATTTACATTCCTTTTTCATGTGATTCATGACTAGCTATGAATCTCCCTTCATGAGAAGTCATCAAATTGCGAGTAAAATAGCTACTCAGACACCATTCAGTAATCCTTCATATTCTACCACGTTGTTCATGATAGGAAAAATAATTTGAAGGACATACCTCAGGGTTTCCCCTGTTAGTGATATTAGAATTGCCCCAGTCCCCGAGACTTGAAGTGTCACCAAGCCATCAAAATACATTGTCACATTTCCTAGACTTTATGCTCGTGTTCACTATTAGGCACATGGTTTAACCATTCAATAACAAAGTCAACTAGTACATAGGATTTCACAACTATTTGGGGAACAAAGCGGATGTCGAGCTCCCTAAGTTCTACGGACCACTTGGCTAGCTATTCCCCTTACTAGTTCCCAATTTTGGAGAATGTCTCCTAGTGGAAAGATATATGCAACAGTAGTCTTATACAATTGAAAATAACATCAAAGCTTACAGGAAGTCATAAGGACATCATAGAGAAGTTTCTACACCTGAGGATAACATACCTTGGGTCCGTGCAAAACTTTACTCACGTAGTATACCAGCCATTGGACGAGCTCCCGCTTCTCGATCGTACTTCATTCAACCACGAGAACTATACTAACGGATAATGGCATAGCTACGATGTATGGGAACATATCTTCCCTGCATCAGGTGAGGTTAAAATAGGAGGATGCGAAAGATACCTCTTGAAGTCTTGGAATGTTGAATCTGCTTGCTCGGTTCATATGAAACCTTCATGATTCATTAGAAACTTGAAGAAAGGTAGTCATTTTCTTTTGCCTAATCAGGAAATAAAATGATTGAGCAATGTCATGTATTCGGTTAGTCTTTGGACTTCCTTTATTGTGCTTGGAGATCACATGTTCTCGATAACTTTTATTTTCTTGGGGTTTGCCTCGATTAGACAATAAGAATACAAGTAGCTTTCCTAAAGAAACTTCGAGACACACATCTCGAGATTTTACATCATTCGATGTTTCCTAAGGTTATTGAAGGTTTCTTGTAAATCAATGAGTAGATCATCTATGATCTTGCTCTTAACAACTATGTCATCAATGTATGCCTTGAGATCTTTTCCCATTTGATCATCAAAAGTAATCTCAACAAACCGTTGGTAAATAGCACTAGAAATGTTTAAACCAAAAGGCATATTTGCATAGCAATAAACAACAAAAGGCACGATGATGGAAGTTTTCTCCTTATCTTGCGTATACATTATAAAATCATGATAACCCAGGTATACATCTAGGAAACTAAGAATTCACATCCGGAAGTTAAGTCAACTAACTGATCAATCATCGGGAGTGGAAAAGGATCATTTGGGTAGCCTTGTTTAAGTTGGTGAAATCCACGCACATTCTCCACTTGTCATTGGTATTTTCACCATCACAGGTTTGGCCAACGACTTGAGGTAAATGACTTTTTGTATAAAGCCTGCCTTCAAGAGCTTGCTTATCTTTTCGTGAATTGCTTCTTAACGATCGCTAGAGAAATGATAGAGTTTCTACTCAACATGTTTTGATTCAGGCTGAATAGCTGGCCTATGCTCAATCACTTCCCTAGTGATTCCAGGCATATCCACGTGAAACACATATGTGTTTGTGCAGAGAAAGGTGATGAGATCAAGTTCCTATTTAAGATCCAACATGGAGTCTATCTGGACACACTTGTCGGGTCCAACACAATAGTCTTGATGTCATCATGAGGATTAGGAGTTTGCTTAGGCTTGGAGTACTTGTGTTGCTTCTGTACAGAATTAACATCATACAATGACAATTGATTAACTAGCTCAAGACTTTTCTTGTCGCACTTGAGATCCATGCGCTTATCTCCGCGCAATGTAATAACTCTTTTTGGCTCTGACAACTTCAAGCACTAGTACATGTAGTGGGCACCAGCCATGAACTTAGCCAGAGTTGGCCCACTAAGAATATTATTGTATGTCATCTCAATCCACCATGTAAAATAGAATTTTCTCTATTTGAAAATTCTCGAGCGCCCCGAAAGTGACCAGTGACCACTAGAACGGTTTTGAGTATTTTACTACTCATATTTAATATATGAACGAACCTATACTGGCAACTTTATGCTTAGGCAACAATGCGATGATTCCATAGTTTCAAATCTTAATGAGCAGGCCTTTGCGGAAGCATCCTTCAAATCCCATTAGACAACATCCCAAAACCGTTCATACAATGGGAAATCCATCTGTTCCAGCGCCTCTGTTGTGCTCCATACAAAAGTCTGCTTCTTTTGTCTCTTCTATAGTAAACTCCTTGGTTGTGCTTATCTTGCTAGTTAACTAATTTTCTTTTCCTAACAATAAAAAAAATCGGATTCAAACAAAACCTGTCGATGGAATCTGAGCTGGCCAGCTTCTCCTTTGGCTATAATGATACTGTTTTCTGTCTCTAATTAATTCGGCAATTAGCCGGCCAGCAATTTTCAGCGTCTGTCCAACAAATTCTACTAGAGGATCTGTTAGACGAGCTGATCAAGGAATCATTTGCAAGATTCTAGTAACATGGGAACTAAACGCTTCTTTGATGTTGCGTTGAAACCAACAAATTAACTTCTTTTCGTATTCGATAGGAATCATTCGCATCTTTCGTGTGGTAACATTGCAATTTAACACTTCTTCAATGTTGCATCGAAACCAACAAACTTATTTTTATAGCAAGTTGTGACACAAATAGTTTTTTGCAGCCATATATATAGTGGTTATCAAGGATCCCATGAACATATATGCAGGTAAAGTAATTCACTTGGGCGGTGTGAGAATTTTCTTGCGGGTCCTGAACTTCTGATGGAGATGGAAGAGCCAAGCGGCGGCGAAAGCAGATGGTCACGGTTGGCTCCGTCCCTCCCCGTCAGGAATGTACAGGCTCTCGCAGCATGCGCTGAAGAGCTGACAGCCGCAACTCTTGAAAGGTACATCCGGCTGGACATTCACAACGACGAAGTCCTCGACGAGCAGTCTGGCGAGGTTCCCGTGATCGACCTTGCTAGGCTCTTACACCCTGACTCCGTGGAAGAGGAGGCTGCTCGCCTCAGGTTAGCTTGCGAGGATTGGGGTTTTTTTCAGGTACGGTCAATTAAACTCACAACAAGGCGATATGATGCAACCATAACTTGTATGTTTTGACTAGAAAAGGAAGTCCCTGAATGATTTTTATTATCAATGATAAATGATACTTAAGTCAAACTTGTTGTGATATGATCGTGTATTCGTGTATGTAGAAAGGTCAAATTAGTAGTTAACACTTCACCAAGTTGCTAATGTTATCGCCCTTACATATATCGTGTCACCTCTGTTTAGAGGTTGATTTCTTCAATTTTCACCGTCTATTAATATCCTAAACTCGTAAAATGTTGTAGGCTATTGACTCAGCAGTGACTAAGACAAATCACAAACGAATTTATTACTGTTCCAACTTATATGTGCCATCTTTTGCGAGGACATATCATGCTTTTGACCTTATCAATGTCATAACTTACATTCTATCACTTATAATAAGTATGATATTTGAAAATACCCAACTATTTGATCCAACATTTTTTTATTAAGCACGGATTCAAACTTTTGCAATTGACAGCTTGTAAACCATGGAATCCAAGAGGATATCATCACAAATATAAGAAGTGACATTCAGAAGTTTTTTCATCTTCCACTCGAGATGAAGAATGCCTATTCACAGCGTCCAGGAGATATTCAAGGTTATGGCCAATCGTTTGTTGTGTCAGAGAGTCAAACACTTGACTGGGCTGACATGTTTGCCATCTTAGCTCAACCACCTCAGGCTCGTGATATGAGATACTGGCCTACTCAACCTCATACTTTCAGGTCAGCGCGTCTAGATTGGACCAAATACGTGCAAAGTTGGGACACCTAGTTTACATAATAGAAGTGGAAAATGAACACAAAATTAATCTTTATGTTTTAGACAAGTTTAATGATCAACCAGATATATTTGGTCAAGATCTATTGACAACGAGTTTCTAGAAAGGTTCGTTGACACCGTCTTTATAGTTTAGCGTGCAACTATTGCATCATGTCGGTTCTTGGAATGAGGCCTTCAGACCTGCTTCTGAACCCCTAAGCTCCTACACTATTTAATTATAGCATGATGTCAGTTATTGTAATTTTACATAATGATATTGCCTGTGTGTCTCCTTTAATATATGGCACAAAAACTAAACTAGAATATTGGACATCGATCAAAATTTTCATTTAACCGGCCACTATTTTAAATACTTTTGGGTTTACCATCGGGATCTTTTATATGGAAGGTATTTTTATTCATTCTGGAAGTTGTATATCTCCTCAATTAGACAACAGTACAAAAACTATAGAAGACCATGAATGGACATTTCATTTTTTTCCCCTTAATTTAGGAGGTAGTTTACCTTATTACTCTTTTTTTGTTTGACATTGTAGAATCTGTTCCATCAAATTACTATAGTTTGTCCATTAATATGTTCAAAATTATCAAGATTGATTCTATGAAAATTATACGACTAGATATGCCTTTAAAAAAATGTTTTCACACAAGTATAAATTGTTTACTATTTCTTGATATAAAGAAATAAAAGTAGTGGTTAAATTCGCATATAGGTGACCGTGGAAAGTAAAAAAAAAAAATGTCAAACAGAAAAGAAGGAAAGGCGTATCAAGTACTTGTTTCTTATTTCTACATTATGTCCAGCACTCTATGAAAACAACTGTGAAATTTTCTTACTTCATTTTATAAACTGATATAGTGAACACTCTCAACCAAATAATTTGAAATCTTCATCATTACAACATATACATAATTCATTAATTGTGTTTCTTATTAATGAACTAGCTAGCTAGTTCAAGCGTGGCAGTTTCAGTTTGAAACACAACAACTGTACCACAAGATTCTGATAAATAAACTTACATGTTGAATAGAAACAGAATATTATATAATGCAAAGAATTATCTATCATGGAAAATAGTATGGTCACTGACTGCCCAATGGACTGGATTAAACACGACTAGAATTCTGGTTTGAGTGAATAAGTGATGAAATGTTTGAACTACTTATCGTTACTCAATAGTCGTTGTCTTAAGAGTGCAATGCACTTCAATGCATCATTACCTCTAACACTAACAGGCATTTATTATTTTGTGATACCAGGAAATATATTGAAGACTACTCTTCTGAGTTGATGAAAGTTGCTCATTTTGTTGTAACCTTCATTGCAAAAACACTAAATGTTGATCTCGAACTGATGCGAGACAAATATGTGTCTCAAGTTTTTAGGATGAATTACTACCCTCCGTGCATGTCAATGCCTGAAAAGGTATTGGGTTTCTCGCCGCATTCCGATGCATCTTTTCTGACTCTCCTTCTAGAAGTTAACTCAGTTGCAGGCCTTCAAATTAAAAGGCACAACAAGTGGATCCCCGTGAAACCAAATCCTAAAGCGTTGTTGGTGAATGTGGGTGACTTTCTTGAGGTATCAAATCTTTCTAGACAAATTATGCTTATCATAGACACTCCCAAAATTGATACTAGCTATATGAAAAATCCATGATACACATGTATGATTATCAAAAAATGATCCATCAAGATTTTTTAAAACAAATCACAACTTAAAATATTATATTCTTTTTTGTGAGAACAAAAAGTATTGTTTTCAATATACCCTCTGAGAAATTTATGCAAGTGTACTATGCATATAGGTTGATGCATCGTGCAGAAATCACCTTAATTTTTAGGCTCACATTCTGACTGTGCCTTCTGGTTACATGATAATGGTTCTTTTTTTGTTGAATTTTATCTTGAAATGTTGTGTGTACTAGCTAGTGGTGATGAGCTAGTGATAACGCTTCCATCATCTCTTCAGGAAGCATGGCACATAAATTCGCAACATCCATTGATAGAGATAATCCTAGCAATGAGGAATTAATAGAGAATTTCCATGATAATTAACATGGGGAAGGGAGTAAAGTCTTGTGCGGTTGTATTAGTTTGATGTAACGATGAGAGTTAATAAAGTTTTCTTTTAAAAAAATAACATAGGGAAGGGTTTTGCACTTTATGTGTATATTCATCCATTCTAGTACACCCTATTTCTTTTGAGGAATGTCTATTTGTTTAGGTCAAGGACCAGCTTCATGTTCTATTTTTCTTATTACAATTATTTGATGTTTGCAGATTATGTCGAATGGAAAGTATAAGAGTATTGAGCACAGGGTTACAATAAATCCCAATCAGGAACGGTTAACTATATCTGCGTTTCACATCCCATCACTTGATGGAATAATTTCACCAGTCACGGGCAGTACAGAAGAGATGATCCTGTACAAGACAGTGGCTGTAGAAGAGTATGCAAAACTTTATATGTCAAACAAATTGGATGGAAAGAGAGCATTTGGATCATGCGAAGTTGTTCTAATATAATGGAGATGAACTCTACTCTTGTACTTCTAAAAGGTCATCGGGAACACATATTATTCATGTTCGGTGTATTAATGGTGCTTGGTTATCATCAAAACCAACCTCTAAGATTATTGTTGCATGTTGTCTAATGCTTGATTACTCGGAAACTCGGAAAAAGCCATGACTCTCGAAGGAGGATAACGTGACTTTGTGCCGGGGGGGGGGGGGGGGGGGGCGGTTGACTAAGATCACCTAAGCACCCAAGAATAAGGCAAACACAACCTCAAAAAACATCATAGGAACAGAAAGCTCAAACGAAAACAAAGGAAAATAAACCGTAACACAGCAGCTCTGAGTTGTTTGTCAACTAGCCCAGCCGAATTACCCGCACAATCACACGGCTAGATTTGAAAACACTGTTCAATTCCCTTTGTAAGGGTTATGCTCATGATTAAGAATATAGGTTCGATTTTATACAATTATAACTTGTTCAAACGAAAATGATAACTATCGTAAAAAAATATGTAGACACTATGTTTTTTTACTAGTTATAATATAACTAACATTATTGGGTTATATAAAATGAATCTTTCACTAGTTTTTTTAATAACTGACATTAATGTCTTATAACTGAAACTGTCATTAAACTTCAACTTTTTATCGGACTACACATTCAAATATGTGATTAAAGCTCATACTTAGTCTTAATTAACTGTAAATAAATCAAACTGAACAATATTATAGTTGACGTGTTCCCAAGCTTGCAGTCATGCAGCTTACAATGCCTAAACTATCAGCACCACATCTAATAGCTTCGCTAGCTGATCGATAATCCTCAACGAAAATAGCTATGCCAGCACCTCTATCCAGCATGGAATGTGCAAATTGAGGATATGTATGCTATGATTCCATCCGCATACTCAATGGGCATGTGAAAGACTAAGAGCAAGGTAGGGCAGCAGCGATATCTGCTAACATGTGAAAGACAGAATAGGGCGGTAACAGCGCGCATACCGTTGGGGGGCTCTCTCGTGAGGTTCAAGCCAGGATAATCATTAGATAACTAACAACTGCACAATCATCCCCTCTGATCTTGGCCTAAATATAAATTGACCTGTGGACCTTCTTCCCTTCCTTTTTGTGACCCCATGGGCCAGCCATGGCTGCCCTCTCGCAGAGCTGTCATCGGAGTTGCCCGGAACGACAGCCGCGCTATCGTGTTCTGATCTACTCCTCAGAGTTGAACCTGAATCTTGCCGTCAACAGCACGGTCTCCTCCCCGAATTGTTTGCATGCTTTGATATTATTTGTCTGAAATCCCTAATGAGTTCCGTTTTGCATGGCTCGGCTGGTTCTCGCCATGCATGACGTGGATAACGTGGAAGCAAGCTTCAAAGAACCCGAGCAGTATAGAAAGAAGAAATGAGAGCGGCTTGTATTTTCTTGTGCAGATACATAGGAGGATAGAGGATCGGGAGGACAGGGGCGAACCGACGGCCAGTGCTAGGGGGGCTCTAGCACAGGGTCAGCCCAGAGTACCCATGTATAGCCCCCCTCCCCGACCCCCAAAGCCCAGTGCAACTACTCGTTACTCGTCAGCCTAGTGTGTCAGTGACCGTGCGTCCATGAAACAGTGAAAGCCCAGTGCTCCTGGCCTCCTGCTCCAGACCGGTGGCGGAGTGCGGATAGTCCCCTGGCGGCGGATCCTGCTCGCCTGCTTGGCGCCTCGGCCTCCCCTGCAGCGCTCAACGGTGCTACGCAAGTAGAGGATTCTCCCCCAGTACCCCACCCACTCCTGCAACCCACATGGTACTCCCGGCCACTGCCACAGCAGCAGTGCTGGTTCCCCATCCAATTGAAACAAGTGATAACAGGATCCCCTATCTCGGTACCCCTCCACTCTTTCTCCCGACCGATTAATTTCAGCAAAGCGCGTCTGATTTCATTACGTTCGCCTGGTCTACTCACAGGCTGCCAGCCATCGCGGCCAGCAAGGCCATCATCCCAGAGGACCCGGATGACGAGTTCTCCCTCGCCAAGGTGAGTCGTGAGCGGCCAGACTATTTCATGGTTCTTGAAATCATTTCCTCTGTCATTGAATCACTCGCCCTTTGCAGGTGTCCTTTGGCGACGCGAATGAAAACTTCTTCCCTTTTATGTTTGAGGTGATTAAGTGTGCTACACTACTGCTCAAACAATACGCGGTACTTCTATGTGTGGTCATCTGATGCCTACTGCTGATTCTCACAGGTGTCCTGCATTTGTTTGTGTTCTTGTCGGATTGGTGAGCATTGAGCATTGAAGAAGGACCGAGGACCAGATTGGTGAGCACTGATCAGCCCTCGCCCCTCGTCTCCCTCTCGCGCAAATCAATTCTATTATAATTTGATAGTTTGATTACTCGGATATTTGGCAATGCTGTAGAGATCTAGAGATGGAGAGATATTTTTCAAAAGATGTCCTAAAAAGTTTAGAAACTAAAGAAAGTGGCGTTGAGCAAAAGAGAGCACGTGTTGAGCTAAATTAATATGGATGATATTGTTGTTGATCTGAGACTATGAAAGCCAATTGAAGCGTTTGATTCGATATTAGGGATGAAGATAGAAGAATATATTTGTCTATGTGTCCATGTCAACCAATTAGCCATAATTTTCTAAGGAAGGATAATGGGGGACAAATAATGGCATTTGCAAAAAGATGGTTCAAAAGATTTGATTGGTTAGAGTATAGTGTGCATAAAGATGTCGTTTATTACTTTTATTGTTATCTCTTCAAACCATTACAATTAGTGGTTGTTTCAGTTGCTAAGTATTTTAGTTTAGTGCTCGATTTCTTCAACTATGTTACTTTGATTGTGAATATTGTTAGTGCTTCTTGTAAAAGGAAAGAACAACTTCTTCAAGATCAACATGAAAAATGGTTGAGCAATTGGGAGATTCTTTCAGGAAGAGGGAAAAACCAAGAAATTAGTCTTGCAAGGTCCGGTGATACACGGTGGGGCACCCATGATAAAACATTGCCTCATCTTCAGCTAATGTGGACCTCTATATGGAGGTATTGGAGAATGTTAGTGAAGATGCAGAAAATGTAGAGAAGAGAACTCAAGCATCAGGTTTCATAGAAAAAATGGAAAACTTTGAGTTTGTTCTTATATTGCATCTTATGATCAGAGTATTGGGAAAACACAAGATTTATCACAGTGCTTGCAACAAAAAATTCAGAATATTGTTCCTTCTATAGGATTGATCAGGTCAGTGATGAAGAATATGAATGACATGAGGACATATGGTTGGGATGGGCTCTTTGAAGAAGTAAAAACCTTTTGCATTAAAAGGAATATAATTATGAAAAATATGGAAGATACTGTTGGTAATATGCCCTAGAGGCGATCGAGTTTGCGGATTGGATCTGCTAATGGGCTTTAATGTTGATTAAAGGATCATTAGGGTTTAGAGTCATAATGGACTTTAATGTTGATTAAAGGCCCATTAGCGTGCTCTATATAAGAATAGGCAGGGGCCAAGGCGCATTGAGTTTTTTCAGAAAAACAAATCTTGCCACCAAAAACCCTGGCCGCCTCCTATTCCCGAACTCCCTTCGAAACCCTAGCCGGGCGCGCGGTGCTAGCACACCGGCGCACGGCGATTCCATCCTTGTACGTGTGGATACCGTAGAGGCGCTGCTACTATTGCAGTGCTGATCTGCTCGGGACGTGCTCGGGACGAGGTTGACGATCGACTACTTGACGCGCACGACGTTGGATTGGTCTGCTCCAACTCTTCTTCCGCTGCACTGCTCGTCAAGTGATAACGATTCATGATCCCCTACTCGCATGGCTTCCTGGTTGAATGCGGTAGAGAAAATTTATTTTGTGCTAGCGTAGCCTACCCGCAACCCTTCAGTGGTATCAGAGCCATCCTGCGTAGTTTTCGATCTGGATCAGTCACATATAGAAGATATGTGATAGAAATAGATTAGATCTATTGTTTTTGATCAGTTCATATGATGGATTGATCAATGCACGGTTGGTTAGGTGAATTAGAGATCGGATAAGATGCCAGTCGATGAAACCACATAGCCAAAAAGATTAGCTTGATCTCCCACCTGGTTTTGCGTGCAACTTGCCCCTACCGGCTGGAATCACCATCGGGGCTAACTGCATGCATCGCGACATGGTCGAGAGAACAGCAGATCGAGGTCGTGTGTGCTGTCATCGTTTCTAAAAAAACCTCACGCGATGATCAATGGGATTGATCTAATGGAAATTGAGGCATTATGAATGACTCGGAATTGGCTTGATACGATCGATCCGATGAGATTTTCATAGCGATTTCATAGATGCGATCTATGTATTTCCGAGAGGCATTATGCTCCCCTCGACCCCCCGCCCGCTGACCGGCCAGCGGGACCACCGTCGCGTATACGCATAGATTGTTGTAATAACATGATCCCATCACGACATTAGAATTCGATTCTACGCTTAATTAGTTTTTGCAGAGAATGTTGTGACTGGTATGACCTTGTGATATGTGATGCATGTGTGTAATTTTTTATGGCCTGCGTGTCATGGTTAATTGCAGCCCAAGGCTGTCATGTTATTGTATAACGACCTGCGTGTCGACTTGTGATGCTTCTTCTCATGTAATTTATCTAGTGCTATTAGGTGTAATAGACTAGAACAAGATCATGGAGATTTGAAGCATGATGACCCGGAGGACAGGAACCGTGGCGATGAAGATCACCATGTGAAGGGGCCATACTATGTCACAGTTAATATGATTGCCTGTGATGTTTTTATGTTCCTGTCATACTATTCTTTCATGTTTTATATGTGGTGGATATGATTTTCATGATAGAGTAGTTTCCCTCAGAAAAATCAAGAGTAATTGATGCCCTTCCAATAGCTACACCTA
Organism: Phragmites australis; assembly: GCF_958298935.1. Classification (NCBI taxonomy): domain Eukaryota; kingdom Viridiplantae; phylum Streptophyta; class Magnoliopsida; order Poales; family Poaceae; genus Phragmites; species Phragmites australis. Next base: position 11,141,957 of record NC_084934.1, read on the forward strand.
CAAAGGTTTTGATCATTGTGTGGTAGGTCTGCCAAAGCAGGGTGCCATCATTTATCTTAACCAGTTAGAGTGGATGTCGGACATCCACACGCACAGTATTGGTTTACTTGATAAAGCTATCAAAACGGTTTTGGGCTTTGGGGCATGGTGTTGGGCGCCGGGGCATTCGATGTCACCCAACAAACAAGAGTCACATAGGGATGTGATTAGCAAGGCGTTGCTTACCTATGTCACTAAGTTTCTAGCAGTGATGCCAAAGCTCACTAGAACTTAGTTGAATATGGATCTTGATCCTCTATATGTTGTTAGAGGGAAAACACATATAGTGGAGTATCTTTTGTTAAATTGTTTAATAGAAGATTCACATAGGCATAGTGCTGAACCTCCATTTTCTGTTGTAGATTATGGCACCGGTCGCTAGTAACACTTCCAGTTTTAATTTGCGATCGATTCTTGAAAAAGAGAAGCTTTCTGGAACAAACTTTATTGATTGGTATAGAAATCTAAGAATTGTTCTCAAACAAGAGAAAAAGGAATATGTTCTAGAGGTCCCCTATCCTGATGAACCAGCTGATAATGCTCCTGCCGCGGATCGGAGGGCTTATGAGAAGCACACCAACGATTCACTGGATGTTAGCTGCCTCATGCTTGCCTGTATGTCCTCTAAGCTTCAGAAGCAATATGAGAACAGGGATGCCCATGATATGATTGTGGGACTCCGAGGCATGTTTGAGAACCAAGCTCGGGCCGAGAGGTACAACACCTCAAAGTCCTTGTTTGCGTGTAGGTTAACAGAAGGCAGTCCAGTCAGTCCTCATGTGATCAAAATGATTGGTTACATTGAGAGCTTGGAAAAACTTGGTTTTCCCCTTAGCCCTGAGTTGGCTACGGATGTAATTCTCCAGTCGCTCCCTGGGAGCTTCGAGCTGTTCATTTTGAACTTTCATATGAACAGCATGGCTGAATTGCATGGGATGCTAAAAACTGCTAAGGAAAACATTAAGAAGAGCTCTAGTCATGTGATGATGGTTCAAAAGTATAGCAAGAAGAGAAAGCACAAGGGCAAGGCTAAAACTTCGGATGAGATCTCGAGTTCTAAGCCTAAACCTGTTGGAAAGCCCAAGGCTAGCCCTGCCGCTTCTGACACTTGCCACCACTGCCATAAGACTGGTCATTGGCGGAGGAACTGCAAATTGTACTTGGAAGAACTCAAAAAGAAGAAGGGAAGTAAGACTTCCTCTTCAGGTATAAATGTTATTGAAATTAATCTTGCTACTCGTCCTGATGATTCATGGGTATTTGATACCGGATCAATGATTCATACTTGCAAATCGTTGCAGGGACTGAAAAGGACTAGGAAGTGTGCAAGAGGCGAATTGGATGCTCGCGTCGGTAATGGTGCAAAAGTTGCTGCGTTGGCCGTTGGCGTTTACTCCTTATCGCTACCCTCAGGATTAGTTTTGGAATTAAATAATTGTTATTATATTCCTGCCTTGGGCAAAAACATTATCTCTTCTTCATGTTTGGAAGAAGATGGTTATGAATTCATAATAAAGAACAAGTGTTGTTCAATATTTTTGAATGGTATGCTCTATGGTAATTGTCCATTAGTAAATGGATTATATATATTGGATCTTGAGGATATAACTATCTATAACATTGATACAAAGAAGCCTCGGCTTAATGATTTGAATCCCACTTTTGTTTGGCATTGTCGATTAGGTCATATAAATGAGAAGCGTATGCAGAAGCTCCATAAAGATGGTCTTCTACATTCATTTGATTTTGAATCATTTGATACATGCGAGTCTTGTTTACTTGGCAAGATGACTAAGACGCCTTTCACTGATCGAAGTGAGAGGACAAATGAATTATTGGCCCTAGTACATACAGATGTATGTGGATCGATGAGTTCTACAGCTAGAGGTGGTTTTCAGTATTTCATTACTTTCACCGATGACTTTAGTAGATATGGTTACATCTACCTAATGAGGCACAAGTCTGAATCCTTTGAAAAGTTCAAGGAGTTCCAGAATGAAGTACAAAATCATATAGGCGAGACAATTAAATTTCTGCGATCAGATCGTGGAGGTGAATATTTGAGCCATGAATTTGGTGATCATCTAAGGCAATGTGGAATTGTTCCACAATTGACTCCACCGGGTACGCCACAATGGAATGGGGTGTCCGAGCAGAGGAACCGAACTTTGTTAGACATGGTCCGGTCGATGATGAGCCAATCTGATCTTCCATTGTCCTTCTGGGGATACGCTCTAGAAACTGCTGCTTTCACGTTAAATAGGGTTCCATCTAAGACTGTAAAGAGGACACCATATAAGATATGGACCAGGAAGCGTCCCGGATTGTCTTTCCTTAAGATATGGGGTTGTGAGGCTTATGTAAAACGTTTGTCGTCTGATAAGCTCACTCCCAAATCTGATAAATGCTTCTTTGTGGGGTATCCTAGGGAAACCAAAGGATATTATTTCTATAACCGGGAAGAAGGCAAAGTGTTTGTCGCCCGGAATGGTGTCTTTCTTGAGAAAGAGTTTCTCACGAAGAGAGTTAGTGGGAGCACGGTGCAACTCGAAGAAATTCGGGAACCACTTGAAAGTGTTTCAGCTCCTATTGAACCACAACTCGGTATGCAAGATGCTGCAGAACCTGTTGTCGAGACACCAGCCCCATGTCGGTCGGAAAGGTTCAGTCGTGCACCCGAGCAGTTTATGTTCCTAACCATGGGGCAGCACGACATATTATTGTTGGATAATGATGAACCTAAGACTTACTCGGAAGGAATGGTGGGATCAGACTCCGAAAAATGGCTTGGAGCCATGAGATCCGAGTTAGAATCCATGCGAGAAAACCAAGTTTGGAACTTGGTCGATCCACCTGATGGTGTGAAAACTATCGAGTGTAAATGGGTTTTTAAGAAAAAGATAAACGTTGATGGAAATGTTCACATCTATAAGGCACGATTGGTGGCAAAAGGTTTCAGGCAAATTCAAGGTGTTGATTATGATGAAACGTTTTCGCCCGTCGCAATGCTAAAGTCTATTCGGATTCTCCTAGCAATTGCTGCATATTTCGACTATGAGATATGGCAAATGGATGTCAAAACGGCTTTCCTTAATGGAAACCTAAGTGAGGATGTATACATGACACAGCCTGAAGGTTTTGTCAATCCAAAAAAATGCTGGGAAGATTTGCAAGCTGCAAAAGTCCATCTATGGACTAAAGCAATCTTCTCGGAGTTGGAATCTTCGTTTTGATGAAGTGATCAAAGGGTTTGGTTTCATCAAGAATGAAGAAGAGCCTTATTTTTACAAAAGGACTAGTGGGAGCGCACTTGTGTTTCTAGTCTTATATGTGGATGACATATTATTGATCGGAAATAATATTCCAATGCTCGATGCTGTTAAATCTTCATTGCAAAAGAGTTTTTCAATGAAAGATTTAGGAGAGGCAGCATACATATTAGGCATAAAGATCTATAGAGATAGGTCGAAAAGACTAATCGGATTAAGCCAGAGCACGTACATTGACAAGGTATTGAATCGGTTCAATATGCAGGATTCCAAGAAAGGTTTCTTGCCAATGTCACATGGCATCACTCTCAGCAAGAATCAATGTCCTAAGACATCTGATGAGCTCGAGAGGATGAGTGCGATCCTGTATGCTTCTGCTATCGGGTCAATCATATATGCTATGTTTTGTACACGCCCAGATGTTTCCTATGCTCTAAGTGTTACGAGCAGATATCAATCGAACCTAGGTGAATGTCACTGGGCTATAGTAAAGAGTATCCTCAAGTACATGAGAAGAACTAAGGATATGTTCCTAGTCTATGGAGGTGAGGAGGAGCTCGTTGTAAATGGTTACACCGATGCTAGCTTCCAAACCGACAAGGACGACTCGAGATCGCAGTCTGGTTTTGTGTTTTGCCTTAATGGAGGTGCGGTGAGTTGGAAGAGTTCCAAGCAAGAAACGGTTGCTGATTCCACGACGGAGGCCGAGTATATCGCACCTCTATTGTGACAATAGTGGTGCCATTGCACAAGCCAAGGAGCCTAGGTCGCACCAGAAGTCCAAGCATATACTTCGGCGCTATCACCTCATTCGAGAGATTATTGATAGAGGTGATGTAAAAATATGCAAGGTGCACACGGATTCGAATATTACTGATCCGTTGACGAAGCCTCTCTCACAGCCCAAGCATGAGGCACACTTGAGCTCTATGGGTATTAGATACTTGCGGGATAGACTCTAGTGCATGTGAGAGAATGTGTTCTGTCTATGCTAATGTACTTTTGGATAATTGTTATCTGGTTCCATGAATAATTATCATTTATATTGATCACCAAGTATGTGACTTGTTTGTGAAACTCTTTGTTTTTATGATGTTATTCTAAATAGTCCCTAATCTCATATCATTGTGTGGGACAATAATGATTTATAGATTAGCACATTTGACTGAATGATGATCATGTTTCACAGATCATAGATATGGAGATATCAAATCAGTAATGTGGACACATGTTAGAGAACATGATGTTGGATAGACCCACCCTGAGATACTGCTGGGATTGTTATTTTTAATGTGCCATCAGTTGTTATCTCAAATGGTGTACCTACAGAATCCTTTGACCTGAGATCATCATTGATTCCAGAATGTGTAGTAACACACTTAGGGGCTTCCAAACGCTATTCCGTAACTGGGTAGTTATAAAGGTTGCTTTCGGGTATGTTATGAAACATGTCGTGGGATGTGAGTGATCAAGATGGAATTTACCCCTCCTAAATAACGGGAGAGATATGTCTGGACCCCTCGAGGTAGTTGGATTGGAAAGTGCATGGCCATGCCAATGTGATTAAAGAGTTAATCATGGTGAATCCACTACTTGATCGAGTGAATGGTCGAGCTATCACAAGGGTGGCACGAATCTCGCCTTGAGCTTGACTGGTGTCGTGTGGTAAAGGGATTGGTGCATGAGTATATCAAGGTTCAGCCGATATGATCTTTGTGTGCATTCGGGAGTCAATATGTCCTGCTAGGTACCGCTATTGACTTGCAATTCGGAAAAGGGTTTCCGGATAGCGGCCGTTTACACATGAACCTAACGGGTCACACACTTAAGGGGATGGAATATAAAACTTGTGCTGACTCTAGTGCAAGTGGGAGATTGTTGGTAATATGCCCTAGAGGCGATCGAGTTTGCAGATTGGATCTGCTAATGGGCTTTAATGTTGATTAAAGGACCATTAGGGTTTAGAGTCATAATGGGCTTTAATGTTGATTAAAGGCCCATCAGCGTGCTCTATATAAGAATAGGCAGGGGCCAAGGCGCATTGAGTTTTTTTTCAGAAAAACAGATCTTGCCACCAAAAACCCTGGCCGCCTCCTATTCCCGAACTCCCTTCGAAACCCTAGCCGGGCGCGCGGTGCTAGCACACCGGCGCACGGCGATTCCATCCTTGTACGTGTGGATACCGTAGAGGCGCTGCTACTATTGCGGTGTTGATCTGCTCGGGACGTGCTCGGGACGAGGTTGATGATCGACTACTTGACGCGCACGACGTTGGATTGGTCTGTTCCAACTCTTCTTCCGCTGCACTGCTCATCAAGTGGTAACGATTCATGATCCCCTACTCACATGGCTTCCTGGTTGAATGCGGTAGAGAAAATTTATTTTGTGCTAGCGTAGCCTACCCGCAACCCTTCAGATACAATACAAATTTGTGGTCGTTCAAGGAGTCGTTGTGCAAAATTAGTAAGTTACTACCATCATTTCCATCATGGTATTTTCATTGTTGTGCTTGACCAAATTCTAGTTGAGTTAAACAATCGTTTTTCTGAGAGGTCAACTCAGTTATTGAGGTGTCTTGCTTGTCTTGATCCTAAGAATTCTTTTGCCAACTTTGATCAAGACAAATTAATAGAACTTGCTTAGATTTATGTTGCTAACTTTATTGAGTATGATAGAGTAGTCCTAAGGGACCAACTTGCCACATTCATTGTTGATGTGAGAGATGATGAGGATTTCTCTAGTTACAATGGTCTTGACAATCTTGCAGTGAAATTAGTTCAAAGTGATAGGCATACATGTTACCTATTAGTATATCGTCTCATTGAACTAGCCTTGATTTTGCTCATGGCAATAGCAATGGAAAGAGACTTCTCAGCTATGAATATTATCAAAACTGAGTTGAGAAATAAAATGAATGATGAGTGCATGAATGACAACATGCTATGATATATAAGCGAGACATATTTGCAGAAATTCAAGATGATGCCATATTTAAGCGTTTTCAAGCTTACAAGAATCACATGACCCAATTACCCAAACCCATTATTATAACATAGTGGTATGTTTTGTATTTTTGAATTTACCATTTATATTTTTATCAATTGTCATGCAATTATTATTTATACATGGTATTTTGCATATGCATGCATGATATTGCTGCTGATCCGGGCTACGAAGGCTAATTGAGTGAAAGAGCACATGGTATGTTTTGTATTTTTGAATTTATCATTTATATTTTTATCAATTGTCCAAGTACTTTACCTAGGTACGATACAATTTTTTATGTATTTTATCTATTTTTATTGGTGACATTGTACATTTTGTAGTATATCTTTAAATTGAGAACTGGTAAAAAAAATTGTGCTTAAGAATTAGCCCCTTGATTTGAATCCTGGGTTCACCACTAAGGAGGACGATCGGTCATGACATGCATCGTGTAAAAGTGGTAGAGGTGGGTAATTTGAAAGCAATTGTGAGGGCGAAACATCAAACGTTGAGGATTACAACTCATGTTGTCAACCATGATTAGGATCTGACAAATCGATTGTCCAGATTTTTTTTTTGTGAGAATTTCTTGATTTTTGCTTTTTTTTTTATCAAATTCTTGATTTTACGATTTTTTGTGGTGCACGCCTTGGTATAGGGTCCAACAATTCAGTGGTCCTCTGTTTTGCATTTTTGTGAAAAATTCTTGATTTTTTCTTTTTCTTAGATTTTCTTAATTTAGGGTTTTTGTGGTGCACGCCTTGAATATAGGGTCCAACAAATCGATGGTGCTTTTTTAGGAATTTCTTTATTTTTGCTTTATTTTTCTCGTATTTTTTTGATTTTTAGGATTTGTGTGGTGCACGCCTTGAATACCACTATGTTGTTTTTATATATTAGGAACAAAGAGTTTAGAGCGGCATGTTTTTTCTTCATGCCGTAGGAGGAGAGGATTGGGAGGAAGATCCGTCATGAGTTGTGCAGGTCTGTGGAAGCATAATGGCAGAAGTAGGTAATTTCGAAGTAATTATAAAGGCGAAACATCCAAGCGTTAGGATTATAACGGATGTTGTTAACGATGATTAGGGTCAACAAATTGATGGTCAGATATTTTGCTTTTTTTATGAGAATTTTTTGAAGTTTGTTTTTTTTTTCCATAGATTTTTTTGATTTATGATTCTTTGTGGTACACACCTTAATACAGGATCTAACGAATCGATGGTTGAATATTTTATTTTTTATATATAAAAACAACATAGTGGTATTCAATGCGCGCACCACAAAAATCATAAAATCAAGAAAATCTAAGAAAAAACACAAAATCCAAGAAATAGCTAGAAATTTTCAGAAAAAAAAGCAAAATATGTGACCATTGATTCGTTGACGCACGTCCTTAATCATTGTAAATAACATCAAATAAAATCCTCCCCGTCACATGCTCCACCTCGAAATTGCTGCCAAATTACTGACCTCTGCCATTAAGACCGAAAACTTGACCAATTAATCCCCTCAATGGATCGCCAAGAAAAAGGACAAATCCTGTCAGCTCGCTGTATCACGTGGAACCCTAGCATGTATGAGATAAAGCAGAAGGCCAAAGGAACATAGGGAGTGGGAGAATATGATCAAGCATACGTGCATACGGCCATTCAAACGATATGATGGAGCAGCGACGACAAAGCGGCGCATTCGGGAACAAACAGCTCGTGAAAGAGGGTACGTAACTCAGCGACATGTGTGCGCCAAACGAAGACGCACACGATCGATCATGAAAGCTCACAGTTAATTAGACATGCAAGCATGGATGAACTGCAACATGAGGGAGGCCATGGGCACCGGCCTGGGGTGACTAGGGTGTGACCAGGGGAGGGGTATGAGGACAGCACGGTCTAAGACTGTGTCTAACGGTTTTCTTTCAGGGGCTAAAATCCCTTCACGACGGGATTTTCGTTCCCTTCAGCGCTCCAACGGATTCCCTTTACGGTTCCTGTCGCGAAGGGATTCCCAGAGTCATTCCCTCCAGCTTGGGATTATCTCTCCTTTCCCTCCGCGATTCCCCTCGAAAGGAAGCTGTTGGAGATGAGAGGAAATAAAACGAATGAAAATGGGAAAGGAAATCAGAAAGGGAGCGAAATGAAGAGAATATTGTTGAGGACAGTCTAACGGGCCGGCGGAATGAACAAACAACAGGCCACCAGGCCGCACGCAAAATCCAGGTTCGAGCAGAGAATGTAAGCAATCCTAACATATATATTTGCCTCAGTCTCAGTTTTCCTCTTAGATGCTTAGTCAATTTTGCTCCGATTCTTCAAATTGCTGTTCTTGCTCAGCCAACAGTAACATCGGAGCAGCTTAATGATGGCAGTCTGATTTAATACTAATCACTAGAATGATTTGTAGTAGCAATTACTCGTGGATTTTACTATAATCCATCCCATGTTGACCATGTTCTCGGGTGAGCCATCACTGCATTAGGGGCGACGCAGGGCATACACTGCGACATCGCATGGCTGGTGATATGATTTTCCAATACTTACTGTATTGAAAAAATTCCTTATTTGTTATTGAAAGATAAACTAATTTTCTATTTGTCATTCTACAAAATAAACTTCATTATTTATCATTGCTTTTAATTTCCATTCATTTCTCGCTAGTACCGTCCATTTAACCTATAGAAAAGATATATTTATCTTTTGAGAGGAGGACGATAGCCTCAAGTGTGTCTATTAGTAGCTAATCAAAGTTCAGTGCTTTTTAGAGGTTGAATGTGATGTACTAGAAAGTTGTAAATAATTTCTTTATGCTTCAGCAGAGTTTTTTAATACTGAATTTGGATGAATAAATCAAGATATATGAATTTTTGAAGTTGTGTTGTTTGCAGACCATTATGAGAGCGGTATAGTAACATTGTGACTATGATTAGACATAGCAAAAATCAGAATTAATTTTTGGTGAATACTAAAGTTGTAGAAAATTTTGTATGCATAATTTTTGTATGCGCATTTATTGTGTTTACTATTGTAGATAAATAGATATGAAGATAACAAGGTGACTAGGCTACATTGGATGTATTAGTGCCGTGGTTATTTTTAAATATGATTTAGTTTAATATTCATAATACTTTTCAACTAGAAAGTGTGATATATTAAATATGGTTTATGTATATAAGTTATCACCTATGAATTACTTCTTGGTTGCTAGTTTTATATTTTTATACCATGTAGATAACAAGTCATTTAAGGTGTATGACTGGGAAATAATGTATTTAACATATGTGCCCGAGGTCGCTGTCCTCCTCCTCAGATATAAATGTATCTTTTCTATAGATCAAATAGACAGTAGTGATGAGGAAGGAATAAAAATTAAAAATAAATAGAGAATTATCTTATCTTCTAGTGAAAAATAAGGAACTTTCTCTACTGTATCCTACAACACAGCAGTCACCAATGCGAGGAAGCGGTGGTAAGGTGACAAAGTGCGCCGTCAGCAACCTAGGTTCATCTCAGGTGTGGAAAAAGGGTGAGCACCCATATGAAAAAAAAAATTACAACACAGCGAAGCCTTGAAACAGAAGACGACAATTTTTCTGATCACTAAGATTAATGATACATGGCACTGTTGAAGTCCAACATAGACATGCATGTTTAATTTATGCGCCATTATATATAACACAGACCATGTTCATGAATGACATGACAATGCAATTCAAAGGAATACTGGTGCGAGAAGAAGCCATGCTAAATCCATGTCAAGCTATATTACTTTCTTTTTTCTCAAGCGAAAAAATGCTTGAGATTCTTGACATGTTCTGAGACAAAAGGATATAATTTGAAACAGAAACAATACCCTTGAATCAGATATATATTGGACCGGAATAATTAGAGCAAGGGGATTACTTTATGCTGATATTTAAAGAAATTCAATAAGATTTAATAAGATTAAAAAACTAGCAGCGCAAATTGCGCAGGCCATTTTGCTAGTTAAATCCACACGGCAAAGTCCGACCACACAACTCGTGTGAACTAACCGCCAATTGATGCTCCCACACGCAACGGAAGACAGGTCGAAGCTTGTGCACTATAACTTCAGATTCATAAAGACAGACAGACCCACTGTCTACGAAGAACCATCAGTCGAGAAAACAAAATAGCAAAACACATAGAACAATGAGCTCCACGGTTATGAAGTCCTTGCCGGTGGTAATCAGACCAGCGGAGCTGGAGATGACTACCAGCAATATAGATCTCCATTCTTTCGACAAGGGTCTTGGTGACATGCCAGCTACATGCTTCCTCGTGTTCGACCATCCAATCGATGAGCCCGTCGAGACCATAAAGAAGGGGCTGTCCCGAGCACTGGTCTACTACTCCCCTATCGCCGGCCGCCTTGCCGCAGGAGCTGGCAATGGCGAGCTCCGTGTCGAGTGCAACGGTGAGGGCGTGGTCTTCGTGGCAGCGTCCACCGACCGCGCCTTGAACGAAGCTAAATTCTTCGACCGTTCGCCTGGTGCAATGACGCTACCAGACGATCTCGCCGTCTACTACCCAGATGACAAATGTGGCCGCACCGACCCACTGCTTCTGATGCAGGTGACCGTGTTCTCCTGCGGTGGGTTCGTTGTCGGGGTAACATGGAACCACGCCATTGCCGATGGTGCTGGGATGGCCCAATTCTTGCAGGCGGTCGGCGAGCTTGCCCGTGGGCTGCCGGCACCGTCCGTCATCCCGATCAGGTGGGACGACTCGCTACCGGGCATCCCTCCAACGATTGCTATCGCACAACAGTCCATGACCGGCCTCGCGTCACAGGACTTCGCCTTCTTTGATTATACCATCCCTTCGAGCTTGATCAGCCGCATCAAAGCCGAGTTCCGTGATCATGCTAATGGCCAGCCATGCACTGTGTTCGAAGCGGTGACCGCTGTGCTATGGCAGTGCCGCACTCGTGTGGCCATCTCCGATCCAGAAGCCCCAGCCCTGCTATTCATTGTGGCCAATGTTCGCAAGCACGTAGGGGCCAAGGATGGCTACTATGGCAACTGCGTCAGTGGGCAGCTCGTCATGGCAACGAGTGGCTCAGTTGCGAACGGAGACATCATGGGCATAGTGAAGATGATAAAAGGTGCCAAGGAGCAGATACCTAAACGATTGAAGCACAACAATATTGATAGTGGTGGTCGGGAGCGGCACGGTGACATGCTCCGGTACAACTACAACCTTCTTAGTGTGTCGAGCATGCGGAACATCGGCCTCGACGAGGCCAGTTTCGGCGGAGGGAGACCGGTGAGGGTGATGTGCCGTGCCCGTGCGCCACACATGACTGTGCCATCCTGCGTGGCCTGCCTGCCATGGAAAGGAAAGGATGGGGCCAATGTGCTGACCCGCTGTGTCAGGGAGGAACACGTCAACGCCTTCCTTGGAGAACTGGCAAGGTTCACATGATTAGCAATTTATGTTGTGTGATTTACGATTCAGTGTTGCTTGTGTTGTTAAGAAGTTATATGCTTGTTATTTCTAGTGTTTTGTACTTTTGTTTGCTATATGCTTGTACGTTGTGTGCCCCTTAAGATGTTATGATGCCCTTGTGGAGAACAAATTGTGGAAGCTTGTAATGTTATACATGGTAAATTGAGGAGATATATGCCTGAACTGTTCCTCTCTGTGAGGTGGCACACTTGACGAGCTCACACAGAAAAAGAAAACAGATTATTCTGTATGTGATTCATTTCGAACCAATGTGCGTGTCTTATAGCTAGTAAGCTAGATATATGAAAAATACCTATATTTCCCTAAAAAATACCTATATTTGCATACGTTTTTTCAGTTTCATGTTAATAAAATAAAAGTATCTATATAATAACTAAAAATCGTCAGTAAACAAGAAAAAAGGCTCGTGGGCTTTGTTTGTTGTACAGCTCGAAAGTAGTGTTCCAAGTAGATGAAACAGATTCTTTCGCGCTATTTAGCCATGTCGTAGTCGCCCTCTGCGTCTGGCAACAGGAAGAAGAAAGAAGGAAGATGTATGGGTCTGTGAGGCCGTGAGGGAGAACAACGTCAAGATGGCCCAACTAGCCAACTTCCGACCCGTCCAAGGCCCCAGCCCAGTATAATTTAGAGCGTGGTCTGCGGTCTGCCACTAGAGTTCTAGTGGCACACATGCATCGCGTAAGCAAGAGGAGCTGCAACCTTCCATTCTCATTGTCTCGGTGCCCCTGGACGGTCCCCTACTCCCCTGCAATGCACCACAGCTGCTTTCCGCGAGGCACGCTACATGGACGCCCACGACGCTAACTTCCCTCAATCATGTCAAAGAATAAGTGTTTCGGGTTTTCCAGATATACCAAGGAAAATTTGGATGTAGCCCCTTGATTTCAAAGTTTACACAGTAACACAAAGCAAGCAAGTCAAGTGCAGCCAATTTATGGAACAAGATGAAAGGCAAGGGATTCAAATTATCATCTCAACAGATAACTTAGTCATCTTGGAATCCTATAGTAGAGCTTAACCACTACCTTGAGTAAGATCTTTACACCCATGATCCAATGTTTGCAAACAACAACACTATCAACCGTCTTGCGTGGTGGAAAGATAAAGAGCAATTCTTTCCTGTGTTGCCACACTTTGCACGAGATGTTCTCCTAGTTCCAGTGTCAACCGTCTCATTAGAAGCACCATTTAGCATGGTCGGAAGTTATTGAAGAGTGGAGATCATCGCTCACTCCTAAAATGGTAGAGGCAATCACCTGCTTTAAAGACTAGGAAAAGGTGAACGCTGACACACAACATCAGCTTAAGGATCTGGATATCGTGGGGGCATTAGCTGACCTCGAGAATCTTGATCTAGATGATAATGAGTAAATCATGTGTGTAATTGTGTGATGTGCTCTTTTCCTTACTAGGGGAATCCCATACTAGGGAGTAAGATTTTTAACGAGACAGTTACATTGTTACACATTATTTGATGAATCTATTTTATGTAATATATTCTTTTTTTTACTCTTTTACTGTGCTCACGGGCTAATGCAGTGATGTATTATATTCCATCATGTTGTCATCAGTTCATCACTGATCAACATCTTTTGTCTCTGTCTATCTTTATTTTGGCCTCTACAAGTCTACATCTCTCGGAGAGCACGTATGCATACACTACACCAAAACACCTCATTAGTATCGATTTTGGAACCTGTACTCTATAAGTGGCATTGATGGTCGGAGACTATCAGTGCCAATTTTAGAACCGGCACTGATGTGGTTTTCCAAAAAAAAAGAAAGAGAAAATGGGCGGCAGCGGGAGTGGCAACTGATCCGGCTCAGAATCAAGTCAGCTCGGATGCTGCTCCCGCCGCCGCTCCCCCGCTGCCACTGCCACTGTCGAGCTCCCCTTCTTCCTCATTGCCCCCCTCCACACCTCCTTGTGCCCCCTTCTTCCCTGTCGAGCTCAAACCCACCACACCGAGCTTCACATACATAAACAAGAGATATTGCGACCCAAAAATCAAAACAAAATCCCAACCTGATGTAAATCCGACGACCTCGCCACGGATCCCACCGCCCTGACGCACTTGCAGAAGCCACGGCCCTCTGGCGCTCCTCGTGGCCACCCTCCAGTGCTCCCCTTCAGCGCTCCCCGCCCTCTAGCGCTCCTCGCGGCCGCCCTCCGGCACTCCCCTCCGGCGCTCCCCTCCGGTGTGAAGAGAGAGGAAGAAATAGGGAGAGAGGAATAGAGAGGCCTGGATGAGTGGAGTCGAGTGAGGTCTCTGGAGGATTTGGACGGGAAGAGAGAAGAAGAGAGAGGGAGAGAGGTCTAGAGTGGACGAGTGGAGTTCTGGATGAGTGGAGTCAAGTGAGGTCCGGATGGGTGAGGTTGAGGATAATGAAGACGGAAGTAGAGTTCGAGCCAGACGTAAGGGAACGAGCCAGAACAGGAGTTAATTAAAATTTCAGGTCCAGAGCAAGTATCAGTGCCGGTTTTTAGCGCCTTTCTCATTTTTCGCGTACGAGAGATTAAGAACTGGCACTGACACACTTTCTGTTACGGTTACTATTGAACCGACACTAATGTGACACTACTTTTGACCTATTTTATAATAGTGCTACGCGAAATGGGCCGGCTCACTCAAGCTCGGGCTACAAAGAGGGAAAAGAGAGGTAGGCATGGGCCGGCCTTAGCTCATTTGGTCAAGAGTGGGCTGGCTCCGTATTACAGGCCCAATGAGAAAAGAGCAGGCCCAGATCTTCTCTTTCTTTATTCTTATTTCAACATTCGCTTATATATGTATGTGGTCAAGAGTTACCACCTTCAGACTTCATTGATCTACTAGTAGTCTATATCATGTTCGTGCCACCACAATGGAAAACAGGAAACAACAAAGACCGGGAGATCTCAAAGACATTAGTGCCAAAGCGCACCGCCCCCAAGGCCCCAAAGAATCCAAGAAATCAGATGAGCACTATCCTTCATTCCTCCTCGGCAGCTCCACGCCTCCATCTACTCCTTGCAAGTTGCAACCAAGTCCCAACTAAAAATCCTGGAGCTTAAAATCTTCTATCGGTTTGACATGGACGGCGACGGCAGCCTGATGCAGCTGGAGCTGGCGGCGCTATTGCACTCCCTGGGGCTGCGTTCCACAGGCAACAAGGTACATGCGTTGCTGGCCGGCATGGCAACGGACAGCAACGTCAAGGTGGAGTTCGACGAGCTGGTGGCTGCCATCGCGCCTGTGCTCACCAATCACCATGCAGACGCACTTTGCTGACCAGGCGCAGTTACTGGAGGTGTTCCGCGCCTTCGACCGCGACGACAATGGGTACGCCTCCGCCGCTGAGCTGGCCCGGTCCATGGCGCGCCTGGGCCAGCCGCTCACCTTCGAGGAGCTCACACGGATGATGCGCGACGCCGACGCGGAGGGTGACGGGGTCATCAGCTTCCCGGAGTTCACCGCCTTCACGGCCAAGTCCGCCCTTGACTTCCTCGGTGTCACCTGAACTGCATGTCGTGTGCGTGTCGCTCGCCTGCCCGCTGTTGATTAGTCCATTTTTTTACTTTTTAGGATGGTCAGGTCAACCTACCTAGGATGATGGTTTCGAGTGATTTGTTAATATCACTGAACAGATTTGTAATGCACGGATCGTGACGACACAGATCATTGCAGGTCCAGATTGCCGCGGCCGTGACGTCTTGCGTGCGCGACGAGGAGCTGGGGCTAGAGTGGTCAGTGGTGGACGCTGGTGCCGGCGAGCACGTGGCACAACATGAGCGACAAGGAGCTGCTGTGGGCGGCGTTGGCAGCCGAGGGTCCGGAGGTACCCGTACCAACGTTCATGTTCCTGACGCGGGGCCGTTGCCATTGGCGACCCTCTGGGAGAGGTTCTTCGCCCAGGCCGACAGGGAGCTCTACTCCGTCTACGTGCGCGCAATGCCGATTACCTCCCAAACTTCTCGCAGACGCCCGTCTTCTACCGCCGGCAGGTGCCCAACCAAGTACGCCTCGCCAAGAACGGTACTAGGCCCATGCTAGCCCAGCATGATGCGGCCTGTCATGCCTTAAGTGCCATGCATGGGCCTTCTTGGAGGCTCTTGTGCAAGCCCGGCATGGCCCGAGCAACTCCTCGTGTCGTCCTGGCACGGCCTAAAGCCTGAAAGGGGCGAGTCGGCCTGGCACGACCCGACAAGTCCCAGCTCTAATGGTAACCTGGCTGTACTACCACATGATCAACGATTTTTTTTAATTAAATAAGTTCAAATTACTCTTCTGAACTATGCATGATAACCCCTCGAGCTTTAAAACTATTTATTTACATCCGAATATTAAATACCGAATTACATAACCCCTGGAGTGGTTTGCAACAACAGTTTTAATGACGTGGCTGCCACGCCATCCGGTTTTTATCACCTGGTTGCCATGTCATATCTCTCTCTCTGACGATAGGGTCCGGGCCCAATGGCCAGGCCAAAAGGCTTCACCAGTCGGTCTCCTGCCGGCGTGCGCTCATGCCATGGCGACACACATCGCCACTGGTGAACGGCCGTGCAGCACGGCCGGCTGAGGGCGCCATCACCTACAGCAACAGTGTGGGTCGTGTCCAGCGAGCCCAACCAGAGCCCGGTCGACATCGAGTGACTCGGCGCGTGGAGCTTGACCCACGCGGACGGTCGCACTGGCGTCGGGTCTAAAGGGAACCAGCGCACGCGAAACGCTTATGGGGTCACGGCGAAGCTCATCGTGGCTTGAATTGTAAATGAGAGTAGCAGTGAGGCGGCACAACAGGTCTGACGGGAACTTGCGCGGAATCGATCGGAAATGCATCGCGTGACCCCCTCCCCCCCCCCTCTTGCCCTCTCGGAACTCAAGCTAGGTGAATCCATGCTCGGGTTCGACAGATTCATCGGGGACATGGTGGATCTGCTTGGCGGTACTCAGTTGCTATGAAGGAGAGCTCGGCTCATGGTGCTGGTGAGGAAAAGTGAGTGAGGAAGAGAGAGCGGAGCAGAGGGGAAGCCAGGGTAAAAGAGCTCGGTTGCTCCCACTCGAGCATGCTGCTGTGCTGGGTCACTCGACGTCGGTTGGGCTCCAGTTGGGCTTGTCAGACACGACCCACACCATTGGGTTTCCTATCTTGTGCTGCAGGTGATGGTGCCCTTGGCCAGCTGTGCCGCACGACAATTCGTCAGTGCCGATGTGCGCCGTCATGGATTGTGCGCACGCCGGCAAGAGGCCGACCAGTGAAGCCTTTTGACATGGCCACTGGGCCATAGCCCCACCATAAGAGAGAGATGACATAGCAGCCAAGTCATCAAAACCGGTGTTGTAAACCACTTCAGGGATTATGTGATCCGGTATTTAAAATTTAGAGGCTAAATAAACGGTTTTAAAGTTCAGGGTTATTCAGATACCATGAATAGTTTAGAGGAGTAATTTAGACTTTTTATATATTTTAAAAATAAAAAATAGCAAAACTAGACGGCAATTTGAAAAAATTGCAAAAATAGTTTATTGTCGTCCATTGAAAGGGCGACAAGTTAAAAATAAAAAATGTTGCATTCCCTTGCTCTCAAAATTCAAAACACTATTTAAATAGTTATAAAAATTATGAGCAAAAATTACGTTAGAAAGGATACTATGATCTAGCTTAAAAAATTCAGACAAAGATATGTTCTGTACAATAAAATTTGTCTTTTTTGTTTCTCGTTGTAAACGCTATTGTTTGAGTTGAATTTTTTTGGAGATATGGATTATAACATCCTCTATAATTTATATTTTTTAAGAATTTTTTATGACTATTTTGATAGTGTTTAGAATTTTGAGAATACTGAAACACATTGTTTTTTTTAACCTACGAAAGGGTGGCATCTTTATTATTTTATACGATGAGCACCTGTCACCCTTCTAACGGGCAACAACAGCCTATTTTTATAATTTTTTTTAGACGAACGTATAGTTCTATGATATTTTGATTTTTGAAATATAAAAATAAAAAAAGCTCCATGATCAGCAAGGTGACGCCCAGCAGGTGTAGGGACAGTACATTCAAGCCCATGGCCTGAATCAAGCCCAGTTAGCATGGGGTGATTTCCTTGAACTCATAGTATCCTTCGTTCAGCTAACGAGGAAATGAAAGAGTGGGGTGATCTTACTTGTGCCTCTAGACAAGCAACACCTACAGAGAGTTCATTCGGTGGGTCTTTTCAAGTACTTTTTGCTCAATCCCGGTTAGCACAGGGCCCTCAGCAACCTCAAAATCATCAAGCACGTGGCCCTAATTCGGGATTTTTTAACGAGTGGTCGACTTCCAGATCAATATCTTGTGAACACTTCTTTTGGCTCCATCTCCTCTCAGACTGGCCAGTTTTCTTTTTTGGTTCCACTTCCTCCCACGTGGTATGGATGCGTCTTACCAACGAGCCAAACGCTCGTCTGCATGTCCCATACCCACCAGTATTAGACGCTCCCTTGCATCTTGCCAACGAGCCAAGCACTCGTCTGCATGTCCCATACCCACTAGGTATTAGGTAACACTGATGGGTATGGGTGTACTGGGCAGCTAGTTTGTATGTAACTTTTTCATTCAACCCTCCTCCCTGAGTATATCGGATTCTACGCTTATAGGTCTTCACATCAATAGGAAAAGCACACATACTGAAACAAAGATTTAATTTTTTCATGCAAACCCCCAATAATTACACATTTTGAGCTTAGGGCTCTTCACATCAATAGGAAACGTACAGAACAGGGATTAATTTTTCATTTAACCTCCCAAATTGTAAAACTTCACACTCAGAGCTCTCCACATCAATAGAAATCGCACACATACATAGCTCTCCACATCAATACATCTTCTCAGTGCTACTAATATTGCTTCTTTTCCAACTTTCTTAATACCATACACAACAAAAAAGGGTAATGTATTAGCTTCAATGAAACTTAAAAGGAAAAAGTGGGCATTGTCCACATCTGTGCATATCCCTCCATTACAACGACTTGTACCTGCAACAACAGGATGAGAAGATTAGTTGCAAAGCTTTAGCAAGTTCACATCGTGAGAATTGCTTTGTCCATTTTATGGTGAAAATGACTCGCAGAACAAGTCCAGTCTCACAAATTGGTGTCAAGACCATGGTTCAGTAAAGCAAAACATCAAATTTTAGCAGGCTTCAGTTCATGAAGCTAGCTGCACTAGTTGATCCTGTTCTACAGTCGTGTCCATTTCTGAATTTGGTATCTCAAGATCTGGACAACTGAACTCAAGCTACAAATGCTCTACTGCTACCTCTTCCTGCCATGCATGATCATAGAAAAGAAGTCTCAAATTTAATGGCATCTATCTAGATAGCTATGTTCAGTACATCCGTAAAAGCGATCATGTACGGCAAATAGTAACTGATCAGTCGCAGCAAGTAAAACAATAGAAAAAAGCAGCTCTATGCAACAAGTAACAAGTTCAAGAAGATAGCCAATGCGTAAAACAGTATAGGTTTTCCTAAAATAACAACAAAGTGCTAGTAAAACTAATGCATAATGCTACATGTCTCAATTATAAGAAATGAGAAACCAGTCTTCACAATCACAACACCCAAGAAAACACAATACTACATAATCAAGAATAAGCCGAAGCCATGCACTTTAATGCAAAACTTTGCCAATAATCCAGTTCTATCAAGCTTATGAAATAATACTTGAACAAGAGATCTTCTCCTATATTTATAGTTGGAGCCAATAAGGTTATCTCCTGCAATATTTCAAGTCCTCAACAGATCAATCTTCTTCATGACTTGTAGTTGGTAAAGATTCTTGATAAGAAGTTTGATCTCAATCTTTTGATGAGAGGGATTCTTTTGATTTAGTGGAAGTGACATTGACGATCCAACTACACTGTACGACGATGATGCGCCTTAGCAATTGCTAAACCAAGTCCAGATGATTGTTGACCTTGCTATGAGCAAGATCAACCTAAACACAAGGTTCAATTCCTGCGAGCAACCGAAGAACAAGCAAAACTCAAGTAAAAATAATATGAAATTGCATAGATATTAAAAAACGAATAAAGTGAGATTCTATTGATGATCTTGAAAAGATGGTTGTCCAACACAACTCGAAGACTCAAAGTTTACACATAGCTAAACCGATGTAACAAAATCCGCTCTGTTTATGATGGCTACAAGAAGTATTTAAAGGGGTAGAGGACAACCAAGAGGGTATTGGGGTTAGCCTCAAACCCTAGGACGTGTCCCTAATGTACTCGACTTGATACAAGGCCTCACGGCCCAAGTTGAGGTGGCGCATCACTGTTTCTAAAAATAGATGCAGACTATTTTGGTAGTTGTGGCTGGCTCGAATAAAATTTGGAAGTGAGGTCAGATACGTTGGAAAGTAGACTTAATAAGCTATCCAAAAATCTAAGAACATCTAAAATGGACTCTGCATGAATAAATTACGTCCGTTTGAATCCAACATTGTTTCTGCAGTCCGAATCCAAAACGTGTTCAACTCAAACTCTTGCTTCCCTTGGGCCTAAAAAGGCATGGGAATGTGTCCCTTGCTCCCTCTTCACCATAGTTCCTGATCACATGTAAATCACAAGAATTAGGTAGAATTCCATTCTCTAAACTAGAAGCATAAAATCCTAGGAATGAGTGAACCTGATAGTTTAATTGATGTGCTCTAGCTCGAGTAATTTGTCCTTGTATCACATCTGGTTTGGACTCATCTTGAGAAAAATTGGTGTGTGTATCTAAGGTGGTGATATCCTCATCATCCTCTCCTTGAATTGGAGTCGTCCTCGACTCAAGCTCATTCGCTTCTCCCAAGTATGATTTTAATTCTACAATGTTAAAGGTGGGACTAACCCCAAAATTTGCAGGCAACTCAAGTTTATATGCATTATCATATTCTTGTTGACAACTTTGAAAGGACCATCAGCTCTAGGCATCAACTTTGACTTTATGAACTCAGGAAATCGATCTTTTCTCAAATGCAACAAAACCAAATCTCCAGGTTCAAAAGTTAAATGTTTCCTCCCATTACTACCAGCAAGTTTATATTTCACATTCATGCACTCTATGCTTTATTTAGTTGTCTCATGCATTTTTAGCATCAAATCAGCATGTTGTTTAACAGCAAAAGTCAATTTCTCTGAATATGGAAAGGGTAACAAATCAATAGGAGCATGAGGTACAAAACCATAGACAATCTCAAAAGGGCACAATTTAGTAGTAGAATGTGTTGAACAATTATAAGCAAACTTAATATGAGGTAAGCATTCTTCCCACATTTTTATCTTCTTTTTCAAAACAGTCCTAAGCATGGTAGATAAAGTTCTATTGAAAACTTCAATTTATCCGTCAGTTTAGGGATGACAAGTAGTAGAAAATAAAAGCTTTGTCCCTAATTTAGCCCATATAGTCCTCCAAAAGTGGCTAAATAATTTAGTGTCATGATCTAAAACTATTGTGTTTGGCGCACCATGCAAGCGAACAATTTTACGAAAGAATAAGTTAGCAATGTTAGTAGCATCATCACTTTTATGACGGGGTATAAAGTGTGCCATCTTAGAAAATCTATCCACAACAACAAAAATGCTATCCCTCCGCTTCTTGGTTCTAGGAAGCCCTAAAACAAAGTTCATAGAAATATCTTCCCAAGGTAAGCTAGGAACAAGAAGAGGCATATACAAACCATGAGGATTAAGTCGTGACTTAGCCTTTTGACATGTAATGCAGCGAGCAATGTAGCGTTCCATGTCCCTTCTCATCTTTGAACAAAAGAAATGACTAGCGAGTATGTCCTTCATCTTCTTCACTCCAAAATGTCCCGTTAGTCCACCTCCATGCACTTCCTACAACAATAACAAACGAACGGAGCTAGCAGGAATGCATAGCTTGTTAGCTTTAAACACAAAGCCATCATTGAGGACAAATTTGTTTCATGTTCTTCCCTCTTTATAATTCAGCAACACATCTTTAAAATCAGTATCATGTGCATATTGCTCTTTGATCATCTATAATCCAAAGATTTTGAAATCAAGTTGTGTCAACATGGTATATCGCCTAGACAAAAGCATCAATAATAACATTCTCCTCTCCCTTCTTGTGTTTGATAATATAAGGAAAAGACTCAATGAATTCGACCCATTTTGCATGTCTACGATTCAGTTTATCTTGACTTCAAATGTGCTTTAATGATTCATGATCAGAATGTATGACAAATTCTTTGAACCACAAATAATGCTACCATGTTTCTAAAGTTAGAACTTAAGAATATAATTCCTTATCATAGGTAGAATAGTTCAAACTAGGCCCACTCAACTTCTCACTAAAATATGCAATAAGCTCTCCTTCTTGTAACAACACGCCACCCAAACCAATTCCACTAGCATCACATTCTAGCTCAAATGTCTTAGAAAATTCTGAAAGTTGAAGCAGGGGTGGATGTGTTAACTTATCTTTCAATGTGTTGAAGGCATTCTCCTGTACATCTCTCCACACAAACGGTACACCCTTTTTGGTAAGATCATTCAATGGTGCAGGGATAGTGCTGAAATCCTTCACGAATCGATGATAGAATCTAGCAAATCCTAGAAAACTTTGTACCTGGGTAACCATGGTAGGGGTCAACCAACTCGGGATTGCCTCAACCTTGGCCTAATCAACTTGGAGTGAAGAAGAATACCTTGCAGAGTAACAACATAGCCAAGAAAAAGAGGCTTGATCCATACAAAAGGTGCACTTGTCAAGGTTACCAAATAAGCATGCATCACGTAAAGCATAAAAAATACCACGTAGATGGTTAACGTGTTCCTGTAAATATTTGCTATATATCAAAATGTCATCAAAATATACCACCACAAATCTATCAATAAAAGCATACAAAACTTCATTCATTAATCCTATGAAGGTGCTAGGTGCATTAGTTAAACCAAAAGGTATTACTAACCACTCATATAAACCAAACTTAGTTTTGAATGTCGTTTTCCATTCATCCCCTAACTTCATGAGAATCTGGTGGTACCCACTACGCAAATCAACTTTAGAAAACATCATAGAACCACTTAATTCATCAAACATATCATCTAATCTAGGAATAGGATGACTATATCTAATGCTGATATTATTGATTGCTTGACAATCCACACACATGCGTCATAATCCATCTTTCTTAGGCACTAAAGTGACCAGAAAAACACAACGACTAAGAGACTCATGTACATACCTTTTATCAAGTAATTCTTGAACTTGACGTTGTATCTCCTTAGTTTCTTCCAGATTGGTTTTGTATGGCGCACGATTAGGCAAAGAGACCCCTAGAATGAGTTCAATTTGGTGCTCAATACCTCAAATTGGTGGCAAACCTAGTGGTACATCCTTTGGAAAGACATCAATGTACTCCTGCAAAAGGTTAGCAATAGCCAGAGGCAAAGAAGATGGAATATCCTCGAATGAAAACAATGCTTCTTTGCATATCAAACCGTAGCAAATGGAATTTCTAACATCTAAAGTTGAGATGTCAGATTTAGTTGCAAGAAAACTGGAACTTTTTAATTTTATTTCCTTAAAAAGACTCGGTTCAGTTTTATTCTGGTTATGAGATTTCGCCAACTCACTTGCTACAATATGATTTTCAGATTTTGGGGTCTCATGATTTCTACTAGCTCTAGCAAGATCATCTTTCAAATTTTGTTCAAGAGTCATAGGGTGTAACACAATCTTCTTACCTTGTTCATGAGAGAGTATTGATTTGCTCTGCCATGATGAAAACAATCTTTATCATATTGCCATGGTTTACCTAACAACATAGAGCATGCTTGCATAGGTACACCATCATAATCAACATAATCATAATAAGAACCTAAAGCAAAATGTAAGGTCTAGTGGAGAGTGCTAGCTTCTCCACCATCTCCATGCTAGCTAGATTGTTACAACGACCACCATAAATGATTATACGAACTGATCGCTCCTTGACAATGCCTTTAATTTGAAACAAGTTGTGGCGCTGATTTTGCTTAGCATGAGCAATATGAACACTAAGCACGCGTTGTGCAATAATACTCAAATATTGTTCCAAATCACCGATGCCCACATGCTCTTCTTCATGTTCTAAATTTGGTTTGCCATCTTCATGTTCACAAGCAAAGCATAGGTTTCTTCCTCAAGATCGCTTGCTGAATCGTACTCGCCATCCTCATGAATTATTAGCACACGCTTGCTTAGACACTCCCTCATCATGTGACCAAAACCCTTGCAACGATGGCATTGAGTGTCCTTTGTGCATCCCATTGATGCAACCGATGACGATGAACTTTTGGTCAAAGCTTGTGTGGCACTTTTCGTCAATGCGGGTGTTTGGGGTGCTGAAATTGAAGTAGAGGATGCAGGTTTGTTGATAGAGGAACTTGCTGTGGTGGTACAGGTGGATGGAACAGTAGAGGTGTGAGGCGTCCATGAAGTAGTGCGACCTGCAGAAAAGTTGGTTTTCGTTCTCGATTGTCATCCTTGCACCTCACGTTCAGCTTTACAAGCAAGATGGAGTAAACAAGTCATCGAATTATAATCCTTATAATCTAGAATATCCTGGATTTCTCGATTTAAACCACCTAAGGAACGAGCCATAGAAGCCTCCTCATCCTCAACTAAGGCCCCGTTTGGCATAGATCCAAATCCAAGATTTCTTAGAGCTGGTCAAACCTTAGCTCTAAGAAATATTTGATCTAGAGCTGTGGGTGGATTAAAGGTATTTAGTTGAGCCATCTGATTTTTATTTTGGACTAAAAATAAAAGTTTAAACCATTTTATTTTATCATACAAACTCCAGATCTAGCATGGATCTCGGAGCTGAAGTTGTGCCAAAGCAGGCCCTAAACCACAATGCAACATGCAACCTTGCAATTCTCGATAATATTCCTCTACTGAACTAGTACCTTGGTGTAAGCACTGTAATTTGTTTAATAAATCTCTAGCATAGTATGAGAGAACAAATCGATGTTTCATGATTAGCTTTAATGCTTCCCAAGGGGTGGGTATATTGTTTGGATGAAGGCGGCAATGCTCTCTCCACCAAATAGAAGCAAAATCAGTGAATTCACTAATGGCAGCCCTAACTCTTCTATCCTCAGGGAAATCATGGCATGCAAATTTTTATCAACAAGTAATTCCCAACCGAGGTAACCATCGGGATCATATTTACCTTCGAACGATGACATGTTGAATTTTACCTCAGAGGAAACGTCATCACAATCATGTACCTCGCGTCATGGTGGATCACAACAAATACCTTGCCGATAAAAGCATAGCTGACGATGGTCACGGTCATTGTTGTAATTGATGACATTGTCATCCGACGAATCAGCAGCGTAGTTTTTGGAGTTTTCACCATTGGAAGGTCCCGAGGCAGCAGCTACAAGCATATCACGTCTAGACAAAATGGTGGCAAGGGTAGTGTTAGCAACTCCCTGCGTGGTCTTGATGGACCAGAGGTGGTCTTCTTGCAGCGTCATATGCTCATTAGTGAGTCGTACATCCTCGCCAAAGCCCTGGTGGTGATCCTCGTCATCCTTTCAAAGTGAGAAATAATACCCTTCGTGTGTGGAGAGTGTTGTTGCGAACTCTTGTTACCTGACATTGTTAGTAGAAGACAAGAAACACAAAGATGATGTTCCTATCACTATGTAGGATGTTGTGAAAAGTCGCTTGACTCCGAAGCTTTAACCAAAGCTCTTACAAGTTCTTACCATGCAGAAAGTGTTGTCGGCCATTAGCAGTATCAAAAGTTCTTTGAAGCTTGGATAAAGCGATTACCAAGGGACCGAACAAACAGACATAGTAGAATGTGGAGCTTAGATACAGTTTTCTCATGCTCATAAAGTGGCACAATATATCTGTTGGGGGAAAAATAAGCCAGCCTGAGGATAATGGTTGAATATTACTATCCGGGTCCCCCCGGAGTCTTGATCTCCGGATCCTCAGGTAAAGGCTCAACCTCCAAAGTCATTAGGTCCCTTCACGGTACCTCTTCGTACCTACGAAGCCTTCTCTTGGCTTAATGGGCTCGGCCTCCCGAAGGCTCGGCCTCCCGAAGCCTCGGTCCCCCGAAGGCTTAGCCTCCCGAAGCCTCGGTCTCCCGAAGCCTCAGCCTCCTGAAGCTCCAGTCTTCCGGAGTCCTGCTTCCCAAAGCGTTCACCTGCCGGATCCATGCCTCCCGAGGCCCCCGCCTTGGGATGATCGGGCTACCTTCCCAAAGGTAGCAGGGTGAGTCAGTAGTCCCTGGGAAGATCTACCGAAAGGGGAGCGCCGGTCATGCTTTGCCTGCCAAGAAGTGACCGGCATTAAAGGCCTAGGCTGATGGGCGCCCCTCTGACACCCTGGCATAATGGAGGCTATCCTGACACCCCTGACAGTGCGGCGCCAGGCCGCAATTGGCGACCGGCTCGCTGCACTCTAGGGGGCAGGCATCACGATAGTTACCACGGTGGATATTTATCTCCCGGATAGGATAGAAAGTAGTTATCCGGGATAAGGCCCAGTAATTCGGTCGGATCCTAGATATTCGTACATTATTATAACTTGTATGCCAAGGTACACGTGACCCTATAAATAGGGGGCCATGGTTATCTGGGAAAGAAGAAGCGAAAAAAAGAAAGGGAGAGACAGGCGAACAAAAACGGTGGCGACGGACACAGAACACGCATCACAGCAAACCTATGATTCTCCCCCAGATCGATTCATTTTTCCTACCATCAATATACTCGTGGTGTTCCTTCCTCTCAAACTTCATCTCCAAGCTTGAGTCTCTTCCTTAGAAGAAACTCTCACCGTATTTGCTGGGGCAAGATGAACTCTTGCTCCAACAATATCGAATAGTAATGCATGCTGAAAAGATGCTCAACCACTAGCCTAGTTGCTGATCAAGCGATAAAAGTGAAGAGTAGACGACAACACGCACACAAAAATATAATGGAACCATTGCAATCAAAGGAAGAGCTATATAAAAAAAATTGAGAGTGTCATCAAAGCTTGTATTGCAATAGTTCAAAGAGAGACGCTAGCTATTGCTCAAATTCGAAATAAGAGGGCACAAGATTGCTCAAAGACTAGCACACCAAACAAAACTTGATGAACTGCAGCCCCAAACAAAATATATGTGATAAAAAATAACTTTTGGCCTCTTTTTTTTATATATATTTTTTCAGTTCTGTTTGCATTCTTTTTTTCCTTTTTTTTCCAACACAAACTTGCATAATAGCAGGGATCTTGAGCACGTGATGATGATCATGACTTCATGAAATAAAACTTACGGCGCACAAACTACCAATGAGCAGTCCCTCAAGCAAATTCAACATGCTAGTCTCAATTAGGATCAAAGTGGTCACAAAGAACTGATGGATTCACAAAGAAAAATATGCAACTCAATAGATATAAGTGATGTTTTGTTGCACAAGCAGCAGGAACCAGCTACTCGCACCAAACATCAAGATAATTGCTATAAATTCAGGGTGCACAAAACAACAACTAATTAGAGGATGAAAATTTTTGTGGCACTATTTTTGGTATTTTCTGGTTGTTTTGCGGATTCGAAATGTGCCGTTGTGTTCAAATTGCTGTATTGTAACGCACAATGTATTTAGTAGCGGGCGT
The DNA here is from genome assembly GCF_958298935.1 of Phragmites australis. Lineage (NCBI taxonomy): Eukaryota > Viridiplantae > Streptophyta > Magnoliopsida > Poales > Poaceae > Phragmites > Phragmites australis. Next base: position 11,169,373 of record NC_084934.1, read on the forward strand.
GCCAATATACAAATGTATATGAGAGATATAGGAGACAAAATATAATTGAAACACGTAACCATATTCATTCATTATCGAAATCATAAAATACATTTTCATAGATTACAATTTTCTCACACACACATACGCACACGCTATCTGATTGAGTCTTCCAACGATCGTGTCTTCCTGGTTCCGTGGCCTCGCAAGGCCTCCGGTTAATTACATCCATTTTCCTAGACAATCTCCAATTAAGCTGCTGGCGGTCGTCATATACAGGTCGTCTCTGAGTCTGCAAGGCTGTAGTCACACGCATCAAAACAGAGCAAAGTTATTGCGCCAGAAATCGAAGCAGTAAAGAAAACGGGACAAATAGTCTAGCGTGAGCTTTATGGACTGTTTATTTGTCCCAGGTCATCATCGGCTAAATAGCCTCAGAATCTATAGTCCCTCATCATCGGCCTTGGCCTTAGGTACTACAAGGAAATAGAGGGAGAGAGAGTCTAGTTACATGTCAGTTTACCAGCTACAATCTGATGGGAATCCGACAAACTACGCATGTCTCTAGACTCCTATCTACGATCTCTGATCTCAACCCATAGGCAACAGAGCCACAAAGGTAGGGGTAATATAACCAAGCCACAGAGTAGTCAAGCCACGAAGGCAACACACTATCGGACCTCAATGTACGTCATCAGCCACGACACAATACCAAACTCCTGAACAATGAGCTTATTAATCATCATTGGTCATAATCTTCAAACTATCAATATGATTAATAGCAAAAGACCTCATATTAACACATGATCAGATCACATAATCTACAGCAGTAGGGCCACAACAGCAGCAAATGAAAGGCCATAACAGGCAGGGTCAATAGCAGAGTCCCTACAACAGCAACATACGGTCGACAACAACACAGAGCCCACATCAAGATAGCAACAAAGATATGGGTAACAGAGCCAGCATTAGGATGATAACAACACACCAGATAATGACCAAGAATCAGGATATTAACAGAGCCATCATCAACATGAAATAGCCTACTACACCATCCTGATCCAAATATAACTAGCAAAAGAAACTCATGACTCATATAAGCTACCACAAGGGGTTCCAGCACCAGGCACCCATCACACATGCTATAGCCCCAAAACAAAGGAGCCCAGACATACAGGAAGGCATCACCAGCTATCAAGCAAAACCCAGCCCCAACCAAATTGCAAAATGCCCAAGGCCATCAAGTAATAGCCGCCCTGTAAACCACTTGACATAGAGAGAGGTAACAATCTCAACCAACACTAAAACTGTCACACCCAGTTTTAACGGTCAAAACCAGATGCGGCTTATGTGTGCCCAGAATGTTCAACACACATAAGGACATCACAGGTAAAGTAACAAAAGTAATACTTTTATAGAATAAACGTTAAACTTTTACAGCAATTGACATATATTATCTTCTATGTAGATATCTGCAATGGAAAAGAAGCACTGGTGACCAACAACACCGCAGAAAACCGACCGAGAGACACACGCCTAGAACGTCACAACCTCGTCTTGATAGTCTTCAACATCTTCACTCACTGAGTAGCACCACACATGTCGTATGTCATAGGGAAAATATCAAGTGTGAGCACATGACGTGCTTAGCAAGTGTGGGAAAGATAATGATATATAGGCTTTCAACAATAATAGGCTAACACATGATATATTTGCGTAAATGCGAGTAATGAAAAGATATTTGAACTCAAAAAGCATTAAACAATTATTAAGCGAATGTAACACATATAGTCCAACGCCCAGCATACAAGGCTTCCCACCTTGCATACCATAACCGTCTAGTACTCCATGTACTATAACCAAAACCATAACCACAACCCACTAAACATGTGAGGATCCAAGTCTCCCACAACCGCAGACATGGCTGTTATAACAGTTTTTACACTCTACAGAGGTTGTCCACTTTCCCCACGAGTCAGTGAATTCTATGTTGCCGTGTTAACAAAACGCTTAACACACGCCAGTTGTATGCCTCCAAGAAATCACTGGATGACATTTTCCACTAACAAGAGCCTAATCCAGTATGCATCTGCCCACTAGGTTTCACCGCCAGGGTTTACGCGAGTCTAACTCCTACCCAAAAACCTCCTTTTGTGCTAACACAACACACGCTGGATAGGTTCTAACTAGCATGTCACGCCTTATCCATATCAGCCTCGTGGTTGGTACGTTACTTCTTGGGTTATTGCTCCATGAACCAGTCCTTACTTAGGTTACTTGAGCAAATACTAAACCAACAACATAACCATGACAACCACCAAAACCACTTTGCTCAAGGCCTAAGGTTCTATGTTGCTAGACCATTAATACCTTTACGACCATTGTTGCATAAGTTCATTAATCGAGATTACGACACTTCCCAGTATCCCAAAAGCATGGCTAAGAAATCTACCCACCAAAGATACCTAACCATAAACCATCTAGATTCCAAGGGATGATAAGGGAAAATCTAAGCACCCTAACATAGGTGACTACCCATCATATTGACAGACACTGCATGCAATTTTGTAAAAAAATAATAGTTTAAATCATATGTTTAAGATGATCAAGGACACTTGCCTTTTACCCAATGCTACTCAGTGTTGTCGAAATTTTCGTCTTGAAGTCCCTCAAATTGCTCCAGAACGTTATCGACTAATCGCGAGAACTACCGACAAATATCACAAAGGAAAACACTAAGAACAACATACCAAACATAATTAAAACACTTTAAAAACACTATAGTTGGATAGGTATGATTTTAGAAACATTTAGACGCAAGAATCACCTAAATCGGAGTTAAGATAAAAAGAGAACAGCTTTCGAGAGATGGATTTGACTAAAAAGGAAATGTTGATTTACCGGAACTATTTTCCTATGGGAAAAAGCTTTATTGCACAATCACTGCATCAGGCTTGACAACATCATTGCGCAAGATTCAAGAAGTGTAGGGCAGACTAGACTTCGCTGACTAGGCTAAGGAGAGTAATATGGTGCTGACTTGGCATGCTATGCAAGTACCATTTTGGATTAAAGAAGGGATACACTAAGATCTAGTATCGACCACCCATGATGGATCAAATGGCTAGAGGTTGCACTTTTAGGTTAAGGATACTACCGGTGACTCTGTGTAGTGGTGGTGGTTTGGGTTTCATCGGAGATGGCAATTAGGCGTGTAGCCACTAACAACGATGTCGGGCTTCGATGATGTTTCAGTGAAACAATGGAAGCATAGCATAGAATGCAGAAAGGCTAACTCAGCGGTATGGTTGGTTTTGGAAGGGGTCATCCAAGGTAGCGGCAAAATAGCGAGGACTGCTGCTAGGTTTAGTGGTGACTGCGAACATATGCAGCAAAGAAGATGCTCGCGTTCCAGTAGATTGGCTATGAAATTTGTGAAACCGTTTGAATAGAGACGTTCATATTTCCTGGGACCACAATGCTATGGTATGAGTTTTGGTAGATCATCCCCATAGAGGAAGAACAATCAGCGAAGATGAGACAGGTGACGGTTGCGACGTGTTGTGGTTGGCATCGATGTTCTGGTCGTGTCGCTGCACAAACGGTGAGGGGCTCCCAGGGTCACGTAGAACACTTTATGGGACACACTGTGATGTGGTTGGTGCATCGATGCAACTTTTGGATCGACGGGGAATGCGAATGCAAATCTGGTGCGAGCGTAGAACACATAGAAACCAGACAGTGGGCATGCCGACCTTGATTCCGATGGTTTGGCTACTCTACTAGCCGACCTATTTGGTGAGGGTGTGGGGAACATCATGGGTCATGCACTGGTGAAAGGGCATGAATATTTGACTTCTGGTCAGCTAGGAACGTAGATACCAATCGGCGATGGCGTGGTTGTCCGCGACGGCGATGACCGTGGCTGCGTAGATCGGGCTTTGGTCGGAGCTAAGGCTTGGCTAGGGACTTAGTATGATGGTAAAAAGGTAGTAAGAGAGGAGAATAATGGATCCTCACCATGCTTCGATGGTTGATGAAGGAGGATTCGCGGAGAAGACGACGTAGCGCATCACGGGCGACGGCGGCTCCGGCGAACAGCGGCGCACGGACAGGGCAGCAGCGGCATCTAGGGCTTGGGGGTGTGGAATAGGGATAGGAGAGGGCATGCAACTCTTATTTATAGGGCTAGGGGCAGCTGGTTGAGGTGGAGTCCAAGCCGAACATGAATCGGATTCGAGTTCGAGTCGGTTAGGGTTTCCTTTTTCGTAGCTCTCTATTCTGAGGAAAATATATCCACCGTCCAGACTCCACATTGGACATTTTTGGACTCTAAATCATAGTACTCGAAAAGGTCTACAACTTTGGTATTCGTCAGAACTTCTGAAAATGCCATCTTAATTTTTAAAAATGCACCACAAGCTAAACTGTTTGAACTCAGACTTATCTACGCAACACTGATTTCGGGGGCTATAACTCCAAGATCCATTATCCAAAAGGGGACTTCCATAGGTTCAAATCAAAGCTCTCGATGATAAATACAACTTTGTTATTGTCAAGATTTGCATTTGAGTTCGTTTTGAACTCTGAAACTTCATGGGAAGATGAGGCTGTCCAGAACTCCACAAAAATGTGCAGATTTCGTGGATCTTTTTGTTAGGCCATCTAGAAGACTTGGCTAAGAGTTTGGACTTGAGAAAGATTGAGCCCAAAGACACTTTAGGTATATCTAGGGTTTAGAAAAGAGACTTTTGCAGAGAAATTTGAATAGGGTTTGAATTTGAATTGAGCTCAGAGTGAATTTAAGAGAAACAAAAAATGAGGTTGAACAAGAATAGGAGTAGATAAGGAATTTGGATTTGGATTTAGGTAGAATTTGAGAAATATGAGATATTGGCTTTAAAAAGGGATTTGGATAAGATTTGAATTGAACTAGAGAAGGATCAGGTATGATCAAGGATTGAATAGATGATGAATTCAAATTTTGAATTCCAACCATTAAGATCCTTAACTAGTTTACTACAGAGTTTTGTAAAAACCTTTTCAAAATCTTTTTCACTCAAAACACCAAAGAGAAAGAAAAAGAAAAAGAACTCTAATGCATTTACGTGGCTCCTAACAAAACTCAGAATGCAATGCACACAAAATAATAACCTTTTTTGATTGATTGTTTATGAAAATAGGTTTTAAACCTATGCTACTCGTGAAGCTATTCAATAATCTTAGAAAATTTTAAAAAGTTGTAAATTCTGAAAATCAGGGTGTTACAAAAATGGTGCAAGCACCAGGCCCCAAACCAACTAGAACTAGGGTCCTAGTATCACCAAACAACCCAAACCTCATGCATTTAACCATAAGCAAACCGGCCACCGCATCAACATCTATCTATGGTAACTAGAGGTTGAGCTCATCACCAGAAACAATCAGCCACGGATGCCATGACAGAGGATGGCGATCACACATATGATGGCCGAGCTACAGAAGCTCGCATATGTCAGCCAAACGGATCAGTGCTTCAATGGCAACACCATGCAAGAGAAAAATTAGAAAGAGGGCAGGGCATGCAATAGAAAAACTGAGCCACAACCACCAAGCCCCATCAACAGAACAGGGCGATCACCAGTGAGCCTCAAAAGCATCAAGCTTCTACAGATAGAAATAACTAAGGCCATCATATAAGCATACAACAAAGATATATGCCTAAAGAACCTCAATTAACCTCAGCCCATCAAAGGCAGCTGCACTTATCAGTCATCATGGCGGAAAACATCACAGCGGCCAAGCAAACAGCAATTCAGCCCAATTGAAAACCACACCTGCGTGACGGCGCTTAAACACCCAGCCGGCAAACCGACGGCACTTTGACTCCCAGCTGGCATGTGACGGGCCATCTTGACTAATGCATCTCCGCAGCAAAAGCATACCGCTAAAACATATGGCGGAACAACAAACACCAGAAACAACACATGCCAGCCAAACTCAAAGCGGCCTCCCTGACATGGGCATATACGAATGAAACACCTCGCCCGCAAGTGCCATCACGCGAGCGCTGGCCAGAGCACCTACACACGTGCACGACTGCGACTCAGATCAACAGCGATCACAACAAAAGCCGGCTGGGGATAGCACCCATGTAGCCAAAAGCAACCTGCAACTCACACGACCACGGCGCAAACGCCAGTTGGAGAACATCACAAATAAAAAGCACTGAAGATGACCACCACCTCAACGACAATGACACAGGGAGAACTAAAGATGATCAACATCTCAATGACAACGGCCTATGGCCGACCGAAGCACACAGAGACCAACAAAACCAAAACACCTCAATGACAATGGCAACGAGGCTGGCTAGGGCATAATTGAAAGCACCATGGCACGAAGGACGGGCTATCTCAACTCAACGCCGATGCGGCACACTTGTATCTCATGCGGTCACGGCGCAAGCGTTGGCAGGAACAATACCTGCATCTTACATGGCCATGGTGCAAGCGTTGGCCGGCATATACCTGCGCACCTCACGGTCGCGGCACGAAGGCTGACTAGACCACCTGTATCCACACGGCTACGACGCAAGCATCGGTCAGAGGTTATAAAAAATTGAAGCACCAATCAGCGACCACTTGTAGTAGATAAGAATGAGGGGAGAGAATACGGCACCGGAGCACCTCTCGACAGTCAAAGTCGAAATCCATCAACCTACTCGACCAAAAGGTCTGGCTCAATGGCCACCTGTTTATCTACTCAGCACAGGGTTTCATTGGAGAGGACGAAGGGGTAAAGGGAGCTCAGATCAAGAAGCCACCACATCATCCATCAACCGGCGATGGCCATTGGTGGCAACGGCATAGCTTATGCGGTGGTGGGGCTCTGACTCAACTCTCTCTCTCTCTCTATGGATCTCCTCTCCCCTCTATATCTTCTCTCTCTCTCTCTCTCTCTCTCTCTCTCTCTCGCCCTATTGCCTCCCTTTCTCTCTTTCTCTCTAGTTCTCGGATCTGGCCTCCTCCCTACCCTGGGCACCTATCCGGGCTGTATAGTGGCTGCTAGGGTTCGCTCACATGGTGAAATCGCATCGAGTCTGTTGGGGAAGGGATAAGGAGGGAGATGATAAGGATGGGGAGGAGCGAGCTAGGAGAGGGGATGGCGTGGCTCGGGCAGAGGCAGAGTGCGGCCTAGGCACGAGCTCAGGCGCGAGGCCCAGAGAGCATAGAGAGGAAAGGGGAGAGCAGAAGGAGAGAGCTAGTCGGATTGGCCAGGAGCACGTGGAGACGGTGGCGTGGCTTGAGTGTAGGCGGTGCGTGTGAGGCGCAGGAGGCGACGGCACAAGCGAGAGGGAGAAGAAGAACAGGCACCTGGACACCCTAAGGCAGCAGCCGGGTGATGGGATAAGGAGAGGGGCAATGGGTCAGGCCAGCCGAGAGAGGAGAGAAGGCCGCTGGGCCGGCCCGGAAGGCACAGGCCAGCTTGCCCCTTTTTTCTTCTTTATTCTTTTTTCTTTTTTTTTCTTTTTCATGTATATGTACACGTATACTGGTGCAAATATATGCCAAAATGGCATCGTACAAATGCTCCCCACCAAGTTGAGCTCGCATGAGATCAAGGAGCGAGGGCTCAACTTGGTGCTCCTAAACTTGAAGAAAAAATAGCTGTCGAGTATCACCTCGAAGCTTTTCGTTGCATCTGCTTTGCGGAGCCAGCCAGCGATGATCATTTTTTGACTTGTGGTGGATAGACACACCACTCCTCAAAGGAAACATATAAACTCTACTGCAGCCTTGGGTGGCACCTGCATAGTATTGTTGTGAAGGGTTTGACTCTGCTACGACCTTGGGAGGTGCCAGTCAACGTTGTCATAAAAAGATGGAGGACTCCACTGCGACCTTGGGAGGTTCCAGACAGCGTTGTCATAAAAATATGGAGGACTCCACTGTGACCTTGGGAGGTGCCAGCCAGTGAAGACCTCTTAAGAGAGATTTTATCAACTCTATTACGACCATGTAGTAGCCATGGTTCCAGCCAATAGGGTTGAAGGGTTTCACAGTTCCACGTGAACCGCACTAGCACGCTTCACTGCTCCCAATAATCCTTAGTTGTGATGAAACTCTGCACCACTTCCGAGGTGATCTTTGATTTCAGTGTGACCTTGGGAGGTGCCAGCCAGTGTTGTCGAAGAATGATTAACTTCACTACGACCTTGGGAGGTGCCAGCCAGTGAAGGCGCGAAATAAATAATGACTCCACTGCGACCTTAGGAGGTGCCAGCCAGTGAAGAAGCAAAATAAATAAAGACTCCACTGCGACCTTGGGAGGTGCCATCCAGTGAAATCAAAGACTTCACAGATCTGTAAACGCAAAAATGGCGTACTTCTCTATTCCATCAAGCTGCAATAGCTATGAGAAAATGGTTAAATGATAATAAATGGGAAATGCATACTAGCAGCCCTGTTTGATAAATTTGATGTTTTAAAATATGGGCTTTTCTTGTGTCACCGAGCTATGAAGTACGTGTGAAGAGACTCTTTCCACCGGAGATGACGAGGAGTCATGACAGTTGCATTTAATTGTACTTCACTTGAGTGTACGTGTGAAGATCACATGTCTAAAAGTGCTTCTGAAAATGATGGGGTTCCCCAAATTGCCTCCTTGGCTAGAGCATGCCAACAATCCTGTACTCCCTGGAAGCTATATTTGCGAGCAGCATGGATCACAGATGGGTAGGAAGGAAGATGTGGCATCGTTGCCTCCATTTTCTGCTAGGGTGGTGAATGATGGTCACTCTCTGGCATTCACAGTCTTTGTGCCACATATTGATGGTGGCTTCTTGCACTTTGTTGATTCTTCCCCCTTAATGTCAGGAGGGATTTGACTTGATGACACCTTCGATTGTGTGTTTTGAACTTTGATTGACCTTCGTTGGGCTTTGAATTTACTTATACTTGAGCTTGATCTTGGGATTGCGAATGCCTTTGAGATCCCATTATCCACGCTCTGTGGTTCTAAACCTCGCGGGCAACTTTTGGTGTAACAAGGGCCTTGTTCCTATCACGCTAGGGTGGCAAGAAGCTTCACACATACCCACGACTTGTGTCGGGAAGGTAGCCCTCTCTTTCTCTTTTCTTATAGTCATCCCTGGGATAACTGATGATGGGGTGGAAGAGTACAGGATTAACAATGACTGGCCACTTCATAGGCAGGATAAGTCAGCCTCGATGCCCAAGCGTAGACAGAGGAACATATGCCTTCTGTGCAGTGTGTGTTTATTATCACAGCTTAAAACTGCCACATCACTTCATGCATCTCCATAGGTGAATCCTGCAAGTAGCCATACCATAAGATTGCAACTTGGCGACGGGTAGAAAATCCATGATCATTGTTGGGTGGATTGACACCCATTATTTATGAAAAACATGCAATGAGCCTTGGAGTTCTCCCTTTTCAGTGTTAATCCAAGGGGAGCTAAGGATGGCTTTAAACGAAATACTTTTTGAGAAAACGAACATTAATAGGGGGCATTGCATGAACGCCCTCCTTATTGATGAGTTGATAGGCACCTCCATCATAGACTTGTTCTACAACGTAGGGCCCCTCCCACTTTAGCTCAAATTTACCTTTGCTTTTGCCGGTGAGTACGATCGGGCACCTCAAAACAAGTACTAGCTCGCCCTTCTTGAATACACAAGGTTTGACAAGCTTGTCATACGCTCGGATCATGTTCTGTTGATATAACTATAAATTTTGGAGCGCGTTGAGTGTTCTTCTTCAAAGGCATCTAGTTCTTGGAGTCAAAGGTAAACTCTTTCATCTTGTGTAATTTTATTGTGTACGACAATTCAGAGCGCTAGAAGCTCCAGCTCAAGGGGTAACATGGCTTCTGTGCTGAAGACGAGTGAGTAGGGTGTTGACTGTGTGGGGGTACGAACAGTAACCAGATACGCCCATAATGCTTCAAAGAGATAGTCATGCCAGTCCCTCTTGTGTTTTGTGACTCTCTTTTTCAGAATGCCCACAAGGATTTTGTTAAAAGCTTCAGCCGGTCCGTTAGCTTGAGAGTAGTACCTTGTGGAGTAGTCCCACTGAATTTTGTACTTTTCAGTGAACTTGTAGATCTTACTTGATTTGAAAGACAGTCCATTGTTGGAGGTGATATAGTGAAGAACTCTGAAATGGTAGATGATGTTACGCTCGAGGAAGTTAATGACGCTGTCGGATTTCACCTCCCTCAAAGGAATTTCTTCCGCCCACCTGGAGAAATAATCAGTAGCGGTGAGAATGAACTACTGCCCTTTAGAAGAGGGCGGCTTGATTTTGCCAATTATGTCGATACCCCAGGCGTCGAAAGGCCACAAGGGTACAGTCGGGTGTAACAGAACTGAGGGACGGTGCTTGAAGTCCCCATGTATTTGGCAGTCATAACAAGACTTTGCCACTTGAATACAATCGATCATCATACCGGGCCAATAGCCTCTTGAAAGCTTAAGGCTATGGTAGATTTTTGGCCCGCTCTGATGACCACCGCAAACACCCACGTGTACTTCTTTAGGGCTTTATCAGCCTTGCTTTGAGACAAGCATCGAAGCAGCATATCATGCCCATAAGGTCACCGATATAGGACTCCCGCTTTGTATTAGTATGAGGGGAGCCGCTTTTGCAACTGGTGTCTTGTGATGAGGTCACTTGGCAAACACCGTGCTTGTAATAATCTAAGAATGGATTACGCCAATCTTGTCTATCAACTTCAATAGTCACCATGGTGTTCACCTCGTGGTCTTCAGGGATGAGCTCGAGTACGGCCGGTAGAAGCCATCTTTCTACATTTTTCACTTTTGCTTGCCCATCATGTAACATGAGGACTGTGGCTAGCTTTGCAAGAGCGTCTGCTTAAGTGTTCTTGCTCTGATGGAGGTGTCTGATCTGTATGAGTTCAAATTTCTCCATGAGTTTGTGAGTGGCTTCCCAATATGGGACCAACTCTGGCTTGCGCACCTAGTAAACTCCATTAACCTGTCTCATGATGAGCTGAGAGTCTCCATATGCCTGAAGGCTGTGTATCTCCATGGAGAGGGCAAGAAGCAGCCCAAAGATGAGGGCCTTGTACTCGGCTTCATTGTTGGAGCATTCCTCCTTAAGCAAGGAAAAGGAATGATATAATGTTTTTCCTTTGGGGCTCTTGAACACTATCCTTGCACCGGCTCTCCAACAAGGAGTCCCATTGGGGTCACACTCTGTGCGTGAAGCATTATCAAAGTAGAGTTCCCATGGAGCCTCCATGTCGATTGTGAACACTTCTTCATCGGGCAATTCTGTGACTAAGGGCGAATCATCCGGGATGGGATGCACCACTAAGAAGTCCGCTAATGCTTGCCCTTTGATGGCTTTCTAAGGAATGTACGTGATGTCATACTCCATCATCAATAATGCCCATTTTCTAACCCTACCTATAAGGGTAGGTTGGCTAAGGATGTACTTCACAGGGTCCGCTCGTGCAATGAGATGGACCTCATGTGCTATCAAGTAGTGTCGTAGCTTCTTGAGTGCAAAGATTAGCGCTAGACAAATCTCTTCAATGGGGGATTAATTGCATTCATCTCCCACCATGGTTCTACTTAGATAGTAGCATGCAACTTCTTTTCCTTCATCATTGATCTACCCAAGAAGGGCACCGACGAAAGCGTGATGTGCTGCGATGTATAAGATGAGAGGCCGCCCTTTGATGGGGGTCATCAGCATAGGTGGATGAAGCTAATATTGCTTAATACTATCAAAGGAATTTTGGCACTGCTCGTCCCAAATGAACGGTGCGCCCTTTTTCATGAGCATGGAGAAGGGCAGAATTCACCCAGACAAATTGGAAATGAAGCATCTGATGTACACTAGCTTTCCTTGCAGATACTTGAGCTCCTTCAAATTCCCTGGAGGAGGCATCTTGAAGATCGCCTTTATCTTCTTAGGCTCGATCTCAATGCCTCAGGCGCGCACGATGAAGCCTAGGAAAACACCGGATTGCACGGAGAAGGCACACTTGAGCGGGTTCGTCTTGAGTTGGTACTTGCGCAATCTCTCGAAGATGACGCGCAAATCCTCTTGATGACGCTCGCACTCTAGGGTCTTGACCACCAAGTTGTCGATGTAGCATTCCACGGACTGGTGGATGAGGTCATCAAAGATGACCATCATGGCACGCTGGTATGTAGCACCTGCATTTTTCAAACCAAAGGGCATTACTGTATAGTAAAAATTCCTGAATGCCATGGCAATGGCATCACGTGGATCCATCCTGATCTGGTTATAGTTGGAGAACCCGTTCATGAAAGAGAGGGCTCCAAAACATGTAGTAGCATCAATCACCAACTCGGTGATCAGAATAGGGAAGTCATCCTTCGGGCAAGTGCGATTTAGATCACGAAAGTCTACAAAGACCTGTACTTGCCCGTTCTTCTTCATTACCGGTACAATATTAGCGAGCCATCAAGGATATTGCACCTCTTTGATGAACCCCGCTTTAATCAACTTAGCAACCTCAATAATGATGTCATCTTGTAACTCCAGATGGAAATGTCGTGGATGTTGTTTAATGGGATGAAACTGCGGGTCAATCGCTAACTTATGAGTGGTGACACGTGGATCATGTCCTAGCAATTCTTTGTATGACCATGCAAAACAATCTTGATAATTTATTAAAAATTGTTTATAATCTTCACGCTCTTCGAGTGAGAGCATAGCACTTACAAAAGTGGGGTGAGGATCATCCTCACTCCCAAGATTAATCTCTACAATCTTGTCTACAGTCTGCTGCCCGCCATCCTCCAACTGATAAGGAGATGGGGCAGCATTGAGGATTTCTCCATGATGAACTGGTGTTGCTTCATGTATCTTGGCCAAGAGGTATTGCTCGTCTCTCAAGCAATGTTGGGCGTTAGCCGTAGCGCAAAACGATCGAGGCTGATGAGGGACTTCATTTATCTCGATCAAGTCCTTTTCATCGAATGACATCTCCACATCATCCTCATGCCTCCATTCTTCACCTGCACAAATAGCATTACATGTGACAAATTTGGGATCATCATCATCCTCTTCATCGCTCTCACACGAGGCGAAGGGACAATAGCCGAGTCCATACCAAGTAGGAGGGAGATGACCCTTCTTTACGAGTTGTTCTGATTGGCTCCATCATTCCTCACACACGTTGGGCGGAGATGGCAATCGCTAGTTCCTTTGCAACTTGATTCTAGACTTATTGAGTAAGGGGACAATGCTTGGTGCAACCCTCAAAGTCCCATAACTTCCTCTTTATCTGCTTCAGGCTCTAGGAAATTCAACACGAGGTTACAACACTGAGTATGTGGAACCTTATAGAAAAGAGTCGGGCTTGTGTATCCCTGAGGATCGGGAATAGCCTAGACCTCTAATGGTATAGCAACTGAAGTGTAAAAGTTATGGAAGCGGAAGAAGAGGGGAGCTCGAGGCCATCTTCTCAATCTTGGCATAGAGACACGTAACAATCTCAACCAGCGCCAAAACAGTGCAAGCACCAGGCCCTAAACCAACTAGAACTAGGGTTCTAGTATCACCAAACAACCCAAACCTCGTGCATTTAACCATAAGCAGCACAGCCATAAGGAAACCGGCCACCTCATCAATATCTATCTAAGGTAACTAGAGGTTGAGCTTATCACCAGAAGCAATCGGCCACAAATGCCATGACAGAGGATGGCGATCACACATATGCTGGTCAAGCTCCAGAAGCTCGCATATGTCAGCCAAACAGATCAGTGCTTCAATGGCAACACCATGCAAGACAAAAATTAGCAAGAGGGCAAGGCAAGCAATAGAAAAACCGAGCCACAACCACCAAGCCCCATCAACAGAATAGGGAGATTACTAGTGAGCCTCAAAAGCAACAAGCTTCTAAAGACATAAATACCTAAGGCCATCATATAAGCATACAAAAAAGATATATGCCTAAAGAACCTCAATTAACTTCAGCCCATCAAAGGTAGCTGCACTTATCCGTCATCACGGTGGAAAACATCACATTGGCCAAGCAAACAACAATTCAACCCAGTTGAAAAGCACACCTGCGCGGCAGCACTCAAACACTCAGCCAACAAACTGATGGCACTTTGGCTTCCAGCCAACATGTGACAAGCCATCTTTAATAATGCATCTCCATGGCAAAAGCATACAACTGAAACATACGGTGGAACAACACTCGCTGAAAACAACACATGTCAGCCAAACTCAAAGTGGCCTCCCTAACATGGGCACGTACGGTGGAAACACCTCGCTCGCAAGAGCCAAGCCCACACGCTTCCACGGCCATGGCGCGAGCGCTGACCGGAGCACCTACGCACATGAACGGCGGCAACTCAGATCAATAGCAATCACAACAAAAGCCGACCAGGGATAGCACCCATGTAGCCAAAAGCAACCTGCAACTCACACGACCACGGTGCGAATGCCAGTTGGAGAACATCACAAATCAAAAGCACTGAAGATGACAACCACCTCGACACCAACAGCACACGGATCACTGAAGATGATCAACATCTTGACGACAACAGCCCACAGCCGGTCGAAGCACACAGAGACCAACAAAACCAAAACACCTCGTCGGCAATGGCAATGAGGCCAGCCAAGGCATAATCAAAAGCACGATGGCACGAAGGCCAGGCTATCTCAACTCAACACCGATGCAGCACACCTGTATCTCACGTCGTCACGATGCAAGCGTCGACCAGAACAACACCTGCCTCTCGCACAGCCACGGCGCAAGCGCCGGCCGGCATACACCTACGCACCTCACGGCCACGACACAAAGGCCACCCAAAGGACCTGTATCCACATGGCCACAACACAAGCGCCGGCCGGAGCCCATCACAAATCAAAGCACCAATCAACGACCACCTACAGCAGATAAGAAGGAGGGGAGAGCACACGGCATCGGAGCACCTCTCGACGGCCAAAGCCGAAACTCATCAACCTGCTCGGCCAAAAGGCCTGGCTCAACGGCCACCTGTTTATCTACTCGGCACAGGGCTTCACTAGAGAGGACGAACGGGTAAAGGGAGCTCAGATCAAGAAGCCACCACATTGTGCATCAACAGCGACGGCCATTGGCAGCGGTGGCAGAACTTATGTGGCGGTGGGTCTCTGACTCAACTCTCTCTCTCTCTCTCTCTCTCTCTCTCTCTCTCTCTCTCTCTCTCTCTCTCTCTCTCTCTCTCTCGATGGATCTCCTCTCCTCTCTATCTCTTTTCTCTCTCTCTGTCTCTACATGTTGCTTTGTCGCCTCCCTTTATCTCTTTCTCTCTAGCTCTCGGACCCGGCCTCCTCCCCCACCGTGGGCACCCGTCTGGGCTATATAGCGGTGGCTAGGGTTCCCCCACATGGTGAAATTAGATCAAGTCCATTGGGGAAGGGATAAGGAGGGAGAGGATACACATGGGGAGGACCAAGCCGGGAGAGGGGGCGGCGAGGCTCGGGCGCAGGGCGAGTGAGGCCTAGGGAGCAGAGAGAGGAATGGGGGGGGGGAGCGAGGAAGGAGAGAGTGAGCCAGCTTGGCCAGGCACGCGCGGAGATGGTGGCGCAACTTGAGTGCAGGTGGCGCGTGCGAGGCGCGGGAGGCGGCGGCGCAAGCAAGAGGGAGGAGAAGAACAGGCGCCCTAGCACCCTAAGGCAGCAGCTGTGTGAGGGGATAAGGAGAGGGGCAGTGGGCCGGGCTAGCCGAGAGAGAAGAGAAGGCCGTTGGGCCGGCCCAGAAAGCAAATGCCAGCTGACCCCTTTTTTTCTTCTTTTTTCTTTTCTCTTTTTTTTTTCTTTTTCATGTATATGTACACATATACTGGTGCAAATATACGCCAAAATGGCATAGAACACTGGTATTGGAGGGCACAACTAGACAGAAAATGACACAAGCTTTCCAACAGATCAAGAAACACTAGGTTATGGTAACAAAACACAAATGACAACAAAACAGATTGGAGCAAAAAGCAACGGCTTAAGTGATGCAAAAAGAACATGACCAGTAGCTTCTAGATGGATGCAATACAAATTCAACAATGCAAATACGAGATGATAAAATTGCTAATGGATAAAAACAATGGTTCATATGTTATGATCTAACCTAATTTTTTGTTGGCTTTTTCTAGACCTTAGGGATGAAACAATCTACTAGTAATAAAAACAGGAAACCTCTCACCGAGCAACAGAAAATCTGATACCACTTGATAAGAAGTTTGGTCCCAATCTTTCGATGAGAGGGATTATTTCAATTTGGTGGAAATGATTTTGACAATCCGACTACATCGTACGACGATGATACATCTTAGCAATCGCTAAACCAACTCAAGGGGTTGTTGACCTTGCTATGAGCACGATCAACCTAAATACGAGGTTCAATTCTTGTGAGTAACCGAAGAACAAGCAAGAAATCAAGTAAAAGCAATCTAAAATTGCAAAGATATTGAAAATGAACAAAGTGGGGTTCTATTGATGATATTGACAAGGTGGTTGTCCAGCACAACTTGAAGACTCAAAGTTTGCACGTAGCTAAATCAATCTAGCAAAACCCGATCTGTTCATAATGGCTACGAGAAGTATTTAAAGAGGTAGAGGATGACTAGTAGGGTGTTAGGGTCATCCTCAAACCCTAGGACGCATACCTAATGGACTTGACTTGATACAAGGCCTCACGACCCAAGTTGAGGTGCCGCAGCATCGTTTCTAAAAATAGACACAAACTATTTTGGAAGTTACGGCTGGCTCGAATAAAATTTGGAAGTAAGGTTGGATCCATTGGTAAGTAGACATAATAAGCTTTCTAGAAAGTCTAAGAACGTCCGAAATGAACTCCGTATGAATAAATTACGGCAGTTTAAATCCAGTGCTATTTCTGTAGTTCGAATCCAAATATAGAACATGTTCAACTCAAACTCTTGCTGCCCTTGGGCCTAAAAAGGCGTGGGATCTTGGGTAAACGTGTATCTTGATCCCTCTTCTCTATAGTTCCTGATCACATGTAAATCACAAGAATTAGGTAGAATTTCATTCTCTAAACCAGAAACATAAAATCCTATGAACGAGTGAACCTGGTAGTTTAATTGACGTGCTCTAGCTTGAGTAATTGGTCCTTGTATCACATCTATTTTGGACTCGTCTTGAGAAGAATTGGTGTGTATCCGAGGTGGTGATGTCCTCATCAATTCTTCAGTGAGAATTACATTCTCTTGTGTCGTTCTAGACTCATCTATTTCAAATAAAAAAAGTTAGCAAGCTTACAAAAACAGTAAACATATAATTTCAGCATAGATATATACCTGGTATGTTGCCCCTAAACCAATCATGTGTACACATTATAGCTTCGATTGTTTCTGGGAGTAGGTTACAGCGATAGTCATCAAATATTCACTTAGCTGAGCTGAAGGCAGATTCAGAGGCAACTGTTGAAATACTAACACTTAGTATATCATGAGCCATCTGAGAAATTATTGGATATTTTGGACCATTAATCCTCCACCACACTAAAATATCGAAAGAAGAATCACCAGTTCCTGGATAGGACGGGTCTTCAAGGTAAACCTCCAACTCCGATTTTATATGTCGACCTGAATCGCTCTCATATATAAACTTTTCTAGGCCCAACTAGCTACTTCCACCTCAAAATTCCTTGATGTGCTAGCAGCAGACGAAGTAGGTGAGGGCTGATTTGCATATTCACCAAACAACTCACCAAAAGAATTCCTTACAGATTCAACTTTGAGTTTAGCTACAAATGGTTCATAAAGCAACCCATAATAGTACTCAACAGGCTTCATTTTGTAGCGAGGATCAAGAATGGTTGCAATTTTTAATAATTTATTCACTACTACAAAAACTATTTTTCGAGATACCTAAATTTCATTTTTACAGGCGGTTTATAGGACCAACCGCCTGAGAAAGTGGCTGCATCCCCGTGCGGCTCAAGACCACCTGTGAAAATTAATTTCCACAGACGGTTCCTTATGTGAAGCGCCTATAAAAATAGCTCCATTTTCCTAGACGGTTCACAAAAGGAACCAACTGCGGAAATGCTCCATTTCCACATTATATATTTCCATATGAGAGATATATGGGCGTTCTTAAGTCATACGTAAGGAATCAAGCATTTCCTGAGGGATGCATTGTGCAGGCTTACACGACGGAGGAGGCATTGGAGTGGTTTGTTGATTACATTGACCGAAATAACTCAATTGGTGTGCCTAAGTCTCGTTATGAGGGGAGGCTCATAGGTGTAGGGGTTCTGGGGAAGATGACAATAACTTCTGATCCAAAGGCATATGGCCAAACTTATTTTCTCATGCTGCAACAAATGAGCGAAATGTGTCCATAAGTTGATGAGCACAAGTATATGCTACTTGAAGAGAATCCAGGGCAACACATAGAAAGGTTCATGACTTGCTTCCGAGATCGAATTAGGCAATCAAGTACTCCTACAAGTGCTTTGATAAAAACTAGCATCGGGCCCTATATACATAGTTATGACATATCAATGGTACGATATAAATGGATACACATTTTACACGGTTGCCCAAGATGTGAAGAGCATATAAACAATAGTGTCCGTATAGATGCTTATGATAACGATTTGCAGAGGGGCACATACTATGATCAAATAGAGGAGATCTGAGAGCTAAACTACTTGGGATTTATGGTATCCCTGCTTCAGTGCCATTGGGTACATGGGACAAAGGGTGTCACTAATGACAGGTATAGATTCACAAGCATTGATATCAAACATGTCGGATACAAGTCTGAACCTTTCGTACTCGCTAAAGATGTTTGCCAAGTCTTTTATATGATTGACACAACAAAGAAGAAATGCAATGTGGTTCTCGCTGGGAAAAGATACATCAATGGAGTTGCAAACGTCGTTGATGAGGAGGAGTTCAATCAATTTGATGAAATCCGCCCTTTTGCTACTGCAATAGTGCCATGCCTTTCACTGATCGAGAAAACTCCATACCTACACTCCGACCATAATGAAGGGATCCATGAAAGCACAAAAATGGAGAATTTGAATTTGAGTGTCAAATTTGTAATATTAATGTCAAATTTGAATTTGATATATTAAATTTGTAATATTAATGTCAAATTTGAATTTTAGGTTTCAAGTTATTTGAATTTGTAATAGTAATATCAAATTTGAATTTGTAGATATTAAATTTATAATATTAATTTCAAACTTGTATAATTAATGTCAAATCTATCAAAGTGATAGATGATACTATTCATCCATCACCTATGACTTTCTTCACCGGTCACTGACCTGTCATAAGTGATGGATGAATATCATCCATCACTTATGACTTATTATCAGTGATGGGTGGTTATATTAGATGATGGGTGATAGTATTCACCTGTCACCTCTGACCTTATAGTATATATTGCCTACCCTTCTACATGTCATTTTGCCTAAGTCCTAAGTCCTAGCCCTAACTCATTCCCGAGCTACCTCTGAGCCTAGGAACCCACCGCCGCCACCGCCGCCATCTCATCGGACCAGGAGCCCACCGCCTCCGTCCGAAAGGAGGAGGAGGAGGAGGCCGCCCAGTCCAGGAGCCCGGCGCCGTCGCCTTCCTTCATGCACCACCTCCACCTCGCAGCCGCCATACCAGAGGAGGAGGAGGAGGCCACCCATGCCGCTATCGCCCCCACCAACGAGGAGGAGGACCAGCAACCCAGTGCCATCGCCTTCCTCCATGCATCACCGCCATCCCAAAGGAGTCCCGTTCATTTGAGTGCATAGCACTATGAGTACTCAAGGTTCACTCCTCTCCCTTCCTCTATTTGTTTATCTTGACAGTTTGGTTACATAACAAAAGCTCGATGATGTACAAATGTATTGAGATTGGGCATGCTTACTAACTGCAAGAGTTTTAGACCTGTGAATTCTCGAATTGTTCGATATATTTGGTAGCCCCTGGAGACTATTATTGGTGATACTCCCTAGTCTATTCTAGTTCATTGGAGAACATTTGTTATGTTGGTTTTCCAGTGGGCTATCTGCTGTTTTGATTCCTGGTTCTAGTGCTGCTATTAGCTGAGAGGGAGTTTACCATCTTTGATTCTAGACAATTCAGCCGAGTGAGCTTTTTAGCTAATGTCAGTACTTGTTTTGTGCTTTGCTGTTCAATCTTTATATGTCTTGGCTGTAACTTATTTCATTTGTTCAGGATCTCTGCTCTCTGGCTTAATATAGCAGCATTGTTTTATGGTGATATTTCAATTTTGAGAAATCTATCCAGGTTCTAATAACTAGTTGAGAACTTAGTAAACTGCCCAGTCGATGATGGATTTATTAGAACAATTAGGGAGCATGATCTTGCTTGTCCTAGAGCCAATTATTATACCTTTTCTAAGAGCACTTATATAGAAGAAATGTGCATGTTGTCTACTATTCGATGTATACATGATTTCGGAAATTGATATTTATGCTTTACGGTCATCCTTTTCAAAGGTCATGTGTAATGAGTATTTTCAGTTATGCTTTTGTATATCTATATTTGGAATGAAATCCATGCTCATATTATCACATTATTTACTACAATATCTTTCTTATGTAGATAATCTTCTACATTTTTATTGCTTTTAAAATAAATTAGATTCTTTGCAAACATGTCTTCTACTTTGTGTTAAGATATATAGCTGATATTTAGATGGCCATTTTTCTATTGAACTTTCATGGATATGCACTCTTCTTACTTATAATATTTTTGTTGGATGTATTATTATTTCATACATTACAATATTACATGCTCTGTGAGTTAGCATGATAGTTCGACTAGTAGATTTAATCACCACGATTATATTACACTTGATCAAAAGAAAATCCTTTGAATCTACCCAGCTCGTAACCTTAATTCCTTTTATTTCCTCTAAGAAACCATAGGGCAAAGAGGACTGTCACCCCTAAGAAACTATAAGCACAGAGGATGCTCACACAAGAGACTGCCTTAGCACAAGATGGGGCAGATAAGAGCCAAGCATACACCTGTCCTCCTCCTCCGGCAGCAGCAAAAGCTAGCGCTCGTGGCATAGCCAGAGCCCTATTCCATGCGAGCCTCCAAGCCAACATCGGGCAGGTAGCTCCGAGTACGATCCCGCCAAAGAAGTATTGAGATGAGGCAATGCATTTTATACCTCTTGAATGGAGGAATATTTTTTTTGTTCATGTCAACCCCCCTTGTTTTCTCTCTAGATGGAGGAAACGTAGTCTCCAAGTCAGATAGTGGTAGTGGTGCATGAGGCCAAAAGCCTAGGACACAAATACAGTGGCTGACAAATAAAGTTACCATCACGAGAATCGATGCTAATAGGCTACCTATGGATGAAAAGGCATTGAATAGATTCCGAAGGATAGTAGAGCTCATAGCTCGGGAGAGGGTGCCAATAACGACTAAGTTCGATGACTTAGTGATGAAGCAAAGAGGGACTTGTTTGATAATATCGTCAAGGAGTATTTGGAGTACCGTGAAAATATGAGTGATCATTAAACGATCGCCACGGTCAATAAAGTAATGAAAGCAATCGCGAAACTTCACCGAAGTTTTAAGAGCAAGCTTGTTAATAGCTACTTGGCTAAAGCGGTGACGCCCTTTAAGAACTACAAGCACTTAAAAGAGGAAGATTGGGGTGCTTTTGTGCAGATAAAGAAGTCAGAGCAGTTCAAAAATGAGAGTGAGGAGAAGAAGTAGCTTCAAGCTAGGAATAAGCACAACCACAGGACTGGCGCAATTGGGTACATGGAGAAAAGGGTGAAATTGCAGGCAGAGGATGAAAAGTTAACCAAAGAAGGCCACAAGAATCATTGGTTGCAATTCCTGAGACGATCACGGTCATATTTGCGTGCAAGAGGTGAGCTGTCTGAAAGCAAAGAAATCATATTTAGAAATAGCGAAATCCAGTCAGATGCAAAAAAAAAAAGTGAAAGAAAAGGCAGCCGAAGTTAGCCAAAGTTCTTTCACCAGTGTCAGGGAACATGATGTTTTCTTAGCGGCACTGGGAAACCCGGAGCACCCAGATCGAGTGTGAGACGTATCTAGTTCCCAAGGCTACAAATACGGCTTTCCCAAAGACCTTGAAATGTACAAGAAAAGGAAGAGGTTGGGTGCGGTAGACGTGGATGCATTGACACAGGACATCACCTGAAAAGTTTATGCAAACATCATGCAAACGCAGTAGCACAGGGAATAGAGATTTCCATCCCAGAAGAAGCTGACCCCGGAACTGCACGGAAAAGTAGCTGCACCTCTAAGGAGGTCGATCAACCAGTAGCCGCCGTGACTGAGCTGGATAAGATTGATCTGCTAGAAGGGCACATGCCCTACAGCCTTGTAATCAAGCCTGACAGGTATTACATCGTGGTTGCAAGGGGTCAGGTGCTTCTAAACATCCATATTTTACATAAGGTCCCGATACGTGTTAGCTATGTCATGGTTACGGTGGACATGGTACATAGCGATATCACCAATCACGTGTTGGAGCCCCCTCTCAATGATGAAGTCACAACTCTAGGTGAAGCTCTTCATTAAAGGATACAGTGGAATAAGGGTGGCATTGTGGTCTCCAGTGCATTCCAGCCTAGATGAGCTTCAAGTGCACCGCTGCCGCACCCCTCACTTCCAGAGAAGGCAGCTTCACTGCCTTCTCCTTCACATCTGGTGGCCTCGCTTTCAACTCCAATTTCATCTCCCCCAAAGAGCCCAAGAAGAAGAAAAATGGAGCCGGGAAGAAAGGCCCTAAGAAGCACCTGCCAAAGAGGTTGAAAGTCATTGTACCGGTGAAGAAGTCTACGGACATTGGAGCAGCGTGGACTAGTGCCCACACAAAATTCGAATATAGGAAGCCCTTAATGATGGTAGATGACCTAACAAGGGTGGGACAAGCTTATGTTAACCTACATAATTACTACATATAGACTTCTAGAGACACCAAGACTCAATCCATAGTCGTACATTATAAATGACATCACTTCTTAACTGAAGACAGCTACTTCTTTGTGGGTTTTAATGACTTATATGACATCTTAAACCTTGATGCCATGGACGTATCGTTATTACAGGTCTTTACATTGTAAGTTCCTTGAAATTAGATATTTATTAATTAATACCACTAAATTTTGAATTCAACCTATATTCTTATCTATAGACACTTGATCAACGAAACAAAGAAGAACAAGGAGCCCATCAGATTTCTTAACCCTGAAGCCATAACAATCTCGGTCATCCAACTTCATAGCGACTACATTGTGGACTATGTGGCCAGGGCAATGCAATAATATTCCAAAATAGACTACCTATTGGGCGCTCACAACATCAGTGGTCATTGAATCTTATTGGTCATTTACCTCAAGTGGAACTTGGTGTGGAACCTCGACTCATCAAGACGAGTAGGAACAAAAGGCAAACCTAGATAGCGTGATTATAGCACTGTAAAAGGACTTCTCAACATGTAAGTTCTGCCTGGATTAGTTTACATATTCAACTTTTCTAACATTCAAATGTTCCCTAATCGATCCATCTTTATGCAGGGCTTTTTGACAAGTACCTTCAAGCTGATCCTGACTACAATGCGAAAGAATGCTGCAAACTAACACACAAGATCGGGTTCGTGGTAAATGCTACTAAGCATATTACTAAGTACTCTCTGTTGCTGATTTTTTTTATCTAACAATAAATTTTCTTTTTAGCAGTGCCACCAACAACCACCGGGTAACACATGTGGATTCTATGTTGCATGGAACATGCTCCTCACGATACGAGTAAAGGAATTGAAATCCCCCAATGTAAGTTCAATGCAAGTTTATTCGTAACTAATTTTAGTAATTAGTTTAATTTTATGATAACATGACATTGGTTACTCGTCAAATTATGCAGGAGTTTTTAGCTTATTTTTTTACAACGCTGCACTTCCGGAGATTCGACAATGGATCGCCGAGTTCATGATGTCTGAAGTCATCAACCCACACGACGAGTTGCACTATAGAAACCCTAAGTTGTGAGGTATTATGTAATATGAATTGATTGGAACTTTGTAACCTTTGTGATCCTATGATGAATTTATTAGATTTTTTTGTAACTTTTGAGATTCTATGATGAAGTGGGTTCTTATATAAGTGTGTTTATCGATATGGATTTGGATGCATTGCTATTGTTTCGCAGGGAGAAGATGGCTGCAAATCCTAGCTATGTTCTAGGATGCAGCCAGAAAACAAGACAATCCTGCAGAGCAACCTACACATAAGTGACAAGTAACCTCTTTATCCATCACTTATATTAAGTAATAAGTAACGAGTAATCTCTTCACCCGTCACTTATATGAAACATGTGCTGGGTGTAGAGGTTGCCCGTCACTTGTGTCTTAATATAAGTGACGGGTAACCTATTAACCTATCACTTGTGTTTTTCTCTCCAGCACATGGAAGATGCACGTCAGTGACGGGTCACTGTTATGACCCATCACCTATGATCTCATTAGTGACATATACTTATCCGTTACTTATAACTAATCATCAGTGACGCGTTCGGGGTGACGGGTCCCGTACCTGTCACCCATGACGATTATCACCTGTCACCTATGATCTTTTTCCACTACAACTGAAGTAATGACTTTTAGTCCATCTTGGACAATTAAATTCAGCACATGTGTTGCACATTGAATATGAAAAAGATCCCCATTCAAGTGAAATACTTTCTTATACAAGAGAAACCTCTTAACATGTCGAACAACAACATCATTGACTGTACAGTTGTCAAGTGCAAAGCAAAACATTTTTCTATCCATCCAAGGATACAACCTATTTATTAGTTCCTTAGCAATGTGCTCGCCGGTGTGAGATACGGTCTGTGCAAATCCAATGAGCCTTATATGCAAATTCCAATCAGCATCTTTATAATGTGCAGTAATGCTAATATATCCAGTTATTTCAGTATGTGTCGACATGTCAGATGTTATACTGAACTGACCTGGTTGTTTATTAAATTCTTCGTACATCTTTAACTTTTCCTCATCCTAAATTTTCATGCAATCATCTTTTAGAGAAGTTCGATGTACTAACTTGAACATGGGTTGCAGACTATACATGACTCTTCTTGTATAATAGTGCTCAGCCATAAGAAATAGGTAGCCATGGGCAAGGATCTTTCTAGCATAGTCTGCAGGGCTTCTTTGTTGATCAAACACATGAATATCTGTCTTTGGGCTACCAAACTTTCTTCTCTTTGATGATTGCAGCTCAGGACATACTCTGATATGATATTTCAAATGATTTGTTCCATTCTTGTTTCCAGCAACAAAATGTTTCTTGCAATGATTGCATATTGCCTTAACAACACCATCTAACATAGTCAGATCAAAATATTTCCAAACTGTTAGATCAAGTTACAAATAAGGCATGAAATGTGTGCATACTTATGCATTTGTAAATGGTGACAACCCATCCAAACCTTGTATCAAAGAAGACCAAAGGTCATAAGACAGATTGTTCAAAAAAATTAATGAGCTCCTCAAAATACTCCAAAGGCAAACTTTTAGGCTTCAAAAGGTATATATCTTCATGTTACCTGTGCCAAGTTTGTTCCATATGAAATATAAGGTGACACTTTAACTAGGAATTTCTATGAAAATATAACAATTCAAATAGGGATGATTAGATATTATCAGAGTATTTTTTATAATAAATCTAGTAACATCTATCTTACATTGTCAACCTACGTAACTCTTTATATATTAATGGTCCAAATTAAAACTTTGACCGATAGGAATCCTAAAACTAAATACATTTTGTATCGGCGCGAGTATGTCACACGCTAGAATCAAATGGCCCACTGCTCAGTCAAACCAGTCTCTAAATAGTAGAGAAAAAATAATAAAAAAGAGAAAATGAAAAAAAGAGAAAAAAAAAGCCTTTGCAGTCCATGCACCAACCAACAATGACGACAGCTGGCCCAAGAGGAGGAGGAATCCAAGACCGTCTCAGTGAAAAACCACCTCCATCGTCAGTCTGCCTCGGCACCTCCTCTCCTTCTTTCCACTCCTCCCTCCAGTGTCCAATCCTCGCTACTCGCCTGACATAGCCACACACTGGGCAGGCCACACGGGTGCTAGGGTTTCTCCTTGGCTGCGGGCTTGGGATCTCGCGCCTCTCCACAGTCGCGTGCTCGGGATCTCGCCCCTCCCCAAGGCAGGCGCAAGGCCAGTGACTTGATGCGGCAGATCATCTCAGGCGGCGGCGGTGCAGTGTCCAGGGATGTGGATGGGGATCTAGACCGATGGGCAATGGCACGCCACCGCGCGTGGAGCTATCATTTGCGATCTGTCGAGCAAACCTTTTTTTTTTTGGCTGCCGCTAAGGCTAGGGCGCTGGAAATGTGAAGTGCTAACAAAAAAAGGCCAAAATTATAGTGTCACACTCACGAGGTGCTTGTTATCACACGCATTCAAATAAAACCACTTAAAACACTCGCATGTGTGTAAATCGTAGGCACAAGATTTGAACCCTAGTGGATCCTATCCTCACACCTCCACTGCCCCACTAGGAGTTGGTTTCCAAAAAGACTGCTCCTTTATGTAATTGATTTTAACGGATCCGACCCTCGCAAACAACTTTCAAGCTAATCCGGAAGAACTTATGACGCAAACACGCGATAATATGAAAATGCCTCGTAAGCCTACTAACTAGTACTTCCTCTAGTCACAAATAAGTGTCATTTTAGATTATATGCAATCAACTATTCTAGACTTTAGTTATAAATTATTTTTATGTATTGAGTTTGGATATTAGAAAATAAATCGGGTATATTTGTCTCGAAAACTACTTTCATAATAGCATAATTTTGCTATATTTTATAAATATACTACAAAAAAGATATTATTTAAAGTTGTATTTTGAAGATTGTATCGATGTCTAAATTGTCACTTGTTTGTGACTGGACGTAGTATTCAGCAATATAAACTTGTCATCATTTTGGATTTCCACTTGGCCAATCTAACATATCTTATAAAGAAATAGAGGTAGCGACTCAAGAATACCAGATTAGATGAGAAAAAAGTTGGAGAATGTGATCAAGAACTCCGGGCTATAGCTCTGCCAGGAGAGACTCAGCTCAACCACAATGTCGCCTCATCTGCCAGCACACTACCTATGTCGTGCCCTAGCACGTGTCCTTTTTGCGATGGCCACAACAAACTCAAGGTGTTTGTTGACAAGCACATTGTCATCCTTCTGCTATCCCCTGTGCGACTCCCATGCCCCCTCTAGTTTGTGGCTTGTCGCAGCTAGGTTTGGGGAAGAGAAAGTGAGGAGAAAGGAGGATGAAGTGGATGCTTTCCCTTTTTAAGGTAACGATAATGGTATTATGCCATGCAGTGTTTTGCGATGATATTTTCATAAATACGCTCCATTGAAACTTGCTTATTTATTTATGGTTAGTGCAGCACTCGTAAAATGTTTTTGCAAAGCTACATGTTCCCAGCCAAGTACACTAGCACTAGAAAAAATAAATTCTCAATCATGAACAATTTAATATCACATCTTGTACACCAGCTAAATTCAAACATGTGCATCACTACATCTAAGTAGGGGCAGATCCACCGCTAGGGCGAGCATGGGCGGCCGCCTGAGCTCCACGTCGGCGGGAACCCCCCCCCCCCATAGATTTCAGTGATTGACCGAGCTGAGAGCTAAGGAAGAACCGAAGAAGCACCAGTCCACCACCGAGCCGAGAAAGAACTGAAGAAGACGACCTATTTCACTATTTGGGCAGTTGAGCTGAGGAAGTAGTCATCTCCACCATCCACCCTGTTCTGTTGAGCACCTTCAAGACGCTTTTTTAAGAGTTTTGCCAGTTTCAACTCTTCTCTTGCTTCTGCCATCTTCCCTTCTCTCTTAAAGGCAACTGCTTTTCGCTTATGAAGTAAACTTTGATCTTTGAGAGTATCATCTCCATGTTCCTTTTGAGATTCTTTATGATCAAGTACATCAGAAGATGAATGTGATCCCTTTTCAGTTCCCATGGTACCATTAAAAGCTGTCCGCGACAAGAACAGGGTGTTCCATCACTACTTCCTTTCGCTGCATGACCTTGTTTAGAAACGATTGTCTCAGTCCGTAGTTTGCTGGGAGAACTACTTAGCGTACCCAACGATACACCAGATTCATCTGCATGCACTGGCAACAAAACATCCCTCTTCATTGTATTGATTACTGATGATGGGAGTACACCAGCACTAACACCAGGGACATGCTGAACATCAGGTTTATTTTCCCTAATCTGATGTCCAGCAGTACTAATGATTTGTTAGCTAGTAGCAAAGTTACTCGATTCTTCAATTTCTGCCAGTTGTTGCTCTAAGACCTTCGCCTTTTCCAGTTCATCCTCAGCTTCCTTGTTTTTCCCTTCCCATCTAAATGCAAGAGCCTTCCTTTTTATACGAAGCAATTCCTTCTGAATTTGACCCTTAGTTTTCGATGACTTCTTGGCAGCTACATGTGAAGTTGATGGATTTGAAAAATCAAAAGGCTTGTGTGTCATATAAAGTGACGACTCATAGCAAGGAATCAAAAGCCAAATATGAAATTCGTTTGACTGCATCTTTAGATTGTACAAGCTATCTCCTAATGCAAGGTCATGCATTCCGTGGATATAATGAATCTTCTTCGTCATTGAACAAGAGCAATTTTCTTAAAATGATTGATTGGTAAAAAAAAAAAGAAACGAGGAAGTGAGGATTACATTTGAAGAGTTCTGTCCTAAAAATGTTCGTATGCTTGCACCATCAGTTAAAAAGACCTTGCAAAGAGTTGTGCATAGGAGATAACTAAAGAGATAAAGAAAGAGATTGGTAATGATTTTTTCTCTATTTTTATCGATGAATCTCGCAATATATCAATCAAGGAGTATATGGGCGTGATTGTTAGGTTAGTGCTCTTATTTATGTGTTGAACTGTGATATTGTAAGATATCTGATATTGTAGTAATTGTTTTGTTTGTGGTGTTGTGTAGGTTCGTAAACAAGAAAGAAAATGTTATGGAAAGATTTTTGTCTTAAGTATATCATAGAAACAACATCAGATATATTAAAAAAAACTTTGTTTGAGTTATTTTTTATACACGATTTGAATATTGCTAGATTTCGAAGGTATGACTTTCTGCATTAAGTATGTTTAAATGTGATCACTTTTCTCAGCCGTCCCTTTCGCGAAGAAATCCGACTCCAGCACGAGGACGTCACGTGCAGCCGAATCCAACCCCGATACAACTACCAACATTCCGTCCTCGATCTCGGCACCCCTTTCCTCTCCTCTTCGTTTCCCGGAACCGAAAAAAAAAAGCAACAGAAAATCGCAGGAAAAGAAAACAAATCTCCTTTTTTTTATTTTCTTCTTCCTCTTCGTCTCGACTCGTCGCCCACTACCCCCTCAAATCCCTCCGATCCACTCCCCAAACCCCAGGCAATCCACCATCAGGGTTAGGGCTTTCCCCTCCCCCCCTCCTCCTCCTCCTCCACCCGCGGCGGCGCGGCCATGGCCCACGGCGGCGGCGGCGGGAGGGCGAAGGTGACGCCGAACCTGGCGATGGACGGCGAGGGCACGCGAACGCTCAACCTCACCGTGCTCCAGCGCCTCGACCCCTCCGTCGAGGACATCCTCATCACCGCCGCGCACGTCACGCTCTACGATTTCGACACCGACATCAACCAGTGGGTAGGTGCTGGGTGCTCCCCTCCCTCTGTCCGACGTGTTCTCTTGCTCGTGGGTGGAGATTTGGTTGGTCTGATTTGTGTGCTCGTGTTGCGTGTTTCTGCAGAGCCGGAAGGACGTGGAGGGGTCGCTCTTCGTCGTCAAGAGGTTCCACTCTCCGTGCCTGATGCCCATGTTGCCTTTGGCTTGTGAAAAAACAGAGCTTTAATTTCTTGATTAGTAACTGCATTGAAGCCGCCTTTGCAATCACATAGTTTGTCAAAATCTTTCAGTTTTAGCAATTTCTACTATCTCAAAAGGATATTGGGCGGTTGATCATAGACAACTAGATAGAAAATATGATTATCGATAGCAGCAAAATTAGTACGATTGTGCAGTGTATTTCTTTTCTCTGTTTTCTAGATGCAGAGCAGAGCATATGTTGTTTGCTGCTGTCAAATAATGTAGTGGATCAATTGGTTGTGCTGCCTTTTGAGAAATAAATGCCTGGGAATTATGTATTTGAGAGTCCAAAGTTGTGATTTACTTGTTACCGAGTCATGGTATTTCTATATGTTCCAGTCTTCCAGATGTCCTTATTATTTAGATAAATGAAATGTGTTGGGTCTAGGAGTGATGATAGTTGAACAGTTCACATTTGCCAGCTGTGTTAAATGCCTTTCCAATGAGTAGAGTATATTTCTTGCAGGAATGCTCAACCTAGATTCCAGTTCATTGTCATGAATCGCCGAAATACAGGTATTTATCGTGTACTCCCTCCGTTTAGTAACTTTCTTGAGCTTGTTTAACTTTGTAAGTAAGTTATGATGATTGACTCCTTCACAAGACTTGCGCGTGAGAATAATTCTATCGTGTGACACACATGATGATTGGTCAATCTGACATTTGGAAACTTCGAATAGCATGTTTCTGAACTGTTAATCTATTATCTAGTAAAAAATAGTTATCGTCAATGCTAGCTGCTCTCCGTTGCTCCCATTACAAAAGAAGTTTAGAGTTTAGGTAAACTTCATATTACGACATTTTGAAACTCCGAATAACATATTTCTGAGCTGTTGTTTAGTAAAAAAAAAAGTTATCGTCAATGCTAGCTGCTCTCTGTTTCTCCCATTACGAAAAAGTTGAGATTTTAGACAAATTTCATCTTACAATGTACATAAGCATTTAATTTTTCAAGGAAATCAAACATATTCCTTCTGCTCATTTGTTATTGATGTTGCTAAGTGCTAACTCCTCTATAGTCCCTCCCCCTCCGGGTCAATACTTCAAATCTAATAAAGTGGTATGCTTATGTTCACTCTAAAATAGTTATCTAGTAGATAAAGTAGCATGATATAGTTCTATTTGGCAAAAAAATTGGTGATAGATTTGTAATCTTGCATTCCACTCAATTTCTATCTTTCTGCCATTGTGATACAAACCAAAAGACCTTTTCTTTCTGAACAATGTTCGCATTTATGTACTCCATACTGTCCATACTTACAATGCCGAAACAAAACTTAGACACAAAGTAGATGGGTTACTTATTACTCCTTCCAGTCACAAAAGAATGCTGTTTTGGGTTGGGGTTGTGTACATCAACACATTTAAACTTTGACCATCAATATTTTTTTTTAATATTTTGATTGGACTTTTGAAAATGGTATACCTATATTTGTCTTGAAAAGTTGTTTAAAAATACCACAGCTTTGATATATTTTGCTTACATTTTATACTAGTAAATAGTTGTCACAATAGTGTATTGGTGACCATGTCGATGTCCAAAGCGACACTCTTTTGCGACTGGAGGAAGTATATAATATCTTGAAAGTGAAGACTATATTTACTTATATGATAGAGGTTACCATGGATTTATGGATGGTTGGACAATCATGTCGAGGAAACAAATAAACTTCTTTAAACTGGTTGGTCATTACAAGTTTAGTTTTGGATGATTGATCTCAAATGAGATATTGAGAAGCTTATATTGTATGTCTTAAAGTTATAGCCTTCTTCTATATTTATGTTCCTAGTGAATGTTTTCTTTATATTTTGTTGGCTTCCTCTTGTTAACAGATAATCTAGTTGAAGATCTCTTAGGAGATTTTGAATACCAGCTTCAAGTTCCTTATATAATGTACCGCAATGCTGCACAAGAAGTTATTGGAATTTGGTTTTATAACTCCCAGGAGTGTCAAGAAGTTGCAAATCTTTTTAGCAGGTATTTTCATGCAAATGTTTACTCTCTCTCTCCTTTAACTTGATTTCATTTTTTATTCGTTTGACATGGCAATTGTTATTGTGTTGTTTATGGAGATACATCAAGATATAACCCAGCCATCTAACTGTGGCAATGTTTATTGCTCATTGATGAAAGGCCTGTGACAGTGCTAGTGAGTTCATGACATGATAAGGAGACAGTAATTTGACATATGTTTGAAACTTTGATAAAAAAGATCTATTGACTCAATCTTGCTAAAAAATAACTTTTTTCAAAAAAGAAATAGTATATCATTTTTTTAGAACATTGCTTCGGAAGTCCCCAACCTTGTATATAAGCACCACTTAAGTCTTCAAAATTTAATATTAACTTAGTAGGCCCCTGAATTTTTGCTCTACTTAGGTTTCCAAATATACAAGCTTTGCCACTTGGAACTTTACTGCTGCTTAAGCAGACACGACTACAAAAATGGCAGTGAACAGGGAGTGATGGTGTGGAACTTATTTTCCATCTTAAGTTGATGTGGCAGTGTGAGTTATCAAGACATTTTTTGTGATTTAGAAGTGTGATCATGTGGTGGTTGAATTGAAGTGTCAATCATTTGTAATGATAATCATTCAGCTATATGAGAATCACATATGGATATATGATCATCACCAGCTTCATACTGTTATGCTATTTCTTTGCCATATCTGCAAAATGAGGCTTGTTCAGTTTCCTCGTAATTTTCTGTTCCTTCACGATACATCACTTGTGCGATTTTGCAGGATATTGAATGCATTCTCCAAGGTGCCTCCAAAGCCAAAGATTCCTTCTATTGAAAGGTACTTGAAATGTTGTGCACTTTGGTACTGGATGGTTGGACTAGACATAAAATATTTCTTTGATTTTTGTTATGGACCTTTCCAAAATACTTGTTTTAACAAATGAGTGCTTATTAGCTTTTGTTTCCGTGGGTTGAATCTTAAATTCCTTAAATAGATACCATGAGAGACTGAAAGTTACTCATGATGTATATATGCTGTTATGTTAATGGATATCATTTATTTTCTTGCGCAAACAGCATCATATGTAAGGATGAAGGTGGGGTGGGTTGTGGCTGCCCGCCCCACATCTGTACCAGCCGCAAGAATTACGTGGGCTTGAGCGTCAGCCTGCATGCCACAAGTTTTTTTGCGGGGTTAGTGGCAACCTGCATGCCACCGCAAGAAGTACGGCAACATAGGCTTAAGCTTGCTGGCTAGCTCAAGCTTGTATGTTGTAAGCTTGCATAAGTATTCAGATTTCAGAACCCAAACTGTACTGATTCACCAAAATATTTTAAAAATCAGAAAGGGCAAAAGAACCCAAAACGGCATTATTATTCAGAATATTATTTTATCCTTACATAATGAATAAATCAAACAACATATAATATATTACATTGTGTGAGATGAATAGGTGAATAGCTATTAAGCTTCCATCAAGGTGCAACATCATGCTTGAGCTATGTGGGCTTCAGAATAAGATTTCACGCTTCCATGATGAGTAGCATCTCAGCTGAAACTTAGCTACATGATCTGATTAAAAAATAATAAACATATGAACATCTCTTTCTTTGTAATCCAACTTTAAAGGAGAAGAATGTGTAATCCTTGATAAGAAATATTACATGTGTTCTGCACATGTGATATGACTTCCAGTATTCAATGAAGGCATTGCTAAGTTTTTCTCTGGTGCACCCACAAACTAAGTTAGCAAGCTAGTTTCAGAATAAATATACTAGACATTCTATGATAAAATACCAAGGCTCTCAGAAAGTTGCACAACAAATAAGCAGGGAGACACTGGTTGGCAAAAAATGATGTTTTCTCAGCTGACTACAATCTTAGATAACATTGTTTGTTTTCTCAGCACAACAAGCAATGCAATCATTGCATGCTTACAATCTTAGATTGCATTGTTTGTTTTCATATGATTCATATGACAGACAATTTTGTACTCCAATTAGCATGTCTTGTGAAAACAAGCAAATTAAAATGGTGCTGTTTTAACATGACTCATGAATCGTGACTGCTAGTTCTTGTTAATTTAAAGTTGTACCTTACTACTGTCTGATAGTTAATTCACATAAAATACTTAACATTACTACCTACATGGTATCTGATAACCTTTTTTTAAAAAAAAGGTGTGTCATTTTAAAGTTGTTAATCCTGTTTCAGTGAATATGAAGAGCTGGAAGCAGCACCTGCTTTGGTAGAAGGTCCTCTAGAACCGCCAACATCAAATATCATATCAACTACTACCCATGTCCAAGAGGATCCCTTGTCTGCATTCTTCAGTGTATGGAAACTGTTCTTTTTCTCATCAGTTTTGCTCTGTATTCTGGTCCCCTCGCCTCCATTATTTTTTAGCTGCTTTGCACTTGACATTGTTGTGTAATTTCTCCAAGGTATCAGGTCTGATTTTTATTTTCTTTCTTTAAATGTGTATCTCTGGTAGCAGGCAGCTGCAAATGCTGGTGGCAGCTCCGGTGTAGTAGTCGCAGGACAGCCAAATCAATCTTTTAGTGCCACTCCTTTGTCTACACATGCACCAACAAGTATCACCACATCACAGTCGCCAGCCTTGCATCATTTGCTTCCTTCTCAAACTTCATCAGCTTCTGGGATACCCACCGATGTTCATGGTGGCACTGGCCCTATAGTGAGGTCCACTAACCTTGTAAATCCATCACTTTTTTCACCATTGACGTCTTCGCAGACAACAATGGTGCCCGGTAATTATGTAGTGCCAACTGCTCCACCTCAACATCCTCGTACCACTCAGCAGCCGCAAAGTGCTCCCTTGCTTCACCCCTTCCCATTACCTACAGCTTCACCTTCTCCACCGTATGGGACACCATTACTTCAACCGTTTCCACCACCAAATCCATCTCCGTCTCTTGCATCAGCACCAGTCTACCCCCCAGTGTTGTCCAGAGACATAGTCAGAGATGCATTACTGAGACTTGTTCAGGTACATTGTTCTGTTAATTTTTCCTTTTGAATTTGTATGCATCCTTTTTTTTATTGTTACAAGGAAGATGCACATTACTCATTGTTATTGGGTTTAAGTAACGTTTCTATAATGTCCTTTTGAGTATCTAGATGTAGTATAGAGTAAGACAAAATGGATGCTATGCTAGCGCTTGGGACCTCATTGTGCGATTGACCTGGGCATAATTACACATGGAACTAGAACGAGCTTGTAGATATTAGTATCTTTCTTTTGGTTTGCTAGTACACTAGTTCTTCTCTAACTGTTTTCCTGCACATCTAAGATTAGAAATTGTTTACTGTTTCTGACAGAATGACGAATTCATCGATTTAGTCTACCAGGAGATCGTGAACAATAATTAATTTTCAAGGGACAATCATCTCCAACAGGCTTCGTTTATGTTTGGACTCTTGTTATCTGTTGTCATGCCTGCAATTCTAGTTATAAAAGACACGCTGCTGTAAATTTATTGGTTGAAGTCCATAGGCTTAAATCCTCCATTGGCGGAGTTTGTTTTAATGTGCTTTCTATATATCTGTAAA
Organism: Phragmites australis; assembly: GCF_958298935.1. Classification (NCBI taxonomy): domain Eukaryota; kingdom Viridiplantae; phylum Streptophyta; class Magnoliopsida; order Poales; family Poaceae; genus Phragmites; species Phragmites australis. The sequence goes on from NC_084934.1 coordinate 11,204,852, forward strand.
TGCTAGCGAAATCTATCTGCACTGTGGAATGTCATGTGATGTATTCTTGGTGCAGAATAGTTTTGCTCCAAACATATATGTGGCAGCTTTCGCCTCATCAATTTTTGGAAGCTAGTTTTTTTCTAGTGGATGGTCCGACCCCTTCGGAGTTCTTGAGTTTTTATGCTGATATTGTGACGTTGGATATCCAGTGCTGTTCATTTCCTGGTGATTCAGATGGACCGGATTGCTGTGGGGTAAATACGATAATTTATATAGATTTTAGCAACTCTTTTTTCGTACACACTCATAATGGTGAAATAGTTAATGACTTGCCTGATGAGGGCAGGGCTGCGATCTTTCACTGTACCAATAACATTAAGGGACTAGCTAGCTAACTGTCGACAGATTATAGAGCATAATCTGTCGGATCTTGGGCCATAAGATGGTCATCTAATGGTCCGTCTACCTTTTCCTATAAGCATTGGTCATCTTCCTCACGACCTCATCTGACGCCACCGCCCCTTATCCTGTCCCCCATCTGCGCGCTACCTCCCAGCGTGTCACTGTCTTGTCTCGGGCATCGGTGTGGCCCACCACTGAGTTCCTCTACTACTAGCTAGTTCTGAATATCAGTATCAAGTGATTGATAGCTCAATGATAAACAACCACCATCAATATCTCTCCAGCTAATAACAGTACCAATTGAGACAAGATAATAGCAATCGACAGCACGAACAAATCAGCTTGACTTAGATTCCTAACAATCAAACGTAGCATCAGTAGATAGACATATATTTGGCTTACACAGGGCCATCCCGGAAAATTTATGGGCCATGTGCTAAACCCTAAATTGGGACCTAAACTTAAGTGCTAAAATAAAATAATAACAATGTATACTATAATGTATTACATAGCAACAGGATAGACCAATGATTGTACCTGTTGCTTGAACACATATCTTCAAACTCTTGACTGCTGCATAATCTTTGTTATGAACAGACCCTTTTAGATATAACCATATTATCAATTGAGAAGAGATGTCTTCCCAATAGACATGTCCTCTCATCATGTCTTTTCACTATGTATAAATATGTAAACACCATGATCAATGAATATAAGAGTTCATTTGCTATTCTATTGTCTCTCTTAATTACTATCTACACTACAACACGTTATCAGCACGAATGTTCTCTACCGAGACATCGGCCACAATAGAAGAACACCGACGGCAAGAACAGAGATGGACAGCAAGATGGGATGCGATTCCACTCTCCTTATGAACTCCATCGTCTTCTGCTGCGACCAATCCTCAGGAGCCCCCATATGTATCTTCGTTGTTCATCACAGACAGACGATCTACACTGTGCTACAAAGGCGATGCACTCGCGCTCTACAAGGCCGTTCATCGGCATCAACACAGAGAAGAAATCGATTCCGGCCATCTAGAACAGAGGCACAAAGGCCATCAGGTACTCATTGATGCCATACTTTCAACCTTGACGGCGTTGGAGACCGCGTATTCTTCTCGTTCTTCTCCTGATTATTAATGCAAATAAGGTGATTACCTCTTCCACTTGATATAACATAATGTTCCAAACCTTTGCATATTGGTCATACACTAGGTAGTTCTCTAATACTACTACGGGATCTACACTATGTCTAACATATAGTGACTATCCTTAAAGTGCGTACCCAATGTTAAATTTGGAACAAAGGTCTACACCTTTTCAGGTGATTATCTTAATTCATATCTCATATTGGCCATACACAAGATAGTACCTAAGTACTACTGTGGGATCTACACTATGTTTAGCACACAGTGACTATCCTTAACGTGCGTACCCAATTTGAATATGAATTAAATAAAGATCTACACCATTTTGGTGATTAACTTTAAAGTGTTAACACAAGATTTGCATAACACAAGGTAATAGAAACATATGCATCTACTGACAAATATCAGATTATGCCTCCTACTACTGTGAGATATACACCACATCCGGTGATTATCTTCAACGTGTTAACTACATAATTTGAGGTCTACACTATGTAATTCAAGTCTCAACTTGACTTTACAAATTTTGTATTATTATTACAACATTACCATAACGATTTTTAATTTACCTACTATAAATTAATTAAATCTATGGTCAAAATCCATGTACGATACAAAGACCGGCAAAGAGTTCGATGAACTCACACTCGACGGTCATAATTATCCAACATGGACAATGGAAGTCAAGATTAGTCTTGTGTCCCACGGAATAATAGCGGCACTACTACCTCCCCAAGAGGGAGAACCATCGTTACAAGATCATGTTATATATGGTGCATTATACATAAGGCATCATATCCATCTGGATCTCAAGTCTGAGTATCTGATGGAAGAAAATTCGAGCACTTTGAGGCTAGCTCTCAAAACAAGATATGAACAACAGTAGGCAGTCATTCTGCCTGATGCAAATCATGATTTGACACATCTCCGACTCTAGGATTTTAAGTCCGTTGGAAATCATAAACATGATGTTCATAAAATCTGCTCAAAATTACGTTTTTGCGAAAAAGAACCTTTAAATGTGAAAAAGCTAGATAAAACTTTATCTACTATGCTTCCCGCTGATAGGATCTTACAGCAACAATACCGTGCAAGAATACCAAGTTTATTCTGACTTAATCCATGTATTACTTCAGGCTGAAAAACATGATGACTTCCTTCTAAGGAATCATCATTAGCGTCCAATTTACACTACTCATTTACCTGAAGTACATACTAATGTCCAGAATAACAACAAGTTCGATGGCTCTCTTAGGCGTCATCCAAAGAACTTCAATGGTAAACGCAAATGCAACAAGAAGCACAAGCCCTATGCACCAGATCAGGGTCACAATATTTCCAAAACTTGACAAATCTAATGTTTGTCGTAAGTGTGGATGCTACAATCTATGGAACATATCCGACCTGCTCAAGGAGAAAGATTTGAAGCACACTTCAATCTTCAAAATTACTCCACTAAGGAGGCTAGTTGTTCACAACAAGTTCTACAAGAATCAAGTAACAACCAAACTCTTCTGCAACCAGATGATCCCACGAGCATGAAAAACATGTTTGTCGAATTTGCTTCGCAAAACATGTTTGTAGACCCTATCTAGTCTCCCAATTCCTTAGATACCATGTTCTATACGTCCCATTAAATGTTGTAATACAATATTGTATCAGCACTATGATACTACAATAAAGTATGTATGTATTCTATATATCTGAAAAGAATTTCATATCAAATTCTTCAATTCTATATATAGAATTCTACGGGAGTCAATCCAATGGAGGAAATGTATATTGTGGATAGTTACACCACAAATTCTATACTTAGGGAAATTAAAATATTTCCAAACTCTTACTAAGAGATAAGGAAATATTTTGACAATCGCTGGATGCGATGTAGTGATTGTTGTCTCTAGTCATGCCATAATTACTCTTCCTATGGGTACACAAGTCATAATCGTTGATGCTCTATAGTATCTCGATTCAACCCGTACCTTATAAGTTATAGAGATATCCGCCATAATGGTTTCCATATCAAACCCATGAGAAATTTCTCCTCTTAATCAATGGATATGGCAAGCTTCCCTATATACCATCTGGATTGTAGTATACATATATTAAATCCCGTACCACATATTGCGCACAAAATAATTTTTCTATCTTGATTACATCAAGACTTGGCATGATTGCCTTGGTCACTCTACCTTAGAGATGACGAGAAAAATTATTAACAATTCTATTGGTCACAATATTCCCAAAATCTTCAGATTTATGTGTACCGCATGTGTCACAGGGAATTTAATTTTAAGGCCCTCTTACCTTAAAGTTCATAATGTGCCACCCAATTTCTTGAACGCATTCAAGAACATACATGTGGCTCTATTTCAGTAATTTTATAGACCATCTAGGTATTATACAATGCTGATTGATGCATCTACAAAATAGTCTCATATGTGTCATTTATACATAAGGCACCACACTTATGCCAAACTCAATGCTCAAATTATCAAAACTAGAGCAAATAATCCTGGACGCAGGATCAAATCCATTCACATGGATAATGCCGTTTCTTAACGTGCATTCAATTATTGTTTAGTTTTGGGCACTACTGCATTAAGTACCATATGTGCACATTCAAAATGGTCTAGCTGAATCTCTCATCAAGAGAATCAAATCATTTGCCTGACTGACCAAAGAATTGTAATTGGTCAACATCTTGTTGGTGACATGCGGCTTTACACACCGCATCATTATACCAAATTCATCCAACTGCAATCATATGGCTCCCTCTGTTGCAGTTAATACGTGGGAATTTGGCCTCAGCCAAGTATTTCTCATCTGCGAATTTGTTATGTTCTGCATGTACCAATCACCACCATACAGCATACATCAAAGGGCATTGGGGATCTATATGAGGTATAATTATCCGTCAATCATATAATACCTCAAGTCCCTCACAGAGGACATATTCATTGCATGTATGCTCATAACATTTTGAGGATAATTCCAGGCATTATGGGGAGATTAATACCACAAAGAATGCCAGGAATCATAAGAGAATGTCACACATGTTCACATTCAATCCTCATATCCACGTATCTGAGATCTGAATCATTATTCAGACCATCTTGTATTTGCAACATATTGCAAATCATCTGCAAGATGTGTTTACTCGTCATAAAGGTGTCATCAAATCCTACATTCCTGCTAAAAATGTGCCGGAAAGAGTGGAGGTACCAAACAAAACCACTCAACTCCCAAATCAAAATAAGAGGGGGATAAGTACGGTCACAAAGGATAAAGCTTCTTGCAAGCTACCGCGGAAACAGAGGAATCCCTCCTCTACGATAGTAAATGCAAATCAACAACATCAAGTTGATAGACACCTTATGGATATTCACTATCCAAACGCCTATGGATGTTCAGCATCCAAATACCCAGCACAAATGTGTACACAAATTCAGGCGCTGGGTCATGGGAACACCCTAACTCCATTGTTTTGGGAAATACACAGAGTTAAATGAGATAATATTTCCACAAACTATATTGATTCCATAGAATCAATCAATACCAAAGACTACAAATTATCAACAAATAATTTCTCCTCAAAAATTGCAAAAGATTTTCAATTGGATCCAGTCCAAAGTCTATGGCCATGGCAGGGTGCCTCAAGCACTTGGACTGGACCAAATAGAAGGAAGCAATTGAGGTAGAATTGCACTCGCTCACAAAAGAGAGGTATTCACAAAAGTAATATCTACACCTCTAATGTCTTCCCTATGGAAGCAAAATAGATTTTTAATCCATAAGGTGGTGAAATAGCGAGGCTTGTAGCAAAAAGGGCTCACACAGAGATCCGACATCAATTACGATGCCACATACCCCAAGGTATGTGTGAAAATTATGTTCTCATATTCAATATCATTGGCAGATCAAATGAATTGGATAGATTTAGACATATAAGTCCATAATGGACTTCACATTCTGAATCTAAATACAAATCGCAATATATATTGTGTACAGCTCAAAGTCACTCCATGACTTCAAGCAGTTAAGTTGATTGTGGTACAACTTACTACATGAGTTCCTTTCACAGAAAGGTTACTCCAAATACAATGATTGCATGTGTGTGTTCATAATAAAGTCTCAATTGGTTTTTGTTTCATCTTCAAACCACACACGACAAAATATGTAATCATCTTAAAGACGGAATTTGAGATGAATGATTTGTGTAAAACCAAATTTTGCTTAAGTCTACAACTTGAGCATATTCCTTTAGGAATATTTATCCATCAGTCACCAATATCCAAATGATATTACATAATCATATCTATCAAAATACTTATGGTCATTCAATCCCTAAATATGAATCAAGATCCATTCATATATTGGATTGACAATGAAAAGATATTGAACCTAAAGTTCTATATTTTAGTGCCATCAAAGCGCTCATGTATCTTGCAAATCGCAATAGGCCTGATATTGCATTTGCAGATAACTTGCTAGCTTAAATAGCGTAGCTCTAACAACACCATTAGGCGGGAGTCAAAGAAGATATCAATATATATCTTTATGGTATCAAAGATCTAAGTTTTTCTATCAGAAAATCAAGTTATGACTATAGTGGGATATTCTGACACTGGCTATATAACTGATCCTCATAACACCAGATCACAGACATATATCATGGTGATATAGCTATCTCACAGGAGTCATCAAACAGATTCCAGTGGCTACTTCCACCTATCATTCTGAAACGTCACATACATTTGTATGTCTTCGCAGAATGATTAACCACATAAAAAAGTCATGTGGTATTGGTTCTATTGAATCACCAACCATTATCTATGAAGATAATGCCGCATGTATTTCTCAAATGCAAACAGGTTACATAAAGAGCAATAGAACCAAACATATTGCTTCTAAATTGTTCTATCCTCATAATGGGGAGATATAAATCTTGCAAACTAAATCATGTGATAATCTCGTTGATTTATTCTTTAAGTCCTTACTAACTTCCACATTCCAAAATGTATTCACAGAATTGGTATGCGCAACTTCAAGATTTGCAAGGTTCAGGGGGAGTTAATCCTTGAATGATAACCTGTTCATAATTATATTGCACTATTTTCCTTTATGAGTTTTTCCTATACGGTTTCTCATATAAGGTTTTAGGGTGTCCAAGATGTGTGCAATCAATCATTAAGCCCCTCATTCGCCAACTAACCTTTTCGATATCCTTTTGTAAATAATTTGCAACATAAGCAAAATACTCTATCTAAGTCTATTACCGAGATGTGTCCAATCATTAAACCCCTCATTTGCCAACTAACCTTTTCGATATCCTTTTGTAAATAATTTGCAACATAAGCAAAATACTCTATTGAGTTCTTTGGAATACACAAGCCAATCTTTATTGCACTCCTTTCCGATAGAATTCTTGTATAGAATAGTGCAGAAAACCTTCTAGAAAATCTATCTTTAGGACATTTCTGAATTGATAAGTCTCTTTTAGGACCCTTTTTTGCTAAAATGTCAACTTGTTTAGGATCAAGGGCATCCCAATATCTTGGATCAAATATACCAGGCTGAAAAGAAGTACCAACATTTGCAGCAGGTGAACTAGTGTCGTCGATGTTATCACCATTATTAACAACTTGAACATTTGTGCTGCCAACAAGAACTTCCTCAACAATGTTTTCTATCTCTGTCTCACCATCATTAGGATCATTGGCAACATTAATATCAAGTGCAGGGTCCTGATCAAGTATTTGATTATCAAAAGGAACTTGTAATTCTTTTATAATAAACCTATCCATGGCTCCTTTCTGAGATTGAGTTAGATCCTCTATTCTTTGTTTCTTTTTACGTTTTTGATGACCAAAATCATATTTTCTAACCTGATTTGCAGAAAACATAGCTTACAAGGTAGAACAATAGATTAACTGATGCACATGTATCTGATGCAACTGTTTTTCTTTTTAAATATCTTTCCTTGACCTTACCTGCAAAATGATTGAGAATCTGACTAAGCGTTCATGCATGAAACGTCCTAGCAATCACCATTATCACTTGTAATCACCATTATAATTGAGATTCAGAGATAGATTGATATGATTTTAACATAGCAAATACCAGGACTTTTGGATAGGAAGACAAGTGGATGAACTAGAAATTTAGAACTGATATATACAATTTACAAAACCCTAAAACTATGCATCTAAAATATGCTTACCTTGTAAAAGCTTGACATCAATTTGGGGATTGGGCTGTTGCGTGGTGATGCTTGCTAGCTGCTGCAATGGAATTGACCAACCAACGAGGCAGCAAGGCGAGCGGTAGCCTGCAATTGCCGAGAAGACGAACAATCAAACCTCTCGGCCGCAGCGACGCTTCTCTTTTTTTTTTTTGTTGGACTGCGATAGTGCTTTATTTTCTTTATTAGGCCTTATCTAACAATGCTTGCATGGTTGGGCCAATCGGCTAGCAATATGCTATTTAGGCCCAAGGAACAAGGAGAGGAGTGGACAAGCTGTTGCTTCCTGAACCTTCAAGAGAATAAGCCCAAGGGAGAATATACCTAGGGTACTCGGCACGGCTTGGGGCCCCCAGGGATTTGAAGGTCCTGTGCGACCGCACAGGCCGCACATGCCTATGGATGGCCATGGACTTACAAACTTGCAAGAGATGCAAACCAAAATTCGGGGTTCCTCCACCCGTGCACCTAAAAGGAAACACGACCAGAGAGGAGAATCAATTAGACTTCACCATACATGCAACTCCATGAGAAGCTCCTAAATCCACACAGCAAACACAAGCTTCAACAGCTCAGCACATAAAGGATAAAGAGGAGACCTCCCTCTAGGGTCTTCTGGAGGTTCTCACAAAGCACACTCAAACTTAGTCTAGGGTTACAAGGGAAGCCCCTTGGCTTTATAGGCATGCAGACCAGCTAGAACTCACTCTAAATGGGCGTAGACAACTCAGACTAAACTGACACATTATTTTGACTACTGTGACTTACATAGGATGAATTTGGGAACAGTGCTAGATCCGTCAGGAAGGTCTTTGAATATATTTTCCAACAAATATTCATATAGCCCAAGCGAACTCCATATGAGGGAGTTCTGCTACTTTTACTCTGGGCATGTCTACTACTTTGACCGAACTTGAGATAACTTGAAGCCATCTTTTCTTCAAGAGTAAATTTCACAAAACTACAACTACTTGTATCATTGTAACACATAACTACAATTTTTGAAGTATATTTCATAAAACTACAACTACTTCGACCCTTATTAATAAGAAACTACAACTTTTTGGCACATATGTGGTTGACAGGTGGGACCAGACCATGTGGCATATGTGTGGTTGATGGGTGGAATCAGACCAAAAAGTTGTAGTTTCTTGTTACCAAGTGTTGAAGTAGTTGTTATTTTGTGAAATATACTTTAAAAGTTGTAGTTATGTGTTACAATGGTACAAATAGTTATAGTTTTTGTGAAATTTACTCTTTCTTCAATATATGGGCTTGGGTCAACTTGCATCCATGAAGGAAATAAAAAGGTCTTGAACAGTCCATTGGTTTCATATTTGAGTCCACCACCATGAAGCTTGATCTACTTGGCTCTTCTCTTGCGAGATATGAACTTGATAGTTCTTCCCCTCGAGCAGATGAGAACCCACGATCTTGCAAGGCATAGCAACAGCAACCTAGAACTCCTCCATCTTCTCACTCACAAAAGAGGTATTGAGGTATTGCACTTTTTTTAATATGTGAACTATTCAACTCATTGCAAACCTGTCACTTGAAATATTGGAAGTAGCATTTCATGTAATCAATATCATCTGAATATATGTCTCTTCTTTTTTCTTCTCTTTCTTGCACGAATTAATTCCCTTGAAGATCTTTTACCATTGTTGAGCAACACCAGTAGCTAGATGTCCCTCTCCCTCCTTCGTATCTTTCTTTAGAAAGTTAGAGAAACTACCAAAATGAATAGGGACAATTTTCATATCACCACCATCTGAAATATTTGAATAATTGCACTTCTCTTCAATAGGCCTAGTATAATTAATTGGACGAGCCGTGAGATTATCATCCTCCCATTCTTTAAACAAAGGCATCCTCAGCTTTGCCATATTTTTAGGAGTTTCCTTCTTGAGTAGATCAGCGTCTTAAATTATAGTCTTGCATTGCATACCAGTATTTTTCTCATCCTCCTTCACATCAACAACAAATTAAAGGAACCAAACTGTGAAGACGATGCTTCAAAATATTACTAGGCGCAATAATATAACACTACGTGAAAAAGTGACTATGGGTGACGGGTGAAAACTCTCATGGGTGACGGATCTTATACTCGTCACCCCAAACATGTAACTAATAAATTGTCATGGATGACGGGTAACCGTTACCAATGAATATCATAGGTGACAGGTCATCTCTTTAACCTATCACCTATAACCGAACATATGTGACAAGTTGTACTAGTGAACTATCACTTGTGACTGATGAACGTATTTTGCGTTTTTAGACACAAAAAAGTCAAAAAAAATATTTTTTTACCCAAGAGCCACCCTAATACAGGGCCCATCACATATGCACAATCCACATCATTTTCAAATATTTTCGGTCTTTACATTTCATGAGACCCAAACCCGAGCCCAGGGCCCTGTGCGCGACTCCCTTACCACCTCAGGTATCACGTGCTTATGATAGAAACCAGATATGTTATCCTTTTAACCTTCGTTGTCGAAGGTCTTATGTGACAGACCATAACTATGACCCATCAATTGTACAATAATTCCTATTCTAGTGCTGCTGAGGTGAGAAAAAATAAGAGAAAAATAAAAGAAAAATAAACTTTTAGCATCATATACATAGATATATATTCCCAGGGTTGTATTATATATATATACACCTCTGATGAATAGAGAAAAATAACATAAAATACAAATATATATGAGTATATATTTTTACTTATATACATACATACATACATATATATATACACACACACACACATATGGCATAAACCTAACTATATGAATACCTAGGGGTATATATACGCAATACATGAAATGATAGCTCTATGTATTGGTCAAGTCATTGGTGATAGATCATAACTTGACCCACCACTAATGACTGGCTAGGGTGACCTGTTACTGATGAGTTAGTTATTGGTAATAGGTCAAGTTGTGGCCTGTCGCAAATGACTGGCAAGAATGACCCGTCACTTATGAATCGTAATAGGTGATGGGTTACAACTACGACCCGTCATATATGACTGACCTAAGATGATTCATCACTTATGATAATTTATAAATGACGGCTCACAACTATAACCTATCACTTTTATCATTGGTGATGAGGTCATGTCACTCATTTAGTGTCTCATTTATCTGTTTTTCATATAGTGTAAGGAGCCCAGGCTCATCATTGCCTCATCAAAAATAGCAAAATGAAAAGGGCTTACAACTCTAATCACGAATTTAGGAGCATCCGATTGATATCTAACGCTATAATTACTTCAGGCAGCCATATGATATTTAGATGTCAGAATATAGTCTGAAGTCCAAGGGGAAAATTAGATATGATAGATTTGTAGGAAATCTGAAATAAAAATGCTATTAGAAAAATGAGCTATTGGAATGTATGGAAGATGAAGCTGCATGAATCATCATTCGACCTGATCTCCTCGTAAGCTTCAATTAATTGCCTGCCTATTGCGATTGTAAACGACCCCATTTTTATGTTACAGTGCTTCCAAAAATCAACCAATCAACACTACCCATCAGATGGTGCTGATTCGGTAAAAGATCACCTCGACTACAGATGAGTATCATGTACTCTTATCAGATGTCTCAGTTAAACTATCCATCGAACAATACAAACGAACTACTATATCTAGGTATCTTAGGGTTTCTCGCAATTCTCAAGATATATCTTTATCTACGGAAAGAGATTTCTAGATGAAAGAAAACCACTTGTAAAACCCAGGATACTCTCATAAATAAGAAAGTTTATCTCCAAGAATAGAGGAAAGACTCCAAAGGACATATGACACCCTATATATATACGTAGCCCGAGGCCCCTACAGAGGACAAGTCATCAGAGAGCAAGACAAGAAGTCAAGAAGTCCTTACAACCAGGACAAGCCGAGCAAAGAAATCGCTAACTAGCACTACTATAGAAATAGGCTTATGCCGGCCCATCACTGCCGGTTCGTATCAATGATCGGTACTAAAAGGACATTAAAAAATAACTGACAGTGAAACTTGATTATCACTGCCGGCTCTAACCATGAACTGGCAGTGATACTATCACTGTCAGTTCGAGGCTACAGCCGGTAGTGACAGTGGATGACAACTTATTTTAAAAAAATCATAAATTTTTTCATACGAAGTTGGATGAGAAACTTTATACCAAAATTGTAGCACTCGACGAGATCTACAACTTTGTAGTTGAATTTTTTTTCATTTGAAATCGTTTAGATATCCAATAATCGTTCAAAATTTTAGACAGAAGATGTCAAAAGGATTGCATATGCTAATGCTATCACTAGTACTTCTGTGGTGGGATGGTAAGGACCTATTGCGAGAGCTGAGAGATTCTGGATTCGAGTGACGTGAACCATGCAAAAAAATTGCATGATTTGTGACTTACGATGGCACGGGCATGGGGGTTTCCTGAGTGCAAAAAAAATATATTTTTTAATTTTTTCAGCCATAAAAACATCGATTCGATGCCCGACTATCACTGCCGGCCGAAGCCTTCAACCAACAGTGATAGTCGACTATCACTGCCGGCCGAAGCCTTCAGCCGACAGTGATAACACCTTCACTGCCGGTCCCCTGAGCCGGTAGTGATAGTCCGGGACTATCATTGCTCATTGTCCATTGCTGGCTCCAAAATCAGTAGTGAAGGGTGTTTTGAAGCCGACAGTGAAATAGGGTTTTGTAGTAGTATAGGTTTAGATCCATCTAGGCTAGACGCATACCCCTTATAACATGCTCTATTCAATACCAAACAAACATCATGTAGGGTTATTATTCTAAGGGAGGCCCGGGCCTATATAAAAACCCATATGTGTTTTCTTGTGATTCGTCTACTCAAAGCATCCCCAATCTACTCTACGAATTCGTAAGATCAGTGGTTCACCAATCATCGATAGCTGACGCCGTCCATAGGGATCATGACAATAGGCATTGAAGATCTTGCATAGAACATGTCATCGACTACACCAGCACTAAAAATGGCTGTTTCAGATGAGGGATTCTACGACAACTATAACCCTCCTACTCACGAGCCAGTGATCGATCAAGTGGACTTCGGCGAGGAACTCTCCGGTGAAGACTCCAGCGATGTGGTAAGTCGATTTATATATCAGTGCGCTAGGGATTATGACATCGAGTTTGAACCACTCGGCTGCTAGGACAACGATGAATGCCCTATTCACCACAAGCTGGGACTCTCCCCCATAGCCTATGACAACATGGATTGTCAAGACACCAACCCAAAGCAATTTGATGAAAAATCCATTATGGATCTAAACACTTCCTCTAGTGGAGGTTACCCCTAAGAAGTATTCATTATTGGAGATAGGGGTGAAAGTCTGGGTAACCATGATGAGGATCCAACAAACATACATGGCCCTCCGGCTCAATGTACCGGTGATGGTCAACGCCAGATGAGTACATCTCCCCTAAACCTTATTGGAACATTGGTTATGCCGTCTCCCAACCATCATTAGGGAGCTGAAAGTTTTAGATCCATGATCACTAAGTGAATCATTCTCCTGCAAGAGGTCCTCATGTGTCCACAGACTAGAGATCTGGCAACTCCAGCTGTTAAGGATTGGATGAACTCGACGATTGACTTAACGAAAGAGGTAATCTTTCAGGCCAAGAATTCTCACCTAGCCCTAGCTAGAAATAGTGCTACTCAGGTTACGTCATCCCCTATCATGAGATGCATCGGACTCGGAGAGACGTAACCCCTGGAACAAGGGTTCCTAGGATGACAACCGGCTAAAGAACCATCACCAATCGTCGCTATCAAAGATCATCCGATTAATGATTTACGTGAAGTAATCAACGGCTGGCGGAGACGACCAAGAGCCTCCTAGGGGCTTCATCTTCGACAATACGATCGGGAGACATCCTGACACCGATCCAATTAGAACCAATCCCCAACTCCCTGGGTAGAACACCTGGGGCTGCTAGAACTAAGGGCCTCATCAACAGATGATTGGCCTTCTCTCCAGATCTACGGAGCGTAAGTTTGCCAGAAGGGTTCCATCCCGAGCTGATCAAGAAATACAATAAAAGTACAAATCCCATAGAATTTCTCTAGATCTATACCATGGTCATCCAAACGGTTGGTGGGGACGAAAAGGTATTGGCCAATTACCTCCTATCGCCCTTGAAGGGACAGCCAGAACGTTGTTGACCAACTTACCGTCAAGCACTATCTACTCATGGGAGCATCTTTGCGATATATTTTGAGCTAACTTCTAGGGTATGTACATTGGCCCTGGCAAGAAAAACAACCTCTACCCAGATGGGGAATGAAACCTTGTATGAGTTAAGGCGCCGCTTCAATAACATCCATAACAATAGCCCCAAGGTCAGTGACTACAACGTCATACAAGCATTTAACCAGGGGGTCAAGAGGTGGAGGTGCGTCGAGGATATCGCCATCTAGGAGCCTGAGATGATCAACAAGCTCATGAAAATCATTGATGAGTCTACCAAGGCTGAAGACGCACTCCTCTTTGTCAAGGAAAAGACTCAGCACATCAAGCGTCCTTAACCCAGGCTCGAAGGCGACAAGGCCAAGATCAAGCATAAGAAGAATGTTAAGGAGGTAAGGATAAAAATAAATAACTCCAAGGAAGAAAAATTTGCATCTCGACAAGGGTCCTGGTTCCTCCCGAGGCAAGAACTTCACGCCAAGCTTCGGTGAACATGATGGTAAGCCTTGGTGTGACCTCCACCAGAACGACAATCATAGCCTCCACAAGTGCCACCTCTGGAGGAAGATGATCAAGGTGAAGGTAAAAAAAGTAGCCAAAGGAAAGAAGACCCAGGTCATAGCCCAGAGCAGGGATTCTAGCTCCGCTGTAGTGAGGATGACACAGATCAGATATCTTTTCAGCCAGAAGAGAGGATGATCGACCACATGTTCCGTGGATCTCCTTCATACGAGTCCAAAAGACAATAAAAGATAGCAAGAAGTATTAGCTACCATTCCCAAGGGGCAAAAGATTGTTAAGTGCTCAAATGTTAATATTCCTTCAACCAAGGTGATTACCCCGAGAACTTCGTATGTCCAGGCTGCTTCCCGATAGTGGTTGAGCCTACATCAACAACTGTAGAGTCACCTGAGTCCTTATCGATGAAGGGAGTTCCTTGAACATCCTCTTCTCCAACGCACTCGGAAGGATGCAGATCTCCCGATCTGCAATAAAGTCGGTTACTCAAGCCTTTCATGATATAATACCCGGATCTTTGGCCATCCCCATAGGCCAGATATCGCTCCCTGTAACTTTAGGAAGCATGACAATTTCTGGACAAAGAGGGTCTTGTTCGATGTGGTTGACTTTGGGACGGCATACAACGACATCCTGGGTTGACCAATCTTGGCCAAGTTCATGGCTGTCATGCATTATACTTATCAATATGTGGAAATCCCAGGATCTAAGGGAGTCATTATTGTTCGAGATTGCCCAAAAGTAGGCCTACGTTGTGATAAATGAAGTCTAGATATGGCTACATAGCACCAACCCGACAAGGAGACGAAGAACTCAAGGCCTAAGGTAGCTGTAAAATCTCATGGCGAAGTCAAAACAGTTCCCCTCGACCTAATAGAGCCTTCCAAAACTGTCCGAATTGACTTCAATTTGGATCCCAAATAGGAACTCACGCTCATCACCTTCCTCCGGGCAAATGCTGATGTGTTCGCTTGGCAACTGTCTGACATGCCTGGGATCCTCAGGGAGGTGATTGAGCACAAAGTAGCTATCTGGCCCGACGCAAAGCCAGTCAAGCAGAAACTCTGGTGTTTCACGTCTGACTAGAAAGAAGTTATCAAAAAGGAAATCGAAAGGCTCGCCAAGGTGGGCTTTATCTAGAACGTGGATCACCCCGAGTGGCTCGCTAACCCTATCATGGTCAAAAAGTCAAACGACAAACAACGAATGTGTGTTGACTTCACCGATCTCAACAAAGCCTACCCTAAGGATGCTTTTCCTCTACCAAGAATAGATCAGATAGTTGATTCCACTTCTAGCTGCGACTATCTAAGCCTTCTCGACGCCTACTCTGGTTATCACCAGATTAGTATGCATCCAGAAGACGAGGAGAAAGCCTCCTTCATTAGAGTCTATTTCTATGTTAAGATGCCTTTCGGATTGAAGAATGTCGGCACCATATACCAACAAGGAATGTAGATAACACTCTATGACCAGATCGGCTAGAATGTCGAAGCCTACATCGATGATCTAGTCGTCAAAACCAAAACGAAAGAAGACCTCATCTCTGACCTACAAGAAATGTTCGATAGCCTACATAGGAATTGAGTCAAGCTAAACTTGGAGAAGTGCACATTTGGAGTGGATGCGAGAAAACTACACGGTTACCTAGTGTCCTACCAGGGGATCGAAGTCAATCCTGAGAAGATTAAAGCCATTGAAGAGATGCAACCTCTCAGGTCAGTGCAAGATGTTCAAAGACTAATCGTGTGCATGGTGCCCCTTAGCCATTTTATTTCCTGACTTGGAGATCGAGGACTTGCCTTCTTCAATATACTACGATAACATGACAACTTTGAGTGGTCAAAGACAGGGCCTTAAAAAATTCTAAAGAGGTATCTTTCTCCCCCACCCATGCTACAACCCTAATGAAGATCTACTCTTATACATTGTGGCCAGACCATGTGCTCTAAGTGGGGTATTGGTAGTAGAAAGAGAGGTGCAAGATAAATGAGACAAAAACCAGAAACCAGTGTACTATATCAGTGAAGTACTCCACGGTCCTAAAGAACGCTACCCGCAAGTGCAGAAACTATTGGATGATGTACTGATGACCTCTCGCAAGCTACGATATTACTTCCAAGCTCATAAGATCACCATACCATCAATATTCCCATTTGGTGAAATCCTGCAAAACAAGGATGAAATTCGATGGACCATTTGAACTCGGGAAATTCAATGTCCATTTTGTGCCTCAAACAACAATCAAGTCACAAGCACTCGACGACTTTGTGGCCGAATGGACGGAACTGGATCAACCCTAGGATAACCGTGATAACTTATCAGATGTGTGGACTCTATTTTTTGACGAATCGCTAATGCTTCAAGGCATGGGGCTAGGATAATACTAATCTCTTATATATCAGAAAGCTCGCAATATGCTTTGCAGATTGACTTCTAGGTCATGAATAACATACCCAAATATGAGGCTCTACTTCCTAGACTCTAAGTAGCTACTACTCTAGGCATCCGCCGCCTACTTGTGAAAGGAGATTCACAGTTGGTGGTAAAGCAAGTTAGTAAGGAGTATCAAACCTCGGATAAGACGATGACAAACTACCTCACGGAGGTGAGAAAGCTAGAAAATAAATTTGTCGGAGTCAAGGTTAAGTATATCCCAAGAAAGGATAACTACCTCGCCGATAGTTTTGTCTGTCTAGCATCCTCACGATCTCCAGGACAACCCGAGATTTTTATAGAGAAACTCTCAAAACCGATTGTGAAATCATCAAATGACACATGTGAAGGAGCAGTGGTCTACAAGATCTATAACCATCTCGGGGCTCGCTAGGGATCAATGCCCCAAAAGGAGTGGATGGACCCAATCTGCAAGTACCTTCAATATCAAGTTATGCCTGAGGACGATGCACTAACCGATCAAATTTCCCATTGATCCAAGATTTACACCTTGGTGGATGGCATCCTCTATCGAAGAGGCTCTCACGGTGTACTCATGAAATGCATCTCAGAAGAAGGGTAGAGAACTACTCGAGAAAATCCATAGAGGGGTGTGCGGAGCTTTCCGAACCCTGGTCGGGAAGACATTTAGACAAGGTTTCTACTGTCCTATGTCTCTCTATGACATGTGCGAGTTGGTAAAAAAGTGTACCAGCTATCAATTTCACAACAAGCGTGTACATCAACCTGCTCAAGTGCTACAAATGATCCCTTTGTCGTGACCATTCATGAATTGTTGACTGGATATTATAGGGCCCTTCCCGGTAGCGCCCGGGGACTTCAAGTTCCTATTCGTCGCAATTGACATCTTCACCAAGTGGATTGAAGCTGCGCGGTTGGTAAAATCAATTCGGCAACCGCCAAGAAATTCATCACGAAAAGCGTCATGACAAGGTTCGTCCAGCTCTTCGCTACCACGAACAGAATGTTGGTAAGAGATCTTTCAAACCAAGACACCTGGTCTATGACTCGTACAGAGCCAGAAAAATAGCAACAAGCTATCTCCAAAGTGGGAAGGTCCTTATAGAGTGGTTGAATCTAACCGACCACAGGGTCGTATATGTTAGCTATGAAGGACAGTCAAGTCCTTAAAAATTCTTGGAATATTGACCCGCTTTGTAAGTTCTTTGTGTAAGTATTTAGGATATATTTTGTAATATTAGTTACATATTATTAATATATGTCGTTTACTTATCTTGATGCAATGCCTTTAATAGTTGAGATAAGTCGCTAATAGAGAAATCTACGCTCACGCACACAATCGAAACTCAAGACTACCCAACCAAAATCCTTCCCCGATTACCCATCGGGGGCTTCATGTATACTGGGACTACAAAACCTGTCACGTGTGCCCTTTTTTAAACGAGAATCGAAGAAATATTTGTTAGGGACCAAAGAGAACATTATCGTGTCCACGAGTGCTTAAAAACTAAGATGTTTTCCACTGGAGTCTAACCTAAGGTTATCACGATGAACATCTCGATAATAGATCCCGAAAACTCCCGAAAGTTACTCAAAAAAAATAAGTGCCAAACACTTGTTTAAATTTTCCTTGCATACATGAAAGGATTCATAGTCATACACAGGCATTGTAGTAGAAATAGGAATTTTTTATTTAACAAGATTTTGAGCTCTTTTATAGATAAGCTAAGGGAAAGACAATTACAAAAAGTCCTAAATATCTACTTGGTGAAGAGGAAGGGGAGACTTCCCTCATCCTCTCCTAGCCGCCAACACCCATGGAGAGGATGAGATCATCGACGCTCTAGGTCCCAGTCGAACTCACTGGTGTCACAGCTGGAGTTCATCGACATGTCCAATGACACACGGTTTGGGAGAGGCATTGGCTCTCCCACCGGCATCATTGGTGTCACTGCTCTGGCTACTCCTTTCGGCTGTTCCCATTGGAATAACACGAGGACAGAGAGGATGAAGTGGCTAGCGTCTTGCCATCTTTGACGGAGACACCGCTGGACACCTCCTCTTCCTCCATCTCGGTCGCCACCTCTTCTTCCTCTATTTCTACTTCCAAGAGTGCCTAGTCCACTTTTTCTTGGACTGGGGACACCCCTAAGGATGTCGATGGTTTGCCATATTTGACAGAGACGCTACGAGTCGCCACCTTTCTCACACCCAAAAAACCTAACCTAGTCACCAAGCACGCACATGCATC
Organism: Phragmites australis; assembly: GCF_958298935.1. NCBI lineage: Eukaryota > Viridiplantae > Streptophyta > Magnoliopsida > Poales > Poaceae > Phragmites > Phragmites australis. The sequence continues at coordinate 11,224,044 of NC_084934.1, forward strand.
ATTACATCATACTTCATGCTTATGGTTTTGTGTTAAGAATTTCAAAAGCTTTTTGAAATGTTGCATCGATAAACAACTCGCATTTCCACCATATGAAGGCAGTTTAGATGGCACAAAACTATTTAGGAAGGGTAAAGAAAAGAATTGGAAGAAATGGGGAACAGAAAGTGGACTTTCAACATGTGGGCCTAGCCCATGGTCTGACTGGTGTTCCCCGCGATTAGACCGCCAGAACTCAGAAAGCTCACTTAAGACCCTCTTGACACTCACTCACTCTCTCTCCCTCACTCACTCCCTCACTCACTTCCTCCTCCACCAAAATCGAGAGAGAGAGAGAGAGAGCAACCACCACCACAATCGGAGATCGACACAGTAGGCTTCCCCAAGATTCCCGAAAGCTTCCCCGAACACCTCCATGTTGTCTTCCTCATTGGATATGCTTCTCCATGTCTTCTTTCACCTCAAGGTCAATCACCACCCCGGAGCTCGATCTTTGAATCGAAGCTTCCCTGGAGATAGCCAACACCCTAGAAAGCTTCCCCACACCAAGGTAAGACTTCCCCAAACATTTTCCTCGTCATCCCTGAGCTCAAATCAATCTCCATTAGCTTAGATCCGAGTTTCACCCTTAGACAGGGACATCATCCATGGGGTCCTCGAGTTTAGCCCCATGCATGTCGCCTAAATAACCCAAAATACACTCCCCTAGCCTTGTAGAGTGTTTTGGTACTACTCTTGGTCGAAGGTATTATCGGAGCCTTCGTTGGCGACCTTGTCTAGATGCGACCGGCCAGGCCCAGCTATTTGATCACCACCTGGGCCAGTCTGACCGACAAGACCTGACTTGGCCGGTTAGACTCAAGTCAGACTCCACAACCAAGACTCAGACTGCCACTAGGGCCAGTCTGACCACTAGGTCCATTGGTTTGACCGCAATTAGTTTGGTCTAACAGCTAGGTTTACTCAGTACTAATTTTCTTCTCTTTTTGACCACAACGGTCCGATCGCCTCCGTACCCTGGTCTGACCGCCAGCCACTCAGTACCCATTGAGCTTAGGTTACCTCATGTGATGTTTAAACCTTTGGTAGCCCAATCGATAAGCATTATTTTTTATAAATATTTTCATAACTATCACATTGCATATCTTTCAAGATCATGCATCATAAGGCATATCTCTTCACTCATTCTTTTATTTATTCAATGCGTATTCCTTCGAGTGGAGAGTAACATGTCGACGATTCAAAAAAATGAGACCAACATTGAACTGGAATTGTATGTGAACGAAGCACCAGAAAACCAAGCCAAGCATCTATCATATTGCACCATTACTTTACAATGGTCATGTGTCTTAACTTGTTACTATTGTATGGGTTAGTTGCATTACGTAAGTTTGAGTTGTGAAGGTTAAGTGGGTAGATTCTATATTGTTGCATTACCTTCCTTGTTGTAGCATCTAGGACCCTAGGTAAGTGGTAAGTGTTTCGGTGATTAATGATAACCGTATCATTGTGACTAACAATTTGTTTTGAAGGGTATAAAAAATTTAGTTCACAATGATATTTGGGTATGCTTGGTCCCTAAAGCAACTTTGCAGACGATCAAAGGATATGTTCATCAAGATTAAGGATCCTCTAGTCCTAAGTGTCACAAAATAGATGAAAGACACTTAGAGTAGTATATGTTGTTTTTCTTTAGTCCTTTGACCGTACTATAAAGAGGGGCTAAGAGTTGTAGCTTGACCTAGTAAGTCTAGACTTGGTTTGATGCACACTTATGAAATTCTAGCACTAGGTAGCTCATAAAATCTTACGGTTGAGATGTCAAGAAGTTAGAGTTCAAGAAAGTTTGAACTGGATGAGCTCAGAGAATTTTACCCTCATCGGATGGTCCTGTGATGCAAAAAATCTACTCATCGCAGCTTTGTTTGCTCATCTAGTCAGAAAATGTTAAGTTCACCATATGCTCTGATGTAGAAGTCTAAGAAATCACTAGATGGTTCTTTCGGTGACACGTGTGCAAAATTGTTAAAAGTGTTACACCGGATGGTCCGGTGCTAGTGCAGTAAGTTCACCAGACTATTCTTAGCAGAGGTGGAATTGCCCAGGAAACAGTGAAGCTTAACTCACCGGATTATTCGGTGATGCAATGATGAGTACACCAGACCATTTCTTATAGAGGCATTCCAAGGCAAAATGTTGAAGCTCAGTTCAACAGATGGTCTAGTGAAAATGATGTGTACACTGGACAAATTCCTGCAGAGAACAATTTCTTAAAGCAGAACAAACTTCATCCACTGGATGGTCCGGTGAAAGCTAGAATGGATCACCGGAATAATATTTCCAGAGAGGAGTGTTTTTGGTTGGGTTGAAGGTGTTCTACTCACCGGATTGACCAGTGATAGACACATATGCTCACCGAAGCTTTTCTACCTGAGAAGGTTGCGAATACAGAAAAAGTTAACGCATCGTATAGTCCGGTGATGGCAGTGAAATCATCATCGGAGCATATTTTACAGAGAGGTTTGCAATGTCAGTTTTTGCTGGGTTGCACTTACAGGATGGTCCGGTGTTGAGTATGTGTTCAGATGTTGTGATCGGACCTTTTATCAGTAGTAACGGCTAATGACAGCTGGCATAGAGGAAATGAAAGTTTGTACTCACCGGATTGTCCGGTGTAAGTAAGGAGATACTCACCGGATCATCCGGTGTTAACAGAAAAAGTGGGTGGTTAGGCAACGGATATAATTTAGATCTCTAGCATATTAATACCCCTTCACTTGGTTTCATTCCATACACTTGCGACCCATAGGAGTTATACACTGTGTGTGTCATCAAGAAGCAAGAGAGAGCACTTGAGTTGATTCCAAGTTCCTAATTGAAGATTAAGGACATCATTATTGCTTGGAGAGTAGCAAGTGTGCATCTAACTGTAGTCTAGGCTTGATGTTGCTCAAGTGAAGCTATTATCTTGTTACTCTTGGTGGTTGGCAACACCTAGCTGGTCTTGGTGATTGGAGGTTGTCGGTGACATGGGAACCAGGGATCTCCGAGTCCCGAGGCTAGGACAGCAGAATGCCATGTGGCGCCTTCCCTCGGGGACCATCTCCCCGAGGCCCGAGAAGAGACAGTTCCGGGAGGGGTGCTCGAGGCCATGAACAGTTGGTTCCCGAGTACCCAGAGTTCCCCGAGGACCCGAGAAGAGACAATTCCAGGAGGGGTGCTCGGGGCCATGAACAGTTGGTCCCCGAGTACCCAGAATTTCCCGAGGACCCGAGAAGAGCCAGTTCCGGGATGGGTGCTCAGGGCCATGAACAGTTGGCCCCCGAGCACCTGTAGTTCCCCGAGGACCTGAGAAGCCCCTTGCCGTTGGACCCAATAAGGGCTCAATGATGAGGTGTCAATCGGTGAGAGGCCCGATGCTACATTTAAAAGGGAGCGTGGCCTGTCACTTCCAACCACTCCCCCCACGCCTATCGTACTGAGTACGTCAGTCCCTGCCACCGCCTGGCAGGAGGCGTGGGGACATTTAATGCGATGGGTCCCGTCGCACATCACCCTGCGGGGTCCATAAAAGAAACGGCTTGGAGACATCATCGCCGGGCTCGAGGCGTATCGCCTGCCCCCTGCCGCGTCAGACCGTGTCAGATCTGCTCTGACCGGACGTGCACGCGGGGCTATTCAGTGGCTGCCCGGTGGGTCCCCCTGCACCTGCTAAAGTTGGGGTGTAATGGGTGACGGGACCCACTGAAGGGCGTATTTTCAACCCCTGTAACATCAAACTGTAGACCCATAATGGTTGCTTTCCATTTATGGCGTACGGGAACTTGTGCCCCCGATTTGGGCACGCCAAGCCTCCCTCCGGTAGGATAAAAGGGGGGAGCACTTTGTAGAAGAGGCAGGTCGGAGCTTTTAAGAGGTGAACAAGCTTGGATAGGGTGACTCAAAGCAAGAAGCAAGACCGAAGCTCTAGACTTAGACAAAAAACCTTGTAACACAGAGATCCAGAGAAAGGCATTCCAAGAGCATTAATAGCACATCATACACACAGGAGTAGGGTATTACGCTCCGTGCAGCCCGAACCTGTCTAAAATCCCCTGAGCATTTACTCCTACTAGCTAGAATCATTCATCCCGCCTAGATCTCATATATTCGTATTAAATCCACGTACGAGGTAGATCCAAAATCAACCCCCCGACCGAATCTCAAAGGGGGTCCCTCAGGATCCTCGCTTACGGTGTTCATCCACCGATAGCTGGCTCGCCAGGTAGGGGGTTGCATCCCCGAATCCGCCTTGTTTTCTGCAGGAAAAATGGCGGGCGGACATCATCTTCAGCGCACCAGCTCAAACTCGAGCGAAGAAGTGGAGCATGTGGCCCAGGAGGCCCTGGCTCCTGCTGTTCCTCAACAGTAGCAGCAGTCGGCTCGATGTCCCTGTCGCAAGGTCGGCATCTGGACAGCGCCGAGCGCCATTACGGTGCAGACTCACCTTCGGTCACGCCAGCCCTGGGAGTGCTTTGCTTGCGACGCAAGCACTCCTTAGGCACCCGCCTGTCCAGGCAGTGGGGTAAACCCCGGAGGTCCGCTGGCTGCAGGAGGTGGCCAACTTGGTAGGCATAGCTCACCGATAGGTGCTTGCCGAAAGTTCCCGCACCACCTCCCACCACAGCGCAACAAGAGCCGGACCATCTTCGGGTGGCGGCAAAACCGGCCGGGGGGGGGGGGTGCTCCAGACGAAGCGCCGCCCCTGGCCACGACAGGAGCTCAGGACCTCCGCTTGCACCTCAATGAGCGGAGGGCCATTGAGGATGCGTGCATTAGTCTCGAGCGCTACAGGGAGTCCCGGCGCGAGGCCGAGGCAGAGGACAAAACTTCCTCTATGCTGGCCCGTGACCGCGGGGTTCCCCGGTGCGCCGGTGTTCGCCCCCCAGGGGCACGACCGGCGCCGTGGGATACGGCACGGCTTGTCATGCGTTCACCAACAAGCTCCGCTGGGTCAACTGGCCCACGAAGTTCCGACCAGAACTATCGGAGAAGTACGACGGGTCCATCGACCCCGTTGACTTCCTCCAAATCTACACCACCGCCGTCCAATCGACGGGCAGAAATGAAAAGATGATGGCCAACTACTTCCACGTGGCCTTGAGGGGCTCTGCCTGCTCTTGGCTTATGAACTTACCCCAGGATCTATTTGCTCCTGAGATGATCTGTGCCACCAGTTTGTGGCTAATTTTCAGGGCACTTTCGCGTGCCCTGGCCTGGAGTACGACCTCCACGCCGTTAAGCAGCAGGAGGGGGAGACGCTGAGGCGATTCATACAGCGTTTCAGCCAGGTCCGCAACACCTTTCCGCGGATCACCCCCCACGCCATCATTGTCGCCTTCCGGCAGGGCATCCGCGACGAGCGGATGCTTGAGAAGCTAGGTACGCACGAGGTCGAGACCACTGTAGAGCTCTTCGCGTTGGCCAGCAAGTGCGCCAAGGCAGCGGAGGCTCAGGCGTGGCATGTCCCGTGCCCTGAGCAACCCGCTGCCGACAAAGTAGGTCCTTCCCGCTCTGACAAGTGGGAAAAGAAAATGAGGAAGAAGCACGACGCTGCCCCCATCCTGCCGGCAGAAGGCGCTGCCCGCAGGACAGCACGTCAGGCGGCTGTCGATAAGAAGCCCGCTCCCGCGAGGCCTGAGCCGGGAAAATGGTGTGAAATCCACCAAACCGACTGGCACGACCTCACTGAGTGCCGATCGGTCAAGGGCCTCATGGAGCAGCTCCAGAAGGAGTGCGAGGAGCACCGCAGGGGTGGCGACGACAAGGCTGCCCCCGAAAATCAAGAGCTCGGGTTTTAGGAGCCCGAGCACACCGTTGCCTTCATCGATGGAGGTGCGTACACGCCATCCTCTCGTCGTTGCGTCAAGACAATGGGCGTGAGGTGTGCTCAGCAACCCCGAGCGCTGCGGCCGTAACGCCCCTTAAGTGGTCAGAGACCCCGATCACCTTCAGTCAGGCGGACCAGCCCGCAAGTACTGCAGGGGTGGGGCGACTACCTCTGGTAGTGTCCCCCACCATCTGCAATGTGAAGGTCAGCCGAGTGCTGATCGATGGGGGTGCAGGCTTGAACCCCCTATCCCAGGAGGCATTCAAGAAGTTGCAGGTGCCTTCGAGATGCCTAAAGCCATCCCTCCCCTTTTACGGGGTGACACCGGGACACACACTACCCCTCGGGCAGGTCGAGCTACCCGTTACCTTCGAGAGTCGGGACAATTTCCGGACGGAGAACGTCGTCTTTGACGTCGCGGAGGCCCCTCTGCCCTACAACGCAATCCTCGGGCGCCTGGCGCTCGCCTGGTTCATCATGGTCACACACTACACCTACCTCACGGTTAAGATGCCGGGCCCTACCGGCCCCATCTCCTTGCTCGCAGAGACCAGCACCACCGTCTCCTGTGCCGAGCAGCTATACTCGGCCTTGGTCTCCACTTGGGCCGAGGTTGAAGAACACCCAGGGGGCCCGAGATCCTCTTCATCCAAACCCTAACTCGCCGCTGATGCCTCCATCCCCACAAAGGAGGTCGTAGTGGGCGAAGACTCGTCCCAGGTCATCCGAATCGATGGTGACCTGGGTGATAAATAGGAAAGCACGCTCGTCGTCTTCCTCCGGGCTAACGCTGACGTGTTTGTATGGCAGCCGTCAAATATGCCCAGGATCCCTAGGGAGGTGATTGAGCACCACCTTGCTGTGCGTCCAGATGCACGGTCGGTGAGGCAGAAGATCCACCGGTAGGCGCCTGAGTGCCAGGAGTTCATCCGGGAGCAAGTCAACAAGCTCCTCGACGCCGGCTTCATCCGAGAGGTCCTCCGCCCGGAGTGGCTAGTAAATCCCATCGACGTCCCAAAGGCCAACGGCAAGCTGCGGATGTGCGTCGACTACACCGACCTTAATAAGGCTTGTCCAAAAGACCCTTTTCCTTTACCCCGCATAGACCAGATAGTCGATTCCACCGCGGGGTGCGATCTTTTGTGTTTTCTAGATGCAAATTCGAGTTATCATCAAATCCGCATGGCCAAGCAGGACGAAGAAAAAACATCTTTTATTTTACAGGTGGGGACCTATTGCTATGTGTCAATGCCTTTTGGTTTGCGTAACGCTAGATCTTCGTTCCAATGGGCCGTGCGCATTACCCTTAACACGCAGGTTGGTCGCAACGTCGAAGCCTATGTCGACGACCTCATGGTCAAGTCCCAAGATCAGGCCACCCTGCTGGAAGATTTGGCCGAGACCTTCAATAGTCTCCGCACCACCCGCCTAAAGCTAAACCCCGAGAAGTGCGTCTTCGGGGTGCCCACTAGCAAGCTCCTCGGCTTCCTGGTTTCTAGCCGCGGAATCGAGGCCAATCCTGAGAAGATCCGGACCATCGAACAGATGCGTCCCCCGGCTCGGCTCAAAGAGGTATAGCGCCTCGCTGGGTGCATGGCGGTCCTGGGGCGCTTCATCTCCAAGCTCGGGGAGCGAGGGCTCCCACTCTTCAAATTGATGAAGAAGATCGGTCATTTCGACTGGACACCGGAGGCTGAGTAGGCCTTCCAAGACTTGAAGAAATATCTCACCTCACCGCCCGTACTTGTAACACCCTGATTTTCAGATTTCTCAAATTTCTAAAAAATTCCAAGAGTATTGGATAGCTTCAGTAGTAGTATAGGTTTAAAACCTATTTTCTTAATCAATCAATCAATCAATATAGGTTATTATTTTCTGTGCATTGCATGCTGAGTTTTGTTAGGAGCCAGGTAAATGCATTAGAGTTCTTTTTCTTTTTCTTTCTATTTGGTGTTTTGAGTGAAAAAGATTTTGAAAAGGTTTTTACAAAACTCAGTAGTGAATAAGTTAAGGATCTTAATGGTTGGAATTCAAAATCCTTGAATTCATCATCTATTCAATCCTTGATCATACCTGATCCTTCTCCAGCTCAATTCAAATCTTATCCAAATTCTTGTTTAAAGTCAATCTCTTCTCTTTCTCAAATTCTACCCAAATCTAAATTCAAATTCCTTATCTAGTCCTATTCTTGTTCAACCTCATCATTTTCGTTCCTCTCAAATTCACTCCAAACTCAATTCAAATTCAAATCCTATTCAAATTTCTCTGCAAAAATTTCTTTTCTAGACCCTATATATACCTAAAGTGTCTTTAGGCTCAATCTTGCTCAAGTCCAAACCCTTAGCCAAGTCTTCTAGATGGCCCAACAAAGGATCCACAAAATCTGCAAACTTTCGTGTAGTCCTGGACAGCCTCATCTTCTCATGATGTTTTGGAGTTCAAAACGGCCTCAAATGCAAATCTTGACAATACCAAAGTTGTAGGCCTCGTCGAGAGCTTCGATTTGAACCTATGGAAGTCCCCTTTTGGATAATGGAGCTGGGCGTTATGGCCCCCGAAATCAGTGCTGCGCAGAGAAGTCCGAGTTCAAACAGTTTATCTTGTGGCGCATTTTTGGAAATCAAGATGGCATTTTCAGAAGTTCCAATGACTACCAAAGTTGTACATGTTTTCGAGTAATACAATTTAGAATCACGAAACGTCCAATTTGGAGTCCGGACGATGGAGATATCATCCTCGCAATACAGAGCTGCGAAAAAGGAAATTGTAACCGACTCGGACTCGAATCCGAATCGTGTTCAGTTTGGACTCTACCTCATCCAGCCGCCCCTAGCCCTATATATATGAGTTGCATGACCTCTCCTACCTCTATTCCACGCCCCCAAGCCCTAGAAGTCGCTGCTGCCCTGCCCGTGCATCGCCGGAGCGCCGCCGTTCGCCGGAGCCGCCGCCGCCGCTGCCGGTGATGCGCTACGTCGTCTTCTCCACGAATCCTCCTTCTTCCACCATCAAAGCAAGGTGAGGACCTCTTCTTCTCCTCCGTTACTACTGTTTTAGCATCATACTAAGTCCCTAGCTAAGCCCTAGCCCCAGCCAAAGCCCGATCTATGCCACCATGGTCGTCACCGTCGCGGACAGCCGCGAGACAGCCGCGTTGTAGCTGATTGGCATCAATGTTCCCGACCGACCAGTGGTAAAATCACCAAGCCCTTTCACCGGTGCATGCCTCATGATGTTCCCCACGCCCTCACCAACCGGTTTGACCAGTAGATTAGCTAAACTACCGCAATCAAGATCGATATACCCGCTATCCGCTTTCTGGACGTGTTCTGCGCGCGCACCGGATTTTCATTCGCGTCCCCCGTCAATCCGAAAGCCGTATGGATGCACCAACCATGTCACAGCGTGTCCCATAGAGTCTTCTAAGTTACCCTAGGAGCCCATCCCCGTTTGTGCAACGACACAACCAAGACGCCATTGCCAACCGCAGCCATCACCGTTTCATCTGTGCTGATAGTTCTTCCTCTCAGTGGATGATCTACCCAAAACTCATGCCATAGAATTGTGTTCCCGGGTCATATAAACATCCTTGTTCAAACGGTTCCTCAAATTTCATAGCCAATCTCTAGGAACGCGAGCGTCTTCGTTCCTACATCTGTTCGCGGTCACCACCAAACCTAACATCAGTCATCGCTGTTTTGCAGCTACCTCGGATGACCCCTTCCAAAACCAACCATACCGCTGAGTTAGTCTTCCCGCATTCTACGCCATGCTTCCCTCGTTTCACTGAAACACCACTGAAGCCGACATTGATGTCTGTGGCCACATGCCCGATCGCCATCTCCGACGAAACCCAAACCACCACCGCTACATAGAGTCACCAGTAGTATCCTTAACTTAGAAGCTCAACCTTCAGCCTTTTTGATCCATCATAGGTGGTTGATACTAGATCTCAGCGTATCCCTTCTTTAATCCAAGATGTTACTTGCATAGCATGCCAAGTCAACGCCACATCATTCTCCTTAGCCTAGTCAGTGAAGTCTAGCCTGCCCTACACTTCTTTAATCTTGCGCAATGACGTTGTCAAGCCTAGCGCAATGATTGCACAATAAACTCTTTTCCCATAGAAAGATAACTCCAGTAAATTAGTCTTTCTTTTTAGTCTAATCCATCTCTCGAAAGCTGTTCTCTTTTCGTCTTAACTCCGATTTAGACGATTCTTACGTCTAAACGTTTCTAAAATCATCTCTATCCAACCATAGTATTTTTAAAGTATTTTAATGATATTTGGTATGTTGTTCTTAGTGTTTGCTTTGTGTTGTTTGTCGGTAGTTCTCGCGATTAGTCGATAACGTTCCGGAGCAGTTCGACGGACTTCAAGACCAAGATTTTGACAATGCTGAGCAACATTGGGAAAAAGGCAAGTGTCCTTGATCATCTTGAACCTATGTTTTTGAACTGTTTTGTTTTACAAAATTGCATGCAATGTCTGTCAATATGATGGGTAGTCACCTATGTTAGGGTTTTTCCTAGATTTTCCCTTATCATCCCTTAGAACCTGGATGGTTTATGGTTAGGTGTCTTTTATGGGTAGATTGCTTAGCCATTCTTTTGGGATGTTGAGAAGTGTCATAATCAATGAACATATGCAACAATGGTCGTTAATGTGTTAATGGTCTAGCAACATGGAACCTTAGGCCTTGAGCAAAGTAGTTTTGATAGTTATCATGGTTATGATGTTGGTTTAGTGTTTGCTCAAGTAACCTAAGTAAGGACCAGTTCGTGGAGCGACAACCCAAGAAGTAACGTACCAACCACGAGGCTGATATGGGTAAGTTGTGACATACTGATTAGAGTCTGTCCAGTGTGTGTTGGGTCAGCACAAAAGGGGGCTTCTGGGTAGGAGCTTTGCTTGCATAAAGCCTGGCGGTGAAACCTAGTGCAGACACATACTGGATTAGTCTCTGGTTAGTGGAAAGTGTCATACAGTGATTCTTGGCGGCACACCACTGGTGTGTGTTAAGTGTTTCGCGAACACGGCAACATGAAATTCACTAACTCGTGGGGAAAGCTGGACAACCTCTGTAGAGTATAAAACTGTTATAACAGCCGTGCTCACGGTTATGAGAGACTTGGATCCTCACATGATTAGTGGGTTGTGGTTATGAGTCTGGTTGTGGTTATGGGTTGTGGTTATGATTTTGGTTGTGGTTATTGTTCTGGTACAGGGAGTACTAGATGGTTGTGGTTATGGTTCTGATACAGGGAGTACTAGATGGTTTTGGTTATAGTATAGAAAGTACTAGACGGTTATGGTATGCAAGGTGGGGAGCCTTGTATGCTGGGAGTTGAACTGTATGGGTTACATTCACTTAATAATTGTTTAATGCTTTTGAGTCCAAATATGTTTTCATTACTCGCATTTACGCAAAAATACCATTTGTTAGCCTATTCTTGGTATAAGCCTGCATATCATTACTTCCCCCCACTAGCTGAGTACTCTATGTGCTCACACTTGCTATTTTCCCTATACCATGCGATATGTATGCTGCTGCTCAGTGAGTGAAGATATTGAAGACTATCAAGACGAGGTTGTGACGTTCCAGGCGCGTGTCTCCCGGTCAGTTGCCTGCGGTGTTGTTGGGCACCAGTGCTTCTGTTCCGCTGCAGATATCTTCATAGAAGACAATATATGTCAATTGCTGTAAGAGTTTAACGTTTATTTAATAAAAGTATTGCTTTTGTTACTTCACCTGTGACGTCCTTATGTGTGTTGAACATCCTGGGCACACATAAGTCGTATCTGGTTTTGTCTGTTAAAACCAGGTGTGACAATACTTGTGGCCCCCTCCGAGTGCGAACCTTTATTGCTCTACGTCTCGGCCACTCCTCAAGTCATGAGCATGGTACTGGTGGTGGAGCGTGATGAGTGCTCAAGGCAGGATGCTGGGTCTGAGCTCCCGGCCGCCCCCGAGTAGCCAACAGGACTCACGGCCATTCCCAACCAAGGAGTCGAGCCCGAGACCTTGGCCGACCCAGACCACTGCGCCAAGCTCGGGGGCTGTGACAAGTCCTTGGGCGAGGCTGCAGTCGAGGCCCGCCGGGTACAGCGACCAGTGTACTTCATCAGTGAAGTCCTCCGAGACACCAAGACAAGATACCCCCAAGCCCAGAAGATGCTTTATGCCGTGCTCATTGCTTCCAGGAAGCTGCGTCACTACTTCCAGGCGTACAGGGTCTCGGTAGTGACCACATACCCACTGGGGCTGATCCTGCGGAACCGAGAAGGCACTGGGCGTATTGTCAAGTTGGCGGTCGAGCTCGCAGAATTCGATCTGCACTTCATTTGCCGCTAAGCGATCAAAAGCCAGGCTCTGCCTCGGCGTTCTTCAGCTGAGCCTCGAGACTGCTGCCGTCGGCGGTGCTGGCAGGGATGTCTCTCGTGGTCGGTGTCTCCTGGCGTTGGGCGGCCACCTCGATCTGAGACTGCTCTAGTTGCTCAGCCCAGGCCTTGATGGCCTACTCTCGGGCAGCCAGGTCGGCCTCCCGATTGGCGACATGCTCCTCCCGGGTGGCGAGTGCTGACGACGCCAAGTCGGCATCCGCCTCACGTCGCGTGATCTGTTCCTCCCGGGCGTCAAGCACTAACGACGCCATGTCGGCATCCATTTCACGCAGCGCGACCTGCTCCTCCCGGCGGAGGACGTCGGTGTGGCCGCGCTCAAGATCGTCGCTCTGGCAGCAGAGGTCCGCCTGTGTAGACCACACAGCTTCCTCCCTCTTGCTAGCTGCCTCCTCCAGTGAAGCAACCTGCCGTTCGCGCCAGGCAAGTTGATCCTCACGAGCAGCCAGCTCTCTGATGCACCTCCTCGACGCTTGGTCGTGCTCCGTCGCGAGCCGCTCCAAGCAGTTGGCTTTCTCCTGCACGGCGACGGCCTTGTCGCGGGTCTCCTCCAGTGCCTCCCGCTCCACGGCCACCTCCCCCATGGACTTCTCGTAGGCCGAGCGAGCCGAGGCCACGCGGGTCTCTAGTTATTTACGAACCTCTTCCAGCCGGCCCCTTTCATCAACTAGGGCGCCGCGCTCTTTCTCGAGCTCAGCCTGCTCTGCCGCAACGGCCACCTCAAGCCGCCCGATGACCTCCCGGGTGCCTCCCAGCACCTCGGGGAGGGGTTCTAGGGCCTGGCCAGGGGGTGGCCGCGGGCTGGGTCCCCTGCGAGCCCTCTCAGTAGAGGTGCTCGGGGACCCCAACGGCAGCCAAGCTGGCGCCACCCTTGTCGCGACAACCTCCCCTGCGGCCTGTTGCTCCTCCCGCGGGGGGGCTCGGGACAGGACCGGCCGGGGCTCTTGACTCAAAGCTGGCCGAGGCCCTCGACTCGGAGCCCACCGGGGCGTTCAACTCAGGGACAGGGGATGGCCTCGGCTACTCCGAGGACTTCTGGCCTCCTGTAGAGTCCTTGGGCGGCCTGAAACAAAAATAGGTTAACCTCCAGCCAAAATCCGGGCAAAATGTGCCCAAGAAAGAAAGGGGGCTTACATGGTTTTGGGCCCGCGGTACCGCCATCGGGACTGCAGGATCCGGAACTCTGGGTCCTACGGCCTGGGCTTAGGCTCGGGCTCCGGCCTCCTCCTTTTCGGGGGAGGGCTCTGGCCCTCAGGCCATTGTGGGATGGTCCCAACGTCCGCCCCGGAGCCTGCTCCCGAAGACTGGCCGGTCTGGCCGGCAGCCATCGCGCCGCCGACTGGGCTCTGGCCCTTGGGTTGCCGTGAGCTAGCCCCAGCCTCCACCCCAGAGTCTGTTCCCGAAGACTGGCCGCCTCAGCCGCCCGCCGTCGGTCGTGATCGCAGAGGTGATGACGACGAGGAAGAGGACAGTTGAGGGATATACGCCCAGGGACGCTTCCCCTTATCGCCCCGGGTCGGCAGCCTGCTGTCGTCGGTAGCGGCGCCCCGCCCTCCGTTGTCATCCGCCCCTGGGATGTGGAGAGTCCCGGGGTCTCGACACCCCGGACGGTCGACCAGCCCCTAGCTAGGACCTTTTTGTGACTCGGTCCTCATTGCTGGGGTATTGCACTGTTGGTGGCAGAACCGAGGGTGATATAGCAGGCCAAGGGGGGCTCGATGAGGCCCAGCCACCCACCTGGCAGCCCACTATAGGCTTATGACCCCTGGGTCGCCTATCGTCAGCTTTTTTCCCTTACGGGGCGTCCCGTCTGTCTCTTGAGGTAATCCTCCCAGGAAGCTATGAGGGTTCAGCAGCCGTCTGTATTGTAGCTACGTCCGGGTCCGTGCAGGATGCACCAATACCATTCCGGTGGTTCCGGAGCTTGTGGTTAGTGCCAAGGATGTCGACGGGATCTACACCCCCTGGGGCCAGTGGTTTCCCCGGAGCCTGCTTCCACATGGGGAGGAAGGTGCCCTGGGCGTCTCTCAAAGGACACTAGCTCGACGAAGGTGCCCTGGGCGTCATCACAGGAGGCGTCTAGGGGTCGGGTCCATGCATGGGTGCCCCTAGGCTCGAGCGCCCAGAACCATTGGAGGGCAGCCTGTCTGGCTGCGGCCTCGGCCGTAACCCCTGTGGTGCGACGGGGTCCTCGCTACGTCACTGTTGGAACGCCTCCGTGCCGGCTTGGGCCTCTGTGCCAACCCATGCTGTTGGGTCGGTGGTGGTTGGATGGTCGCCGTTCCGCCCAACTGCGGAGCTGGTGAGTGCACACGGTGTGCCCAGTCACGGTTGCCGTGTATACGTATGTATGAGTGTGGCGATGGAAACGGCTGAGTGAGCCTAGCTGCAGCTGGAAGGAACGGTCCTGGCCGGGATGCCACAACGCCTACAGGAAGATCTGGGATGACATGCAAGCCGAAAATGGCTATGATATCGTCCAAGTTACCTTCTTTCAGAACAAAATAGGCCCCACCATGGACCTGTTCTGCTGGCTGGAACACAAGCTTGATAATACCCTGAAGATGTAAACAAGAACCACACAGATGCACCTTCATTTGTCGCTCTCAATTGCACCGTTTTCAAACAAAAGCTATAACACATTGTTGTACTAATTCTGCGGAACCTGAATGAGTTATGAGGCTACAAGCTTGAAACTCCTTTAACTATTTGGATTTACAAGAGAGCATCATTTCTCGGTATGGCATTACTAATTATGCATTTTATAGTGGGGGTGATCTTTTTTAAGCATAATGACATTCTTGCAATGTAAATAATGATCCAAATTTTACCATGACAAAATAAAGCTTATGTTCAGAAATGTTAGTTGAAGAGTACCTTCAAGTTATCCTTCCGAGATTGAAGTAGCTTAGCGGCTCCAAGAAGCATCGTGTCCGCAAGCATGCGTCTTTCCATATTCCTAACTCTTGTCCTCCCAATCTGCCAGTTCCTGCCAAAGAAGACCATGATATCATCACCAAGCAAACGACAGTAAACTAGTGACATATAAGAATCGTTGCATTGCGCGAACGGACATATTAGAATCCCTGTAGTCCGAAGATTAACAAGACTTCATGTACAAGGTTCCTGTAAGATATCATGCGCAAATCCAGCCATGGTATGTTCAAACTGCAATGCAAGTTCATTTTGCTATTGAGAAACTAAGTTAAAATGTGTATTGGTTTATATGTGATGAGTGATTATAAAGTTGTTGATTTGGTTTGTTGAGTTTTAGATTACTTGAGCTTGGTTTGAGCATTTTGATTATGGACTAACTGGAGTTGGAGTTAAAGAAATATATTTGCTTGTCTCATGATGTGCAGGTGATGGATGCAACTTGACGGTCGACGGCGGGTGAGCGGGGCTAAGCAAGTGTTTGGTGCTAGACGATCAAAGAGGCCAGATGGAGTCAAGGGTGATCCTAGCTTTACACGTGAAGGTCAAATAAAGTATGAAATGGAGGGTGAAGATGGTGTGTTGATAAAGTTTAGCGAAAGGGATGTCGATACAAGTGACAAAGCGGCCCGAGTGATCGGAAGCGGGAAAGACTTACCGGCGGTCAGGATCGTAAGATGGAGTACACGTGTCGATATTAGAGTGTTCACTTAAGGTGTAAGGAAATGATGAGTCATGCTTTGAGAAGCGTGAAGAGGGTTTCACGGTTAAGCCTCAAAATTGTGGGAGGATTGGAGGAGTATGTGGCACCATCGCGAAGCTTGCGTCGAGGTGAAGCTAAGTAGTAAAGATGTTGTGG
Source organism: Phragmites australis (assembly GCF_958298935.1). Lineage (NCBI taxonomy): Eukaryota > Viridiplantae > Streptophyta > Magnoliopsida > Poales > Poaceae > Phragmites > Phragmites australis. The sequence goes on from NC_084934.1 coordinate 11,240,109, forward strand.
CTGTTCGATGGATGAAGAAAGAAATTGACTAAAATACCCTTTGTGGTAGGTAGGAATGTACTTCAAGAGAGGAGTATTTTGGTAACAAACTAGAAAATTTAGAGGGCAAGTTTTCTAGACCTATAAATAGAGAGGTAGAGCTATGGATAAGTTTGAACCAATGACTTGAGCCTCTTATGCTACCTATTTGAGAGTATAGTACTAGGGGCTAGGGTGTGTTTGGTTCAGGAGATAGGATGGGTTGGGTGGGGGCGATCTCTGTTTTTGTGTTGTTTGATTTAGAGATAGCAAGGATGAGATCATCCCTCTAGAGAATATTTTCTCAATATGGTGGATGAAGCTATCTCTTCAAATTGGTGTGACGAAGCTACCTAGCTTTGCTAATCATACTCATTAGTAAAATGATTAGTGATATTAGTATGTTTGTACCACTAATTAGTATATATTATTATAAGATTAGAATTTGGAAGGGTTAATGTGCTAATTAGTAGCAATTAATGAGCTAATTAGAGTATGATTAAAGTTAATTAGCATATTTTATTGTTAATTAGTAATGATTATGGTAAGAGTAACATTAATACGCGTTAGAGCATGTTGATTAGTGTATTATTAATGATTATTATTTAAAATTAAAAGATATAATTAGTTGATGATTCTTGTCCCTATCCGTCTTTGTCCCTCTAACTAAAAAAAGAGGCGCATCCCATCTATCCAACCAAACAAAAAAGATGATAATCTCATCCTAAAATCAGGGATAACCATATCTCATTCTACTTTGCCTCCCAACTAAACACACTCTTAGAGAAGAGAAATGATGAGTGTTTAGTCTATGTAATAGGTATGAGTTTTGAGAGTAATTTTTTTGTAATTTGCTTAAAATAGGACTAACATATTTGAGTAATGAAGTTTATATTTTTGCATATACTTGAATTCCTTTCCTTGTAGTTTCCCTCTATTGATTCTCTTGTTTTTTTGCAAGTTTTCAATCTTGGTTGCAATTTTTGTTTTCATGCTTGAGTTGAATTTTTTTCACCTGGTTAGAGTTAATCTTCTAGTTGCTAGAGACATAAAATTCGCTAAAGTACACAATTGGTTATTGAATTTTTTTGACTCTAATCTATTAATTTGGAGGTTTTCTTCATCCAATGATTCTCTTCTTGAGTTTTTTTGTTTCTCCTAAATATCCTATTTTTGTGCGCGGTTAAGTTATGGATTGATTGGCTGTGGAACCTAGGGTTTGATTCTAACCATAAGACCCATTTTTTATTGGATTTTCAAATTTGGTTAGATGAAGTATTGTTGACGAGATTTCTATTTTTTAATTGGAACTTCCGTGTTGAGCCTAAATTTCTACTGCATTGCTCTTTACGGTGATTCTTTTTTAGATACGTTAGGTGACCAAAGAGTATATCATCTATTTTATAAGAAATTTATAAGACGTATATTTATCTTCTTTAGTCGCCCATCTTGATCCTAGAGCTATGTTATTTTCGCTCCTAGCACGCAACATCTATTTGATTTGTCTCTCTTGATATCGTGCAAGAGACGCTATTTCTGAATCATCCCAACTGGAATATGAATCATCCCAATCTTAAATAAGTTGGCGAATATTTCCATGACAACACTGAGATACCAGACATACTAGAAATCTGTTTCGACGATGGTATTCACTTTGATGTCACCGAAGAGACTTTCTACCTTTCATTACCGTAAGAACAAAAATGGGAGCAGGTAACACTGACACAAATTATATAATTGTGACATACATCGTCATATGCCAAACCACCATGCATTGAAAAATTGGCGGATTCCCATTTTACAAGCAACCATCACATTCACATCCCATCCGGAATTTTCACGCCATCATTAATGTCTATATATATGCTCACCAATTCTGCAATTCAGTTGAAGAAACAAAAGAACGTTCTCAACCATGACAATTTTGAAGATTACATGTTCAAATGTAGATTGAACGGAGCAGTCGACTGGCAAGGCAAGTCAAAGAAATAAAGGCAGCAATAACACCAACCTGCACGGGGAGAGTGTCCATGTCAGCCCGGAGCGCGACAACGGAGCCGGTGCCGCCACAGCCTGCGACGGTGGCCACGCCACAGGTCTGGACGACGGACCATACGTAGGGGACTCCGAGCGTGTCGAGCTTGGCGCGGATGAGCTCGCTGGTGCGGTGCTCCTGGAAAGTCAGTTCCGTGCGCTGGTGGATGCGGAGCCCCAGGCCGCGCATCCACGCAACCTGTGTTTCGTCATCTTCCGCTATAGCATGAAAATCACTTCTTTTTTTTTACTTTTTAGGCATAGTTGATGTAGGTTAACCCGACTTGTGTGCCGATTCAAATTAAACCTAGTCCAACATTGAATTCCAAATCGAAGTTTGTATCAATTCCTCAAATGCCTAACCCAATCAAATCTGAAGTTAGTCGGTCAACAATTCAAATCTAAATTCAAGTATTCTAGGCCAAATTCCTTTTCCCGAAATCAAATTAAACTCTGATTCTATCTCAATCTCCATCTTAACCAAAGCTAATTCGAATCTCCGCTCAATGACCTGACTCCACCCAAACTCAATTCCAATTCAAATAATCCTATTTTCAGATCTTCCCCTTTAAATCCCCTTTTCTTTTTCTCTCTCGGCCTCTCCATCAATGGAAAAACTCACCCGACAGCACAACCTCTTCTTTCTCTGGCCCAGCCCGCTCCCTTTGTCCTCGTTGCAGCCCATCAGATTGGCCCAGCCTCTCTCTCTCTATTTGGACAGTTAGCCCAAGGACCCACCTTGTTTCACTAGGCCGCCAACTGTCAGCTCGATCGACCAGATCGTACCAGCCCACCCATTCCTTCCTTCCTTCCCCTCTGCTTCCCTGAGCCCAACCCACACGGGCCCATTCCTCTGCCTCCTGATTGCCTTGGATTATATATATGCTCATTTGAAATTTTTACAAGACTAGGCTATCTTCGTCCGTTCAACGGAAGAGAGTAAGGGGACACGTTGACGTGCCCATCTAGCGTGGCTGACTGTTGACATGGCATAAAAGTTTTTGTCCATTGGATGGGTGACAACAAGGTGTCCCTCGTTGGATGAGTGACACCTTGCTAAATTAGGGTTTCAGTCTCCTATCGATTTGGTTTCAGTCTCCAAAATACCTCATAAACACATCTAATGGTGGCACGTCGTTCGTGTGCCAACATTTTTTTGTTATCGATGTATCTAATGCCATTAGATGATTATGAGGTATTTTGGATACTCGGAATTCATGGAAAAGTAAGGTTGAACACGGAGATTTTAATAGGAGCTGCAACATACACGGTGGCATATACAGTACACGATCATTGTAACCTATACATGTATCATGTCTAAAACTATATGTCTTAGAAAATGTAAACAACATGATTACAACATCTAGTCTACTGAGTGCAATATGGGTATTTTTCCTTCCTCGCCGCTTCCAGTCCTGCCTCACGCGCCCGACGTGCCCTCTCATGCTTCCTCTCCCTCTCCGCCTCACAAACCTCAACCATTATGCAGTTATACTCCTCCCTCATCTTCTGTTGCTCCTCCTGAATGCGTTTACACGTAACCTTCCTCCTCAGGTTGGCTTCCATCTAATGAAAGTGTCTCCAAGAAGCATGGTGCTAAGTGTAAAGAAAGAATACATCCGCTTGCGACTGCTCAGTATATGGCCACTGTAAGAAGTCACATAGTAGTGGCGTAGACTACAACGGAGACCAAAATATTAAGTGGTATATCTCAGTTGTATTTGGAGTAGTTTGGCCAAAAGTGATTACCTAAAGAAAGAATACATCTGCTTGCGACTGCTCAGTATATGGCCACTGTAAAAAGTCACATAGTGGTGGCATAGACTACAACGGAGACCAAAATATTCAGTGGTATATCTCAGTTGTATTTGGAGTAGTTTAGCCAAAAGTGATTACCTAGTGGCGGGAGCCAACATTAGTGTTTCCTGGCATGGATTGTACTCACAGTTACGGCACATGAAAAATCTCCTTCCATAAGTGTCGAAGAACTCAGAGAACTTCATCACCCTACAAAGGTCTCCACACCAGCACATGAGCACTTCAACCCCATCAGCCATAGTATCTAGTAAGTATTTCTTAGGAAAAGATTTGTGTGAGGAACCGTTCAAATAATATTATAATTAATCACTAGGAGGATCATTATTCATAATCGCAACCTCGATGATTAATCAGAATATCATCCCGGTAGTACCGGCACGCGTTTGGTGCCCAAGACGGAACACATGCCTTTCAACATATACATCACAACAAATCTTAAGAAATAGCGAGTAATTAATAATATATTACAAGTCTTTAGCCATGCAACTATTTACACCAATTTACAACAAAAGACAACAACATCTATGCAGCAGAAACATAAACCTACACAACAAAAGAGAGTGGAGCCACATGCCCTTAGGATCCACCCCAAAAGCACGACTTGAATGGCAGGCATGAAGTAGCCGAACACCGGCTCTTCCTCACCAGCAGCACCTGAAAACGCAGGCATGAGTATGAAGGTACTCGCAAGACTTAAACCATAAAGAGCACATATACATAGCTCGACTCCAAGGATTATGCATTGAGCCATTAGCAAGGAAAAGCTACATGGTTAAGTTAAACATAAGCGGTAAGCAACCTAGACACATAGACATGAGCAATTAACTTAACCAACAACAACATAACTCTACCCTACCATAACCAACTGAACATAAATAACTGGAACCATTATGAACATACATGTAACAAAGACCAACTCAACCATTTCCCACATATCCAACCATCAACCACAAGCGAAAACTCTACGACCGAAGCAGATGGACAGAAGCATGCTCATGACCGAGAGCGCCGCATTTCAAAATATTTTTACACCCTGCAGGGGATACTTCTGAACCCACACGACTTGCATAACTACACAGATCCATACAATGGAGTCCTTATGTCAACCTTTCCCAATAAGTTCCAACCATTTGGATCATACATCACTCGACGCAGAGGTACTAGAACTACTCCTAGAGCAAACTAGCACCTCTTACAAGCCCGCCCACTCACACCGTCAATGTTCACACCCAAGTGATCATAGCTACAGAGGTATTTGGCTTGCCTTACCATTAGATCGGCATGAGGTGAGTAAGGTAAGTGCTAAAGCCGACTACACCGACGATCAGTGCTTAAACGACGCAAGCGATCTATGGTGTTCGGGTTCCTCTCCCGGTCTGCCCCTAGGACTTTCCTCCAGAGCAGATAACACCCCTAGCACCACCCACATCTTGTCTCATACTCACCACTCATCCAACCATCATCAACCCATATCCAACATTGTGATCATTACGAAAGTAAATAACGCTTATGCTCGTGAAAGATGAAACAATTCACCGCTCGACTTCTACCGAATGACCTATGCATTGCTAAGCATTTCGATTTAACTTGTAATCTAGACACCAATGACATACTAAGGCGACAAGGAAAGGATGAACAACAATTTAAGGTAGAAGTAATGCATTCAACATAGGATCTACCCATTTATACCCGATCTCGACTTGACACATGTAAACATACATAAGCATAGTTCATAAATTTAAGATTTCATTCAATTGAACAAAAGTGCAATATGCTTAGTTCCTTGCCTTGCTGCTCTTGGGTTTGCTTGACACTCCCCGTACAGAATTCATAGAAATGCAGGAGCTCGCTGCTGCCTTCACTCACACCGGCGTCATGCTTCAGTTCTTCATTCACTAAAGAAGAATGCATACAATGATGAGTATGAATGAAGTGCAAATATGTATGCCACAAAAATTCATATGAAGTAATGCCATAAAATTATGGTTTATAATGTATGAAAACATTTTTTTTTAGATAGAAAAAGTCATAAGAAGACTAGCAAAATTGGTTTCACCCATTTTGGGCTTGCAATGAATTAATGGTGAATTAATGAATCTTAAACTAATTAATAAATCTTAGAAATTTAATTAATTATTTAATGGCTGGAGACATTTTTAATAGGAAGATTAGGTTACTATGAAACCAATAAAATTAGTTTCATAATTTTTGGAGCTACAAAGAATTTATTATAAATTTTACAAGTTTCAGCCAACAGTAAACTATGCTGGAAACGGTTGTGCTGAGTTGACCGCGGTCAGACCACCGGGAGTCGCGGTTAGACCGTCAGAAATCATGATCAAACCGTTGGCATGCAGAGAGGTTTGGGTTCTGGTGGTCTGACTAGCTCGAGGGTCGGTCGGACCCCTGGAACAACGGTTAGACTGCCGAAAAGCGCGGTCAGATCGCTGGGATCGGCCGAGGGCACTAGGTGAGCTCACCGGAGATGATTCCGGCAATTCTGGTGGCTTTTGGGGTGGGTATTTGAACCTAGAGAACCTTCTTGACCTCCTCTATCGCATATGACCACACGTATAAGCTGAAGTTGACCAAAACTCAGCTAATGCCTTCAATGCTCAAGAACACTAGAACTTCCCAACCTTAGCTCCAAATTCAAAATCTATCCAACCAAAACACAGATTCTTGACATGTAAGCCTAGGGGACTCACCCAAGGGTCTTTTCCGAGGTTGTTGACCACCGGGTGAAGGAGGAAACGGAGGGAAATCGCTCGGGAGGAGGATGAATGCCGGTGTTCCTCCTGTTCCAACCCTAAACACCAAAAGACATAAAATCTGGCCCAAATCCTTCGAGAAAACAAAAAGAAATTGGACGGGTGTAGAGCTTAGGAGATCTTGATCATGATGGTACCACATACTCACCTCGAATCTTGCTCTAGAGGTGGGATTTGAGGGAGAAAGAGAGAGTGAGTGTGAGGGAGGAGCTGTTGCTCCTGTGTGCTGCACGGTGGGGGAGAGTGAGCTGAGGGAGTGAGAGAGGGAGCATGTGAGCTGCATGTGAGGGAGAGTGGTGTAGGACCGGGTGTGGGTTTCACATGTTAGCGAAAAAGTCTATTTTAGCTGCGAATTTTATTCTTTTCTCTCCCAGATTTCTTTCTCTCATCCGAATGACTTTAAACAAATTGATCTAGAGTTACAAAACAAAATTACACAAAATTAAACATAATACTTAAGAAGCATATTTATGCTTAATTATGTAACTATGGATTTTGGGACGTGACAAACCTCCCCCCCCCCACCCCCCACCCCTTAAGAGGAATCTCATCCTAAGATTCGGTAAAGTTAATGTGAAGTTGACGGCAACAAGGCGGGAAGGATACTTCCATGAACGGAGAAGAATTTCACTGAAACTCATCGTCGGAATGAAAAGATAGCCAACGGACCCCACTGTGCCCTAGCAGTCAGTCCGACACTAGGATCGGTCAGACCACAACACGGTGGGACTGCGGGTTTGTCGGTTAGACCAAAATCAATACAAAGAGTTTTGGGCTCTAACGGTGGGACCGCAGGTCTTGTGGCGGTCAGACCGCCCACCAACGGTCAGACCGGCAAATCAATTGCGGTCAGACCGCGAGCCAGCAGAGAGAAAAAATAGGTTCCACTTGCTTTGGGTTGGGTAATCTTCCAAACATAACTCCTTTGAGACTTGATTTACATTCAACATGGAGATGAATATATACATGCGAGAGGTTCCAAATGTACACATGTTACAATGCTATTTACAAATCCTCAAAGAGTTCGGGATACTCGGAGCGGATTTTATCCTGACGCTCCCACGTCGCTTCGGCTTCCGAATGGTTGCTCCATTGGACTTTGATAAACTTTATGGAATGACACTGAGTTTTGCGTTCCGCTACGTCCAATATCCGTATCGGTCGCTCACAATATGTGAGATCTGGCGGCAACTCTTAGTTTGCAACTTTGATTACCTCGATCGGGACTCGGAGGTACTTCTTCAACTATGAGACATGAAACACATCATGCACAGTGGAGAGAGATAGCGACAAGTCCAATTGATAGGCTACCTCTCCACGCCGGCCAACAATTTGAAAAGGCCCCGGCACTAGCTTGCCTCGAACTTGGAAACGTCGAACGCCTTTGAGAGGCGAAACCTTGCGATACACATAATCTCCAATTGCGAACTCGAGGTCTCGGCGGCGGTGATCCACATAGTTCTTCTGCCATGATTGTGTTGTGAGAAGACACTTTCAAATAGCTAGAACATGCTCTTCGGCCTCTTTGACCAAATCCGGGCCTAGAAAAGTCGTGTCGCCAGATTCAGACCAATTCAACGGCATTCAGCATCGTCGGCCATATAGAGCTTCAAATGGCAACATTTCAATGCTCATTTGGAAGCTATTGTTATATGAGAACTCGGCAAATGGAAAGCAAATGTCCCACCTCTTCCCATAAGTGAGAACACAAGCCTAGAGCATGTCCTCTAGAATCTGATTCACTCTCTCAGTTTGACCGTCGGTTTGAGGATGATACGCAGTGCTATGGAAGAGCTCGATCTACATAGCCTCATGAAGGCTCATCTAGAAATTAGAAGTGAATTGAGTGCCTCAATCAGAAATGATCTTCTTCGGAATCCCATGGAGTCAAACAATCCGAGTGAGGTATAGCTCTGCATACTGCTTGCCAGAAATGTGGTCTTGATGGGCAAGAAGTGAGCAGACTTCGTCAACCGATCCACAATGACCCAAATCGAGTCATAGCCATGCGAGGTCTTCGTCAATCCAGTAATGAAATCCATGCCGATCTCCTCCCACTTCCAGGAGGGAATAGGTAAAGGTTGAAGTGTACTAGCTGGCTTGATATGCTCGGCCTTCACCCTTCGGGAGACATCACACTCAGCAACATATCGAGCGATTTCTCGCTTCATGCGAGTCCACCAAAACCGTGGCTTGAGGTCTTGATATATTTTTGTGCTCCCTGGATAAATGGATAGCAAAGAGTCATGAGCCTCATCCAGTATCTTCTTCCTTAGTGCCTCAACCTTCGGAACCAGTAGATGGTTCCTGAACCACATAATACCCTGGTCATCTTCAGAAAAGCACACGGCCTTGCCGATCTTCATTTTCTCCCGGATTCTGGCCATGCCCTTATCATCCTTCTGAGTTGCCTTCATATCATCCAGGAGAGTGGATTTGATCTCTAGATTGGCGAGAAAACCATACGGAACCATTTGAAGCCCAAGCCAGCAAAAATCATCACAAAGTGTGGCATTCCCGGGCTTGATCTAAGACAATGACAATGAGCCTTTCGGCTAAAAGGATCGGCAACCACATTCACCTTACCGGGGTGATAATAAACTTCCAACTCATAGTTTTTGATCAACTCGAGCCACCTTAGCTGCCTCATATTCAAATCCGCCTGATTGAAGATATATTTGAGACTTTTTGTGATCCGTGTAGATACGGAACAAGTTGCCCATTAGGTAATGGTGCCAGATCTTCAGAGTGTGCACCACTGTGATAAGCTCTAAGTCATGTGTTAGGTAGTTCTCCTCGTGGCACTTCAACTGGCGGGAGGCATAAGCGACAACTCTGCCCTCTTGCATAAGTACACATCCGAGGCCCATGCGGGAAGCATCGTAATAGACATCAAAACCCTTGTCTGCGTCAGGCTGACCGAGAACAGGAGAGGTTGTGAGCAGCTTCTTCAAGGTCTGGAAAGTTGACTCACATTCGCTCGACCACTCGAACACGTTGCCTTGCTTCAAAAGCTCAGTCATTGGCTTGGAAATTTTAGAGAAATTTTTGATGAACCGGCGGTAGTAACCCGTAAATCCAAGAAAACTCCGGATGTCAGTGACATTCTTGGCCTGAACCCAGCTGAGCACATCCTGCACCTTGCTCGGGTCAACTGTAACACTGTTCTCTGAGAAGACATGTCCCAAAAAAGTGACCTTCTTGAGACAAAACTCGCATTTGGTGAACTTGGTATAGAGTTGGTGATCTCGGAGTCGGCCAATAATAATACAGAGGTGCTCAAAATGTTCTTCTTCAGTCTTGGAGTATATAAGAATGTCGTTGATGAAAACCATGACAAACTTATCAACTTCCTCCATGAATATCGTGTTCATCAAGTACATGAAATACGCTGGGGCATTCGTCAATCCGAAGGACATGGCGGTGAACTCATAAAGACCATAACGAGTCGAGAAAGTTGTCTTCGGTATATCCTCCAGTCGGACCTTAATTTGATGGTAGCCCAACCTTAAGTCAATCTTCGAGAAAACTCGAGCACCGGTTAGCTGGTCAAACAGGATATCAATCCTAGGAAGCGGGTACTTGTTCTTGACCGTGACCTCATTCAACGGACGATAATCAACACATATCCGCAGAGTGTCATCCTTCTTCTTCACAAAGAGGGCTGAGCATCCCCAAGGTGAGGAGCTCGGACGTATGAAACCCTTCGACAGCAACTCCTGAATCTACTTCTTCAACTCAGCTAGCTCAACTGACGACATCTTATATGACTTCCTCGAAACTGGGCCGCTCCGAGAATAAGGTCAACCGAGAATTCCACAGCGCGGTCGGGTGGCATCCCTGGCAACTCATCCAGAAAGACATCTAGGAATTCACACACCATAGGAATACTCAACAGATCCGTGGTGGGGACAACCTTTAGAGCGTAAAGGCAAGGATCAACTGCCTCGAGCTTCAAATGAATTCGGGTGCCGCATGGACCATTAAGGGTGACGGCCCGCTGAGCACAATCCATGACAACTTCATTCTTGGTAAGCCAATTCATCCCCAATATGACATATATCCCCTTTGAGTCCATCACCAACAAATTGGCATAGAAAGGTATCTCGTTGATAATCACCGATGCATTGGACACGTATTGCTTAATAAGAACCTTAGCTCCTGGTGCATCTATAAGATAAGGCATAGGGGTAGTGCTGATTCTCAACCCGTGCTGTCGTGTATAACTCACCGCTACTAAACAGTGAGAAGCTCTAGAATCGAAAAGAACGACTGCAGGAGCAACGACAGAATTTGAATGCATAAGCAACGTACCTATCAGCACGTTGTCACCCTCGTGAACCTCTTCAGCGGTGGTGTGGTGCACTCGGCCATGCTTGGGGACGTGGGTGGCCTGAGAAGATTGTGGTGCAGAATGGCGCCACTCATTTCGACGCATTACTCTTAGGGGCATAACATAACAATTTCATACATATTGGCCCGAAGAAACACAAATAGACTTTAGTGAGTTGCTTGGTGAAGTTGACATACTTACTAAACAATGTTCTAAATGTGCTTAGGCTACTTAAATAAACCAAGCTCTGATGCCACGCTGTGAGGAACTGTCCAAATAATATTCTAAGTAATCACCAGGAGGATCATTATTCATAATCACAACCTCAATGATTAACCAGAATATCATGCCGGTAGTCCCGGCACGTATTTTGTGCCCAAGATCGGAACACATGCCTTTCCAACATACACATCACAACAAAGCTTAAGAAAGAGCGAGTAATTAATATTATATTACAAGTATTTAGCCATGCAACCATTTACACCAACTTACAACAAAGGACAACAACATCTAAGCAGTGAAAACATAAACCTATACAACAAAAGAGAGTGGAGCCACATGCCCTTAAGCTCCACCCAAAAAGCACGACCTCCGAAAGTAGGATGAACTAGTCTTGCCCGCCACCCTGAACGGCAGGCACGATGTAGCCAAACCCCAGCTCTTCCTCACCAGCAGTACCTGCAAACGTAGGCATGAATACGAAGGTACTCGCAAGATATAAACCATAAAGAGCACATATGCATAGCTCGACTCCAAGGAATATGCATTAAGCCATTAGCAAGGAAAAGCCACATGGTTAAGTTAAACATAAGAGTTAAGTAACCTAGACACCTGGACACATAGATGTGAGCAATTAACTTAACAACAATAACATAACTCTACCCTACTATAACCAACTGAACATAAATAAATGGAACCATTATGAACATACATGTAACAACAACCAACTCAACCATCCCCCACATATGCAACCATCAACCACAAGCGAAAACTCTACAACCAATGCAGATGGACAGAAGCATGCTCATGACCGAGAGCGCGACATTTCAAAATATTTTTACACCTTGCAAGGGGATATTCCTAGACCCACACGATTTGAGGACCATACGGCTTGCATGACCATACAGATCCATACAAGGGGGTACTCATGTTAACCTTTTCCAATAAGCTCCAACCATTTGGATCATGCATCGCTCGGCGCGGAGGTACTAGAACTACTCCCAGAGCAAACTAGCACCACTTACAGGCCCGCCTGCTCACACCGTCGATGTTCACGCCTAAGTGATCACAGCTACAGAGGTATTCGGCTCGCCTTACCATTAGATCGGCATGTGGTGAGTAAGGTAAGTGCTAAAGCTGACTACACCGACGATCGGTGCTTAAATGACGCATGCAAATATACATAAGCATAGTTCATAAATTTTAGACTTCATTCAATTGAACAAAGGTATCATATGCTTAGTTGCTTGCCTTGCTGCTCTTGGGTTTGCTTGACACTCCCCGCACAGAATTCATAGAAATGCAGGAGCTCACTGCCGCCTTCTCTCACACCCACGTCACGCTTTGGTTCTTCGTTCACTAAAGAAGAACGCATGCAATGATAAGTATGAATGAAGTGCAAAATATATATGCCAAAAAAATGCATATGATGAAATGCCATAACATATGCCTTATAATGTATGAAAACATTTTTCTTAAATAGAACAAGTCATAAGAAGACTAGGAAAATTGGTTTCACCCATTTTGGGCTTGCGATGAATTAACGGTGAATTAATGAAGCTTTAACCTAATTAATAAATATAAGAACTTTAATTAGTTATTTAATAGTTTTGGACATTTTTAACTTGTATATTAGGTTATTTTTAAACCAACAAAATTGGTTTCATAATTTTTGGAGCTACAGAGAATTTATTATGATTTTTACAATTTTCAGCCAACAGTAAACTGTGTTGGAAACGGTTTTGCTGAGTTGACCGCGGTCGGATGACCAACAGGGGTGGTCAGACCATCGAGAGTCACGATCAGACCACCAGAAATCACGGTCAAACCGCTGTTATGCAGAGAGGTTTGGGTTCTAGCGGTCCGACTGGCCCAAGGGGCGATCGGACCCCTGGAACGACGGTCAGACCGCTGGGACCGGCCGGGGGCACTAGGTGAGCTCACCGGCGATGATTCTGGTGATTCCAGTGGCTTTTGGGGTGAGGATTTGGACCTAGAGCACCTTCTTGACCTCCTCTATCGCATAGGACCGCACGTATAAGTTGAAATCGACAAAAACTCGGCTATTGCCTTCAATGCTCAAGAACACTAGAACTTCACAACCTTAGCTCCAAATTTGAAATCTATCTAACCAAAACACGTATTCTTGACATGTAAGCCTAGGGGACTCACCCAAGGGTCATTGCCGAGGTTGTTGACCACCGGGTGAAGGAGGAAACGGAGGGAAGTCGCTCGGGAGGAGGATGAACGCCGGTGTTCCTCGTGTTTCAACCCTAAATACCAAAAGGCATCAAATCCGGTCCAAATCCTTTGAGAAAACAAAAAGGAATTGGACGGGTGTGTAGCTTAGGAGCTCTTGATCACGATGGTACCACATACTCACCTTGAATCTTGCTCTAGAGGTGGGACTTGAGAGAGAAAGAGAGAGTGAGTGTGAGGGAGGAGGGAGGAGCTGCTTCTCCTGTGTGCTGCACAGTGGGGGAGAGTGAGCTGAGGGAGTGAGAGAGGGAGCAGGTAGGCTGCACGTGAGGGAGAGGGGTGTGGGACTAGGTGTGGGTCCCACATCTTAGAGAAAAAGTCCGTTTTAGCTGCAAATTTTTATTCTTTTCTTTCCCGAATTTCTTTCTCTCATCCGAATGACTTTAAACGAATTGCTCTAGAGTTACAAAACAAAATTACATAAAATTAAACATAATACTTAAGAAGCATATTTATTCTTAATTATGTAACTACGTATTATGGGACGTGACAATCGGACACCATTTTGATTGGAGTTGTAGTGGTTGAGGCTAGCGGTTCGCTTTTACATGTGGCCAAGAGATCACATATTTATACTGCAGTTTCGTACTGGTGCATGGACTAAGTTTACGGAAATGGGCCCTAGGAAAGTAGTTGATTTTGCTAAAAGGATTTGTCATGTCAACTGAAAAATATTATTTCTAAAAAGGCTATATATGAAAAGTCTACATCTGAAAAGGCTACGTTTAAAAAGTTAGGTCTGAAAAGGCAACTTTTAAAAAAACTAGATCTAAGAAGGCTACTTCTAAAAAGACTGCTTCTAAAAAGGCTACATACCTGCCAACCATCGACAAAAAATCCTACCATTATTCTGAGAGAGAAAAAACATATGTAAACTGATATCTACAATATTGCAATATTGATTAAAAACATGGTCCAACATTTAATCTACTTTGCAAAAAAAATTCTCCAAGTTGCTACATCTAAAACCTCTAAATTCTATATCTATTAGCTAAGTTATACCTAAACTATATCTAAATCCTACATCTAATATCTAACTTATATCTAAATGCTACATCTAATTGCTAAAATATACGTACAAACTAGATCTAATTGCTTAACTACATCTAACCTTAGATCTAAATCTAGATCTACATTCTAACTTACGTCTAAACCCTAGATCTAACCTCTAACCTATGTCAAAATCTAACACTAGTGACTATCCTACCAGGTTTGTAAAAAAGATAGAGTAAAAAACATACATTTTTTCTCCGGCAAAGCTTCGCCTCCTATTTTTCCTCCCTCCCCTCTTCTCTTCACCTTTACTCCCTCTCTCTGTGCTCTCTCACTCTCCCGGCTGGGCGCAGGACCAAATGAGATGATGACATCGGCCAGGCACACGTGGCTGCATTTTATACCTAAAAGGTCTCACCCGTACATGGGACGACACCTTTTGGGTGGGCCCTTCAAGGCGCACTGCGAGGAAGATCTCACTCGTTCATCGAGCGAGAGCAAGGTCTCACCCGATAAATGAGCGACACGTTGATGTAAGCCGCCATGTCACTGCCTTTATTATATTCGGTCTGGTGTGACCGTGTGGCTCAGAAGTGTTGCCCATTAAATGGGCGACATCTTCTCTCACCCATTGAATGAGTAACGGCAGCTTACTCTTGCAAAAATTTTAAACAGGCATGTAATTTTGCAATTATTAAAAAAATATAAACAAAAAATTTCTTCGGGACTAGCCATCGCTGGCCTTCTCTCAAAACAACACTGCCCAATTTGGAAATTGTGTCGCCAACAGATCGACCGAACACGCGAGCACCCCCCCCCCCCCCCGACTTGCTTGGCCCCCTCCACGCGTGTGCATGCCTACTTGCCATGCTAGCCGTCCCCCTGGACCACAAGCTCAGAGCATCCCATGTACCCTTGTGCCTTTGCGTTGTCATGCAGAGCATCCGCAAGCTTGGGCGGGCTCAGCCACGCCGCCAACAAGCTCCACCCCGGGTGCCCAAATCCTAAGCCATAACCCTGCCTATGAATGGCCGCCTATGATATTTGTTTTAACTTTGGCTTTTGGAGGCTGACAAATTGGTCCTAACTACGAAAGAAATGTTGATGCAGGACTAAGTGCGTAACTGACTTACCTTTAACATCTTCTCTGAACCATGAACCATCCCTACGTCACGACAACACCTCCTTTCAAGAAGAGAAGTTTACCAATTTACCACTCCAAAGAGTGGTTTTGGTCATGTGCCACCTAACTTATTGTACACCATAAAATGTCATTGGAATTGTTGCCTCTTTTGCTATTATTTTAGACCCTAGTCCCATATGTCAAGGTTCTCACATTGTCACTGGAAACCTTAATACAGGCAAATGTAGTGAGTGATTATGTAAAGGAGATCGCTCAGTATGTCTATTTTTCTTTCATCTGCTCACAGGCTGAAAAAGCCGACGTATCGTGTTGCGGAACCGAATTCAGTTGTTTGAGGCTTGTAGCTGATAGATTCGGTCACCTTAGACACATCTTGCCATCATTGGTCCCCACTTTCATTGGATCTGACTATCCTCAACACAGTATACTACCGTTAAATCTGGTGACTAGGACTCCAGTAGCGTGCTCTCCACAATGGTAAACCTTGTTGGTCGATCGCTTTGACCTTTTGGACATGTTCGCCCCACAATATTTTGCCAATATAGCCTCGTAAGGCAAGAGGGAGGTGAGGGTGGAGACGAAAATAAGTCTCATGATATATAGAACCACGAGTAAAATAGTATAATATAAATTATTAAGAGACAGTGTTTTAACGATATTTTTATTGTGTCCAACGAATTTGATACGATGAAATCACTCATGGTCAAATTTCTGTTCCAGGAACTCGTCTTGGCATTTTTTTTTTTTTTAAAAATTCTTGGTCTCCTCTCCTCTATCAGTAGTCCATGCGCTCCCTTCCACCCTTCCCCCTCTCTCCTCCCTCGCACGGCCGCCTCCGCCTCCACATCCACCGAACCGCTGCCGTCTCCCAATCTCAGTCCCTCCGCGGAGCTCTCGCATCAGCATCTACAGCCGTCCCTCCTCCTCGCGCCCGCCCCACCTGCCGGAGATCCGGGGCTTTCTTGGTAAGTAACCCTCCCTGGTTCTTGTTCTCGGCAACTCTAGTTCGTCTCCTCGGTCTTGATTCTTTACCGCTTTTGTGCTGTGGAAAGGTTCTTTGCGTTGTGGGGACGCTGGTTCTGATTTGGGGATTCGATTGGCTCGGGCTGCAGGGATGAATACGAGGCCGATGGTGCTCTTCTTCCTCCTACTCGTGCTTGTCGTCACGTCGCAGTTCGAGTGGAAGCAGCAGATCGGGGACGCCGCCGACGCCGATCCGGCCGCCGCGCGCCGGCGGCAGCAGCTGCTCACCAGGGAGGACGCCGTCAAGGAAAAGGTTCTCGTCAAATCAGTTTGACTTCTTTTTTGTTGTTCGGTGGTCTGCAGGTTAGGTGCATTCTTAATTAAAACATTTGGCATGCTTGTTCTCCCTTTTCTCCTTCTGATTCTGAAGTAATCTGTTGGCCGATACAGTTATGTCTGAACTACATTTTGGTACGCATTAAAATTGGAATCGCCATTAGAAACTAGCCGAAGTGTGCAGGCTTTGAATTGATTTCGGAATGATTGATAGGGATATTTACTGACCCGTCAGTAGATAGTGTTGGTCAATTAACAACAATGGCCCTAGGATGGATAGGTGCTGCTCCTTCCTCCATCAGTTGGGCTCTGATGGGCTGGACATGACAAACCAACTTTTGGAGAATCAGCTTCTCTAAATTCACAATTCAAGATCAGCTTTTGCAAAAAAGCCACAGCAAGCCCCAATTAGGCTGTTCCACCGCCATTCCATATCATGTATTGTAGATCCAGATTTTCTGCACAGAGTAGCATGAGCACTTCTCACGGTCTGTGCATGGGCATGGCTCCAAAAATCTAAAAGGGTAAAATCATGTATGCAGAGCATATAGGTGCATGTGGATTTGACCCCTAAAAAAGTAACACAAACAGACAATATGTACTCTATAAAAAAGGCAAATTATGCTGATTTATATCGCAAAAATTATATGTGTGCAAACTTGTCTTGTTCGACATAGGCATATCAGGATTTTTGTGCTATTTTTCCTTTTCCGTTTTCTTTTTTGCAAAATACACTTGTTCTATGTTAGGAAACTAGGATCCTTAGGGGGATAAACATTCGTCGGGAGGATAGCCAGGCAGCGTCGGCTGCTAGGGGAAGGATTAGACTATAAATGAGGAAGACTTAGAATATTGGGAGAGACTTAGATTATTTCTTCTTTGCTTGATTACAATGGATTAGCCTACCCTAACTTGCTTGGGACAAAGACTTTGTTGTTGTTGTTGATACAATGGATGTTATGCCCTCCTTTATAGCCAGCCCTAACAATCTAGACTAAACTAATCTTATCTCTAAGACCAACTAATAGATTTTATCTCTAAATAATCTTACTTGATATGCAACCCACTAACAAACGCTACAGTAACCCAATCGGTATAGTAACTAATAGATCTTATCTCTAACTTGATATCCAAGCCACTGACAAACGATAGAGTAACATGTGATACAGTAGACGCGGTGCTACAGTACGACCCTAATGGGCTGGACATGACAACTTCTAACATGTCCTATATATACATTTGGGTATTTTTCCGAAGTGCACAAGTGTGCATTTGGAGAAAATAGATTTAGATATCACTATGTTTCGATCTGCATTTTCTGTGGGCAACGAACAATATGAATTAACCAGATGTTTGTCAATACTTATGCAGACCCCACAATTAGCTTGTCACTTTGGAGTTATATTTCTTGGGGTGAATCAGTACTGGTAACTGGTTATCATGTCATGTGATTAAAATAGTTCATCAAACAATTAATATAGGTCCCGAGTAGGGAAAGCATGTCTAATTTTCCTGAATTTTGTGAAAATTTGGCACTGCGATGTAGCATTTTGGTTTATCCTCTTTGTTTTTCTTATTATGATAGGCTGATTGAATTGATTTAGGTCCCGGTTAGTGAGGTTTTGTGGTCCACTGTAATTAAACGTGGAATCTGGTGCTACATTGGAGCATCAGTTTGCCAACTAAAACTGGTTTTTGTGTATTTGCTAGTATGTCTTTCTTTGCAACCAACAAATATAATCCATGCATGTGAATGGTCTTCACAATGAAAGTTCATTCCTTTCAATAATCATATAGAGAGCATCTGTTGGTAACTCGATTACTACTTACAGATGTGATCCATGGAAGTAATGAAATTATTATGCTAAATATGTCTCACCAAGATTAACTCAAACAACTGTTCATCAATCCGAATCATAAATTCTGAGTTCTCGAACCTGTTTGGCAATCTGTTGCTTTGTCATAGAAGAACTCATTACTGCTGAAGCACTTCCATTTTGGTATCAAAGTCTTGATATGCCAGATTCAAGCATGTTAGGCCCTGCCATTTGGAAATTAATCCTTTGTCTCCCCTTTGGTCCACGTTCGTTGCTTGTGGGCATGATTTTTCTAAGCTTCATATCTAGAGATCCGGTCCTTCTCCTCATGCAAGATTTACATGCTATCTGCAGATAATATTATCTCAGGAGAAAAATATTCAACAGCTTAATCAGCTTATTGAGAGCCTTCAGCGCCAGCTACTACATTGCCGTGGTAGCAACAATACCGTTCATACTACCACCATTGCTGCTACAGAAGTAAGTGAAGTTGAGGCACATGAAATCATCGATGATGGTAATAGATAATCTGTTGGCAAATGGTTCTTCGATTCTAGTACAGCAGCCAAAGAACAAAGATTAATCTACACCGTACTCTTATGACATGTTGTCTAATGGAGATCATACTTTAAATCACTGTATTGTATACTTGCCACTACCGGCTAGTGGCTTTTCCCCGTACAAGCATGTAGAGTGTTGTAATTTGTAATATGCTTTAGGCCACGATCAC
The DNA here is from genome assembly GCF_958298935.1 of Phragmites australis. Classification (NCBI taxonomy): domain Eukaryota; kingdom Viridiplantae; phylum Streptophyta; class Magnoliopsida; order Poales; family Poaceae; genus Phragmites; species Phragmites australis. The sequence continues at coordinate 11,259,544 of NC_084934.1, forward strand.
TAATTCAATTGGAAAGCCACCTGACCATTCTTTGTTCTGATGATGGATGATTCTGCTCTCAGAGGATAAATCTCTTGCAGTCTCATTTTTTTGTATTCTACCCATGAATTCGTCGGATTAACTTATCTGATGAGGTTTTCAAATATTTAGTAAATATTCACTGGAGATCGCCTCATTGTGCTTCTTTCTAGGATTCATCAACTAAATTCTGTCGGGTAGGTGCTTATATTATGTTCCGATAACACACCTGGCAGTAGTGCTCGTAATGATCTTTGCCATCTAATTTCTGTCGGGTAGGTGCTTATATTATGTTCCGATAACACACCTGGCAGGCTGAGTGTGCCAATTGACCTTTTATTCATAATGTACTCGAATGCAGAGTGTAGGATTTAATTAGTTCCATTTTTCTCCTTCGAGAGATTAAAATGTGAATCATAGGTAGGTTCATGGTCCAATGATGTGGAGTACATTATGGTCTCCCCCGGGTCCTTCCCTTCTAACGCGTATCTATATCGTTCTTCCAAGCTGACACATTAAAAAAAAAATCACCTTTCTAACGTGTGACAATTTAAAAAATAAACAAAACATTGTATTTTATTACTCTCAAAATTCAAAACACTATTAAAATAGTCATGAAAAATTCTGAAAAAATATGTTGTAGAGAATAGTATAATCTATCTTTAAAAAATTTCAACTCAAACCAATACTTTTACAATGAGAAACAAAGACAGACTGTGTACAATAAAATTTATTTTTTTATTTCTTATTATACAAATTATAATTTTGTTTGAATTTTTTTAGAGTTAGATCATAATATCCTCTACAACCTATTTTTTTAAAAAAAATTCATTACTATTTCGATAGTGTTTTGAACTTTAGAGCAATAGAATATTTTTTAATTTTTTAAAAGTGTCATCTATTGCATGAGATATGTAATATTTTAAAATAGCATATAGTTTTACAAATATTAAAAAATAAAAATAATAAAATAATAAAAAAGATTCTGACAGAGCATGCCTGGAATGGAATTGGCCGGGCATCCGACCTTTCCCAGGTGTGCCTCCTTCCCTTCCACCAGTTGTTTCCCAGAAGCGCGTCATTTGTTGTTGTCACTTTGGACGCTTTATTCTCAATTCCTGTCCCACCTTGCAAGTAAACAAAGCATATGTACCACCAACAAAGAAAAGACAGGGACAGCTTGGTCTGGTCTCCCGGCTCCGACATTTTGGAGCCCTCGGCTAATCGATCGTGAAATTTCAGATGGAACACAAAAAATGCCCATAGATGAGATGAAATGAAATGAAATGAAGGTGACAAGAAAACACACAGGATTGAATTCAAACCACTCCCATTCCACATCAATTCCGAGCATACATGGGAAATCCTAGCATAACATTGCGAATATGATGCTGAAACGCACACAGCAGTTCAAGGAACAAATCATCACGCGCCGCCCCAACACACAAGCCAACACAAGAGCACCGCCCGCTCGGCACTAGCTAGCAGTTCTTCTCCGCCTTGGCGAGCTTGCACTTGACCTTCTCGAACACGACGGCGGCCGTGCCCGGCGGCGCCAGCTGCAGCTTGAGCGGGCAGGACGCCTCAATCTTGCACTTGGTGTGCCGCGCCGTGTACCTCACCTCCCCGGTGAGCGCCACCTCCACCTTGAACACCCCCGTCGCGTTCTCCTTCCGGTACTCGACCTCGCCGGCGTTCCCCAGCGCCGCGTAGCTGCTGTTGGAGCTGGTGGCGAGGTGGTACACCCGGGTCTTCCCCGGCGGGTGCTTGTCGCCCTTGTCGGCGAGCTGCACGCGGTCGAACATCTGCTCGTCGAATTTGTACGTGGCCACCAGCGGCTTGGTGTTCTTGAGGCTCATGGCCCAGTTCGGGTTACGGATGGTGAGCGTCAGCGACAGGTTGTAGGCCAGCGCCGTCACCGGGGTGGTCACTAGCTCGAAGCGGGTGAGAGACGCGTCGTCGATGGTGACGTTGATGTGGCGGACGAAGCCAAAGGCGGCGAGGAGGACGGCGAAGAGGACGACGACAGCAACGATGCCGATGCAGGCAAGGCAATACTTCCACTCGTCCCACTTGTAGCAGCAGTCGTCCCAGTAGTCGTCGAGCTTCCCCATCCCCGGCGAAGCGGCTGGATGTTCTTGGTATTGGATTTGGGTGCTGAGGAGGGAGGGAGCTAGTTGCTGTTGATTTGACGAAGGGGTCGGTCAAGGCCGGACAGAGTACATGTAGACGGTTCAGAGCTAGCGAAGGCCATTTATATCAAGTTACCAACCATGGCTTCTGCCGTATCCAATAAGACCTAGTCAGCTACAAGCTATATGTTATAAGACCACCTCTAATCGTTTTTCGCAAGAGTCTTAGAATCTCTTCACACAAACATTTTCGTTTCTTTTAACATTTCAACGGTTTTTTTTTATGGTTTCCATCACAAAGAGATTCCTAAAGTCATTCTCTTCCAGACGGAATTGTCTCTTATTTCCCTTCACGAATCCCTTCGAAGGGGAACTGTTGGAGATGAGAGAAAATAAAGAGAATGAAAATAGTGAAGGTAATCGAAAAGGGAACGAAATGAAGAGAATATGATTTGAGATGGTCTAATACCCCTATTCGAATCCGGATTGATTTGAATACAGCACAAGCGTGCACCATATCAAGAACGACGCAGATAAATCTGGTAGAAGAATCTAAATAACAGCGATGAGTACAATACAAATGTGCACTGTATTAAGAATGACGTAGATCACTAAGAATAACATATTAGTGACGACTGATAAACGTCATTAGTAATTGGTATTATACTCGTTACTTCAAACGCTAATGACGGTCATCGTTAGTGACGGGTGCGGACCCGTCACTAATGACGAACACCAGTGACGGGTTTCAAGTTGAGATCCATCGCTGGTGATAGTCATTAGTAACATATGGCTTTATACCTTGTCACTAATGTGTGACATCAGTGACGGGTCCGGTCTAGATTCATCACTAATATGTGTTTAAAAAATAAAATAGGAAATTTTTTCGCACTCGACGAACGAACCTCCGCACGCCCCATGGCTCCTGTTGTCGCTCACTCGAACTGCGCAAATTACACACCCGTACATTTTTTGGGATTTGAACTAGCAACCCCCATAGTCTTACCTGATGAATATGTCAAAATTTGTTCTTTTGACCTTTCCTGCTCAAATGTTTGGATAATTATTTGGGCATCTATATGGTTTTAAGTGAAAGAGTTATCAACTACAAAGTTATACATCTCGTTAAGTTGTACAATGTTCATATAAAGTTTGTCTTCATCTAACTCTGTATTAAAAATTTGTGTTCAATCCATGCAGTATTTAGTAAAACAACAATAACTTTTGTATATGGAGTCCAATTTCAACGTTCGACCTCTACTTTCAAAGCTAACGAGCAGGTACATCTGAAAAAATATATATGTGTTTATACCTGTACCTTTCTTGACAAAAAAAGGCTCAGAAGACCTTCGACGAGACCTCTTAAGTTTTTATCAAAATTTGATCTTCTCCAATTTGTTTGAATTTTTTAGAGATATAGTGCTACATGACCTCCTCTCGTGCAAAACTTCTTTACCATCTCACCTCATAGTCTTACTGATGAATGTTAAAATTTATTCTTTTGACCTTTCCTCCTTAAATATTTGGATAAATATTTGGGCATCTATATGGTTTTAAATGAAAGAGTTATCAACTGTAAAGTTGTAAATTTTGTTGAGTTATACAATGTTCATATAAAGCTTATCTTCATCCGACTCTGTATTAAAAAATTTGTATCTAATTCGTGCAGTGTTTAGTAAAATAACAATAACTTTTGTATATGAAATCCGTTTTCGACGTTCGACCTCTACTTTCGAAGCTAACGAGGAGGCACACCTGAAAAAAATATATGTGTTTATACTTGTACCTTTCTTGACAAGAAATAGGCTTGAAAGATCTTTGATGAGACTTCTAAAGTTTTTTTCAAAAATTGACCTTCTCCAATTTGCATGAAATTTTTTAAGACATAGTGCTACATCTGACCTATCTAAAAGTTAGTTCTGCGTAGATATTTCATCAATCCGAGTTACCAAACTCACGATAAAAATATTTAAATTTGTAGTTTTCAACTTTGTAGCCCTGTCTACGACTTTTTTAATTATTCATATTAGTTTTACACTAGATACAACAATTTAGTTTGTGGTCTAAGTGTGTGGTTTCCTTTGACAGTCTTTACACATCTATTTGTACATCTAGATGGCTTCAAATAAAAAAAATTGATCAACTACAAAATTCTAGATCTCATGGACAGCTGTATTTAATCATCAGTGACGGATTATATCTATCACCTGTCACTAAATACTCAATCATTAGTGATAGGTATAGCTATCACCCGTCACTGATGAGTTTATAACGTATGGCGGCTCTACCTATCGCTAATAACTATATCATTAGTGATGAGCTTTCATATGAGTTGTCACTGCGGTCTTTAGTGATGGATGATTTCCTATCTTATCACTAATGAAATGACACGTCATTAGTGACAGATCTTAGTCGGATCCTAGCTCGGAGTCCCATTAGTGACGGTTTTTAAGCGACTATCACTAATGTGGTGTCTCCTATGTTGATTTCATAAGTAGTAAATGGATCTTATGGAAGAATCTAAATAACGGCGATGAAGCAACCATGATAAGATTTGGCGAAACCTTTATAAACAACTCCAATAGAGCACAATTGTTTGTTGCTCTCAGAACCCTATTAACCTTTTAGGATTCTTAGATTCTTGATCTATACAAAAATCTAGTGCTAAAGAATTTGCTTGCCCTAGTTCTCTGGAGCACCCCTGTTATTGCACCTGCTAGCGATCTTATGTTGGCTTATTTGCCCATCTTTGTGGTTATATACGTCACTGCAAATTCTACTCCCATGCAAGTAGGAGTTACTTCAGCGTTGCCTATTTTTCAGTGATGTTGCTTTAACTTCAAAGCTATCACATGCACATGCATTCTTAGCTCAAAATTTTCTGTTTAGTTAAGTAGCAGCTTCCCAGTGATAAAATGATAATGAATTGTTGTAAATTACAAATCTCTTTCCTGTGTCCTACAACGTTTGCTGGATATTCCTTTTTGGTGCCAACTCGAAACTGCTGATTTAACTGTCGTAATTGTACTCTATTCTCTCGTATAATAGACGTGACATTCCAATATAGTTCAGCCATCATATTTTTCTCACCGAGAAGGGGTTAATCCATCATCCACGTCATGATAATTTTGTTTGTTTCTGCGTGAAGGAACTTGAGCTGCCTGCAGGGCTGCGTTCATTTCACATACCGATGTTGCATAGAATCTTATTGGCCCGCAAGCTACCAGGCCGGCCCTGCAGCGCCACCGGGAGTACTGTGCTCTGGGCCCACGTGGGAGGGTATTTGCAAATCAACCCGGGGAATATGATGGTAGTGAGTTAGTCCCACTGTGCTCAGTCTCAACGAGATTAGCCAGCCATCGCACGTCTTCTAGACCGGCAGCTGAAAGCTTTGAAGTCAAGCGGCCGCTTGGTGAGCACAAAGCGAACTATTCCTTCATCTTTTATTAAAGAATATCGTGTGCACTGCACAATAAGTAGCATATACTCTTATTTTTGAAGGGTGCTTTCTCCTTAAGTAAGCACCCAACAAACCAAATGTTCAAACTTTGGATGATGTGAACACAAAGATATAGGGAGAGACTTTTTAGTAGCTCTCTTCCTAGTAGGATAGTAATCCTAATGGTCCGCCTCTTAGTTGTCCTACTTAGAGGAATCTAAGTAGCCCATCTCTCAATAGTCCTAATTTGAATAGGATTGGAGCCATCTGTTACAATAATCTCTAGTTTGACTCTTATCCGTAGAAGTCATAGTGCCTGTACAGCCTCCATGTCATAGGGTTGTACCGCATCTAAGCTCCACCTGCTCGCTAATACTGCAAGGTCGGTCCCACCATGACTTCCTTCTTCCAAAAGCTCACAACTTCCCCTCTATGACTATTAGATTTTGCAACCTCCTATGTAGCCTCTTTCACCTTACGATAAGTGACATTTGAGTACATATCGTTGACTACACGACTTCCTTCTCCTAACCACGATTTTTTTCCAAATCTCGGATTGGTTGCACCACCTTTAAGATTACCTACCAATTAGTACCCTCTATTAATCCAGATACTCTCCATGACTACTTGCCCTTTGCAAGTAACTCAAATGAATCTACCTCGAAGTAATACTTCCGAACCTTAGAGTCAAGTGATCTCACAAATACTAGATTATCAGGATATACCAATTTGTTGATAATGTGATCCATTATTTATCTCCAATGTAACTGTTCCCACCTTAGTGACTACATATACCTTGCAATCCACTAAGTAAGTAGTTCCATCTGCCGGGCATAGAGATTCTTTGTCAAACATCTCCCTCACCAGCCATATATGGAAGCAACTACCTGAATCTAATATCCACTTATGAAAAGTATCTATTTAATTGAGGATAAATAGTGTCCGTATTATCCTCCACCTTCACCATTGAGCATGCATCTCTCATCCCCTTCAAACTTGGATTGTTTTTTTTGTCATATGACCCTCCTCATCGCATGGATAGCATAGACGCTTGACCTTGTTCTTGTTCCCATGATTCTTGATTTTGCCTACTCCACTTATGACAGCCAAAGCTTGATTACCTGAGGATGAAGAATCATGTGGATTCTTCAAGGACTCTACCTCCAATAGATATGCAACTACATGGTTGAAGTTGAGAGTGGCCTTTCTAATGAGAATATTAATCACCAATTGACCCCATGATCGTGGTAGAGATCAAGCCAATATGACTAGCTTATCGGACCCCATTTTTAGGTTTTACTTTGCAACTTGTATCAGTTCCTAGATCAGCAGCTGATACATACATTTCCAACAGAATAGCATCAATCACATATTGATTATATTACAAAACCATATACAGAGTCTTACATAGGATAGCATGATAAGGACATGGCTCTCTTGGATACACACAAGATGAATTCGTTCTTCATTCTTCATATTTTCTTTGTAAAGAATAAAATACTACTAAGTTTTGTATTGTTTTGTTACTTAGGAGCCTGAGAGAAACACCACAACCTCACCTAGATGTCATCACTTGAAGTCTAAGTCTACTCGGAGTCAAAGTCGAGTCCTAGTAGAACTCCAAAGTCCACTCGGAGTCCTAGGATAGTATGTCAGTTAAAAGAGCATAACTCTCGTATACAGAGTCAAATTGAGACGATCTTGGACTTGCTGGAAAGCTTATGATGGGATCTTTCCAATGGATCTAGTCTCGACTAAATATTCCTTATAGTTTAGTCAGAGTCAAAGGAATAAAGTGCTGCGTCACCATTTTGAACCTTGTCGGGTCATGTAATCGTGTCGAGGTCGGAGTCCAAGTTGTACGTCTCTCTCTATGGCTGTACAATCCTAGATCAACTTTCTCATGCCCCCTATATATACACAGTAGTTGTCGTAGTTTATGCTTCGGTTTTGCTTAGATTATTCTATTTTAGACAATTTTGCCGTTTATTAGTTTGTAGAACCCCAAACTCGAGCACTTCATTGGTATTCAGCAATATTCAAATTGCATCTACCTGTTCTTGCTTGTGTTCTCGATTCACTTGCAAGAAAAACCTTCTTGGTGAGATCAACCGCGTCTTAGCACGATTGATAACCATATAGTAATGGTGTAGTGGTTGCGAGGGTTCTCGATTTATTCTGATCGGAGCGTTTTGATCATCAACATCGAAACTCAACCAAATTGACTTATGATATTACCTTAGGAAGATCGGACAAACCCACATCAATGTATATCACATAATTCATTATAGTAAAGACTGACAAGCCAAATTAAAAGACTTCAATAACAACGAGAGTGGAGAAATGAGTAAGCCGAATGCTTACAAGAAACTTAGATGTGGATGTAACTTTATTTGTCACCATCATCGATGTAGTCGTTCTTTGGTTCTTCATTTGAATTCAAGAAGAGCAAGAATGAGTATATTGGGTACTTAGCAAGTCCTACCACAAAGGGTAGATAGATGCTTAAAGGGGGTAAACCAAGGATAAGTCCATAGAGCCTAGTTTTAGTGGAAATCATGCAAGGTCTAGTTTGTAAAACAAGGTTTAATGCATTATGAGGAAGGCGAGGTTAAGTCAATATTAGGGTTGTTGGCCCTAAGGGAGATACATCTATCTTGCCAGTTCCAAAATTTATAACTGGCAAACACCTAGTCCTCTCGAACTCATTGCACATAGCTCGTATTTCCAAAACATAGGCACCTAACCCAATCACACCTCAAGGAGGGATGCACACTATGAAGCTAATCATTGTGATTGAACCATAGCTTATCCTTAACCGTGAACACAACTGTTTAGATAGATTTACACTCTGCAGAGGTTACACACTTTACCCACAAGATATGCACATGTTCCAACCTTAGCAACTAGTAGAGCTAGTGTAATGAGACACCTCACCTCCTAACATCGCCACAATATGCACCCATGGGACACTCAACCAGAGGCTCATGTAAACATGGTTAACTTGGAGTCTCCAGTCAGATCACAAGACTTCACATAGATTTCTTGAATCTTCTCCTAGCTCCTATGGCCACTACTATCCTTTGAGTGGATACCGAGCTAAGCTAGTAGGTCAAGTCCTGCCATATACAAGACATGTGGTTGTATGGTGACCACTAGGTAGGATGTCAAAAAAACCCGGCCCTTATACCATCGAGGTAAGTTTCTCCCAACAAGGGCACCACAAAGGCAAACCTTGCTATCAAAGTAGTCCCACCCCCCTAGGGTATCTTACTCATTCCCGTCAAATCAAGCTTTAGGGTTTCATTAACACCACCATTCTTAACCCACTCACACCACTAAACACAAACAACCTTTCACACTTTTGGCAAGAGCACGATTATTATGAGTAGTTAATATGATTCTTTATTCAAGCATGATGAGCCCTAAGCATACTAGTAATCAAAGCAATCATCCAAACAATCAATATAATTGATGTTGGGGATCTTCTAGGGTTTTAAGAGAAATAGGTAAATCAATAGTAAGGTATGGCATAATCAAGCTATGTCATAACTATTTAAATATATAAATTAATTTAAAGAAGCATGAAAGAATATAACATTTCAAATTTTGGCTCTACTAGGTTGTATTTATAAAACTTTGGTAGAGTATGATGGAAGTATGTAAGACTTGCCTTTGTTAAAGTCTTCTTCTGCTCCTTCCTCGTAATCCAGGTCCTTGGGTTCCTCCTCAAACGCTTTCTCTTTGGGAACACAAAAATTAACACTGAATAATCAAACTACAGCAAAAAAAGTCAAATTCAAAACATTCAAACTAAAATTCTAATGAACTAAAAAAATTATGAAACTAGTTCAGTTGGATAGATCTTAAATTTATATAAATTTAAGTGAAAGAATCATTGAAATCAAATTTGTAACGGAGGAGAAACGAGCCTCGAAAGGTTTGCCGGAAGGTTAATTCTAGAAAAAGAAAAATAGAGAATATTCCCCGAAATATCCTCTAGAAAAAATATTTTCAGATTTAATAAATATTTTTAGGAATTCAAAAAATGATGAGACCTGATAAGTAAGGCCTATGGTCAATGGTCAACGATCAATGATGACTTGATCAACGACTGAGTGGGTCCGCTACTGTGTCGTGGTCTTTACGTATGGGTTATGTGGACAGGATGCACTACTGAGATAGGTCTATAGTGACCCGGTTTCATGGATTAGAGACTGAGGTGGCCTAGACTCGATCGAAAAGCATGTGCCATTAGTGGGTTTGCTGGCCACTAGAGATAGATAAGGTCTCTGGAATAGTGGCGATAAAGGTTTTGTGGCGGGCTCTCGCCAGAAAGCTCGCTGAAAAGGGCTACTTCCATGTGCTACTATCCAATGGTCTATGCAACTCAGTGAAGCTAGTGGTAGGGTCCACATCATCTAAGTTTGAACAGAATGGTGGCGAGAGCTCACTAGAATTGGCGGCGGGTGCTAGGCAGAACATAAAAGCACGCATAAGGGATTTGGATAGGTTTTGCACACTAGGGAGCACGCATAAGGGATTTGGACAGGTTTTGCACACTAGGGAGCACTTACGTGAGGCACTGAAACTTCCAGTGGGCTCACTTTAGCCAGTTTGGCTTCGCCAGTAACCGGTGGTGAGGGAGAAGGGTGGCAGATGGGAGTGCCGCAATATGTCACTCGGGTGGGATTGAGGAGAGGGAGGAGGAGCATGGGGAAGGGCGAGGGGGTGGCTGCGATGCTTACCAGATGACCACAGGAGAGAGGAAGGAAATTATCAAAGCAGCATTGGCGACGGAGAAAAAATGAGGATGGTGGCAACAATCTAGTCTGGATCGGGCCCTAATTGTCTCCAAGTGCACTCTGATCTACAAGGAGGTGCGGAGGGTGAGAGCAGAGCATGTGGAGTTGAGCCAGGTAGAGGGGGAGGGTATTGGATTACCGGTGATGGATATTGACGGTGATGGCCGAAGTTTAGGGATAATTCAAAGGAGGTCATAGTGGGTGATTGGAACAAGTAGGAGAGGAGAGAGGACTATGGTTTGGTGATGAGGTGAAGGAAGGGGCTTGCCAGCCTTTATATAGGCACGGTAGGGTAGTTTCAGGGCAACATAGCTTGTTTGCCGATGAGATATTTCCCACCAACGATGGGATGGGATGACGGTGAAAGCGCGCCTCAGCCATGCCCTTGACGTTAGTGGTGGAGCAGTTACAAAGTCAAAGAGATGACAAGAGAGAGCGGGGGACATGCTGAGATGGGGCAGAGTTGAGCAGGGCATGGCGGTGAAGGAAAACGTTGAGCCAAGGCAAGGTGGTCTTAGCTGTTGGTGGGAGCTCATGTAAAAAGATGTGGCAGATCGATGGGATGGGGCAATGAGCTCTACATCATTGTGGGGGGGGGGGGAGAGGGAGCGGGGAGGGAGAGAGAGGTAAGGCGGGTTCTGAGGAAGCCAGAGGAAGACAACGTCATGGTGGGGTCCCCATGTCATCACGATGCAGAAGGGGGGAAATGGACTGAGAGGATATGGACTGAGGTGGGCTAGTGGCGCAGTCGAAGTAGGTGAGGAGGAGGATGGGCCATACTGGGCTAAAAGAGAGAGGTAGAGGGGAATCAACTCGAGGTGAAAAGATAGGAATATAGAAAAGGAGGGGATTCTATGCTGGGCCGATTTCAATAAGAAATTGAGAATGGATAGAAGATTTGGTCTGATGGAGTTTATGGTTTAGGAAAATGTTTGAACATTTCCATGGAATAAAGAAATTCAAATTTGAATCGGCAATCAAAACTCCAATGAAAAAATCCATAAAATCTAGAAATACATAATGGTGGACTTGTGCATGTTGTCAAATTTAAAAATTCATATTGGAGCTATATTTGGCTTACTTTGCCTAATTCATTTGCATTTGTTTCTAGTCTGTTGCAAAATTAAAAAGTTTAATTTGTAGTTATTTTTAGACATGACAAAAAAATACAGGGCGCTACATTATCATTCTCCTCAAATTTCCCATCCACCCTAATCAACTTTGTGACATGTTTGCAGTAGACGTTGAGATGGTCAACAAATCATGCGCCTTCCTTTATGCACAACCTGAAAGTTCACACTTCAGCTCTGACTGGTTTGTCAGCGATTTTCACATATACAATTCTTCTAAGCTCTCCCTTAATTTCTTTGATGATTTTTCCTTGATTATGGAGTGCTTTACCTCATCAGGGAGGCATATATGGATTATACTTGTGAAAATATTATAAGTGAATGTGCAATTGTATTCAAGATAGCAATGCATATTTATAGAGTACAGGAGTGGCAGTGCACTAGGGTTAGATTACAGAGTTGTTACAGACCCTAAAACGAAGAACTGATGAGCTGCCATGGAGCATTAGTTGGATAGGATTGTGCGTGACCTTGTGACGATGTAAAGAATAAGGGTGTCCCCTGTTAGGAGGGCCTACGTCGGCAGATGCCAGTTGGCAGTTGATATTTTCAAAACCATGGCCCCCTGTGTGACCAGATGGGGCTCGCGTGACTAGTTCCCTGGTCGCAGATGGAAATCCTGCGACTAGCCCTTGCTGGTCGCGGGACAGGTACTCACCTAACCAATCTAATCACATTTAATGCCATCCACTTACACTTTTTCCTTCCCCAGGAACCCTTTTAGCGAGCAAAGTCGTGGACTGGTGTAGAGATAGTGTGATCCATCCCTAGCATTTAATGCTATGGGATGGCTTGGCAGGCGTGCGTGACGGCCTGACAGATGGGTGTTACGAGCACGCAACAAGCATGAAGATGGTTGGCGGATGGGACAGAGCATGCAGGACGACCAGGCCTTGCCGGGCGTGCCCGTCCTCCATAATGATGACCTAGGAATAGCTGTATTTGTTATGTATAGGACAACCACCGTATTTTGGCACAGTCTTCTTGTATGTACACCGCCTCCTACTACATAAACAGGGAAGGACCGAGCTTGTAAAGGGGGGACTGGGGATAAGTTCATCATCCAAGTCATAAGAAAATACACAGGACGTAGGGCTATTATCCTGAGGGAGGCCTGAACCTGGATAAACCTTATTGTTCTTGAGTTCCTTCGACACACACATGCACATACTCACCAAAAACCACTGGAAACTCTGATCACGCACCATCGTCCAGCATACCCTGAATATATTGTCAGGGACTAACCCCCGATAGTTGGCATGCTAGGTAGGGGGCGTGTTTTCACGTTTTGGTAAGTGTTGATAACTCGATTGGGCTACCCATGGCAGGATCTATGACAACCGATGAGTCCTGTTCCAGGGATCTCGGTCGCCGTGAGGTATTCATCATGGGATACGACCCAGATGAGCCCAGTGTGCTCCAAGTCTGGGACACCAAATCGAAGCCCAAAATCTCTGACAATCAACGTGAAGTATGCATGGCAGACCATGCAACAAGGGCAGTGGAGGCCCTCATGTCCTGGGCACCATTAGTGAGCCCCAGGCCTTGGAGGGTAGAGTTGAGCAGGGCATGGCGGTGAAGGAAAACACTGAGCCAAGGTGTGGTGGTCTCAGCTGTCGGTGGGAGCTTGTGTAAAAAGATGTGGCAGATCGATGGGATGGGACAACGAGCTCTCCATCATTGTGTCGTGGCCATAATGTTTGCTGCGAGGGAACGAGATTGAGATCGAGATCGAGAGCAAGAGAGGGGGGAGGGAGGGAGGGAGGGAGAGAGAGGTATGGCGGGTTCTGAGGAAGCCAGAGGAAGACAAGGACATGGTGGAGTCCTCATGTCATCATGATGTAGAAAGGGGGGAGATGGGCCAAGAGGAGATGGACTGAGGTTGGTTGGTGGCACTGTCGAAGCAGGTGAGGAGGAGGAGAATTTTTTTATATATTTTTTCCAATTTTTTTAAGATTACATGCTCGTTTCAAAAACAATGAAGTCTACCCTACCGTTACCTGTTTAATGGGCGACAACTTGTGGGGCCCGACTGGCAGTGCATTTAATAATCGGGAAGAGGAAGGTTTCTCCCGTTCAACGGGCGATAACTTCATTTGATTTAATTCAACTGCAGAACTATATGTATAATTAGTTTTTAATAGAATTTGTATTCGATAAATTGAAAAATATTGCACATTTATTTTCTCAAATTTTTTTTATTTAGTTAGTATAAAAGTGTGTGAAATTTTTTGTACGAAATGACTTTATGAGAATACAAAATCTAATTTGTTGAACAATAGTAGTTATGAAGCACAAATATCATATAACCTGGCACGAAGTTTACATACGCTGATAAACATTACATGGGACATGGGGTTTTTCATCGCTGTGCGAATGGACCATAACCGTAAAGAGATGACAACAAATATTGGTATGTATGATACGCCTAATGACTAACCTAATAGCGTGCCGCTGCTAAACCTAACATGCCTTAGGGAATGGAAATTGGTTGGGGGTACAATAGATTCTCTCTAATGAGTGCACCTAGGATATTTACCCTTTATTAGAGCATCAGGCCCCCCACCTTAGCACGACGGGCCCTCTCCCGCTTCCTTTCCCTCTCTGCTTCATGTGCTTGAGCCACGGTGCGCTCCTACGTGGCGTTCCTGATGCACTCCTCCTCCTGCCGCTTCATCCGTAGTTCCTCCTGATGTCGCTCATACTCGTGGCGTTGGTAAGCTTCCCTCCTCCACCACATCTCCATGTCCACCCACAGCTTCTGGTCCTCATTTTGCTCCATGTCGAGCCATCGCATGAAGTCGCAGATAGGTGGAGGAGACTGGACAAAAGAAACAAGAGGGAATATTAGTAAGAGAGTGCATGAAATCATGTGAAAAGTGCCACATGAGTGATCTATGTCGCTATACCAGTGGGTACTCATACGGTCCATGTCGAGGCTTGTTGTACTGGTAGTTGGCACACATGAAGAAGCGTAGGCCATATATGTAGGATATGTCCTGGGACACGCGAAGCCTAAAGGATCGCCACAGAAGCACTTCGGTGGTTCGACACCCTAGGGGATGAAAATCCCCTAATATTTCTTGGGTGGGCTTGATGGAGCTAAGAAAGACATTGCAGCTGAGAGAGTTGAGGAAGGAGTGGTCTATCAATAGATGGGGGTGGGATTATTTATAATGGATGAGGGTTGGTGCATGGACTGAGTGCACTGGCTCAGCTGGGGCTTGGAGCATGGGATTCCCTGTGAAAGCTGAAAAAGTTGTGGCATTGATGCTTGACAGAGATTCCATGTGGTAGTTGTTGCTTGATGTGGTCATTTCATTCTGCAAAAGTTCAGCAAGTAGTTATTGTTGCCTTTGCATGTAAGGCAGAGAATCCAATGAAATCATTTTTCTTAGAGAAAACATGTTGGTAGAATGATAAATCCCGGCCATTTTATTGAAGAAAGTAAAGTACATCACATATAAGGGTCATCGTAAGCATTTATTGCCTGTCTGTGGCTATAGTACGTAAGGCAATATGCACCGAATTGTACCCTACTCGTACACAATCTTCGACAAGATATAATGACATGTAGTACTCCATTGCTAAACGAAGCATGGCTTATGGAAAGACAGATTTGCGGGTGCAAGAAAGTATCTACTGGGTTGATGGAAAAGATGGAGGTTTCTCATCCAGATATCCCCAGCGGATCTCTTGGAAGTTGCATCCATGGGGGTAGGGCTTGCTGCACACGTACCCTTGTGCCAGTCCAAATTCAAATTTGAGTCGGCAATCAAAACTCCAATGAAAAAATCCATAAAATCTAGAAATGCATAATGGTGGACTTGTGCATGTTGTCAAATTTAAAAATTCAAATTGGAGCTATATTTGGCTTACTTTGCCTAGATTCATTTGCATTTGTTTCTAGTCTATTGCAAATTTAAAAAGTTTATTTTTTAGTTATTTTTAGACATGACAAAAAATATAGGGCGCTACATTATCGTTCTCCTCAAATTTCCCATCCACCCTAATCAGCTATGTGACAAGTTTGCGGAAGACGTTGAGATGGTCAACAAATCATCTGCCTTCCTTTATGCACAACCTGAAAGTTCACACTTCAGCTCTGACTGGTTTGTTAGCGATTTTCACATATACAATTCTTCTAAGCTCTCCCATAATTTCTTCGATGATTTTTCCTTGATTATGGAGTACTTTACCTCATCACGGAGGCATATATGGATTATACTTGTGAAAATGTTATGAGTGAATGCACAATTGTATTCATGATAGCGATGCCTATTTATAGAGTACAGGAGTGGTACTACGCTAGGGTTAGATTACAGAGTTGTTACAAATTCTAAAAGGAAGAACTGATGAGCCGCCATGGAGCATTAGTTGGAGAGAATTGTGGGTGACCTTGTGTCGATGTAAAGAATAAGGGGGTCCCCTATTAGGAGGGCCTAGGCTGGTAGATGCTAGTTGGCAGTTGATATTTTCAAAACCATGGCCCCCTGTGCGACCAGGCGGGGCTCGCGTGACCAGTTCCCTGGTCACAGATGGAAAGCTAGTCATGGGACAGGTACTCACCTGATCAATCTAATCACATTTAATGCCTTCCACTCATGTGTTCTCCTTCACTAGGAACCCTTTTAGCGAGCAAAGTCGTGGGCCGGCGCAGAGATAGTGTAACCCGTCTCGTAGCATTTTGTGCTACGGGATGGCTTGGCAGGATGGCGTGACGGCCTGACAGACGGGTGTAACGAGAGCGCAGCAGGCATGACAGGCTTGTAAAGGGGGGACTAGGGATAAGTTTATCATCCACGTCATAAGAAAATACACATGACGTAGGGCTATTATCTTGAGAGAGGCCTAAACCTGGATAAACCTTGTTGTTCTTGAGTTCCTTCAGCACACATGTGCACATTCTCACCAACAACCACTGGAAACTCTGATCACGCACCTATCATCTGGCATACCCCGAATATATTGTCAGGGACTAACCCCTGATAGTTGGCATGTTAGGTAAGGGGCTTGTTTTCACGTTTTGGTCAGTGTTGATTCTCGATTGGGCTACCCATGGTAGGATCCATGGCAACTGCTGAGTCTCGTTACGAGGACCCCAGTCACCGTGAGCAATTCATCATGGGATATGACCTAGATGAGCCCAGTGTGCTCCAATTCTAGGACACCAAATCGGAGCCCGAAAGCTCCGAGAATCAATGTGAAGTATGCATGGCGGACCATGCAACAGGGGGCAGCGGAGGCCCTCGTGTCCCGGGCACCGTTAGTGAGCCCCAACCCTTGCACCAGGGGCAAACTAGCCTGACACCAAATAAGGAGGCGCACCGATATAGCCCCCGCATAGGGTGCGACCCTCGGTGGCGTCGCTGTCTAAACCATCACACAACATGAGCACTGGGGGCTCCCCTCTTCGCGATATATTACCGCTCCATGCTCAGCAGCTTGACTATGAGGCCATGACTCCCGTGCAGAATCTGCAGATGGTGTGATTGTTTCTCAGCCACCCGCTGATGGCCATGCTAGAGGGTTTGATAGTAGCGTCATGGCTATGCGACATCGCTCTCTTGGTGGAGACCGCCTGACACCAAATCATGGTGGTGAACATCACATCCGTCGTAGGTACTGGTGAGACCGCGATCACCAAGAATCATAGCATGCCACGCGACAGGAAAGATCCCGTCCTCCCTCCATGATGGAAAGTACTCGGAGACCCCTGCCGTGTTTGGACAGCTGACCCACTGACCTGCATGGTGCTTTCTTCACCAACGCGACCTCTTCGGCGTGATCGGGAGCAGGAAGATTGGGCTCGACGGGAGTTGGAAAGGGGCAAGCAACCCTACAGCTCACCTCCTGATCGTAGGGAGGCATCAGACTCCTCCACTCAATCACCAAGATCATGGGACCATCATCTCTCTCCTCGAGCACGTGCTGCCACCCATCAGCAAGCGACTCCCTGTTACAGGGTGGGGTGCAATTTCTTGTCCACCTGATTGCGAGAGGTGCGCTAGCCGGACAAGTTCCAGCTGGTTCTAGCCAAAAAATACGATGGCTTGACCAATCCTGAGGACTTCCTGCAGATTTACACCACCATGATACATGTTGCAGGAGCTCACGAGAAAGTCATGGCCAACTATTTCTCGACCGCCTTGGATGATTCAGCATGGTCCTGACTTATGAACCTTCCCTGTGGGTTGGTTCACTCATGTGAGGACTTGTGTGACCAGTTTGTCGCTAACTTCCAGGAGACCTACGCCCAAGCAAGGGTCAAGGATGACCTATACCAGGTCAGACAGTGATAGGGCAAGTCACTATAAGACTGCATCTGGCGTTTCACCGAATGTTAGAATACCTTTCAAAGGATCACAAGTGAGTCCATGGTCATAGAATTCCGAAGGAGGGGGGGGGGGGGTTAGAGACCAGAAGATAGTCGAAAAGCTGGCCACCAAGGAAGTCCGAAATAGCATCGAGCTCTTTGAGCTTGTAGACAAATGCACGCATCCCTCTAAGGTCTGTGAGTGCCAGAGCGGCCCAAAGCCACAACCGACCTCCACCACCCGCCTCTTTCAAAGGGGTCGGTCGAAAGGAGAAAAAGAGCAAACACAAGACAGGACCACCCACTATCATGGTAGTCAAGCAGATCCGCCAACTGCGTCGATGCTTCGAGAAAGAGGAAAAAAAGAAAGGCTGAGGATATTGCCCAATCCACCACACTGATGCTCATGACCTGACTGAAAGCAAGGTCGTGCAGGGTATCATCAATAACGAGCTTGAGGAGTGTAAATACAAGAGCGATGACAAAGGTGAGAATGGGGCCGAGCCTGACCTGTCAGCGCTGGGTTTCTAGCAAGCCAATCACATGGTCCACCATATCTATAGGGGCGCCACAACATATTTTTCAAAAAGGGAATACAAGTCGATGGTCCATGAAGTATGGGCGGCCATGCCAGGCCCGACCCCACGTCTGATGTTGTCGAGGGTGCCCCTCACCTTCAGCCAGGTAGACCACCCTGCGTGTGTCAGACGTCCCAGTTGTTATCCTATCGTGGTCGAGCCCATGGTGAAAAACATTCAACTGGGTCGCGTACTAATCAATGGTGGGATTTTCATCAACCTCCTCTTCGCTGATGCGATGGATGCACTACAGGTCCTGAGGAGCATGTTGAAACTCTCTCTTCCCTTCTTTAAAATTACCCATGTCTCCTCAACTAAGCTATTGGGACAAATTGAGTTGCCCGTCACCTTCGGCTCACTGAGTAACTTCAGGACCAAAAGGGTCCTATGCAATATGATGGACTTTGGGACCACTTATAATGCAATCCTGGGGCAACCGGTGATGGCCCAATTCATGGCCATCAGCAACTATGCTTACCAAGCAATCAAGATCCTTGGCCTGGCGAGGGCCATCACCGTTTTTGGCAATGCAAAGATGACTCTGCACTGCGATAAGAGGAGCCTCGACATGGTATATCTATTTCCATTAGTACTCGTGAGACAAAGTTTTTGAAGGAAATGGAAGCAATTGAAAGACAAATCTTAGGTGGAGAAGCCACAAAGAAAGTCAAGAAAAAGGCTCTACCTAGGATAACATCAAGATGACAAATAACAAAAGAAGAGACCTCAAGAAAATCAAGAACATATATGACAAGGGGTAAATCAAATGGTCATCAAGGCAAGAAGCCTCAAGTGAAGGGCATTGGTGGCAAAATATGTTATACATGCCGCAATAATGGACTTTTATCTTCATCATGTCCCCGAGGCAAAGAGGAAGGTATTGGAGACTTGGCTAATTGCTTGAAGATTTATCATATTGCCAAAAGTGACAAGTCATGTAGAGAAAAAATAATTATCATCTATTCAATGGTACTCCATGGGTAACACTCTATCACAATATCTTTAAAGAAATAAGTGTTTTTAAAATCCATATCTTTGTGATAGATACATAGCCTAATAGTATTTCTAGAACTTTTCACATATTGGAACTTTTGTTTGAAAAAAATTAGAATATCTGATGGTCCAAGAAACTCTTGAAGGTTCCTAGCCCTTTGCATGTGTAGGTTTTGTATCTATGCATGAATAAGAGCTTATGATTTTTTCTTATCTAGTATCACATCATGACTTAGATGCTCATATTTATATATGATATTCTCATGATCGTGGCAAGTTGATGCAAAATTTTGAATTGAGACACTCCATCTATAGTTATATTTGATTTGAGTTGCTAATGAAGTTGTCAAAAATCATCCCATTAGAATTGTATTTATATCCGAATCTTATCTCAAGTTATGTTCAAGTTCTGGAAAATCTGCTTCCAATGGTCTGATCGTGAGGCTGTCGATTCGGCCGCAAGAGTTTTACAGAGAGGTTTCTGAGTCCTCTGCTTCTAGCGATCTGACCGTTTCCCCGGTTTGACCGCCAGAGTCTCATTTGATATTACTTGTCTTTATTTCAATTATATTTAGCTCTTTCGAGAAATTAATGGATTATCATATCATGGGGGAGTATTACACTTTGTGCATAATAGTCATAAATTGTGAATAATTGAGGAATACCACTTAGAATTAATATTATTGCTTATCCAGTATCTATGTGGTATGTCAAGCTCATTTAAGACTCAATGTATCAATATATCCATTAATTGATCCTTACGTGGTTTTAATTGAAACTTGAGGTCTTCATTATGTTTTATGCTTTTTTTTTGTCTCAAAATTTTAATTGGGATCATTTTCTTCTTCGGATCAAATCAACTAATAATCTTATGAAAATTTACTTATGCTATTTGACCTGATGAAGAATGTGACATGAAGCATGGTGCTTAATTCTAAACTTTCATCATATGCTTAGTTGAAAGAAAGTTGATGTATGTTATCTTGCAATAACTATTTTGAGATATCTCGATATATCATTGTATTTACTTACATTTGGTAATTATAAAAGTGGTAATATTTGTTGATCATCTTTCTTTCAACCTTGTTCTTCTAATAATTGGTTACTTTTGTTTATAGAATCTAAGGTTTTGCTATCTCATCGCTTGTATCATTTTTCAATATACTATGTTGAGATAAGCTTTTGAGCATGAATTCATTTCTTTCATTTTTATTATATGCTCAACCCTATTGCTTAGTTCATTTGTTGATCTTTGTGAATGATCATTTGTTGATCTTGTGCCTTAAATGTATTTTTGGACAAGTTTTCATGATTTATATGCCATTTTGTTCAAATTATGTCTTTGTTGGATCTTAGAAGTGATGATCATGCTTGTTTAAATTTAATATATATAGCATGCTTGCTTTCTTTGATACAACACATAGAGTAAGCCTCTCTCAAAATCTCTTAATGGATAAAAGTTGCATATTGACTTCAATTGATATCTAACTCATATTTATATGCACCGCTTATTATAGATCATACTCTATGTGTTGGCGTTTTTGCTAACCTTTATGGACCCAATGAGTTTGGGACCAAATTGTACTTGAATAAGTTTTAAGTACAAAAGAGATGCATTGGATGCTTGACTCATTCATAGATAAGGTGTTTTCAAAAGGAAGATCTTTTCAATTGGAATTCATGAAGGACTTCATCTTTCAATTGATATGTATAAAGAAGATCCTTTCATTCAACTTCAATTGGAATCATAAACAAGGACCATATCAAAGTCAAGTAAGAATTAGCAATAACTTCATCAATCCAATGCTTTTAGTTAACTTGTTCTTAATTCATGCATTGAATATCGAAGTTTCAACCTTGTGTAGGTTACATCATAGCATGAAAGTAACTTGCGAAATTTTGATTTTCTTGCATGTGCCTACAAACTTCTTTATTGCAAATATGAGCAATTTGAAGTAGCATATTTTTGTGGGAACTCTATAATAATCTTTATGATTCATCCAATCCGAAATATGCAAAAGAATTCATATCAAATTCTTTAGTTGCTCTTATATGCAATATTTGATGAAGATTGCAAAATTTATCCTTTTGCTTGAGGTTTATTGGCTTTGGTTAGAAACATCTCAACATTTGCTTTTTAAGTCAGGTTGTGTTGAACTCTTTCATCTTAGTTCGTTTAATTGGCCTTATTGAACATATAAGCTTATAAGATGTTGACACTTTGTGATAAAAGAAATACTTGTTATAATGTCAACAATTTTGCTATACTCAATTGAGCCTAATCCATTGCTTTTGTGTTTTGGATATTAATTTTGAACTCATTCTTGACTTGCTTTCAATTGGATTTGTTTCAATTGACATCTATTTCAATTGGTATGGCTTGGATTTCATTTGGAATCTCTTTTCACCCTTTTTTGATCCATTGTATGGTGTGATCTCCTTAAATTATTCATAATTAGATAAGTGCATTTGATTTCACTTAATCTATTAGAAATGCACACTTTTGGGGGGAGTTCATACTATAAGTGGTAGTGATGTGTGTTTGCCTGATCTTCCGAAGGCAATATGATAAGTCGATTAGTGGAGTTTCGACGTTGATGATCCAAAGGCTCTAATCGGAACAGATCAAGAACCCTCGCAACCACTACACCACTACTCCGTGGTTATCAACCGTGCCAAGACGCGGCTGACCTCGCCAAGAAGGCTTTCCTTGCAAGCGAATCGAGGACACAAGCAAGAACAGGTAGATGCAATCTGAATATTGCTAATTACTAATGAAGCACTCGAGTTTGGGGTTCAACAAATCGATAAACGGCGAAACTATATTAAACAGAATAATCTAAGCTAAACCTAAGCCTAAACTATGATGGCTACTGTGTATATATTGGGGGGGTGTGAGGAGGTCGACCTGGGGTTGTGCAACCATGGAGAGATGTGTGCACAACCTGGACTCTGACTCTGACACGATTACAAAACTTGACAGGGTTCAAAACAGTGATGTAGCACCTCATTCCTTTGAATTTTACTAAACTTAAGGAATATTTGGTCGAACTCATATCCATTGGAAAGGGCTTGTCGTAAGCATTCCAGAATGTCCAAGATTGCCTAAAACGGACTTCGTATGAAAGAGTTATGCCCGTTTTACTGACATGCTATCCTGGAACTCGACTTCGACCACGACCACGACCTCGACCACGACCACGACCACAACCATGACTAGAGCTCAGCCTTGAGTTTGAGTAGACTTGGCCTTCGATGAGTGATGTCCGATTAAGGTTGTGGTGCTTCTCCCATGTTCCTATGCAATAAAACATCACAAGAATTTAGTAGTAATCCATCCAAGTAAACATGAACAGTAAGGAACGAGTTCACCTGGTGGTCTAATTATCGTGCATATGCTCTTGTAATTGGACCTTGTATGATTTGAGGATTATTGGTGGTATTGATCGTATCGGAGGAGCCATGGGCTCATCATCCTCCCCCTCTTGAATTGGAGTCGTCCTCGACTCAAGCTCATCTTCTTCTCCCAAATATAGCTTCATATCTGAAATGTTGAACGTGGGACTAACCCCAAAATCTGTAGGTAGGTCCAATTTATATGTATTGTCATTGATTTTCTCAATTATCTTAAATAGTCCATCAGCTCTAGACATCAACTTTGATTTTCTTAGTTCTGGAAACCTATCCTTAAATGCAACCAAACTAAATCACCCGGTTCAAATTTTATTTCCTTCCTACCTTTACTTCAAGATATCTTATACTTTCCAGTCATGCTCTCTATATTCTTTTTAGTTGTGTCATGCAACTTAAGAATAAACTCAGCACGTTTCTTAGCATCTAAATTAAGTCTTTCACAAGTAGGCAAATGTAGTAAATCAATAGGAGCACGTGGATTAAATCCATACACTACTTGGAACGGACTTACCTTGGTGGTGAATTGTACCGACCTATTGTAAGCAAATTCAATATGTGGTAAACACTCTTCCTACATCCTCAAATTCTTCTTTAGAACTGCCCGTAACATGATCGATAATGTATGGTTGACGACCTCTGTTTGACCATCAGTTTGGAGATGACACGTAGTAGAAAATAGCAGCTTTGTCCCCAATTTATTCCAAAGTGATCTCTAAAAGTGACTGAAAAACTTTGTCTCACGATTCGAGACGATAGTATTAGGCACTCCATGTAATCGAACGATTTCCCTGAAAAACAAATCAGCTATGTTTGTAGCATCATCGCTCTTGTGACAAGGTATAAAATGTGCTATTTTAGAGAATCGATTCACAACTACAAATATGATATCCCTCCCCCTCATTGTCTTAGGCAATCCTAAAATAAAATCAATGGAAATATCCTCTCAAGGTACACTAAGAACAGGAAGAGGCATGTAAAGGCCATGTGGATTTAAGCGAGACTTAGCTTTATTTCGCTTAGAGTATAAATGAAAGGAGTGAAACAAAGTGTCGCTTCGGGAAACATGGGTATTGAAAATCTTAAAAACCCGTAGGTTTGCAAGTGGTGCAACGTGACACGTAGCACTCGACGTCACGTCTCATCTTTGGCCAAAAGAAATGAGCGGCCAGCACATCTTTAGTCTTCTTTGCTCCAAAATGTGCCATCAATCCTCCTCCATGCGCCTCCATGCGCCTTCTTTGCTCCATGCTCCTCGAAGATGAACGGAGCTAGTTGGAATGCATAGCTTGTTAGCATGATAGAACAATCGGTCATTCAACACATATTTGTTCCATGCTTTCCCTTCTGTACAATGTTCAAGCTTTAAAGTCTAAATCAGCAGCATATACGTCCTTAATGGTCTCTAAACCAAAAATCTTATGATCAAGTTGAGATAACATGGTATAACGCCTAGAAAGCACATCAGCAATCACATTGTCTTTTCCTTTCTTCTGTTTTATGACATATGGAAGCGACTCAATAAATTCTATCCATTTAGCATGTCGTTTACTCAGTTTAGCTTGACTTCTAATATGTTTCAGCGATTCATGATCAGAATGTATAACAAATTCTTTGGGCTATAGATAATGTTGCCAAGTTTCAAGAACATGAACTAAAGCATACAATCTTTATCATAATTAGAATAATTCAAACTTGGCCCACTTAATTTCTCACTGAAATAAGCAACAGGTTTACCTTCTTGAATTAACACACCTCCAATTTCCCACTAGCATCATATTCTAGTTCAAAGGTCTTACCAAAATCAGGGAGTTGGAGCAATAGAGCATGGGTAAGTTTCTCCTTCAACAACTTGAATGCTTTTTCTTGTGTAGGTCCTTGTCAGTGACACAGGAACCAGGGGTCCCCAAGTCCCGAGGCCAGATCAGCAAGTCACCACGTGGTGCCCTCCCGCGGGGATCATCTCCCCGAAGCACGAGAAGACTAAGTCCCGGGAGAGGGTGCTCGGGGCCATGAACCGTGGTCCCCAAGTACCCGAGTTCCCCGATGAACCTGATAAAACCAAATGCCGGGAAGAGGGTGCTCGGGGTTGTGAACAGTGCCCCCGAGCACTCAAGTCCCCCGACGACCAGAAAAGCCGAGTACCGGGAAGGGGGAGCTCGGGGCTACGAGTAGCGGCCCCCGGGCACCCGAGTACCCTGAAGACCCAAAGGAAGTCAGTTCCGGGAGAGAGTGCTCGGGGTCACGAACAGTGGCCCCCGGGCACTCGGTTCCCCGAGGACCAAGAAAAGGGCATATCCTGGAGAGAGTACTCGGGGCTGTGAACAGTGACCCCCGAGCACTCGGTTCCTCGACAGCCTAAGAAGTCCTTCGCCAGTGGCCCCCACAGGGGCCCAGCGGTGAGGTGTTAGCTGATGAAAGGCCCGATGCCGCATTTAAGACGGCGCGTGGCCTGTCGCCTCCAACTGCTCCCCCCCATGCTTCCTGACAGTCCCTGCCTCATTCTGGCAGGAGGGCGTGGGGACATTTAATGCGCGGGTCCCATCGCGGGACATCCGGCGCGCCTTGGGATAGCATCGTGAGGCACAAGGCGCCCCGCCTACCACCCTGCTGTGTCAGGCATACAAGACCGGGCGGGCACGGCGGGCTGCTCGGTCGCTGCCCGGTGGGCCCTCCCTGCGACGCCCGTTGAAAAACGGCATGATGGCCTACAAGACCGGACGGGGGGTGTTTTCAACCCCCCCCCCCCCCCCGTCACTTCGCGCAGCAGCCCATGATGGCTGCTTTCCATTTATGGCACCTTGGAACTTGCGCCATCCCATCCCATTCCGGGCACGCTACCGCCCAGCGAGTATTTAAGGCCGGGCGGGCTCCCCGGCGAGGAAGAGGATTCCGACGACAGACAACTCTGAGAAAATCCCAAGACCCCGGTTGACACGGAGCAACCGCCAGTACAAGCACAGAAGCTAAGATCACCGAAGAACAAGGAGCCCGAAGCTCTAGGCTAGACAAATATTCTTGTAACCAGCAAACATCTTTGAGAGACATTCTCAGAGCATTTATAGCACACACAGGAGTAGGGTATTACACTGAGTGCGGCTCGAACCTGTCTAAAAAATCTCCTACGCATTTACTACTTCTGCATCCGATCCTTCCATTCCACCTGCCATCGCATTTACACCCATTTATTTCACCCGCAAACAGATTCAGAATCATCCACCCGATCAAATCTCAAAGGGGGTCCCTCTGGATCCCTGCTCAAGGAGTTCAACCTCCAACAGCTGGCGCGCTAGGTAGGGGGGTTGCATCCCTGAATTTGTTTTGATTTCCTGCATAAAAAATGGCAGGTGGTCATCGTCTCCGACGCGTCGGCTCCAGCTCCAGTGAGGAAATGGAGCCCCTCGCACAGGAGGCCCCAGCCGCTGCTGCTCCTCAGCAGCAGCCACGGTCCGCCCGCACGGCGCTCCCCTCTCACGGGGACCATGACGCTGGGCCCAGCAGGGCCCCCGCCGCCGTTGCAAGTGCACCTCCTAACCCTCAGTAAGCGGCAGAAACTCCTGCCGCAAGGTCCACGTCTGGACAGCGCCGGGCGCCACTGCGGCGCAGGCTCACCTTCGGTGATGCCAGTCCTGGGAGCGCGATGCTTGCAGCGCAAGCGCTCCTCAGGCACCCGCCTGTCCAGGCGGCGGGGGAAACCCCAGAAGGCCGCTGGCTCCAGGAGGTGGCCGCTCTGGTGGGCACGGCTCACCGTCAGGTGCTTGTCGAGAGCTCCCGCGCCATCTCCCACCGCGGCGTAACCAAGGCCAGTCCATCCTCGGGTGGCGACCGAACTGGCCGGGGGGTCTCTAGGAGGAGTGCCACCCCCCTGGCCACAACCGGAGCCCAGGACCTCCGCTTGCATCTCAATGAGCGGAGGGCCATGGAAGATGCGCGCGTCACCCTTGAGTGCCAGCGGGAGTCCCGGCATGAGGCCGAAGCTGAGGACCAGGCCTCCTCCATGCCGGCCTGTGGCCGGCGGGGTTCCCCAGCTCACCGGCGTTCACCGCCCAAGGGCGCTGTCCGCACAGCAGGGTACAGCACAAGCTGCCGCGCCTTCATCAGCGAGCTCCGCCGGGTCAACTGGCCCACCAAGTTCCGACCAGAACTGCCGGAGAAGTACGACAGGTCAATCGATCCCGTCGAGTTCCTTCAAATCTATACCACCATTGTTCAAGCGGCGGACGACAGTGAGAAGGTGATGGCCAATTATTTTCACGTAGCCTTGAGGGGCTCTGCCCGCTCTTGGCTTATGAATTTACCCCCAGGATCCATCGGCTCCTGGGATGACCTCTGCCACCAGTTTGTGGCTAACTTTCAGGGCACGTTCACATGCTCCGGCCTGGAGTGCGACCTCCACACTGTGAAACAGCAGGAGGGGGAGACGTTGCGGTGCTTCATACAGCGCTTCAGCCAGGTTCGCAACACGATCTCGCGGATAACCCCCCATGCCATCATTGTTGCGTTCCGGCAGGGTGTCCGTGACGAGCGGATGCTCGAGAAGCTAGGCACGCACGAAGTCGATACCACCGCGGAACGTTTCGCGTTGGCCGACAAGTGCGCCAAGGTGGCGGAGGCTCGGGTGTGGCATGTTCCGCGCTCTGAGCAGCCCGCTGTTGATCAACCAGGTCCTTCCCGCTCTGACAAGTTGGAAAAGAAAAAGAGAAGGAGGCGTGAGGCTGTCCCTGTCGTGCCAGCTTAGGGCCCCGCCCGTAGGCCGACCGAGGAGCATGACCGCCGGCCAGCGCATCGGGCGTCCACCGACAGAAGGCCTGCGCTCGCAAGGGCTCCAGCTCCTCCGAGGGCTCCGCCTCGCGCGAGGGCTCCTGCTCCCGCTAGGGCCCCCGCTCCTGCGAGGCTCAAACCGGGGATGTGGTGCCAGATCCACCAGACCGAATGGCATGACCTCACGGAGTGCTGTACGGTCAAAGGTCTCATCAAGCGGTGCCAGAGGGATCGCGAAGAGCCCCACAGGGGCGGCGACGACAAAGCCGCCCCCGACAACCAAGAGCACGGGTTCCAGGAGCCTGAGCAGACCGTCGCCTTCATCGACGGAGGCGCGTACATGCGTTCCTCCGCCGCTGTGTCAAAACCATGCGGAGTGAGGTGTGCTCGGCGACCCCGAGCACGGAGGCCGCAAGGCCCCTAAAGTGGTCGGACTCCCCGATCACATTCAGCCTGGCGTACCACCCCGCGAGTACTGCAGGCGTGGGGCGACTACCCCTGGTAGTGTCCCCCACCATCTGCAACATAAAGGCCAGCAGAGTGCTGATTGACAGGGGCGCAGGCCTAAATCTCCTTTCCCGGGAGGTCTTCGAGAAGCTGCAGGTGCCTTCCAGGTGCCTAAAGCTATCGCTCCCCTTATACATGGTGACGCCCGGGCACTCCTTGCCCCTCACGCAGGTCGAGCTGCCCGTGACATTCAGGAGCCGGGACAACTTCCGGACGGAGAACGTTTTCATCGATGTCGTGGAACTCCCTCTCCCCTACAACGCCATCCTCGGGCGCCCGGCGCTCGCTCGGTTCATGGTGGTCGCACACTATGCTTACCTCACGGTCAAGATGTCGGGCCCAGCAGGCCCCATCTCCGTGCCCGCCGATACCGGCAGCGCCGCCTCCTGCACCGAGCAGCTATACTCGGCCTTGGTCTCAACTCGGGCCGAGGTCGAAGGTCATCCAGGGGGCCTGGGACCCTCTTCATCCAAACCCCGACTCACTGCCGACACCTCCGTTCCTACGAAGGAGGTCGTGGTGGGCGAAGACACTTCCCAGGACGTCCGAATCGGCGGCGACCTGGGCGGCAAATAGGAAAGCGCGCTCATCGCCTTCCTCCGGGCTAACATCGACGTGTTTGCATGGCAGCCGTCCCTAGGGAGGTGATCGAACACCATCTTGCTGTGCGCCCATACGCACGGCCGGTGAGGCAGAAAGTCCGGCGGCAGGCGCCCGAGTGCCAGGAGTTCATCCGGGAGCAAGTAAGTAAGCTCCTTGACGCCGGCTTCATCCAAGAAGTCCTCCACCCTGAGTGGCTAGCAAATCCAGTCATCGTCCCGAAGTCCAACGACAAGCTCTGCATGTGCGTCGACTACACCGACCTAAACAAGGCTTGCCTAAAAGATCCTTTTCCTCTACCCCGCATAGATCAGATTGTAGATGCCACCGCGGGGTGCGATCTTTTATGTTTTTTAGATGCAAACTCTGGTTATCACCAAATTTGCATGGCCGTAGAGGATGAAGAAAAAACTTCTTTTACCACTCCGGTGGGGACTTATTGTTATGTGTCAATGCCATTTGGTTTGCGCAACGCTGGGTCATCTTTCCAGCGCGTTGTGCGCATTACCCTTGATTTTCAGGTTGGCCGCAACATTGAGGCTTACATCGACGATCTTGTAGTCAAATCTCGAGACCGCGCCACCCTGCTTGAAGATCTGGCCGAGACTTTCAACAGTCTCCGCACTACCTGCTTGAAGCTCAACCCGAGAAGTGTGTCTTCGGGGTGCCGGGGGGCAAGCTCCTCGGTTTCTTGGTCTCTAGCCGAGGAATCGAGGCCAACCCATTGAACAGATGCGACCCCCGGCTCGACTCAAGGAAGTTCAACACCTCGATGGCTGCATGGCGGCCCTCGGGCGCTTTATCTCCAAGCTCGGGGAGCGAGGGCTCCCCCTCTTCAAACTCCTCAAGAAGAGCGGTCGCTTTGATTGGACGCCGGAGGCTGAGCAAGCCTTCCATGATTTGAAGAAATATCTCACCTCACCGCCCCTACTGGTGGCCCCCTACGAGGTCAAGCCTCTACTGCTCTACGTCTCGACCACGCCTCAGGTCATGAGCATGGTACTGGTGGTGGAGTGTGATGAGTGCTCAGGGCAAGGTGCTGGGTCCCAGCTCCCAGCCGCTCCCGAGCAGTCTCCAGTTCTCGTGGCTCCTCCCGAGCAGGGGGTCGAGCCCGAGCACCCAGCCCCTCCCGACCAGGGAGTCGAGGCCGAGCACTCGGCCAGCCCCGACCACGTTGCCGAGCTCGGGGGCTGTGACAAGCCCTCGGGTGAAGCCACAGTCCGGGCCCGCCGTGTACAGCGATCGATGTACTTCATCAGTGAAGTCCTTCGGGATGCCAAAACAAGATACCCCCAAGCCCAAAAGCTGCTCTATGCCGTGCTCATCGCTTCCCGGAAGCTGCGCCACTACTTCCAGGCGCACAAGGTCTCGGTGGTTACCACGTATCCACTGGGGCCGATCCTCCGGAATCGAGAGGGCACTGGGCGCATCGTCAAGTGGGCAGTGGAGCTGGCGGAGTTCGATCTGCACTTTGTCAACCGCCAGGCGATCAAAAGCCAGGCGCTCTCTGACTTTGTGGCGGAGTGGACGCCCGTCCCCGAGATCGACCACGAAGAAATTTCCGCATATCCCGGGCATGATGCACCCGGGTACTAGGTTATGCACTTCGACGGTTCCCTCACGCTGAAAGGTGCGGGGGCTGGAGTGGTTCTCATCTCCCTAACGGGTGAAGAACTCTGGTACGTCGTGCAGCTGTATTTTCGAGCAACCAATAACATGGCGGAGTATGAAGGTCTCATCGCTGGCCTTCGAGCCGCGGTGGGCCTCGGGATTCATCGCCTGCTGGTCAAGGGAGACTCCCAGCTGGTGGTCAACTAAGTGTCCAAGGAATACCAGTGCGCGGATCCTCAAATGGCGGCATATGTGGCGAAAGTCAGGAGGCTAGAGAGGCACTTCGGCGGCCTGGAGCAATGGTACATATCTCACCGCGACAACGCTCTGGCCGATGACCTCTCTCGCCTGGCCTCTTCCTGTGCATGCGTCCCTGCCGGAGCCTTTGAAGAAAGGCTCACACGGCCTTCCGTCCTGCCTGCTGACCAGAACGAAGGGGAACCCTCGAGCCTAGTTGAGGGAACCCGGTCGACGCCCTCAGTGGGGAGCCCCGTCAGGGTGCCACCGCCCGGCGAGTGCGCTGCGCTTGCCGGCGGTTCTCAAGATGCCTCATGGATCAATGAGATCTGAGAGTACTTGAAAGAAAATTTCCTTCCCGGGGATGATGCCTCTGCCGAGAGGATTGCACGGCAGTCTAAACGCTATGCCATAGTAGATGGGGATTTCTATCGGTGTGGCACGGACGGTGTCCTCCTGAAATGCATCACCCGGGCAGAAGGCAGTGAGCTTCTCACTGAGATCCACGAGGGCGAGTGCGGTGGCCATGCATCGTTCCGCACGTTGGTTGGGAAGGCCTTCCGGCAAGGTTTCTACTGGCCTACAACTCTCCAGGATGCTTCTGAGTTGGTTCGGCGCTGCAAGGCATGCCAGTTCCATGCAAAGCAGATTCACCAGCCAGCTCAGGCTCTTCACACCATCCCCCTATCATGGCTCTTCGCGGTCTGGGGGCTGGACATCCTGGGTCCATTCCCCCGAGCAATCGGGGGCTATGAGTACCTCTACGTCGCCATCGACAAGTTCACCAAGTGGCCGGAGGTGGTTCCAATCATCAAGGTTACCAAGAACACGGCACTTCAGTTTATCCGTGGTATCACAAGTCGCTTCGACATCCCGAACAGGATCATCACCGACAATGGCACTCAGTTCACAAGTGCCCTGTTCGGGGACTACTGCGAGGACCTCGGCATCAAGCTCTGCTTCGCCTCTGTCGCTCATCCTCGGAGCAACGGGCAGGTCGAGCATGCCAATGCTGAGATACTGAAGGGGCTCAAAACCTGGACCTACAACGTGCTCACAAAGCATGGGAAAGGGTGGATCGATGAGCTATCTGCTGTGCTATGGGCCAATCGGACCACGCCAAGTCGCGCCACCGGGGAGACTCCTTTCTTCCTCGTGTATGGTGCTAAGGCGGTCCTCCCCTCTCAGTTCACTCTTGGCTCCCCTCGGGTGCATGCCTACTCCAAAGGCGAACATGAACAACGAAGGCGCGACAACGTCGACTACTTGGAGGAGCGCCGGCGACGTGCCGCCGTCCGAGCAGCCAGGTACCAGCAGAGCCTACGGCGATATCATCAGCGTCACATCTGCACCCGGTCACTCGAGGTTTGGGATCTAGTTCTCCGGTGTGTTCAATTGCGCGTAGGAAGGAATAAGCTGTCCCCCATGTGGGAAGGCCCCTTCACCGTGATCGGTGTCCCGCGACAAGGCTCATTCCGGATGACTGCAGAGGATGGGCAACCGCTCCCAAATGCGTGGAACATCGAGCATGTGCGCAAGTTCTATCCCTAGGTGGACATGTTTGTCCTTGAGCCAACCAGGCCGGGGGTCCACCCCGCCCAAGTTGGCCGGGGGCTACCACCAACCATGTAAGTCACCCAATCTTGTACAAAATTGTCAATATACATGCACTCTCATTGTCCAGTTCTTATTTCAAATTTTATTTTCTTTCTGGAATCCATATATTTAATCTGTCTGGTGAGATGCTCGATTGTGCGAGAAGAACATGCTCTCTCATTTTTCCCGTTGATAAAAGAATCCTGATCGGTATACGCGCAGGCAGTTGCCGCTGACCTAAGTCTATTGTGGTAGGCTGTGGTGTCCGATGCCATGGCAGTACCTCGAGCATCACTGAGCCTCTGGGGTTCTCGGGTAATCCCACCGCTTGAGCAAAGAGTCATCGGGAGCCTAGACCCCAGGGGCGGGCTATCGGTGCTCGGTCTGGTCAGTACTTCTCGGGCGCCACCAAGCCATAGGACCTCTGGGTTGTGCCCCTGTCTGTATACTTCGCCGGTTCGGGTATTCGAGAGGTCTCGGGTCAAAAATGAGAGCAGTCTATAATGAGTACCGCACTAACAGAGCGCACCAAACGAAGAATCTTTTCCTATTTTCTAAAGCTTACAGATCAAACAATCAAGAATAAAGCAGCTCGACCGCAAGGGCCTCAGTGCCCAGGGCGCTGCTCGAGCCTATGGGGTCCTCGGGTAGTCCTACCGCTCGGGCATGAGTGGTCGGGATCGCCTGGCCCCTGGCTCCCTCTCATGCTTTCTAGTGCTCGGGCGCTCCGTACGAAGGAACTAAGTTCCCGGGCACCCCGAGCTCAGAGCGCGTATGTCACACCCGATTTTAACGGCCAAAACCAGATGCGGCTTATGTGTGCCCAGGATGTTCAACACACATAAGGACGTCACAGGTGAAGTAACAAAAGCAATACTTTTATAGAATAAACGTTAAACTCTTACAGCAATTGACATATATTGTTTTCTATGAAGATATTTGTAACGGAATAGAAGCACTGGTGCCCAACAACACCACAGGCAACTGACCAGGAGACACGCGCCTAGAACGTCACAACCTCATCTTGATAGTCTTCAACATCTTCACTCATTGAGCAGCAGCATACATGTCACATGGTATAGGGAAAATAACAAGCGTGAGCACATAGAGTACTCAGCAAGTGTGGGAAAGTAATGATATGCAGGCTTATACCAAGAATAGGCTAACACATGGTAAATCTGCATAAATACGAGTATTGAAAATACATTTGGACTCAAAAATATTAAGCAATTATTAAGTGAATGTAACCCGTATAGTCCAACACCCAGCATACAAGGCTCCCCACCTTGCACACCATAACCTTCTAGTACTCCGTGCACTTTATCCAAAACCACAACCATCTAGTACTCCCTGTACCAGAACCATAACCACAACCATCTAGTACTCCCTGTACCATAACCATACCACAACCATCTAGTACTCCCTGTACCAGAACCATAACCAAACCCATAACCACAACCCACTAATCTTGTGAGGATCCAAGTCTCTCATATCCGTGAGCACGGCTGTTATAACAGTTTTACACTCTGCAGAGTTTGTCCAGCTTTCCCCACGAGTCAGTAAATTCCATGTTGCCGTGTTCGCGAAACTAGTGTAGGACCCAGAACAGTGACGAGGGGGGCTGGTGAATAGGCACCTCATCAACTTCTTTCGAAATGAATGACCTTCTCCTATTTTGATCGCCCAACGCACCTCAAAAAACCAAGAGAATAAGGAAAAATAGGAGAGACACAAGTTGCGATAAAAAAACACAAAGAAAGCATAGCTCTCATCGATCTTAGTGAACTCTAGGTTCAATTGAGACTCATTCCATGAGTCATCACCACAAAAAGGATAGCAACATGAGGAAAAAAACACTTATGTTAGAAGAAATGCGCACCGGGTGAAGAAACTCTCCAAGTTGATAATCTACAGGCAAGGGAATTGCGGCGGTGACTACAAATGTAAATTTTATGCCTACTACAAATAAGAAGAATAACTTCCCAATGTGGGGAAATTTCAACACAACAACCAAAACTAGAAGGGGATGAACACGAGCATCGGAGGAAACTTGCACTTTATTTCTTGCAAAGGTCAGCCCTCTTTTCGACATATTACATGATGGTTTCCTCACAAAAATCTCTCACCTATTATAAAGACTAATATTCCTATCTTCTTTCCTCTAAAATCCTAGCATACAAACTCAATGGCTGGCCAACCCCTCTCCGACAGTCCCCCCCCCCCTCTCTATTTATAGACCTAGGGAGGTTTCTTAGCCCTTAAGCTTCCTTGTTTCTAAAATACCTCTCTTCTCCAATAGCCTCCTACCTACCACCGGGGCATTTTGGTCTATTTTTCACTCCATCCATCGAACGGTCATGGCATCTTCATGACTTAGCTTCACCTGTACACAAGATTCTTGATGATGTCATGTGCACTCCATTCCTCCACGATTTTGAGGCTAAACCGTGAAATTGCCTTGCACACTTCTCAAAAGCATGACTCACCGCTACTTTCTTATACCTTAAGAAAGCAATCTGATGTCAATGCGTGTACTCTGTCTTGCGATCTTGACTATCGGAATGTCTCTCACACTCCTGATTCCTCGGGCTGCATTGTCACTTGCACCAGCATTCCCTTCGCTTGACTTTGTCAACACATTGTCTCCATCCATCTTCTCATGCTTTGCTCCCTCTCCATGAGCACAGCTTAGGACAACCCTTGACGCTGCCTGGCCTCCTCGATCGTCCGACACCAAGCACCCCACTTGGTCTCGATCATCCCGCCGTCAGCTGCCAAAGTGCATCCATCACCTGCACAACACAAGACAAGCAAACACATATCTCCAACTCCATCTCTAGTTAGAAGAAATCAACATCTTTGTTGAAAGAGACATCACACAGAAAACGTGAACGCCAGATGTTCCGGCATTGTCACCTCCTCATCGTTGGATCATTCGGCATATTCAATCCAGCAAACCAACCATCTTGCAACATCTTTGCAAGAAATGCCCCGGTGTGTTCATCATCTCATCGCCAGACCATTCGGCATGTACTTCCTTTCCGTACCAGCTATCTTGCAACCTCTTTGGAATAAATGCTCCAGTGAAGCATCCGACGTTCATCCCTTTGAGTGTCGGACCATCCGGTGAATACAAGTCCACCAGAGTCAATTTACAACCTCTCTGCAAAAAAAGCTCTGGCATTCACATCACTATATCACCGGACCTTCCGGTGTTCACTTCAATTTTTTCCTCTGGCTTGAAATGCTCTGGCATCAAAAATTCCTAAGCGCCGAATGCGTTCAAATATCCCAACGCCGGATCATCCAACGTGTACAATTCTCCTGGACTCTGAGACAAAAATGCCAACTCCATTTCTCTGCAACTTTAGTTAGTTACGATCATAATTGCAACATATATACATGCTTATACAATCCTACAAATCAACAAACCAAATCCATAACCATGTCAATCACTCATCACAAATAAACAAAGGCACATTTCAACTTGTTTTCTCAATCTCTCCCTTGATGAGTGCATTGGCAACCCTCAAACACAAAGATTTTGGTTTTAAGAAATTCCACAAGAGAAGCTCATCCAAGTGACCAAAAACTCAAGAAAGTGCAGAAAATGTCACTTGGCATTAGAACGATTGCAAAAACCCGAAGAGAGGCAAAGAAATCTCAATGCAATGCTCCCCCTTGATGAATGCACAGTTTCATTATGCAAGATTCTTCTTTGTGATTTAGTTCATATTTTCTCCTCCTTTGGCAATGCAAACATCAAGAACACAATACAATGCAATGCATAAACATGCAATCCTAATGAGCTTTCACAAGTATACCACATAGCATTTGAAAAAGCTAGAAACGCCAAAGGGCTATGTAGAGTAGAAAGTGGGGTTCACAATTGCACAAAGGCTCAAAAAGATATAGTGTTACTAGAACATAAAGCTACACAAGCTCAATCAGAAGAATTATTGGCTCATTTAAGTTCATATAGATGAATCATGATAAAAGTGACCACAACATAAGCATCCACTCGGGCCGAGGCAAGACAAGCATTAAGGGCTAGCAAACTTTAATTTCAATCTAAGCAGGCAAGCATTCACGGTAGTAGGCTTTGCAAACGCTCACATATGAAATCAAGTCTTAGTTAGATCAAATGATTAAAGCAAAATTGATCATTTATGCATATTTCTTTGTAATTCACTTTATCCTTAAGTTGACTTGAACTACCATGGTTCACTTCTTTGGCAAACTGCATGAAGCATCAAGACAACCGTATTGAATCACATTTTAGCACAAGCAACATGATTATTCAAGATTATTCAATTTGCACAATTTATCAAGTTTTTCACACGATCAAGTCAAGTAGCGTCTTTGTGACACATGTTCCCTAAGGTTCTATCATGAGCTAAATATTTAACAAAGATAAAAAAAAATATAGTGCAATGTTCCCCAATCCACTATCTTGAACCAAGAAGCTTAGAGAAAGATATTCATCAAACTAGCCTTAACACAAGTATTGACTAAGGCAAAGCAATTACGAACATAATGATCAAGAATGTGGTATTTTATAGTCTACATGATTCATAAAATTGTCAGATTTCATCTTAGTAAAACTAGCTTGCTTGAAATATTTATGTTAAAACATCAAGAGAAGCCTAAGATTAAAAGCTTGCTCCTCACAACTACTCAACTTAGTCTAAATTCAAGTCTAACAACAGAAAATGCTAAAGACATACAAGTCAAAGCTCAACTACAATGATTATCTTACATGATGCTATGCAATGCAAATGCAACAAAAGTAAGATAGAGTATGTACAATTGTAACTCCCCCTCACACAATGTCATAGGGATGACACACTTCAAGCTCTCTCCTCAGAAAAGCAAACCTTGTTGCATCTAGAGGCTTGATAAAGATATCAGCAAGCTGGTATTAAGTATCTATGTATCTCAAGTCAATGTCTCCCTTCTTATTGTGGTCCCGCAAGAAGTGGAATCTCATATCTATGTATTTAGTTCTAGAGTGTTAGACTGGGTTATTGCCTGCTTATAGCACTAGTGTTATCACACAAAAGTAGTACACTTTTGAAGTCTAACCCAAAATCTCTCAAAGTAGCAACCATTTACAAAATCTGAGAATAACAGCTAGTGATAACAACATATTCAGCTTTAGCAGTTGACTTCACAACACTAGCCTATTTATCAGAAGACCAATAAACAAGAGAGGTACCCAAGAAATAACAAGTAATGAATGTACTCTTTTAATCAATTCTACAACTAGCAAAATCGGCATCCAAAACTTCAAAGGGAAAGCGAAGAGGAAGCAGGGAACCAAATACCATACTCAAGGGTGTGTTTGAGATACCTCAATATGAGCTTCGCTGCTTGGCGGTGAGATGTCCTTGGTTATGCTTAGAAGCTAGTACACAAGCAGACAATGAAGTAGATGTCTGATCTTGTTGTTGTCAGGTACAGAAGAGAGCCAATCATGCTCTTGTACTTCCGCAGGTCTACGTCTACGCCATCTTCATTCGGATCAAGCACGATCAAGGTAGCCATTGGTGTCATTAAGGGCTTCGCGTCGCTCATGTTGAACTTTTTCACCAAATCCTTGGTGTACTTCGCCGGGTGAACGAATGTACCTTTCTTGCATTACTTGATTTGTAGCCCAAGGAATAAGTTGAACTCGTCCATCATCAACATTTAAAATTCATACTCATAGTTTCTGCAAACTTGGCTACAAGTGCATGAGAACAGCCATAAAAAATGATAGCATCCACGTATATCTGAACACATTGCCATGCCTAAAGGTAAATAAAGTTTTATCCACTGACCCCATCACATACCCATACTCTAGCAAGAAAGACTTAAGCCTACCATACTAAGTCCTAGGCGTATGCTTAAGCCCATACAAAGTTTTTTGAAGCTTGTACACTCTATATGGGTATTTAGGGTGCTCAAAACCAGAGGGTTGCTTGACAAAGACATCTTCCTCTATGAAACCATTAAGGAAAGCGCTATTGACATCCATTTGGTAAAACTTGGAACCTCGAGATGCTGCAAATGCAAGAAGAATCTTAATAGCTTCTAGTCTAGCTATCGGTGTAAAGGTCTCTCCAAAGTCTATCCCCTCTATTTTAGTGAAACCTTGAGCCACAAGTCTAGCCTTGTTTCTCACTACAGACCCATCCTCCCCCTTCTTGTTTTTGAAAACACATTTGGTGCCTATGGTGTGAACATTTGGAGGTGGCTCTACAAGGATCCAAACTTGATTTCTCTCAAATTTTTCTAGTTCTTCATGCATGGCATTGACCCAATTTGAATGAGAAAGAGTGTGTCCAACATCATGGGGCTCAAAAGAATCAACAAATGCAGAATTAATGAAACGAGTATGATGAGTAGATTTGGATCTTGTTGCCCTCTCACCAAGGTTATTGATCTTCAATCGAGGGGGATGTATCCATGAATGTACAGAGAAGCCTCATGCTGTGAAATAGCCTCCCCCTCAAGGACTGCTAGTGCAGGCTCGAAAGCAGCTAAAGTATAAGTAGAGGTTGCAGGACTCTCTGCCAGTATCGAAGAAATAGGAACCAACTCGAAAACTGGTGTGATGGCCAGAAGTAGTGGATCATCCTCATCATCACCGAGAGCTGGAAGATCACCATGTACAAAGATGCTTTCGCTCATCTCTTGATCACCTGCACACTCAAGAACAGGGCTAGCACAAGGGGTTGATTCAGCAAAGGTCACATCATAAGATTCTGTGATGGTGTTAGTGTTAAGATTATAAACCCTGTAAAAATGACCATGAGGTGAATAACCTAGAAAAATCCCATTAGAAAAACACAACTCAAACTTGTTAAGATTGACATGCTTTAGTATAAAGCAACGACATCCAAAAACTTACAATTGAGAAAACTCCAGCTTCCTCCCAAAACACAGCTCATAAGAAATCACATTCAAGATTGAACGCAAGAAAATTTGATTGGATAAGTAGCAAGCGGTAGTAGTGGCTTTTGCCTAAAACTTCCTAGGAGTCCTATGCTCATCAAGCATCGTCCTAGCCATCTCAACCAAAGTGTGATTATTCCTTTCAACTACGCCATTATATTGAGAAACACATGGGATAGAAAATTGATGCTCAATGCCATGTTCAAGATAAAAAGTATCAAAGAGATTGTCACTGTGAATTGCTTTTCAAGGCACCAGGGAGTTCCTTGAACAATCTCAAAGCTAAGCTCCGAAAGTGTGAGAACATTTCATTCTTGCTCACAAGAAAAAGACACCTATGAATAGCGACACTAGTCATCAATAATGATACGTACATACCACTTCTCACCCGTCGAATAAACTCAGAAAGAATCAATAGTGTCCATATGGAAAAGTTCTTCCTGTCGTTTAGTCATCACCAGATGAACTGGTGGGTGAGAGATGGCAACCATCTTGCCATGCTAACAAGGAGAACACACAAGGTTCTTCTCAAACTTGAGTTTGGACAATCCTCACATCAAGCCTAGGGCACTCAAACAAGTGAGCAAATCCAAACTCATATGCCATAGGCTCCTATGCCACATCCAAAGCTCAGAAGAAGGTTAAGCAATCAAACATCGAGAAGAACCAAAAGACTCAGAAAAATCGGCTCTAAAAAAAGTCCTAAGTCGAGAAATCCAGCAAATCAAAGTGTCTGAGGAATCAAGAACTCGAGAAGCATTACGTTTGAACCTCACTTCCAAGTCCTAATCCAATAATTGAGATACAGAAAGCAAATTGTATCCTAGATGCTCCACCAAAGCCACATCCTTGAGAGCGAAACTCTCACTCATTCTTACCATACCTTTGGCTTTCACTCTACCTTTTCTTTCATCCCCGAATATGATGTATTCGTGTTGCTTCGTTGGGGTGAGGCTAGAGAACCATGATGTATCTCCGGTCATATGGCGTGAACAACCAGAGTCAATGAGCCACTTGTTATCCAGACCTCCACCTACCATCTATATATGAGATGAATAATAGGTGGATGGCTTAGTACCTATAGTTTTTTTATTCACTTAGTCAGAAACCTCTTGGGAATCCAGTGCTAGATCATCCATTCTGAAGCAATAAAAGCAGGTGCATACAAATCAACACTAGCATGCTGAGGGCGAATACCACAATGAGGAAAGTGTGGTCCATTAAAGCGCTATTACTCAATTCCTCTAATAAGCGAATAAAAATCATATGAATCATGGTAAGATCCACATCAGGTACCACCTCTAGGAGGAAATTGAAGAGCACTGGAGCCTCATGAGTAAGAGCGAGGAAAATGCTCATGTACACCAAAAGAGGGGTGGTACATATCCCGAGTACTCCACTCCCACTCACATCGCTCATCCCTCCTATGACGAAAGTAAAACCCAACTACGTGACCCTCTCTCTAGCAGTAGATGCAATGGTAACGTCTCTCAGGTACTTGACTACCGATCACTCGAGGCTCTCTCACATGAGCTTTCATCTTAGGCTGTGGAGCTCTCTTGGGTTGTGGTGTTGATTTCTTCTTTGTAGATTGTGTTGTGAGTTCCTTCTTTGTGGGTTGTGGTGTCACATCGATCTTAGCTTTCTCAGCCTCAAGGGTAGTAGGTGTAATAAAAATAGTCTTACCCTTCCCATTGTAAGCTACCCTCTCAAAGCCTAAATCCAAAGTTAACCTAGCCTTATCAGCACACATCTTGGCCTTAGCCAAGATCAAATCCATTTTGCCCTTGCGTTCTGAGCACTTCTCCACAAGAGAAAGGAGGTACTCATTCTCAGCCATGAACGTCTCAACTTACCCTCTAACACAGTTGAGCTTGTCCTTAAGAATGATGCAGGTGGTATAGTTTGCTTGCACATCCTTATAACACTCAGCACTCTCTAATCTAGACTCTAGCTTCTGTATGTGCTTGGCTTTTGCATCAACATCCTTTAAGAGCAAAGGGCAATTCTTGCAAGCGCCTAAGAGAGTAGGTCTAGACCCCTCCTCAATGAACTTCTTCTCAGCAGTCTCAAGCCGATTGGCGACTTGAGCATGAAAAGTCTAAAGCTCGGCAAGCTCACTCAGGACCACAAGACAATTATCACACTCCTCATCCTTGGCCCTAGACTTAAGCAATTCAAGCTCATATGAAGAATATTCTAGCCCAGACTTGAGCTCCTTTATTTCTCAAACCACTCTCTTAAATAATCTATCCTGACTAACAAGAGCGTCATTCAAGATATTAACCTCAATAGAAAGTTGGTCATAGGAATGTGATAAATTAGAAGAATCGAGCTCGGGGTCACTATCGTTATTGTCTGCAATGAAGCAAAGACCGGTGAAGTCCTTGTTCTTCCTCTTGTTCTCTGGGTAATTTCTGGATTTGCCACCCTTAACAGGTGCAAATTTTCCGCTGAGGCTGACATGCGGGCCATCCTGAGTCTATGAAACTGGGCCCGGGTGGCAAATTGCCTGCCACTCGGTGTTAAAAGTGGCAAATCCTGAAATGCCCCTGTTCTTCATGGGTGGTAGCTCCTGCTCCGAGCTTCCCTCCTTGCTTGAGAAGGCGTCGACGTCGCTGAGCGCCATCATAAAAGCTCGAGTTGCCACCTTGGCCACCTTCTTCGCCATCTTATCGCGGTTCTTGAAGAAGGGATTCTTGTTCTTCATGTGCTTGTCATGGTCATGGCCGCGATCCTCCTTCGTCTTGAGCCTTGGATGGTCTACCTTGAATTGAGTGGTGTCACCACACTCAAAACAGGCACGAGATCTGCCTCTCCTCTGGTCTATGAACTTCTTCACAATCAAAGCTAGATCATCGTCATCTAATGCATCCATCTACTCCTCTTTGATAGAAACTAAAGAAGACAAAGCAAATATGCCAGGTGAAGGGTTAGCACAAGAAAAACCAACTCCAGCCTGACTACAACCACTAG
Source organism: Phragmites australis (assembly GCF_958298935.1). Lineage (NCBI taxonomy): Eukaryota > Viridiplantae > Streptophyta > Magnoliopsida > Poales > Poaceae > Phragmites > Phragmites australis. The sequence goes on from NC_084934.1 coordinate 11,301,593, forward strand.
GTCTTGAAACCAACGTCATGTTCTGAGACTGGGGGTTTCCTAGGCCTATTCTAGCTGCCTTGGCTATCTCAATGGATTTGAGCTTGATGAAGAGTTGATCACAAGTCAATGTGTCATAACTGGATGACTCTTCAATGCTCGAGATCTTCACTTCCCATATGCTACAACCAAGAGCATAGAGAAATTTGATCGCTCTCTCATGATTAGAGTAGGGCAAAACACCGATGGATCTAAGGTTGCTAACAATTCCATCAAACTTGGCAAACATAGCATCCAAAGATTCTAGGGATCCTAGCACAAACATCTGATATTCTTGATTGTATGTGCTCTGACGTTGTGCCTTAATTTGGTTAGTGCCCTCATGAAAGACACTAAGAGTGGTCCAAATCTCTTGGGCAGTGCAGTGTGCTAAACCGTGTCAAACTTATTTTAACTCAGACTAGTGAACAATATATTTCTAACCTTGTTGCTAGCCTCATATTGTTCAATTTGGAACTGAGAAGTACGAGCAGTAGGTATCTCATAGTTGAAGTCTACAACCTCCCATATTGTCCCTCCTTGGCTTAGGAGATAAGCCTCCATGCGCACCTTGCAATAAGAAAAGTCACGACCATCAAAGAGCAGAATCTTCCCATGTCTCTTCATTGTTGCCTACTAATCCCGAAGCTATGTCAATAAGTGATCAAATTGGCTCTAATACCAATTGTAGAACTGAGAACAGCGACAAGAGGGGGGTGAATAGGCGTCTCACCAATTTCTTTCAAAATTAATGGCCTTTTCCTATTTTGGTCACCCAATGCATCTCAAAAAACCAAGAGCGGAAGGAAAAAAGGAGAGAAACAAGTTGTGATAAAAAAAAACACAAAGAAAGTACAGCTATCATGGATCTTAGTGAACCCTAGGTTCGATTAAGACTCATTCAATGGGTCATCACCACAAAAAGATAGCAACTTGAGGGAAAAACACTTAGATCCAAAGAAATACGCATCGGGTGAAGAAACTCTCCAACTTGATTATCTAGAGGCAAGAGAAGTAAAGATCAATTCTGAATGTGAATTTTATGCATCTAGCAATAAGAAGAATAACTTTCCAAGGTGGGAAAATTTCAGCTTAACAACCAAAACGAAAATCGCAACCAAAAAGGGAAAAACTCGCAACAAAGCAATAGAGCCAAAGAAGGAAACTAGAAGGAGATGAACACGAGCATCGGAGGAAACATGCACTTCATTTCTTGCAACTGTCAGCCCTCTTTTCGACAGATTACAAGATGGTTTCCTCACAAAAAGCTCTCACCTACAAAGACTAAGCTCTTCTCTCTCCTTTCCTCTAAAACCCTAGCATACAAACTAAAATGGATGGCTCACCCCTCTCCTACAGCCCTCCCCCTCTATTTATTGGCCTACAGAGATTGCTTAGCCCTTAAGCTTCCTTGTTCCCAAAATACCCTTTTCTTCCCATGGCCTCCTACCTACCACCGAAGTATTTTGGTCTATCTTTTGGTCCATCTAACAAACGACCATGGAGACTTCACGACTTAGCTTCACCTCGATGCAAGCTTTGCGATGATGCCATGTGCACTCCATCCCTCGACAGTTTGGAGGCCAAACAACGAAACCATCTTGCACGCTTCTCAAAGCATGACTCACCGCCACTTGCTTATACCTTCAGCAAGCAATCTGATGTTGACACGTGTACTCCATCTTGCGATCTTGACCACCGATAAGTCTCTCCTTCTCCTGATCCCTCGGGCCACTTTGTTACTTGCACTGGCATCCCCTTCTCTTGACTTTGTGAACACATCATCTCCATCCATCTTCTCATGCTTTGCTCTGTCTCCATATGCACAGCTTAGGACCACCCTTAAATCCGCCTAGTCTCCTCGACCATTCAACACTAAGCACCCTGCTTGGCCCTGATCATCCCGCCGTCGACCGCCGAAGTGCATCCATCACCAGCACAACACAAGACAAACAAACACATATCTCCAACTCCATCTCTAGTTAGAAGAAATCAAAATCTTTGTTGAAAGAGGCATCACACAGAAAATGTGAACGCCAAATGTTCCAGCATTGTCACCTCAACAATGCCAGATCATCCAGCATGTTCAATCTAGCAGACTAGCCATCTTGCAATCTCTCTGCAAAGAATGCTCCAGCGTGTTCATCATCTCATCACTAGACCATCCGGCGTGTACTTCTTTTCCAGACTAGCTATTTTGTAGCCTCTCTGCCTGAAATGCTCCAGATAAGCATCCGGCGTTCATCACTTTGAGCGGCAGACCATCCGATGAATATAGGTCTACCAAAGCTAGTTTGCAACCTCTCTGCAAGAAAAACTTCGGCGTTCACATCACTCCATCGCCGAACCTTCCGATGTTCACTTCAATTTTTGCCTCTAGCTTGAAATGTTCCAACATGAAAACTTCCTAAGTGCCAGACCATCCGGCACATTCAAATATCCCACATCCGGCATGTACAATTTTCCTGGACTCAGAGACAAATATGCCAACTCCATTTTTCTCCGCAACTTTGGTTAGTCATGATTATAATTGCAACACATATACATGCTTTTGCAATCCTACAAATCATCAAACCAAATCCACAACCTTGTCAATCACTCATCACAAATAAATCAAGGCACATTTCAACTTGGTTTCTCAAAGAGCTTCAAATTTTAGCATTTTCCAGATCATGATACATAAAGAGGATTGTGTCATTAGAAAATTGGAGAATATATAGGCCATTGTAACACCTTGATTTTCAGAATTTACAACTTTTTAAAAAATTTCAAGGTTATTGAATAACTTCACCAGTAGAATAGGTTTAAAACCTATTTTCTTAATCAATCAATCAATATATGTTATTGTTTTGTGTGCATTGCATGTTGAGTTTTATTAGGAGCCAGGTAAATGCATTAGAGTTCTTTTTCCTTTTCTTTCTCTTTGGTGTTTTGAATGAAAAAGATTTTTAAAATGTTTTTACAAAACTCAGTAGTGAATAAGTTAAGGATCTTAATGGTTGGAATTCAAAGTCTTTGAATTCATCATCTATTCAATCCTTGATCATACCCGATCCTTCTCTAGTTCAATTCAAATCTTATCCAAATCCTTGTTTAAAGCCAATCTCTCCTCTTTCTCAAATTCAACCCAAATCCATATTCAAATTCCTTATCTACTCCTATTCTTGTTCAACCTTATTTTTTGTTTCTCTTAAATTCACTCCAAACTCAATTCAAATTCAAACCCTATTCAAATTTCTATGCAAAAGTTTATTTTCTAAATCCTACAAATACCTAAAGTGTCTTTGGGCTTAATTTTGCTCAAGTCCTAACCCTTAGCCAAGTCTTCTAGACGGCCCAACCAAGGATCCACGAAATCTGTAATTTTCGCGGAGTCCTGGACAACCTCATCTTCGCATGACGTTTTGGTATTCAAAACAGCCTCAAATGCAAGTCTTGACAATACCAAAGTTGTAGGTCTTGTCGAGAGATTTGATTTGAACCTATGGAAGTCCTCTTTTGGATAGTTGAGCTAGGAGTTATGGCCCCCGAAATCAGTGTTGCGCAGATAAATCCGAGTTCAAACAGTTTATCTTGTGGTACATTTTTGGAAATTAAGATGGTATTTTAAGAAGTTCCAATGACTACCAAAGTTGTAGATCTTTTCGATTACTAAAATTTAGAATCAAGAAACGTCCAATTTGAAGTCCGGACGATGGAGATATCATCCTTGGAATAGAGAGCAGTGAAAAAGGAAATCGTAACCGACTCGAACTCGAATCCGATTCGTGTTCGGTTTGGACTCCACCTCAACCAGCCGCCCCTAGCCCTATAAATATGAGTTGCATGTCTTCCCCTACCCCTATTCCATGCTCCCAAGCCCTAGAAGTCGCTGCTGCCCTGTCCATATGTCGCCGGAGCGCCGCCGTTCGCCGGAGACGCCACCGCTGCCCGTGATGCGCAACATCGTCTTCTCCGCGAATCCTCCTTCCTCGACCATAAAAACAATATGAGGACCCCTTCTTCTCCTCCCTTACTACTATTTTAGCATCATACTAAGTCCCTAGCTAAACCCTAGCCCCGGCCAAAGCCCGATCTACACCGCCACGATCGTCGCCGTCACGGACAGCCGTGGGACAGCCGCGCTGTAGCCGATTGGCATCGATGTTCCCGACCAACCAAAAGTCAAATCACCAAGCCCTTTCACTGGTGCATATCCCATGATGTTCCCCACACCCTCACCAACCGGTTCGGCCAGTAGAGCAGCTAAGCCACTGCAATCAAGGTCGACATACCCGTTGTCTGGTTTCTGGACGCGTTCTGAGCGCGCACTGGATTTGCATTCGTGTTCCCCGTCAATCCGAAAGCTGTATGGATGCACCAACCATATCACGGCGTGTCCCATGGAGTCTTCTACGTGACCCTAGGAGCCCATCCACGTTTGTGCAGCGACATGACCAGGACGTCTTTGCCAACCACAACATGTTGCAGCCATCACCCGTCTCATCTCTGCTGATCGTTCTTCATCTCAGTGGATGATCTACCCAAAACTATACCGTAGCATTGTGTTCCGGGATATATGAACATCTATGTTCAAATGGTTTCTCAAATTTCATAGCCAATTTCCTGGAACACGAGCGTCTTCGTTCCTACATCTGTTCGCGGTCACCACCAAACCTAGCAGCAGTCATCGCTATTTTGCCGCTACCTCGGATGACCCCTTCCAAAACCAAACATATTGCTGAGTTAGTCTTTTCGCGTTTTACGCCATGTTTCCCTCGTTTCACTAAAATACCACTGAAGCCCGACATCGATGTCTGTGGCCACATGCCCGATCGCTGTTTCTGACGAAACCCGAACCACCACCGCTACATAGAGTCACCAGTAGTACCATTAATCTAGAAGCGCAACATTCGGTCTTTTTGATCCATCATAGGTGGTTGATACTAGATCTCAGCGTATCCTTTCTTTAATCCAAGATGTTACTTGCATAGCATGCCAAGTCAGCGCCCCATCATTCTCCTTAGCCTAGTTAGCAAAGTCTGGTCTGCCTTACACTTCTTGAATCTTGCACAATTATGTTGTCAAGCTTGACACAGTGATTGTGCGATAAAACCTTTCCCATAGGAAGATAGTTCCAGAAAATCAGTATTTCCTTTCAGTCTAATCCATCTTCCGAAAGCTCGTTCCCTTTTCATCTTAACTTCGATTTAGGCGATTCTTGTGTCTAAATGTTTATTAAATCATCCCTATCCAACCATAGTATTTTTAAAGTGTTTTGATGATGTTTGGTATGTTGTTCATAGTGTTTACTTTGTGTTGTTTGTCGATAGTTCTCGCGATTAGTCAATAACGTTCCGGAGCAGTTCGAGGGACTTCAAGACCAAGATTTTGACAACACTGAGCAGCATTGTGTAAAAGGCAAGTGTCCTTGATCATATTGAACCTATGTTTTTAAATATTTTGTTTTACAAAATTGCATGCAATGTCTGTCAATACGATGGGTAGTCACCTATGTTAGGGTTTTCCCTAGATTTTCCCTTATCATCCCTTGGAACCTAGATGGTTTATGGTTAGGTATCTTTGGTGGGTAGATTGCTTAGCCATGCTTTTGGGATGTTGAGAAGTGTCATATACTTGATTAATGAACTTAAGCAACAATGGTCGTTAATGTGTTAATGGTCTAGCAACATGGAACCTTAGGCCTTGAGCAAAGTGGTTTTGATGGTTATCATGGTTATGATGTTGGTTTAGTGTTTGCTCAAGTAACCTAAGTAAGGACCGGTTCGTGGAGCGACAACCCAAGATATATCGTACCAACCACGAGACCTGGTATGGGATAGGCCTAGCCTATTAATTAGTGGATTCCAGTTTTTGTGCGTGCCAAACGGAAGAGTGGATGTGTGGGGACGGCAAATATCAGAACCATTTGGTTAGTGGTATGAGAGGTGTAGTGGAAGGGAAGGATGAAAAATTTTCGGAGCTATAAGGCGCAAAAGGGGGCTTCTGGGTGGTGTGAATGCCACTTTGACGGCGGTGAAACCTAGCGGGCATGCACATACTGGATGAAACTTTGTAATGGCTTTGAAGTGACTTTCCGAGCGACACACCATTGACGTGTGTTAAGTATCTAGCTCACACGGCAACATGAAAATCACGACTTATGGGGAAAGCTGGACAACCTCTGCAGAGTGTAAAACTGTTATAACAGCCGTGCTCACGGTTATGAGAGACTTGGATCCTCACATGATTAGTTGGTTATGAGTTTTGTTGTGGTTATGGTTCTGGTACAGGGAGTACTAGATGGTTGTGGTTATGGTTCTGGTACAGGGAGTACTAGATGGTTGTGGTTATGGTTCTGGTACATGGAGTACTAGATGGTTGTGGTTTTGGTTATAGTACAGAGAGTACTAGACGATTATCGTATGCAAGGTGGGGAGCCTTGTATGCTGGATATTGGACTGTAGGGGTTACATTCACTTAATAATTGTTTAGTGCTTTTGAGTCCAAATACGTCTTCATTACTCGCATTTACGTAAATATACCATGTGTTAGCCTATTCTTGATATAAGCCCGCATATCATTATTTTTTCCACACTTGCTGAGCGCATCATGTGCTCACACTTGCTATTTTCCCTACACCATGCGACATGTGTGCTGCTGCTTAGTGAGTGAAGATGTTGAAGACTATCAAGACGAGGTTGTAACGTTCTAGGCGCCTGTCTCCCAGTCGGTTGCCTGCGGTGTTGTTGGGCACCAGTGCTTCTATTCCGCTACAGATATCTTCATAGAAGACAATATATGTCAATTGCTATAAGAGTTTAATGTTTATTTAATAAAAGTATTGCTTTTGTTACTTCACCTATGACATCCTTATGTGTGTTGAACATCCTAGGCACACATAAGCCGCATCTGGTTTTGGCTGTTAAAACCGGATGTGACAGCCATCCTCAACAAGGTGTGGAACTACTCCACCAATTTTCCTATCCCTTTTAGCTCTCTCAATGAGGGTTGTCAACTAGTCAGCCACGATGTTGAACAAAATTGGAGGGAGCGGGTCCCCTTGACTTAAATCCTTTTTCATTTGGATGTATGAACCAATATTATCATTAACTTTGATCGCTATGCTTCCTCTAAAAATTAGGGTCTCCACCCATGAACACCACGTAGGCGAGAAACCTTTCATTCAGAGAGCCTATAGTAGGAAAGGACATTTAAGTTTGTCATATGCCTTCTCAAAGTCTATTTTAAATAAAACCCTATTTAACTTTTTGCAACGGAGTTTGTGTATGGTCTCATGTAAGGTTACAACCCCTTCTAGGATGTTTCAACCATGCAGAAAAGCTGATTGTGTAGGGCGAATTATCTGGTCCACCATACTATTTATGCGATTGATGGCTACTGTCGGTGGATGAACACCGCAAGCGAGGATCCTGAGGGACCCCCTTTGAGATTTGGCCGGGGGGCTGATTCTGGATCTACCTCGTACGTGGGGTTAATGCGAATGTATGGGATCTAGGCGGGACGGATGATCGTCGGCTAGTAGGAGTAAATGCACAAGGGATTTACACAGGTTCGGGCCGCACGAAGCGTAATACCATACTCATGTGTGTATGATGTGTTATTAATGCTCTTGGAATGCCTTTCTCTGGATCTCTGTGTTACAAGGTTTTTTTGTCTATCTAACAAGTCTTGAGCTTCGGTCTTCAAGTGCCGGTCTCTCTGAACTTGTGTGGAGATGAGCTTCGATTAGCTTGTCTTTCTACGAAGTGCTCCCCCCCCCCCTTTTATCCTACCGAGAGGGAGGCTCGACGTTCCCAGAACGGGGGCACAAGTTTCCGTAAGCCATAAATGGAAAGCAACCATTATGGATCTACAGTTTGATTTTACAGGGGTTGAAAATGCACCCTTCGGTCGGTCCTGTCGGTCATTACGCCCTAACTTTAGCATGCCCATCCGGTTAGAGTAGATCCGACACGGTCTGACGCGGCAAGGCGACAAGCGATACGCCTCGAGCCCATCGACGATATCTTCAAGCCGTCTTCCTTTATGAGCCCCGCAGGGTGACGTGCGATGGGACCCGTCGCATTAATTATCCCCACACCTTCCTGCCAGGCAGTGGCAGGGACTGACGTACTCAGTACGACAAGCGTGGGGGGAGTGGTTGGATGTGACCAACCACGCTCCCCCTTAAATGCAGCATCGAGCTTCCCACCGATTGACACCTCACTATGGAGCCCTTGCGGGGTCCACCGGCAAGGGGCTTCTCAGGTCCTCGAGGAACTCTGGGTACTCGGGGACCAACTGTTCTTGGCCCCGAATACCCCCTCCCGGGCCTGGTTCTTCTCGGGTCCTCGGGGAACTCTGGGTACTCGGGGACCAACTGTTCTTGGTCCCGAGCACCCCCTCCTGGACTTGGCTCTTCTCGAGTCCTCGGGGAACTCTGGGTACTCGGGAGCCAACTGTTCTTGGCCCCGAGCACCTCCTCCCAGGTCTGGCTCTTCTTGGGCCCTCGGGGAGATGGTTCCCAAGGGATGGCGCCACGTGGCACTGTGCTACTCTGACCTCGGGACTCGGGAACCCCCGGTTCCCATATCACCGATAGCTACCTTTGTGAAAATCTTGAAGGTGATATTTAGCAGACATATTGACCTGTATTACTAAATGCAAAATGCTTTTTGTAGGGGCATAATTACCCTAAAGTTAAGACTATGAAATGGAAGGTACCCATAATGCAATGCATGGAATAAGGTCATCAAGCCCTCCTTGATGACATCCCACAAAAAGCATGGTAAAATTCAGCCGGAAAGTCATCGGGGCCAGGGGCTTTATTATGAGCCATTTGAGAAATACTACACCCCGCATTTCTTTCTCTAAGAAGGGAGCCATAAGGATGTAAGTTTTGACATTAGTAACTTGGGTAATGTCCTCTCTTCGTGCTTCCATCATGGAGAAGTGATTAGACCTAGGTGGACCGAAAAGACCTTTTGTAGTATTAAGTGGCATAGTTCTTTATTTGCTCTCCCCCTTGATTTTGCCTTCATTCTGTTCTAGGTAGAATATACCTTGTTTCCTATGTTTGCCATTGGCAACAATGTGGAAGTATTTTGTATTATTATCACCATGAAGAGCATGACTTTGGCTCTTTGGAACTATTTTGTTTCCTCTTCTCGAAGGACTTTAACCAGCTTTTCATTGGACTAATTTTTAATATTAATCTTGAAGTATGTTAGACCTCGCATCTCATATATTTTATCGAGATTATCAATAATCCCTTTCTTCTGTTGTCTATAAGTCTCATAGGTATTCGCAGCTTAGCCTCTAAGATGTCTTCTCAGAGAGCTGAGATTGCTTGTCCACCTTTGCATGTGTCTCCTCTAGATGGTCGGTTTCACACGTTAGCAACCCAGTTAGATAATCCCTCTTGTAAGTTATCCATCCCAACTCGAACTTGAAGGGTTTGCACCCTACCTGAGAAACCATGTTTCTAGTGTCTAGGAGGATGGGAGTATGACCCGACATCGACTTGTCAATGTCATGGACAATAAAAAAAAGGGTATTTCAATTCCCATTATGTGTTCATGAATGCTCGATCTAGTTTCTCAAATGTGGGGATTTGATGATTGTTTGCCCAGGTGTACTAGCGATTGGATAGTTTCATCTTCCTTAGGTCCAAGCTGTTGATGATTCGTTGAACAAGAATGGCCACTAGGTACGGAACCTATCATTATTTTTCTCCTACTTATGCCTCATGATGTTAAAATCTCTACCAATTAGCATGGGATTAGGGTTATCTCGACGTGTGTTGATGAGTGCCTTGAGTAATCTAGAATTGGATCAACTTGAACATGTCCATAAACCACCATTAGGCTCTATTTGAACAAGTTTGCCTTATTTTGAAGATGGAATTTGCTAAAGAATTCCCCATCGAAAATCCGGTTGACATCAAACATAGCTAGGTTGACCCGACGTGGAATACTCCTAAATCTTCCTTTGGGAGGTAGACAATGCCACATGAGGTCCAATCCACCTGAGAGGTGATTAAGGAACCCTGCATTGCATCGTTTTTCCCGTTTCTACAAGAGCAATGAAATCCAAACTATGTTTACGGATACATTTGCTAACATAATGGATTTTTAGCTAAGTCTTGAAGACCTCTATTTTTCTAAAAGACACCTTTCATTTGACACTAATGGATTATGTATTTTCTTGCCCTTTCTTAAGGGATGCTTTATACTATCTTTTTCTTTGAGGAATGCGACTTGGACTTACGATGGGTAGCTTTTAGGTCGCATATCATGCTTCCAAGCTCCGATTCATCCATGTCAAGGCCCGGAGCGGTTGCCAGGGTGCAAAAAGGTTTGTGGACGCGCTAAACAAGTTTGTAATTGGCTTCACCATATCAACCATATTTTTGCTACACTGTAACACATTGAAATGTTGTATGTTGGCTAGCTCAACAAGAGCCACAGGGTTCCAACCGGCCATAGTCCCGTTCCATCTATTGCGCCTTAATCTGACCTAAACAAAATGAGACGATCTACTTTCCTAATCATATCTTCACACATGCTCAATGATTTACCATCTGCATGTTTGGACGTTGTCCATTACTACTGTACAGTGCAGATAAGACGTGGGCTAGACGATATAAAAATGTAAAACAAAGACGAAGACTAAGAGGACAGCTGTGCCTGTAATAGTTCACTTGATTCCTCTCTCCAAAGCAGCCTCCCGTACCCAGACCTCAAATTCCCAGTCAACGGGTACGAATTCCAAGCACAGCTTCCACCTCGTCCTCTAAGATTCGAAGCAAGAAAAGCTGCTACGAGAGGATCACCGCGGCGAGGAAACGATGTGTGGCTGCTGCGACGACTGCGGCGAGAGGGTCTGCTGCTGCATCCCCTACCACGTCCGCGAGAACATCAAGAGCTGCCTCATCCTCCTCGCCGTTGTCGTCGTCCTCGCCGTCATTGCCGCCATCGTAATCGTCGCCCTCGTCTTCGGCGGTCCCCTCCGAAAAGTCCAGATCACCGTGGAAGACGCGTCCCTCACCCGCTTCGCCCTAGTCAGCACGCCCACGACGGCGCTCGCGTACAACCTCTCGATAAGGCTGACAGTGCGCAACCCCAACTGGGCCATCGCCATCAAGCACGACAAACCGTTGGAGGCCGCGTACAGCTTCGACGGGCAGCAGTTCGACCGTGCGAAGGTCGCCGACAAGGGTGACAAGCAGGGCGCCAGGAAGACGGTGGTGTACCGCCTCGACACAAACTCGGACGGCAGGAGCGTGGCGCTGGGCAACGCCGGCGAGGCCGAGTTCAAGAAGGAGAACGCGACGGGGGTGTTCGAGGTGGAGGTGAAGCTGACCGGCAAGTTCAAGTACACGTTGCGCAAGACCAAGTGCAACATCGTGGCCACCTGCCCGCTCAAGCTGCAGCTCGCGCCGCCGGGCACGCCGGCATTAGTGTTCCAAAAGGTCAAGTGCAAGCCCGAAAAGCAGGAGAATAAATACTGCTAGATATGGTTTGATCTGGAGCACGCCATGTATAATGCTTGATGCTTGTGCTGGCCACAATTGATTTGAACTGTGTGTGTTTTTACCTTCTAAGTTCATTTATTTTCCATCTTGTGCAATGAATTAGATTTGCGTGATAGGAATTCGAACAATGCAACTTTGCTTCGAGATCTTTCTTGTTGCGTATCTCCCTCCTTGTGCACAGGCATTGCTGCTGCCATTCATGTTTTGAGATTTGTAAAATTTATGGCTGGGAAAACCTACCACCTCAGTTCGCCTTAAAAAAACAATAGATTTTTAAGAAGTGTTTATGTTATTTCCATGTGTCTCTTGAATTATTCGATTCTTGTCAAAAGGCCAACACAGAACACACAAGAGTTGGCCATGTGCCGGCAGTTGGTCTATTCATTCTTCCATACGTGAGGTTAGACCCACCAGTTAAAAGTGTGGCATGTGGCATTTTATTATCTTCATCATTAACTCAGCTGACGCTCATCTGATGGCGCTTGCCCACCATCTGATGCAACACACCCCATCTAAGACTTCTAATTAATCTGTGCACCCATGGCGCTGATCTCGTATCCGTTGCAATCCCTACTCACTGCTAGTTGAAAGGTACAATAGTAGTCTGGCAAGGAAGGTGGGAAACTGAGGACGCACAATAAGGTGGGAGCACGCTAAATAGTTATCGTCTTCCCAAAATTGATTTCTCTATTTTCGGAGCCCTTATACAAATGCTAAGTCTCCCTCTAGGGCGTGCATGCCATGTGTTTGATGAAATGGCTCAGTGATCATATTGCTGTCTGAATGTTGATTTTAGGCCCTGTTCGGCATAGCTCCGGGTTCCCTACAAACGTTTTAGATTTGTTTTCTTCCTGTAAATGTTTCTATGATAAATTAGAATCAATTTATGAAATCATTTGGCTAGTTCAATAGATTCGGATTTCTGAAGATTGTATGTGAGAGGTGAGAAGGTAGGGTAATTCTAGTAGGAAACACCCACTACTACAGAACCGGACTTATATGTCACCCATCACTGTCAGTTCCTTTATGGGCTAGTGATGAGGCATCACTACTAGTTCGTAGACCATGTGGGAAGAACCAGCTACCGTGGCTTATGAACCGGCAGTGATTCGCAGTGATAAGGGGAATCACTGCTAGCTGATGGCTTGAGTCGGCAGTGATGCCTAGCCGTTTCATCACTGTCGGCTTAAGCTACCGACCGACAGTAACAGCTGGATATCACTACTGGCTGGCGGGATGAGCCAGCAGTGATGTGTATAGTATAAAAAAGTGGCCCTCCCTCAAGCCCGAGCACAACATCGTCCCCGATGACCTTCGTCGTCCTCACGGACGCATCATCGCTTCTGAGCCATTTCCGTCCAATTCCATTACTTGGTGAGCTTCACAATGCCATACCCAATCTTTTGTGCGTGCTAGTTCGATCATAGCCAGTTGTCAGCCAAGTGCTCCGCCGGCCACCACCGCAAGCTCGCCCACCTCACCGACGAACTTCAGGCAGTGAGCCGCCTCTGCCCGAGCCGAACGCACGGTGAGGTACACCGCGGTCCAGGGAACCTCGCCACTCCCTCCCTTCCACTCTCTCCCCCTGCAGCGCGCCACCATCGTCAGCCTAGTTCAACCGCCCGCCATGGTCGCCGCCAGCTGTGCTTGCCGTCGTACATGCCACCGCCAACGTCTCAAACGAGTTCACCACAGTGCGTTGAGCATTTTGGTATCCCTTCCCAGCCAAGCTCCACCGCCGCTCACCTTCAGTAATAGGTCAAAGTCAAAAAAATCTAGAAAATGCCAAAAAGAATAGTAGTTGTATTGATAAATTGGCTAAAATAATCTATAATTTGTACAAAAATATCTAGAGCTTTGAAAAATATGAAACTAAGTTTGTTAATTTTGTTTTGTCATGATCAACATGATAAAAATACATGCATGCATGAAATATCCACTGAAATACTTCTATTTCATTAAATATGTTGTAACTTGTTAATCCATAATTAAATCTTCAAATATCCAAAATTGGTCAATCCAACTTTGTTAATCTTATTTTGTCACGCTCGGTATAGGAAAAATGTATTTCAAGCATGAAATGCTTGTTTAGCACTAATTCTTTGTTAATCTCAATTAAGCCTTTTAAACTTGATTAATTTCTACATAAATTAATAAAAATCATAAAATGTGAAACTAATTTTTTAGTCCTCTATTTATACCTTACACAGTAAAAATATCTTTTGCCACGTTGAGTACTTCCCTCATGCGAGTTTGTTTGAACTACCTCATATAATTTTGGATTTAAATATAGCAAGCATGTAATTTAGTTAATTAAGTGGGCAAATGAATTCTAATTCATGTGATTCTTTTTCTACTGCATTCATAACGTCATGCACTACATCTCTACCAAATTTTATATCATTTGGATCACATCTCAAGACATTTCATTAATTTTCATTTTGATGCACTTTGTTGCTCTCTAGAGAACGAAGTCGCTGAGTGTCATGAGGTTGATCCTGAGGGTGAATGTGCTTTTTAATTTTAATAAGTTATTTCTATATGTATATCATACATGTAAGGGTTGAATAATAAAAAAAATTTAAGGATGACACCAATAAAAACTCATCAGACCCGGCTAACAAGGAGGAGCGCCACGTGATTCTTTAAGGAAAAAGAAGAATTATCGAAGTAGAGAATACCGTTGACAACGAAGAGTACAATCAATTCGACGCACTACCTCCTTTCGGAGAGGACATCAACCTAGGTCCCATGAAAGGTACCGACGAACCTCCATATGTATGCCGTGATCATAATGAAAGGCGAATCGTTAAGACAAAGTAGCTAGATTGTATTAATTACTATGTATGAATTTATTTTAGATACAATTATACCTCACTTATGTTATGAAAGCTTCAATTTGTAGTTTATGGTGGAAGATGTCTTTATTATTGAGCATATTGATTTTTGATTTTTAATGAATTAGCAATAGCACAAGCACCATTGCCATGTATTAGTATTTTTGATTTTTAACGAATTAGCAATAGCACTAGCATATTGCTATTTTCATATTACATGATTTACATTAGCTATAGTTATGAGCGTATTTATTTTTAATTTTTAATGATTTAAAATATTTATTGATGAAATTAAGATATATAGTAAGCCCCAATATAGAAACTAGGTATGAACATATTTATTTTAATTTTTTTATTAAATTAGAAAATTGAATAATTTTTTTGCACGAGGATTTAGGTCAATAGAATGTTAATAAACATAGATAGTATAAACTAATTTGAAAACACTTGAGTAGCGCAACGGTTTAATTGTTCGGTCTTACTTGGGGTAGGTCATGGGTTTGAGTCTCGGCGGGATCGTGAGCGCAGCTAAAATAATTTTTTTGCACCCCGGACTACAGTGAAAGGGGTTTGACTGCCGGTGAACATATTCGTTTCACTGCCGGTGGACTTCTTCTACCGGTTGTCCTATTGAGCCGACAGTGAAGATCCCCTTTCACTGTCGGTCTTTATCTTGAGCCCGCAGTGAAAGTCCTTCTCTATAAAAGTGCTCGACGCTTGCACCCTTTGACAATTAGAATTTTTTTCCCCTTCCTAGCATGTGCCCTCCGCTGAATCGCTTCTGGACACCAAGGAGCCCGCGCTACCATGCCCTGCGCCGTCGTCCACCGCCGTTGTCGTTGAGGACCACCACCCTAACGCCGAGGAGCTCACCGCCTTCTCCTCGACATCGAGGAGCCCATGCTGCCATGCACTATGCCCTCGTCCACCACCGCCGTCGTTGAGGACCACCATCTCGACGTCAAGGAGCCCACTGCCTCCACCTCGAGAAGCACCCCAACACCGAGGAGCCTGCGCTGCTATGCCATGCACCCTCGTCCACCACCACCGTTGCCATGGACAACCACCCTGATATCTAGGTAGGCCTCCCAGCTCCCCCTCTGTCTCCTTCTCCCCTCCGAGTCCTAGGGTTTCAGCGCAAGTTTGTACTGATTCATGGTCGGCTGCTTGTGTGTTCAAATAATAAGAATAGATGCTTGCGTGAGAGTTCTTTTGTGTGTTAAAATGATAAAAATAGATGCTTCTTGTGGTCCTTTTGTGTTTTCAAATGATAAGAACATATGCTTCTTATGGTCCTTTTGTGTGTTCAAATGATAAGAACAGATATGCTACCTTGGTCCTTTTGTGTGTTCAAATGATAAGAACAGATGATACTTGTAGTCCTTTTGTGTGTTCAAGTGATAAGAATAGATGCTTCTTGTGGTCCTTTTGTGTGCTCAATTGATAAGAACTGATATGATGCCTCTGTCCTTTTGTGTGTTCAACTGATAAAAACAGATGATGCCTCGGTCCTGTTGTGTGTTCAAATGATGCTTGTGAGTATTTCCCCTCTTCTGTTCTAGATAGTACTGGTACATATTCTCTTTGCTTGATGATAAATTGATACACTGAGACTGGGTAATTTACTGAGCACAATAGTTTAGACCTATGAATCTCTAGTTGTCTGATATTTGTTGTAGCCCCTAGTGAGACTTGTTGATGGTTCTTGATAGTTTGTACTTGTATACCGAGACATAGTTCTTGTGTTGTCTCTGCAGTGGGTTACCTATTATAATTTGATCCCTGGATGGTGTGCTACTGTAAGTTTAGAAATTGATTAGCATATCAGATTTTGGATAAGGAAGTTGATTCATCCTTTTTGTTCTATCACTATTTGTTTGAATCATGTTGTTCAATCTCTATTTCTATCTCGACAGAAAATTGCTTGTCCTTTTCAGAATTTGTGCTCTCTGATTTGGTACAGCAGCACTGTCCATGATAATATTATGTGATTTTCGAGAATTCTGTTCAGGTTCTAATAACTAGATGAGAACTTAGTAAATTATCCAGTCGTTGATGTACTCAATAGAACAATTAGGGGGTAGGACCTTGATTGTCCTGGGACCAATTGTTATTCATTTCCTGAGAGCACTTTTATACACCTACTGTCCAATTCTTGCTGTACACTAAGGCTGTATTTCTTTTTTACTCCTGGTATGTGTTGTATTAAAAATTACACTATTCTCATACTTGTTTTTCTTTTTGCAAATGATGAAATTAGAGACCAAACAAATGAATGCAAAGCTCAACTGGGATGGTTATTACACAAGTTCAAACAAGAACCTGTTGCGACATACAACAGTCAAGACATCTTGGCCAAGCTAAAATTGGCTACCTTTGAAAATAAGGAGAAATTTGTTTCACGTGTAAAGATATCGTCATCCTAGTTCTTGTTGTAATCATTATTTTGCTATGTAAGATGATGTGACTTGTGAGATCAATGTGTCACTTGTAAATACCTTTGTGCATATTTATGCCTATTTTTCTACGTAAGATGTGACTTATTTTTGTTAAATGTTGTCATAATATACTCAATTACAATATTGTATGTGTATGCATTCTATCTATCGACTCCTTCATGGTTATCTCTCTTTCAACTACCTCTCTCCCTCCTTTGTTCGCTTTATCTCTATCTCCTTCCTTCCTCAACTCTCTATATGTAGAATACTCAATCACTCATCATCATCATATGCATTCCAGAAAGGGATAGCACCACCAACCACCGATCCGACCTAGGTACCAGAAGGAGTTGTATTGCCGCCATCAAACATTAAAGAAGGTAGCCTAAGCCACTATCTCAATCTGGACCAAACAGACGCTTGTGAAGGTAATGAGGTAATTCATAAGTAGAAGAATGCATATGTTCGACATATTATCGTATATGTTCTTTTTTTTTTCTTATGCGTAGATGCCTGATGCTCCTGAGGGTCACGACAATGAGCAATCCCAGGAGTGGCATCATGCCTAAGGTCCCTCGAAGATGCCTATCGGATGATTTTTGATCACGAAGGTCTCACCAGCAGGGGAGCCAACTGCAGCAGAGAGAGTTTTGGGGCCATACAAGTCAGTCTGTGGGATAGCTATTAAGGATCACATATTCACATGCCCATCAGCTACAGATTGTGGACTGGCGAATGAGGTGATCCGCACGTGGTTCCTGATTCAATCAAGAATGACATCATGTTGCCCAAGATATTAGAGAGGTTCGAGTTCCCTGCAGAGACAGATATGGACGTAGTTAAGCGTAAGACGCTAATGATTATGAGCCTTTCATTTAAGAATTGGAATGGCACACTGAACAGAACCTATGTGCAGAAAGGTACAACACCAGATTTTGGCAAATGGCAGCAACTAGAAGATCATTGGTAAGCTTTTGCTGTGTACAAGTTGTCAGAAGAAGCATAGAGGTTGGGTGAGGTGAACAAAGCAAACTCGAAGAAGAACCTCTACCCCCACAAATTCGACAGTCGTGGGTACGTGAGGAAAGAACGGCAGTGGTAACAACAGCTAGATGAATTGCGAGAGAGAGGTGTCACGCCTGAGACAGAGGGCTGGAGCGAACAATCGATGCTTTTCATTCTTGGGAGGGGTGCTTCTTACTCGTCTAATGGAAGCTTATGCTTTACAACCTCCAAAGACTAGGAAGTGATGCAAACTTATGCAAAAAGGCTTGCGGAAGCCCACGAGCAGTATGCACAAGGCTCTTTCAAGCCAGACAGGGATAGGGATAAGCTCACCTTGGCACTGGGAAACAAGGAGCACGATGGTCGCACACGAGGTGTTGGTGTGATGGGTTGGAAATATGGATTCCTATGTAACGTCGACAATAACAAGAGTTAAAAGAGATCCCAAGCATAACAAGATGCAAAATAAGAGGCACAACAAGCTAGGATGATGGAAGTGCTTAAACAAGTGCTACAAAAGGAGAGGGAACATACAAAGAAAAAGGTAGCACAAGTAGTACATCAAGCCCTCATGCATCAACGGGGTGCCATTGTGAGCGTACAGAAACGACCGGCAACGCTCCAAATGTTGCGCACTCCAGCCCTGGTGGTCGTCAGAGTCGTTGTGCATCCATGAGAGTTCTGAAAGCTGACCCCATCACTTATCCCGTGGACCTCATCACAGCACAGACACCGTGTGAACTACACATTGGTGCTCAAAACATAACCATCAAGGTGGCTTTTGGCCTGACTTATCCACGTGGCTCCCATGAACATTTTCATGTACATCCGATAATGCAGGGCTACGCTGTGGTCGAAGTAGATGAGGCAGTTGACCAGTACCATCATGTTGAGGTGGACTACCCCGCAAAAAAGGGGCGAACACTTTAGCAGAGAATGAGCATACATTCATCACGTGGGAGAAGGCCTACATAATGTTTCCACCAGGTACAAATACCAAGAACCTTTACTCTCCATGACACCCCGGGCTGTCGTTGCCTTGAAGATCTCCCTCTCCTCAGCCACTCCTAGAAGAAGTCCACCTCCCCAGCCATCGCCTCGAAGAAGCCGTGGTAGATGTGCACACACTGTCAGTGCACCTGGTCCGAAGAATCCTGTTGTAGCCTTTGACCAGCTTTCGGAGTTGGTACCGTCGAACGACTCTTCAACAGAATGACCTTCCAATGATGATGCGAAGGAGGAGCAAGAAGCAGCGGTCCGTAAGCGAGCCTAGGAGGAGGAGGATGATGAGAGGCTGGCCCGTTAGATGTGCGCTACGGAGGAGCCAAACAACCCTCAGCAGTAGCAAGCACTTTTTTAACATCTCTACAACCAATTTTCATCCTCACAAAGTCCTGCTTATACAGACTAGATTTTTCAACCTCTAAGTTAATGCCTACAAGAGACCCCACATATGCAAGAACTGGCTCAGATCTACATTCATGGGGAATTCTTCTTACACGAAACCAAGCAACTTGTAAAACACCTCTGGCTCCCACAGAAGGGTTCCAATTAGAAACAGTAATTTCAGCTTTGGCTTTTCTCATCCCCATAGAAGTAAAATGAGACCACTCTTCAATCTTTTTGGCATTAAGGAACAGCATACTAAACTGAGATTCCGACCACTTCTTAGCATGGCATCTCCAAGAACTACCAAATATGTCCTGAAACTCTTGTTCAATTTGTTGTGTAGTTGCAGAACCTTTAACAACTGTTATCATAGCTAAACTAGCATGCTCTTTCAAAGCAGAAACATTTGGAACATTCTCAATAAAGAAGAAAGCCTGTTCAGCACTCTGAGTGGCACACATAGGTGCAATGAACTCCCACGGTTGGCTCTCAAGACAAAGCCGAGAACTATGCCCATCCCTATCACACCACACACATCTCACAACCTTAGAGCAATCCCTAGCAAGATGGTCAAAAGATCCATAGCTAAAACAAGCCCCAACATCAAAAGTACCACCACATTCCCCACTCATCTGAGAAGAGGAAGACTGCTACACATTCTGAGAGGAACCAGGATTACTTACAAAGTTCTGAGGAGGATTGATATCAGAAGTGACAGGTAACACATGTTTTCCTTTTCCACCCTTGATCAACTCTTGAACCCATTTAGATCTCATCTCTAGGCAATGTCACCAGAAGCAACTGCCGAAGGATCAGGCAATTGATGCTCGGGAATGGAAGAAGAGGTAGGGTTTTGAGCGCCCTGAACTGGATCTTGATTAGAACGCAGACCAGATCCAAATCCAACTGGTTGCCAAGCACGGTTCCCCTCCGGACGTCCAAAACCACTCCGCGTAGAAGTACAGCCATCACCACGGCCAAACCTGCTTGATCCAAAGCCATCACGCCTTAATCCCCAACCTTGCCTTCCTGCCATGACCACAGGAGCAGCAAGATTGAAACGAGGTGGAGATGAGGCTACCACTTGGGAGAACGGCCTCGTATCTCCGTTGATAGATCCACACCACGCCGAGGAATCGAAAGAAGATGGAGGGCTCCAAAAGTGGCGCAGCAGTTTCCCAGAGCAGGGTAGAAAAAGAGAGGAGCAACTGGCGGATCTCTAGGGTTCTCCTCATTAAAGGAGTAGGAATCGCAACCGCTTTGAGCAATGTCAAAACTGCCCTTCGCTGCACCTCAGGTCCCGCCTGCAGCAAGTGAGAACTGACCAATGGCGGAACCTTCTAGCCCATCGGCGCACAACCAAGGATTCCAGGGAATATCCTCACATTCATCCACGCCGCTTCGTGAGCCCCTAGCGCGCATGACCACAACCGCAAGAACGGCGCGAAACGACGAGCCTCATGGGGAAGGGTGAAACATGACTTTTTTTTATATTAGCCTTTTTAAAACTAATGTTTTAATAACAGCACATGGGTATCTCAATTTTCAGGAACTAGCTCCTTTTGTCATGTCAAAGTGTCTGGCGTGACTCTCCAATATAGTCACGCCATATTCATTGGCGTGACAAAAATGGCCACGCTGGCGAAAACCCCGTCTCCTTTACACGTGGGTTAGCCGTGGTTACTCGAATGAACAGTGTTTTCAGCGGATGAACAGTGTTTCCAGCGGTTTAAATTGTTTTCTTTTCATTTTCTCTATTTGAGCAGTGGGGTTGCCGTACTCTAAAATTTACAAAATATTTTTTGTATGTCCTATAATTCATGATGAATCCATTTTAAATGGATTCACCTCAATACACCATCTAGGTTTCAAAATAAAAAAACTCCAAAAATGGCTACTTTTAGAAATTCTAGAAATTTTTAAGGCCTCAAATAAATTCCCAAAAATCTGAGAAAATTCACTAATATTCCTCTCATATGGCGTAATAATTTCTAAAATTATTTCCAACCCTAGGTTACTTGGTAAAAAAGTGAGATCCTTTGCAATGCTCTATTTATATGCATTTTTATCATTTCATACTATTTAACCTTCTAAACGCCCTCTAAATAATTAGCAATTATGTTCGATTTTTCTCATAATTTTTCCAGAGCTTAATGCAACATGTAAAGGTCCTATTTGCAAACATGTACTTCCAATAGAGTTGTAGAATTTGAATTATTCAATTTCGAATGTTGGTATATGTTACAATTTGTTGTATAACAATAATACTTAGGTGACTTGTGGAGCCAAAAAAAATTGCCATTTATGGTCTAAACCTTACCAAATTTATTGTATGGATAGTTCAGAATATGTTTTAGCCGAACCATACACATGATTTTTAGGAAGACTAATAAACTTTAAATTGCGCATGTTCAAACATGGCTAAGTGCTATGGCTACCCACAGCCTTTGAGACTACAGGGTGAATTAAGCATTTTGAAACGTACATTTAAATTAGGAGATAATTTCCAATTTTGTTGAAAGTAGGCAATTGATAACATTAATATTCTTAGGTTTAAGCCATGAGATATGTTCATCAAGAATCTATACACAATTTAGGTTACATTGAATGAAACAGTGGTAACCATTATCCATGAGTAGTTTAACTGTGGATTGGAATGAGCCATTCGATGGTGATTACACGACAGAGCTTTTAGCATGAAATGACAACACATCTGTCGTGAGTCATGCTTTAGACAATAAGTGACCACACGACTCAGCTTTAAGCATAAAATGACAACACCTTGCTGCCAGCACAGCATCTCTATCGTGACTCATACTGTACACACGAAGTGACCACACAACAGAGCTTTTAGCATAAAATAACAACACATCTGTTGTGACTCGGGCTTTAGACAAGAAGTGACCACATGACTCAGCTTTAACCATAAAATGACAACACATCTGTCCTGACTCAAGCTTTAGACACACCAATGCTTGTGCTAGTGTTCTCTTATGACTAATGTTGTAGCACGAGCACCTTGGGGACTGGCACAAACTGGGGTTGTATCACCAGCACCTCGGGGACTAACATTAGTTGCAGTTGTAGCATCAATCATGTGATTGTATGAACCGTTCAACACACAAAGATTGCTTGCTTTTGGATGAATGCTTAAAGCATGCTTTGACTTTGGATTAAGATCAAAGGGATAGATGCTATTTCTACACCCACACAAAATGTATTCTCCGAGCAAAGGAACCTCCAAAATCATGCAGTCACAAGCAACTACAACAAATTCTCAACCTTCAGGGACGAACATTAGTCATAAGAGGACACCAGCACAGCATCTCTGTCGTGAATCAGGCTTTCGACATATAGTGACCACACGACAGAGCTTTAAACATTAAATGACAACACATCTGTCGTGAGATAGGCTTTAGACACGAAGTAACAGCACAACTCAGCTTTAATCATGAAATGGCAACACATCTGTCGTGAGTCAGGCTTTAGACAAGAAGTGACCACACGACTCAACAAAATTGGAAATTATTTCCTAATTTAAATGTACGTTTCAAAATGCTTAATTCACCCTGTAGTCTCAAAGGCTGTGGGTAGCCATAGCATTTAGCCATGTTTGAACATGCGCAATTTAAAGTTTATTAGTCTTCCTAAAAATCATGTGTGTGGTTCGGCTAAAACATATTCTGAACTATCCATACAATAAATTTGGTAAGGTTTAGACCATAAATGGCAATTCTTTTTGGCTCCACAAGTCACCTAAGTATTATTGTTATAGAACAAATTGTAACATATACCAACATTCGAAATTGAATAATTCAAATTCTACGACTCTATTGGATGTTCATGTTTACAAATAGGACTTGTACATGTTCCATTAAGCGCTTGCAAAATTTTGAGGAAAATCGAACATAATTGCTAATTATTTAGAGGGCGTTTAGAAGGTTAAATAGTATGAAATGATAAAAATGCATATAAATGGAGCATTGCAAAGGAACTCACTTTTTCATAAAGTAACCTAGGGTTGGAAATAATTTTAGAAATTATTAAGCCATATGAGAGGAATATTAGTGAATTTCTCACATTTTTGGGAATTCATTTGAGGCCTTAAAAATTGCTAGAATTTCTAAAAGTAGCTATTTTTGGAGTTTTTTATTTTCAAACCTAGATGGGGTATTGAGGTGAATCCTTTTAAAATGGATTCATCATGAATTATAGGACATACAGAAAAAGTTTCGTGAATTTTAGAGTACGGCAACCCCACTGCTCAAATAGAGAAAACGGAAAGAGAACAATTTAAACCGCTGAAAACACTATTCGTCCGAGTCACGCCAACCAATTTTGTGTGACTCAGGCTGCCACGTCGAACCCACGTGTAAAAACGCCGGAGTTTCCGCCAGCATGGTCACTTTGGTCACGCTAATGAATATGGCGCGACTACGTTGGGAAGTCACGTCAGATACTTTAGCGTGATAAAAGGGTTAGTTCCTGAAAATTTAGATTCTCATGTGCTGTTATTAAAATATTAGTTTCAAAAAGACAAATAAAAAGATCCTCGAACTCCCTCCTCGTTGCCGTTGATGAGAGAACGGTGGCCGGAGGCGGTCGCCCCGGCCGGACCACCCTTGCGTACCCGTCACTCATCCTAGATCTAATTATCTTATAGATAATCCATGAACAGTTAATTTATGTATGAACCAAATGGATGTTCGCAAAAGCTTCATCTCATTACTCTCTATCTGTTTAACGTGAGGATTAAATGAGTTTGTTTGCATGAAGTCAAAAGGAAATATCTCATATCCTGGCCCGTGCCCCGCTCCAACACATACACACACAACTCTCACGAACGAGGGTCATCAGCCGCGCCGTTTTGCTAGTACTATTATGACTTGAGAACTCGGGGCATCGGTGCATCACAGGTCAATATGCTCAGTCGAAGATGTCACAATGCCGGGGACATCGTCGTAGGACTCCACCTTCTCCCCTTCCTTCTTCGTCTTACCCTCCTCCTTCGCCTCGGCAGCAACGGCAGCTGCGACCAAGGCCACCTGGACGCCGCAGGCGCATGGCCCGTCGGCGCCGAGCTTCCATGCCACCGGCGAGGAGCCCGGCAACGTTCTTGCCTTCGAACTTCCGGAACAGCAGCTCCAGCTCGTCGTCCCCCGCCTCGGCGCCGGCCGCTTTGACTAGCCGGCCGGCGCACAAGGTCCTTGCTCGGACGCTGATTATCCTAGTCCTCGCGCATGCAGGCCAGCAGGTAAGCCACGGCAAGCCTCATCTTGCCGTAGCCTTGATCGAGCGATCAGTCGATTCTCGAGAGCGATTGCTTCGATCGAGCGATCGATGTCTGGATCAGTAGGATCGATTGCGTACGTGGGCGCACGTATATAGAGCGGGCGTGTGCTGTGTTTGTTCGTGTCGGCGTCGACTTCCGAAAGAGGAAAGTGGATCGTTTATTTTCCTTCCAATTCCGTTTTAGGTCCCCGATTAACTTTTGTAGCTACGAACTAGGACATCTGAAATGTAAAAGAGTTCAATTTTTAGGCTTCCAAATGCACGTAACAATTTTGAAACAAACTTCATGACCCGTTGATCGCAACAAGTAAGTTGTACGCAACAATTTGCAGACGTTTGGATTCGCATGACAAAAACTTTACATATTCAGGTGTTCCCGAGTTGTAGTCTCTCCGGCATAATGCGCGGTGCTTGTTGAAGACCTCATTTGTCATCATCTTCTAGTTTGGTACGATTGGAAACCAAGAAATGTTTTTTTTAGCCTCAACACTGTTATACAAGTTGTAGTAGGAAACCAAAAAATTAATGGTATGGTTGCTTCAAGATATATGAAGCCACGTGTAAACATTGGAAAAGGGTCCAAGTTAACAAGGCCGTAGACCTATTATAATAATAATAATAATAGAGGCTGGTCTATTCTCTTAGGTGAACTTGTAATATTGATGTTGGTACTTTCTGTAAAACAAGGCGTTCAACAGCAGGATTCAAGTGATTCTCAACTGCAAAGAGCCTAACAATCTTCCGAGTGTTGAGACCGAGAATTCAAAACCCAACGCGCTGCGATGGCGGGTTCAGGCAGAACAATGCGTTCAAGAAAAAAGAAGCAAACAGCAGCGGGTCCGACTGCCGGAAGCGATCACGACCTAAACCAAGCACCTCGATCGTCGCAGGGAGGTATCATCGATCGTCACAGCGGGAAATTCACAAACACCTCGATCGCAATATATATTGTACCATGCATAGCATCACTAACATTAATTAACAGATATTACTCGAAACCCGACTAGAAGACAACTGAATCATGCATGCGTATAACAAGTCGACTACAAGTCTAGCAAATTAAAACAATGTCTGATCTCCAATTTTACAAGCTACTACTAACAAAGAACAAACTCAGGCCATAGTAACTAGTAAGAACTAGGGACATTGGCGACAAGGCATAAGGATGTAGCCTAGCCCACAGGGATTCAATTCCCGAGTATCGCACATCTCTAATTTGACCTTTAATATAGACTCTGGGTAAAGGGATCTGGAAAAAAAAAAGAACAGGACATTGGCAACTGCAGGCCGCACAGATCGACACACGCAGCTCAGTCGAAGAGACTGAACATCGCGTCATCCTCCTCCTCGGACTCCACCTTCTCCTCCTCCTTCTTCTCCTCCTTGGCCTCCGTAGCATCAGCGGCACAGGCGGCGGCAGGAACGGCGACGGCAGCCGCGCCGGAGCCGCAGGGCGCGTAGGCGAGCATCTCCCTGCCAGCGGCGAGCAGCTCGGCGACGTCCTTGCCCTCGAGCTGCGCGAACAGCAGGTCCAGCCTGCCCTCCTCCACCTCCGCGCCGACGGAGTCCAGGATGCGGCGCACGTCGCCCTTGCCCGGCCTCGGCGCCCCCTCCTCGGCGTCGGCGCCCAGGCACGCCAGCAGGTACGCCGCCACGAACTTCATCTTGCGCGCTGGACTCGGGAGCTCGACTCGACAGATTACGTACGATGGGCGGGGAAAGCGATCGGTTTCGATGGCTTCTCGATGGGTGGGAGGGAGCAGCGCGCGGGCCGGCGTTTATATGGAGCGGCGCCTGTACGTGTACGTGTAGGAGTCGATCGGGGCGGGGGCTCAGAGACCGATGCGGTGCAGGGGTCGGGGAAACTTGGCGGCTACGAACCCGTTGCGAGTGGGCTTCCGTGGGCGCGACGAAAGCGGCGCGCCTGGTGCGTGTCTGCTTTCGTGTGTGTCGCTGGGACGTGGGCCCTATCAGGTACAATTAGACGGTTGCCACAGGAGCCGGTTACTGAGTTTTTTTTATTTTTATTTTTTTAGTTAAAATTTAAATAAATAGATTCTTGGTGAAAATATTTACAAAACTAGACGCCCGCAGACGGGTCCTAACCGCCCCCAGAGAGGACGGTAGGCCTAACCGCCCCCTCAGAGGGCGGCTGGGGCCTTCCCGCCCGGCCCACGAGCTTACCGCCCTCTGAGGGGGCGGGTAGAGCTCCTTACCGCCCTCTCAGGGGGCGGTAAGGGCTTTGCCCACCCCGCCGTGCCGCACCAGCCCCCCGCGCCCTCTCGGTTATAAATAGCCCAAAAAATGGGGAAAAACTCATAAAATTCGGAAAAAAAGTGAAATTTGAGAAGAGAGGGAAGTAGAGAGGAGAGGAGAGGGGAGGAATGGAGGTCGGCGAAGCCCTACTGCATTTGGGCTGTGGATTTGAAGAAAAAATTCAGGTAATTTTGTTTTCCTTTTTATTTTTGTTAATTAGTTTAGTAGTAGTATATGACATAGATTTTAGACATTTATGACTTAGGGTTTAGAAAATTGTCCAATTTAATTAGAAAATGGTACGATAGCAGTTAAATATAGAATATTATTTTTAGTATATTATTTTCAGTATATTATTTGTAGTATATAGTTTTTAGTATATTATTTGTACCTGTGAACGTATGAGGCAACATTTGATAATAATTTGCGAACAAAGGGTAGCATTTAAAAACTATTTTATCCGATAATCAGAAATATAGTTTGTTGTCTTAATATGGGTTATATTTGCGGGTGTTTCCAGGGATGGCAGACAAATTAATTTTTCAGATATATTATGGTGAGGGTGAAATTAGGTACGGTCCTAACGATGTAGATCTCTCTGGATTTCGTCATGTCATGAAGGGACTTAGTAAGGCTAATGAGAGGACTATTGTGGGTGTATGCAAATGACTCATGCGTTTTTCCAACTGGATCCACAGTAATATGAGCTAAAGTTGAAAGCTGTTCTGAGTCGTGCTAGTCAGGGATACTTTGGTGAGCTTATTCCCATCGAAGCCACATCAACTTGGAGGCAGTATGTAGATATATGCTGTGAACGTGGCCTGCCGCTTGTTTTATTAGCTGAGGCATACTTGAAAGATCAAAATGAGGTGAACTCTGCAGAAGCAGTAGCAGGACCAAGTGAGGCAGTGGAAGATGAGTCAGAGACGGCTAATGTAGGGTCCAGGGAGGAGGATGGTGATGTTCCAGAGCTGCAGCCGATGGGTGTAGCTGATGAAGGGGAGCACATCCCTAGCATCATTGAAGATATGGAGTTGGAGGCTGAAGAGTTGGAGGAAGGCCTTGCCGATGGGGATTCATCTGATGAGGAGGCTAATGCTCCAGTTCCTGCAGAGTGGCGGGATCAAGAATTTTCGAAGTTGGTGGTTAGCGAGGCTGACCAGACACCGTGGCAGTACCATGAGAATGTGGTGTCACAGGATGCTATGCACCCTACAAAAGAGGCAGTTATTGATGCAGTGAAATTCTTGTCGTTGTCTCTTCGTAGGCAATTCAAGGTTGTTAAATCAAGTAAAAGAGAGTATGATGTGAAGTGCTTGGTTCCTCAGTGCCCTTGGCGGGTGCACGCATTCAGAGGGAAATGGGTAGACTACTGGCAATGCTCAATAGTTAAGGAACATAATTGTCACATTGAGGAAATACAGTTCACCCATCGGAACATGTCTTCTGCTTTCATTGCAAATGTTATGTACGGAGAGATTGTGGACAACCTAAGGTATGAGCCACGATCAATAATCCGTGCTATTGAGCAAAGGTTTCAGTACACAATAAACTATGCGAAGGCATGAAGGGCGAAACAAAAGGCTATTGAGATGAGATTCGATACATATGAAGATTCGTATCACAATCTACCTCGTCAATTAGCCACAATTTGTGCAAGAAATCCAGGTAGCTACTATGATATCAAGCATTACCCCTCTACTAATGTGGAGTACAGCGAAAAAAGAGTGTTGCAGCGTGCTTTCTTTGCATTCGGTGCAACTATCAAAGCATTTAGATATTGCCGACCCATCATATGCCTAGATGGAACATTCCTGACTGGGAAGTACAAAGGGCAGATTTTATCTGCAATAGGGGTCGACGGTAACAACCAATTCCTGCCACTAGGGTTTGCGTTCGTGGAGAGTGAGAACGGGGACAGCTGGTATTGGTTCCTAGAGCGGGTGAAGCATGCAATTGTTCTTGACTGACCAGATGTGTGTCTCATTCATGATAGACATGTAGGATTGTTGCAGGCTTTGCTGGATATGCAACACGGTAGCGTGCGACGGGGTGTACCAGTACAGTGGCCAGATCTCAAAAGCAGGTGGTGCATGCGCCATATGGGTGTGAACTTCTACAGACAGTTTAAAAACAAAGAATTAATGAAGCTCTTCAAGAAGTTGTGCAGTCAGAACCAGCAACGTAAGTTCAACGCATTATGGGCAAGACTTGATGAACTGACTCTTAAACAAACTGCGGAGGTTGCACCTAACGGTGAGGAACCAATAGCTCTCGGTCCTCTCCCAACCGATACTCTGCAGATTGTAAGGAGATCGGGCTCATCTATTAGGAGCTTTTCACAGTGGATACGCAATGAGCCGAATGAAAAATGGGCTCTACTGTACGACAGTGGTGGTGCCAGGTATGGAGTAATGACTACAAACCTTGCAGAGATTTATAACTGGGTCATGCGAGGAATGAGGCCCCTACCACTAGTTGGAATTGTAGAAAGCATTTTGCATGGGATCTGCAAGTACTTCATTGATCGGTATGCAGCTGCTAAGGTTGTAATGGAGGACAATCGTATGCTTTACAGCCGGATGCTATGTGAGTATATGGAGAAGGCAAATAGGAAGGCCCACATGCATCGCGCAAATCAAGAGGGCACTGCAGAGCACAGGTTCAGTGTCCTGTGTCGGGATAAGGGTCGGAGGGGGGGTAGACGTGAGCGGCATGTTCAAGAGTGTGTGCTAAGGAGTGGGACATGCATATGTAGTTGTCAAAAGTCACAATTACTCCACAAACCTTGTACACACGTCATAGCTGCGTGCGCGGAGCACCATATGCTTCCAAGGCAATATGTGTCACAATATTTCATGAAAGATCAAGTACTGAACACCTAGAACCAGGAGCTGTATGGTTACGGCATTGTTGACACTTTTACAAGTAACCCAGGGCCTGCAAAAATATATGTGCCTGATTTGGGAAAGATGAAGAACGCACCGGGCCGAAGACAAACTCGTTGGATTCGCAACGATATGGATGAATCCGAGGTTGGCCCTAGGATTAAACAATGCAGTCAGTGCAATGAAGTAGGTCACACTTACAAATATTGTCCCAAAACTTCAGGCGGTGATACATCTGTTGTCTAGGTGAGCTTCATGTGTGTTCAGCTAGTTTTGTACCATTTTAATATGTGTTAATTTCGCATATAGTTAATTTGCATTCAAAGTATATTGTTGTTGTATTTATTTATCAATGTATTAATATACATGTCTTTCAAATGCAGAGATGGCTCACCCTTCGACCCCGGAGCTTTTGGACCCTGCCGTGGATAAGAAGCATCGCAGCTTCTTATCCGCCGAGCACCAGACGGAGCTAGGAGTGTTTCGCCCATGAGGCCCCGGAGAGCTGCTGACGGTAGACGAGCGATGGACCCACAGGTACTAAGAAAATTTGATACGAAATTGTCATATCACTGCTGCTGTTACATATTATTGATGTACTGCAATACTTATAGGTTGGCAGCGGCCGGACTCCTACCGCTTTGTCGGTTGGTCGAGGCCCGATCGACGGAGAACCCCGAGGTTGCAGCCCGTCGTTTCTACTTTGATCTACGTCGAAGAGTACTCACCGCACCGCGTCATGCGGCAGTTTGGCCATCACCAGGCATTCTCGGTCGTCCCCATCCGTACCGTCCCCTTGCAAGTCCACAGGTACACCTACAAAGTTATAGTTTGAGCAACCTTCAGTTCAGTTTGACTTACATTTGCCGTGGTATGAATGCAGGTACACACGGAAAGGCCAGCCAGCTGGCAACCTCTGGGCGGACCGCTTGGCCCCTTACGTGGCAACATGGGCCCAAGCGCTACAGGACGTCGTTGATGAGACGCGTCCCCACACCGAGGGGAACTTCAGGGAGTACCTACGGTGGTACGTGCCACGTACTCGGACACGTGTCACCTACACCCCTGAGGATGTCCGGGCCCACGTCGCATTGACAATGGAGACATACCCGGTGCATTAGGATGAGGACGCCGCTTTAGCAGTAAGTAACTTTTTGAAGTCCGTACTCCATATTGAATGAACATAACCGTAAACTTCAATTGTTCACTTTTGTTCGTATCCGCGGACAGATATCATTTATGACGTAAATAGGGATGCAGCTGCTGCCATGGAACGCGTCCGGCAAGGGCATCACCTAAGTGCGTCGGATGTTGCGAGCTTCATTAGACGGGTTTTTGACAAGATGACGCGCGCCTTGAAGCTCACCTCCTGCCGATCTAGCACAGATGTAGCAGGGCCGCCTCCCAGGACGAGTGGTGTACACGTCGAGTCGTCTCGGCCGTCAGACGTGCACCGACGTTCTTCAGTGTCGGCACCCACACGACCCCTTCTATCACGTCCTGGAGGGTCCGAGCAACATGGTACGAATTATACTTTTGAATAATATTGACCAATATCCTTTACTTATTGTTATTAAACATTCATTAGGTCCATCTGCATAAGTCTCGATGCAGCCTCGCAGATCAAGCCCTGTGCGTCCACAGTCAGGTACTCCGGGAACTCTTCTTCCTACTTTCCAATACTTTCAGCAGAATAAGTTAGAACTATGCTCAGGTTACTTCGGTGACGAGGCCGGTCCGTCTTCGACGGCCCCACGCCCTACCCCCCCCCCCCCCCCGCAACGTACTACGGCACGTCAGCGTGGCCTTCTTCTGCTGCACCGTCATACCACGCAGGTACAATTATACATTTTTTACTACTTTCAAAACCATATTGTTCGTATCTAACGTGATTATTTGTTCACAGGCCCCTCCAGCCAGTACACATGGACGCCTGCCGAGCCTTCACAGTCCTCCTACCCTAGTCAGGAGCATGAGGCTGGCCCCGACACCGCATACAACATCGTCCGTGACTTCTTCGGAGGCACACCTGACTACGACGTCCTTCAGCGGTCCCAGGTTTCCAGTGCACCGCTTCGGACACAGCCCATGCACGATGAGCCCTCGACACTGGTGGTCCCTACTAGGACTACCAGACACGTCGGCCCACCCGACCCCCCCCCCCACCTACTCCAGGGGTCACGTGAGGGTTAACCAGCGGTATCGGGACCACGATGGGGCGCACGGGCGACGGCAACGAGGGAGGCATGAGTAGCATTTTACATTTTATGTAACTAACATATGCATATTCACTTCGTGATGTACTCCTATGAATTAGGACACATTCACTTTGTATGGTCGACTTAGCATTTCGTAAATGCATTTCATATTCAGACACGTTCAATGAAGAAGTGACCACAGCACTAAACTTTAACCATGACTTGACAACACATGCCTCCTGCCACAGGCTTTAAACAAGATGTGCCAACACTACCCAGCTTTTTCAAATCAGTAAATGACAACACGGGTACCAATAAACATGGAATCTCTGACCATGGGTAATGACAAAACTTTCTCATTCTTCAAGATGGAATCCGATGCTCCTCCCAGCAGCTATGCCCATGCCCTCACTCCTTTCTTCAAGAGCGACTCCAATGCTCCTGCCTCCCCCAACTATAAATAGCCGAACCTCCTTACGGTGAAGCATCGCTCATTTCTCATATCTCTCAAGGGCAATATCTTCCTCAGCTCCATCAAACCCACCAAAGAAACATTGGGGGACTACCATACCTGAAGGTCTCGAACCACCAATGTGCTTCTGTGGTGATTTTGTAAGCTCCGCGAGTCACAGGACATCTCATACACCTATGGACTGCGCTTCTTCATGTGTGCCAACTACGAGTATGACAAGCCTCGCCATGCAACAACTGGTTATCGACCGGTACGGTAACAGATATCCGCCTCATCTCTTCCAATTACGCACCCTCTTTTACTAACCGCTCATCTTGTTCCATTTGTTCAGTCCCCTCCACCGCTCTGTGATTTTATTCAGTGGCTCGACAATGAGCAAAATGACTCACAGAAGTTGTGGGTCGACATGAACATGAGGTGGAGAAGGGAAGCCTACGCACGTCGCGAGTACGAACAACAGCAAGAGGAGCTTCGCCTCAAGCGGGAGGAAGAAGAGCGTATGAGGAAGGCGGCCCACGACCGTACCGTGGCTCAGGCTCGAGAGGCTGAGAGGGAAAGGAAGCGGGAGAGAGCCCGTCGTGCTAAGGCGGCAGGTCCCGATGCCCTCCGAAAGAGAAAGTATCCTAGATGCACGCAATAGAGAGTACCTAATATAACCCGACATACTTTCCTTCCCTAAGGCATGTTATGATTAGGATCGGCGCACTAATAAGTAGGTCTTAGTGCGAACCGTACATGCCACCTTTGTTTCCTCATCGTGTCGTCGCGGTTACAGTGTATTGTAATGTTTTCACCATGTGTTCAATACTATGTTTGTCCTCGTTCCCACCTCATACCCACGTAAAATGCTGCAACTACTAATTATTGATTTTTTTCTCCCGTTATTACATAACCTACTCCAAATTTAATTTCTTAATTTCCTTAGACCCCTTCCTTTTTTATTTCTTTAATTACAAAAATAATACATTTTTAGAGGATAAAATGGAAAAAAATTAATTTTACAGGAAAAATGGCCCTAACCGCCCTTTCAGAGAGGGCGGCTAGGGCTAACCGCCCCCTTAGGGCCTAACTGCCCCCTGAAAGGGCGGTTAGCCCCTCTTGCAGCCCTCTGAGGGAGCGGTTAGGCCTACTGCCTTCTCAGGGGGCGGTTAGGACTCGTACCCGCCCTCAGAGGGCTGCAGCCTAGTTTTGCAAATTTTTCTACCGGGAATCTATTTATTTAAATTTTAACTAAAAAAATATTTAAAAAAAAAAAAAAACTCCCGGTTACTCTATCCGTGTCAGCGACGACAGCAAGTTGTAGACATTTGAGATCGGCCTCTATCAGCTTCGGTCGGCCCAAAAGCCCGTTCGTTCCTTTCCTTCTAATCAAACTCTGTTTTCACTTCCCTAAAAAGAACTCAAACTCTATTTTCACTTCCCTAAAAAAAAATTCAAATTCTGTTATCTCCAGTACGTGTGCAACCTGTAAAATGCCATGTTGCCATGCTATTCTGAAAATATTTTAGAATCATTGACAAAAAGTTAATACCACAAAATTTCAAAACCAGGCTCTGTCTACAGGTTTGAATGTGATAAACACATTATGCTACAGATAAAAATCTGAACAAGAAATGAGAGGGGCATTAGTGTCTTTTTCAACGTGAAAACCCCATATAAATGGTGTCTGCCAGGTCTGGCAGTCTGATACCAGGAATGCCAGGAATGATGCATTAGGAGACATTTTAGTGGCAAATTTGAAATTAAGCTTTTTCCAGTGGCAAATACGTAAAACCAAAACCAATCAGTCGCAAATATACAAATCACCTAGAGAAGGACTACTGTACGCATAAGCCTTCCAATCTCTTTGTTTCTCCTGATATATACGTAACATTTTCTGTTGAACTTTTGCAAGTTTACCTGATTATTATCATCATTCCTCATGTCCAACAGTTTGCTGCATGATAACGTTCAAAATTATTGGGACTCGTGGGTCAGCCATGGTGCCTTGGAGAGTAGGAGCAAATTAACAAGACAATGACAAGCCAGGAGCAGAGCAGCACCATATGCAAACTTAGGAGGATCATATGGAAACCAACAAGAATCAGAGGAAGGCACAAGCTTTACATAGTTACAACTAAGAATCTACCATTATTTAGTTTTTTTTAATCCCATGTACAGTTTGTTGGCTCCTCTGGGGGAAGGATGAGGATGCGTTGTCTGACAATGGTGCCGGCATCTCGGTCGGCAACGGAGCAGGAGGAACACGGTTGCTCGGAGGAGGAATGTAGGAAGGCAAGAGAAGACCACATGTTGACAATGACAGATGCGGTGGTATTGGCATAAAAAATTCCTACACGCCGACATGCTCCGAAGTTCCGTCGTGAGTCAAAGTTCTCCGGCAGCAAGTTCTGGGCAAAGGATGATGTAGGCTCGGCTTCTAAGGCAGATGATGTTGCTTCCACACCCACGCCGAAGCTGGTGCAGCACGCAAGGGATGTTGGCTTCTCGGTGGTGGATCTTCTCGCCTTGGAGGCTGACCTATCCTCACTGTTGACCTCCAAGGTAAGTTCATCGTCGGTGGATGCAGGTTCGAAGAAAAGAGGACCTTTGGCGCGCCGAATCATGGATGAGATTGTTCCTCATAGATCAAAAAAACAAGCCATGGCGAGGGCCTTTGCCTCCGCCTAGGGTGTCACCTCCTTGGACACTAGGCGACATCCTCGACGGTGCAAAACTGGCTCCCCTACATCAGTTACCGGGCCGATTTTCCATATCCAGGGGATCATCATCGTCGTTGGTGGAGAATCCATCAGCCTTGGGCGTCCGTTCCGGCATTCATGGTGGCCATGCGAAATCAAGGGAAGAGATTTCCAATTCTAATTTGAATTCGAATTTGCAGTTGCTGCATCTGGGGCAGGTAGTCTGTCCCAAGCTCAGGCCCAAGATCCCGTTTAGGCCCACTGCGGGGTTGGTTGCCTTATTCAACAGAACGGAGACATCCTGCCAAAACCAAAGGGTGTCGCGTGCTGCTTTCTCTCTGTTGTGAAATTGATCTTACGTCAAGGTCGTTCAGAGCATCATGAAAGGCGGCGGTGCGGATCAAGGGGCTCTACGTGGTGGTTCCGGTTCCTTTCACGGCTTGGCACACGGAGATTCGAGTCAGAAGGCTTCCATTGGCCCGTGTGGTTTTCACTAGGCTTCCACCCTAGCTACTACGGCGAGCGTAGCAACTATGGCGGCTACGGCAGGCACTACGTGTACGGAGGCCGCGATGACGGTCATTTCTCTTGCCATCATCGAGGTCTCTTCAACGGTAGGATGGGTCGCCATGGTGGCGGCCTGTATAGCTACGCCAGCGGTGTGCCAGCACTGCTTCAAGAGGCGTTGGCTAATGCTCATGTTGGTATTGCTAGAGGACATGAATTGGTGGCGGTGGCAACTTCAACGACGGGTGATGCAAACCTGGCAGCAAAAGTGAATGCAACAAATCAAGATCCTTTGTCGGCCACGGCGAAGGTGGATGGTGCAGCACCCATCCCAGCAAATGTGGGGTTGGGGTATCAGCTGAAGCTTGGAGGCAATGACCAGCAGAACAAAGCTAAGGAATCAACTGATGTCAATGTCTCTGCAGGAGGTATGGGAAAATAACAAGTTGTTTTTTATCAGTCCTCATCAGAGGAAGCAGCTAGAGATGGGGCAACTACTAAGATTAAACCGTATTGCTTATGTTGCTTTACGAAATGTCACGTTATGACGGATTGTGCCACGGTGCTTTTCTGTCATATTTGTGAAAGTGAGGAGCATGCAACGCATAGATGCTCTCTCTTGAAAGCGGTAAAACCTGTGGCAACTCCATGCAGGTATGCAGTTGAAGGCTTGGGTTTTTATTATATCCCACATACTTCTAGCTAGAAAACAAGTAATGAGTCTAAATCAACTCTAGTGAAGGTCATAGAAGGTTCCTTGACTGTAGCTAATGTCACAACAGAACTGGAAAGACTAATCCTAGGTAGATGGAAGTGGGTTGTTGAGGTCAATGGTGATAACACTTTTAGAACCATCTTTCCATCAAAAACTGAATTAAAGCGTATGATGGAATGGGGTGTTGTTCAAGCTAAGTCTCAAAATGCCAAGATGGTTATTGAAGAACGCATAGCTTGTGACGAGGTCAAATACATTATGCCCAAGGTGTGGGTTCAGTTCAAAGGCTTATCTAAAGAGCTCAGGGATTTTATGCTCATCTGAGCTAGTGACTCTATATTGGGTGTCACACAAATGGCGGGCATGAAGTTCACAAGGAGGCATGATATTTCTTAGATGCAGGTTTTAGTTCTTGACCCTAATCTGATTCCTGAATACATTGATGTGGTTATTGGTGACTACCTTTATGATCTCTAGTTTAGGATTGAGACCAATGAAAATGATGAAAATCCAGAACCCATGGACATGGATGGTCCTGATGCGGCTGATGGCCACGGTGAGAAGGAAAGTGATGAAAAGGTAGATAAAAATGACATGGTGACTGAGGACAATTCTTCAGGAACTCTAACAACACCAAGTGCAGGCGGCTCACTGGGTGCATCTGCAGGTCCTACTCCAGGTGGCGGTTCCCTAGGCGCATCTACAGGCGGATCCCTAGGTGCATTTGCAGGTTCGGCTCCCCGTGGTGGTTCTACTGTGTCTGCTTTAGGGGCTGGTGCTTCCCTGTTGCGTGTTGTCCATGGCACAGCACCTGGTAAGTTCCCTAGGGAAGGCCATGTAGGCACAGAAGAGACTTAGGTGCTGCAGTGCTTGGAAGCGGCACAAGGGTGGCAACTGGCAGAGGTCAAAGATGCAGCTGCTACGTTGGTAGCAGTACCTGAGGCATTGGCGCAGGGAGCTCGAAGGAGCAAGAGGCGGGCAGACTCGGCAGGCCATCATTCGGCTGAGTGGGCTGAGTCAATCAAAGCAGCCCGAAACCTGGACGCGGCAAGTGATAATTTTAATACTTTTTCAATTATATCCTTTACAGAGGAGCATATGTTTATAAATATTTCTAGCTTAGGGGTTGTCATGGGGGGAATGATATAAACATTTCAGAGTCTATTGATAATGTTAAGAGGGCAGAACCTTCAAGAATTAAGGAAAATAAAGCGAAGGATAAAATGATTGATTTATTAGCAGAAGAAGAAAAAGAGCTGCAAGATGAAGAGGAAATCGATTACCTTGTTCTAAGCCATTTATGTTGCGAACTCACGGATGAAGTAATGGATTTGGGCAGTGATCACTTACGTGACCAAGCTGCACCTAAAAAATCCTATGTTTTGACTTTAAAAAAATCAGAAAATCCGAATTGGTGGTTGTTCCAAAGCATCCAAAAATAGAGGCCTTCTTCTTGCTTCGGGGCCTTCAAGCCTTATAATAGAGGCCTTATTCTGGTAAAGGTACGCCCACTATTACCTATAGATAGTTTACCTAGCTGATCAAAATATGTTGGAGGCCTCGAACCTTACTGCTAGAAGTTTTTACAACAGATAGCCATTAAGTAGAAATGGTAAATCTGGATTACGTCCCTATTTAGCAGTAAGTAGTAGAACTTATGTTACATCTTCATTTGACATGAGTTATGAATAGTCGTGTGACCTAGCTATGTCTTATACTGCAACTAGCTGCTTATTGCCAACAATAGACTACAAAACATAACTAGTACATAACCAAACAAAACCCATGCATGCAGCTGCACCGCATGCCTAGGTCACCTAGAGGGTAGACTATGCTAAGGTGTCCTGGAAGGCATTGCATAGCCTCGGTAGTATCGAAGCCACGCCCCGGGGATGTCCCCGGAGGCGGAGATACGGTGCTCTAAGGAATGCTGTCGCAAGAAATCCTCGTTACAGGACATGTCTACACACAGCAGGCACAGTAAGCCTAGGTCACCACGAAGGCATCAAGCCTAGGTTTCTTGGAAGGCGTTCCATAGCCTCGATAGTGTGTAGATGCCGGTTATCAAGGGACTTCCTTGGTAATGTAGTTGCGGTGCCCCCGAAGGATTTCTTTGAGAGGTGTGACACGCCCACGCACCTGTAAGCATTGCTTTCCTAAACCTAAAATCACATGAAAAAGTTTCCTGGAGGGTAGGCTTGCCTCGGTAGGCAGTGGAGCCCACACACCTGCAGCAGCACAGCATGCCTAGGTCACCCAAAGGGCAGATTATGCTAGGGTGTCCATGAAGGCATTGCATAGCCTCAGTAGTGTGGACGCCTCATATCAAGAGATGACCTTGATGTGAGGATGCGGTGCTCTGAGGAATGCTGTCGCAAGGAATCCTTGTTGCATGACATGCTTATATACCGTGAGCGCAGGATGCCTAGGTCACCATGAAGGTATCAAGCCTTGGTTTCCTGGACGTTATTGCATAGCTTCGGTCGTATAAATGCTATATACCAAGGCAGACCCTTGGTGGACAATGTTGCGGTACACCTAGGGCGTTTCCTCGAGAGCACGACAAGCCTACACACCGCGGGCGTAGCATGCCTAGGTCACCTGGAAGGCAATACAGCCTAGGTTTCCTAGAAGGTATTGCATAGCTCCGATAGTGTGTAGAGCCTTCGGCATTAATACATACCAAAGGGGATACAAAACCTCCGCCAAAAATGGAGAGACCTACAAAACCTCTGACAAAAACGAAGAGTCCTACAAAACCTCCGACAAAAACGGAGAGTCCTACCAAATCTCCGGCAAAAACAGAGAGACCTACAAAACCTCTGGGAAAAATGGAGAGTCCTATAAAATCTCTAACAAAAACGGAGAGTCCTACAAAACCTCCGGCAAAAACGGAGAAACTTACAAAACCTCTGGCAAAAACCAGAGTGTCTTACAAAGCCTCCGGAAAAAAGGGAGAAACTTACAAAGCTCCAACAAAAACGGAGAGTCTTACAAAGTCTCCGGAAAAAACAGAGAAACTTACAAAGCTCCGGCAAAAACGGAGAGTCTTACAAAGCCTCCGGCAAAAACGGAATCTTACAAAGCCTCCGGTAAAAATGGAGAAACTTACAAAGCTCCGGCAAAAATGGAGAGTCTTACAAAACCTCCGCAGGATAAAGAGTCTTGCAAAAACCTCCGCAAGACGGAGAGCTTTGCAAAAACCCCTGCAAGACGGGGAGTCTTCCAAAAACCTCCGCCAGACAGAGAGGTTCTAAAAAACCTATCGGATAAAATCCTCCGGCATCTTAAAAGCAAACGCCTCTGTGCTGGAGAAGTGCGAAACACACTAGCCTCCGAGAGGTATAGCCAACAGATCAAAGGGGTACAAATCCCCCTCCCCAAAGGAAGAGGTATGGCCCACGTGACTCAAACACACATGGTCAAAGGTAAAGTCATTACCCTACAGTCTCATCTAAGACACAATTCACATGTCGTTTATGAAGATCATGCCAATATTAAGTAAAAGCCCACTATGCGTGGCACGGGAAATAGTATGAAATCCCTAACTGTTCATTGCAGGAGCCGGGCAGCGGCTAAGGGCCGAGGGGGTTGAGGACCACCTCTACCGTCTAGTCTTCGGCTTCGCCTCCGACACACCGTCGCCAGGCTCCAAGCGGATTACCTCCGGAGCCAAGCAGCGACTCAGGGCCGAGGGGATCGAGGACCACCTCTCCTGTCTAGTTTTTGGCTAAGCCCCCGACACGCCATCACCAGGCTCCGGGTGGATTACCTCCAGAGCCGGACAGCAGCTAAGGGCCGAGGGGGTCAAGGACCACCTCTCCCGTCTAGTCTTCAGTTTCACCTCCGACACGTTGTCGCCAAGCTTCGGGCCGATTACCTCTGAAGCCAGGCAGCAGCTAGGGGGTCAAGGACCACCTCTCCTGTCTAGTCTTCGGCTTCGCCTCCGACACATTGTCGCCAGGCTCCGGGCGGATTACCTCCGGAGCCGGGCAGCGGCTAAGGGCCAAGTGGGTCAAGGACCACCTCTCCCGTCCGGTCTTCGGCTTCGCCTCCGACGCGCCATCGCTAGGCTTCGGACGGATTACCTCCGAAGCCAGGCAGTGGCTAAGGGCTGAGGGAGTCGAGGACCACCTCTCCTATCTAGCCTTCGGCTTTGCTTCCGAAACGTTGTCACCAGGCTTTAAACGGATCACCTCTGAAGTCGAGCAGTGGCTAAGAACCCGAAGGGTCAATGACCCCCTCCGGAGCATGTCCCCAAAGGTTCCAGATGGACTTCATTGGGTTAGAAATCTGGAACAAATTTGAAAGAAGGTCCTACCAACACCGAACCCGAGGAGTACGTGATAACCAGGAACGACTAGGTCACCACTGCTTCGCCTGGCTCTCCTTAGTTACCCTACGTGTCTACCACCACCAGATTCTCGAGGCCATCTCTCCCCTGGAAGGAACAAAACTGGTTATGATCTATGCAAAGGCTTGGTACCTTGGTCATCCAAAAAACTAGCCATTGCCTACGAAGGCACATAGACATGCGGTCCCCTTCTCGAAGGATCCCCTTACACTTCAACCCAAAAAGAGATACAATCGCTCCCAAAGGTCCAAATTATATTATTAAATAAATCGTGCATCCGGAGGACGCGTACAAAGAAGAAACAGTACAAAGGCCGCTACGGAGGAGACAAACCCCGAAAGAGCAAACCAGGGGGAGAAAAGTCAAGGTGGCAAACGACAACTATGGCCCGCGGCACGGCCATAGTCGAACGGCAAAATAGGGATATCCATGAAGCACCCCCGAAGGTCACCTTCGCCTCCTACGGATCCCGGCAGGGGCCGCGTGTGGAGCAACATATGCACTTCATCCGTGGCCTGCCGCCATGGAAGCTGATGCAGTAACCAGCCCCCGAGCTGTCGGAAGGCGAAGAAGAAACCGAAGGAGCCACTGTTGGGGCCTCCTCTCGCTTCTTCCCGGCCCCCTCCCTCGCCGCCGAAGCCTGCTCCTCCTCGTCACTCTCCCTCCACTGGAGATCCCAGTCGATCTTCTCATCATCGTCAGAAATATTGATGATCTCGACAGGCGTGGTCTTCCGATTTGGGGGTTGGGCAGGGGCGACAGGCAGCTATCCACTCCGTAGGGAAGGAAGCCGGATGGCCACCGGCGCCAACACTAGTGGTCGAGACAGCCCAGCCCCAGTAGAAGCAGTCGAGATCATCAACATTTCCGAAGAGGATGGGGAGGAAGACGATGCCATGTTCAAAGTCAAGTTGAGTGCTCGCTCATGGGGCGGTGGTAAATCCAGCCGGATGACCCCAGCTTTATATCTGAGCCGAGCAGCCACGTACGCTCAGGAGGAGAAGCGGAACCAACATGGCGTCGCTCCATGGCATCCCTCATTAATCTCTAGGGGCCCGTGGCCATATCCAAGTCGTTCCACCGACACATGGCAACATCCCACGGGAACGCCTCGTTTTCTTGCACAAACATTCTGTCACGTTAATGACCTAAAATCCTTTTGGCGCATACCAGGGGTGTTGGCACGAGACCTAAACAAATCCACACATTATCCAGTCCGAAACGCGCCGGTGACACATCTCATCCTACCGTCCTCAAACTGGCGAACGTGGGGATTCCCCGAACCCACACGTAATCCCCCACTCTGACAAACTCAAATGGCAAGAAGACCCATCACCAAAAAGTTCGAAGAATCTAAATCGACCTCGGCACGCACCCCGGAGCCCCTCTGGCCTCGGGTCCCGATACTGCATACACCAACTCTAACAGGCTCCAGAGCATGCCTCCTCTGCTAATACGTCTTCAGTCTTCGACTTCGACTTCGACACCGGCTACACCTCCGACCTCAGCATAACCCCAGGGTGTGCCGCCACCACAAATGCACCGTCAGCCTTGAGCTCTACCATCAATGCCTGCAGTTCCCGCTGAAAAACTCCGCAGGGACGGAAATGGCCTTCGGGCATTCTTGTTACAAACCCAGGCAGGAGTTAGTTTTCTTCTACATCCTCTCACCCCTCCAAACGTCAAGGCCAGAGAATGAGGGGTACTGTTGGGGGAAAATAGACCAGCATGAGGATAATGGTTGACGATTGCTATCAAAGGTCCTTCCAGAGCCTTCGGCCTACGGACTCAGCAAGAGGCCTTATCCCCGGAGGCTGCGAACCCCTTCGGGCCACCCCTCTAGTGCCCACGCAGCCTTCCGAAGCCTAAAGACGCAGCCGGCCTTCGAAGATAATATCAGGGAAGAAAGGACACCCCCCTGCAGCCGACCTGATGCGAGGTGACGAGCAATTAATGCCGATGCGAGTGGTGCTTATCCTGACACCCCTGCATGATACAAGTTGTCCTGACACCCCCGACAGAGTGGCGCCGAGCCGCAATTGGCAACCGGCTCACCCCTCAAGGGGCAAGCACCACAATAGTTACCACGGTACATATTTATCTTCTATGTAGGGTAAAAAATAGTTGTCCATGATAAGATCCAGTAATTCGGCCAGACCCTAGTGTACATAGTGATAACTTGTACACTAAACTATGTACCACCCTATAAATAGGAGGTCGTAGTCATCCGAGAGAGGGGATGTCACAAGGAGCACGCTCAACGCAGCACGGAGGAGCACAATCACAAAGTCTTCATGTGATACTTCCTCTAGCTCAGTCCATATTTTTACTATCAATACATTTGTGGTGTTCCTTACTCTCAAATTTCGTCTCCAAGCTTGAGTTTCCTATTTAGAAGAAATTCTCGCTGTACTTGCTGCGGCAAGACGATCGCTTGCTCCAACAATGGTGATACAGAATTTTGCCAATAATGAATGGAGATTTAGCAATAAGATTGATCTTTAATAAATTCTCATCATTCTACCATTAAGATGTGTGATGTTAAAGTCTGGGGGTTTAACTTTGTAATAATGATTGAGGATCAGAAGCTTTCAAGCTGAAGGCCGGGATATTTTTCCATTATCTAAAAAAATTAATATGAGGATGAAAGAAAATCCTGCACACTAGCACAATAACCAGAGAACACACGGCCTGCTTCAATGGCTACGTCACTGATTAATTTCTTCAGAGTTCAGATATAACAAAATGAAAAAAACTGGGGAAACTAGATATGGATTGAGCAGATTGTTCAGTGATGCATGGATCTTAAACTATGCAGAACCAGATGAATACAGAACCTCCTGGAAGTCTGAAACTTTCAAAACTAAAAAGAACACAAAGATCTATGGTACAATGCCAAATCAGGTAGTGCAGAATCCAAGAAGATGCATAGCACAATACCAAAACGATGAGCCACATTCAGTCACACTGTTTTTTTCCGTTTTTATTTGCTATACCAATATTATTCGGAGACATCCAAGACTTCGACAGCTGAATGAACCAACTTTGTGCGCCATGTTTAAGCTCAAACCTAATTGATTGCCTAGGGCATCGCTGCATTCTGCATGATAGGATGGCTAAAACGATGCGAGTGCGGGCTGTAGCTCCTTAACAATGTCTAGAGCATCTGTCTCTCAATACCCATGACATAGCACTAGTAGTACAGTTCACCTTCCTTGTGAGCATAGATTACACAATCAGACTTCAGAAAGAAATGCAGGTAAGAACATAGCCCATCAGCCTACTGCGCCTCATCAAGGAATGACCCA
This sequence comes from Phragmites australis, assembly GCF_958298935.1. Lineage (NCBI taxonomy): Eukaryota > Viridiplantae > Streptophyta > Magnoliopsida > Poales > Poaceae > Phragmites > Phragmites australis. The sequence continues at coordinate 11,345,469 of NC_084934.1, forward strand.
TCCGACTGATCAACGATGCAAGCCTCAATCTTGCCAGCACAGGTGGAGCACGCCCCAGCACCGCACGAGTATGCATGGCAGCTCCACTCCAGCTGATTCAGCAGAGTCCAGGATGTAAGTATCATCTTGAGCCTCGAACTCGTGCACGTCCCCTTCTGGTGAGACGAGCTTCAGCTCGTAGACAGCCATTGCAGCAAGACAGTTTCCTGGAGGTCTTCAGGCTAGGAATCACAGAATGCATGGTTGCCAAGGAAGCTGATAGAGGAGAGGCTTTTCACAGCAGCCATGGATGCCTTAGTGCCAAAGTTGCTTGCGAGAGTGCATGTCGACATCTTGAAGTTTTAACCTTAAGTTCAGACATGGAACACAAGTGAGATCATCTAACATTGCCTAATAACAGGAATAAAAATTCATCAAGAACGTGACGACAGAAGCTAGAAGGAAAACTAGAAAATTAAAATATTCATCTAAAGTACATTTTTAGAAATCAGAACACAAAATTTCTTGAGACGGCGGTGCTGTCGGAGGCAACTTGGCCAGGGAGGAAAGGTGGCATCTTTTCTTTCGTTTGCTCGGGCGCAGGAGCGCAGCACGAGTGGAGTGCGAGTCTGCGAGGTGGCGGCTCCCTCTAAAGATGGCTAAGTAGGTCGATTAAATGTACTGGCACGAGGCAAGATTATTTTGGCCCGGTCTATATACAGCACGGCACGACGGCTAACGAGTTGGACTAGCACGACATGATAACTTGGGTCGTGTTTAGGCCAGAGCCGCGGTACGACAGGTCGGCCCGTTTAACTTTTCATATTTTTTAGTATTTTATATAATTTGTTTAGATCTAATACCATATATGATATGTGGTGTAATGGCAGTGTTTTGACTCCTAAATAGAAGGTTGGGTGTTCGATTTCGAGTGAAAGTAAGTTTTTATGATTTTTTCTAATTTTTCGCGGGCTGACAGGCAAAAAAATTCATCGGACCTACATGCTACGGGCCGACACGACACGACCCGATCTTAAATGGGCCATAGCTAGACTGGAGTGACAGCATATGAGCTGGTACGATACGACCAGTTTAGCTAACGAATCATACCTCAATAGACCCGTACCGTGCTAGACCGGATCGTACATTTTGCCATCTTTAGCTCCCCATTAATGCACATATAGTGATGGAAACTGCAGTGAGGTTCGTTGGAAGGATCGGGCTAGGCCCGGGTAAATCACGGAGCCCAGTTCTGTTTGGATATAAAATCTCCATAACGTATACACTACAATGAAATAGTTTAAGTATCTATTTTTAATTTAAAATAAAAATAAAATAGTTCATATAAATACTTATAATGTGCACCGCCTGTAGCTTTAACAAATTTATAGAATTAGAAATGTCCAGCAACAAAAATTCTTACATGCCAAACAGGGCCTTAGCCTCGGCGTAGAAAGACTACAGGATAAAAAAGTTTCAGCTTAGGCCGCGCACCTATGTAATTTACAGATCACAGTATAAAACAAGATAAAACCGTTTGCAAAGCAAAGCCTTGGTGGTGCCTGTTCATTTCGAAATCACGGTGCACTATATATGGGCCTGCTGGGTGCTGGGGTAGGATTCGGGCAACGATAGCCCGACTTTAATAAAAATAATAATTTTATTAGGTTATAATTATGATTTTAATGATTAATAATAATATAGTCCATGAGACTAATATATTTGTCAAGAATATATGTTAGTAGGTCTCATGTATACAATATATGAAGAAACCACTACAGGCAGAATAAAGTTGGACTGAATTGGAGAAGTTTAAGGAAGATTTATCTCACCAAATGATCCGGTGCTCTAGGTGTTGAACTCACCGGAGCATATTTGACAAAGGGGAAAGAGGCCTGAAGATCTCACTGGAAGATCTGGTGATCAGAGAAGATACACACCAGAGCATTTTGTCCAGAGAAGGTTGCAACTATTGAAGTTAAAGATCAAAGCACCAGATGATCTGGTGATCAATGTGTTGCACACACCGACCAATAAACAGTGCAAAGAGGCAGAACGAAGTTCAACACGTGGATGGTCCAATGATGAAGGCTGTGCACATTGGAGTATTATTTTCAGAGAGGGTTGCATTGGCTCAGTTGGCTGAAATCAACTCACCAGATAGTCTAGTGATGAAGTGATGTGCACCGTATGCTAACACCGAAGTAATTTACACAGAGAAGAAGGAAAGGCTCGGATGGCTCAGGATAACTCAACGGATAGTCTGGTGATAGAGATGAAGTATACACCATAGTGTCCGGTGTTCATAGACGCTTGAGTGGGGTTCCAATTGCTAGTTTTGTCAGAGTGTAGCCACTGGATGATCCGGTGTTAATACGATTGTTCTCACCAGATCATCTGGTGTTAACAACTTTTCTGAGTCGTTGGGTTAACGGCTAGTGTGAGGTTTGAGTCTATAAATACCCCTCCACTCAGTCATTTGAAGGGGTGGTATGTTGCTAGAGTCTAGAGAAAGCTCATACACATTTGAGAAGACATCTAAGCCACCAAAGTGCTTAATATGATTGTCTAAGGTGATTAAGCATAAGACTAGTGAGTGATTTGTGCTTATAAGCCTAGAGAGAGTGTTGCTAGGTGATTGCTGCCTAGAGAGTGGATTAAGAAGTGATCCAATCTTGTATCAAATGGTACGCCGCCACCTTGGAATCTTGGTAACTCACCGACAAGTTTATTGACCATCCGACTTGGTGTAGAGCGGCGGCAAGACGATTGTGCGGGGACGCAGAAACCTTTGCCTTGGTGGCTCAATCTTCGAAGCGATCATGACGGCAAGGGACCGGAAAAGAGGCTTGTGGTGAGGCATTGACTTGGTGGCTTGATACCTCATCCGGATTAAGACTTTGTCTTTGTGACTTGGTGGCTCAATAACTATAACTAGGTGCCGACCGAGAGTATTCCTTGGTGGAGCTCCAACATGAATTAGGGGTGACATTCATGTTATTGATACCACGGGAAAAAATCATTGTACCGAGTTTGCTCTCTCTACCTTATTTATATTTTCGTATTTACATTCTTACAATTTACCTTCTTAGATAGGCTGCAAGTGTTTTGATCAATAGAGTAGACATACTAGATAAACCTAGAGCACATATAGATAAAATTTAATATAGATTTATCTTGTGTAGTTTTTGGAGCTTAAATAGTTCTAAGTATCCTAATTCATCCTCTCTTAGGATGTCACCATTCCCTTCACCTATTGATGTTTTATTTTATTCATTTGTTCTAGGTTAACTCGATATAATTTGACATATTCCACTTCAAAGCATTGCAATTAGAAAATGTTGCCCAAAATCATGAAATTTTTAATCTAGATAGCTTAGGCACTGTTTATTTAGGCTAAGGCTTTTAAAAAACTGCTTCGAGCTTTTGACCTAGGAGAAGTTGCTTTTCCAAATGCTGCTTCTATAAAAGTTGTGACGGTTTAAAAAGTCTACTTTTTGATGATATGGCTGATGGCTTTTGAGCTAAATAAAATGTGTAATGTCTATAATGCCTTTGACTTTTCTAATTTATTTTTTTACCCTGTAAAACGTTTTTAACGATTGTTTTCATTCTTTTTTCCATAGATAATTTGCATTTTATGTCTTTGCGTATGTGTAACTACTACATTTAGATTTTATATGAAGTTGATTAACCCTAATTATACTAAAAAATGTAAATTATCAAAGGGTCCGTCATTCAAAGAAATATATATAGTTGTGTCCAAAATATGCAGTCATCCTTTACAACGAGTGAAAAGACTAACCAATCAAGAAAATTACAAGATGAACTGTACACAGCACGGGTGCATTCAAATGGTAGATTTGCTAATCAGGAAGGACATGAAATCAGATCTGCTACATCAATATGAACTGTATGGCCGCCACCGGCTGCGGGGACGCTAGAACATGAACACATCTTCTAAAAAGATCATTACTCGTCCTGGAGTTCCACCACAATGTCAACACCATAGTTCAGAACTCTTATTTGTTGATTGATGGGAAGACCTCCTTAGAGACACAGAGTCCAAGGGAGCAGATTATCTGAATTCCTTCTCAACCAATCGAGCGAGTTCTCTTGTTGCCGCCAATATAATGGCTAAAGGATTCCTACCCCTTCTCCATGCACCACACTAGATTTCATTACCCTACAAAGGTCTTCATACCAACACATGGGTACTTTAACCCTAGCAAGTGTAGTATCCGACAAATATTTCTCCGGAAAAAGATTGGATGCCATTGTAGTAGGAGTTATGGAGGTTGAGGCTAGTAGTTTGGTTCAACATGTGGCCAGGAGATCATCTATTTATATTGCGATTTCGTGCTGGTGCATGGACCAAGTTCACGAAAATTAAACTTGGGAAAGCAATTGAATCCGTTGTAAGGAGTGATCATGTCAACTGAAAAGTCTACTTCTAAAAATGCTACTTCTAAAAAGGCTAGGTCTGAAAAGGTTACTTCTGAAAAGATTAGGTCTAAAAATGCTACTTCTGAAAATACTACGCTTCAATAGATTACAAGTTTATTAATCTGACGAGTTCTAGTACGAGCTGTTAATTTTACTAGCACTGTTGAATGTTTGCAGGTAACACAAAATTCACAATAATATTACATTCATGCAGATAGAAAAAGGCTTCTACTGAGTGGACCAGGGATGTCTCCCCCTTATTTGACATGCTGCTTTATGCTCTGCCTCTTCTTGCCGACGCAGGAGCACTTCATGCCTTTATAGTTCTTCCTCACACGTTTGAAGCTCAGCCCCTGTGCCTCCTATATCAGTCCCTTTATCAAGTAGTTGATATGCATAGAATTCAATAGAATAGTATCAAAAACATACAAAAAACATACATCGAATAAAATAATTACCTGAAAGGGGCAAAAGATGGTCTCACGGACAAGGATCCACGGCGGACCAGCCAAGCAGAAGAGCCTACAGTGGAGCAGAGCGAAACAAGCAGAACAACTCAATGCCACAAGTAACTTGGGTGTGGACATGACCTTAGACTTCGTCTTTTAACTCCATCTGGATTGAGCTTGATCTTCATCTCAACAATCTAAAAGCAGCAAGACTGAGTACGAAAGGTACTCAACAAGTCATATACTACTTCAAGGGGTTGATAGATGTATAAGGGATAATGCAAGGACACGGCTTTACAGTTTAGTTTTAAGCGTAAATCAGTTTTATGTAGATATTCAATTGTATTCTCTACTAATAGCTTTTGATATAGTTTAAAACAAAGTAACAATGTATATCTAAGGGTTTTTGGTCCTAGAAGGGGCTACACCTCACCCCGCAGTCCCATCATCACATCTGGTGTACCTCTAGTACCACACAGATCTTGACGAATTGAGCGAGCAACCTCATCACACGGACATCTAGTCCGCACACTCACTCATCAAGACATACGTACCCATAGTCTAATCAAGCGTGACCATGCCATCGCATGTCCATGACCGTGGACATGGCTATTCGGATAGTTTTATACTCTGCAGAGGTGGTAGATTGTACCCATGCGATATGCTCAGCCTCCAACCGTTGCAAGCAGATGAGCGAATCATACCGAGACACTTCAATCACCTTTCTGACGGGCTTTTCTACAAGATTTACCCCCAAGTACTAAAGATCTTGTACTGAATGTTAGGTTCTATTTTTAAGCACTTACCGATCTTTGCACATTCAAATAGAGGGCTAGATAGTAACTTGACTGCTCGTGACTCTCAGCTAACCCAGTCCGGTGAAAGAAAAGTCAAGTCCTAGCCATACAAGACGCATGGTTGCACGATGGTAGCTTAGCATGACAGCGCAAGATTCGGTGCTTAAACGGTTAGTGTAAGTATCTTCTAGCAAAGAATACAACAAAGGTAACTCAAGTCCTCAAAAGCATCCTCGATCAGAGGACTACTCTACCTGCCCCGCCAAAAATAGTTTTCACCTATTTTTACATATCTTCCGCCATATCCCATATGACATCAAGGATTTCACAACCATCACTATCAAGACCCCAACCTCGGGTTTTCCTGTGCATCCTATATTAATCCCTAGATCAAGTAGCTGATACGCACAGAATTACTCGTTATATCCTCATTAATCTACGGTAAACCCCAAATTTACTCCAATTATAACGTTTACCAGGGGTATCTTCAATTTCTTAATCACTCTATCATCAGTAACTTTAATTTTTCATGACGTATAATTCGTATTGGTTTCCACCGAATATTGTCATGATTCCAAGTGATTCCAATATTTCCAATCTCAGGACTTCATTCCTAGTATATCCAATTAAATATGCTTGATACCCAAGAATCAATTTTAGTCCAATGATAAATCATGGGATGATCCAACTAGGTGTTATTCTCTCTAGAACACCAATATGATCATCTATAATCCCACTGATAATTTTGATTATATATGGGTTGTCTGGCATCCACTGAAACCTTAGCGATGATTTCCTTTAATCTATTAGATATACAAATAACTTTTGGGTTATGCTTCCATATTCCCTACCAATCAGCGGTGGTTTAGCTATCCTTGTCCGATAGTTATCCTCGATTCAAACATATTCTCACAACTGCATCCTTTAAACAGTATGGTTTCCATGATACGAAAGGGGCTACCCCACTTAAAGTGGTTATGATTTCAGGTATTCCATAGGGTATGCGACACTGTAGTCCTTTATCCATTCATGGATTATCACTTTATCCTCCGTTGAGATCTAGTTGTAGTTCTGATACTAAACTGATGTTGCTCCAAAACACTATTTACACTTCTTCAATTCCTTAGTCCAAGACTATTGATTGACCACTTTATCATTTTCTATGAGCACCTGGGTGTTCCATATAGTTTGGTCCTCATACTTACTTTGTCCGAAGTCTTGTCCACTAAAGTTCCTTTATGATAATATACAGGTAGATCCTTTATTACCATCCGATAGGGTCTTCTGGCTATCGGGTCATTCATCCAAAGTACTTCCAGCTATGGTCATTTTCATACTACTAGTACTTTCTTTTAGGAGAT